>NC_050592.1:32220149-33651399 GCF_013368585.1 Megalops cyprinoides
AGTACCAGTACATTCTGGTTAATAGCGGTTAGTAGCAGTACCAGTTAGTTCTAGTCAATACCAGTCAGTTCCCGTCAGTACCAGTCAGCAGTAGTGTCGGTGAATTCTGTCAGTTCTGGTCAGCAGCAGTACTAGTCTGGATCAATACCAGCCGGTCAGTACCAATCTGCAGTACTACCAGCTGGTTCCAATCAGTAGCAGTCAGTAGCAGTACCAGGTAATACCAATACCAGTGCACAATGGTTGCAATGGTAGACTGACAGATTCAATGCTGAAGACTACATAGTGGACCTGTATGGAGTTCTGATGTTAGTCTTCAAACAAAAGCAACCAACCAAGGCTGGGTAATATCTGTTTACACCTCCAAATACCCCACAAGCCTGTATTCACATTTAACTAACCCCCACTTACCACCAAGTAACAAATGTTTTGAGTTAAATTTGGAAGGACTGATTGGAAATCAGGTGTGAGAGTGGAATCACCTGCTCTGGTTATAGGAAAGGTTTTGTATGGTAGTTTTTATTTGACTATGCAGCCATTCCTTTAAAAAAAGGAATTTACTGTAAAGATAATTTGCCTTCACTTTCAGCACTGATATTTTGCCTTCACTTTCAGAGCTGTTTATATATTAACATACCACCAAAGAACCACATCCCTTTAAAAGGTTTCTCTTGATTTCTTTTTTTTTGAGGAAAATCATAAAAAACATATGAGTGTATCTCAAAAATCTGCTGAAATGTTTATAAATGAAAATTAAATGTAACATACAGTGTGCCTATGCAATGGTAAATGTGTTGTTATTGTAAATGATGATGTGAAACATGTGTTAAGCACATACATCATGTTACTTACTGACACGGAGCCTGAGTTTGCAGTTTGTCTGAAATTCTTGTTGTCTGGATAACTGTCACCCGTGACAACTGATTGTCTTAAACCCAAATCTAAAATCTAAAACCTAATTCCAAACTGACTTTCACACATTGTATTGCCTTCTGGAAGTTAACTGTGTACTGATGTTTAATTTACTTAAAAATAAAACAGCGAAAGAAGTACTGGTCCTGTATATGTTTATGTAATATATATGCAATATTGAAAGTGTGTAACTGTGTGGAAATATAGGCTGACTGACGGTTTGGCCCATGGAGTGGTTAGTAAACAGGTGGTTTTTTCCACTTCACAACAACAGCAATAACAATGATAATAATTTGTATAGCGTCTTTCATACATTACTGTGTTTCATAGTGCTTCACAAACATATCTAAGTTGAATTAATAAAAGCTAACATATCTTTAAACATGGCATGCATAAGAAAGCATAAATATATACTGTGACTCCTTATTATACATTTAAATAGGCCCTGACAGGAGGAGCAGGAGATAGTTTGCCTTCGCCTCATATTGCAGAGAGAATGGGGCTACGCTTTCTGTTGCTGTGTGTCTATGCTTTCGAAGCAAGAAAATCAAAGAGGAGGAACAGTTTGAAAGTCTAGAGAAGTTTTATTTGAGAGGGAGCAAGTTCCAGTTTTTCCTGCAGTAAGGGATACAGCCCGGGGCCTCTTAAGCCACTTTCAGGTCAGTCTGGCCCCTGACATGATTTGCCTGGACTCCAAGCTGTCATAGCCTTTGTAGATGTAAATCAATAAAGGTGGCTGACAATGGAATCCAGGGCTTGCTTTGAGTACTATCTCAAATACACAATGAGGCTTGTCCCTGGGACCTACTTTCCAAAACGCACGTAGTCAGGGTGACATGCCACACTCCTGCTCAGCCAATCAGAATGCACGCTGTGGCTTGGGGGTGAAAGACAAGCTGCACTTTGTAGGACATAAGCAGCAGGTAAACAGCAGGTGATTCCTCAGATCATGTACACGAGTGCCTGTGGATTTATTACAGTAGCAGGAACTGCTGATCCCCCAGCTGGCCTGGCCAAAGGTGCAAGGGGGCTGGGCCTGCTCTCCTGGCCCTGTACCAACACGTGCAGAGACAGAAAATGGGTCAGGATGGATGCACCCCTGCACCCCAAATCCTGACGACTTGCATCCATCAGCTGTTGCTTTTTTCAAAAGGGCACTGAAACGTCATCAACACCCCACCCATTTGGAAATGGAATTAGGCCAAAGGCAAGCCTGCTTCAGGGGGTGGCCCAACCTTTCAGGAGTAAAAAACGATCCCTTGGAAAAACCACATCTGATCGTCCTGCTTTTTGGGCTCCAATGGGCCAGTGAAGGTGTCTGGCCAAGCTCTCACCCGCCGCTAAAGGACGGTGACAGCTCCACTCAGCCAAATGTCAGCGAGGTGGAGCTCTTTAACGCAACACTGCCTCAGAACTAAGCAGTTCTGTGGGTCAGCAGGGATGGCATGGGCAATATTTCATTGGAGGATCAGTGTCGTAAGCTTTCATCAGTTTTGTCCTGGTGATGTTTGCCTTTGAAAGGTAGAATTCATAGATTACAGGCAAAGGCTTGTGAAGACACACCAAGGTCAATTAAAAACAATGCTTGCATCATTAAAAACACCTATTCGCACTACTGTCTAAATGAACTCGGTAGCTTGGTAGTATATTGCTGGAGGCTGTTTTAAATGAGACTAGTAAATTGCTTGTTCTGCCTCGTTCATCGTAATGGCCTATGTTACCCACTGTTATAGATATGGATTAGCACACTGGCGTTATAAAAATTGAATTCCACACAAAGGCCAAATGTTTTACGAGATGAAGCATAAATGTCAGGTCCGGGCCTTGGATGCATACAGAGCAGCTCTCGGAAAATTCAACTGAACAGAAAATGTGAATCATGAAAAGACAAAAAGAAAAGAAAAATCCAGCAGCATGTTAACATTCTGGGTTTTTTGATAAATGTACCAAGTCAATGCAACTGCTACTAATCTATATGGATAGATTAGACAGAACTCCCATCACAGCAAGATTCATGGATTGCCTGTTGTGAGTTGCTTGTTTTGCTGTAAACCAATTAAGCATAGAATCAATGCAATGTGAACTGCAACCTTGACCATGTTGTGTAGTGGATTTTTTTGTGCAAGAATTTGCAGTAACACTTGAAGTGGGTGTCATGTAACACTCATAATGCCATTACATACATACTGTACCACATATCTTGTCATAAGCGTACATAAAAGTGATAAGCCAGCAGCTGGCATAAGGCCTACATTTTCCATGCAGGGACCGGGCTGTTTCAGAGTATTGCTAAACGAATGGGTGGAGAGAGAACATGGTGGCTGTATGGCAGCACAACAATAGTGTGAGCTTGGGAATTCAAAGCTTATAGAGCTACCAGGACTGGGAGGGTCCCAAGCCGCTTCACCAAGTCTGAGAAAGAGCCGTAGATAATTACACACTTAGAAACGAGCCACCACTTCCATTCGAAAGTGCTTTTTTGCTGCGCGCATATTGTGTCCATTGTAGAGCGCGATGCGGAGGAGAATGTTTGGCTTGCTCTATGGGAATCGACACTTCAAAACCACAGCTGTCACAGAGAGGGGACTTGAAGTTTGCCACAAAAGTTCAATGCTGAAGAGCTGGCACCAAGAGATATGCTTTTACTTTGGGAAGCAAGCTGTGAGAGACCTTATTTGAAAAACTCCCTCTCTCTCTCCCTATCCCCCTCTCTCTCTCTCTCTCTGCCCCTCTCTCTCTCACTCTCTCTCTCTCTCAGGCTGAACTTGAATAAACAATCACGGCTCTGTGACCAGTCCTTCCCTTACCACTTCTTAATGGAATTCTGCTTCCCTGCTTTCGGTTCACCATGGTTACTGGGAATTTCAGCCTCGTGGTAAGGCAGCCACGTTTCGCCCAGCGGTGCCGGGGGAGCTCGAGGAAAGCAGCCGTTCTCACACACCCACTGCCAGCGCCGTGCACTTTTGCGCGGTCGCCGCGGCGGCACGTCTCTGTGGCCAAACAGCGAGCTTTACGGTCGCACGGCCCTGGCCCTGCTCACTCCATTATGTTTGATGTGATTTATAGCATCTGCCTCAACTGAAAGACAGGTTGATTTGTACACGCAGCTCAGAACGTAAGCCCCACTTACACACACGTCCTTTACCAGAAGATGAAGGATGACCTCAAAATTCCGGAATCATTGAATGCATTCATGAACCTTTGCCCTTGAAGGCAATTTTAAAATGAAGTGGAGGAAAAATCAGGCAAATCGTAAGTAAGAGCCAGCAGGGATTAGAGGTCACAGGAACAATAACCCATTTTAGTCAGAGCGACCCTGTGTTCTTAGTGTCGGGAGAGCTTCCTCTGTTCTCAGAGAGCTATAGTTCTGTAAAAGCAAAGCAAGGTCATCTCACTGAAACACCTTTTAGCAGTAACTCACAAGACAGCCATATGCTCTGGTACTTCATTGGCCCAGATATAGACAGTCACACAGAATATAACAAAAGCAACATATAAATACATTTATGATGTGCAGTATGTGAAGTGTGCTCCTTATGTTTGCATTGTAGAATTCAACTGAATGTGACAGGTCAATGCCTGTTGAGAAGGAAATTTCATTTACTGCGTTGTAAGACCTTTAAGGTAAAGTGTATCTGACCTTGCTATTGGCTTTGGAAATTACTGTGGAGAAATATATAAAGGCATCAATTGATATTGATCAGGGATTCAGTAAGATATTCTGCACTGCTCTGTGAAAAAAGGGTCAAGTTTACAGGTTATAACCAAGGACATCATTAAACAATATGTGCATGGTATTCCAAAAACAAAGATGTTTGTAAATATAATATATCTTCCTAATCCCAAATACTTATATATTAGTGTATACTTATATCTACTATTTATATTAAATAAATACTACCTAATTTTCTTTACTGTTGATTTGTTGCTCTTCACTGACATGTAATTTTTCTTGCACAATATTTACTTTTTACAATTTTTGACTGTACAGAATTCATAGAAATATAAAAAATGCAAATACTTAGTTTACTATTACCAACACTAATTATTAAGTAGTTGTCTGCATATCTATGGAACACTGTGCATATAGGGCTCGCTAGTGAGCTACAGGTATTCTGCTCCATTTTTTGACAAAAACATATTCTGTATGAGAGAGATGGAGAGAGGGTGAAAGAATGAAAATAAACTTTCCTGATTAACAGGATGTGCTTCATTGAAAAGCAGTTGTGATGAGATTGCTTTCTTCCTGGCATTCCTGCATTACCACAGCTTATTGAATAAGGTGGAATAGTGTGTCTGAAGAGTTCCGTGTGATAATTGGGCTGTATGGAATTTTTCCTGTCAATAGAGCACAACAAGGGCCAGTCTTCGGTTAGAGAAAAAAAGGCTTCTCACTGTGATTTCGCGACACCAGCAACGCTGCCTGACTAAACTGTTCTTATCGCGCAGGAGTGGGGAGATTTGACAGGGTGAAGATAAGCACACTGCACACCTCTGGCCCTGAGGAGCACTGACGGAGAATTGTTTTTCATGCAATTCTAACACTGCCCACCCCACCCCCACCCCCTATGCCCCACACACACACACCACCCCCAGTTCCCCCACCATCCCAACCCACCATCACCTGATTCCACTAGCTCGGCTCCAACTCTACCATTAAAGCTATTTGCATCTGACTGAGAAGCCATTAGAATTTTAATTAGCCTGACCCAAACGGCAAGCCTTCCCCAGCCCCGAAATAAGCTTGCTGAAGGCAAGTGCACTTACAGCCGGAGAGGGCGGCGCGCACGTGTAATTCCATTAGCTAAATCTATTCCTGCAATCAATCTGTGCACACAAATATTTCATATCAGTGCTAGGTGGACCGGAGGGCTACCGCAGAACGTTTGTGAGCTTTTCCCACTTCGGCGACAGGTTTATTATCAGCTGAAGGAAAAGGATGCGTCCATAAGCCTACATAATTTTGCCACTCAAGAGTATTGAAATAATTACTTGAAGTGTTTTCCTCACAAATGAAATGGCAAGGTAAGCCACAGTACCTATAACGCATGCTTGGCGAATCTGCCGAAAGAAAAACAGCCGTCAGCAGCGTGTAGCATATAGGTGCTAATGCACACCATTTCCCAGTTTCGTTGTCAAAGCAGACATGAGGCTGTCTCACCTGCCCGGTGATAATCCAGACACGAGGGCAAGAGTGGTGGCGTTAAATTTTGATTAGCTGTTAGAGATAAGAGTGTCTTATTTGCATTGCGTGACCCACAAGAGCACTGATTGCTTTTATTTTTTTGCCAAACTATTTCTGAAATTTTAAGTGCACGGGCCAGTAAGACCACCATGCAGAAACGTTCAAACCTCACGCATGGAATATTTTAGGACCCTGCTTAAATGGTTACGTGACTGCTTAAATGGGTATGTGACCACAACTGTCTCATCTTTGCCAAACAACCACATAATATTGGTTTTAGCAGACCCACAAGCTCCTCTGAAGGTCTTCAGTTTCACCAGGGCTCTCTTAATGAGCACAGGCCCCCACAGATGTAAGAGCTGACTCTATGAAGTCACAGGAGGCACTGTGACACCCAGGGATGCCCAGCAGCTTCTTCATTTCACGCTTTTTCACAGATCATACCCAGCACTGAAGAGGTCATTTGAAATGAACATGATCCCCAGCCCTGACTGTCATGCCTGTCAAAACAGTTCTGGGCTCCTTTATGCATATGTTCTGGGATTGTCCTAAAACAACTTTGACTGACTTTGGTGCTATCCAAATTGTTAGGGAATCATTTTGATCTAGATCCATGTTTATGTTAACTGAATGATGACTCGTCTTACAATTTTAAGTTGATTCAGATCAGACTTACAACTAGCCTCCTTACCATCTGCCATAAAATATGGTTTACAACAGAATTACTCCATTTCTTCCAATAAACAGATATTGGATGCTTAAGTTTCAGAAAACAGTGTGGAGTGTGGAGTGTGATAGAACCACACTGACCTTTGTTTCATTAATACTGCTTTAAAAACCAGAGACTTAGAACCACACTGAACAGAACTCAGCCCTCTACAGTACAACAAACATTGATCTCTTTGGTTTGGACCAAATTCTGTTTCCATCAAATGGTTTTCATTTCTAATTCCACGTGATATATCTTTACAAAGTAACTTGATCCAGTTGATCCAGTCTACATCAGTGGCTCTACCTGTGCTTATGTAATGTTTATTTAATGTTGCTATTATTGTTTATATTGATCATTTTTTTCTTTGCTTGCTTGTGTTATAAGTCATCTACTTTATATGGTGCTTTTAGAGTGTGCCATATTGTCCCATGTTCACTCCTGTGTAAACACATTTGAAAACCAATAAAATGTATGATCACAAAAAATCCCATGAGGAGCAGGTCATACCCATGCATTAGTTGAATTCCATTATCATGACCATAAATGGTAAGTTGACCGTTTCATGATAATCATAAGGAATACTAATTCTACCCTGACTGAAGTGTCACACATCTCTGAGAGTAACAGTAGTATTTCACTCACAAAATATGAGAGTCGTGTTCTCAGGAGTCTTGATCTCCTCACTATCTGTCAAAACATGAACATTCTTGTCTCATACTGTATTCTGCATGATGGACAGGTCACATATCCAGCTGCATAAAAAATGTGCACCATCCAGTTTTGTACAGTAATATACGAAACTGGAAAGGGTTTAATTCCATGCGCTACCATGGGCATTAACCTGGTGGTGGTAAAACTTGTCTGAGGAATAAGAACAGTTCCTTTTGTGTACAACTGGCACTGCTGATGTTCTGAATATATTGATTAGAAATGAAAACAAAAGTGAAATACCAACAAGCTACTCAAGATAAGCAGAAATATAATTGTACAGTCCTCATATGTACAAAAGAGCTGAAATACAGAGGAATGTTAGATGGTCTGAGTATTATTGGTGAAACCTTGTCAGATGTTTTCACTTTGACCTTTGTTTCATTGTTAATACTACATTCTTTCTTAGAGAGCTTTAAAAACCAGAGATGTCTTTCTGTTCTTACTGTTTTGACTACAAGACTACTTTGCAGGCCTGTCTGTCCTCCAGTAGATGATTCCTTCATTAGCCTCTATTCTTCACAGTACTGTACAGTACAATACAGCACTGCACAGTACCGCAGACACAATGACTGTCTCCATAATTATTGCATTTACAATGCATACATTTCTGCTAGGCATTCTTCCGCTATGCAGTGGGTAAGAAGGTTTGAACATTACTCCAGATATTAAGACACTATAGCTTATATGTGTGAAGCGTACACAACTGAAAACAAGAGTGTTTCACCTAATTATGAACCAAAGAACGAGCCCAGAGCTCTAATCACACCACATAACTATCGTCTATCGACTGCTTTCTGTCTACCAGCAGCATACTCAGGTGTGAGGCTCACTGCCGCGGCGAAATGTGGACGCAAGCCAAGGTTAAAACTGGCAGGGAAATAAAGACGTCTCATCGCGGATTTGAACAGGAAGGAAACGCGCCTCTCTTGACGGTTATCCGTCGGCGCGCGAGCGGTGCGCGGGCGCGATGCGGAGGCTGGCTGCTGCGTGAGCTCCGAGAGCGAGGAGACTGGCTCCCCCCTGAGGGATCCTCTCTCCCTGCACCATGTGGAAACCATGGCGCGTTGCCAGGATACAAGCCCCCAGTCTGTACTGACAAGAAGACATGAAGAGCAAAGATTAATTATTTACAAGCAGACCCCTGTACGCCGCAACCACTTGGCACATTTCCTGCATTAAATGTCACTATCTATGAAGCCATTGGTTTTATTACTTATTTATTTGGCTATTAATTCTGACCTGCGCCCTGTTTGCGCAGAATCCCAAACCAGAGCTGAGCATGCATTTTTTCCCTTTTATGTTTATGTGAGTAATCTCAAATACTCGGTTTGCTGCAGTGCGTTTATACAATTAGGAAGGATCCTTGGTGTAATAGAGCCCTTTCAGATATTCTCTAAAATAACAAGGCAATGTGGTGCGACCAAAGGGCATTCCACTCTTCCTTTTTGGGTTAGATATTACATTGTTTTACTGTTTGGACTGTATCACAATATTTCCTCTGGGTAACGTTCTCCCCTGATTCATTTAATATTTATGGGGTCTACGCCATAGTGAGCGAGATCGCATTTCAGAGCGCCGCTATTTACACAATAAATTAAAATGATTTATACCATTAGACGTCTTTTCTTTCACGGTCCTGTCTTTCTTTAAAATGGGGGGCATATTTCAAAGGCGCTGAGGGGGGTCATTGAGCGCGTTTGCAGGGCTGTTGCCGCGCTGTGGTTTAATTTGCTGTGGCAGATTTCATTTTCCTGTCCTTACTGTGTCGGTGCTCCGAAGTGATGGCATCCGTGCTGCTTCGCCCAAGAGGGACTCCCTTTGTTCTTGCTGGAACCCTTTGTTGTGCACCGCGCTGGGTTTTATTTGCATTCTGTCACATAAATATTCATGACGGAAGGGGTCACTCCACATCCAGAGGCACGATTTAATTGGGCATCGGTCAAAGGGGAGCTTCGATACAGTCACAGGTGGAAGATTATAAAATCACGAGGCTGTTAGTACCATTTGCTCGGTATTGTTGTTATTACTGTTATGGTATTATTACCAAGGAGAAGTAAAAGTCCTATTCACCATATATGTATGTAGATAGATAGATACTTTATTCATCCCCTTGGGGAAATTCAGGTAAAATGATATATGCAGGAGGGTGTGTGTGGGCGCGCACGCAAAAAACTAAATATTAAAAGATAATTAGAAAAATTTTGCTTTAGAATATGAACGCATGCTGTATATCTATAATGAGCTCTGATCATTGTAAAAATCATGGCTTTTTCATGGTGAATATGATTCAAGGGAGCATTTTGTATAAATTCTGTTGGCTTTTGAGAATTTTAACAGGACAGCATGGATAAGCCCTAAGCACCACTCATATACAATAAAGGCCAAAATGAACATACAAGATCACAATGCAAACACTTCAACAAAAATAAATAAATAAATAAGACAACTAGCAAGAGAGTAACACAGTCACCATCAGAGGAGTCATTTTTTTGAAAAAGCAGGCCTCATAATATGGAATGTTGTGTTATATCTTCTAATATTTAATCAGCTTAATCAAACAGACTATTTGTGTAGATTTAGTCTCCTTCTGGCCCCTCTGTTTTCTTGAAAATGTAAATGTCCTGCTCGACAGTCTATGGCTTACCTAGCCCTGATTGCCTCCTCTCAAATTGTTTTGTCCATCATGGTATGTACCACACCTGAAACAGATATATTTGAATAGCTTTCAAGACATTTCAGACATGTGCACTCTGGCCACTGGTCTCTTATGAATATTTAATTTATCTGGGTGCTTTTGAGAAATGGCAGCAATAGGGAGGAGACTGTACAACTGAGGTCCCACCATTAGTGAAATGAGATGTGTGAGGGCCGCCGGCTACTGCAACATTTACGGTGTCTTAAATTGTGAAGAACTGCTCAAATCATGTTTAGATGTGCTTATAAATTACTTTTAATTATACAGTTTAGCTCTTTTATATGGAAGCACAATGTTTTATATATAAACTCTGTAAGGCGGTAATGATATGACTTAATAACAAGATAATGACTTCCAGGAAATGCAATATTTTGCTGTTATCATTTAAACTGTAAGCAAAAAGTGTGTTCATAGCTGTAATTTAGGCAGAGTGTATTTAAAATACATTGAAAATTCTAATGTGCTTCTCTGTGTGAGCTGTTAGGGTAAACTATGCTGAACAGTGGTGAGGATCAGTGGTGGGAGTTAGCTGGGTTGTGCTGACGCTCTGCTGGCAAAGAGGCAGCTCACATCATGATTGATCAGCCTGAATGAAAGACGTCAGTGTTCATCTCAAGAGCTGGTGACTGCTTGTCAGTGTGAATTGGAGTGGATGATACTGAATAACCAGACAGAATGAGGATGTTTTTCTTGTGCTTACAACAGCTACTATGTTGCTGTTTTACGTGTACCAAACAAAGCAAAGTACTCATGGGACGATATTTATTGATGGGATGGTTGATTGATTGATTGACTTGCTGTTTGACTCATTGATCAATTGAAACCATGACCCTGGAATGATCATCCTCTATCAAAAGAGCACTGAACACAATGTGATTATTATTATTATTTAAATTTAAATTAAATGCCATGGCTACCCCACTGCAGGGCTGTCATGCTAGCCATGAGGTTTGGCTTAAAATGGCAGCAGGATTGTTTGAGGCACAGTTATGAAGGGTACAGTCTCATTCAAATTGCAAATATTTTTTGTTCTATTTCTCCATGTTCCCTTTGGAATAAAAACACAGAGGCCTTAATATTTGTAACCAAAGTATAACCGTGCAGTAGCTTTTTGCGCCACAAACAGGTTCAGGGTACACCTAATGGCTTGCCACCTGGTGATTTTCAAGGATTGGACAATGACTCCCAGAGCTGAGATTCAGCAAGCTGCTCACGCTAGCCCCGCCACCAGCGTAACCCACTTTTTCTGATTGCTCACTTCTTGTTTTGTTTGGTTCTTCTCCCCATCAAAAATGTAATTACATTGTTCTTGGTGAAGGACAGACGATAAAAAAAAACTTGGTATAAGACTCGGAGTACGTGCCATGCATTAATTGAGATGCGGTCATGCAGACAAAAAGTGTGTGCTCTTGTGGCATTAGAAAGTGTGTTTCTTTTTTCCTCTTCAGAAACAAATTCAATTTCTGCAAATGTGATGAATGATTTTTGTTGTGAAATTGCACATCATTTCAAGTTGCAAAGCCTGCCTGCCAACGTTTCACACAAATTGATGAATGTCACAACAAAAAATACATGAAAATACATACAGTTGCAAACAACTTGAGGAAAATCTTTTACTTTTGCAAACACAGATGTTCCCCAGAATAACTGTACTCTTCCCCAAGACATGCTCAAAGATGAAGAACATGAAAACATTTGTAAGCACATTTGAATTGCCACTGACAGAAAAGATACAAGCAAACTGATCAAAAACAAAGTATTTTAAGTTAAAATTAGTCCAAAACTTTTTCTGAACTTAAACTGTGTATTTAGAGTGAGTGCCAAGGAAAAATTTCTTAACCTGGCTGTAGCACAGATTGAGCGCAGCTAAGCAAAGGAAAGTGCTTGGGTTATGTTTACAGTCTCTGTATGTACAGATGCCTCAAACATCCTGTTCCATCAGCCACGCATGCAGGGGCAGCTGGATCCATCACATGACCACGTAAATGGACAAGGAATGACCACAGACGTTTAACTCATTTGATTGCGCCATACTGTGATGCTATGATCTGAGAACGCATCTTTGAACATAGTCCGATAAACCCCATAAGGACAGGTATGTGAAAGTGTAAGATTCCGAAGGTTTGTAATTGAAATCTATGCGCTTTGATTGCCACAAAAAGCTTCTTGTAGAAATGTCACATGCTTCTGAACGCTGCATTCTGTTTTCATCCATCAGACAGCATTTAATTATGAGAATTGATGGCTTTCTGAGGAAATATTTAAATGAAACCGTACTTCTCCTCACCGCAGATAGGCAACGTCCTTTACGGTTCTCCCCTCGATTGTCTGTTTTTTGTACGGAGCCAAATTACTGCAATCCATCTCATTTTTCTCAGTTAGCACTTGTGTGGAATATTGTGACATAAACTCAAGGTAATTCCACGCGCTCTCCCATTTAGCGGCGAACAATTAGCAGCTCGGTGCGACGAAAGAAAAATCTATAAGGACAGATCATCGCGATGGGATTTTACATCGCTTTTTAAAATCCAATTAACTTCTGAAAGCAAGTGGCTTTCAACAAATGATGTGCTGCAAAAGTGTTGTCGAGAAACACTGTGCACCGCATTAACTGGCAGTTATTCAAAGAGGGGAAGGCTGTAATGAGGGAGTTTCAGTGAACAATCGCATGCCCTACTCTGTGAAATCCAAAGCAGGCAGATCTGCCCTTTTCGCCATTGCAAAAATACACCTCCAGTTTGTTAGCCCATTATATCAGAGCCATCCACCGTAATCTATAACCTCATTTCATAAGAAAACCCGAAAGTAATTTCAGAAATATGTGCATTTATCATATGTGAATGATGCACTGTATAAATACCATCTGTTCCCGCAATTATATGTCAGATTCAGTCTAACCACAATCTGATCTGTCCTTAACTCACACTAGGGTAATTAATGCAATTGTTTCTTTTTTGCTCTGTTTTTAATTAAACTCAATACTTTTGTTGGTTTCAGCCGTTGCCAACTGGTAATGTTGTATAATAAACCAAAACAAGTAAAGCTTGCTTTAAAAGCCTACTCAGCCAAGGGCAAAAAAAGCATTGCGATTAGATTGAATCTGGGCCAATGTCACAATTCTACCCGCCCTACTTTGGTAATACGCAATTATGCTTTTACTGTTGATTCAGACTGAACCCTGAGGACTGTAATGGGACATGTGAATGGGATATGTGAATATTGATATTTATCCATTTTGTTAATTAATTTTCCAATGTGTAGCCATTTAACTAATTACTAATCTGAATTAAGTAATAAATGAAAATGGACTAAACACACCTCTAACCACAGTATGTGGTTATATGAATCCTGGCTATGCCTGATGAGAGGAGAGGAGTTTGTAAAATGGCCTGATATTTACTGAGAATCTGATAACATTGTAGTGCGGTCACAGACCATTCCAGTCATGGACCTTATGCACTTTTCCAAGAATGGTTCCTTTATTCTATGCACAATATTTCATTTGTTTATTTCCTCTAAAATATTACACAGATCCAGCTTTCTTCCCAGGGCATGTCGCCAAAGAAGCTGGGATCACACAATAAATGTATGTAAAGTGTAGCCAGAAGAGCACACAGAGTAGAAATCCCTCTTTAACTCGCTGTGGTGAAACTTCGAATTAGTTGGCACTGTCTTCCCCTGTGGAGGCCTTGCAGTATGCCCACTGAAGCCCCGGGGGTGTTTATTATACAGCTAGGCCCCTCCCCTCTCCGATGGGTGAAACATTCCGTGTGTAACAGCAGTGCAGTGCCTCCCACGCGTCCCCAGTGCCTCGTTTCCTGCCTTATCAAAGAGAAGACGTTCCTCCTGCCTCTCCCAGAATCCACCAGGTCCCAGCCCCAGCCCCAGCCCCTTTCCCTCCACAACTCCAGACAGCACCCTCCCCCCCATTAGGAGGATCCCATTACCAGGAGGCAGGGGCCAGATGAGATCCCAGTATGCACTGTTCCCGGGGGTCCACTGTGATCTGGACGAGATGTATGCTGTGCAGCGGGGGGTGAGGAGGTGGAGGGCTGAGATCATCAATGCCATTGATGAGACAGTGGATATCTGTGGTATCTAACAAAAGAAGATGCCTCACACTACCTTTAGTTAAATACCATAGACATACATGTGATGTTTATCCTGTCACCACAGCCCACTCTATGGTTAATCCCCAAATCTGCACTGCAGTGAGCATGTTGATACAGTTCATCACTCTCCAGTCACTGGGGATGTACAAAAATGTGTCAGTTTTTAGCCCTTTGTACTCTAGGTGATGAACTTTATAGGTGGTAGCTTTCATCTTGTCCAGGAAAGGCTCTATAGGCATGCCATGGTGTAGCTGCCCTGGAAGCAAAGGACAGGCGTGTGGAAGGGTTTTCAAGGGATATGAAATATAATCAAACAATGCAACGGTTATACCATTTCTAGGTTTGATGGAAAACATTTCATTGTACTAATATGGTACTGTCTAGGCCAATAACAGATATGCTGGTGATATAAGAAGAGCAATTCATTTCAAGTGTAGTCACTGCAGGACTCTATGGAATACAGCTCTCCACAGAAAGCTCACTGAGAGGAAGACGTTGCAGTCACATCACTTTAAAAGTTTGAAGCCAGTTTCAACATGTCGTTAAAAGGCAGATAACAGAGCTGAGATTAAACTTGCATGCAGGAATAAAAGCCGTTAGCTGTTTTGATCAGTAGAATGTTTTCTCTTTTAAACTCTGCCTTTGATCTGTGAGATATGAAAGAAACCAGGAAAGATAAACAAAACATCAATACAAAGTCACTGATAACTGTCAACAGGAATCGTTTAAAGATCCGTTCTTAAAACTTCTCAGCGGTGCCCTGGTGCTCCGTGGAGCTTTTCCTGGGAAAAAAGCAATCGTAAAGTGCAATGCTTAAAATGCGAATTTCAGTTTTAGTTACGTTCAAACGATACCTCAAGCTTCATCTCCCATGATGCGAATCCATTTTGAGATAGAAGCTTTGCTAACGAGCATACTCTCGAGAAAACAATAAAATTTGCAACCTTTTGAGTATATGGCAGGTAGCTTCATGTGGACATATCAGTGTAATGATTACTGTAGAGTTCTGAAATCTGAAAGCAGCGGTGCACTGAAAAATGGGTGAGATAGGTACCAGGGGCCCCAGTACGCGCATACACCTGCGAGGTAGGCACTGTATCAGCAGCTCAAGCCATTACCATAAAAGGAGGGAAACAGTCTCTGATTATAGAAAACAGCAACGGAAATAGCAGCCAGCGCAGAGCAACATTAGCATAGTCCCAGACAGCTTGTTAGTTGAAGTGGGTTTTAATTAGCTATTTTCCTGCTAGCAAATGAGGAAATTATCAGCAGCCCAAAACAAGCCGTAGACAACTGGGCCAACGACCAATGCACACACACGCGCGCGCACACACACACACAAACATTTTCCTGTACACACACAATCAGAAACACAATAATTTATTACACCCAGCGGCAAGTATTTTATTTTCCTTGCAGTGTTGAATCTGATGGTAATATGATTATTTGTTTTAAGTGCTTAATCGCGTTCAATTTCATTCTGTTCAGATTCAAACAATGAGCACTTCTGCTTCTGTAAACTGTTTATCTCATTTCATGGGGATTTCTTAACCAGGTCATCATATCTGAATGATAACAAGGTGGCAGTGTTTAATTAGATGGCAGATCCCGGTTTCTCCTCAGTTAGTCAATGCAGTAGTATTTAAACGGAAACCCCACACTTGTCTCTCAGCCTGTTGACGAAGCCATGTCACACTCACATACTGTGCCGTGCCTGGAATTCCCTCTTCATCCCTTGATCTCGGTTGGTGTCTCGGCGACGTGGTACTCTAATAAGGGCTTTAGATATCACGATGACCTCTTACTTTCACGCCAAATGCTCGTTTCCCATGGAGCCTGAAGGACACACAGGGTGGGTTCAAAAGTGATATGTGCTTTTACAATCAACGGAAGTCTGTGATGTTGACATTGTCCATCCTTCATCATCTTTTCAGGTGTTAAGTAGGGATGGAAAACTGCCCGACCAGGGATTTCTGGGAAACTGATCTTCTTTTTGTGTGGGAGTATGTTGTGTTGAACCAAGATCGACTACAGTCATTGGAAACATTCTTTATGCTTCAATGCTTTGAGGAAAAATACACATTTTCAGGGTTTGTTTCAGCATTGTTTAGCTGTATTAATATTTTCCTGGACATAATAAAACCATTTATCATATGTGATGTGTTATTCAAAGAATAAAAAGAGAGGGATTACATTCTAAGGAAATATAAAACACGTCTTGTTTGGAGAAACAGGATAGAGAGGAAAGCATAGGTCTGTCCCTTGGCATACACGTGTCAAATTCAAACGCCTTCAATTTCCAAACCGTAACGTGCCTAAAAAAGATGAATGATTCAATCGAACGTGAATGCATGCTGACATTAACATTTCATAGCTTAATGGAAGACCCTTGTACTTCTGGAGTTTATCGAAATAAAATATAAAGCAAAACAAAGCACCTCGCTCCTATGAGACCTCTGTGTGTTTAAATATTTCAATTCTTTTCCTCTCTGACAGTAAAAAAAATCATATTTGCTTGTCTATCTCCACATCTTGTGGGACTTGCTGCATGCTTGAGGAAGACAACTGAATATGATATGACTGCTGTCTCATCCCGGATCCTGCCACGGGTGGTAATTGGAGAGTTGGCACATCGCATAACCGGTGACCTAGAAAAAAAAAAAAAACATTGATAACCATCCGTGCTCCTCATTCTTGGCAGCTTGCACTGACGTTTCCTGCAAGATCATCACAACGCATTGTGGGGAGCAGAAAACAGTTCAGACCTTCATGCAAATGAATTGTGAGACTGGTGAAGTTTCTAGAGACTGGGAGAGAAAGAAGGTGTACCGTCAGTTCTTACCTCAGACCAGAATATGTAGGCCTACTCATGTTAGCACCTCCCAGCCTGCAGGTCCCAAGGATCTGCCGGTGCTTCTCTACTCAACCTCTAAAATATTAATTGAGGACAACAATTGGATAGTAATTTCATCTACGTTTAAATGTTTACCATGTTTAAATTTTATGTAAATTGAAAAGTGACTCTAATACCCTGCAGCCCTGCAGGACTGCAATCATCTATCCCTAATTTGCCCTCAGGCAGTGCCTGCAAATTATGAAATTCTGACATGAAAACAGACTGAAGAAAACAGACCTGAAATCACAGGTGATTCGGGTTGGTCATAACTGCAGTCATGCAGCATGTGCTAAAGTTGCTGTTTCATGAGCTGCTAAGTAAGGGAATTTTAGGTTCTGTGGAATGTGACTCAGAGAACCTATCCCTGGACTCAGTCATCATCTATCCTTATCTTTATCTCACAAATCTTGCAAGTACAAGTACAAGTCTTTCTTTTCAGCGAAAGGGCCATTTTTAGACAAATTACATTACATTTACATTCATTCATTTGCCAGAGGCTTTTATCCAAGGTGGCTTACAAGGCCATTATAACAAGCAGCATTGGCACAAATAATAAAGGATAACCATAAACAACAAAACTATGAAAAGTAACACATCTGAAGTTCAGTGCAAAGATAATTCTCAGTTCCCATACAAGTGAATGTTGCAAGACAAAGACAGAACCCAGTTTCACTGAGCTGCCCAAACTGTAGCCTGTTTGTGAAGAAGGCAATGAGGGCTTGCATTTAACCGTGAGCCAAAGTTCAACACAGCTGTTGATTGAATCGGGGGGATAACCTCTGTGACCCCCAATTAATACCACAAAGTCATTCACCCTTGTTACAGAAATGTAACAACTTCGATTTATCGCTGTGCCCTCGCCATGTGTGTGTTCCCGTCACACAGTCTCCAACCCCCGACACCCCACAGCTCGACACCGCCGTCAGCATGCCGGAGGAATAAAGCAGGCTTTATGAGATCATCACATCATCAGATCTCACGGCTGCAGCAGCAGGATTACATTCGAAGACACAGTGTACTGTTGAAAGCACCAGTTTGCAAAGGGCAGGGTAAAGCACACAGGTTATCAGTTTGTCATAGGTAAACCAAGGAAAGAGCATTATATCTGATAAAACTGCACATTGCCTGCAAATCTACCCTCCTGTTCTGTGGTTTGTTGTGGATATAGAAAGGCAGGATACAACTCCCTAACTGTGTGCACAGCTACTGGAGACGAGATCCCTCTCCCAGGGAGACCCATTCACACACACCGGACGGACCACAATGATTTTCACAGTGGGACGTTTAGTATAACTGAAAAGAAGGTATTGTGCTGTCACAAATCAAAACTGCACTGGGTTAGCTCGTAGTTATTTTTGCTGTTTGCTGTTGTGAAAATTAGTTATACTAAGTCTGAGGTGAAACCAGGGAAGATCTGCATTGGCCATGCATTATATCACACGCTCAGTCCGTTTAAGAGGGTTCACCTTTCAATAGCCGGACATAATAAAGTACACAATTTCTGTATCTACCATCTGAAATCCATCTGTCTCAACGAACCCCTCTGGGACAGACCTGTCAGTTGCCGACGTAGGAGCCGCAATATCGCGGCGGTTGCATGGCTCTCCTCTGCCGGAGACGCGCCGTTTCCCGAATTATCATGCCGCGGAGCAACGAGGCATCAGATACCTGGATGAAAGCGGCCCCCTTCCTTTGACCTTCCTCATCTCCGGGTTTTTAATGAGGCAAGCCGGGCGGGAGAGAGTGGCGTGCGCCTTCCATTAGCGGCGGGCGAGAGCGCCGCTGCGCTTCCCCCGTCAATTAGCGCTGCCAAACCCTGGGTGCGCTGATTGCTGAAGGAGCTGCAGCAAGCGAGAGGCGCCAGCTCAGTCCTCAACACCCCACCGCATTTTAATTAGCCGTCCTCCCCTGGATATTCTACACGCCGGCAGGAGAATCCAAATCATGCTGAACAATAATATTTCTTTACATCAGCAACCAGACGACTGTTTTATTAAAGGGATCATTTCAGATTAGTTCCCCAAAATCTTTTCTTTAAAGGATGTGGCTTTCTGGTTAGCTGAAGTGTGGTTCATATTCAGCATAAACTTTAAATCACCTTTGATACCAGCGCTTTGATCACATGTTACTTCAGTGTGGTTGGAAAGCAATAATTGAGTTTTGAATGGTACAAACAACATGCACACAGTTTACTAACCAAACATACATTGACTCGCTTTGTTATGCAATAAACATAAACAATCAGACGTCCTTTTAAAATGTGTAGCATATCATAACAAAACTTAACATTCTCTTGAAAAAGGCTTCGAATTAGCCAATGTCAGTCTTGTTGTGTTTACTTTTCGGTGACTGTAGTCACATATGTTAGGACAGTCGTACACCTGTATGTATATGTGTGTGTGTACAGTATATCTGTGAGTGTGTGCGTGCATGCATGTTTGAGCACGTGTGTATGTGTATGTATATGCATATGTATGTCTGTGCGCGTGCATACACGTGTAGCAACTTTTGCCCTTTTCAGTGACCTGGAACGGCGATAATAGATTGAGTGAAGCCTGCTGGAGCCACTGCAGGGACGTCTCTACCCTGAGCGCGCTTGGGACACACAGCAGCCCGGCGCTCCCTACACTCTCCTTCATCGACGTGCCTCACAGCTTCTCCACATTAATCACCAGTCTGTCGCTTTTCCCCATCCCTGTCTCAATTTATGCACGGTGGTCTCCCGCCTTTCTCCTGAATCACGGCTAATTAGGTACCCCCGAATCTGATTTTCATAAAATCTGGGTGGTGGGGGTGGGGCAGCATCCTTTTGTGGAGGTAATTATTTTTTTTCGCATGTCTTTTATTTTAAGAAAATCCATTTCACGTTTCAATATCAATTATTGCTCTATACTCACATTGTACCCCACAGTTAAAATTAATATTTTCTACTGAACAAGGAAATTTTTACCAGTAATACATACTTTTTCTCCATTTACTAATTTACTTTATGGATGTACTGAATGGCCCTCTTCATTTGGAGCAATGAAAGTTACAGTTAGAATAGAATATTGTACAGTTGCAATGTTCCTTACATTTTACATTTAGTCTGGCTGAGCTAAACTCAAGATATTTAACCTCAGAATAAAATACAGCAGAGTTAAAGCAGCAAGTACCATAATGTAATGCAATCCTAGAGCTGACTTCAGAATGTCATTAATCTATTAATTTATAGCTGTTTGTTTCTTTTTGTTTCCATTGTGATTTGTCTGATGTAATGGTATATTTTTAGCAATGCAAACATACTAATACATGACAAGTATTTTAAAAGGTATATATCACAGTCATGATAGTACGTAGGCCTATTGTATAGGCCTGTAAGTAAATATATTAAAGTGTATTATGCCTGTTGAATACATCTCCCTGGCAGTGTCATGATATTTTAACTGTCATCCTGTGCAGTTATTTTTTTACAGAAAATTATAGCTGTATTCTACATTATGAGTTGCAGGGAAACGTGCCAAAGCTGAACTAACACATTTTGTACCTGATGGACGCCATCACATCTTGTTTCTTTACTGGGGCAACCTAGGGGCTCTGGGACACTCACCAAGAACAAAACTCTCGCATCTTTCTCCATAAAAATCCAATAGTCCTGACTGTCATAGTGGATGTGTACTCTGAAAGAAGCGCTCTAAAGAAAGGAAAATAAATGCTGGCTTTGCGTGCGGAATAACACGTTAAACGTCACTGTGGGTTAATCTAATCAGAAAAGGCTATTTGGTAAGTGTTATGAAGAAAGCGAAGAACACAGAAGATAAATTTAATGTACGATATCTTTGGCTTAATCTGTACAATGCAAAGTGGTGCGTCGGAAAAGAAACCTTATCTGTCATGTTGCACTAGGATGAAACGACTTTAATCAGCCTGTTTTGTGAATGGATAAAAAGGAACACATGTACACTTTAATAGTTACCAATGCCATGACCGCATATTTGCAGTGTTTGCAAATGAAATTCTGTGCCATGCTCTTGATTTCTTTGGCCGTACTATATTCTGTCGTCAATTTCCTCCTGGGGTTCAAACACAAAAATTGCGGAGCCTCTTGTCCGTGAAATGTGTTTTTTTGATCTAGATGTGTTTTCTGATTGAATTATTCTCCACTTTTATTTTAACTGCATATAGTAGTATGCATCAGTCAACAAAGCAATACGGCACAGCAAATGATGTGCTGTACCATACCGTAGAAGCCCTGTTGTTGCAAAACGTGTTACGATTTTATTTAGAAATGTGAATTAATTTGTGCTCCGTCTTTTAGATCACGCAGAGTGGCAGGTGTGCGTTTTGTTTGCGTGATTGCGAGAAAATTGCAGGAGACCGATCTAAAATTTTCAGAGAAGGTTTGACAAGTCGTGCTTTTCCCCAGTTCACACATTTATATCGACGACGGTAGATAATCTGAACTCAAGGACTGCATTCAAGATACAGCAGCAAGCGAGTGGTGGAATGTCTTTGTCCTGAGGTATTCGCAATACTGAGGCATGGCATTTGTGTTCCGTTATGGTTTGGCGTGTAAAATGGGAATTCAGGTTAACAACACTGTCATGACGTTCGGTTGGGATTAGTGTGCCTTTAAATATTTGAGGTAAGAAGGGTTCCAATAGAAGTGCTGAAAATAACATAATTCTATTTCTCCTTAGCGCTGGAAACTATGCTGCCATGGTAACCGTTCAAATCAAGTTTTTCTTTCGGTTTATTACTACCTGCAGATTTATAAAGAAAAACCCTCAGTTTTCAAGAGGACCTTTTGTGTGACACCTGTTTTGTGGAGTAATTAATATAATTGTTCAGAACCAACAGCTTCAACAATGTACAATTTATTCATACTTCACATTCACATTTTAATGACAGACTTTGAACCACAGCTCTTATAAGATATAACTTAATGCAGAGAACAGGGTGAAAATAGCACCCTGGGATGAATTTTGAGGCAGATTCTGGTGTGGGTGTGATTTGAGATGGTCCACTCTGTTCTAGGGGCTCCTGAGCTCCCCTGCTGGAGTGGAGCTACACATGGCAGGTTTATTTTAATGAGGACCCCAGTGAAAGGGCTTCTCCTCACAGAACATCCTATGGGGAGATAAGCAAATACCAGGCCAGCTTCTGCTGTGACATTAATGTAAGGATATTCGTGGTGACGTCCATCATTTCATCAAATGAAGCAGTTATCACAACTGGGAATCCTTGGTCAATTAAGATGTGCCTAAATGGATCATGGGATATTGTTCTTTACTTGTAAAACAGCAAAAGCAACCATCAGCCCACAACTGTTGCTTGTCAATTACTTTGCTTTTGTTTACCATGAGGAGGGATAAAAAGCAGGAGCATGTCACCAGGACAGTTTGCAGATATAGCATCAAGTGTACGGACAAATACTATCAATGTTGTGATATCTTACATTGTGGGCTACCAGTGGCAATGTATACATAATGTGATATATATATTGACATCAATGTGGTAAACCATTACTCTTAATGTTAAAGTTTGATTTTTAAAATATAATAAAGGTCCAGGGATTATATAAGGACATTTACACAGCAGCACCTCAGCACAAACAGCTCATGTATCAGCATTGTGGTGCTCTTTAAGAAACTGTGATAGACCAGCCATTCATGACATGCAGTATGGAATGTTGTGGGTGTTAGGGAGCATGTGACCTGCCTAAAGTAGATAATTATCTTTATTTTGTTTTCAACAATCTTTCACGGTCCATCTGTGGGCCTAAGTGTTCTGACAGCATGAACATAATTTATCAGTGAAAAAACGTAAGCGTTCCTACAGTCAGTTTTTTTCTTCAGTGCAGGAGGGACAACAGTTCCACACATTATGAGCCACCATGAGCCATACTCCATCTTGGCAATGTTTGTAATGAGAAATATAGCATTGTTCTGGTGGAAAAAGGCTGCTTGTTTACTAAAAAACCCCACATAATATGCACATAGTGGGCTTTGCGTCTGGAGAACAGACCTTTGAAAGGAACCATTTTGTTGATTTTGTCTGGGAACAGGGTGACAGTCTGTTCCAGGGCCACACACAGCAGCTCCAATATCTCACAAGAGGCTGCAGGTTGCTGTTTATTTTCTTTGAGTGCATCCCCATTACTGTCTGCAGCTAATATTGCTGCAGAGAGGGGTGTGTTCCTGGCTCTCCTGCACAGGCCGTCCACTGAGAGCTATATCCAGCGGCTCACATGCAGTGATGTCAGTGTTTGCCTCCGCAATGCTTTGTGACACAAACTGCTGAGCACCCTCTAACCTCCAACCGCTAAAGTGGAATCTCCATGGATGCAGCCTTGAAATCACTGCTCTGTTCATCTGCGATGCAGATTCTTCTGTGTCCATTCCGTGTAATTTGTCGCAGCCTCTTTGCAGTGGAAAATACCCTTGTTTATCCTTCTCGTGAATCTAGTGTGGTTGTATGCGTGTGGATGTATGCGTGAATGTGATTCTGGTGTTAGGCTCCCAGTTTTCTGTGAGGACTCCGGGGTGATTCTGAGTGGCACCTGTGTGTGGTGGGCACCCTGGCACTCAGCTCACATGCCTCTATCAGTGCTGTGGTCCTCACGCATCCTGCCGCTTTTGCTAACTGCAGACCTTCAGCTACGCAAGACATGCTCATTTGTGAGCATCGAAGGCCTGAAATCAAGAAGCCACAGTAACGTCGGTGTGCGCTCGCATCTGTGAAACTGCCACATTTGCATTTCAATGGCTGTTTACACTCAGGGTTAACCAAGTCTGCCTTGCCACTGTGATTATGCACACTGCAATAAACATAATGTGCTGTATAGCCCAGTAAATGAGGGCCTGGCAGCTTCTAGTACTCTAGGCCATGTTACAGTGTCTGTCTTCTACCGTTGCTTAGGAGGCACTTGTGTCCAGAGCAACTTACATCATTTGCATGGTATCAGCTGGACATTATATGGCTTTATATTTCACCAAGGCAAATTCAGGTTACCTACTTTGCCTAAGGGCACAACAGCAATGGCCCACTGGGGAATCAAACTGTCAATATTTGGTTTAAGTACATGCAGTGCTAAATACAAATCTGAACAGGTCTTATAGGAGTACAGAAGCCAATGGTTCTCCAAGTTACTGAAATGGTTAATAAGTCACTTTGTTCATTCTGCTTCTCTGTTTGGCATCCTTAAAGAGGTTTAGAAGGTGTAAGTGAAAAATCAATTACGCTAATGAACACGCCTTTGGCGTAATGCACTGCTACCAAATATCCTGAAGCTATATATGTAGCAGGAGAGAATGTGCGCAGAGCAGTAAATAAAATACCATGTGCATCAAATCCAATATCTATCACAATGAATTGCTTCTGACTCCCTGTGCTGGGCATCGGCTGAGTAATGTGTGAAAACAATCGGCATCCACACAGAACTTAAGCAGATGTAGTCAGATCCAGTCTGAATGTGGGTTGGGAGCCTTGCAGCCGAATGCCAGTGGTGTCAGCGGTACTCCTTTCTGGGTTCACCTAATGGCACAGAAATATGGCCTCAGGAGAAGCTCAACCACAGTTGCTGCTGCAAAAGACTTCCTGTCACAGAACGCAGGGCACTTCCAGCCCCCTGTCAGTATCCTCAGGCCGGTTTTGACAAAGGACCGGGCCTCCAGGTTCCCGGGTGTGAGGTGATCCAGTTGCAGCCCTGGCGTCATGGGTTCCGCCTCACGAATCTCCCAGACTCCCTTCACTGGTCCTTTTTTTTTTACTGCTGTTTTTTCTCCTCCCCTGCCTGCTTTCCTTCTTTCCCCTTCAGTCGCTCCAATAAATTATTTACACGGAATATAGATCTACAAGCACTCAATACACCACAGTCACTCAGCCACGGCGCCCCAGGGAGAAGAATATGGCCGAGCGTTTTACAAAAGAGCGAGCAAGCGAGGCGAAAATGCAACGTTCTCCAAAAGGTCATCAGCGCCCACAGGGGCTCCAGTGATATTTTCATTATTGAGGGCGGAAAAAAAGCACTTCCATGTCGTATGCGCCACCTTTAAATCTGTAGCCGTAATCCACGTTCAGAGCAGAGAGAGAGGGAGAAAGAGAAAGAGAGATTCATTCAGTTAGGTTTGCATTACGGCAAAGTCTCCTCCGCTAAACCTTAAAATCAGATAGGCTTTGATTGTTTTTGTTAGATACAGTTTAATCTCGGTTATCTCCGAGCCGGTCTGTAATTGAATTCTTCTGGGATGATCGGAAAAAGGGCTTCCCATTACCGGCAAATCTCTTTGTTTCAAAGGCTCAAACCAACAGCAGCCAATGCGTTTGGTGAAGATTTTATTGTAAAATTCTCAGGTCAGGTAGATTCCTTTACATCCATGTATTTATAGCAATTCCCATGCCCAAAAGGGCTGCTTTTTACATTACACCAGCCTGGAACTACACCTGATAAAGTACAGCTTCTGTAAGCAACTTTTCATTCAGCCCTTTAATAAGAAGGCCTTGGTTCAGATCAGAAGAAAAGATTATGGGCCTTTAGGCGTGGGTTTGTTTCCATCTAAACTTTGTAATTATTCTGTAGCAAAGGGCTATTATATTTGCCTCAGTTGGTGGGAAGAGTATTCTTAATAAAATCAGTGTGTCTGTGCTATCTGCCTTTTCTGTAATTAAAAATGTAATGATGTATGGAATTAAAATAAGACACAGTCACCCAACAGTTACTACATTTAGCACATGATGCTGAAGTCAATGACGTTGAAAATCTTCAACATTCTGAAATGAATAAAAGTCAAGCCATTTCATGGATGAATAATTCATGAAAGTAATAAGAAAACAAAAAGCAATTGTACGGACACAAAAATTTAATCAAATGCTTTAAAAAGATCACATATGGTTTACTTGACTCAAGTCAATTGGTCTTTTGTCCGGTTAAGTTTATCTTGTTTTAAAATCACACAAACTGCACACACAAACACACACACACACACACACACACACACACAAAAGCATAAGCAAGCGCACATGCCCACACACACATGCACACAAACAGGCCTATTTTCTGTCAAAGAGAAAGAACTTGGAAATATAATCTTGGCTGCACAAGGCTGCCAGCTACTAAACTCCACAAGCTTGTATCCGGAAATGGCTTCCTTTCTCCATGCTCTGCAGAAGGGAAGTGGACTTGGGGGGGGGTGGTATATTTCAATCCCAACAATTGCCACTTATGCCGCCGTTTCAGCGTTCACTGAAGTGAATGGCAAGAGGGCCTCCTTCCAGCTTGCCCAGCAAGCCCAAGGGACCCTGAAAAGCCTGGGATGGGACTGTCCGCTTCCCAAAACAGCGTGAGAGGGGCACGGTGCATTGTGTCGACTCTCTCTGCTCTGACCACTGGCCTCCGCCAAGCGGCTGGCCTGGGGCGCCCCTGGCCCGTCACCAGGGCCGGCACCTGCGAGGAGCCCGATGCCACAGCGTCCTGTTTTGCCATGGGCTTTTTTTCTTTGGTCTCGAGAGCGACCCTCGGTTTTGGCAGCCGGCACAGTGTGCATTTGTTTGCCGAAGACACTCGCTGGCTCTAATGGAGCCAAGAAGTGCTCTTTCATTAGAGAGAGAGGGGCTCTTCTTTTGAATTTCCTGCTTACTCCTCATAAACAGACAATGCGGCCCTTTTTGTGCACTGGAGGACCAGATGTACCAGGGCCCACACCACGATGCAAAAACCTTTTAAGCCACCCCTCCCCCCCTGCAATCCTGTTGTTTTTGAGCCCTTAACGGAGGGAAAAGTGAGTCATGACCCCATCAAAGAGCTGCAAGCCATTGGACGCAGAGGACATAAGGGCATGGCCGCCATATTTGCTCTTATAGACGGCCACTGAAGGAATGTAAGTGAAGCAGAATGTTGGTGAAACAGGCTGTCAGAGAAACAGGATTTCAGTGAAACAACATCGAAGAAAACTGAATGACTTTCTCTTCCACCATACTTTGTGATGTGTTCAGGATCTGTGGTTCCATTTATGTAGATGCTTGCTGTTTAAACTTCTGATTTTATTTTGTCTGGTCAGTTGGTATGAAACCATAGACATCAAATTCATCCTCCAACTGCCTGTTCCCAGAATGTACCACACGATGCAATAGGTTGCACTAATTGTAAGTCGCTTTGGTTTAAAAAAGCGTCTGCGAAATACCAAATTGTAAACTGTAATTGTTTTGAAACAAATATTTAATATGTACGTGGCGCACTGGTACCTATTGTTGCAAACGATCCACAGCTTCTAAAGCAGTCTGTGTTAAAAATCAAAGGGGAAAAAGGACTGCACTTTAAAACGACTGTTTTTTTTTTTTTTACACGTCGGTATTTAAATGTCTCCCTGGTATTCAAAGCGTTAGGAACGTTTAATCCAGCTCAGTATTAGAGCTTTGGCTTTTGCCACGAGCATACAGGGTCACGCCTTCTCCTTCCGAGATTTACACAATAGAAAACAATGCAGCCGGAATTGAAGTCACGTCGGGGTCGCAGCATCCCCCGTGAGCGGCATATGAATGCTGGCGCAGTCCGTAAGAGAAAAAATACGGGTCTTTACGTAACCCACGCATTTCACTGTATAGCCGCAGCAATAAAAGTAGGCTTAACAGTAAGCCGCTATTAATTTGATCATAAACACCGCCGTGCTTTATTATGCGAAGCTCAAACGCGTTGCTAGCAGCGTGTGCAGGAGTGTGGCTTGACCGCTGGGTCCTGTGTTTTTTGCGTTTTTTAATCCATAATTTGCATTTTTGCCACATATCCCTGTTTAAATGAGTGCCTTTTGACCCCATTAATAAGCCCACAAATAAACAATCAGCAATGAATACTGTATATGAGTTAATTACACAAAGCCTTTAATAACGCTTTAATTAGGAAAAAGAACAAAAGGATGAGAATCAGAGAATATAAAATGTCAGTAAGAACAACTCTCAGTATTGTTGGTAATTTACAAGTTTTAAATGTTTTTGACTTTAGTATCTTTTATCATCACCAAACCTTCATATCTCAGACGGGTTAATGTCTTTCTTTATAAACAAACACAATATAGTTGTTTATAATATAATGTGTCACTTAAATATGGGAGAAAGAAAAAATCCCATTAATTTGAGTTCAGTAGTAATTACGTTTGCCCGAGGAAAACAACAATGGCCTATTTAGGAATTTTCATAGAAATTCCATCATTTCAAAAGGAAGTGGTTGATAATACACATCGAATCTAGTCAAAATAGGTAAGACATTCAATTAATTTTTCCTGACAATACCAGACAAATTTATGGAGACATCTTCAGCACAGGGCCCTCTGAATTTCTGTACAGCAATCTTCTCAAAACATATTTACCCATTCAAAAAAAAATATGGCAGTGTTTTCTATTTTGGAAAACACACCAAACTGATACTGATTTTAAATATTGAACACGTTTATTTCCATCAGAAAAAATCCCTTCCTCTGCATCAAGGTCACCCACAGAGCATCGCAGAGTTCTATAACTGACTAGTCTTTCATCAGAAAAAGTTCTCTTGTACTCTGTCAAGCCCACTGAATACAATTCCAGCATTCATTCAGGGTAATTCAGGGTCTGATTACCGAATGCGAGTCACCTGCTCCAGTGGGCATTAATCAGCTGCTGGTTGCTGGATATTTCATATACATACAGTATCATTCCTCTGACAGGACTGTCCTTTTATCCATACTAAATGCATGAATGAAAGTAACCTGAAACAAAATTTTGGAATGTAGAAAATAGGAAATGATTTATCCAGTTTTGTTGCAGGCTTGTGGTTTACTGTTAGGGAAAGGGGAATTACAATCATCTGTCAGATGAAAGCATGAACAAATGAAATGAAAATTGGAATAATCTGGTTAATATGTGCTTGATGAACAGTCCAATCAAACCCTTCATACCACTTAAAAAACTGCAACAGATATTGAATTATTCTTATTAATATATTCAGTTTAGTCTGCACAGACTACACAAAAGGACACACACCCACACACACACACACACACAGACGCACACAGACACCACAAAGGCATGCATACATTATAAAAAACAAGAGAGCTCAGATTTTACATTTGTTCAGAACCCTTTCATAGTGGTTATGTTCATTCCTATGGGTGTTACATCTTCATATACTGTACATAAAATTAAAAATATTGATTACTATACAAAATATTTGTCATAACTTTGACAGCTATTTATTTATTGTTCTGAAAATGAAATAAACCACTGTCATTTTTTATTTTGATGTTGCATTTAATTATAATTTTTATCCAAATTTCAATACGTTTCAGCATGTGTATTTTGTATTTAATTACAGAAAATTTACTGCAGGTGTATTCTGTAACAACACTGTACATATTTTCTGCTCATCACTGCACATTCTAACAACTATCACAAGGTACAGATGCTGTGTGTTGAGGGGTTATCTACACGATAATGTACAGGATGCAGGATGAAGTGGGTAACTGTAACGACTAATAGATACAAAAGTCAAATGTCAGAAGCAGCTTTAGTTTTATGGACAAGTGCTTAGAAAAGGTGTGGTAAACCCCACTGCCCGAGGACACCTTCACTCACAACAGCTCTGTAGCTGTGAAGGTCAAATGCCAAGGGAAATTGGAATCTGTCATCGTCTGCCGGCACCCTCTCCCTCTCTGCTCTTTAAGCTGGGCGTTTCTTTGCTTTGACTTCCTCACATCGAAAGCAATCACCACCAGCAATCTCACTTACGAGCCCAAATCAAATCACATAAAGCGCTTCTTCTTAAAAAAAAATCTTTAAAATATTCAAATAAAAAAAAGCCCTCAGGCTTTTTGCAGTTGGCGTAGGAATATCAAGGAGCGCCCCGTTGAAGAGGGGGAGACGCGCCTGCTTTCTTCTCCTCCGCTTTTCTTCTCCCTCCCCTTTTTTTTGCCTCCGACAACAAGCTCATTAAACTGCGAGTAAACTGACATTTCACCCTTACTTTTCCTCCCGTTCTCCGGTTTCAGATCATTAAGTAGCAGCGTGAGGCTCAAAGGTAGCTCGCCGAGTCTTTGAGAGAATGTCTCGCCCGGCGAGCAGGCGTTTTGATGAGCTTGTCACTCCCTCACCCCAAACATGTCTCATTAATAGTTCAGTCAAACCGCCTCTCTCTCTCTCTTTCTCCCCCCCCCCGTCCCTTTCCCCCTCTTTTCGGTGCTAATTAGCTCGCTTTTTCCCTCTTCTGTGCTTCCCTGGTTACATCTCAAAGGGAGACGGATATGATTTTTCTTTAACCCAAAGGCCAACTTAATCAGCTGAATTAATGACTTTATTACCAGTTAGGCTCCGGGCCATGCAACACATTTCTCCAATACCCAACGCTCCCTCGCTCCTCTTCGCCTGCAGGATATTTCATCTCTAAATCAGGAGACAGGAGGAGGAGATATCAGGGGAGGGAGGCATGCACAATGATTTAGAGATATGGATGGAGTTACAGAAGTCTTCATGTACACCATTAAGTTTGATGGCATTGCACTGTATACTCTGTACAATACGTTGTGTGTATTAAATTTATCAATGGCGTTTGAGATATCACAGTGGGTTTGGACATTTTTTCCCCCAAAGAATATTTCAAAAACAATGTGTTGAACTGAAAAAGCTGATTGTCAGTGTTTCCCTGGCAAGAGAATGTAGTCTCCTCACATATATGTATGATCTTTTTTTCTGAAAATTGAACCCTGGAGGTACAAAAGTTAAGGCAGAAATCCCTTATTTAATTATGCAATTAATGCAAATTGTTATGACTTTCTTGGTCATTTTACATTGTTTTGTTTCTTATTTCCCCTCCTGTCACATACAATCACTCTACTAATTAGAAGTGGTTAAAATAATAATACCTAAAACTCTGTTGTGTTTGCTGTTTCAGCCTGGTGTGGATCCAGGAGTGCTCTGGCAAGCCAGCACTGTGGACTTAATTTAATTCCAGTTTAATTCCAGCCTGCCGGAACATACCAATAGCATGGAGATGAATGTTTGCTTGTCAGCTGGCTTCATTTGGAATTCTGACTTTGAAACAGAACGAGCCTTTGAAAACAAATCTCTGAAAAGACACTGGTAATATATTAACTGTGCTACACATTTATGATACATATACTCAAATTATGTATTTACTAGCAGATTTACTGACTGCGCTAAAGTATTGCAAGAGAATAATCTTTTTAAAACTACTGTTAATGTACTTCCTGAGTGCCAAATTAGAAATGAAAGATGTGGGACCGGGTTGTATTCATTAATAAGTGAACTCAGCTCATGTGAGAAGACTCATTACTTCTTTCCATGGCTTTAGAATAGGTGTCACTGAGCTATATCAATTAAACATTGGTGAGTAACTTTCAAACACAATTATCACCTACACAGTTACTGAAATGTAATTTTTTAAAAAGTGTTGAGAAGTGTTGTAATGTGAGTATGTAATTGCAGCAAAGTCTTACAGATCTCTTTCCCTCTTTTACAGAAAGCTACTGGCAAGTCTTAATAAACTTTTTTCAAATATTTTATGCATAATTAAGAATCCCATATCACAAATCCCAAGCTGGTGATGGTTTTAAGATTTATTTGAACTAGGATCCCTCTGGCCACAGAAAAAGATGTGAACCGTGATACTGTAATATTCAGTGTTCAGTCCAATTAAGTCATATTTCATATTACCCCGTATATTCTTTTTACATTTGCATTATGCTTGGTTATGAATAAATGAAGAAGACATAATTTATTGTATCAGTTCTGTTGTCATTTATACACATTTGACAATAATCTGGATGTTGCAGATTTTAAGACTTTTTTTAGATTTTTGTGTTAGTATTTATTATATACTTCATGGAAATACACACATACGCACACGCCTGTGTGCGCGCGTGCACACACACACACACACATAGAGTAAGCATGTCCATGTACACACATACATGATATGTTTAAACAGGCTATATATATCATCATAAATCAATCATCATATATCATCAAAAATAATTACAGTGCTCGCCAATTACAAATTACAACAAAATTACAAAATACCAGTATCATTTAATTAGACGTGTTTCAGATCAGTTATCAGTATAATAACACAAATAATAAAATAATAGAATATATATCAAGGGTCTCTCTGCAGAATGACAAAAGGGCCTGAATATCTGATTTTAGGTGCAACAAAGTCATGGCATTAAAATGAAAAACACCACAAAATTTTGTAACAAAAAACACCATTGAATATATCTCAATGAATAAAGGTATGTATCATGTCTGTTATACTTTATGTTATTTTCATATATGGAAATTCATATGAAGCAGGACGCAAAGTATAATTTGTGAGGAGGTTTTTAAAGTTGACAAAACAAACGCTAGTTCAATGGATCACAGCTATTTTTATACCAATGCCCTATGAAAATATTTCTCCTTGTCGAATCTAATGGATGTTTTATAGATGGCAAATTAGCCCATAGTTCCATGAATAATGCAAACTGTTAATAAGACGTTTATAGATGGTTTATACAATGTTACCCTTAAGCACCCGCCAAAACCACCAGATAACAATGTAGACACCTCATTTTTACCACATTGTTTTAAGTAGGTTTACAATTCTCGTTAAAGCCGGCAAAATAAACGATGACTCATCACAACCCAGTAAGGTGTCACTGTTTTCGTTATTTTATTCTTGTGAGTCCCTTTTCCCTCACTACCAGCGCTGCGTCCCACAGGACCTATTAGACAATTACACCTGAGTGATACTGTTTAATATGGGGTGAAAAATACCTGAGTTCCTCACATCAAACACTTCCTCTCTGAACATTTCCTTTCCTCCGCTGCGGTAATGAGGTGCGGAGTCGCGCGCGCCGGAGAAGGGAGAATTATTCATTAGTTCTGCCGTCCCCCTGATCCGCGTGTTCAACAACTTTGGAATGAGCACGGAATTGTAAATTAGCTCGCAGCGAAACTGAATTAATTGGATGTCCTCACGCGCTCGTCAAGTTCGGGGCTGATGTCATCGTTCCCCTATGGTGAATAGATTTGCGATCTATAGCAAGCGCGCCGCAGTCAAAGGGCATCGTGTCACTTGATGTAATGCACTGGCTCTACAAAGGCAAAACGGCATTTTGCACGAGCCATCCACGTACCCTCTGATCAAAACTCATTGGATCCAATTGCAAAGAAAAGATGTTTACTTGTTGAATTTGCGCTGGTTTGTTTTAAGATAATTGTCACTAGCCATTAAATTTTTAAGAGTTGTTTGACCCAAATATACCATTTCTGAAGTTAACTGAGTGTTTGAGAGAAAAAATGCTGTTTGAAATTTGGGGTTAACCAGTCAACCTTGCCGAATGAAGATAGAGTGTACACATTTTGTTATTATCTGATGGGTCTAGGTCACTTTTGATTTATAAAGAAACAGTATTGCTTTTTCAATTAGTGAGGAGATTACATAAAGGTTGGCATCTCCCCCAAAGACCTCGAACGCCTTTCCTTCAAAGTGGATCGTGGTGCACCTCAGCTGCAGGATGACACGCTCCCAATATTAAAATCTGCCAGGAAGAGCAGCCACTGTGAAATGTGAGGAAAAACTATTCATCTCCTTCACTGTTGCAAGGACCCGGCAGAGACAAGTGAGCAAGATGAATGTATAATGTACAGATTCAGTCTGAGCATCCTGTCTTCATACTGTTCAATTAAGAGTGCAGTCCTGGCAAACATTATTTGCAGTGCAATTTTCATTATGTCATGTCCTATTTTTTTTTATTGTATTTTTGTTCTTTTCTCAACCTCTGTAAAAGAAAATGAAAAAGTCAGTGCTGCGCCCTACGTTCTCTCAATCTTTCACAGCTGTGTTGATTTTGTTTGAGGCATGCAGTTTAACTCTTATTTTTGATTCATATGCAATAATGCCATTGAACTCAGTTTTTTGTCTTTTCAACGACTGCTTCCTCCTCGACCCCTTGCTTTCCCCTATTACAAGTTGAACTCCCAGTTAAAATGCATGTACTTCTATTTGAGGTCATGAGTGTTTGGATCATTTTTGGTTTCACCATTGGCTCATTCCTGAGGAGTGGGAGGGTCCTGGATCAGATAGCCTATTCATAATAACCTTCTCCAGAGGACAAGACAGAGACTACTAACGAGAGGCATAGGGCCAGGTAGTCACAGCCACAGAGCAAGTAGATACCGCAAGAACCGCAAGTTCAGACAGTCTTATTATTAAAATTGTATTGCTGGTGCCCAGAGAATGCTTAACCAAAGAAGAAAGACATATCAGATGCACTCAAAGTACTTGGTGTACATGTGCCTTGTGATTGTGTATGGGTGTATTGGTCTACGGTAGGCTGCCACTGAGAAAAAGTGACAGTTCTCAGATGCCATTTCACAAATTAGTTCAATCTCAGTTTCTAAACTGAGATTGCAGCCCGGGAACATTTTTGCATATTGCCCTTTTCTTAGTCTGCTCAGTGGCAGGTACAGCATTTTGTTATAACACCCATCCTGTCCCCCCAACCCACCACCATTACAATTTTTAAAAAGTGGCTGCATTTAATTTCATTTTAGGGAATATGTAAATGACAGAGACCACAGATGCTTTAATATATTTTACATTTATGTGAGGTACGTCTGACAGTTGAGAAATAGATCCACACAAGAACTTTTATTAGAATCTGGTTCTTCTGGTGTGAGACAGATAGCATGGATGCTCCGCCACACAGCATTCAAGATGCACCAGCACTCTTTTAATATTGCAAATGGGTACGGAGACCTGTGCAAATGGTCTAAAAGAGTATTTTATTTCCTACATTCTTATGAACATCTCCATAAAATAATTATAGTGATACAGATAGAATAAATTATGTTCTGGGTGATATCAGGCGTTCAGCAAACAGTTCCTTCATCCACCGCTCGTAAACATGAAACGCAAAGCTCTCCAATCTTTATACTCACACGCCATCTAGTGTTCATAAAAAGAACGACATTCAATTTCAAAGCAGAAATCTATGTAGACGAATTGCCCTGAATTACCGTTTCTGTTACCACAAAAAACACATACATTCTTTATAAATCAGTTCGCACACGTTTGTAAAAATAGTTCTGCCAATCAAACTATTGACATTTTCTTAGTTTCCTTATGCTACTTCTTCTGCTTCACAAAACATGCATTAAACAGTGCTAATGTTGAACATTGATAGTAGTAGTCAAGACACTGATAATTACTGATATTACTGCATATAGTATCTACAGCTATGGTACTTGGTACTGGAATATGGAGGGGAAAGTACCCTTGCTGGTCTGAATCAGAAGACTAAGACTGCTTTGAATTCATACGTGACACAGTCATACATGCCACACAAGAGAACAAAGTGGAGAAGACAGGCATGATTTGTCAAATTAACAGATGTGTGACACTTGAACTCGTGTGTAAGTGTTCTGTAGCTATGCAGCATGATGTGCTTTCTGTCACATTGCACCACGGACACATGTTTAAAAATTAATGAATTTTTGCCGGGGAAAAACGGGGCACAGGCACATTGCTGAAGGATAATCCTCAGGTCCAGACTGTTCCACCTGGGTCTGGAACCTGCAGCTCTTCAGAGCCACAGAGGACAGCCAAGGAGGGTGTGCTCACTCTTGAAACTGTTGTTAAGGCCTTCTAACTAAGAGCACAGGTCAAACTCTCCAGGTGTTCACACAGCACTGAAGCCTTCCTTGTGCAAATCCAGCACACATTTTCAAAGGGGGTAGTACACACACATCCCCCGATGCTCTGCTTGATGCTCAGATCTGGCTATGGACTGCAACACTGAAGTTAAGTTCTGACCGGGGAGTGTAGGGGGTGACTTTCCAGGCCAAGACGAAACCTACCCTAAATGCCTGGGATCCCACAGCACCCACCTCCATTCCCTCCTCACACCACAATTACCTGATCAAAGTCATCAGATCCTCCTGCACGTCTGCCCAGGGCCTTCAGGAACAAGGAGACCTCTTCACTGTACAAGTTTGCCTATACTAGATTGAGCAAATCTCTCTGACTTTAAGAGAGAATACAGCATACAGAAAGAGCACTTGTGTGTGTGTTTAGCGTACAGTTTTATAACTGAAAGTACTGGACTGTGGCATGTTTTGGGGTCTCTGTGCAGTGCCCCATGAATAATTTTGTGATGGTAAAAAAAAATATTAATCCAACTAACCTGCTTTTTTAATCAATTTCCACAGAGCTGTGAAGATCTCAAATACCTTTCTAAGAGACACCATCAAGCTAAACAGAGCAATTTAAAAGGAAATACAATTATTTATTTACAAACACACATATCATGTAAATATCATGTAAAAGAGTAAAAAGGGTCCTGATTCTGTACATTGGGGGGAATGATACATTTGGAAATAAAGGTAGGAGTGTTGTATGGCTCCGTTTTTCAGCCTGATGGGGAGCGGGCTGGGTCACGGCACGGACCGGTACTTGCAGGCGAACATGATCCAGACGGCGCACGCGGACTCGGGGTATGCGAACACCCGCACTCGCACCGCGAGCCTCACGTGGTCCCCACGGCAGCACACGATTTCGTCGCAGAACGGAGACCTGTTACGACAACGTCACATTCAGCGAGACACGTTAGGCTCAGTGATCGTAAGCCTTCAAAGGCACTGAGACAGGAGCAATACCAGCCACAGACACAGAAACTACAATGAATTCCAGACAACTCTTAATGTAATTTAAAAAGAGAAGGGTCAGATGTGTGAATGTTTTATCCTTGGAATTTCAAAGTTGTCCAAGAGACCAGAGCTAACCATTACATACAGGCTGAACATACAGTACATAGGCTGACTTATTAGTCTTCAGTTTTGGACAGAACTCTAGATGATCTGTGTTTCAACAATAAAACAGACCTAAAACAGGGAGGAGCCATTTGAGTCCTGTAGGGCTGGTGCTGTCTTGCAACTAGCAGCTGGTCACCACCTGAAGTTGACTGTCCATCCATATCATGATTTCGGCTGCATGATTACAATCTGAGATGGACCACACAAAACAATAGCAAGAAATGCAGTCCTAGTGGTTTGGAGTCTCCCACTGCTGATTTACACAGTCACTTGTGAGTTAACATTCAGAGTGTCAGTAGGGAGCAGCTGCTGGCTTTCTCTTGCCTCATTAGTTAATTGTTCAGTTTTTTGTCTCCTCACGAAGCACGCCAAGGGTTAACCAGCTGCTAATGGAAAAATCAGTCTGCAGGACTGCAGCTGTCTGGAATTGGCTACCTCTGGCGTAAACATAGACATGGTAATATGAGTGTGGCTGTGTTTGAGATGAAAAATAAAAAAAGCATGTTTATAACTGCTCTAGTTCTTAGCACCCTCCCTATATGCAAGTGGCTTGAGGCAGGAGCTGCCCTCAAGTACTAATCTTGGACCAGACTTTGTAACAATAATTCTACCCTCAGCAATTAAAAGCTGAACAGCGACTACTGGTCCTAGATCAGCACTGTTGGGCGGCATCTGCCTGGAGCTAGTCAGATCTAACCAGCACACTGGATGGGCCGCCCACCTGAGGCTGGTGGCGAAGGCCCGGCGGGCGTTGCGGTGGATGAAGTGGATGGGGAAGCCCTTGAAGGTGTGGCCATCGGGCACCGCCCTCCTCACAGCGTCCTGGAACTCCTCGTTGGCGCAGGACATGCCCGTGGTGCGCTCCAGCTCGTAGGCCGACAGCGCCGCCGACAGCAGGTAGCACAGGTGGTCATCCCAAGCGGTGGCCAGGCCCAGGTCCTGTGGCAGGCGGGGACACGGGGCACAAGGACAGTGGGCTGAGCGGGGGGACGCGCGGCGACAGTGTGACATTGTGCACAGCGTACGCATGAGAGAAGAGGGGAACTAGCACTTTCACAGCGCAGTACAGGAGATGTAAAAATGGACGCACAACATGGATGAAGGAGTAATTATGGGATAGAAAAGGAAAAAGAAATTAGGAATTTCAACATGGGATACAAATTAAAGAACAGAAAGTTCAGCATGAGAGAAACAGAAGCAGAGAAAGCACAGGACACACCATACACTAAAAGCATTACATTTATAACACACAGTGTTTGCTCAGCAGACAATCTTATCCAGAGTGATTTACATTGCTTACACCTTCTTACATGTTATCCATTTATACAGCTGGGTGTATATTTTTGCAATATTATGTTGAGTATCTTGCCCAAGAGCAACAGCTCACCTTAGAATCAAATTGCTAACCTTTGGTTTAAGAGCCCTGTTCCTTACCACTATAAAGAGTGCTGCCCACCTGAGTCCTTCTTAACAGCTGCACAGCTAAAGTTAAATAGAGAAGAGAAGTGTGATCTTGATCAGGCCACAAAGACCCTCCAGAAACAAAATGCAGGGCAGGGACTCTAGACACTGCAGAGGAGACTGGTGACACTTGATTTACGAGCAGAAGGTAGGGAGGTCCCGGTCATAAACCTGCTCTGGCATGATTGATCATGCCAAGTGAAACCACTGGCATGGAACAGGGCCCCCGAACCAAAGCTCACCCCTGGTCGCCACGCGTGCCACACTGCACGCTCACGCCAGAGTCACGCCGCTCCAGCAGTTCCGCAGCAGGTCAGTGGACCGGTCCTGGGATTCTGAATCCATTACTGCTCTATCAGGGCAATATTACCCCAGCGACATGACTGTGCAAAGGAGCAGGCCACACAGACAGTAAAGCAGGGCGGTGTAGAAGACCCCACAGGCTGAAATGGAACGCTACAGTTCTTAACAAACCATGTGGAGATCCCCTCTTGGTGTGGAAGACGTTCAAGTCAGTCTGCTTGCTCGCTCCTGTGGTAAAGCAGGGGCAGCAGTGTAGTGTAGTGGTAAGGGCTCGTAACTGAAAGGTTGACGGTTCGATTCCCCACTGGGACACTGCTGCTGTACCTTTGGTCAAGGTACTTCACCCACAGTTGCTTCAGCGAATATTTGGCTGTATAAATGGATAAAATTGTAACCTATTTAAGTCGCTCTGGATAAGAGTGTCTGCTAAATGACAATAATGTAATGTAATATAATGCTGATGCTGATGTTCATGGTCCCTATGACACTCACTGAAATGATTTCTAATGTCTAAGTTGCTCTGGGTGAGATAGATATATATATATATATACATATATATATATACATATATATATACACACACACACACACACATATATATATATATATATATAAATATGTGTGTGTGTGTGTGTGTGTGTGTGTGTGTGTGTGTGTGCGTGAATAGAGATGAGCACTCATGCATGCTGTTAATGACACGCAATGAAAGCGACGGAAGGGTGTTCACCACAGTGATGTCAATACAGCCGGCAGCCTCACCTTGCGATGCTCCGACACCAGGTAGCGCATCTCCAGCTCCAGCTGGTTGCTGGCGGCGGCGGGGTCCACAGGGGAGGCGCAGAGAGAGGGCGTGGGGGCCAGGGAGGAGGTGGCCCCCGAGGCGCACACGGAGCGGATCGCCTCCGCGCTCATGGCCTTCCAGCGCGCCCCGTCCCCGAGGTCGAAGACGCACAGCTCCACGGCGTCCGAGGGCTGGCAGTTGGCCAGGAAGGCCTCGTGGTTGAACACGCAGCCCACCGTGCGGTAGGGGTAGGAGGGCTTGGGCTGGGGTGTGAGAGGGGGAGCGTCTGGGTCGATGGGCTGGTGCAGGTACCTGCAGAACGTGGCCAGCACAGGGGGAGAGGCATGTCAGGAGCTGTGCCGGAGCCACTGCTGAGACGCATTATATCATCTCACATCTGATATGTGTGGGCGCAACCGACAAGCCCCAGCACCCATGCCCACATCAGATTAGAGTGACAGATTCACCATTACAGCCAGCCACCACAAAAGACGGGCCACTGGCCATTGAGAGTCACTTACCTCTCCTCCATTTTCCCTCTCGCAATATCACACGCCAAGATGTCCTGCTTCAGTGTTTGCCAACATAAAAGAGCATTCCTCAGGTTCTCCTTTAGCTGCCACTTAGGCCATACCTGCAGCTTTCCATTGATACTGTTCTCACTCTCTCTCCCTCAGAAGTGTCAGCTGTATGCAATGCAATGCAAACCTATGTGTGTAGATCTAATTTGTCAGGGCCAGATTGTTTGCTTGTGTTTGGTTTACTTGATTGAAAATTGGTTACTTTAAATGGAAATTCAAATAAAAAAAACGTAAAACAAAAAGGATGAGTGTTCTTACGCGCAATAAGAATTTTTTCATTTACAAGAAAGGGTTCTGAAAAAAAAAACTAGTATAAAAAGTATAAGCTTAGGAGGCCCAACCCATTAACATGGCTGTTCTCATGCTTGATGGTACAAAACCTTATTTATCACAGTTGCTCTTCACATGGAGCTATACAGCTTGCATTTTACACATTAATATATTACCATAACTGGTCACAGTTCCATTTTCCAAACCACTAAACTGCCTCCTGAATCTCCTCCTCTGTGTTCTTTTACAGCAGCCCTGAAAATCAGCTTACAGGCATGTTACTGCCACCTACTGTTCTGGACTATGTAGGCAAGACGACAGACCATGCTACAGTCCTCTGAGGCTCTAAATAAAGCCTCTGTCCCAGGAGGGTGAGGCCAGCTTCCTCACCTGTGCGCAGTCAGGCTCTCCCAGAAGGTGACGGTGCCGTCGGAGCCGCAGGTCATCACCCAGGCGTGGGGCGTGCCCTTGGCTTTGGTGCCCACGCAGACGTAGGCGTCCAGGCCGAACCCCAGGAGCAGGCTGCACAGCAGCGTGGCGTGGTCCTCGCAGTCGCCCTGGAAACAGCCAGTGGCAAAACAGCTGACATCTACACGCTCCAAAAACGGGGTGGGGGGGATCATTTATTCCGAGCCATTACGCGGCACAACAGGACTCATACAATCTGAGAGACTGAGGTTTCCCGCTCAAGCACACAGGTCCCACCCAATCCGGCCAAAGACAGAGGCACGTGACCCTGTTCCTGGAGCAGGACAATCACCCCCCCTAGGGCCACTCTGGCACGTTCTCAGTAGCAGAACAGAGTACCATGATGACACAGTCATTCATGTGAACTTGGCAGAATGAACGGTGAAATTATGCAATCAAACAATGACAATGACAAGAAACACTGCTCAACACTGCGGCTGACCGCTGCGGCGAATACCCCCACAAGGTCAGGCTACACTACGCAGCTGCTCACAGACCACACTCAGCTCCACAGTTAACAACCGTTACCGTCAAACTCCTCTGTGTTAATAACCCCTCCACCCCCACACGTCCAGGCTTTCCCAGCATTCAGGCTGAGCCCGGCCCTGTAATACAGTCGGTTTGGTGGAGACTGAGATCCCTGGTATAGGGGAAGAGGCCGGGCAGTCAGGATGACAGATTAGTCTCAGCAGCATTGATACGGACAGCACAGTCAGAAAGTGGGGCAGGAACAGACACTAAATTAATTTACTCGGAATGGAGACTATAAATCAACTGTGACAGGGCCTCATTGCTTTCCATGGGAGTGGCGCTATTGACTTCTGAGAATAAGGAGGAAAAAAACTGGCATTCGCAGGGGCAGGAGCCAGGAACTTCCAGGAAACATCTCGCTTCTCTAGAATATTGTTCTTCAGCCTTGCCAAGCGCAGAGACACAACACACAAAGAAACATAAAACTGGCAATGAAATTAGTTGAGATCAATTGTTTTTTTTAACATCCCAGTGTGACTCATGGCATTAAAAATTTCACGGCAAGTCAGAAGCTTTCCTCTCATAGAAACATTCACGGAAAGGTGAAAGATTAATATTGTGAAAGACTTATATGGTCATGAGAGACATCAGAGTGAAGTATTCCAAGTTAATTTTATGACCTCTTGTATATCTAGTACAAAATACGCATTTAATTTTTGAAACAATTTCAGAAGATGTGTCCTTGTGCATCAATTCATTGCAAAAAGAAAAAAAATAAAAATTAACAGCTCCGTCTGTCTGGTTTCCTGACCAGACAGAGGTCAGGAAACCATCAGAAGGCCTGAATTTAGCCAATGAAAGTACTTTCTGCCCTTTGAAACTGATTATGGAGCATAATGAACATATAAATGTATCATAATGGTTATATAAATGGTTAGGGTAAGGACTGTGGTGGAAACTGATCTCAGGTCTGTTAAATCCAACCTTGTTCCTGCAGAGGAAGGCCAGGAGGGTACACCACTGCTCCTGCCTGGCCCCGCCCCCGACCACAGGGGCCCTCTCCATGCCTAGCAGGCTGACGAAGCGAGCCGCCTGCCGGGGGCTGTCCAGGAGCCGGCCCGCCCTCAGGACCCGCACGTACGAACACACGGGCCGGTTCACCCCGTTCTCATCCTGCACACAGCACACAGGGAACAGGGTGTAAGAGAAAACACTCCACATGCATGGGGGATTACATAAACCCTGCCTGTATATCTTCATATCCTATTTGTCAGTGTATCACCCTCATGAATGGCACATGCCCTGACTGGAAGTCACATCCACCTAGTTTAATGATGTGATATCTGTTTCAAAAGTTCAAGTGAAGTGCTGAGGTAACAGGATAAACACCATGTGGGCTGAGACACTGTAATAAATCTCCCGGGTCAATGAAAAACTGTGGAGATGTGTGTACTTCCTTTTGTTACTTGAACTAACTGTTGGATCTGGGCACGATTTTCCTCCTTCTATGCATTGATATGAGTGCACTGATACAGATACCCCACACAGGAAAGCACAGCAGGACTGTGTAACGGTGCACTGCAACACACTGACCTGCGCAAAGATCTTGACCAGCTTGGTCTGGTGTGAGGGGCGGATCTCCAGAAACTCCCTCCACCACTGCTTGGCATAAACCAGAAACAGACGCTCTTTCTCCGCGGACCTCTTCCGCTCCAGCGATTGCTGCGGATAGCAAGCACGGCACGGTCATTAGAAACCTGGCCTCTGTCACAATGATGAAGGGACACGGAAACACTGAGTGCAGGGAGGGAGGATGCGCTACAGAGGTAAACAGCTGCCGGAGGGGTTTAAAATGGGCACAGGGAAAACTCATAACACAAACAAGCACTGGAAACCCACTGGAAGTGAGAACTTTAACTTAACAAATGAAAATGAACAGCTCACCATTCTGGCACTACTGCACTCCACTTTGTCCTGGCATAAGTGATGTTCTTACATAACAGGCTCGCTTTGACCAGACTTTGTGTTGTTACTTTAACATTTACTAGGTGAAATAATAGGTAATTATATGTGATATTGAATGAACTTGGTAAATAAATATATGGTAAACTGTATATACTGTGTATAGATTCTTCTGTTGTGTATGGGGTTCCTCGAGCATATACACGAGTCGCCTACTAATTTGCTATATTTTTCTGGAATGTATTCATTTGCAAGACCTGACTATAACAGTTTTTTCTAACCCCTCTTTAGTGAATGCATCCAGGTACTGAAATGAACAGCTAAATATTCCTGACTATAGCAGGGCTGTTTTTAATATCGCACCATGATAAATTACTGGCTGCGAAGAAACATCAAACTGCCAGTAGGCCTCTATAGTAATTGAAATAGATATCAGACACAGCAAAGCCTCAGCATAAGAAACAATGACCTTAAAATACCCTGTTAGCACATGTAGGTTCACAGGGCACAGTTATTCACCTGAGTGGTGATAACGTCTGGGGACAGCGTCTCTGTAAGAGGAGGGTACAGCTCCAGCCTCACATTCAGAACACCAACCGGGACCTTGCACTCACTTCCTGTTCCGCAAACACAGACACAACTGAGCACACTCAGCCGCCATCATCAGCTGTCACTTACGGGTGGATATGGGCCTTTAAATCACAGTTCAAGACAATCTGGGTGGGCAGGATTCAGGCCACTGTGCAAAATGCCCACACAAAATGGTACCCAGGTTACTCATTTATTTTCTGTTTAAGCTCAAGACATATTAATGAGTTTCCTTCATGTCATTTTATGTATTCTACACACAAGCCCTGAACCCACGTTTCCAGTCATGCATCAACTACTATTTTAAAAACAACAGATTTTATTCATTGGGCCTGTAATGACTACGATTTTCATTTGAGGAGATGAGTCTGACTTACCTACTCCCAGCAGCTCTATAGCGGTGTTTGTTTTCCCAATGGGCGCGCCCAGGACAGTCCGCCAGTCCAGGAAGTAGGAAGAGATGAGCGTGGTTTCGCCAGAGGTGTCTGTTTTAATCAGCACCATGTGCACCGAGTCACTGATAGAGAGCATTGTGGTAGCGTCCGCCATCTTGCTGCCATCACCTGTGCAGAGTGCAAGTGCAGTTCAATAAGCATTCAAGGAAACTCAAAGGTTCCTCCAATGTTCTCTCTTCAAGTTTGGGGGGATTCAAAGAATAGAGACCCCTGCATAACTAATGACACAACCAAAGACACAGCAAGGACATCAATTTATATTCTGATGCCACGTGATTGTCTTGCTACCATGTCATCTTCAAGAGCAGACCAGATGATGAACCTGTTGGCCATTTTATTTCACTACATATTTTGGATTATTTACAGCTCACAAGTTTCTTTTTTCTCTTTACGTTTAACTTTCATTTACTGTCATTTATCTGACTTTGCCCAACTCCAGTGTCTATTACTGCTGCTCTGAGTAAATTTAAATATGAACTGCTGCAATGTTGAGTATTGTTGTGAAATGAACAGAGATCAGCAGTGTACCCAGGGTGTCTTTGTGGACCTCCAGAAGGAAGCCCTCATGCAGGTCGGGCTCACACGCGCACGGCACCGGCTTGGAGCGGAAACGCTGGTTCCTGAAGCTCAGGTACAGAGTGAAGGTGGAGCACACCTGGCCAGGCAAGGGCTCTGGCTCCTGGAGGTGCTCCAGAAAGGCCTTGCCCCCCAGGATCTGCAGGTAAAGGCACCTCCTCGTTGGGTCAATGTTTGCTGGGGAATAAATTCCGGCCAAATTATCGGCTTGCTCCTCATTTTCACTTCAATATAATTCTTATGGAGCAGTTATAAATGAAGATGAAATAAACTGAAATTAGAATTGCTGTGCACAATGTAGACTCAACTTCCTGATGAATTAGTGTTCTTCTTAATATTTCATTTTCAATGTCATTATACCTGTCAGTTGATATTGATTCATTGTTTAAGCTTACCCTCCATATGCATCTACACTACACTTTTCAAAAACTACTTTGGCCATCTGGACATAATGCACTTACTCTTCTTCAGCTGTATCCCCTCTTTATCAATAAAATGTGTTGCAGGCTTGGGAGACGGTCCAGCCTCTGCGTCTGGTATTTCCTGAAATGGAACAACAGGATTTCCATACTGTCCGTCATGCTTTCACGGCATTTTCATGGATAATCACTTCTCAGTCTTCATTTTGCAAGTTTCAAAACCTTAACGCTAGAGGCCATCGTTGGCGTATTAGGTGATGCTGGTATTTCATGGTCATTTATGTTGTCTAGAGTGTAAAGTTACTGTTAATTCATCACCTGCGCAAAATGTAGGTCTCTCATTACATCATCCACGATTCCCCTACGTTGTAAAGCTCGTATGAAGTCCTCCTCAGATAGTGGGCGATGTCCAGGACCTAACTCCTCTTTCACCGTCTCTGCGAGCACATCGCGAATTTTCCCGTGGATGTCCATCTGAACAAAGAATGATTTAATATTGAACATTATCTAGGTCATCATGTTTTTATTATAATTAGCGCCAGCAATCTCGCACTGTTCCTAGATGGATACGTATGCTTGGGGAAAAAAACATACATCGAACATTCAGAATGTTTTTGAGTGTTTAAGCAAGCAATCACAACAATCACGTTAAAAAACCTAGCTAGCTAACTAGCTGTGTACTTCAGCTACAAAAGCATCCAGCCAGTTAACATTATAAATGCCGAAAGACTGTAGCATGACACTTGCTGGCTACGAGTCACAGTTAGTTAAGTTATTAAGAGCAGTAGAAGTTGTTGAGAAGTTGAGACTAAAGGTATCTAGTGATGGCTAATTACTCACTTTTGTCAAATGGTTGTGGATGATCTGCTTAAGTTCAGCAGCCTTTTCCGGAGGCAGAGACATTTTCACAGGAGATGAAAAGCGTCAGGTAGTCTTGCAAGCAAATTCAGCTTGGGTCGTCGTTAGTATTCCAGGTATAGCTAGCCACCTAATTCACAGCCAGTAATTTGGTTACATTTATTTAGTAAGCTAGCTACATGCATGACCAGGTGTCTGCGAGTTGGTGTGGGAATAAAAATAATCAGGTAAATCACAGGTGTGAAAACCCAAAACTTCGTCAAATGGTCTACAGCCTCATATTTTCACTGTTACACAGGGTTGACTACTCCTACAAGAGCTGTCAGTTTAAACTGTGGCGGAAAAGACAGCGGGAATCCACACAACAAAGAGCCTGAATTATATTCTGAAAAAAAAAGAGTAAAAATCCCATACAACAATTATTTTAAAATACTTTTGCAGTACAGTGTTACATTTACTGTAATATTGTATTGTAAGCGAATAAATAGTCGATACAACAAAAAGTGTTTATGTTTTCATTCAGGCATCATCCCAGGCTTCCCAATAGTTTAGACGTCAGAAAGACGACATGATACAAGAAAGCCCCTTGAGCGGAAGAAAAGTGAAAGCAAACGCTCCGTATGACAAGTGGTTAAAGAAACTTACTCGAAACGGTTTTATAAGTATAATTACTTGTATATTTTAATTACATTTTAATTTAAACCATGTTTGTCCCGAATGAAAACTCTTCACTCAGTTTCAAAGACTTTACCTTCATTATGGTAAGTACTCATTAAAAGAGTGGTTCTGATCATTCAGTTCGCACTGTCATATTGTAGGGAATGACACCAGTTAGGGCAAATCTGCCTGAAAGCTAGATTTGGTGAATAGCTATATAATTTCAGTGTAATGTCTTCTTTAAATTATTGCACGGTTTTATCCATCGCAACAGCCTGCAGTGTCCGTGGGGAACGTGGGGCAACTCGCGACAGACCTCATCATTTCGACCCTCAACATGCCACAAGTGGGATACTTCCACACCGACTGCCTTATTCCCATGGCAGGAAACAATCCTTATGCCACACCTGGAGATAGTTCAGCTGAACTGTGCACGGCAGCAGAAGGTGGGTAGCTATCTTGCTAGTTTTAATCGTGATAGCAAAGTAAACACAGCATTCTTTGAATGGATTTCTTGTTCATTTAGCTTCCTTAGGTCACATGTATCTAGCTAGTTACTACACATATACAGAATGAACAGATTTCGTCCTTTTTCATTTATACAGTTTACTCCTTGCCTGACTTGAAGTTGGCTGTACTGCAGATTCGGACACCTATCCTCCAGGTGAGGGAGTGCGGTAATCTCATCAATGCACCTATTACAGCTACGTATTTTGAATTAAATTTTATCATATGGAAGGGTTTGCTGCACTACTATGGACAGCTTGTTATAATTGCTTTCCAATTACACCTGTTGCTGAGTTTTGAGAATCAAAGGTTTCAATGAACTGAGAAAAAGCCTCAATGCTGCATTGGTGTGTTAGTACTGAACTGTCCTTAATGTGGCATCAGACTGTCAGTACTGAATTGTGAAGAATCCTTAATGCTGCATTGATATGTCAGTAGTGAAGTGCCAGCAGAAGCAGTCATGCCGTTCTGCCACTAGTGCAAGTACTGTTCATGTAATCTGTTCAAAAATGTACACTTTTGATGTTTTTAATGATTATTTTTATTGTTGCTGTGCTATGCATTTGCTATGTCGTGTGTTTAAGTGATCCTGAAAGTATCACAAGACAAAAACATAATTCCCCCTTTACTTTTAGGCAAAATACAGACAATTCCGTAATCTGATTACCTCCTGGATCAAGACAAGCGGCTTTGCTCGAACCATCATGTTGTCCAGCAGTCATGCCTACCAGAGGGATGACCAGCAGATCCACAGGTAAACATCGCCTCTTTATCTGAAGCATTTATTTAAAAATACCATGCATATCTCCTGGCAGCCTTATGAACCAGCATGTTTGTGGGTTAGGCTTCTTGCTGCCGAATTTGACTGTCACAGGAAAGATAACATATATTTCAGTAACTTTGTTTAATTTTCTTTTTCAGAAATCACATGTAACTTCATTTGTGCTGTGAAAAGATGGAAATTAGTAGGTTATTGTGGCAGTATTGTGGTGTTTTGGTAAAGAGCAGGGCTCCCAAAGGCTGCTGGTTTGATTGTCTCTCCCCAGCACTCCTCTGCGGTACTTGCTGAGCCCTGCCATGCAGCGCAGGGTTGGGGACAAGCTGCAAGAGCTGGAGTGGAAGGAGATGGAGAGGGTGGCAGTGTTTCCTGGGATCAGTGACACAGAGAAAAGGCTCTACATCCCTGGAGGGGGCATAACTAAAGGCTTCTACACAGACTGGTATGTTGAGAAATCGTTACATCCTGAAAAGCTGTGTGAAAGTCAAAGCAAGCAGTCACGTTTCCCATTTTCCCTGAAAAGTAATGGAAACTGCTCAGACATTAACATGTTTCAGCGTTCCAGAATACATCTATTTGGGCTCCAGAGCAGTTCAGTGCTTAAGACATTGTCTTTAAGAGAATTCTGCACTCTAAAGTCTGGGTTCAGTCCCAACCATGTCATTATTTGATGATGATGATGATGATGATGATGTAGGGGTTGGTATGTCACCAAGCGTTGCTTGTCTCGCCACTGCCAGACACCATGTGACTCATCAGGCGCCAGCAGGTTGCTTGGATGATGTCAGTGAAGTAGCACCTAATGCGAGCATTATGTGTCCTTTTGGCAATTCCAAAGTAGGGCTGCATAAAGGGGGAAAAGGCAGTAGAAACAATAAAATACATTCATTTTTCTCATTAGCTTGATGTCAGTTTGTCTTACATCTGGTGATGTCATTTTGCTGACTGGCAGCAAATTGCTAAGTCAGTGGTTTGTCCATTAAGCATGCTACCAAATTGGTGGCTCATGCTCACTGCCAATAGCATCAACAAGTGTGTGTCCATGCAGACACACACACACTTCCGTCTTCAAAATAACCCACTTTAACAGGAATTTGACTTTTGCAACCATAGATGTAATCTTTGAAAATCTTATTTGTCTTTAAAACATCACCGAGAAGCACTGGAAAATACAAATCTGAACTGAAGGAAACCTTATTTTTATTGGATTTTTAAATAACTATAGCAGCTTGTTAAAAAAATAAGGAAATGTGTAATTAATAGTGAGGGAATTACACAGTTCACATGCACCCCATGAGCAAAACAGGATAACTGAATTACAGATTCTTGTGGTTTGGTATTTTGAAACTCAGCAGAAGCAAAATAAACAGAGGCATGCGCACTAAAGCAAACAGGGAGGACTTCAACCAGCTTTATTTATTTATTTATTTTTTGCTTTCCTAAACATTTGAAATGCAAAATATAAATGTGAAGTAAGAAAGCTGGTTGCCAACCTGCCATTTTGAGTAGGACAGGGTATGGGGCTCTAGTGTCCTTCACAGGAAGTGGAAGGCAGTCTGCAGTGACTTGTTAACATTCCACTGCTCTTCTTTCTACAGCTGTTCAGAGGACCTCCCACTGGCAGTGGTGCTGATTTTCTGCTCTGAAGGCGACAACATCCCTGACGCGTTCAACCTCATCAACCACCTGAATGACTGGCTCCATCTGGTGGACAAACCTGTAAGTGCTCCTGAGCTTCAATTCCACTGTGGCACCTTGGGTCGTATGCACTTCAGTTTCGCTCAGCCAGAGCTCTCTCTTGTTCTTTGCCCACTCAGAGCAACCCGTCGGCACAGTGGAGGGTCCCCTGCTCCTGGAGGCTGCTCTTTGGCAGTGGCATCCCCCCAGCCCTCTTCTGAACAAGGGTGCCCCATCACCCAGCACAAAGAAGAGGGGGGCAGCTACACACCTTGCAAAATCATCTATATGTCCCGAGGAGACGCCCACATTCACCCGACCTCGTGCACCATCTCCATCTCTGCCTCAGATGATGGGGTTTACTTTGTGCTACTCCCCCAGCTTAGTCTCCCTATCACAGCCACACATAGGGGTCCTCGGTCCTCATTCAGTAACGCTGGAGTCAAGATGGCTGCTGTGCATAATACGCTTATTGGCCTGTGTACACTGAAGGCGAAACTGAATCCAGTAGTGGAGATTGTACTTAGTCACGGGAAGCTTGTATTGTTCATACTCCTGAATCTGATCTGTGTTGTCATGTGCAATCTTTATTTTGCCAAAAAAAATATTACACAGTTCCTGTTCATATCCACTGCAGTGTATTTGAAAAATAAAATCTGAGAAATGCTGTTTTTTAATAAAAAGGAAATGAGAATGTATTCTATTGAAGTCTTCAGATGAGCACATTTTTGTTACATTAACAACTAAATCCTGCCCTGAAGTGGCTATTTGTACTGTAGATACCGATATATCTTACACCATGACAATAGGACATTATTACAAAACCAGTCAACCACAGGGGTTTTCCACCTCCTGTCAGCCCTAACTCTCTCCCATCAAAACATGATGTTTATGCATGAAATACTCTGGAAGGCAAGAAAAATATACACAGTATTAGCAATAATGTTCATGTTGGACCTCTTTCACAAGTGACATAGAACACCATTATAGACATTCACAAGTTGGCTGCAGTGGAATTGTTTTATTAAATTCTGTCTTTATTTGAGAAACAGGGTGATACATATCAACAAAGCAACACAAAAAACAGAATTTCTTCTCTGCGACACCTGTATAAATAATGTCGCTATACCTTACAAATACTGCCATAAGCAGTACACGGTATACAGAGTATCCCTCTTTATTAACACTGAGTGTTGTGTCCAATGAAACAAAGCAAAATAAGTGTCAATGAGGGAAGAAGAGGGAAAACAGCGACAAAAACTATAGATTCTAACATTTGTCATATCTCCCTTCTCTCAACTTTCTAGTCTTTACTTTATATAATTAGATCTATGAACACATAAAATAACCTGGGGTGCTCTTTCCTTTCTAATAACTCTGTTATAGATGATTGATCATAATTTAAGCAAAATCTTGTCTAATGGGTGCTATATACTCAATCCATTTTGACCAAATAGTCAAGAATTTTTCTTGTTGGATTCTAATGGCATAGGTCAGTTTTTCTAATACAAATATTTCATGGATAATTTCTATCCACTCCTCTTTTTTGGAGCTTCTGTCTTCAACCATTTCTTAGTTATTGCCTTGCAATCTACTTGCAGCCAGGAGAATTGCCATAAGCTTGCTCTCCTTATGTCCTCTCAGGACCCCTTCCATATTGCCCAGGTATATAACTTCAAATTTAAAGGGGATGTTAACTTTAAGAATCTCCTCTAGTCTCCCGTGTATCTTGCTGTATCTATTGCCAGTGAGCAATGATGACTGGACATTTCCAGAATATGTGATAATGATGTGCCAGATTATCTACACACTCTCTCCAACACCCTGCTACATTTGTTTTGTGTCTTTTCTGAAGGGGGGTAATAAAAAAGCATGTGATGTTCTTCCAACAAGATTCGCTCCATACTAATGAACGTTGACTTCTATTGTGCTTGGCATACCTTCTTCCATGCTTCAACTGATATCACCAAGTTGCCCTCTCTCTCCCATTTCCCCTTAATATACAATGCATTCATACAATGCATTCACTTGTTTTACATGTACATTTTACATGTAAAAAGCCTTTATATATTTTAGCTATAACTCCGTTACACCCCTCCTTTATAGGCTGATGTAAATACCTTCATAATGCCCTCATTCAGAGTCTTTAAAACTTCTTCCTTAAAATTTGCACAAAGATAATTATGCATTTGGAGATATCTGAAAATGTTCGGTTGGATTAAGCCATGTTCTTCTCTGAGGTCCTGGAAATGTTTGAGTACCTCCCTATGAATCAATGTGCAGTAGGCTGTCAGCCCTTGCTTCGTCCATATGTTAAACCTACAATCTGTTTTATTAGGAATGAATTCTGAATCAAAAGCACACCATTTTAATAATTTTGACGACTGATTCAGTTTACACATTTTTACTGTCTCCTGCCACAATTTCAGCAGTAATTTAGTACAGGGGTTTTCTTGGTTTAGAAATTGGTTTGTCAATTTCCCATCAAAAAAGTTGAATCTTTTTCTTCATATTTTATTTGCTTAAGTATTTAAATTACAATTTTTTGAAAACACCACCCTCCACACCATGTAGTATAAAGACCTCTATGGGTCTTCATCCACCATTGTGGCCTGTTTTTGATTGACTCTGTGACTCTGTTCTGCTGCTGTGGGTGGCCGGGATGAAAGTTGCTGGCTTTGACCCTCCGGTCGGCAAGTGCGTTCCAGCCTCCAGCACACTGGTGGTGTGAAGGCGCTGCTTGTGGTAAATTGGCCGTGTTTGGTGTCCATCTTGATTTTCATCAGGTTTGACATTCAGCCGGTTGAGTCACCTCATCGCCTATGAACGGCCAGCTCGTTCACTGGGAGGCGGAGCGCTTGGGCAAAGTCATTGGTGTTCATCACAGTCAGCCGTTAACCATCAATTAATGCAAGTGATGCCGAAAACCTTTATTCAGCATTCCAAATTAGTATACTTCATTTTCACAGAATAAAGAGTGCATTTCTTTTGCCCAGTCACGGTCATGTTTTTAATCATTGTTACAGCACGCAAAAACCTATTCGCAACTTAAGCTAAGATAAAATAGTACATTCCATGACCGTATTTATCACGGGAGATCAAGTGTTCACTGAAGTTAAGTCTTATTTTTAATATTTAGCTCTTTCATTTATAATGGGTTCTAAACAGATGTGTCCTAAACAGAGTTGAAGTAGCAGGATTGGACAGCATTAATTTTCCAATTGAGAGTTACATCAGACATTTCTGTAGAGAGTTTTATCCAAAGAGAGCAGATAAACAAAAACACGCCATTGAACCACCCACGCTCCGCTCCCACGAAACAAAGAATTCATGGCTTGTTGCGAAATGGTTTTATGAAAACAATATAGTGTTTGTGAATGTGGCAAAGAACAGTCGATTTTAATGCTGGTTACCTTTGGGCATGGTCTTTTTCTACAGAAGAGAACCATTTTTTCCATTGCCGTTTCTAAATCAAATAGTCTACAGAGTATTTCTTAAATAGTCTACAGGCTCATCTGTGACAGTAGTTACGTGCAAACATGTTTGCCTCGAGGCAGAAAATATTTTCATTCGAATAATAAAACAACCTTTAATGCTATTTTATTTTATAACGATATAATTTTATGATGCACAAACAAAATGCATCTCTTCAGTTGGGAATAATTTTACAAGTCCAGAAACATTCCAACTGTTATTGTATTAGGACAGACCTGTAGTTTGAATTACTGTGTTATTGCTGTCATAAAACCAAATTACAGATGTTCCTGGACACAATTAAAAAAGTCTAGTGATCGAAACTATCACGTACCGTGTCGCGCTAATGCTGCTGGTCACTCTGCTGGGTTGATGAAATTACTGCGACCATCTGCTTGTTCGGGAAATATTGAATCAGTTCCTGGAAAGGAGCAGAGTGGATGACCGTGTAATTTTACCTGCCGCGGTTCCGCTAAGTCACTCAAATCATAACCGTAATGAAATTCTGACTCACCGATATCAAGTGGGAGGCTGAGCGCGTGCGAGAAAAAAGGGCACCGCAGGGCACTATGACCTTTCCCAACACCTAAAACGAGAACTCGCGACACCCCCACAAACTCCTCTCCCTTCCCTCCAACAACGCCCTTTTCATTGCCTCTGAATGAACTCATGATTGAGAAGAACAGCTTCTGTATCCACAAGAAAACAAGAGAGACATTAAGATCTGAGTGACCGGAACACCCTTTGATGTGTCTGCTAAACGCGCGACCTTTTGTTACGGTCACTTGCGGGAAAATGTGCTTTAACGCAGCAGACTGGTGGGGATCGACTTCCGACACGTTTCTGGCCCCTGAGTGCTACCCAATCCAAAAGGACAACAAAAACAATCGCGCATTGCTGGGAATGGGACAGTCATATATCAACTTTCAGCCACTTCCAGAAAAAAGATAAGCCGTTGGCGTGATCATCACGCCGTTTTCCAGAAAATCTTTCTACACTATCAGATTAGCTCATCAAAGCAGTCAGATTATTTGGACAGGAACCTACACGTAGTGCAGGTGGCAGACTGCGGCTTTGAGAGAGTAGCCTATCCACTTTTGTACCACCCAGGAAGCTTCGCGCCACAAAATACGCACATATACATTTTTAAACATAGAATGAATCGAATTTTCTAAATCCTGAAATCGATATTCGCTGCCTTATATGACACCGCAATTTATAATGGTACAGTCACTTGTGACAACAGAATAATTTGTAAGTTTAAAAAAAAAAACTTTTCTGGCCTCACCAATCCAAAAGTTCTACAATCAAAGGGTTGTTTGGAGTTGGAAGAGTTAAGCAGAGGCTAGGTTTAGCTTTATTTGTCTTGGAGTCTTCGTGAAAAACCATCTTAAAGGTTACAGTGTTCTGTGTCCGAATGTAAGGTGCTTCATCTCTTAAACTGCCAATGCTAAGTCCATTTCGGGTTTCAGGGGAATTTGAACGAAGTACCACCATCTCAGCAAAGCACCGTAATGCTTCAGAGGGAAGACATTCCGCTAAGGTCAAATCTAATTGCAGCGCATCAGCGCGACAATTGTTTGTCCTGCTGAGGCTGGAATGGAATTAAAATCCTGACTCATCAGGTAAAAACCACACGAACTCTTATCGCAGTTCCGTCTGCTCAACACGAGGAGGTGGGTTCTGCCCTTGAGGTAAATGGTGAGTACATTAGGTGTATAATTTTCGAAAAGCCGAGGAGTACGTTTTGAACGAATCGACTCCGGTTGTGACACTGAACCGCTATACGTAGCGGAATATTCTAGGATGGTAACAGGAAAATGCAACAGCAACATTTACAAATTTCGAAAGAATAAACCATGATTCACATAATCAAAAAATAACACAGGTTTTATTAGACGACTGAATTCTTGGATAAAAATCACATGACGTTGATTTGTTCAAGTGTAACTTTATAACACTTATAGTCAGGATAGTCAGTTTTAAAACAAATACAAAAAATGGTCTGTTTCCATAATTTTTATAAAATATATTTTTCGACATATCTGAAAAGTATTCCCTCAGCACTCCCTACTTCACAAAACATGCTTGATGTTTTTCTAATTTTCTCTGTATAACACACTTTAATCTTGCATGCTGAGACCTTAAAGAGCACGACTGATCCAGATTTGTCCCCAGTGACATGCGTGTATCTTAAAACGATGCAAGGTAAAAATTACAGCTAAGCCCTAATTAAATTATGCACTTAAGCGTTGCAAAGTTTAAACATCTGTTGTAAACATCTCTTTCCAGCAAGCTGGTGACTCTGACCTTTCCAGGAAGATAATGAAAATTCACTAATGTCATAACCTTAAACAAGTCAAAAATACTGAGAGCCTCCAACAGTTTCAGCATTTAGGCTGTAAAACTACACTGGTAGCTCTTTACTGAAATGATTAGCTGTGCCCCTTTGTCCCACTTCTAGTACAGTAGTTTGGCCAGTGCCTTCACTGTCTTCTTAATCTTGAACCTTTGGATGACCACCAAAAGACACTATACTGTTAACCTTAAATATAACTGGACAGCCAATAAAAATGACATTTTTATGTTGACCTGGAGTTTGATTGGACAGCCACTTAAATCCATTTTTCCGTTGACCTGGAATTTGATTGGACAGTTACAAAGTTACATTTTGCCTCCAACTTAATGATAAAATCTAGTGCTTACTGCCAGGTGGAATACCCCCACCCACTAAAAATGTGTTCTATAAAAGGTATTCATAGTGTGTCACTTGGGGCGAGACATATTTTATCACTCAGTAATGTTACACATGTGGTTGCATTTACTGTCAAGTACTGATTCGAAGGCTTATTTCTGTCATGGAAAAAGACTACAAAACAGTATTTGTTCAGTATTACACACTGGAAGTGCCTGCTAAGCCTACACATTTTTTCCTGTCTTTCTTGTTAGTGCAAGCATGCAAGCAAGTGAACACAGGGCACCTGAAATACTACTCCTTGAGTCCAAAGCTGGCGCCTTTTATATATAAAAAAAATCTTCATCCAAAGAGAGGGACATTTTGCCTTGTAAATGGTTAGATGGGCATGAGGTTGACCTTTGGGTTTGGGGTAGAGATCCCTGCTGGCGTGACTCTGAGGCCCACAGGAAAGCCACAGAGACTTCAACGTCTGCAGATTTTGCTGTGACCCGTTCTCTGCCTGCTGCACACACCCGCATGCGCACCCACACACACACACACACATACACATACACACATACAAAACATAGAGAACACTGGTTCAGTAAACATCCCCCTTGCGGAACAATACCAGTCAAAGGTTTGGACATACCTGATTAAGGAAAAATGTGTTCAAAGATATTTTGATCTAAAGACCTATGTTTAAATGCTTGAAATTTCTTAGGCAAATATAAATAGCAAAGTTGATGTCTATATATGAATTTCTTTCCAGAAAAAAATGAATAAAAAAATGTTTTAGACAAAATGTAAGATTTAAGTTTTGATTTATTTAACATGGTTTTTGGTCATTGTATAATTCCATTTGTGTTATTTCATGGTTTTAATGTCTTTACTGTTATTCTGAAATGTGGAAACTTTTGACTGGTACTGTAACACATACTAAGAAAGACCTACACCCTGTCCCCCCAATAAAAATACTGCAGTTTCACAAAGCCCAAAGCAACGTTTCGCTGATGTTCTCCAGCCCCAAGCGTGCAGAGGTTGTTCGTCCACTGTGATCGAAGAAGGCTGGTCTCATTAGGGTCGTGTGCTGTTTCTTTTTTTTTGTTGTGGTCAGAAAACCAAGCAGTCAGCATTCCATAAACCCTTCAATAAAAGAGCTTTCAGTTGAAATGTCTGTAGTCTGTCTGCATAAGCTTTTAGCTTCCATATGCATATGCCAAATTAATGAAGCCTTTTTAACTTAACAGTTACAACATTTGCTTTATTGCTGTCCCTCTCAGTATTTTCACTTGAAACTCAGAACAGGCAATACACCAGACATTTTCTCCCTCCAGGCTCTTCTCAAACCTAGGCTCTCTCGTCCCAGTGGTCAGATGTTTGATATTTGATTATGGTAACTGAATTGCACCTCAGGCATTTCGAACTGAAACACACGCTCTTGCCAGACTTGAGGAAGATTTAGTATAGCCCTGTGAAGTATGACTAACATCACATTTACACCAAATATATATTTAGTCCCTGGGTTCCAATGTAATATGGCACTACTCTTAAGGTTGTTACTGTTGAGGTCATGAACATAGCATGATACACCACTTGGGAGTTGCTTCAAATTCTTGTTCAAGGGCACCAGTAGAAGGTCTTATAGGCTATGGGGAGCCTACCAAGGCTTTAGCTACAGCTGAAGAGTGTCATCTCAGAGTCAGAACTGAGAGCACCCCACACAAAAGCAACAAGAACCAATGACCCTTTGGTTCAATTCACCCAAACCTTTTATTCTTTAGGGAGCAATAAAAAAGCAAAAGATAGCCAAAGGTTCTACAGCAGAGCTTAAAAAAGAAAAGTTCATTTCTGAAGCTTTAGGGAAAAAAACCACACAGATGAAGCTGTTATTTCTAACACATTTATTAAATACAAAAAACAAGCTTACAAAACTGAAAATTAGGGGGGAAGGGGGAAGGGGAGGAGGAGGGGGAGGGTGCAGCTAAAAGTATTAATACACAAACAGGACCAGCAACTTAACAAGGTCATGCTTTTTTCCTGTGAAATTCACAAGCAGGCAGAGCACAAGAGGGGCCCCCTGGGGGCCTTCGCAGCAGGCCATACGGCAGCCACTGGAGCGCTAGTCAGCCCACCTGAGCGCACCAGCGCACATTGCTGTCCAACCGCTTTGGCATCAGAACTTCTCATCCACCCATTGCCACACAAATTTGCACATCGTCCCCACCCCCTACCAACGGTTGGTTAAGAATGACCATATATATAACACTTTGGTTAACTTAAAGGAGTCTGCTATAAAGGAAAAGAGAAAGAGGAAGAGAAAAAAAACAAGCAAATAAACGGTGTTCACAAATCGCATCTATCAAGTGCACCGCGAGTAGAGCGGTTAGCACCACGATAGTCAGAACATCGGGATGTTGATCCAGCATCAGTGGACTTTTGTATACAGTACAGGTTTTTTTCCTAAAGTGCACCATTAGAGGAGGGGAGCAGGTGACCGGCTGTCTGGTTTCACAGCGGTGACACACAGATGAATGACCGGTGGGTGGAGCGACCGGGACCTTCCTTGAAACCTAACCAACACATTGTGCCGAGAGGCATCAAATGAAAGGGCTGGATAAGCAGTGAGCGCGTTCGGCTCCTGTTGGTCTTGGGCACTCCATTGTCCGGTATGTTGCAAACACAGAGGAGGAAGATGCACTGGCTAAGAGAGTGAACCCGCCCTTTGCTACGTTCCAGAGCACAGTCTCCCAAGTATCCCATGTGCTCACGGGACCTGGGTCTTCAGAAAGACTTTCCCCTGCTGGATTCTAATGGCAGATTTCCCAGTTATAGAATTGTAACTGCTCACCTGTCTATGCCACACTAGTTCTAATATCCTCAATAGTACGTAGGCAAGCATGTGTGCTGCGTCCCAGATTGACCCAAAATGAAAATGTGCAGCCGTTTTATATGAATAATTAGATCAGAGGTGTGACATCATGTGGAAAAGCAGATTGCAGAGTCCGCTAACTCAGTGTCTCTCATCTCTAGCCCTGAGCTTACAAATGATTAATAAAGGTTTGATCAAGCTGATAAATGAATACTGATCTGGGCAACATCACTCAATGCCTGCTGTTTGCTGTCCAGGTTTGTTCTAAGAGAAGGACACAAGTGACATGTCTTCCTGGAAGTTACTTCTATTCATCTGAGTCCATCTGAGTGGTTTGTCAGGGCTTAGAAAAGAGAATTATGCCAAACTGACACAGGCGCACCAAATTTTTTCGAAAGGGCAGATAATCATAAAAACATGTTTAATGAACAACTTTATCCTCCTGTAAACAGAAACATCTCTGACAGCACGTTTTCTTCACCAATTATTTCTACCTGGATAAATTCAGTGATGTCAAAAAGAGATCAATGGTCAGATAACAGCTCAATCAAGTCTAAATAAGTGAGATCTCAGCTGGGTGGTTTTCATTCCAGGACCAGGACTGGGAAGCACCAATATAAATGTCCATTCCCTGTGTTGTGATTTGTCACTGAATCGGCTCTGGAATGCAGCGACGGGATGGGGTCCTTGGACTTGACCAGAGCCTCTCTGTCCACAAGCAGCACACTCATATTTTCGGATCAGCTCCACAAAGCCCTCTTTTAAAGCCAACAATGCTTACAATTGTAGAAAGGAGGAGACAGAGAGAGTCAGGATTCTGAATGAAAAATACTGATAACCAAATACTTGTGTGTTTAAGAAACTTATATGTGGGACACTGTAATGACCCAACACACAAACTACAGGAAGCAAACAAGTGCTGGTTTCTGGGAACACCAAAAAGGATATAGGCTATGTCTTAAAATATTTATTTTCAGTTCATATTTGTGTAATATCTGTTGCATTCTCTTTTGGCTGAGAGGTAACGATGCCAGTAGATTTCTGGTGTTTTGTCTGGTCAGTTTTACCCTTTGAAATTTCTCTTCCCCATTTAGTTGGCAACTAACGGACCTAAAACCATTGTCTGCATTTGTGTCAAGTACCATGCCACCACAATGCACTGCTGTTAACTGTCTAAGCTATGTAGCAGACTTACAACACTAGCGCACAGCGATTTCCTACTTCAATTAGGTATGGTGCCTCCCAGACTCCACTGAAAATTAACCAATTTTAAAAGTTTGCAGTAAAGGGATAATAGACTTAAGCTGCCACCATTTAAAAGAAGTTAGAAAAAGAGGGTGATTGTTGGAATGATACCCTCTGAATTCCACGCGAAATCCCCAGCTGCACTCAATCGCGTCTCAGTTCCGCCATTTGCATTCCAAAAATAAGCTGGATCTGCAGTTCCCGCAGCTGTCTCTGCTGGAAGTGGAAGCGGTAAGACGTTCGGCGCGGCTCGCGCAGGCTGGGCTGCGACGGCTCACAGGAGTCGCGCAGAGTCGAGATCTGACGGGCGTCAACCGTCTGCGATCGGAGGGTCACAGGATGTCCCGACCGCACACAGCCATTATTGCACAGAAAGAACCCCCCCTCTTGAATGAAAGAAAAGACACTTTGCTTGTCTAACTGGCTGTGTGCTGTCTTTACTGCAGCTTTAAGGAGTGCACAAAACTCATTTTAATCACTGGAGAAAGCATGAGAGGACTGATGTGATGGGAGGTGGTTCCATCCTTAACAGCTGGTATGAAATAGTTCTCTCGCTGGGCTGAGGGCCGAGTGCTGAGTTGATTGAGACGCATGATTCAGCTGGTTGAGGGATCTGCACACGGTCACAACGCGCTGCTGCTATTCACAGCCCGAGCTCGGCGTGAGTGATCGACGTGTTCAATGCATGGTCAGACTCAGCCTGTGGCACCGGTGTGCATTGCTCCTGCAAAGTTCTGCTACAGTTCTTTCAATGTAACTACACTGCTGGGGCTCTTCCAATGCTGCCATGCAAAAAAGTCTCCATGCTGGTTTCCATTTCAATCACTATAAACATGAAAGCCTATTACAATGGCCAAGTGGGGTGGGGTAGGGAAAAGACTGGCTGTTCCCCCCGAGAGCCCCCACTGGCTGGCTGGACAAACAGGTTGACTAATCTAAGCCTTTGGTTTTGGATCAGGGTAGGTTTCAGAACTGTTGAACATATATTCTAATAATGTTAATAATAATAATAATAATAATAATAATAATAGTAACAATAAATTCCTCTAACATCAACAGCTGTCTACATCACATAATGGAAGCAACTTAACATATTCTCCTGAAGGCACACAGATAAAGGGAACATTCATGATGGTTGTATTCAGGTTTTGATGAACAATATATAAGTGCTTGCATCAAACTAAAAAAACAAAAACAAAAAACCTTACGTTTCTGGAAGACGATAAAAAATGTTGCCATAAACTACACACTAAACGTGGAGGCAAGACCAAGTGAACATCAACCCCACCCTACCCAGCCTCTGCTTTGAAAGGCTGGGCTTCTGCGTCCCTCATTCACGGCCAGCTACAGTGCACATAAACACTATAATCTTAACACAACAGTATGCGTCTGAAAAGCCTACAGCTTTGCACCATCATTGGTTATCAATGGCTTCACGGACCGCCTTCTGGGTGTACCAGCGGTCACCGACGCATATGTATAGGGGAAATGCACTTTGATGAAATCAGTGAGTCACCGCTCACCAGTATCCATTACCGTTCCATTGCCATTGTCACGTCAAATTTCATTCACATTCACGGTTGTTCCAGATACCTTTGGTCCCAGTGTACTGCAGAAGTTACCACCGAAGGCGAAGATGTACAATGCAATCATGAGCTCTTTCTCAGCATGGACTGCATGCGTAGTTTTCCCCACATGGCCAGACTGCTAGCGGTGGAGACTGGCAGGGTCATCGAATGGGGCTCCTACAAATGACATCATGTGAATTGCCGGTACTTCAAGTCTCAAGCGTTTCGGATGCAAGCACCTACCAGAGGCTTGACGATAGGGTCTAATAAATCATACAAAAATATACTCAAAAACAGCTGAAATATAACAAACCAGATAATACTGTGAGTAGAATCCAACAAAAAGTATTGTCCCGTATGCTCTCTTGTCTAGGCCATTGTTCTGATCTCCCTCTCGGGATATTTCACCCAAAGCCCTTCGCAGAAACAAGTGAAGGACACAAGAGCCATAGGGGCAAACTTTCGGCCTTCATCGTGAAATTACATGACCAGTTTAGCTGCTGGTTTGCCCAACCAGTGGGCTGCAAGTGCCGCCTCGTTCCCCGCCCACCCAGTCACAGGCCGTGAACTCGTCCATCCAATCAGAAAAAAATAAAGCCCCGTCTCCCCCCTACCATATCTGTCCGTCATTCAAGCCTTCCCGGAACGGCTGTTCTCGGGTGAACGAAAAGTGCCAACGGAAGAAGTGACGGCCGGCTTGGCTCTCTGCGTTGTCACTCCAGTGTCTGTGACCGGGCAGCGTGAGAGTGGGCATTTCTTGGGAAAACGGCAAGCTTAGCCGAATCCGGTTACATTTGGTCCTTTCCCTCTTTCTCACAAATTGTTTTGGAAGAACGTTAACTGTTCTGTGAAACACTTCTTTATGGCGCATGCAAGCACGTTCAATTTTCCCCTGAAAAACAAACTGTTTTCATCACAGAATCAGCAATACTGAGTAGAGCCTTCCCACTCAGGATTCTGACTGGAACTCAACTCTAAAATGTCTTTCAAACACACACACAGACAGCCGACAGTCAGTACATTTTGTGATGAATGCGCCTGCACCCAAAAAATCAAAACAAAAAAAAAAGATCCTGAGATGTTACGGCTGCGATCTTACATCGAATAATCCTTTTTCATCTAATGCGCTAACAGACTGCTGCATACCTTGAGAAACACACTCTGGTTATGCACAGCCAGCCAGCGCAGAGTAAAACGTACCCTCATTCAGGTACTGGTGCAAAAATAGAAGAAAAAAAAAGGGAAAGAGAGAGAAAAGTCTGTGTGCAAACAAATCCCAGCAGTCACTTTACTGGGAGAAGATGCCCCAGCACACGTACAATCCAACCGCCACGGCAGCGCCGGCCCCTACATTAAAGAGAAGAGGTTTCCAGTATAGCCACCTTTCTTTCTTCCTCTCCGAGTCGTTCAGTCTCTGCTTCATCTGCTGTAGCTTCTGCACAGTGCTGGCTATCCTCTCCTCCCTGTGCCTCTTCCTCAGGCTGTGGGAAACCAAACATGAGACCGTTATACTTGCGAGGCGCAGGTGTGCAGCCTACGTTCCGGCAGCTTGCTTGTATCACGCGGTTCAGGTGTGCTCAGCAGGGGAGCCAAATCAAAAGGGTGGGAGATAAGCTGAAACGGTGTTGAAAGAGTGGGCGCCAAAAGCAATCATTCACCGTCTTACATTGTGATGAAAAATGTATTTATGATGACGTAATCATGATATGAGACGGAGTATAGAGCGAGATAGAGCGTTTGTGACACATATGTAACAGCTGTTGTTTGCCTGGTTATCATACACGGCAGATCTTTGTACAGGTTGTCGTTTGTGTGGCGATGGAATGATGCAGATCTCGTTGTTTGGGTGGAGAATGTATGGTGGGAACATGGGCATGCTGTACTTACTTCACCCTGTTCTCGCCCACATCCTCCTCCTTTCCTGCTACGTCTGCCCCCTCTGTCCTGTCCAACTCAGGGTCACCCCCCTCCTCCAGGTGGGGTGCTCTGTTCCCGTTGAATTTATCTGTGGGGCGCCTGGGGGGCTTGGGGGGCTGTGGAGAAGGGGACGACTCCAACACCGGTTCCTGGTCCTCGTTGGAGAGCTCCCGCCATTGCCTCTGCACACAAGAAGTGCATAGACTTTAAACCCCACCCAACTGCCTTCAGCTATTCCCTCTGCTTCCGAACACAAGAAACACATCAGTCTTAAACTCCACCCACTGTCTGTTTACACAGGAAACACATCTGCCTTCAGCCCCACCCAGACTCTACACACACAGAAAAAACACCAGCTTTCAGTGCCTCTCAATTCATATATCTGAATTCAAATTTGACATATTTCTTGCTGGTAAAACCCAACGGGCATGAATGGTAATATTCCACTGTTTTTCCTGCCATATAACAGGGAGGGCAGTCTGCGCTTGTTGTAGACACAACTGAACTCCCTACGCAACAATTCATCTGAATTTTAAAATTCATACCGGTAGGCACATTTTCTCATCTGTATGGTGAAAGCAATACTCGCAGCCAGGCAATACTCCCCACCCAGTACCTGCATAGAATCGTCTCCCATGATGCACTTGGCACCCTCAATGACAGCCATGTAGGAGAAGCGGAGCTGGTCAGGGGTTTGGATCAGCCCCATGCGGTACTTCCTCATGTCAAGCAGGACTTGCTGAATGTCCACAGTCGAGGGGTCTTTCCTCTTTTCCATCTGTCCAAATGACAAGGGATTCGTTTTTACTAATCAGCAGTAGACCAGTGGCAAACCCTCAAGTGATCTGCCAGTACACCAGATTCAACAACTTCTACTGTGGGAATGGCTTTGAAGAATGACAAAGTGAAAAGGAAGAAAGCCTTCCTTTAAAGATGCATGTTCATTCCCCGGAGGGCGAATAATAATTTACTGTGGTAGCCAACCCCAAACGGACAGATTTCAAAACTTAATTTAAAAACTACACTCAAGGCACCTTCAGAATACATGAAGGGACATGGCCAACAGCCAATGGTGGGGCTTACCAGGACGAGACAGGTGTCCACCAGTGAGAACGTCCCCGACCGACCGATCCCAGCGCTGCAGTGCACCACCGCGGGCCCATGCTCTGTCCCCAGGGAGCCCGACTCTCGTACCTTGAACAGGAAGTTGAGGAAGGAGGCAGGGGATTCTGGAACGCCAAAGTCAGGCCACGTGGTGTAATGAAAGTGAAAGATCTCTCTGGTCTCTCCTGTCTGAACGCAAGGACACAAGAGAGCCAAGTGAGGAACGGTCACAAGCCCCCAAGCCTGTCATTCATACCCCTAAAATCATATTCAGCCCATGAAACCCTTTCTAGAATCAATTACTAATCAATCAGAAACTTCAGTCAGATGTGATCAACCAGGATGCTGTCATTCTCAAGAGATAAAGATTGCTGTGACCCCAGTACTGGAATGCCACCATGATACATTTTTCTTCCATTGAAACACATACAGGTTGTTACATGAATTCAGTTGCTATATAGAATACTCACCTGAGGCCTTAAATTATGAAATATTTAAAAACCCATGCACATGCACACACGCACACACACACACACACACACACACACACACACAATAATGACTCACATCTGTGTTTTGCAGCTGCAGCACTCGTGTGGTGTAGTAGGATTTCACGTCCTCTGACAGCAGCGTCACGATGAAGCGCGTGTCCCTGAAAGACATCTCCCCCTCCTCCTGTGTCGGCCAGTACTGCGCACATTTCTCCTGTGAAACCACGACAACCACACACCAGTGAGAAAACCAGCCCTGGCTGCTTCTGACAGACAGATTCTACTGTCAAAAACTTCTGGGCTGACAGCAGAGAGCTTAACTCCAATAATTTGTCACATGATGTCTGATGAGACCGCAGTTATGTACAATCACTCTCCTTCAATGCAGAACAAGGAACACTGCTGGGCTGAGAAAAAGATGGCAAACTAAATAAAATGATACCATTTTGACACACCTCCCAAGACCATTGGACTGGCAAAGGAGAGATTATTTTATCAATGAGAGTTCAGACTTGTGTCTCTCTTCTGTCAGGACGAGTCACAGGATACTAGAACTCTTTTCATACAGCAACAAAAGGTACGTTCTTACAAAGGTTCTCTGTTTGATTTCCCAGAGGGCCACTGCTGTACTCAACCAGAAGAGCCTTAGCAAATATCCAGCTGCATAAATGGATAATATGTAAAAATTTTCACATATGTAAGTTCCTCTGCAAAGGGGAGGGCCCCCCCCCAGCTATGTTTGCATCTAGTTGGCTGTGATGCTGCCTGTGAGGTGGGTTAAAGCCACCTCTGAGCTGGTGGCTGTGCACCATTGTGTGTCATAAACACTAGTTGGAGTAGCCAATCACAGAGCTCATAGGAGTCTACTTTACATTCTAGTTACTAATATTTCATGTTTGTTTGGTTTAAATGGTGTTTACTAGGAAGCCTAAAGGAGAAGTGATAGCTGGGCAATCTGACAAGACTGAACCTTGTTTGCCACCATTTTTGCACTCCATTTTCACATACTGCAACACACTGTGGGCCAAAACAGATTTGCCTGGTGAGCTCTGAACCAACACCAGCAAGTTACCAATTCTCTCATGGTATCAGCCTCTGGCATGTAAGGGTAGTCAGTTTTTGGAATTCTCAGGCTGAAGGCTTGTTGAATGTGGAAAGGACTAAAAATTCACAGCTTGTTCACCCTCCCCGGCTACATGTGGGAAAATGTCATGTCAAATCTGTGAGCTGATTCATAGGCTTGTGCCTTTTGAAGAGCCAGTTCCATGGCTCACCACTGAGTTGGCGTGGGCTCAGATCCAGAATGGTTTCCTCACTTGGGGCAAGTTACATCACAGCAAAGTGGGCCCGCATCATTACTCACCAAAAACCTCAGTCATTCTGAAACTAAACACTCACTTTCCATGATCTCCTATTCTTCACCCAAAACGAAAGGGTTTCGTTCAAGCCTGACAAGAGATTACTCAGTACGCTACCATCCCAAGAACACCTCATTCATTTTGCTGGCTCACCCACCCCCAGGTCTTTAAATGACAGGATCACATCAGCATATCAAAATGATAAATGTATAACCAGATGGACGGTCTGCACTAGTGTGCTATACAGCTTGGTCTTCTTTTCCATCCAGCAACTGTAGCATTAGCCTGTGGTTCAGTGGTTTTTAACAGTTATTCCAGAGATCCATATCCCCCCAAATCACCTGTGCCTGTCAGTGGGAACCAGGTGCGCAACAGTCACCAGGAAAGGGTGACATTGCAGAGGTAGAGGGGTTTGAGACCGCTGCTATAGAATGGGCAGTCGTCTCCACTCTGTGAGTAGGGTACAGGAACACTATCCCCCCCCTGCCACCACACCAGCTGTTACGCAATGCTCAAAATTCCCGGTAAATCTCAAGCCCGGATATGTGGGTGAACTTGCGTAAACACTGGCTGGATCACTGTACACAGATTACATTTTGGAATTCCAGCCGGCCTGTAAATCGGCAGCACCACTGCAGAAACCTTGCACCAACGTGCCGTGAGGATGTCAGCTATGCTGTGGAGGGGACGTGCCCCCACCAGGCAGGCCGCTACCTGGCCGCACGGGGTGAGCCTCTGCTGATTTGGCTGCCCGCCAAGCACGGCTGTGGGCTCCTGGCGGTGGCGAAACTGCGCACCCACACCATGTGTGCAGAGGCACGGCGCCCTCCGAACATGGCGCCCCGCAGCAGTGATTCATTCATTCCCTCTTCCTTCCTTCCCAGATGCATCCCAGGGACCGTTGACAGCGCGCTGTGAGGCTGTCTCCCACCAGGCGCCTGTTATAGTAAACGCTCGGGTACAGTGAGCGAAATTACTGACATGTGCGTCCGAGCCCATGCAGCACGGGTGCGCTTTCACCCTGGGGGGTGCTTGGCGAGACTGTGGTCTGTTAAATATCTTGCGCTCTTATGAGCGGAGAGACGTTAAGTACTTACCGATCCTTTCTCAATGACTCTGTTCAGCATTATGACGGCTTTCGTCCTCTGCTCCCAGATCATTAACCAGAAGTGACCGCAAGTGTTTCTCAATGGGCCCTGCGGAGGTAAAATCACAATCAGCAAACTCCACCGCCTGCTGAAATATGAATGAATCTCTCCTGTTTAATAATAACACTGAGGCATAGTCATTCCCGGTCATGCCTCACAGATGTAATACATACACACATACACACATTTTGTACAGACCTACATAAATATTTATAAACATATATATTATATATATATATATATATATATATATATATACACATACACATATATGTGCGTGTGTGTGTGTGTGTGTGTGTGTTTGAAGGAACATGACAATTTTGTTTGAAAGCATTCTTTGCACAGCAAATGCATTCGGAACACTCTTTTGCTCTTGAAATCGCAAATGCGACCCTCTTTTGTACAATGAGCTCATCACTAAACACAGACAGACTGCTTCAGTGGCCTCCGCGCTCAGTAGAAGCAGACGTGCCGGTACACTGCTAACGGCCGTCCTCCATCAACGAGCCGGAATCTGCCCGAAACGCGCTCTCCTAGATGAAACCCGATCCGCGAAGCAAAAAGGGGCTTCTTCCTGTAAAAAGCCCTCTGCGAGCCTCCACCGAGAAGCGCGTTTGTCTTACGGCGACAACTTAATGCGGCGGGCAGACGAATGAGCGCTGCTCCCCGGGGCTCTCCTGAGCAATGCGGCGCGGAGCCGCTTACTGTCAGGGCCGACTCTATCAGGGGGGTTGAAACCTCACACCAATCATTCGGGAAAGCCAGCGTTCGCTCTTCCTGATGCTCATTACTCAGTCCTCCGGGCTGCCGAAAACTGCATTAACTGTAAGGAGGCGTGACCTACGAATAAATCTCTGACTTTTTTTTATAAATCTCTGACTTTTGAGTGTATTTCTTGAGTATATATGTAAGAGGAGCTTGAAACTAATTGGAAATTTTCTGGGTCAAGTGTTTGAAAAAGACGTTGTTATTGATGCATCAGGTCTAGGGGTCCTAAAAACTTATTTATAAATGCTTAGAATGTCCAACCAAACAGTTTTATTTTCTCATAGTACCACCCAAAGTTGCTTTTGAACTAGATTTACAAGGGTTATGGCACCAACATAGTGACATTCACTCATACTTTACTGCAAACTGATACAAACACAAAATCCACACGGCTTGCATGAAACACACTAAAATTCAGAAATAAAATGCTAATGCTCCTGTCTGGGGGTCCCCTGTGCTTGTGAAGCACCAACAGTACCATTAACATTGTGTCTGTCTGAGAATTTAATCGCCCCATTCAAAAAACAAAACAAAACAAAAAAAAAACTGTCTTCTCAAATGAGTGCATGGTCTCTCTGCCCTGCCCGTGCTGTCACAGTGCTTTAGACGCCAACCTTCAGTGTTCTGAGAATTCAAACATCTGGAACAGAGGGTCTTGAGAATGTAAGACTGAAACTAGAGCTTAATATGTACAGATCTGCTAAGGCATGCACTGGGAGGCATCTGAGAAAAAAATGCGCTCACTGTCTTCAAATATAAAGCCAGACAACACATTAGCAATGAACGCCCCTCTCAAGGGTTGTTCCTTCAGTTATGTTAAATCCCCGCTCGACCCAGCACACCTCCACAGTGACTCTGTGACACAGAATATTGCTGCCAGGGTTCTGTCACAGCGGACAAAAAGCACTGAATGACTGTTGATGGCATCCTTACCTGAGTTAAAATGTAGTTTCTTTGGGCTTCTTCTACTACTACCAAACTTGCATTAATATAGTCATTTTCTAAATTTTCTAGTTTAACTCGACTGTGGTCATCTGAAAAGAACAAAGAAACAGCAATCTTCAGAGCGGTGCACTTTTTATGCATTAGTTAGAAAGCAGAAAAATAACTCAGATCTAACTCAGATAATGTCATCAAATGTCAAATGAATAGAACTGCATATGATAAACAGACTATTTCAGACAGAAACTGTCTCTAAAGACGTTAACAGTAATAACATGTTTATCCGTTGGACACAAGTAATGATGTCATTCTTGGTCACTTACATGGACTGACATCTCTGTATCTGTTTCTGTTCCGATTCTCGGGAAACTTGGCCACTTTGTATGGACATTCATGAGACTTGTTGCGAATTTCCTGTGAGAAAAGGGGAAAAAACAGACTTTGGTTTTGAATAATAGTCACAAATTTCTACTTAACATTCAAGAGGAATGTTGAAGAGAGAACTGACTGCAATTACACAGCACCCTCAAGAGTGTACAGTTACAGTATGTGTCCAACCATCTCTAGTGGCTACATATAATGCTCTGATCTAACATATTTCTGTGAAAGGAACAAATTCATATTTGTTGCTTCGGCAGAAAAAGAAGCCTGAAATTAATTCTATAGCCTTTCTGGCAATGAAGAAAGTTTTGTCTTAGCGGTGCAACAGGCCAAACACACTGCCTTTCCATTCCTTTTTCCCCCCATTCTTTTAAATGGCTTAAAGTGATGGTATTAGAATCATGATCTGAGACCAGAATTTGAAAATCAGACCTCAACTTCAGCGGATGTTCCTCAGTCAAACGTAACGCTGCGGCCAAAAGCCTGACCTAGATCACGAACACTCACCTACCAGTTAGTTTCAGAGGAACCACTTTTTAATTTTTTTGCGCAAATAAGCATCTTCTCGTGAAAGGCTGTTCTGTGAAGTGGTGACTTGTTTAAGTGAAGTGATTGTTGGCTGAGTCGTATCCTCGATTCCGTAATGTCTGATTGAGCTGAGTATGACAGCCTCAGTCAATAAAATATCTTCAACAGAATTGCTGCAGTGTAAGCACCAAAGGTACATGTCTTCCCGTCTGATGCCCCCACTGACGTAGGGGGAGCAATACACGGATTATCTTGATTATGTTAACAGACGTGTTTCATGAATGAGCGTCAATTAATAGAAGGAGGAAGCAGGTCCTAACAAGATTACTCATGGACAGTCATGTCTATTTAGAGAAAATATAAAAGGTCTATATCATGTTGGTTCCCATTTTCTTAATAGGTGTGGCGACAGATCGGATCATTAGGGTTGTCTTTAAAAATAACGATATACTTGTAAAGAAATAGTTTTAAATGAATCTTGTTTTCAGTGTAACTGCTAAGTACTTCCACACTATTAAACGTTGGTGAAATAAATACCATAATTATAAGGTTATTTTCTTCAAAAGATGAATTTACGATGTAGTTATTAGAAACTAATTTCGGACATTTCCTGCTTTGTGAGTTTAGGGTGAATAACTTGCATCCAAAATGTGTTTTTAGACATGGAAATAAATTTGATTACGGTTAGATTGCGGCATTATTTGGTTTTTACGAAAACACAGTTGCGTTTAAAATGAGCAGCTGACACAGCCACAACACCCACAGTATCTAGGTCTAGTCTTCGACGAGCCCAAAAGCCTGTGCTCAAACGACATGTCTGTTTAGACCTAAGATGCTGTCGTTCAATTCAGGAATCCACTGTGTTCTTGGAAAGCCCCACTTCTCAGAAACTAAGCTTTGCAACTACTAGTGCAGCCAGCTTGCTACGTTTTCCGGAAACCCCACCACAATTCCATTTTAAAGCTACCTGGTTAGTTACATTTGAAGGTCATGTCATTACACTACAAAGCAAGTTATATACTGACATTAAGTTTAACTATTGGATGAAAGTTTTCGTCACCTGTCAAGACTGGATACTAGATATACTAGCTAGATGACAGCATAACTGTTTTTGTTTAGATGCAAAAACCTATCGTTCGGTTCATTATCTAAATGCTCTGTAGCTAGGTAAGTTAGCCAACTTCATGTCTCGTTAGTTATCTACTTATCTAACACGTTTATAATACAACTGATAATCTATAGACAGTATCAGATATAGTTTGTCCATTAGTTTGTTCGAGCAAGTTTAATGATTGAACATATTTTAAAAGCTTGCGAACAAGATCATAGACACTGACAGTATTCCATTTAAAATATAACGCGCGCTCCCGCAATTCCTGGTATTGCATGCCGCATGCGCAGTATGCAGGCTTCTCCACAAAACGCATGCGCTCTTTGGTTTTGGCGACATTGCGCGCTACCGAGTCAGGCTGCAGGCCTCGGAACTTCCTAAGAGAGTGGAGACGTTCAAACGTCTCTCGAACAAATATCAGATGCATAAAAACAGTCATGACTTACAATGTACAGGTTCTGCCACCGCCCCGCTGAATCTATGTCCTTAAATTCTTGGTCCATTTTCAGTTCTTGATAAGTCCAGGGTTGTGAAATATTAATATTACCTAAGTGGCAACGGCTTCAATCACAAAGTAGCTAAGCTAGCTACACATCCTCCTGTGCAGCCATTCGCCGGAACACAGCGACACAGACTGCGCATCTGTGCAGCAGATCAGTGAGCGGATACGTCTGTGTACGCATGCGCACCGAGAGGGTCCTTCAGAGATCAAACACTGTTCAACCTACGCTTGGGGTAAAGCGACGGAGTGCGGCGGAGAGTCCTTACAGTGTAATGAAAAAAGTCACGCCATCCCTATCTTAACGAACGACGTATCAGTTCATGTTTGTATAGTTTAACATGTATTTACGATGCAATTTCTATAATCATTGGCAACATTGCGTAGCTGGCTATCAAGCTAGCTCCTTTAAAAAAGTCCTTTAAAAAATTTCTCATCGTTCCATCCGTGCCTTATGGTTAATATAAAATAACTAATAATTGCAAATGAAATTGAAATAGCAAATTCTGAGTGGTGTGTACTAGCATGATAGACCCGTTATGCTGTTATCGGAAATGAATGATCAGAGCTCTAGCTAATTTAGCTGTCTTATGAAATATAATTGCGACGGGAACGAAACTGAATAGTTTGTACCTAGCTCCGTTTGTGGCGTTTGGGTGCCCCCTTGTGGTCGATCTCTGTACCACGCTACCGCCCCGGTGCTTGGAAGGGAGGCGCCAAATGAAGAAATGTAGACATGAACACAGACGTTCACATGTCAAAAGCTTCTAGTTAGCTAGCTACATATACGCCTGTTGGTTATAAAAAACTATATAGGGTTTATTTAGTATTTTAAAGTACTCGTAGTGGACAGGAGACAGTTAGCTGGCGGCACCATTCCATTTTACAATGTTTGTTGCCCGGAGCATTGCAGCGGATCACAAAGATCTAATTCACGATGTTTCCTACGATTTTCACGGCAGGAGAATGGCGACTTGTTCTAGTGACCAAAGTGTTAAGGTAAATCAAATTAGCATCATTTCGGAATTGCCTAGGTCATTACCTTGGTATTTTGGAAAATCGGATATTGAGTAATAAAATACCCTGCATAAGAAAGCAAAATGAAAGTGTTCCGTGTGGCAAGCCAGCTTGCGGTACGGCACATGTAGACATAGTTGCATAGCGTAGGCCTCAGTTGAGGTAGCGAATTTTTCCAGCAATTTAATAATGTCAACACGCAAACCTATGCTGACTGCCACTTTATTTTACAACATCCTCCCTTTTTGGAAAGCCAGTATGAACAATCCAAGCAGAGAGTTCCCACTGCGACTCGGTTATGCACTTAGATTGGAGTTAGCTAGCTGCTCTCTGGTGGGGATGTCGCGGTATGTGGTGTTAGCTGGTTTGCTAACAGTAGCTGGCAAGTGCTTACTAACGCCCTGGCCAGTTCTGCACACCATTTCACGAAATACAGTGTAGGTGTTAACTTATAATACATTTTTTATTATATTGGCTACCTAGTATTTCAGTCATTCTGGGACCTTCTTCATAGTTTTTGAAGTACTTTAAGATAGCTGTTGTCCTTGCTATTTGGCACGACAGATCCCGGCAAATCCACTTCTCTTTGGTTGACGTCTTTGCTAGTGGCACTTAGAACAGAGATTTTGGTGGAAAAATACAGTACAGCTGGCTTTTGCTTTTCTTGCAGGTTTGGGACAAAAGTGAAAGTGGAGAATGGCATTGCACAGCCAGCTGGAAAGTAAGTGATTTGATTGTAGCTCCATTCTCAAGGGAAGCTTATTTCTTGTCATGTCATGTGTACAAAAGGATGTAACTATACTGTGTTTCCCTGCACCTAAAAAAAGGAAAAAACTTATATTGTGCATTCACATTAAGGGTAGAGTACAATCGAGTCTAAATGAAGTTTGCGCAACTCTGCTTCCAATGCGGAGTGATCCATCACATTACATTACATTACGTTATTGTCACTTAGTCAGTGACTTACACGGATTACATTTTTTACGCGTTATCAATGTATACAGCTGGATATTTACTAAGGCAGTTGTGGGATAAGTACCTTGCCCGAGGATACAAGAGCACTGCCCCAGTGGTGAATTTAGCCAGCAACATTTCATTTTTGAGCCCTGCTCCTTAACCACTATAGCAAGTTGATCCTTGGAGTGCTGAGGAGTAACTAAAACCTGTAAACAATGCAGCCTGGTTGGCCCCACTTCAGACACAGAGTACTGGGTTGGTGCAGTCGCAGGCTTTCCCCTGAACCCTGATCTAAGGGTGCCCCAAAGCTGCCAAACGATCAACAACTTGTTGCATCCATAATACATGTTGAGGGGTGAGAAAACGAAGCCGTATACTCTCTGTCTCCCCAGACCCACAGTGGGTCGGTGTGGCGCGTAACCTGGGCACACCCAGAGTTTGGGCAGGTGCTGGCCTCCTGCTCTTTCGACCGGACGGCCGCCGTGTGGGAGGAGATCGTTGGCGAGTCCAACGACAAGCAGCGTGGGCAGAGCCACTGGGTGAGTACAGCTTGGGTTCATTGCCGGCCGCAACGGCTTTTTGTGTTTACACGACTGGTGTGAGAATGTTGTGGACTTCATTTTGACGTCAGCTTTCAGTAACACCTAAAGGTACTAAGACAAAAGATGTCTGCTTTGGGGCTCCCGAGTGGCTCAGTCGGTAAAAGCACTCATACCGAGCGCAGACTGAACGCTACGGCCTGGGTTTGATCCCAGGCGTGTAACTAGCCGACAGTGACCGGGAGCCCACAGGCGGAAAAGATTGGCTTTCGTTCCACCAGGGATAGGGGTGGGTACGTCGGCAGGGGCTTCGGTCCGGTTAGCAACAGCGACCCCTGCTGGTCGGTCGGGCGCCTGTGGGGAGAAAAATGGAAAAATGCAAACAAAAGGAGGACAGAAAAGGTAGGCCCACTCGCTTGTTTTAGGTTTTTTTTTTTAGGTTTGGCTTTAAAACATTTGCTGTCGTAACTGTCTAGTAGCTGACACACATATCACGTGACCTGGTAGGAATGCTGCATCACTTGGAATCATGGGTAAAGTCCATTAATGTGCATACAAAGGTCTGGTATATCAGAACTTTTTTTTTTTTTACTTAGTGAAAAGATGTATTGATCCCTAATTACATCCTGGAAAAAAAGAACAGACAGGGATGGTAATTACTGTAGCATCTTGGCACTGAACATGTTCTAAAGGAGTGTTGTGCTGGTATGTCATGTGGTTTTAGTTGTGAGAATAGTAGCGTTCTTCCGGTCAGTTAGCAACGTACAGCAAGGTCTTGTGGCTACCACAACAATACAAACACAATGTCAGTTATTTAACCTTTTTTTTTGCAATAAATGCAGATTAAGCGGACAACGCTGGTGGACAGCAGAACGTCGGTGACGGACGTGAAGTTCGCTCCAAAGCACATGGGCCTGGTGCTGACCACCTGCTCGGCTGACGGCGTAGTGCGGATCTATGAGGCTCCGGACGTGATGAACCTGAGCCAGTGGTCGCTGCAGCATGAGATCTCCTGCAAGCTCAGCTGCAGCTGCATCTCCTGGAACCCCTCCAGGTTGGGGACACCCTTCGCTTGCCTTCATGTGTGCCCCCTGCTGGCCACGTCCTGCATTGCATTACGTTACACATTACGTCACACCTGCTTAGCAGATGCTTTCACTCAGACTGACTCCAGGTTTTTTTTTGTCATGTTATTTATACAGCTGGATATTTACTGAAGCTATTCTGGTTAAGAGTCTTGCCCAAGGGTGGGATTGTGGTGCTCCTCTGAGGAATTGAACTGGTAGCCTTTTGGGTTGTGAGCGCTGCTCGATGCCACTATAACACATACCACACAGCTGCCTGTTGGTCATGGCATTAGTTGCGTGGGTCTAAATGTAACAAGCGCTTCAGATATTCTAGCAAGACACATTCAGCCCTCGCGGTGGTCACACCCAGGCGAGTCTCAGCTGGCTTTAATTCAAATAGTTGGCATAGCCTTGCTCATATCTCGGAGCTGACTCTGCTAAGCGCCACATTGGCACTATCACACAGGGGTCTGACTCTTCCTGGAGTGCTCCAGCAGTCAGACCTGTTTTCTGTCTCTTAGAACTTTTGCTAGTCTTTGACCTTCTCACTTGGCGGAAGGCATTGGTTGAACGGTCAAACGGAGGTGGCCAGGCAGTTGGCGATTGGCTCAGAGTTAATTAAGTGAACACTGTAGCTGAACTGGCTCTGAGTTTAGCACCCAGGCATTCGAGTCCTGGCGGCAGTTTGACTGCAATATAAAGTTATTTTAAACATGAAGCTATTTATCGATGTTGGCTGTCCACAGGAAGGAGTGTGCTGAGCCTAAGAGCTTTGGCCTCTGTTGAATCCAGCTCTCTTGGGACTAATTAGGAAGTCCTTGACAGTTGTAGTTTTTCTGGAAAATAATTTGATCCAAGTATACCTTAAATATAATTTAGCAAATATTGAAGTAAATAAAGTAAAGTAAAGAGAAGCAAATGGGAAAAAAACTGTAGACTTTGTTGTCATGAAGGCGGCTCCCTGAATGCAGCCCTCTTTTGATTGGTGCCCTTCAGCTCCCGGGCCCACCCTCCGATGATCGCCGTCGGCAGCGATGACGGCAACGTGACGTACGGCGGGAAGGTCCAGATCTACGAGTACAACGAAAACACAAGGTGGGTGCCGCTGTCCCGATGTGCTCCCCCTCCCCCAATGCCCCAGCACCCGGACACACACGGGCCACCAGCACATTTACATTTACGTGCAGTCATTTGGCAGACAGTCTTATCCAGAGTGTGTTTAATAGGGTTAGGCAATTAGCTGCACAGATACTAAAACGGAGCCTTCCTTGAAATGTGGTGTCATTGTGGGAAGCTTTGCCGCAGTGGGATTAAATACGTTTAGTGCGTTTAAATGAGGATGTCTAGGGGGAGGGGTCACTTATACGCTGCTGATGGTTCGTGCTGATTCTCCCTCGCCAGGAAGTATGCCAAGGCAGAGACGCTAATGACTGTCACGGACCCGGTCCATGACATTGCCTTCGCCCCGAACCTGGGCCGGTCCTTCCACGTGCTTGCCGTGGCGACCAAGGATGTCCGCATTTTCAAACTGGTGCCGCTGCGGTGAGTGTATCGGCACGCTGCTGGACACATAGGCACGCAGCTCATAAATCACCACAATGACTCGTGTCCTTTCATGTCCAGTTGAGGCATGAGTGGAGGAGGAACAGGGTGTCATAATAAACCAATGGCTGTGCATGGCTGGGCCCATAGCCATCGGGACACCAGCGATATTCTGGATAATGACCAGATATTCAGCGCTGTGTGCCTCTCATTGAGCATCTTCTGAGTGATATTGTTTCTGCCATTCTGGAAGCTGGTTATGAATACTCTTGATAGGTTGTGGTCTTGAATAATATGTCTTATAGCCAGTTTAGCAATGCAGACAACACCAGAACATCCTGTTACCAGCTGGAATCTCCTAGGCAAGGATGTACACTGCACAGAAGAAAGAAATATTTCGTCATTGAACAGAATGTCAAATGTGACACCCCTGGTGCCTGCATTGTGACACACTAGTCCCTGCATTGTGATGGTTGTTGTTGACAGGAGGGAGACCAGCTCCACCGGACCCACCAAGTTCGATGTGCAGATCGTTGCGCAGTTTGACAACCACAACTCTCAGGTGTGGCGTGTGAGCTGGAATATCACCAGCACCCTGCTGGCCTCCTCTGGCGACGATGGCTGCGTACGCCTGTGGAAAGGTTAGTATGTGCCACCTGATCGGACGCCAGGAGCATCTGGCAGTCTCGCATTGAATCAGACAAATGAACGTGTAGTGTAATGTGTAGTGACACTAAATGTGTCAAAAGTAGTTTACAATGCATGCAAACTGCACTGCAGTATTTTTATTGCTCTAAGTAACATGTATGTGCAGTTTTTCAGCAAGGATTTTAACATGGATGACTTTTAGAAAGCATGTGTGTGTCTGTGCGTGTTGAGATGTAATGAATTTTCCTCCTACATTGGCATGATTTCTTTTAGTCTTTCCCTACACTCACCGCACTGAGTCTTTAACGTTCAAATGGCAGGAAGTAGTTGCATTCTTTCCAAGACTTTTAATTCACTTTGGATGTTCGTGGGTTAAGAAAAACTTCGGTGTGATGGTGCAAAATTAGTTTTGTTCTATGAGTGTCCCCTCCCTCAGCAGTATTGAGTCATATCAGTTCCCGCACAGCGTTCAGACTGCTTCTCTCCTGCTTCTCCTCCGCCCACAGCAAACTACATGGACAATTGGAAGTGCACAGGCATCCTGAAGGGCGATGGCAGCCCGGTGAATGGGTCGTCTGGTCAGCCTGGCGTCCTGAACGCCGCGGTGGGGTCGGCTGTCCAGGGCTCCCAGAACTCCCTGAATGGGACGTCGGCTGGAAGGTAGGTGTGGCGCTCGGAGGCTGGCCCCCTGTTCCCGCCCCTCCCTGCCCACGCCCCTGCACCCACCCCTCAGAGCGAAAGTGAAGACAGGCGCTGCTTTACTTGTGGGACCTCAGCACTGACCATCAATCCTAATGACAAGATAACGTAACGAGAGAATGACGGGATAACCGTAACGAGAGAATGGCGAGATAACACGCGTGCAAAGAGCTTGGCGTCCAGCAGGGGTCACCGGACAAGTGAAGCGGTGGTTTTGTTCATGGTTCATGTTCACTGCACCAAAAGCATTTTACACATTATTTTCTAAAGTAAAACATGCCATGTTTATGCAGATGAAGTAAGAATCAATGGGTTTTTTTTTTGCTTTCTTTTGCCATGTGTTCAGTCCAGAACAATTTCTTGATTTGCATATGGTGGATTATGGGTAAAAGCAGGTACAGAGGCTGATAGTGTTTCTGTGTGAATGTTGAATACTTGAAAATTTGTTACATACTTGGCAAAAATCACCATTGTTGCAGCAGAAAGCTTGGAAGGCTGTTGTATATGTTGTGCCACCTTTCTAAAATGTTTTGTTTCTGTAAATATGTATGGTTTTGATATTTACCGTCACACTCATCACTCCACATACAAACATAAATCCAAGGGTTCCCTGATTGTGTACAGCCAAGCATACAATGCTTACCAGCAGTTATATGGAGATTTACACTTCACACTCCACTTAGACCTGTCTGTGAAGGCAGTTGTGTTCTTGTATTATGTTGGCCAGATAATTGGGTTCATTTTAGACAATACAATGGCAACACATTAGACATAAGACTGTTGTTTTTAGATTCAGTCATTCACTGATTTCAAAACTAAGGGGCGGGGTACACGTCTACACATAAAGTGACAATATCTTGCAATGCAAGGAAGGTTCAATACAAGGCATCAGTTTGCAGTCGCTGGCTTAAGGTCGCCAAACTCTTTGCACTATGAATGAACAGCTGGTGTGGAACATGTTAATGCCTATTAACAAGTGTGGAGTTCATCTAATGTCCCAGGCTCTCACCACTCCCTGCTTGGCCTGCAGACAGCAGAGACAGTGTCATCCTCAGTCAGGTTTACACCTTAAATTGAGTAAATGGCAGTGGTGTGATTTGCCACTAATGAATCCTTGGGCAGATTTAAAGATCCATCCTTATATGGGTGATGTGGGTGGAGCGAGCACCAAGGCAGAACTTGCAGTTGGCGAGCAAGTGAAATAACTTGCGCTGTTCGCAGGATTATCGACAGGGTGAGTCGTTTTCCTTCCGCGAGATGCCTCATGGTGGTGACTCACCATAGGTCCTTCTCAAGCGATTGTCTCATCCAATCAGAGATGGTCACACTTAGCATGTGAAGAGGGAAATTGGCTCCCCTTTTTTGCTTGTAATTGGGTCTACATTGTGAGTTCCTGCTGTTGCCAAGCATAAGACAGGTGTGAGTTTGGCTTCTCTTGTCTGTTTTTACCACAAAGATGCTTGTGATCTCTAATGGCCAGTCAGTTTTATTTTTTGTAACGCAATCTTACTTTTTGTGTCCCAATTAAATGAGGGTAGATCATACCATCTATAAGCCTAATCATTTTGGGATGTCACATTCCTTTTGTTGTGACATAATGTGCTCCTTTCCAGTAATCCAAGCTACTAGTAACATGAAACACATATATTAATGCACAGATACACAAATGTTAAAAACTATGGGGAATTATGGATGGTATGTAATACTCTAAGGCTGCTGTGCTTTGTCCATGAAAAATAATATTAAGTGCTTATTAAAGACATTCCTTTCAAATGCTTCCTAAAACTGTCATTGTTTTAAACCTTGACTGTTTGAAAATGCACAAACATTTCTGAAATGGAGCATAGTAAGTAATGATTGTAACTCTGACTTGTGTTTAAGAACAGGTACTTTATCGAAGTGAGTGTCTGAAATGCCCAGAAAAACTGTTTTGAAGGGCATTTGTGTGTAGAGACTTTGCTGTGAAGGTGTGTTTGCTACTGCATAATGCCTGTGTCATGATTTTGGTTGATCAAAATCTGAATCTATATATTTGCTGTGGGTTTGTCTTGTGGAATCCACTTGGGTGAAAGAAAAATTGTACTGGGTTGAGTTTGTCTCAAACTTCATGAGTGTCATGGCCTCCATCAAGAGGCAATACACAAAACTGTAGCATTCATGCACTCCAGGCCTAAACTGACAGTAAGGGTTCATGGATATAAAGACATGCTTTATTCTGTATTAGGGAGTCAGTAGGTGGCACAAATGTGGAGTGAGGCTGTTGCACACGTGGCCTCTGGTTCCCTTGTTTGTACCTCACAGTCTACAAGCACCCTCTCGTTAGTCTTTTCCTAGGACCTTTATAACCTGTATTACAGTAGGAATGTACACCTTCAACAATGTCATGTTGGTTAGGACTGGTAGTGATCTCTCTTGTACTTGTGCAAGACTACATTTTTTGTTTAATTTGATCTATGAATATGCACCTAAGTTGGAGTGCTTTTTTCAGAGTTGTGATACAAGGGACCTTGAACTGAGTTTAAGTCTTTACTGAAAGAGACAGAAAGGTCAGCTGACACAGGGCCAGTTGGAGTAATTTGCTGTCTTGCTGGTTGTTGCATGCACACAGGGTCGGAAAGAGAACCCCTTTTTCCCCTCCCCAGCGCCGCTTGACCTCTCCAAAGATGCACCTACAACTTGCCTACTACTAATCTCAGTACCACATGGGGTTTTGCCCTGCCCGGGTTTTGCTTCTTTGCACAGTCACATGGTCTGTCAACAGTTAAGGAGATGTTGTGTCACATGACTGATTCGTAGACATGGCTGGGAAAAAAAAAGGTTGGTTTATCCTTGCTTTGTAACTGGAGGAGGTTCCTGTAAGGTGCAGGGCTGTTGCGGTGTTTTATGTCTTGGGGAACAGACAAGCTTCCCTTGACATCCTTCCCAAGCAGTTTGGTATATTAACTGAGTTTAACTTATTTGTTATGAATTCTCTCCCTAGTATCTAAAAAGAAGGCATTTTACTCTGAATCAGGGCTTTTTCCACTGAAATATCAATAGTTCTTTAACATATAAGTTAAAATATTAACTGTGAAACAATTTGGGAGTTGGATAGTGGTTAGCATAACCCTCTCACTACGACATTGTGATGGTGGAAATATATTTTAATACCTATCTACTGTTGCCTGTCATCTGTGAATACACATGGGCTTTGTGGAAGTCAGATTCTCTGATCACACAGTCATCTTTTTTGAAATTCTTCATATTTTGTGGTTTGAGAACTGTGTGGGGAGATGTCTTGAGGAAACCTTTGAAGATGAGGGGAATTTGTGGGTCAGAATCCAAGGCAAAAAATATCTGGTGTAGCTTGCACCCTGAATCCCTTCAAAAAAATCTGTAGGTTTCAGATTCATTTATATTTATACAATAAAGACTTTGCTTCCCCTAAAAGCAATGAATCTGCAGTTTGTGTATTGACTATGGTGTTAATCAGAGATTAGAAGAGTATCAGACAGTTTGATTCCGTCATGTTCGAATAATGTAGTTCTATCATCATTGCTATGCTGTGCAGCTAAATCAAAGTCCACGCCTCGCCCACTGCTGTGGATGCAAATCCAATCAGTGCATCCATGGCACTTTAGTTCAGCATCTCAATGTTCTGGATATTGCTCCAAGGCCTGGCCTATTGGAAGAGCGAATGGATCTGTATACACATATATGGACAAAGGAAAGCCTTGGTTTGCTTAAAATGCCCACACCAAATATCTCCATTCAGCCCACGTGGATATCTCATAGAATAGGTGTTATTCACAGTGTGCCAGTTTATTGCCTCTCCTACTGTTATCGTGCTCTGGGACCATAGCCATTTGCATTTTTGAGGATTATCAATTTGCATCGTCCCATGGTTCCGTAGCCATAGATCTGAGAGTGAGCCCTTCTTAAATTAGACCACATCTTCATGTTTCCTCCTCTGTTTTCAAACTGTTCGATCTTTCAGGTCTTACTGTAGGCCTCAGCCACGTGATAGCAGTGAAGTTTCACTGGAACCATTTTCTTTTTGGGAATCATGAACTTTGTAATTTCTCATAAATACGTCTTTTTGCGTTATTACGCAGTGTTTGTAAATTTATTGTGGAAGGAAACTTCAATTTGTGTGTTGGCAGAGTTAATGGTCATATGGCTTTCAGGCATACAGCATAAAAAGTCAAATAGTTCAAACCTGACCTTAATACATTTACAGCACATTTGTGCTGTACTCTTTCCCTTTTGTGTTTTGCTTGGGTCTACATTTAAGCTTTTTTTCCATGGTCTTTTCTTTTTCCCCTTTGAAAGCACGGAGTCTGGTCCTCCCCCCCACCCCCCAATCCTCCTTGTAATTACTACTTTTATCTTTCTGTTTTTGTTCTGTTGTTTGTTCTCGTTTTCTGTTGTTTTTCGGTTTTTGTCTTCCTTTTTTTGTTGGTGGTGGTGTTCGTTTCTGTCTCCGCCGTTTCAGGTATTTCTTTCCTCCCCTGGACTCCCCTCGGGCTGGCTCGAGGTACACCCACCTCCTGCCTCCTCCATCACTGATAGAGCAAACATGCGATGCCGATTCCGCCAATCCCCAGCCACCCCAGCTGCGCAGACGTCGACCCCTGAACCCCTTGCCAGAAAATGAAGGGGAGTGATTGGGTTCTTAGTAAAATAAAATGATGTCGGAGGCCTTGCCCGAACAAAGATCCAGCATTGTAGTTATGTCCTCTTTTTGTTGTTTATTTTCTGTTTTTTTCTGCCTCTGTTTTCTTTGGTTGTGGTTGTTCCTCTGGTGTTGCTTTCTCATTCTCAAGGATGGAAACCAACAGTGAATTGCTGTTCCCCTCCAATTACCCCCCTAGGTGCCTTTTCTTTCAATTGTTATTCACACTGATAAGCCTTGTAAATCAAATCTTATTGGGTTTATAGTATTAAAATTTCATATATATTGTTGTTAAAACTTTAATTACGTGGTACTATAACTGACATTGTTGGAACAATGGAGTTATCCATTTCATTACTCTGTGGGTCCATTGCCTGATTATGAAGCACACACGCTGGATCCAATGTGAATCAGTGTTCAGATAATCACTGTTCCAATTGCTTTATAGCAAAATTATGTTTTAGTATTCAGAGCAACACTTTGATTTTCCATTCTCTTTTGTTGACAAGAAGAATAGTTGTATTAATTTTCAGCAGTGAATAAAATCTTTGACACTTAATTTTGAACAGCACAGTTAACAGAATGACTATGGACAAGCTTCTGGGTCAAAGTGCTTTGTAAAGCAGTGGAGAAAAGTGAAGTTTACCTCACCTTTTTTCATTGTAATGCTGAGGAAGAAGCTGAAAATGAATGTTGAAAATGAACAACTTGTGAGCACAGATACATGGAAAGGCATATGATGTTTGTTTTCCCATGCAACTCATAGTCTTGAGGAGTCAGTCACATTAACAAATGTGGAACAGTGATTCAGAGAGTAGGTAGAAGTTCCTGTTCCCCATTTATACATATTTATTTATTTTTTGTCCTGTGGCTCACATTTCTCCGTAACAATATAACTTCATTCTCAGCAGTTTCAGATGGGATTTTATTTCTATGTTTTTGCACCCGCTGAGTACCTCACCGAGGGTCTGTCAGCACTGCCTGTTACAGGTTGTTTTTTGCTTGCAAGGCAGGATCACCTGTTGCTTAATGCCGAATCAAGTTTTTCAGGAGTATTTAAATTCATTTTAGTGTTGACGCACACCTTGCTGTATAAAATATGCCTGACATGGAATCTTCGATGATGATGATGATGATGATAATAATAATAATCTAAGCATTTTAACATTTAAAATGTTTAGACGGACAGTATTTGTTCTGGAACTCTTGTGAAATAGGATTTTCGCAGCTGTTCCCGTTAGCCAATAAAACATGGGGCTGTGCATGTGTGGGCTCACGCCCAGCTTTTGGAATTCCTGAGTGTCAGGATTCTACGCAGGACATACTAGAACTGAACAAATGGGCAGAGGCATGACGTACATGTGTTGGTGCTTCTACAATGCAGGGAGCTCTAATCAGGGTGTTTTCCAAGGTTTCGCTGTAGCTATATTAGCTAGCTGGTGTAATATGCATCGCTTCATAGCTACATCGTGGCTATTGAAGGGTCAAACTCAAATCCCTTCGTTGCTGTGTAATCAATAATTTCTCCTTAAAGAGTATTACACTTTAAAGAGTATTAGTAAACTCGTTGTAGTAAATTCTTTGATTATACATTGAAAATACATACAATTATACATCAACTACCAGTATCTGTTCCAGCGACTCTATTCACTGTTGGTACTGTATTGGTTATTTCAAAAGTGGCTTATTCACAGAACGAAACTATTGTAGATTGGCAGACAAAAAACCAATTAGGCTGCACCTTTCGTTGCGGTTCATCTTTTTAACCAATGACCTTACGATTTTCTAGCACAATCCCGCCTACATAGAGTGACGAGGGGGAGGCGGGCTTCGTGTCATTACCCTACCGGATGGCTTGGTACCCGGGAGTGGGCAATGCTTATGGTTTGTTTCGATCAGTATGCAAAGCTGATAACTGGGAGCGAGAAAGCCGCTATAGTTTGAAGTTTTGGCGGTCGGAGAGTGGAAGGATTCTGCACTATATCCAGAGCTTCTGTCTCAAGACAATTTATTTTGCGGTGCATTTCGAGGTGTTGGCGCTCGGACAACTGCGCGGGGGAATTAGTCGAGCGGTTTTCGGACGGGATGGCTAGCTTGGCAGCTAGCTGAAGTTAGCAATGTAGCTAGTTTTCAGTGTTGCAAAAAGATTTTCAGCAGTTGCCAGTGTGGGGTTGGGAGGAATTGGATTCGTCTTTCTGGAGGGAGTGGCAAATAAAGTAAGTTTATTTTAGACATCCAAAACGAAGGTTTGTGGAACATGTCAGTGTTAGCACGTTAGTTAGCTAGCTTCCTAACGTTAGAGCAGTAAAATCAATGGCTAGCGTTTTGAGAAAGTTCGTCGCTGGCTAATGAACTTAGCAGGCTAGCTTGTTGGCTAAGATTTCCCTGGCGTCGTTTTGCTGTGCACAAATCAAATGGCCCTGTCTTGTTACTTTGTGTGACTCGGGTCATCTTTGTTTACATCTTCGGAAACGGAAGAATATGTATTTCTTTATAATCCGCTTAGTCAACTGCGGTAACTTTACTTTTGTTTTCTGTTTCAAGTTCAGTTGCGCTCGACAGTTTAGATTAACTAGATCATTTTCTTGTCTTCGCTAGCTGCAAGTTAGCCAAGTTAGCAAGCTAATGCGTCGGACAGCAAACCAGCTATCAAGCTAGCTAAGTGCTAGACAACTTAGGCTCTGCAATTGCACCCAAGTTTGTGTGTTAACAGGTGTGACAGCAGTTGACTGGAAAATATTTTTTTCCTGTAACCATCAATAACGGCGATCGTAGTTGGTGTATAACCACACTAGTTATGTATAAATCTGCTGCTCTCGCAGTTAATTAGCTGTCGGGCTAGCTCTTGAAAAATGGAGAATCTCATGATTCCATTGCTTCAGTGTGTGCGGTCGCATGATCGATTTGACATAGTGGTTATCTGAATGCGTTGGCTTGCTAGCATAATTGTTTTGTTAAACTTTTTGGACAAGTTGTAATTAAAATACCTCACTGCTCATATATTTGTAGGATTACAAAGCAGTGTCATGTCGTGCTTTAATATGTTTCTTTAGGTACTTTTTCTTTTGCAGCTGTTTAAATTTAGCTGATGTCATCCATGCTGCCCTAAATATTTGAATTCCATTCATGGCAGGTACTGTGTCGCACTGCACACATGTCAAAAAGATCCGTCACACACAGGCCCAGTATCGGTGGATGTTATGCAGTTTTTCCCCCAGTCCTCACAGATTTATCAGTTTACAACAGTCTACATTGTTTATTCAAGTAGAAGATGGGACACACGATTATTCCGGGATTGTTCCATTGAGAACAGGTTTTGTTAAATCCATTCATTGTTTCACTTATCATTGGAGAAAGGAATTTCAAAGTTTTTTTTTTTGCTGCTATCATAAGGTAAAAAAATTAGTATTTGTGTGGAACGCTTCACTTGAAGATAAATGGGTTTCTGGGCAGTTCTGTGTTGACTGGTATGTGTGTGCGTGTCTGCTGAGGGAAGAAATGTGCGCGTCGCAGTGTCATTATTTAACATGGTGCCCCCTTTAATGTTATTGATGGTCAGCAGGTGAGCTGGAGCCAGCGGGCCCACGATGAGCGAGAGCCTCCAGAACATCGAGGATGAGCCATTCCCCAGCTTCCTGTCGGCCTCCCTCAGCAGCAGCCACGCCACGCTCGGGAACGTGACCCTCGGCTCGACGCTGGGGGTGCCCGTGGCCGCCTCCACCGTGGCTAAAATTAGAGCGGGGCTCGACAACAGGTGGGGTGTGCGTCGCCTGCTCCCCGCCTACCCTGTCCCAGCACGGGAAGTGACCCAAATGCCCTCCCTTCCTGTTTGAAAGCACTGGGGGGATATATTGTGATAGGAAAAAAAAAGTTCTCCTTGTTATTTGAAGTGTGATGACTGCGGGTTGTTGAAAAAAGCAAGAGGAGATTATACACTAAGCTTGTCTGTGTTGTGGTGTTTCATGTAACTGTCAAATAGTGACGTTTTGTGTAAAATTTAGTTGGCTGTATAAACAGACAGCTGTGACTACAGTCATGATTTGCAGGTTTGAAAAATTATAGCTGCATTTATGCATGTGATGGATTTTAAATGAGCTCCATCTCTAGACCACCAGTTGCCTTCCTAATATTTTGACATACCCAGGCAGGGAGGTATGAGTTTAAGATTTTTAATGTCATTTTGACCTAGTAAAACAAGTTGTTTTCAATAATAATAACGTGTCAGTAATATCGTGTTTCTGTAAATGTTTGCAGAGTGTCAGATGTTCAGGCATCTTATTTGGAGGATGGGCAGCTCTCACTGGCAAATTCGCAGTCCTCTAACGGAGAGAGGAAAATGTTTGCCCTCAGCTTCAACGATGAGCTGTGAGTGTTCCCCCACTACTGTACACCCATAATAAAGAGCAAAGTAACACACCTTTGTGCTCTCTGATGAACATTTATTTAGAATGAAAAGGAGTGCAGATGTAAGTTAATGTAAATTGGAGCCTGAGAGTGTAATTTGTCCTTGTATTTGGCGTGAGCTGTACTCTGATGATGCATGTATAATGTGTCTAATATTCATCTAATCTGTCCTTGCAGAGATAAAGACAGCTTTATCCAGCCCCACTGTTTGTCAGACTTGCTGGTCAAAGTCCATTTGGATGAGACGGAAGTCTCCAGACTCAAGCCGTCCACGCCGGGCCCCCCAAAGCAGACGAACGCCCCTGCGGGACGCCCCTCTGAGCCTGGAGATGGTACGCACAGTGCGACCCCACCATACCGTCAGCACCTCTTTGTTTCATGTGGCTCATGCCTATCGCCTTTGCAGAATTCTTTATTTAAGTACTGTCCACCAGTGCATCTTGTGATATGTTCATTGTGGTCACAAAATTGTGGCATGAACTTGGGACATATGTCAGGGTGTTCTTTGCTTTGAAAGCCTTGCCGTGGCCATTTTATGAGAACATGAAAGGGTATCAGACTTAAATTTTTTATGAACAATTACAAGTGTAACTTTTTTATATTAATTATCACCATTTGTCACTATTCAAACATTGCTTGATTAATATGCCCAAACTTTCAATCTTGCTTTAGTTTTGAATATTGCCAATGAGATTGTTTCTGACTGAAGTCAGAAGGCTTAATTAACTACGGCTTAATGTAAGTAAGGCTTATAAACTAGAATCCTTTGGCCTCTCATTGCAGAACTCTCCACAGGACTGATTACATTCTCTCACCAGGGAGCTAAAGACATCTTGGGTCTGAAGGTATCGCTCTTTGAATCAAAAACTGTTCTTTTATGTAATGTTAGCCGTCCACCCTTTAGATTAACAGGTTTTGTGTGATTTTTGCCCCCTGCCCCCTACCTTCCCTACACCCCCTACACTATAGGCCACAGTCATGCTCCCAGGGACACTAGAGGAGGACAGCCCGCCCAGCGAGGGGGCGGACAGTGACCGCTACAGTGGCAGCGTCTACAGCTTCTTGGCCAATGAGAAGCTCATGTCCGCATACAGCATGCACAGTGACGTCACAGGTGGGCTTTGGGTCTCTCGTCCGTGGTAAATTTTTATTACATTGACATCGACATTAAAGTATGTAGTGCATACAGTATACAGTATTTACCGACTATAAATAATGTAATATATTTTGGAAAAAATGCAGTCAAATTATGTACTAACAGCAGAAAATGTGTAGACAAGATGTCAAATTATAAATTATTTTTGTATAATGCGGAACAGGTGTGCATTTACAAGATTTAAAATGCTACATGGCAATATGTCTTCTGAATGATCTTTTGTAATTTTAATTGTGTTTTGAGCATATCAGCTTCTAATTTGATCATGCCACAGGTGCTGGTGAAGCTATGTGTTCACCCCACCACTGAACAGGGTAGAGGACAAATCCCAAATGTTTGTTTTTTGTCGGTACTTTTCCTCTGTGCAGTGGAGTTACCAGGCATCGTCAGGTGACAGAGGGTGTGTGTCACACCATGGTTTCAGAGTTGTGGAAATCTTTTACATGACATTACATTATAGGCAGTTAGCAGACACTCTTATCCAGAGCGACTTACATCAGTTACAATGTTATCCATTTATACAGCTGGATATTTACTGAAGCAATTGTAGCTTAAGTACCTTGCCCAAGGGTACAGCAGCAGTACCCAGTGGGGAATCGGACCGGCGACCTTTCGGTTATGAGTCCTGCTCCATAACCACTATGCTACACTGCCACTCCATAACCACTATGCTACACTTTATGTAAAATAGTTCTGCTTCCACTCACCCAGTCAAGGAACTAGTTTTATCACTGCAAGCGGTTGGAAACCACTGATTGTACTGCCACATGTAAAGCTAGCTTACAGTAGGTACAGTTTATCGCATTACCTTTTTAGGAACTGCTGACACAAAAGACAGTTTACCATTTACAATGCTTAGGAGAAATGCAATGACTACAGCAACAGTAACTGTTTATTTCAAGCCAGATTTTGAAGCCAGTCTATATTTTATGCCTCCTCTGTGTGCTTGCAAAACCTTAGTGCAGTATCTGCACTGATCGGTTTAATTGTTGGGGGGGGGGGGGGGGCATTGGTTGCTGGGGTGATCAAGGTTCCCATGGTCAAGGCTTTTCAAGGATTTCCCATGGAAATCCTTGAAAAGCCATGGAATTTTAAAATCCCATTTTCCAGGCCTGGAGAAGACATGGAATTCAGTACATTCATTGAAAGTTTTGGAAAAGTAATGAAATTTGATTTTGTCATACCAGGGGCGTAGGAGATATAGGAGATAAAGTATATCTTATTGTGGATTTTATGGATTAATGCGAGTCACAAAATCCAATCACCTCCTACTCCCATGGTAACAGAGAGTGAGGGGAGAAAAAACATTTTAACTAATCTTGTTTTGTTCTCCGTGAAGCTTCAGTCTGAGCTCCGCTGTTTGTCATTCAATAATTGGGCCCAATCTGTGGAGTAAAGTACGCAATTTTGTGTACTTGTAGGTAGTGACAGGTCATGGAAATTTCATCAAAGGTCATTGAAAAGTCATGGAAAAGTTTTGAAATCTTGTCAGTGAAAATGGGTGGGAACCCTGGGTGATTCTTGATGCTGTAAACTCCCAGTTAGACTGCTGGGTTGTCACACAAGCTGCAATTCTGAAGTGTGTGGGAGGAATCTGAAGTACCCTGCTCTCCACAGATGATGACCTCAACGCTGACCACCTGCACGACGACGAGCTGGAAATGTACTTCAAAAAACTGGTCCCCCCGGCCATGCAGAGGGGGCGGGTCGAAGGCCAGGAGCTCCCGTCGGCGGTAAGTCACCGCCTCCCACCCCGTGTTGGTCATGTGATGTTCACCGTGTGATATTATGGGGTGGGTAACTTCATCTTCCTTTCAGTGATATGCAGTCTACTATCACCTTTATTCTGGTGTTTACAGTGTAGTTTTCTCTGGTTTTCTGGTTGAAGGTGTTTTTTTTGTGCTGTGTGATTCTAGGATCTGACTGGAAATCAGGATAGTTCATCTAACCTGAGTTCCACAGGGCCAGAGAAGGATAGATACCCCTTTTTGGATGAATTTGACCAGGTATGTGCTGTGATGTAACTGTACAGCTTTATAATAATTGATAATTGAAATGGACTTTGGTTTGTGTCCATGTGTGTGTGGAGAGGAGGGCAGGAAGTAATGTAGCATGGCACAGTGTACAGTTACAGAAGGTTGTCCATATATATATATTTTTTAAACATGTTTGTTAAACTCTGTAGTATATACTGTTCAGTTCTGTTATTCTACGTCAATTTGATGAAAGTGTTATTATGAAATCATTACTTTTTTCAATTATTAGTGCTCTAATCACTGCTTGTCATTAAGAATAGGAAGCACTGTTATTTATACTATATAACAGTCTATGTAGACTGCATTTTTTGAAGGGTTTGTTACTCTAGTCCCTGTTTGGATTGTGCTGATTTGTCTGCTAATTCAGTTAATGTAAGGGTATTTGCTTATGTTAGATGTGATATGAATTGTGAGTAAAGGCTCAGCCATTGCAGGGCACATGTGGGGCTTCACCTCCTTGGAAAACACGTGCAACACTGGTGTTAGACGTGGGATGTGCCCACAGGAGTGTGGGCTTGTGCTTATTTAAAGGGGAGGGCATTGTTGCAGTTGAATCTGTCACGTGGGGCGCTGCCACTAGCAAGAGCTTTGAATCACTGCATTCCTGCCTCGCTGTGAGGTCCTTCCTTGTAGCAATGTGGCAGTGCTGCTGTGCTGTGGAGGGGGTGATGAGGGTTCAGTTCCCAGCCCTCTGGCACAGTCCTCACGGAGCTTGTGTTGGCTTACATGGCAGGATGACTTCCACATGCCAGACGTGCGGCTGGCGGCCACGGGCATGGACTCGTGCCCTGCCAGCGACGAGGACACTGAGGACGAGCTGGAGGCTGCCCGCCGGCACAGCAGCGCCAGGCCCCGCTTCCTCCTTCCCAGCACCTCCAGGCAGCTGGTGAGCGGCCGCATCGCACATCAGGGACAAACAGGGTTTCAATGAGTCGAGTTTGACCAGAGATTGACCACATGTCTTTGACCGCAGGTAGGAGAGAGCCATCGCCCTAACTTCAGGCCCGGCCTGGAAGGGGGCAGCTCTGACGACGAAGAACCTGCTGGCAGCCGAAATGCACCCGCCAGCTCTGGAATCGAGTTCAGGCGCTCAGCGGAGGGTCAGGTCATCAATTCACCTGTTACAGGTAAAGCGACTGAGGAGAACAGTGTACGTGTTTACGGTTGAACAGTTTTTCACACATTCAGGTTGTCACTTTGATGAGGCTGATAATTCTATCGAAACGGAACTTTTTATCTGTAAGAAATAAATTGGGAAGCGTATGGAGATGATATCAGTTGTTGTGTGGATGTTAGTGCCTCAGGATTCAGAAGGCAGTTCTTTAGCAGTCACATCATCCTGAGATAGAGAGCTCTTTGTATGTAAGCCCCTGTTTGTGTGGGGCTCCTGCTTTGGTGTGTTTTTGATGGGGGTGGTGGTGATTTCCGGGACGTCAGGTGACGGTGGAGGAGGTGGCGACGGGAGCAGTGGGAGCGAGGAGGACGGGAACGACGGGGGGGTGTCCACTGTCCCCCTGCCCCCGGGCGGCGGCCAGACCCCCTACGACACGCTGCGAGGCCTGGGCATGGTGGGGGAGGACGGGGCCCGGGACGAGGCCAGCGTCGGACACAGCGAGGTGTGCGCCCCTGCACTGGCCAGTCCTGGCCGTCCTTTCATCAATCTCTGTACCCAGAACCCAATCACATGACTGGGTCAAGGTGGGGTATGGGATTAGCATGTGAATGCAGAGAACCTTAGCCAGTTGTGGGTGATAAGTTTCAGAGATCATTGCACATGGGAATACCTGAAATGCAACAGCAAAAAGTGAGGCGCAAAGGGCATTTGTTCCTGACACCAAATTACCACGTTTTCAGCTAAAAAGGTTTACAAGGCACTTGTCTCAAATGCAATGCAGCTGTGAATGGTATATCAAGGTGTGAAAAACTCCATGTAGCTTCACTGTAAATTTAAAATGTAATAAGTTGTCCTTTTCATTTACTGCTGTAGGTCCCTGTAATGAAAATGTCTTAATTTGGTAAAATAACAAAGACTATGAGTCAGCATGAAATCATTTTCTGGCTTTATGATGTGTACTTCAGGCTGTTTAATTATCATACAAAGCCCAGAATGCATTGCTCCACCCATCCTTCTTTCTATGCACTGAACAAATTATGCTTCCGGGTTGCTTCTACCCATTCTTTAAAGGCTATTGTAGTACATTGAATACAAGACTGTTTCGATAATAGCGAGGGTCTACTTTTCAGATAATGCATATATTCTGCTCTGTATTCTAAACTGATTTGAAATATGAAATTTAATCCATTTTAAGTACCAGAGGGGCTCTTTCCATTGTGTCACAATGCATTCTGGGAAGTGGAATACACTGACTTGTGCTCATTTGTCAGTTACTCCTTAGAGGGGGAGTTTCATGAGCAGATGTCAGTCTGGAAAAAAATCTGGATGGAAATGGAAGTTTCTCTTTTGCCAAACTGGTTTTTGGCTTTTGAATATGCAAACATAATAAAAAGGAACTTGAGGTGAAGTTGGGAGCAAGCATGAACTTGTTTCCTAAACTAATTTACTTCCTCCCTTCACACGCCCTATAGCGCGTTCTCTCAGCTCATTGGCTCGCACCTCTTTTGTGATGTGTCTGCCAAAAAACTCCTGAAAATGAAGGCCAATGTCTAACAGCAGGGATGGGAAGATAGTCTTTGTTCAGTTGAATCAGGAGACCCGCATGTGTCTGAGAGACGTTGTGTCGGTGTATTTCAGATGGGGGACCGTGTTGGCCCAGTGGGGACTGGAGAGGCTGGCTCCGTGGCGACGACGTCAGGGTCATCGAGGGGTTCCCCCGCTCACTGGAGCATGGCCCTGGACCGACAGGAAGCACTGGTGAGTTCCAAAAAATAGCATTAGCGATCCCCGTTACCAAAGTCTGGACACGCTCCATTCTTGTGTTCGTCTTACATTGCTGTTTTAAGTCTGTAATTAATGTCTGGGGAGTGTTCACTCTTTAAATGTTCGTTCCACCCTTGGTGAATATGCGTCTGACATGTTTCCCAGGATGCCATGGACAGCACAGAGTCGGCGACGGCAGTGGACGGGCAGCTGGACTCCCTCTACCTGCGGAGCGGCGCCGGGCTCTGGAGGCCGCCAGACGCGTCGGCCTCCGCCCTCCAGGGCACGCAGAGCAGCTTCCACCTGTCCCAGGTGCTCTCCGCCCACAGCTCGGAGGAGGCGGAGTCCCTGGGGCTCCGGGGTGGGCCGTGCGGGGACTCCGCTGTCCCCGAGCCCTCGGACAGCAACAGCGAGGGTGAGCCGCGGGCCGCCTCCCTGGAGGCGAAGTACTTGTCCCGCACCCTGCAGGGGGACGACTCGGACGACTGCTGGAGCCACCGCCCCGACAGCGCTGAGCTGGACTTCCAGCAGGGTGAGGGGCCACATGCGTGGAAGGGGAACCGGGAGTTGTCTGGTGTAAAGCAGTCTTTAGCTCTCCCTCGAGCCGTCTGCAGATTCTGCTGCAAAGCAGTCTATAGCTCTCCCTGGTCTGCTGCAAAGCAATCTGTAGCTCTCCCTCGAGCCATCTGCAGGGTCTGCTGCAAAGCAGTCTGTAGCTCTCCCCGAGCCATCTGCAGAGTCTGCTGCAAAGCAGTCTGTAGCTCTCCCCGAGCCATCTGCAGAGTCTGCTGCAAAGCAGTCTGTAGCTCTCCTTTGAGCCGTCTGCAGAGTCTGCTGCAAAGCAGTCTGTAGCTCTCCTTTGAGCCGTCTGCTGTCTGCTGCAAAGCAGTCTGTCGCTCTCCCCTGAGCTGTCTGCTGCAAAGCAGTCTGTAGCTCTCCTTTGAGCCATCTGCAGAGTCTGCTGCAAAGCAGTCTGTAGCTCTCCCCTGAGCTGTCTGCTCTCTGCTGCAAAGCAGTCTGTAGCTCTCCCCTGAGCTGTCTGCTGTCTGCTGCAAAGCAGTCTGTAGCTCTCCCCTGAGCTGTCTGCTGCAAAGCAGTCTGTAGCTCTCCTTTGAGCCATCTGCAGAGTCTGCTGCAAAGCAGTCTGTAGCTCTCCCCTGAGCTGTCTGCTGTCTGCTGCAAAGCAGTCTGTAGCTCTCCCTGGTCTGCTGTAAAGCAGTCTCAGTAGTTTCCCTTTTACTGTTTGTCTTAAACCCTAGTTTGATACACTTGACTGAGATGAAATTTGACTTTATTATAGGATTACTGTTAGTATGCATGCACAGGCAGACATACCCTGCTCCAGGTGATTTATGAAGCAAACTTAGTCTGCAACAATGTTTATAAATACAAGCAAAATATATAAAATGTCATTATAAAAACCATTTTTATGTGATGTCTACATGTTGCAAAAAGGAATCATCATAATTAATGTTAGTTAAAGTGAAAATTCAGAAATGTTTCCTCTTGCTAACAAAATAAAAGGGGCAGAATGGTGATGCTGAAGTGTTTCTAAACCAAAGCTGTACAAGACTCCTTTGAAATCCTGGTTGCATACACCCTGGTGTGTTGTAGAGAGTGTAAGGAGTAAGTGTGTGATTTTGGACATACCCTGGGGCTTATGCAAGGCCATTTCACCAGTTCTTGGTACATCCAAACCCTTGCTGAGGCCTCTCTGAGTAGATGCTCCAATTCGTAACGTTCAGCTGCTCCCTTTTTGTTCTTAGGGCCCAACATTACTCACAGTGTGGTTTACCAGAATGAGGAGGGGAAGTGGGTGACTGACCTGGCATATTACTCCTCCTTTGAGAAGGAGGCGGAAAAGAGCCTTCCGGAAGCTGTGGCCATCCAGTTTCAGTCAGAGGACTTTGTTTCAGGAAGTAAGTTTCAGCAACTGGGATTAGCTGTAGAGCAGGCATACCTGGCATCATTGCAAGTGTGAAACAATGAAACCCATTTCTGCGTTGCCTTGCAGAGTTTTGCCTTTGTGCTCATGTTGTTCATTTTAGGTAATGCCATTGAGAAGATTATTGAAGATCAGGAGGAGTTTGAGAAGGAGAACCAGTTCATCCAGGTCAGTAGACTTCTGTCTGAAGTATTAAGTGTTTGATATGATTTGTCATAAGTGATGCGCTCACCCTTTCTCACATGACGAGTGGCCTTTGGTTACACACCAGGAAAAATCCCAGGAAAGGGGATTTAGATGGATGTACTGAAAAATTGCTTGTGTTTAGTAACTCCAACTGAATGCTTTCCCTGTTAAATATCAATACTTGCCTATGCCCAAATAAAAAAGAAAACAATGGTCTTTGGTTAATCAAATCACATTTCGCACATGGTTAAAGCAACAGTAAAAAGAATCCTTTTAAAAAAAACGTCACTGGAAAGCAATGGCAGACGTGGCCCTGGTTTGAGTGGTATCCCTGCTTGGTGTCGTCCAGGAGGAGCAGATGGTGGCCCAGAGCAGCAGCAGCAACAGCCTGGGGCTCGGGGACACCTCGTGGAGGCTCCCCACCAGCGGCCACGTCCTGATGAGGGCGTCCCAGGTGTCCTCGGAGTTCGAGAGGGGCAACCAGAGCTACCTGCGCCTCTCCCTGGGGGAGTTCTTCCAGCAGAGGTCCGAGGCGCTGGGCTGCCTGGGGGACAGCGAGGAGGACCGCGTCAAACGGGTCAGTGGGAAGGAGCCAGCGGCACAAGTTTCACTGTTTTCACTGGTCCACAAACCTCACCTTTTGCGGTACTGATTAATGCGATAGGCCCAAGAAACAACTGTTTGGCGATTGAAAATTCATGTTTAAAGGGTAGTTTTACCAAAAATTTTATCTCCACTGAAAGCACCATTGTATATGCAGGTAAGATGACTGGAGAAGTTTCATCTGAATTGCATGTACACAACGCATTAACTCAGGATCTGAGAGCTGTGTTTCTGAGCAAGATTAGATTAAACCCCCAGTGCTTGATCAAAGGACTCCCTCTGAGCCTTTGAATGCTGTACCACCCACCCCCCTTTATTTGGCTGTGCGTGTCAGGCACCCTGCGGTTCCCCCCTCAGTGAGACTGTCGGGCTGCTAGCTGTGCTGTGTGAAAGCTTGTGAGTGAGAACCATTGATTTTTGATTGGATCACTGTGGTGCATGCTCTGCCCAGCCCTCCTTCGGCTACGTCATCACATCCCCGGAGAAGAGGGAGCCCTTCGCCCTCATCCGCCCCTCTGATTTCTCCTCTCGCGGGAGCTCTGTTCACAGCGACACCCTCCACCACAGCGACACTGACAACACCATGAATCCAGGTAAAGTGGCCCTACTAACAGCCTTCTGGTTATTTACATAGACTGATCAAACTCTTCATTTTTGTGCTCTTCCACTATGTTACTTAACCACCCTGTTTGTGTGTTTGTATGTAGTCAATTTTATGGTAAAGCAAAGTTAGTTTTAATTGTATGTCGTTTTCGCTCCTTTACTATGCCTCATAGTATGGCCAGTAACATGCACACTGTTGTGAAGGGCACTGTGCTTGTTAAAAATGTGAGCTTTCTAATGCGGTCATTGCAACAGAACAGCAGATTCCAGCTCTCATGAATTCATATCTCTGTTGTTGTTTATTGTGCACAGAGGATTTGGAGAAGACTTTTCAGGCTGTGGCAGAGACGAGCGTACAGAAGGCTGACGAGCACTCGGTGGCTGTTGAAAAGGAAGAGGCTCAGGTCTGTGTGTGAAGGCCGCCATGGCCACTGCTTGGTCCCGACATTTAGTCTGTCATTTGAATAACAGAATTCAGAGACAAGGGGCATTGCATTTAAATTGAGGAGAGACCAGTGTCTTAATTTTAGATGGATTCCAGTATGTATCGCTTGTTTTGCACTGTGATAGAGGTGAATATTATTGGCTCATAGTAGCCAGCCTGCTTGAAGCTCGTCCCAGGAAAAGTTCTAGGTTCTAGCACTCTTCTGTTGATTATTCTGTTTTGACAGATACTTTAATATTTATTTTTTAGGAAGAAAGCGCTTTCTCGCCATTGAAAGAGAGCGTTACATTTTGGTTTCCCTTTCTGTCTGCTGATTCTGTTTGTTGTTATTCTCAGGATGCAGGGGCGCAGGTTCCGGGGAACAAGAGCACTCAGTCTGGGAGCCCCGACTCCCTGAGCGGCAGCAGTGACCCCACGCTGAGCATCAGCACCATCGCGTCGGCCATCGCGGACGCCTCGGTCAGCTCCGACCCGGCCCAGCTGGCCGCCATGATCATGGAGCTGTCCAAGAAGAACCGCGGCAGGGGCCGTCGGCCCGGGGGGGCAGCGCCCGCGTCTGACAGCCCCGCCCCGTCGCCCGCCGAGCGCAGCGGCCTGCTGGAGGCGCTGCAGAGGAGCGTGTCTGCCGGGGAGCTGAGCGCCTTCGACATCGAGAAATACCTGCAGAGGGCGGACATGTCCAGCAGCGACAGCGACACCGCCGCCTCCCCGCACAGTTTCGACATCCTGGCCTGGGCCGACAGCCTCGGCGCCTCCCACGGGAAGTCCGGCCCCACCGTGCCTGCTCAGAACGCCAAAGCGCCCCCTGCTGGAAAGGATGTCTCTGTCATCGGCCCCCGCTCGAGTGCGCCCCCCGGTGCAGGACCAGGGAAAAAGTCCGATGTACGACGGAGCTCCATTCCGCGGCCGAAGGCCAGCTGCGGGCCCGCTGGGTCAGCCGGTGCTGGCAGGCGGTCCGTCGGGTCGGGGCAGTCGTTGGTGCTGGAGGGCAAAGCCGGGCTGAGTAAGAACCCCCCGCGGGGCACGGCGACCCCCGCAGCGAACAGGAGCAGCGCGGGCACAGGGTCGAAGCTAGGAACAGTCCGACCGCGTGCGCACAGCACAGAGGCTGCCCCCTGTCTCGCCCCTCAGCCCTCCCCCATCCTCAGGGCATCCCCCAGCCGGCGGGAGGGGTGCTCGGAGCCGGCCCCACCCAGGAGCCCAGCGGGTCCCGCGCTCAGACAGGGGAGTGAGGGGCACGAGGGCGAGAGAACAGGTGCGCGGGGGAGGGGTCCGGCAGCTCCTGTTGGTGCTGCCGTAAAGCATGTGGGCTTTGCTCAGAGTCCCGTGCCCCCAGCTCAGGGCAAAGGAGGTGAGCAAGTCTAGTGAGTCTGCCTCTGCTTTTCACACACACCTTTAAGGTGTAATTAATTGCACTGTCTAAAAATAAGAGCATGATTTGTATGAGGAACAGCAGTGTGGCGCAGTGATAAGGAGCAGGGCTCATAACTGAAAACTTACTGGTTCAGCTCCCCGCTGGGGCACTGCTATTGAACCCTTGGGCAAAGTACTTAACTCGCAGTTGCCTCAGTAAATATTGATCTGTATAAATGGATAACATGTAAAAACTGTAAGTCTGGGTAAGAGTGTTTTCTAAAGGACAGTAAGCTAATGGAAAATGAGTCACCTGCAGCCCTCTACCCCATTGGTTCCCAAACTGGGGTACCAGTATATTTTACCATGCGTTTACCTTCTACTCCTGTGACAAAAAGCTGATGGACTAATAAGAGCACACAAGCATATGGTCTGAAATGTAAACTCCTTGCATGCACACCACCATACATTTTGCTTGCCAGTGTTCACTGTGATCTAGCAGTTCAAACAGCATTCTGTGAAAACACTGGCTGGTTTGGATGGGGGCACACATTAAGTTTGGACCCATTGTTCTGTTGCAGCTTCGTCCCCTGTGCGGGCCCCCGCGGGCATGGAGGAGACCCAGTGTAACTTCAGACCGTCCACCTCCCCCCTCACCCACTCATCGCCAAGCCAGACGTCCCTCCCCAGTGCTGATGGGTAAATCTCACCCGATACCAATTGCTCACATTCAAACATGTGTCTGATTGCTATAGACAGTTAAGGTTAGGGCAGGATGGTGTTGTGTAGGGCTGTATCGAATGCCATTTTTTGCGGTTTGAATTTTAGCCAACCTTTTTCGAATGAAGCTTTGAATGTCTGTGACGTGACATCGTTTTGGCCTGTTGTTTCGGCATTTCGTAAGTGACCAAATGAATGTAACAAACGGTTCTGTCTACAAAAGTTCAACCAGCATTTGCTTTAGTGTACGGAATTATTCCTGTGCGATTTCATGACACATAATTCATTCCGTAAACTGCTGGCTCATGGAATGTATTGGACCAAAGCCCTTTCGTGCACATCATACTTTCAGTAATATAGCAAAACTGTAACAAAAAAAATAACAAAATGAACATTCAATGGCACGGAATGATGATAGTTTAGCGCATTCTGCATTTCGTGCCACAACAGCATAAATGCTGGCCTACAACTTGTATTACATGGACAGAATTACTTTTGTCTACAAAATGAAAAACTGTCAATTGCACGACAGGAATCATACGTTTTGTTTTCTGCGCATGAAAGTATGCGCTCTCTTCAGTATTTCGTGGACACGGTGCTAACGTGTTTGTGTTTTTCGTGAACAAAACGCGTTACGGTGTTACATGGTTTCGTAATGAATTTCGTAATGAATGTGTTTCGTAGCACAGAAGGCTACGAAAAAAGGTGTTACACTTGGCGTCCCACAGTTTATTGGCAAAATTGTTAAATTTAACATTTACATAACAATTTTAACTTTAACATTTTTTTGTATTACGGTAGCAATAAGCTTAAAACTGCAAATGAGCACCCATCCTAATAATTGAATGCTTAATTTTACAGTCGAATGGCAAAACAATGAATGAAACTTCAAATTTTTCAGTACAGCCCTAGCGTTGTGTATATTTCACATGTAGTGCTTTGCATAACAGTGCATGCTAGCTGATTGTGAAGTGGACAAAGGATGTCATTCATTTTAATCGATAGGGATATTTTTTCAATGGTAATATTTTTATAAATTTCTCTCACTGCCAAACTTTCTGTGGTGTGTAAAAGTGTAAGAAGAGTAAGAAGTTTAGTATTACACATTCAAAAGAAACTCAGAGTGGATAAATTGAGTGTCCCTCTAATGAGGTCAAGGATGGCACATTAACTGAAAATGAAGTTTCAGAAGTTTCGCATACATAACAGGTAGATTTGTGTTTTTTGTCTTAACGCTGTCCTCTGTTCTCCATCCCTATCTCTCCCTTCATTCCTCGCTCCCTCCCTCCTCTCTGGATCTGTGCCTCCTGCAGGACGGTGTCCTCTCCGGCGTCCCCCGGCGGGGGGGTGGGCAGACGCCCCTGTGACCCCCTCTCTCCCCCGTCCACCTGCTCCAGCCCCAGCCTGAGCAGGCTCACCTACATCTCCCTGAACGACAGTACCGCCCTCCCCACCCCCGACAGGAACAAGGTGAGCAGGGGGCGGAGCCTCACTGTGGCCCAGACGTGACATCGCATCACATTACAGTTACTTAACATTACTTGGCGTGCATGGTTATCCAGAGCAACTTGCAAAGCTTATAGTTTTACATGCTATGCATTTTTACAGCATGGCATTTACTTGGGCTGTTCTGGCTAAGTACCTTCCCCAAAGGTGCAGGAGTAGTGATCCAATAGGGAATCAAACTAGCACCCTTTGAATTGCAAGCACTATTCCTTACCACTACACTGCTACCCCAGGCATTGTGGGAAGAGCTCTGAAACTAGCTAACTAGAAATGATGCCCTGCCTGTAAAGGTCTTTTCTTTATACTTGCTAGGCATGATGGGATTGGGATTGACTTGCCCTGCACGGGCAGGGGCGATGAGATTGTTAGCGTAGAACGTAACTGTTGGTGCCTGTGCAGTTGCAGTATGACAGCAGCATAGCCCTGAGCACCACTATCGTCCGGGCGAGTCCCACACCCATGGGGGAGCTGGAGGTCCCTCAAAGCCACCACAGGGACAGTCTGTGCACAGCCGAGGGCCTGGACCCGTGCTCCCGCACCAAGAGCCCGGACTCCCGCTACGCCTCAGACCACAGCAGCCCCCGCAGCCGCAGCGAGTGCGGCTTCCGCTCCGACAGCCAGGACCCGCCGTGCAACGGCGGGAGCCGCAAGCACCAGTCCGCACCCAGTCCCCGGCGCTTCCCCCCGGGGGACTCTGGGTACTCCAGCAACCTCAACATCCAGCAGCCAGGCACCGCCGGCCCAACCGGCCAGCTGTGGCCCGGCACGGCCGACAAAGTGGAGCCGCGGTCCAACGCTGCGCTCGGGCTCCCCCACTCCTTTACCCCGGACGACCTGAGGTACGTCCCCATCGCCAGCTTCAAGCCCCAGGGGGCGCTGCTGGACCTCCCCGCGGGCGTCCCCTCCCTCCTCGCCGGCCGCTCGCTCCTGGGCTCCCAGCTGGCTCAGCAGTACCTGGGGAGGGAGGTCCCCCTGCACCCCTACCACATCAGTGCTGCCGCCGCGGTGTACGGGGTGCCCCCTGCCCCCGCCCCGGGACCCGCTCTCCCCCACGGCTACGTGAACGCCACCGACCTGCACGGGACCCACCTCACCCCTCTGGACGCCGGGCTGATGGGCGTGGGCAAGCCCTACGGCCAGCACCACCTGGGCGCTCCGGGCGTGTGGTTGCCAGGAGGCGTGGCCGACCTCCGAGGTGAGGCCAGAGTCTTTACTTAGCCCTGTTCTTTCACCTTCCTGAAAGACAGCTGCTAAAATATTCAGGGGCCAGACATGTCCTCTGTAAAAGATTCATGTGTCTCCGTTTTCTATCCCGTCTCTTTATTTGAGAACTTGGAGAGTGGCTCTTAGTGATGCGCATGGAATTTTTTTTTTTTTCTTCCTGCTCACTCACATGGTGCTTTTATAGCCCAAGTTGTTGTGCCGGAGGAGCTGCGCTTTCCCAACGCCTGCTGCGTGGGCATCGCGTCCCAGACCTCGCTCAGCATCTTCAACCCTACCGAGAGGTGGCTCCAGGTGGCCCTCGCTGTCACCAGCCTGTCCATCGACGGAGAGAAGGTGGGACACAGAACACTATTAGCGCAGCAACTGTTTTCAAGGGGCTCAGCAAAGCCAGTGCAAGAAATTCTAGTATAGTCTAGTATTCTAAATTCCAAGCTGGTCACTATGAGACAAGATATGGTGCGTATTTGGCCAATCAGGGGTCCCTTTATGCAGAAACTGCTCTCTCTCTCGTGCGCATAGGTGGACTCCCTGCCTTACCAGCTGCTGATCATAAAGAACAAGACCATCATCGGACCCAAAAGCACGGAGGAGCAGAAAGTCCTGTTCATCCCGCCGCGGGCCGGTCTGTACCAGTGCGTCCTCAGCGTGTCGTCCTGGCCCACCGCCGCCGAGTCCGGCGCTGTGGCACGCGCCGAGGTCTTCGCCAAGAGGGTCGTCCTCATCGCCGTGGCCGAGAACCCGTCCCTGGAGGTGAGTGTGATGGTGGGTCGGCGTTCGCTGGCTGGACTTGTATGCACTGTACGCATTTTACAGCCAAATCTTTGGTAGTGCCACTGTTTTCATTATTTTGAATTGCCGTGGAGTTGCCCAGTTTTGCACTGAGCGTGAGCCAGGCCTAAAGACGAACCCGTTTCCTAGGTGGATGTGGGTGTCTCGGGGTGTCTGGATTTCGGAGACCTGGCCTCAGGCAGCGCCAAAGCCCTCCCCCTGAAGCTGGTCAACAAGACCCGCGCCACAGTGCCCATCCGTCTCGTCATCAGCGCCGTGAGTTCCGCGCCACGCTGCCCGCTCCTCGACAGTGGCCTCTCTTCTCTCCTGTCTTCTGTCTCCCCTCTTCCTTTCTCTCCACCCCTCTCTTCTTTCTCTCCCCCCTTCTTTTTCCTTTTGCACATCCTCCTCTGCCTCTCACACTATCTCCTCTCTCTTTCTCTCTTTTAGAATGCTTCCGCCTGGCGCTGCTTCACCTTCTCCAAAAGCCCAGTTGCCGTGCCAACGGAAGGGATGGTGCAGACGGGCAGCGTCACCCCGCTGGCCGCCCCGTCTGTCATGAACCACGTGATGCACGCCAACTATGGGGACGTGAGTGTGCGCCTGGGCTGTCTCTTCCCACGCCGCGGTTCTGACTGACGCTCTGTGAAGACCACAGGCAGCCTCCGGGCTATGTATCATTTCACACGTATAAACTCCATTTCAGTTAGCCCTCTTAAAATATAAAAGATAAATTTTTAAAAACAGAGATGTGTAGCATATATGGATGCACTATCATTGTGTTTGAGATGTAAAGTTGGTAGTTGCTACACTCTCACACTAGATTTATTTCTCAATAAAATCCAAATTACACACAATCCGTGTGTACTCATCTCTCTTTATCATCCCACACTTTTCCAGTGCACGCAGTTGGGTTGATTTTAAATATCAACTGTCTGTTTCTGTGCTGTAATTAAAGTCCAGATGGACATTGTTTCCCTTTTTACAGTAGAACCAAATGACACATTTTAATCAATTACTTGTGCTTTTCTTTGTCACACAGAATCCAGAAAGCTTCATGGTGTGGGTCCACTTCCACGCGCCCCAGAAGTACGCCTCCACCTCAGGTATGTAGACTCGGACACCCAGTGGAATGCGTAAGTGTACGTGGCCGTTCAGAGAATACTATTGGAGCGTCCCCCTGCTTCCCTCCCCTCATTGGTCGGTTTGCGTTCTGTGACCTAGGAGAGCTGGGGCCGGCGGAGGAGTACAGCGCGCGGGTGGACATCGAGGTGGACAGCCCAGGGCCGAGTCACGTGATCAGGAGCGTCCCCCTGCGGGCCAGGTCGGGGACGGCCCGAGTCCACGCCCCCAAAGACCTGCAGGTAGGAAGCAGGGCAGTGACATTACCCCATAATCCCCCAGCGCTCCTCCAGCCTGTTCCTGTTAACCAGCTTCTTCTTGAACAGAAAGTTCTGAGGAAATGTAATGAGCGATCAGATCCCCAGGCGCTCCATTGGTTTCGGATTTCCACCTCAGAGCCACCCTAAGCCTTTTCTGTACATATTTATCGAGCGGTCATTTAGCTGCATTGACTTTTTTTGTTTTTGTTTTCCCTCCCAATCCCCGCACGTGTTTGCAGACTGTCTGCCTCTTAGCGCCACTGGGAAAATCTGCAAGGCAGACGCTGCCTTTGAAGAATGCGGGGAACATCGACGTGCAGCTGAAGCTGAAGGTATCTCCTTGACTGTGGCGGGGCTCGGGCGAAACGGGCGGTGCGGGCCGGTACTGATGGGTCTCCGCGTTGTGTGTTTGGCCCTGCAGTGCAGCGACAGTGAGGACTGCTTCTCAGTCAAACCGGAGGAGCTCCTTCTGCGGGCGGGTGAGGAGCAGGGGATTGTGGTCTGTTTCACCGCCAGCGGCACCAGGAAGTACAGAGAGAGGTGAGACTCCTTCCCATAGGAGTCTAATCTGAAGCGAGTACAGTTAAAGCCTATCACTGTTCCTTAAAACAGGTTTCCCACAATCCTTCAAAATATTTTACCCTGGAGAGTCATGGAAAATGGTTAAAGACCTTGCTGTCCTTAAAGTAATCACATTTGTCCAGATTGTGTAAAATCTAAATGATGTCATAAAAAAAGTCTTTTTTAAAAAAAAGCCTTTTTCTCTGGTAGTGGGTGAAATGCATCAGTCTTTTGTATCTCACTAACTGCATTTTACCATCTCGTCTTGCAGTGTCAGTGGGCTGGTATGGCTGACAAATCAGCAGTCACGCTGGGTAACTCCATGCCAAAAGTCTGGTGTCACTAGTATTAGCTGCTAAAAGCATCTTTGTGTGTTGCCTTATACATGTGGAAAATTCTGAGAGCAGTACATTTCAATATTTCCCTACTCAGTTTCATTGTCAGTGTAGCAAAGGCTCTTGGGAGTTTGAGTATTTCTCCAATGAAAATGATCTGTGAAAATATATTTTCTGTGACTTCATGGAAGATATAAGGATAAATACAAGTGATCATAGTGGGAACCCTGTTCAGTGTTTTCTCTGTAATATTTTTCCCTTCTCGCCCTGTTGCCAGGTAACAGGCATTGTCTCTGTTCCTGGACGCTGATTTTCAGTGTATCTGGATTTTTTGTGTCCCTGTTTCAGCATGCTCACCATCCTGGTGCTACCTTACGGGCCTCAGTATGAAGTGGTGCTGAAAGGAGAGGTTGCCCCCGACGACAGCGCTGCCGCTACGCGGGCACCGCCCGGCAAGGCAGGCCACGAGGACGGGGTGATCCCTGGCGACGTGCCCCCCATCCTGTCCAATAAGCAGTTCATGGCATGGGGAGGTGTCACCCTGGGCCGAGCCATGTAAGCAGCGCATACGCCGTCATACACAAGCCCTGAACTCTCAAATATGAAGACTGGCAGTCAAGCTTTGTTTAAGGACTTTGTTTAAGGACTGGCTGTTTCTTTTGTTTTGACGCTACTGCCATTTGCACTCCTGTTAAGAAAAGTCACGATGGTGCATAAAAGAAACTCATTTATGATTTATTTATTAATTTTTTTTGTTGAGTAAAAGTCTTTGTGTCGTCTGCCTCAGCATTCATAAACACATAAGCCCTGTGTATTGTAGCTGGGCAGTCGTGACTCCATGGGTTTGCAAGTGTTGCTCTCCTGTTTTCTTCCTCCTGGTCCTGGCGAATGAGTGTTCTGGAAGGTGTGCTGTGCTGTTGCCGGGTAAACGTTTTCCTCTTCCTTTTCTTCCTGTGTGCTTCAGGCAGCAGAAGCTGGTCCTGAGGAACAACTCCCCCAGCACAACGCAGCAGCTCCGCCTCCTCATCAGAGGACAGGATCAGGACTGCTTCCAGGTAAGGCCCCCGCTGGGCAGGGGTGAGAGCAGCCTCACTTTAGTGAGGAAGACTCACTGTAGAGTTACTGTAGAGACACTGCATGGTTTGTACAGTAGAGAGGCTACATGGTTTGTTCAGTAGAGACTGTATGGTTTGTACAGTAGAGACTGTGTGGTTTGTACAGTAGAGAGGCTGTATGGTTTGTACAGTAGAGACTGTATGGTTTGTACAGTATAGAGGCTGTATGGTTTGTACAGTAGAGGCTGTGTGGTTTGTACAGTAGAGAGACTGTGTGGTTTGTACAGTAGAGAGGCTGTATGGTTTGTACAGTAGAGAGACTGTGTGGTGGGTTTCCTGAGTGGCATGGTCTCTCTCCTCCCGGCTCAGCTCCAGAGCACGTTCGGGCCGGAGGAGCGTCTGACCCGGCACAGGGAGCTGTCCATCCGGCCCAGAGAGGATGTGGCGGTGCACCTGCTGTACGCGCCCACGCGTGTGGCCTGCATGCTGGCCAAGCTGGAGATCAAGCAGTCCGGCGTGAGGCCCTCTCAGCCAGGCGTCAAGTTCACTGTGAGTGTGCGCATGTGTGTGTGTGCGTATGAGTTGAGAGTGTCCGCGCCTCCTGTTTTTATATAGCAATCAAAATCATACTTGATTCGTTTCACCATGTGCTAAATGCATTGGATTTGTCAGTGCAGTACGGTGTGCTTTACAGGAATGGCATGCCATGAGATCTCTTCCACTGAGGGAAAACACATTTATCTCCCCCTCGCAGATCCCACTGTCTGGCTACGGTGGCACAAGCAACATTGTCCTGGAGGACGTGCGGAAGGTGTCGGACAGCTACGTGGTGACAGTGGGCGGCGTGGCGGCTGGCCGGGTCAGCAAGGTGTGCCTGTCCATGAGGAATACGGGCTCGCGGGCTGCTTTCGTCAAAGCCGCCGCCTACTCCGAGCTGCCCACCCGCACGCTCATGGACCCCTCCGTCATCAGCATGTCCCCCTCCCAGTTTGTGCTGAAGGAGAGGACTCAGGAGGTATTTTCCGCTGATGTTTGTTGCTGCTTCGGTGCTGTTTTTTTACTGTCTGTATAATATGATATTCACGCGTTTGCCTGACGGCTCGCTCTGTGGCCTGCCCGCGGGGGATGCTCCGCAGGTGGTGACGGTGCTGCTGAAGGCCACTCAGAGGGAGCAGAGCCTGTGCCAGGCCAGCAGCGGGCTGCTGGCCACCGTCTGCTTCTTCTGTGGGGACGAGGTCTCGCGCCAGCAGTTCAGACGGTGAGTCACCGCGGCGGGGCGGCGTGGCCGTGTGTCGCGGTAGAGGTCAATCACAGCTTTGATACGTTATTGAGCTGAAAGGAAATCTCTTCTTTTTACCAAGTTGTTACTAAGGTAGTGTACATATTTGCCTTGGATGTGCTAATGCAATTTAACAATACCTGCTCGTGGCATCACTGGATTTTCTTTGGTTTGAGGGCTAAGGAACCATGTCCACCAAAACTCATTGAGACTGAGGGTGGCTTGTCCTCAAATGATGAAGCCAACTGGACCCTCTGCTCATCATTGTAACATCATAATTTCACTTGAACATTGTGTTCTCTATAGAACCCTTTCAGATGGTTGCCCTTCTTCATTCTGCTCACATGACTTGAAACTGTCGCTCACCAGTAGCAAGCCTCCCTGTGTGATCCACCTTGTCCCCCTGCCTTCCAGGTTACTTCGCACCAAACCCGACGCAGGCCATAAGGTGCTCTCTGACAACAGCCTCCTGAAGAGCATCAACTTCAATGAGAGGTTCCTTGGTGAGGAGCAGGTGACAGAAGGTAAGGGAGTGGGTTTCGGACCGCCTCAGCTTCCTGCATGCCCCTGCAGTCTGGCCTTCTTCCTGGTGCAGATGGTCAGTACAGGCGCCATGAACCTTTTAGGAGAGCGGTCTATGGGCGTACTCACACTACGCCTGGTTGCCTTGTACTGTGCCTGAGCACGATTGTCCCCCCTCCCCACTTTCCTGCTGGCCTGCGCTCACATTGCGCTTAACGTTCTGGGCCCGAGCACGCTTACGTCAACACGAGGCAACCTTTTGTGTTGAAGAAAAGCGCTCTCGCACAGCACAATGGAGTTCATGATTGTGCTTACTTTGTGGCTTATTTGGAGTCATTTTGGGTGCGGTGACAAACGGCCCTCTCACATGCCTTATAGATTTATCAATTATGCAACGCAGCAGTTTTCAGTTAATCGTGTTGCACGTTATTATGAAAAGAAAATAACGTGCAGATAGACTTTCAATGGGTGGCCATTATAGTGGGATGTAGGGGTATTGAAGGCTTTTGTCACGTTGTTGTATGTAGACTACATTTTGTGTGGTTACTGCTTTGTGCGTGTGTGAGTGAGAGAGAATGGGTGCACGTCTGACAGTAGCACAAACAGGCTATACAGCCGTCGGACTCAGTGTCCCGGACAACAATATTTTAAGGCTTCAGAAAAGATTAACCTCTGCCAGCTCAGCAAAGATTTGTGTATGTAGATAAAGCTTAGCATCATGTCTTTTTGATGAAGTTACACCTAGATCTGTGAGGGCTCTACTGGTTAGCATGGTATAGTTAAAATCCATACCGTAGGGCAAATTCATACTGTGTAATTCATACGGTGTACTTTCTATACTGTTTATACCGCCCACCCCTAGTTGTAGGGTTTTTCTTCTACAAATCCGTCATTTGTTTTTGCCAGTTTGATTCCTGTTCTCCTCCCCCTTCCCTATATGTCTTCATTTCCCCGTCTGTGATTCCCCCCCCCGGGTAAACAACCTCGCCCTTATGCCCTGGTGCAGTTTCACCCAGGGGCTCTGGCTATACTTGAGCCATGTGTGCACCGTCGTTGAAAAATCAATTTCCAAGAAATGCCACGAAAGCAATATAGTTGTGTAGAAATCAATTTTGGCTGGATTTCCTTTTTGCCCCCAGCGTAGCAGAGGGGAGACGGGAGTTACGCCGTGTTTATTTTCCAAAGGGCTTGGCGTGATTGAATGGCTCAGCCTGTGTTGTGACCCTTTGGCCCGGTGAGGAGCGGGTCAGGGCAGTGATACATTCCCCCTCCCGCTGCTCTCTCTCCTCAGTGTTCGACATGCCCCAGAGGCCCAACGAGGCGCAGCTGTTCTACAGCCACGTGAATAAGGTGGTGCTGTCTGTGCTGGGCAGCACCGAGGCCTCCGACTCCGGGGACAGCGACTGCATGGAGTCCCTGCGGCCCTCGCCCCGCCACGGTTCCGAGTCCGACAGGTATGGCTTTCACAGGGGTGAAACCCAGGGAACACGTTTTGTTGAACGTGCCGTGCTGGTTTTAATTACATTTGCAAGTGGTCCTTTATGAGGTGTGTGTGCTTGCGTGTCCAATAAAGCACTTTTCCTGGGCTTTGTTTTCAAATCCTAATTGACTTCCTCCAGAAATACTGAAACTGACTTCAAACTCCCGTCATGTTTAGATATTTAATGACTATTGTCATTGTCATGCATCTTTCGGACAGAAATTGTATATTCTTCAGAGTTGAGGTGTTATCCACAGTAGCTCTATGTACATGAGTATCAGGTCATAATAAAAGTAGGTAAATGTGCTGAGGGAACATCACCGACATGAGGCATGTTAATCTGCTGTCTGAAACCAGGAATGATGCCTGGCGTATTTACACTTTGGATGATGATAGTGTCACCTTGGATGGGAGTGTAAGGGCTGTATTTCTCCTTTGCCTATTTTCTCAGTGCTTTTATTACAGATCAGCCATCCTTTACTGGCTGGTGTTGATGGTTAAAGTGTGGTAACTTTGCTCAATCTCTTGCAGTGGTTTCGGGAACTCCGATCGCCACGTCAGCAACGTCTCTCTGGACGTCCTCCCAGTGAAGGGCCCTCAGGGGCCCCCTTTGGCCCTGCCTGTCGGGGACCCCACGCTGAAGGGGCCCTCGGATCCTGGAGCACCGCAGGACTCCTGGAGCGTCCAGCCTGAGCAGCTGGTTCTGACCGCACCCACCATCAGTGAGTTCCCAGCTCCGGAGGCTAGCTGGCATGTTACACAGATTAGATCCTTGTCCGCTGTTTCACCGTACCTTTCTTATAATGATATTGCAAATTGGTGCCTTCACTTTCATTTGGGCTGTTAACCCTGTTTCACTGGAAAAGGCTGTATTTGCTTGTTATCTCGAAACATTTGAATCTTTATAAAGCAAAGGCATTCATAAAAGAGCCATACTTTTTCCTTGTTTTTCAGTTATTGTAATGATCTGTAGAGCCTGTTTGAAACTCAGTCCACTTCCTTTAAAAATATTTTACGGAGCTGCCACAGCAGTGGAGGGCTCACAAATGTGTTCCTGTTTCTTTGTCCATGTCCCTGGCTTTCAGCTGGGATAATCGGATGAGCTTGTAGTGTTCTTTTCCCTCTCTCCCTGATTGAAAGCATGGACTGTTGCAGGTGGTGGCGCTGACACCAGGCACGTGCACATCCAGAACCACAGCTCCAGAGAGCTGAGCTTCGAGCTGTCCTGGCCCGCCCACTGCCTGACCATCACCCCCCAGCACGGGGTCATCGAGCCCCAGTACGAGCCGCCTTCACACACAGCTGATTTCATGTTGTCGGTTTTGTTTAGTTTTTTTTTAACTCTGCCATGAAGGCCAGTGGGGTACGGTTGTAGTTTTTGTCTGTGTTTCTGCCTGTCTGTCTTGTCTGTGTCTGTGCAACCGTGCCAATCCATAGGTGCATGCTGAAGAGCAAGGACGAGGTGGTGACCCCGGCTTGCTTCTCCAGCAAAGGGAGTCTTGTGTGTCCTTAGCTGCGCTGATATTAGAACAGGTGGACTCTCCACCTGCAGGTCCATGCGCTCTGCTCTCTGCACACTGCGTTCTGTTATCACAGACTGAGAGCAAACTCTGTCCTCCCTCTCCCAGGAGCCACCTGCAGATCCTCATCAGCCCCAACCCCTCGCTGGCCTCCAGGTCTTCCCTGCTGCCCTGGAGCGGGCAGATCTACGTCCAGTGTGACGGCCAGCAAAAGGTACTCTCATCACTCTGACTTTATAGCTTGCTGTTGCGCTCTGACCCTAGATTCTCCATGTTCAGCTGGAAATGATGTAACCATAAGGCAGCTGTAGGTATCTAGACCAGTAAAAATGTGTAGGCCAGCGTAATTGGAACCATATGTATCAAGGCAGTTAGAGCCTGGGTCTTATTAAATAAAGCGACTGCATAAGAAGCTCTGTGCAGGGCTTAATGGTGGCGATGATGATGCCATAACGAGCTCTTTCTCTGTGCCCCTGCGGGTCCCCTCATCATCATCAAGCCCTGCACAAGTTTTGTTAAGCAGTCTTTTTCAGTCAGGCCTAATTGACTTAATATGTTTGGATTCAATAAAGAACACTTAATAATGGTGGTGATAATTAACAAGCACTTCCTCTGTGCCCCCTCCCTCCCTCCCTATCCACTGCAGTTTATCAAGGTGCAGATCCGGCAGGACCTGGCACTGGACGTGTCGACCACGGGCCCCTCAGTCAAACCCCTCTCGGCCCTGCCCCCGCAGGCTCAGACCCCTCCCACATCCGTGGGGGCCACGCCCCCCGGTAACGCCCACGTGGAGATCAGAAACCGCACTCTGGTGTTCCCAGCCACCCCCTCCGGAGAGACCTCAGGTGTGTACACACCGAGCAACACTTGTCTGTTCTGGCAGCTCCAGGACAGTTAGTAAGAGCTGTAATGATTTGTACACTCAGAGGCTTACAGTGATGAGCTAAAATGGAGCAGCTCAAATCGGCCTCCGTGATCCAGCTCTCCTGACGCCACAAAAACTCTCAGAACTTGGGAAGGGAAGCTGAACTGGTTTGGTTAGGATGACCATTATGCTTGATTTGCGTAGTCTGAATAATTTTTTGCCAGATTTTTGGGTTTAATAAAATGTTTGATTACAGTGTTATTACTGACTGTTTATCGACTGGTTGAAAAGTGAGAAGCTGTAATAGAGTCAAGCATTACAACACCTCCACTCACTGTTCTATTTTATCTGGTGTTCTCCAAAATAACCTTATTGCACAACAGCTTTATCTGTGCGTCATTTTGTGCAGTGGTCAATGGTTACCATTAAAATGAAAGAATGGGAGACCCTAGTGGCTATTGATTAAGGCTTTTCTTCTTTCAGGTACAAAACAGTTTCACAACTGTGACTTGTTTGCCTTGAAGATTTGTTTGAAACTTTCAAATTGCTTTCTGAAAGGATAACATGCAGCTGTCCAGGACAATGACTGAGTAGTTTTCACACAAAGATTTACCCACACGCTCCCTCTCACAGAATCCGTCCTGGAGGTGGAAAACAAGGGAGAGGAAGTCAGATGGTATCTTTCCTCCTTCGCCCCGCCATACGTCAAGGTATTTATTTGGAGTTATTTCTTCAGAAGGAGTCTGCTGCTTCAAATGGCATCAATTGTCTGTATCTGTTCAGTTAATCCCATTGATGCTACTGGCTAATGTCTGTTTGTTAGTGTGCTGATTCTTTGTGCTTTGACTAACCCACCAGGAACTGCTGGAGAACATTTGCTGGAGTGACACACCTCATTGTATCAGTAACGCTAATCCCAGATGTGGTGCTCACAGATATAGGCTGCATGCCGTTGAAGCCAATTTTACTTTAAGCGCATGATCCTAGAGTAGTTTTGGTTGATGCAAGTTACTTGGAGGCTTTCATGAGACGGTGGGCCTCGTGCTGGCCATCTCTGCACCACTGGTACAGTAAGGGTTACGGAGGCCAAACACATCCCTGTACCTCACTAATGGCAACACTGACCAGCGCTCTCACCTCACAGGGTGTGGACAGCAGTGGGGACGTGTACCGGGCCACCTACACCGCGTTCAGGTGCTCCCGGGTGTCGGGGACGCTGGGACAGAAGGAAAAGATGCAGGTGAGGCCAGCGGGTGTGGCGGACTGCAGCCTCATGAGGGCGCTGTATGTGTGTGTGTGTGTGTGTGTGTGTGTGTATGTATGTGTGTTTGTGAGATACATATCAAACCTCATCATCTTACAGGAATAAATGAGGTGAAGTTGCCTTTCTCTGGTACAGAGAAATAGCTTTAAGTTTTGTCCAAAAAGTGTCTCAATTGGTCTGGATCCTCAAACTTTTTGAGCACCAGAAAACTTGATTAATAATACATACACTTTGGCTTTGATATTTCTGTAAGGGTTTTTAATTAAATACGAGAAACCTTAACAAGGCAGCTCAAAAAAAGTTTACAGAATGACCTGAAACGAAAGGCTGATATTTTATGTCTGCTACGCCCCCCCCCCCGCCCCCCCCCTTCTTGCAGGTGCCCATCACCTTCCTGCCACGGGACAGAGGAGACTATGCCCAGTTCTGGGACCTGGAGTGTCACCCTGTGGCCGAGCCTCAGCAGAAGAGCAGGGTCCGCTTCCAGCTCTGTGGGACAGTGCGTATTCTCTTTGTCTCACGCTTGCTCAGGGGTCAAGCAGCATAACACTCACTGAGATGTCTGCTACTGTGTGTGGAAACTTACAGATCTCATAGGACCTTTGGAATGAGCTGGGTATGTGTGTATGGAGTGACCAGTCCTGTTAATTTCAGGGTGTAAAGGCCGGGGCGCAGACCGTTCCCGGAGAGAGCGATTGCTCCCTCGTGCGAACCGAAGCCATTGTGAAGGCCCGGAAGAGACCGGACGCGGCTGTGGTGAAGACCAGGTAAGGGCTGGTGCCCCTGCCCCAGTACGTCTCCACTCCAGGACCTCAGCAGGGGAGGCCGTCCGCATGGCTGTCCCATGGCTTCCACGGGTGCCACTTGCACCTGAGCTTGGAACGCTTAGATGGACTGGGTTGCAGAAATGGGGGGGTTTGTCAGTCGTTGAGTCAGTATTGTTTGAGTCAGTGTTCGGTTTGATGTTCGTAATTGCTACCCAAGAGAAGTTTTCTAGCAAACATACAAGACCAATTGTTGCTAAACCTACTAGTACTACATACTTTATTTATGTATAAATTAAGATTGCATACTTAACTAAGCGTGTGTTGATAACTTTCGGGGAGTTTATACACATTTTCATTTTACATCGGCCATCTTCATGAGATTTACCTCATAATAAAGATAAGAGGTAAAACGATGCAAACCAAGTGGTAGAATGTTAAGAACTGCAAGCAATGTTACAAAGATCAGTTGCACATTACTAAAATGCAAAGCTATAACCTGAAGCTATACCCTGAAGTTATATATTTGTCCTGAAGAGTATTGAATGAAATACTCAGATGGGATAAGCAGTCAGTGTGTGCAAAAAACCTATCAATTCCCATTAATTATTGTACATTCCCGTAAATTCCTGTAGAAAATTCTTGGTATTTTGCAACTGTAAGTGTGGATGCCCTAAGACAGTGTTTCTCAACCCTTTCCTGGAGTACCCCCTGCCCTGCATGTTTTAGATCTCTCTCTGCTCCAACACAGCTGATTCAAATGACCAACTCGTTATGAGCTCCTGAAGCTGCTTAATAACAAACTGACCATTTGAATCAGCTGTGTTTTAGAGATGTAAAACATGCAGGGCAGGAGGTACTCCAGGAGAGGGTTGAGAAACACTGCCCTAAGATACTCCCTCGGTGTGCTGGCCAGCAGGTGGCACTGGGAGAGGGAGCTGCATTCGTAATGGTGCAGGGGAAAGCGGAGTTCTTTGATCAACCCTCCAGCCCTTTAGTAGATAACTTGTTGGTTTCATTTGTGGCCGAAGGGCAGTGTCTTTTCTTCTCTTGCTTCTTTGACCCGCTGTGCTGAGAACGTGCGCTTTGCCAGGCTTTCTGTGCATCTGAACGGCCCGTTCCGTCACAGGGTTTAGAATCTCGCGGTTCTCCTTTTTTTTTTTTTTTCCAGTCAGGAGGAGGCGCCGCGCAGAGGGGTGTACGCTCCCCAGGACCTGTACACCTTCCCTCTGACGCGGGTCGGCGAGGCCAGCACCCTGAAGGTCAACGTGCGCAACAACTCTTTCGACACTCACGAGGTGAGCGGGTGGGCCTGAGCCAGCTGGGGGACTGGAGGGCAAAGTGGATGGTGTTGCTGCGATGAAAGTGCTTGCAGAAAATAATTGTGTGTGTATGTATGTATGTGTGTGTGTGTATGTATGTATGTATATGTGTGTGTGTGTGTGTGTGTGTATGTGTATGTGTATAATTTCTTTTTTACAGCAATACAGAATTGGAAGTTGAAAAAGTATGGCATGACAAAACCAGTCATTTTCTCCCAGACTCATCTGTCAGCAAAGCAATTTCTCCCTCAAGACATTGGCTCTTTAATGGATGTGCTTGAACCCTATAGTTAACGATGCTAAACTTGACCCCCCCATTTCCTCTGATGCGTTCATGTGCTGATAATGCACTCAGATGTCAAGTATTTTTTTGGGTTTTTTTGTATCATAGCCTGAACAAGCAAGCCACCATTCTTGAATCCAGGGCGCGAGGTTGTAGTCTGAGGCCCTCTGAAATCACGTTTGTGTCTGAGAGGTGAATGCTGTCTGGGAGGAATGAAATGCAAACAGGCTTTCTCTTTTGTTGAGGAAAAAAATGCAAGAAAGGAGCATTTTTAAAACAGATTCACCATTCAGTGCTTCGCAACCCAAGCACTAAAAGCTCCATGCATAGACACCGCATTGTCTCTCATGGGACCAGATTCTGAAGCAAAAATGCTTTTTATTGTCGCTTTTCTGAGAAGGCATAAAACTTTTTTTTTTTTTCAAAAATGTACCATGAAGGAATTTGATAAACAAAAGCATGAGTAGCTCCTTGTTTCTTCTCAGAGTAAAGGGATTCTAGCTTCTCCTGTGGTGCTTGTTTCAAATAGCACCAAAATAGGGGTCCCTGTTTGTGTGTCTCAGAACGGCTCCAAATGGGGTCGCTTTTCCTCTGTTTGCATTGTGTTCACAACATTAATCAGCCAGCGCATGTGTGCTACCTCTCCCACTGTGTGACAGATAGGACTTCCCAGAATGCTTTGCATGGATTTGATGTTGAGCTTCTCTAATTGACTTGCAGCTGAAATTCATAAGCCCAAGGGAGCCCTTCTGCATCAAGCATTCCAAATATTCTCTAAGGTGAGTGGCCAGTCTGTCGTTCGGGGCGACTCTCTCTCCCTCCCTTCCCTCCCTCTTTGTCTGCTTTTCTTTCTCCGAAATGTAATCATCAATGGAAGCTTGGTTCTATAAATGGTTGCAAAGGCGAGTGAAAGGTCTCAATTGATCCAGTGTGTTTAACATCGCCTCCTTCCGCAAGCGTATGGCGCAAGGGGGAGGGACCGGATGGGCTCCCTTGGCAGGTGCATGACCCTCCTCCCCATCGGGCCACACTTTGTCGCCCAGGGTAACAGCAGCAGGTACAGATACAGGTGTGCAGAGTACAAGGTGTTCTGCATGCTCTGACCCTCGTGCATTTCCATTCGTATATCCAGCCATACAAAACCGACAGCCCTCCCCCTTTCTTTCCGAGGTTTCTGTGTCTCCTGGTGTTCTGGGCACCGGGGACAAAAAAGATTAAAGGAAGGGCTTTGTATGAGTAGTAATCCAACAATGATGACCATTTAATTTAATACATACTGTATGAACAGGAAATAAATGTAATCTGTTGGCACAACTGGGTTGCAGTATGTAGAAGTTACTTCAGTTGAGGTGAAGAATTACAAAAATGGTGACCTAGGAATGAAAAACATGACCCCCTGGTCCAAAATTCGGAACTCTAACCTTGACTGTGACTGTGTGCAGGCCAGAGTGTGTCTAAACACACACATGCTTGGCATTACTGTTCAGTGTTTCTTTTGGTTCCTCAGTGTCTTTGTAACTCTGTACTCTTGAAATGGACGCCTGTGTTTCTGTCTCTGTGTTTGCCATCCCTCCATGCATGGGCAGATGTTAACAGTGCGGTACAAACTGGAGATGGCTCCAACATGGCTGTCTCTGTGCTTGTCCCGCAGAGATGTCAGTGTGTGTGTCTGTGAGACAGTGATCTAAAGTTTCCTATGCCACCCCCCCAGATCTCAGCACTACATCAACCTGCCAGTCCAGTTCAAACCGGCGGCGGCAGGCAAGTACTCCGGCTCGCTGCTCATCCAGACGGACACAAGCAGCAGCCTGGCCATTCAGCTGAGCGGCGAGGCCCTGGCGTGAGAACACCCCTCTCCCCTGTCAGACGCCGAAAATCAGCGATGCGCAACGCGAAGGTCACCCTGTGAACGAACGATCGTCTCTGCCGCGCCAATGGCGGAAGCAACACCAGTCAGCGTCTGCAATCACCGAAACCTGCAGTCACTATTTCTTTTCCCCTCCTGTCCTCCACTCTGGCTTGGGATGCAGGTGTCCAAAGCCTGTCTGTACAACACTATCTCTGCACTGTAGCAGTGCTCTACAACTGAATGTCCTTGTCTGAGACCCTGCCACTCTTTTGTCCTCCTCTGACATGGTTGCTATCGCTTGACAGGCACAGTTTGATATTTGCATAATCTTGAACCATGTAACTGTACCAGAGTCAAACTCCTCTGATTTCCTCTCATTTTGGAGGATTTCAGTCACATCAGTTGATGAGGTTAAATTTTTTTTTCTAACTTCAATTAAATATGAAATCCTCTTTGGTGGAAACCAATTGCTTGAAGCTACTTCAGAGCCAAAGAAAAACATTCTTGGTAGGAATGTTACCTCCACTCTTTTAAATGGCTTTTTTTTTCAAATGTTTCATTTTTTTAAGTGGCTTTCTTGCAGTGTTTCTGAAAGATGTGGAAAAACTGGAATAGGACTCTTACCGCCACAATGCCCCTTAGCAGTTTTGTACCCTGCTCTTCCAAACGTCCTTCAAGTTTGGTGGCCCTTGATGAGTCACTGTCTTCGTTTCTGTTGGGCAACGTCAGCAGTGTATTTAAGCAAGGTCCTGAAAAGGCAACAAGTCTGCCCAAGTTCTGCCTTGAATCTTCTGCATTTTGATTGGCCCTCGCCAGTTTTCTGTCCAGGATATTTTATTCTCCATCCGAAACCCATTTTCTCTGCCTTGGTATCTTTAAATGCGTGTGGTCCTCTTGCTGGGAAGCTGTCTGTGCTGACACTGATGGTCAAAGCCACTGTGTTGCTGAGCTGGCAGCCCCTCTCTGCCATGTGTCTGGCCCTGGCATCTCACCAGAGGCCCATCTGTACAGATGCCCCCTAATCGGGTTACGAGACAGAAGCCTCTGCGAAACGTCAGGGTTTTTAAACGCTTACATGTTAAAACGGCCATACCGAGGATGGGTCTGGGGGCAGGGGTCTGCGACCTTCGCCTGGCTGGGGCCGGCGAGGCTTAGGCTGACATGCCCTCTGCCTGGCATGGTGAACCGGGCCCGCAGCGCAGCCTCTGCCACATTGGGGATGGTTCAGAGCTCCCTCCACGCCACGTTTGGCGGTTTCCAGGCAGCAGGAGCTGGCCCAGGTGAACCGGAGAAGTGTGTGCAAGTAACTGGAATTCAGTATTAGTCCACTCTTATTGAATGTGTTCTGCTTTTGAAATGTCAGTTCATTTGCCCTGGCCTTTGGTTTGTGGCGTACGTAGAAACAACTTTTTCTTTTGTTTTGTTTTTGCTGTTGATTCCATACCCGTGGACTGACCATCTGTTAAGTTTAGAATTTGTTCACATTTCATTTTAATTTCACGTTTATGTATCATATTTTGAGACTGGACAAAAATGGAACATCTTTTGTACAGAAGGCCATCATTTGCAAGTATCATCATACGCCCATATAGATTGAAGTGGATTACTTTTTGTAATCCTTGGATTTGACAAGATGAAGCCGTGCCACCTTGTTGACTATATAAAAAAAAAAGTGAATTTGCACATGCTTTGTACATTCTGTTTGTATCTTAGTGTCAAAATGTATTTATTTTTAAGACCCGCTTGAGAAAATAAAGATTTGTGTGGATTGTTTCTCTGTTTTCTGTTCCTAGTTATAAGGAGTGTCCTATCCAGCCCACAGATGGATTTTGTGAAATGACGGTTTCTGTGGTTAATAACTTTACATAGCATTTTCAGTACCATCTTCTGGTACTGCTTTGTAATACAATCAAAACTGCACTCTTAAAATACATAGTTTCAAAATTTTATATTTTGGTAACAAGTTTCCTCAGATTTCCCTCAGTATGGGGAGTCTGCATATGGAATTAGTATGTGCCGCCAAGAATATCTGTTTAGTTGAGCATATACAAACAGCATTATGTAACTTAGATGATAGCTTTTCTCAAGCAAGTTTCCCTTTGGTGAAAAAGAATGCAAAGACAGGTTTGGGTCACATAAAGCTGAACCACTCGCCATCCACGATCCAGAGATTATCCTCCGTCTTTGATGTCGGTGCCCAAAAAAGGACAAAGATTGACCCCGTTTCTGGATTTTAGAGGGGGAGGTGGGTTGTTATACAGGAAATCTAGGGGCAAAAACTCCCCGGAGGCCACGCGAGCCAGACAGCGGAGATTATAGCCCAAACAAACGAGCAGACCGCAGCGCGCGTGCTTGCTTTTTTTTTCATCAACAGATGCAGCTTGTAGGGACTTGAGCCTCGCGGCCACAGAAGCGCTGCCCGCGGAACATATGGTGTCCTAATAATGCACCTGATAAGCCCGTGGCCATGTCATGTCTGCACGGGGCTTGCGTGCTCTGCCAAAGTTGTCGCGGACTGTGAGGCGCTGCGGACTTTCAGTCCACCGGGCGGGGAGGGGGGTTGGTGCCGGGGGGGGGCGGTGTTGTGCGAAGCGGAACCTGACGAGGTGGCTGCAGTCTGGCATAGCCCGTGGGTACCTGCAGCCACACGGCACAGCGACGCAATGACTGACAAGCCCCCTTTGTCTACAGACTAAGCCCCCGACAACTGGGGATTTATTCAATTAAACTCACCCCGGGAGCTGTGCCCCTACTACAAGCTCTCCTCTGAGGGAGTTACCCTCTTACCTGGACTTGCCAGGTGCATGGCAAGTGATATTTTTTTACATGCTTAGATTTTATTACTATTTTAGTTTTATTGTAATTGGGGTCAATTGCCTGTGCTTCTTGGTTCAGCGCTATGCCAGTTACAAAATCCTTTTGCCAGTCAGATTAAAACTCCATTTCGTTTTCCCCCAATTAAACGCAGTTGTGTTCAAATTAATGTTGATGATACTAATGCTATCCAATAAATGTTACTTTCCAGATCACTTTTAATCATTGCAGTTTTAATTCCAGTCCAAGGGATGATCTCCCTCGTGCCGCAGGGAACTGAAATCTGCTTTTCAGTCATTGCATCTGTTGTTTGTGTCATTGTGTTATTTATGAAAAATTTACTTTAAAAAATTTGCATTTAATGCTACTGAAAGTTGAGGTATAGCCAATGAGATTTTACTATGCAGGTCTGAATGTGTTTACAAAACTCATATGAGAATCACACAGTTTACATCAAAAAACTACCTGAAACCAATGAAATGTATTGTTTTTGTCATTGTTTTTTGGTGTCAAGCAACATATTAATTGTGCATTCTGCTACTTTGACCATTAAACCTGGCTAGGAAATCTCAACTGTTCGTTGGAAGTGGAAATCTGGCAGGATTGTAGGCTGTGGCTGCATCTTAAGCTGGACACATGGACCTGATGGTCAGTCAGGGTACTCTGATGGTATACTCAAGGGTGTCTGACAATCTTTAATAAATCTTTAATGAAGAAGCACTGGAATGCACTCTAGACTGTGGCTGAAAGCTCATATAGAAATACGTTCAGTCTGTATGTGAAGAAGAAGCTCTTTAGACCAGGAAGCCTGCAATAACTGCAGTTATATTTAACATCTTGTCTACTAGCTATCAATGCTATCTATCTCCTCCATCAGAAACAATAGTCATTTCTGTCCGTTTATCGTGTAGTTAAATTACATAATTAGCTATCTGGGACAGATAGCTTTATGTTAGCAAAGCAATGCTGGCCACATGGTCTTCAATCTCCTGCCACAGATTGAATTTCATGAGCTGTATAGTTTTTCCATTATACTATTAAGCACTGGCTTCTGTTCAGCCAAGCTGATCGATTTGTACTTGTTCTCATCTGTCCAGTTCACCACCATAACTGCAGTTATAATGTGTCGTCTTTCATCTTGGATGAACAGGAAAGTGAGCCCTCTGCCTTGTTCTCATTGTTTCTAATTTCTGTTCCCTCCTGGGGATGCCTCCTGCATTCTGATTGGCTCAAGGTTGAAACGCTCTCTAACAGCTGGTGCCAGTTCTACATGCTGGATCAGGAATGATGGCCATCAGTGACAGGTGACTACAGACCAGGTGCAGAACACACTGCAGTGACTACAAGCAATGGTTGGCTACCAACCGTTTTTGACAAGCTGTTCTGTGTGCGTGCATGTGTGTGTGTCCACCTAAGGGAGGCCCTTAGGTCACATGATGTGGTAGCAAAATTCAATATTACTGCCAGATTTGGTCCTTGCAAAACATGTCCTATAAGTCACCCTACAGCCCTGAAACTTTGTATACATCTGCTCCTGTGTCATGACCCATTTTATTTGCCAATTTACATTTATTTATTTTATTTTCTGGATTTTGGAAAAAAATGAGAATATTACTTTTTTTTCTCCTATTTTCAGCATACTCTTTGCTCAGACATGAAACTTCCCCCCAATAACAGTAAATCCAATGAGGAAATAAAGCCTTAGGGCACATGATTTACTGGCCATCTTGAATTAAGTGTAAATGTAAACTCATGACCCAGTTGGACAATAATCATGAAATATGGTAATTTCATTTTTTAAAACAATGAAAATGTTAATCTCTGAAATTTCAAAGAAAACATTGATATATTCAAAAACATGGTCACCATGTGCCAGCAATCTTAATTGATTTTTGATTTGATTGATTTTTAATGTAGATATACGTATGATTAGGCCATGTTTGAGTTTGCTGAAACATGACATATTTGCACAGATCTATAGTTTGTAAGCATACCAAATGAGTCAATGGGTAACTTGAGTGAGGGTGCTTACTGTTATAATGGAAATATACAAACAGAATAAAATTTTTATGTAGTCTAGTTTAATCATTTATGTTTATATGGACAATGTTTCCTAAAAAAAAAAAAAAGTTAGCCTGTGGCATAATCCTGCGATTCTGAAATTACAACGTCTACCACTAGAGGGTGTATTTACTTACCTTAGGAGTTCCGCAATTACTTTTTTCCATACCTGCCAAATGCTTCAGTCCAGACATAGTTTGGGACATTTAATTTCCCTCGGGGCAATGACAACGATGTAACTGATCATTATTTTCAAAGGGCATAACGTTTTGACCATTAAACTCTTCACCCATATAACTGATCTTACAGCGTGTGCTGTGATGGTATGCGGTGGGTAATGTTCTTGACGATCTATGGCAAAAGCGAAGACATACTTGTTTTCTTTCGGACCCTGTCTGCAATGATAGCTGAAGAATAGGCCTATTTTTTCTGTGCCATGGCATACTACCACTTGTTTTTACAACGGGCTCTTCACCAAGTCATCTCCGTTCGGACTCTGCAGTCTCTATTGAAAAGCTCCTCTTTATCATAGTGTCGGTGCCTGGTCTGACCGCAAAATAGAGCAAAATACGTAGATGCCACGGATACGAACGTCTAACGAGTCGCGTCCAAATATGGAGAGAATAGGCTACCTGCACTACTAGAACAAAGATGTCGACCTTTAGTAAAACAGTTTCTTTGAAGTAATGGAACTAATATTTAACAACCTCTAACATAATGTTTAAGATGCATCTTTAAGATGACTTTGCATCTTTCAGAACCTATGCTTAAGTAAATAAACTCATGAACTATAAAGTATAACGCATGGGAAGCTTTAAATATGTTTACAAAAGTGCAGTTTGATTTATTTTTTTAGTCATATGTACTTTCGTCCTCTTTTCCCAGGGCAGCTGACAAAAGGTAAACCTCGACGAACATCGTTACACACACGTTACTGTACAGTATGCCTGATGTAGCTGATCGTTAGACTGACATCTAACTATGTATTTACAAGTAACCTGTAACTCTCATATTGGCAAAAATCTATATTTCACTTGGATGTATACAGGTAGCCCATTCAGGATCTCCTGGTAGAAATCTCTGGCAGGAAGGCTCAAGCACTTCATGCAGCCGCGTTAGTACTCCCATGCTGTAGGTGGCGCTATCGCTTTTTTGGAAGTTACTCGGGTGGAATACGGAGGAATACTGGAACGGAACACTAGTGCCGATTCGCAGTGATCTTGAGTGTTTGCGCTGGTGAGTCTTTGGCAGTGAGCTTCGGACCAGTCGCGTTTGACAGCCACGGGGAGGAAGCAGTGTCAGTCGCAGTTAGACGCACTCAACGGGGAGAGCGGAGAACAGATTCCAGAAGGTGAGGCTGTAATGTTTCCTTAAAGTACATCGCTGCGGTCTTGAGCATCGATGAAGTGGCGAATAGGGGGTAGATGACGGAGGCTTTGCCGTTTTGCATGAGCGATTTTAGCTTGCACTTTTGTAGAGGACCAGGCAGGGGCGGCGAAAGTTGCGAGGAGTTGTTGCAGACAACACAACCAGTGTGAAAACAGGCACAAGTTTAAGGTCTGTGGCTCTTAAAGGGACCGTAATTAATTTGGGTAAATCATTTGGTGATGATATGGTGACTCATTGGAAATACATGTCGGTAACCCGATAGAAAGCATTTCTTTTCTAGAAATATGATCAAATAAAATGATTCTCCTTGCAGCTAGCTGCATGGATTAGATTGCCGTCTTTTAATTTCTCGCTCGCCTGCTAACTGGCTAGCTGGCTAGGTAGGTTAGATGTGGTGTGCGTCCATTTTTATCCCGCAGGCCAAAGCAAAGGAAATAGATCAGAAACCAAAACGTTAGCTAGCTAGTGCCCCGATATTTTGCTAGTTCACCAGTTAACCAGCAAGATAGCCAGATAAAGAATGCATATTTGGAGTTTTGTGTTGGACTGTTTAAGTCATGTTATCAGAATCTGATAAATGCAATTCCATCGTATCGGATGCAAACGGAATTTAAATTTAATTGGCATGTTTGCGTCTCAACAGCTGTCTGTCACATTCTTGTTTACAGCTCGTCTATAAGTTGGCAACTAGATGGCATCCTAAATGATTATTTCGTCATACAAACTTGAAAGAAAACGGCTAATTACTAGTTAGCTGCCTTGCTTGATCGCCCGTGGTTTTTGGTTGTGTGGACCCATGCCATCAAGTGTAACGTATCGATTAGCGAGCTACTTACATGATGTCATTGTGGACATACCTGCGCTATTAATGTAAAGCGACGGTCGTGTACATATTGTGTCATTGACGGTCGGTCGTGGTAAAAGGACGGCTAATGAGTAGACTTAGCCTCTGAATGGCAATCCTCCGCATTTCCATACAGTGTCTAGGTGCTTGTTCTGTTAGGAATTAATGAGGTTGCTGTAATTTCACTAAAATCCAACAACTTGCTGGTGTGTTTATATAATCTAGATGGTTAAAATTACTACCTACATATTTGCTGTCTGGCTATATTTCTAATTAACCTACACCTTTAGCAGCTGCGATTACATGACTGCAGAGAACAGACTAGGCTATCATTGGAAGGATGCAATTTTTGGTTTGTAAAATAGGCCGAAACCCACGTCCTAGAATTTGGGCCATGAAATCCACTGTAAAATACAATAGTGCTTCACGAGTTACTGTGTTAAGTAAACGCTAAGATTATTCAAATAGAATAGTCATGAATATTATGGATATTGGTTTATTTGTGGCAAAAAACCCAGCTTGACAATGTCTGCTATCTTCGCCTACTTAAATACTACCCGGTAATGCTAAGTTTTGAATTTTACAGCATCTTGCCAGCGTATTTGTGCAGATTAGGATCTCTTGAGTATATGGACACTGGGACTTAATCAGCGAAGTTAACTAGTGAACTTCAGAAGGATGTAACCTCGCGCACGGCTAGTCTGTCGCAGTTTGACAGCGGTCACAAAAAAGAAAGCGTGACGGCATCCGCCGAGGTTGCATCGGAACATCTGCCGAGTAACTGCACAACAGCCAAAATAAGAACACATAAAATAACTCTCTGCTATAGGGAATGTGCTTCGAGACCAGTATCTGGGAGATTTAGATTGCACGCTTCAGTGCGCATGACTGCTGTTTAAGGGATATTTTTGCAAACAAATTACAAACCTCTGACGGGGATATGGGCAACCGCTCTGCTAGCCACACCCAAGTTCAAAACTGCAGTTTTGTTTGAAAGGGTTTTTCCCTTTATCGTCTGCAGCTAGAGTGTTCTGTCTGTCTGCACGGTCTAAAACTTTCGGGAAGAATGTCTCGAGTCGTCTCACTAAATGTCTCGATCTAGACACGCTACCTTTGAAAAATGGCAGGTAGAGTCGCTGCTCTGGTAATTGATCAGACTACAGAAGTAAAATCTCTTGTATAAGTAGGACGTAGGGTCTGCACTGTGTTCTGTGCAGTGGTACCTGCATGAGGTGCACCTTATTGCTCGTTCTCAGATCGTGGACGGCAGAAGACACAGGTGGCCCCCCACTGGCTTATTTGGAATGGCCCCATGCATCCATAATTGAAGTCGTCTCTGTGACAATTTTTTTTTGGGGGGGGGGGTGGGGGCTTTACTGCATTTTCCAGTCAGCCCTCCCCTCCCTTACCACTCATATTTAATGCATCTGACACTCGGGGCCACACTGCGAGCCTCTCAGAGTCTGTGGGACTCCCTCCCATCCGCTCAGCCTTGGACAGAGCCCTTTGCTAGCAGTCGTTGTGACCAGCGGCCATCTCTGTTACAGAGGGGCCTTCAAGCCCTGCTTTCCGAAAAAACCCTGGGCGGTGCCCTGCATGGAAGGCGCAGGGACTGTCAGATTGGCTGTTACAGGGAAAAAAAAGGCAATGGTTTGGCGAGTTGCTCTGCCTTTGGTACACTTATTCATGGCTGGGGTGGGGAGGGGGGCTCAAATGTATCCCCATCTCTGTTGCTTCTGCAGTTTCAAAGCACAGAAGAAGCATGCCCATATGGCAGCACTTGCACTAGGAGGCTCAGCTGGGAAGTGAGCCGCCGAAGAATGTTCTGGAAATTGTCATGATGCGTAATAGTGCTGAACAGCACTGGAGTGCACTCTCCGTTGTCGTTTCTGTGTTAATTGTGGTAGATCAAGGATAAGGGCAGTAGGAAACTAAAATAAGAACATTCTCGACATGAATTTGGTGAGATGCTCAGTAGTTGACGGGGAGAGTGGATTTTTATCATACTTAGGACCCTGGTTGAAGATATTTGGCTTGTTATTTAATATTATGATATTGTAACTTATGCGTTTAGAATGAAGTTTTGTGTATGTGTGATTACATAATTTTGTTTTATTTTTCTGAACCATTCAGTGTTTTCGAGTGGTGGCCAAACTGATTTTCGAATGTGGTTTTCAGACTCACATTCTCTCCATCTTTTCAGAATAGAACAGTTTGTTCTTGTGATATGTCTGGGCATTCTGTGGGTCATATCCTTCTGTGAAGCAAGCAATAAAACAATGTAACAAAAAAATCTCTTATATTTTGTCCTCAGTACCATAACCATATTTTTGTCTGTATGGCGGTGAGTTTTTCCCCATCCTTAGAAAGGGAGGAGTGATGGGCAATTTGTCAATCAGTCAATCAGATGCTACTTAAAACACCTTTTGTCATGGTCTGACACCAAACGCAACCTGAACTAATCTTGCTGAAATTAATAAACAACTCTGTGTGTAATGTGACAGGGCCATGCTGTCCTGGGACAGCATTGGTCAAGGGTCAAATTGTGGTACTCTTCACAGGAAGAGAGCAGCTATTGTGCTTTTTACTTATTTAAGAAGTAGTACAGGAGAGCAACCATAGAGTTCAAAGCAGATTATTTACCTAGCCTTGTGTGGTGCCATGTATGTACAAATAGTGACATTTTCAAACGCACAACAGAAACACAAATGGAGGAGTAAATATGTCTCTCAGACCACTACTGGCGGTCCCAATTACTGTATGTATGTAGCCACATTAAGTTCAGTACGCAGCACTGTCCTACATGACTCTTGATTGTTTGTTTGTCCAGAATCAAAAGCATATATCCTGCACTATTTTTGCAGTTACAGTTTTTTTGAAAACCTGTGTCAACCATGTTTTCTCATTGGATGTTGCACACAGGCTCTCATTTTGTGTTGGCCCTGCTTCGGCTCAGAGATCAAACGATTTCCACCGCTTTCTCCTCCTCCTGGTTGTGTGTGGTTGAAATCGAGTGCTGCTTCTTCCGTTGTGCGAGGGAGTGAGGAGCTGGGTGTCCTCCCCAGCTGAGGCGGTGGGGGTGGGGGGGGGGGGTGGTCAGAGATGAGGTCTGACACGTTCCCCCCGGGGCTGAGGAAGCGCGGTCTGCGAGAGGCATGCTCTCCTTGGCTGGCGACGAGGGCCATTACATCATCCCAGCCGGGCCCCGCCACTCCCGGGGCCTCTCGCCATCCCAGGAAACCGCCTCCCGCTGCCGCGGCCGACGCTGGAATAACACAGGGAAGGCGTGAGCGTTTTCGCCTGCCCCCAGCGACGATCAGGGACATTGAGACCCCGTGACAAAAAAAAAAAATCCAAAATAGCCCCATCCTCTTGTGTCTGCAAAGTCATTTCCCATTTCCGTGTGGCTATTTTTGGGAGGATATTTTTTGATGCGTTTCTCCCACTGTGATTTCAGTGGTGAGATATCCCGTTGTCAGCCCTCGCGTGCAATCTGCCGTTTGGTCCAGGGCCTGAGTGTCTGTGCTCGTTGCTCACCTGCGCCCTTCTGAAGGCCGAAGACCTCCAGGGGTCTGATCTAAGGGGGAGGCACATTTTGTATTTACCAGTGGAGAAAGCTGACTGTAGAGAACAACAGTTACATATTTCACTGGTGAGGCAATCTGGACAGTGAAACAGTGACCTTATGGAGAGGGTTTACTAGGAGGATGGAGGCTGTAGAGGAAGGGGGCACAGTTAGGTAACTTTGGTCCGTGAGGGCCATAATCTGTTGCCTTTACAAGAAGCGTGAATCCGGATATGAAAGAGTAGTGTATTTCATGGGTTGCTGTAACACTAATTATGGTGAGGGGTATTTCCTCATCTGTCCCCACTGTACATTATCACCCCAAGGTGTGTGGAGGTGCCAACACCCTGTGTCGCCTAATGGGCAAGGGGAGGGAGAGACCGGTGTGCGTCGTGCCATCTGCCAATCGGCACACTTCCACCTTGCCAAGCGAGAGGCCTGACCATCCCCTGGTCAAGGGACCTGCCGAGCCGGCCACCGCCGCCGCCAACCAGAATGTGTTGCTGGGTGCATCAAACCGCACATGTGACGTGCAAACATGCCATCGCGACGTACCACCGTGCGGCATCCCCCGTGGAGACTTGGGGGGGGCACTAGACTTGCAAATTAGGACGGCGGAGAGTGTGGGGGGTTGTGGTGCTGCAGAGATTACCGCATACATTGGGACACCCTGGTACAAAGACGGCAAGAACGCTGCGTGCGGTACACGATGTTCGTTCCCTGGCCAGCGAAAGCCCGGCACAGGCGCCCATTCATCCCCGAGGCGGAATTTCCGAAATGAGACCCCCCTCACCACCACCCTGAGTCTGAATAGCCCCGTCTCGGCGTCTGTGGGCTTGCGCTTGCTATAATGGAGGCCCTTTCACGTCTGTCAGGAGTGAATGGGGATCCGCGTGAGGCCGTCAGCGGCCATGGTTTGAGCGCGTCGGGCGGGGAGGTAGACCCGGGCTGGCCGAGGGGACTGCGGACTCGCTGCACACACAGAGCACCTGTCAGCTGGGGAAATTAATGGCGGCCTGCAGCGTGGGACCGAACATCCAAATTCATTCAAGCCTCTCTTTCACAGAGAGGCTTCATTTTTGTGAGGAGGATTAATCTTACACCCTCCCCACACATTACCCCCCTCAAGTATCAGCAAACAGGAGGAGGATTTCAGAGTTGATGGTTTTTGTTGTGGGTTAGGTGTGGAGGGGGCCCTGGAGAGGGAGTGCATATACAACGCATGCATATTTGAAATTATGTTTGTAATCGCTCTGTACCTGTATCAGTTCAGTTTTCTAAATTCCTTAGAAAAAAGCTCTTCACAAAGGTTAATTAACTTCTAAACACCTCGTCAACTCCACTTGTACTATTTTGGGATTAATTAAAGCCGCAAACATGAAGTGGCCTGCCTTCTTTCACAGGAGTGTAGGCCCGTGGCCACAGATTATACCGGTGTGGTTTTTTGCTCAGGGAGCTGGCAACTTTTACTCAGTAACAAACTTTACACCTCTTTGGAGTCTTCCCTCTGCATCTGCCTCTCCGAAATCGCTGTTCTCCACAGAAGAGCCCGTGTATCGAAGCATTTTGCGATTGTACAGAGACTTCCTAATTTTAACTGTCTCTCTGTTCCCCTTTGTACTTCTGTTCAGAGCGACATTGTGAACACATTCACTTGAGAACATTTGCTTGAGCGTTTACTGTGGGTTTGTAGCGTTGGATAATAAATGTAATGGCTGCAGTTTTGCAGTTGGAAGTTTTTAAAAGATTTTCCCCCATGCTTAAATTCGATTGACCAGTGGGATCATGTCTGCTGACATTGACTAGTCCATCTGTTGAACGCTCAGAAGCAAAATTGTTCAATGCCGGGTTCAGTGTTAATTTTTTTCTTTGTATGCACTGAATGAAAGTGCTGGTAAATACCAGGATTTGTGTACAGCTAAAGTGCGATATGCAAGAGTACAGTTTCAAGTCCTGAGGACATCCTGTTACTTTGCTTTAGTTTTAATGTTTGTTCAAAATGCTTGTCATTTTTTTATGTTTATATTTTCTGAAAATTAACTTAAATGAAGTGGCAGGCTGTGAGGAAGACCTTTATTGATATCCCTTCCCAGAGGAAAACATAGTCTGGCATGAGGTTTACATGCATTTACTTTGCTAGGCACCAGCGATTGTATTAACGCATAGGGGGAGTGTTGGATGACACCGGATGAGCAGTAACTCAAGAATAGCTCCGCATCCAGAAAAATCATGATTCACTCTGCGTGAGCATGCTGTGAGATTTTAGCATTCGGCGGCCTTGGGCCCAGCATAGTATTTTAGCAGGCTGTCTGTGTGCAGGAGCTCTGCAGAGGAGAGCTGCTTAAGTGAATCGGGCATATCCTCAGGGTCACTGTGGTGATAAACAATGAAGTCGGCCACAGTCCTCATGAACAGTTTTTAAATCATCTTCAGCTCCTCTTACCGGCGAGAGAGTCTGGTAATCCAGAACTTTTAGGGCTGATAAGAAAATCGGAATCTCTCTTCCACAGGCAGGTCAGAATCTGGAGATCTTGGAACCTGGAGGACTTGTGAATGAAGGCTGTGCAAATATAGACCAGAGTTGTAGCTCAACTAGCCTTTTGTCGCAAAGTGTTTCAGTGTGGAGGTGGGTAAGAGTGTTACTCCACCATTAACCACGTAAACAAGAAAAATAATAAATTTTGGCTGAGAATTAGCAGACACACTGTTTTCATGTGAAGGGTAGCGTGATTGAATTGCAGTAGGGTAGAATCAGGTGAGTACAGAGCGATCCTGTCCCCCTTAAGCTCTGATGTGTTCTTGGTAAAATGCTCTCATATAAATGTTTTTAATAATCAGAGAGATATTGCTTTTAATTACCATCATGATGTTTAATCGTGTTTACATGGGGTCAGTTCATGTGGTCTCTTATTTGTTTTGAGACCATCTTGTTTCAGGAAGGTGTACAGTATCTGTAATCCCTTCATACGGCTGGTGTTTTGTTACTAAAGGGTGCAAAGACACGCCCACTTCCTCTTGGCCCATTTTTTCAGCCATTTTGAGTGGTACATCAGCAGGTGAACCCAGAGAAATGGGTCCTGGCCTGGGCCAGGGCTTATCTGGAGGTGGCCATGCTGACATGCCAGAAAGCGACCAAGCAGCCGTATAGCTGAATCCGGAACAGTGTAAAGGTGGTGCTGCCAGCCCTATTTGCCCTCTCGCCGAGTTCTGGTGTCGAGTTTAGAGCGGCACCAAATGTTCTCCTTCCTTGGCGGCAGTTTCTCGCTTTGTGTCTCTGGGGCAGAGCTGCGTGACAGACCCTTTGAGAGCCCGGAGGACTCACCGCGAGAGTATCTGGAAAGCCTTCAAGGACGTCTGTTTGGCATAGAAACTCCATTTTAATTGGAGGAGTCTCATTTGATGCAGAGAACTCTCTCTCCCCTCTCTCTTTCTCTCGCTTGCTCACTCTATCCCTTTATGTCCTTTCTGATTCACTTACAGTAAGCAAGCAGGGCCAGGTTACATCAGTACCTTGGCCCACCTTATTGAAAGCAGACAAACCCGATCCCAACAGCAAGCTCATTTTGGCTTTAGACTAACCAGTCTTTTTTTCTGACAACTAAAAAGTTTCTATGAATAGCTTTGCTATCAATCTTAATTCTTGACCGGGTTCCAGCCTTGGATTGTTAGCGTGGCTCCTGCCAATATGTCCAATATATTATCAGTGAAAAGGATGACTCAGGAGCTACTTGCCGCGTAGACTTGGCCTCGTGATTCTGTGCCGTGGATGAGGCAATGAGTGCTCGTCTCCTGTCTGTAGTGTCATCAGCCTCGGTGGCTCTCCAATCTGGAGGCACCGCGAGGTGGCCTTGTGTCTGCCGATGCTTATATGGAGATGGCACTCGGCCAACTGTGACAGTGCTCTCCGGTGGCAAATTGAGGGCACGCTGGTGGAAATACGATAAATCTGTCAGAAAGCTAAAAGGAGCTTAGCCGGGTTACGTGCGTTCAGCGATCCTGGCGCTATAAACTGCCAGATCCGTCATACGAATGTACTGAAAATACCCGTTCGGATGGCTCCGTGAATTGCAGCCGTTTGCTTTTCAGTGGGTTTGATTGTTTGATCCCGTCTTTAAGTACAGAGGGACTACAAAGCGGCATTTACATCGCTCTCCTCTGGGGGTCACTTTCTGTCTGAAAGCAGAGCTTTGTTTGAATGAGGGGAAAAAAGGCAAGTTGATATGGATTCATTACAGCGGCGCAGCACTTGTCTGTCACATTAATCTCGCCCTGCCTGTCCTGGCGTGAGAAGGAGAGGGCCACTTGGGGGTAGGGAGGGGGGCGGAGGGAGGAGGGCATGGGCCGCGGTCAGCGGGAGGGTTCCTCGGACGTAGGTGGAAAGCTTCCTGCATCACAGAGGGCTTGTCTGACGTCCGAAAAATCGGAAGGCAGCCCGCCTGAGGGGTCAGCTGTTGCTCTGTGGTTAAAGAGGGGCTGGAGGGGGGGAGGGTGTCAGGAGACAAGAGGCTGGCACTGGAAGTTCTGTGCGGATCCAGGACAAGCCCCCCCAGTACTCAGGCCCTAGGCCCCGACGCAAGAGGACAGTGATCTCAGGAACGGCCAGGGTGGTGGGCCCAGGGGAAAGGTGGGCTGTGGGGGTGGGGGGGCTGTGGGGGCAGGCCCTGAGCCTCGCCCCGTGGACGGACGGACGGACGCAGGCGCCCGGCTAGCCGCGACATATGGCTGGAACGTGCTCCCAGGGATCGTCTTCCTGGACGGCTCCTCAAAGGGTGGACAGATGGAGGCTCATTCGGCCTTGAAGTGCTCTCTAATCCTCCGCGCTGGCAGTGCCCGGGACGCAGCCTCCCGCCTTGTGGCATCCAGTCTAAAGCACACCCCCCCGGGCTGTGCCAGGCCGGAGCCGGCGCGGGGGGTGCTGGGAGCTGCTTCCTGAGTGGGATCGTACCGGGTCGCGGGCTGTGCGCTCAGACTGGGCTAACCGTAACAAGGCTGCAGCCATTTCAAAGGAAGTGCCAGGGGCTGTGGATGGGTCATATCGGGTGAAGTGAGATTCTCGTGAAGATTCAGATGCGTCTCTCTTGCCAGGGGTATTGTTCAGACCTGTTTGAGTTTGTTTCTATTGTTGGAAATACTGTTAGTCAAATTGGTTGTCTTTTGCAGGTTTGGCCTACCCAGACAGTAATGCTTAAGGTTAATGAGCTTAGCTGTGTGAATGAAATCTACCATTCGGCAGCATTGGAACATTTTGGATTCAGAGTCAGGATATGGTATGTTTTCATTCACTGAAGTGCACCCTTAAAATAACCGGCAATGGAGTTGCTCTCCTCATTACATATTTGGTGATGTTTTTGAGTTTCTGGTTAATATTGAAATCTAAATTTACCACTGGATTATGACAATAAGTCTGTGTTAATACTATTTATGGCAGTGCATCTTTCTTGATCTTCCTTTGGGAGGAGTATGAGTATTCTGTTTGCCCTTTCTCACAGCTGAAACTTCTCACCAACACTGTATGCTCCTAAGTGAAATTTCTAGGGTACTGTTCAAAACCATCTGAAGTACGTTGTTTACAAAATGTCTTTTTATACCCCCTTTTCATGACCAAACTAATAACCAAGATGGCCAGGTAGTAGTGGATCAACATGTCTCCACTGTTACTTTTCATCAGTTTAAATGAAAATGATAAGGGCTCAAGGTCAGTGAGTGGTCACTGTTGAACTGTAATGTTCTTCTCCCTCGGTCATGTTACAAGCCATATCCCTGAATCTGCAGAACAGCCCATACCAAAATCTCCGAAGTTTAAAGAACGACATCGACTGTAAATGTTCTCATTTCTGTTTGCGTGTTCTAAAACGTGTAAATCGTATAAAAAGTTCCCCTTCGACTGGAATGGCTTGTTGTCTGGCTGCAATATTCCAGAAGAAGACATTTGAGTGAGTTGTTTCACTTTATATTTGGTACGTATAAAACTCACCCCTGGCAGGGCAGACAGGGTTACCCCACGAGCATCTCCGAGAGGGTTCCGTGAGACCCCACCCCACCACACAGAAAACCCCTCGCCTTTCAGCATGTTGCATTCTGGGAGAGGGCTCCAGATGGAACCATGCACAGCAGGAGGAGTTACCCCTCCAACCCTTGTGAAAGCTGTGAGAACGTACGAAACCTTTCCCTGTGAGCGTAGCAGAGCGTGGGCTGTGGCTCTGCTCTGATAACCTGCAGCCTGCGGCGGGCTTTCAGCAATGTCTTGTAACCTTTACCGTTCTGAGATTCGCACAGACTCCGGGGTGTGGTGGCCATGTCTCTCCTTCTCGTCGGTGCTTTCGCTTTGCTTTGAGCCTCTGTCTCAAGTTAAGCTATGTGGACACTGGCGGTTCGAGCGCCCTCATCCTTTATGAATATGTAAAGTGACCCCCTTGCAGAAGTACAGTGCTCACGGGCTTATTGGACAGTGCCAGCCATTTTTTAGCAAAGCTGGAAAGGGGAAGTTTTTTTCTCCCTGCCAGAAAATGGAAAGCTCTTCACGCTAGAAGCGGACGTGCTGTAAGGCGTGATTCTCGACTGGTTGAGAGAGGTTTGTGATGCGCCAGAGAATAAATGCAGGCAGTGGTTTGAGGCAGGATGGACTGCAGGGTTCATTTTTTTTTTCTTTTTTGACCCCAGACGGCGGGGTCCCCTGGGGCTTCTCCCACTGTGGCAGCAGCCTGTGAGGACCCCTTAGAGTCGGGCTGCTCCGCCTCCCGTGCGGGCGGCCGGTTCCGCGTGCCCCCACCACGTCCTGTCATTTGTCGGTGCGGCAGCCGACGCCCGCTGTTGCTGGGCTGAGGACGGAGTGGCACTGCGCCACTCTGCTGTAATCCTCGCGCCGTGCGGAGCCCCCCCCGCGCTCCCTCCCACAGAGCACGGCTCTGCCGCCTGCCGTCACCCAACACAACGCTGCGCAGACCGGTGCTGTGTAGCGTAGCGCAGTGCAGTGTCATACGACATGGCGTGATGCTACTCCAGCAGTGTGATATAACTTATGCCCCTGTCTGTTAGAAGAGTGGAAATGCAGGTAAAGGGGGAGGGGGTACTCAATGCCTCTTTCTATGCTCTGGTGTCACCCGCTACCTGCGGCATTGCAGTAATCCCCAGTCCTGCACGTCTCCAGGTTAGTAAAAATCTATTTATTCTATCTGAAAGAAATCTGGGAGGAAAAGAAATCTATTAAACGATGTTAATCTGCAGTTGGTAGTCGTGAACAGACCACCTCCACCCCCCCCCCCCCCCCCCACGCACACACACTCCCTCAGGTCAATAATTGCAGCCGAGTGGAGGTCTCTCGTGTGACTTTGGCAGCGAGCGCGGCGCGTGACCTCTACGCCGAGCCTCCCCCCGCGGCGCGGTGCCGCTAAACGTCTCCCCGTCTAGACGGTGTGAATGGAATTCTGAGAGGCCGGCCATTGATTGGGTGGAAGGTGAGCCCCAGCTGGCTGTCTGACACCGTGCCATCGCCATGGGAGACGGGTGCAGAAATGAGCAAACAGCTGAGGGGGGTGGGGGGTGGGGGTGCGGGCTTTAAAGGGTACTGTGAACTGTTCTCCGAAAGCCCGTACAGTTATCCTTTAATGTCTATATCAGATTGGAGCTTGCAGCTGAAATTGTGGGGCAGTGGAAAAGTCGGCAGGCTTTCGAAAAAGGGCCCTGTGTGTTTAAGCAGACGTCCCAAGCATAGTTTTTGTCCCAGGGTTTCATTTTTTCACATTCACCCAGTGCCATTACCGTGAATAGGAACCTGGCCTATTTGTCTTTCTGAGAGCACGCACTCAATAAATGAGCCTTTTGAGTCAGATTTTATTTCTTTGTTTTAAAATGTCAAGCCCAACACTTTATCTGGCTTCTGTTTTCTCTTATTGTAACCATGGGGGCCTTTAAATTTCTTCACTTAGCTAGAAGGCTGTCATTACCTCAAAACATTGGCATTAAAACGCTTGCAAAAATAGTTTTGAGGAGATCTTAAAAGGTGTTCAAATGTACTGTCTTCAATTTTGGCTGATGTGAAGTCTCTCCTGTTGATGATTAAGACATGTAGGGGAAATATCTTTCCAGGAGTGCTGGACGTGCAGAAGGTAAATACATTTTGGGAAGTTTCTTGCACTTTTTATATGTTATTGTGAACAAGTTTCCATCTGCATTTTTTGTTATTGTTGGTTACTTTACTCTTGGTTGCGGTGGAGAGGTGAATGATTGACGCCAGCGTTGGGATTGTGTCGTGAGGTGAAAGCATACGGAGCCCGTGGGCTGCGGGCCTGGAAAAGAGCAGGCATTTGAATACGCAGACTGATCCTCCCAGCACACAACCGGCCCCTGGCTCGGTCAGCGCACGTGCGACGGACATCCTCGAAGTGCGAGTTTGCACGGCATGCAGCAGCCTTAGCGAGGGACGTGGTGCCGGCAGAGGTTCTGCCAAAAGCGAGGGGGAGGAGTCTTGGTGAGCCTGCGGCGTGGGCTCCCGCGGATGCCGTGAGCGTCTGCCGTGTCTTCCGCTTTGGGTGAGCTGCTTTTTCAGCTGCTGGAGATGAGACGCGGGTGGAGGGAGGAGTATGGTTGTTCTCTGAGCACTTCTTACCGGACCAACCAAAGATGTTCAGTGTTGGTCTCTGGCCTTTAGAATGCAAATTGGTATTCTGGGTAATTTACTTTCAGCGGCACCTGACTTTTGACTTAGGGGAAGTATTTAGCTGGATGTCAGTATTTGTGTAACAGCTTTGTATGGGCCTTCTTCTTGGTCCGTTCTAGATACAAAGATACTATCTACTATCCACTGTCTTTGTATTCAATGTCAGTAAATGAAAATAACCTCCCACTGATGTGAAACGAATTGAAGTTTGAACGAATGGTAATTGGTCAGAGAAATATTCTTGTAGGACGGGCAGGAAGTATTGGCCCACTAATACACACGCTTGCAGAGCTGGTATCAGACTGGCTCACTTGGTTTACATTCCAGCTGGTTTTCTATTACCTGTTCGTTGCTCTATCCTCTGTCAGCTCTGCCTGTTAGTCACTGGTCTTGGGCCACACGTAATCAAACTGTGGGAGGAGTCAGCAACCTTCGTAGCTGCTGTGTTTATGTCAGTCTAAAAACAGAGGGAGAGATCATCGGGGGGCAGAAAGAGACATGCTACCATCTGTGGTCACGGCAAATGGTCAGTTTTGAACTGCGGGTGATGTCCAGGCAGGCTGCAGCGTTTGGTGTAAGGCACTGTGCTACTGCTATGGATGTGGGTAATGCAGTGGATAAGCTCCTGTACTATGCCGGGTCGTTTTAACCTGGTTCCAGCTCTACAGGAGAAGCAGCACTGACGTTTAGATGTTTAATGCTGCAAGGTGAAGGTGATTCTTCAAGCCGAAGTTATTCGATTGAATGGAGAGTTTTGAGGAGCAGCGTTGCTCATTGGCCAGCTGTGTCGACCAGTTAAAACTCAACCTGGATTGAGACCAGAATTTTCCATACTTGGAGGCCTTCTTGCATGCATAACTTGGTGTGGGAGGAAAGGAAAGGGCTACAGTTGTATTTAGGGCAGATATCCAGCAATATAACTGTCTTTACTTGTCATCCAGTAATGGTTTATTATGTTGCCTTTCATGTATAAACATTAAAGTACGCAAAAAGCAGGAAGTGGCAAAAGTCGGTGTGTCACAATACTAACAGGTGCGTTGTTAGCAAATGTCTAGCAGGAGACCAAATGAGCTTCTCGCAGCCTGGCTGTAGCCGACGCTTTGCATAAATCCCTGCATACTGCAGAACACGTGCTGCTCGGCAGCACGATTTGTGTTTGAAACCAGGCCCGATAATGTGTTTGGGCTCCACGGCACCTCGACTGCGCTAAAAAATTTGATTGTGGATTTATTTTATTTATTTGATTTTTTTTGGAAATTCCTTTGAAAACACGGAAAAGGGCCTGATAAAAAAGGCGAGGGGCTGCAGTCGCCCCTTCCGATGGAGGCTGGCCGCGCGTGGCGCACTGAAAACCAGACGTGTATTTCCAGCCTTTGTTCCAGTTTCTGCCTGCTGCACCAGCACAACGGGGCATTGAGCGTCTCCCCGAACACCATGTTCTCGTTTAGCATTTTGCTCTATTAACATTGTTTGTGCTTGAGTCATTTAAGGCGTGTAAACATTACCGTTCAATGGCTTTTTAATGAAAGGCTTTTACTCCGTAGCGCGCATCTGCATTAAAAAATGTTAACTAATCTGTTACTGGGTGGTGGAAATTCAGCTGGCCGCTTTCCTCAGACTGGCTGTGCCCAGCACGGCATAAACAAGGCAGACGGCTTCACCCAAATGGGCTTGATGGGGAAACGATTTTGTATTGGAGAATTGCCTGTACAGCTGCTTGTCTGATGCACCTATGTACCAGCCAAGAGTGCCAGAATCTGCACTTTAGGGCAGGGTCTGGGGCCTCTCTCCCCATGTCCTTGAGTGTTACCAATCCATAAAATGTCCAGAAGAGGTTGGTGTTTTGTGCAAGAGTTGCCAGTCTGTGATTCAGGATCGTAATGGATTGAATCACAGACTGGGGCTCCTGCTGCTGTTGACGTTTGTCTGGCTGTGTGGGCGTGGTGGCAGGTGTTTTAATCCCAGAGAAATTCAATTTAAACTCTGTTAGTTTTGCTTTCTTTTTGAGTGGCTTTATTATGGGTGCACTGGCAAGCGTAGCGTGCTGGGTTGGTTATGCTACTTATTGTACAAATGCAGATATCGACAGCAACATTATTAGCATGTTTTTATCCACAACTGCACGTGCAATGTTACCATTCAAATTATCTGAATAACTTGGTGGGTGAGTGGGAGGGGGTTCATGCATCTCCTGCTTTCAGTGTGGCAGGTAACTGGCCACTGTTGTGAGACACTGAAGATGTTGGCACCATATTAAGATGGACCAACATTCCTTTCTGAGCAGAAGACTCTGGATATTTAGATTGCAGACACTGGACAGGGGCCTAAATGAGGACTCTGAACTCTTCCACTTCCTGTGCCTGACAGGCACTGTGCTGGTAACAAAACACCTCTCCCTCCACTTGTTCTTTATGTCTGAGTTTTTCTTTGATCTTTTCCTATTCCAGACGACACAGTTTGTAGTTCTGACTTGTTCTGCTTCATGCAAAGCGCAGTTTGACTGTTATTGTTATGTTTTCTATTCTTTTAGTGGTAGTTTTTGTTCTGTGGCTAATGTGATGCATTTGGATTTTGGTCTCTAGAGTAGTTTAAACTGACAGGATGACTCAATCGGCTGACGGTCTCTGACAGTTCTAGTGATGAACGTAGGAAGTGCCAATGACCTGTCAAGGTTAAATGCTGACCAAGCCGCAGCAGGCGAAACCCCTTTTTCTCGGTGATTCATTTTGTTTATGAATCGAGGGTTGATGATCAACATGAATCAAGAGTTCGTTGATGGAGTGCGGACGTTTCCGCTCTGCGCTGACAGGAGCCAGGGCTCGGCAGGTCCGTTTGGAATGTCTCCCCCTCCCCCCCCCACCCCTGCTTGTGGGTTTGTCTTGGAAAGATCTGGAAACTCTCAGCCGCAGAAACAGATGTGCTCCATTATAGTCTCCGCTCTCGATTTTTCAACTTGTGCGGTCTTCTGAAAAGTGCGCTCTCCCCCGATGGACTGAACCTCTGACGCCCACCCACGATGCCCAGAGACACGGAGAGCATCTCTGCGGATGGTAGCTGTACAGACTTGTAAGCCGTCCAAAGACAGGGGTCGAAAGTCATTCGGACACTCTGCTCTGCAGGGGAATGCCCATGTTAATTGCGCCAACAGCAGTCGCCACGGCCGCGATCAGATCCGCGCCAACCCGCCATACTTCAGTTCCCTCAGGCAGGGGAAGTGTGCTGATAGGTTCTGCTCTGATCGCTGTCATGCAGGTGATTTGAGAACATGTCCATCGCAGTGCTTCCCATGTTTTGCTGTACCTTTGAAGTAAAACAAAACCTAGGGGAAGGATTTGGTGGGAGGCATCAAGCATTTACAAATTAGTCTGGGAAGAGCTGTTGACACATTCTTATTCTATCCAACTTAAGACTTAACTCTTTTGACAGCATTTGTTATTTTAAAAAAGCATGTATTTTTACCCAGAGAACCTGAAACTGTTGCTTGAATGACTGCTAAATGCTAATGGGACATGTGTGTCACAGTGAGCTGCTGAAGTTTGGGTCCCCGCGGCAGTCCCAGGTGTCCTTTTTAAGACGCGCGTGCCAGATCACAAGACATTAGGCTATTCATAGACCCGCGGCCCTCCTTGTGTGCCTGTCTGCGAGCCATGTAACGTAACTTGATATTGTCTGCCCGAACACGGGGTTCCGCCCCCGGCCATATGTTTTCCTGTCAGACGGCGGCCATGTTTTTAAGCCTCGCGGGAAGAGGAGGGGGGTTGACGCACATTAGTGGCCCCAGCAGCCGCGGCATATCGCCACTGGAAGTGCTCTGTACAATGACAATGAGATTTATTTAGTCTCTCATTCATATAGATTTTATATGACAAGGTATGTCATTTATATATCATAGTGGGAAAGCATTTACAGGGCATCTAGCGTGTTAACATGTATCTGTATGTTATGTGTGTATATGTATATATATATATTTATATATAAATTTTGCCCATATAATGTGTTTTAAGAGAGATGATGTGTTTAAAAACTGATTAAAATATTTTTGTGTTGCATGATAGCCAGAGTGTTTCTGAAGATGTGGTTCTGATGGTGCCTTGGGCTTGGACCACTTGGGCTCTGTACTGGAGTGCACCGTGAGGACGGCTGGTCTGTCACCCCCCTCCCTGCTGTGGAGTGTGAGCATGAATGGGCACAGGATGGTTTCGGGACAAGTGAATCGGATCATGGAACACAAAGTGAGACACAGAATCGGGCCCTTTGAAAAGGGCCGTTTGAAGAGCAGCTCTGAAATTAAAGCAGGGAGTGGGGAGCAGAGAGAGCGAGAGAGGCGCTAGGTATCTGCTTTAACTGGGTACCCTCCTCCTGTCGGCTGGCCCTCCACCAAACCTGGCATGGGAGGGCCGAGGGAGGCTGGTGGTGTGAAACGGAAGGGGAGCGGGCCATGGTGTGTCGAGGTCCGGCCCGCCCCTCTCCCGCCTCCTTTCTCCTCTCTCCAGTCTGGTAGCTGTGCCCGCTACCCCCTCGCCAGGGTGTGCTCCGAACATTGCCCCACCTGTCCCATCAGGGCCGCGGGTGCACTCAAGCCTTGATAGCTGATCCAGAGTCAGCTTGCTCATCCCAGAGCCCCACCGACGTGTGATTGCTCGGAAAAACGGGTGCTGATCTGGGATCAGTGCTTAGTGGTGTAGGCTGTCCACAACCACCATAGCGGTTTCTGGTCCAGCCGCACTCGAGTGAACCTAGACCTTTTAACCCCAGGATCATCCTTATATAATACAATGTATTCTTCCTTTGCACCACAATGTCAGTTATTCGGTTTGACGAAGTAAAAATAAATAGGAAGGAGCTGAAGCTAAAACGCTGGAGAAAGAATGGCTTGTGTTGGTCCTTGGTGGCAGTTTGATTCCATTTAAGTTTTTATTTATTTTTTTTTTAAAATGAGAAAAGAAGCGCCTTGAGGAATCTGCACTCTGTGTAAGAGGGCAAATGATTTAGTCAGCCTTGAGCTATTGGTACATCGTGTATGGATGTTTCAGTGTTAACAATAGTACCCAAAAAGAGAGAATCTTGGATGATAAAGAATCACTGCCAAGGACTTCTGACACAAAGGGGCTCATCCCTTAGAGGTTCCCGTCACGTGCTGCAGGTGAAGGCTGGGTAGGAGAGAGGGCGGTGTCTACAGCACAACACAGCACTAGAAACCAGTCCCTCCCAGCGCTGTGGGCGCTAGCGGGCCGAGGAGGCCGCGGCATTGGCTGAGAGCAAGTCCTCCGAGTCAGACGCCTGTGCGGCCTTACCATGGGCGAAGCGGGCCGAGGATGCGGGCCTCGATGGACGCTCCGGTCCGCAGCCCCCGGGCGTGGTGTGATGCGGAGGTCGCCCTGACGGTTTCAGGGTAATTTTCCTCTCACTCCGCCTCAGTGGGCCACTTTGCCAGACTGATGCTGCTGCCCGCGCCTCACAGATGCAGACAGGCGGGGACGGGGGAAAAAAAAGCACCACGTTTCGAGCGAGACACCTGTCATCAGGGCCTGTTGCGAAAGTGTCTGCTCTGAGGAGAATATCCCGGGGATTAAAGCGGCAGACTCCTCTGGAGGGGAGCACCGCCTCGTCTGTCTGGATGGGGAGGGTGACACAAAGGGAGAGTCGGAGGAGGCGCCCCAGATCGGAGGATCTGACAGGAAGTCTCAGATCAGGATAAAAGCCCACCGGTTTTCCTCTCGTCCCCTCCCCCTCTTATTTGTGAAGTGAAACAGAAATGAAAGAGCTGGGAAGGATGGCCCGTGCTGGAGAGGCGCGTGGCCTCGCCGAGTCTCATCAAGTGTAATGATGGCAATAAATTCCCCATCTCCGTCTCTCTCTCTCCCCCCCCCCCACCCCATGTGCGCGGTGTCTGCCGCCGGCTGGGGCCGTTCTCTGCGCTGTCTGAGTGGAAATGCGATCCTGGCAGGGGGGCGCCCCCCCCCCCCCACACACACACACACACACACACACACACACACACACACACACACACACACACACAGCACGGCTTGTTAAATCATCTCCGAGCTGACGGAGGCAGTGCAGGACCGGAGTGACTCACCCAGCCGGGGCCCGATCAATCCTGCGTCCCAGACAAGGGGAGAGAGGGTGCGGACGGCCTCGCACCGATGAGGGCTGACAGCAGCCTCTCTCTCTTTCTGTGTCTGTCTCTGTCCTGCTCTCTCTCTCTCTTTCTCTCTCTCTTTCTTGCTCTCTCTGTCTCTCTGTCTGGGTTTCTCGCTCTCCACCCCCCAATTGTGAATTCTGATTCACTGCGCTTTCTCGAAATGACTTTATAGTGCCTAGTGTTGCTAAAGCAGGTTTACAAATATGAAATATATGATGGCGTGATAACAGTGTTAATGACTGTAACTTGCACAATAGTGTAAATGTTACTGCAGTGAGAATAAGCAACAGAAAAGACTAAAGCCAGGGGGAGATGAAATGCTGGCTGTGTTGCTTCATAGCGTCTGCCCAGCATCCCTAAGGCGGTGGCAGGTGGACCCAAACCCAACTGCCATGCCTGTGGTCTGTTCCTCCTCTCCTAGCAGGACGGGGACTTTTCTCAGCTGCAGTCTGAGATGGCATTAAACCGTGGTGTCTGCTTTCCAAATGTCGAGGTTTATCTAGGTCTGTCTGGCTTTTGGCTTCCCTCTGTCTGCCTCTTTCACTCTCTCTCTCTTTCTCTCTCTCTCTCTCTCTCTCTCTCTCGCTCCCCCTCTCTCTCGGGGATACACCAGCTCTAGTCCAGGGCGTTGTGGTTCCCACAGACGCCCGGGTGCTGTCCCCTCCGGGGTCTGCCAATGCAGTGTAGTGTTACAGAGTGCGCCAGCAGGACAGGTGCCACCTGTGTGGAGGTGGTGCGCTGGCAGCCAGCGGGCCGAGGCTGGTAATGGCATGGGCCCTCCCAGGGACCCGGACCTGCCAAGGCTCTGAGGGGCCCGTGAGGACAGAGCGTGGCTTAGGAGGAGCTGTCTCCGCTGGGGGAGGGCGGGCTCTTTTGTTCTGGGCTGAGTCGAGGCCCGGGGTTTATCCCAGCGGTGTCAGCTGGGCCAGTCCTCTCCAGCACTGGGCCTCCACCCGCCCAGCCAGCAGAGCTGTATTGAGCTGTTACACCTCTCCTGCTGAGAGGCTCCGCCCCCATCCCCCGCCGGGAAACGCCGTACAGAGAGGCAGGCTGCGGTGAACGGTGTGGATGCTGGCTGCTGTCGGGGGGTTCTGCTCTGCTGGAATGGGGGGAAGCAGAATGTGGTTCCGCTGCTGAGGCTGTCTCCCAGAATGGTTTGTAGCGCCTCCCAAAAAATTTCAGTTTCCTGAGCTGTCATGCGGGGGTGGGCTTGCGGAGGTCTCCGTTTCTATGGTAGCCTCTCCAGGCGTGATCATTTTGGTGGCATCGAATTAGCGCAGCGCTAATATCTGTTGCACCTTATTTGTCTCTTCTAATTTAAATGAACTTCTCTGTCAGAGAATACTAACATCACTGGCTGCTGTCACCAGTGTTTAATGTCAAATGCTTACTTAATCTGTTTTTATAAAATGTGTTCAAAAAATTGTCTTCACAATGATACGTTTATGTGTAAAACTCTGTTTTTTCTGTCTGTTCTTCATGACTCTGCCCATAGCATACCAAACATGAGTAGATGGATGTCATAATCTTAAGATTCAGTATCACAACTGGAATGATTGATCTGGTTCCAGGCTTGCAGTGTAGGGGACAAATATCTGTTTTGACAAATTACACTAGTTACATTGATTGGACATTTTTACCTGGCTGTGGCTGTCAGCTGAACACAGTGTATGCTGTTTTTATTGAATCAGGCCAGTGTTTGTCATCAGATTTGTGTAACAGTTGAAATATTCACCTGCAGATTTCATGTGTAGCCTAGTTGTTCTACCCATTTGGAAGAGCCTTTTCTTCTCTTTATTCTAGTAACGGGAATTGGTAGAAAATGTGTCTTTACTAGGGATGTAATGATATATTGAATTTTGCAATATTGCGATTAAAAATGTCTTCATATGGTCGTGGGACTGTGACAAAATCTACCAGGATATTACATGGTTATTTCTCTAGTATAGCTGCGTTCTACTATCTCTTCTTTTGAAAATTGTATTTTTGTTTTGCAATTGTACCAGGGGCGGTTTGTTCCTTAGGGCAGTCAGGCGACGCACCACCAAAGTGAGAAAGGGAGGGAATTTTTCTACCACATTGTACCACAGTGTTATGCTAAATGGAACTGTTCTAGACAGTTTGTCCTGCCTCTGAATGTCATAGTCCAGTCAGTATCAAGTCATGTTCCGAGGAGTACCGCCCCTTTCGGGCGATTTCAGTCTGGTTGAAAATCGCCCAGATAGCTCGGATAGACTGTCATGTTACGGCAGTTTTTTTCAAACTGCAGGCACTGCAGTGCAATCTGTATGTGTTCCAGGTGGGCTTGCAGTAATGTACTTGTCATATGTAACCTGTTGTAGGGATCGCTGGGGCAGCCAGCGATCTTGTCACATTCAAGGTCAACATGGCTAATGTTACCTCAACCCAGCAACTTGATCGTGTCATTAAGAGAAATACCGTTCAGTCATCGTAGTAATCATGATAAATTGGCAAGTAAAGAATTAAGACTACCCAGACCAAATTTAATCATCAAGCAAGTATCTACAAAGGGGGGAAATTGTATAACGGGATTTTCGCGGAGCTGGTATGAACGGAAAATGTGGCTAGCAGGCTGCGAAGTAGCTAATGCTTTGTTTGCAATGTGACTATCAAGTTAGCTAGCTGACTACTTTGCACAATGCAGTGTGACAATGTCTAGTTAGCTAGCTGTTAAGTCACCTTAGCCATCATTGCAACAATTGCCCCCCCCGAGAGATTGGGCAGGAGCCGCCACTGAATTGTACATACATAGTTCAATCATTCATTGCCAAAGACAATTCATGCCAATTTTTGCACATGCTTTGGTCATGGTTGGCTACTTTTATTTTATTTTATTAAAGAAGGAAAGCAGAAGCACTTAAAGTTAAAAGGAAAAACAAATTTTGTACAAATAAAAAATGCTGATTTATTATTTAATAAAGGACATTTTTTCAAGGCATCATTTTTCTTCATTTTTTAATATCGCGATAAATATTGTATCATTGACTTTTTATTGTGGTATTATCATACCGTGAGTTTTTGGTATCGTTACATCTCTAGTCTCTACTATCTAGACAGCTGTATATCATCAACTAAGATTATCTAAACATTTTCCATAAGTTGTGCACTTTTACTGTAGTGTTTATTTATTTATTTTTTTTACTGAACACAGTTCTCACAATATTGGAAGTACCAAGACTAGAAAGTAGGCATTTATGTATTTCCTAAGAAGTTAGTTTATCCTTGTGATAACATTAGGCATGATATCATATCTGTACTTTATGGGATGTTTAAGATTGAATTATTTAATTGCTTGGTTTCCTAACACTTTATTATAATGACCTTTACATAGTCCGATTAAAAAGTTTGTGAATCTCACTGGAGATTGTAGAACACGGTGACATTCAAGGGCACTCCAAGAGGGCTTCACTGCATTTGGAATCCTGAAACAAAAAAAAAAAAAACGGCATCCCCCCGGGGTTGGGGCGAGTAGCTGGAACATTACGGAGAAGGGACTTGAACAATGGAGTCACAGCTTTGGAAGGGCAGGACAAACAGATAGCAGGTTACCCTTGATCAAGGTCCTCCGCTGCCGTAGAAAAAATGTTGTTAGCTGGGTGGCTAATGTAAGCGCCGTGAGTAGTGTATGATAAGGTTTCTGTATGTAATGCTGAGCATACAGAAATCGTTCTCATAGACGTAGTCACAGACATGAGGAAACATGATGGGCTCAGAGGAGATCAGATGGAAGTTTGTTAAGCACCTCCCACTAAACCCACTTTTCTCTATGCATATCTAGCTCGGAGCATCACGTCAGGGTGTGGCTCCGTAAAACACCTTCATTCCCACGTTAATTTCTGATGTCTTTTTAACCCAATAGTTATAATGAGTGCCCTGTAATGTCACACCCTTCATATGTGCATCTTTTTTTCCTGCTTCAAAACGTGTTCTGTGTGAATATAAAGGGGGGGACGCACAGGTAAAGCGGAGGCCTGTTTCCCCCCCTCCAACGCGGCCCTGCTCTTTGTTATGCACAGAGAGGAGTGAAGTTGTTCACTCATTAATCACTGTCAGAGTTACAACACAGCCTCCAGGTTTTTCCTCATTGGGAACACACTGCTACAGGTACCGTGGCTAATTAAAGTCTGCGGTGTCGAGATCGGGGTGTGTCCACGAGGGAGTCTGCCTGGTGAATCTCGTCTGTGCCGTGGCAGAAACCTGTAACCCTGGGAGCAGCCGGCTTGCTGCTAATGAAATCGAGGCCATGGGGGTCCGTGTTCAAGCCAGCCTGGCCTTTCCCTGTTCAGAGAACCTGGTCGGAGAGACTCCATCTCAGGCTGCAGCGGAGGCAGGTGGTGACCAGTGTGGGCTTGAAGAAGGGCACTGTCGACAGAAAACAAAGAGGCGAACCGCAACCGCTGAACCTGCTCTACCGGTAGATACTGTGGGATGCACAGGTGTGCAAATGCTAAATTCCGGGTCAAGTGGAATTCAGCTGTTTTGCCACCAGGGCTTTTGCAGGCAGGGTAAATGGAGCCGATGAGGACCTCAGATCCGTCGGCATTGCATGATTCGTGCACTGATGGTTTCTTTATGTGAGGATGAGATAAGGAGTGTAAGACTACTTCATCACTTGGTGAAATTATAACCTGAAGGAACGTAACCACAGAGGTTAGGACCACAGTCTGAACTGGCGAGCTCGAAAAAGGAATTTGCAATCAGCTTATGCTCGGTTATGCAGTGCCAGTCCAAAGCAAACCATTGCACGGTATGTATGTCTTCTGTGGGGGCTCCTTGGGTGCAGCGCGACACCATGATTGCATTCATATTTCTCCCCCACCCTCTTTCAAGTGATGTCACCTTGCAAGAAAATGTGGAAGATAACCAGTTTGTTTCAAAATACCCAGATCATTAGCTGTAAGATTGCCCTTGTCAGAGGTTTATGTGCGCCAGTGGGCTGCTTTCATTGCCTTCAGAGCACAGTGGTTTTCTACAAGCTTGTGAATATTTGTGGGCTGGCACCTTGTCGATACTGAAGCATGTTTAGGCAAATAAACCCTTCTGTTGTAGCCTACAAAAAGAGCAAAAATGCTGTTTGGATTTCTTTAGTATTGCACGATAGATGTTTTTGTGTGTGTAAACACGTCTTTTTTTCTGTTTTTTCTGCTTTTTCACCCGATTTGGAGTAGTAAGTTATGCTACAGTGGGCTGGCGTTTTCGTGCACCCTTAAATATAAATGCAACCCTCCGATGCTATTACACTGCTGTTTTGTGGACGACAATGCGCCACACTGAAGCAAGTGTGGATTGGAGGATAGGCCCATGTCTGTTGATTGGATAAAAGCTTCTGCCAAATGAATAAATGTAAATAAATGTAACGTAAATTACAACAGTGGCACGGCGTGTAAAACCTGGCTGATGAAAACCCACCTTTCTCCAGCTGCACAAAGTCAATTGTGTTGCAGTGGTACTGACTCACAGTCATTATCTGTGAAACAACCAGCTCAGGTTCAAACCTGGGTCTGAGCTGTAAGTCTGGCTCATAGCTGTCTGGGCATCTTGGGAGCCCGTAAACATACTCCTTACTTAATCACTGTAAGCACTTGAGTACAAGTATCCTCCCCCACCCTCATAGGCCTGTTGTTACGGTTAGTCAAAGCAGACTCAAAGAGAGATGGATGATGTTTTGAATTTCCTGTCTATTTCCTGGCATGCTGAGTGTAGCTGCTCACCCCTGTAAGGACTTCCTGAAACACAGTCATGAATTCGAACTTTGCCCGTGACACCAATTCATTCGTTTTTAAGCCGGACTGGGGGTGGGGGTAGGGGGGAGGGGGTGGGCCACAAATCCGGTCTGCCTGAGCGGTGACTCGTTATGAGAGATGGCAGTTGTTCTGAAAAGGCCTTTATCACTTGTGCACAGATTCTACAATGTCATCATTGAGTCACTTTTGTTGAAAATAGCTGTGATCTGGGCTGCTGTTCACTCGCTGCGGTCTGAAGTTTTTAACAGTCGAGGCGTATCTTTGATTGCTGGCCGATCACCAAAATGCGTTAATGATGCTGAGTCAGACGGACTGCTTCTGTGCAGATAACAGATTGGCACTGGAGGGGAATTCAGAAAGGTGACTTGGGAGATGCTGGCTCTACTGTATTCTGGTGAAGTGAATGGCGCCTGACTTTAGCAGTGGCCTTTGAAATAAAACTGCAGTAATATTTAGAGGGGAACTTGTGCTGCTTGCAGACTTAAAATGGCAGTAACCCCTGGCATGCTGTATGGTGTATTTCACCCACCATGATTGGCCATGATCTAGGAATAAGTCACACGTCACACCTCACCTAGATCTAAGTCTTTAAAACACCTTTGCTGCACATTGCTTGTTAAATGTCTGGTCATGTCTCATAAATGGACAAAAGCCTTTTAGGAAGTAAGTGAACAGGTTTTAAAGCTATTGCACTGACAGTGTTCCAATGGAATTGTAGCTGCTTTTCCAGTGACGTCCTTTCCCACTTCACTTTGTGTCTTCTGTCAGAAATATCCCGAAGTATCCTGCATGGCATTGTGGGAAATGGCTGATATGAAATGAGGCATGGTCAAGAACCAAACAGATTTTAGAGCTGCAAAAACCTGTTCAGGGTTACAGTTAGGGGAAAGCAAGACCTGCCATTAATGCCCAGACAACATCAAATACACAGTAAAAGGCAAACAAGTAAGACAGCCATTGTGCTATGAACACAAAGGGTCAGAAGGAGTTCCAGACAGCATGTACTGAGCAGCTCGCCACCCAGAATATTGGGTCTGACAATTCATTTTCTCTTCAGAGCCTGACACCTGGCCCAGACGCCCCCCATGCACGTGTGCCTCCCACTGCCACCCGCCCCTCCAGGGAGGGCAGCTGTCTCTGATGTAGCTGCAGCAGGAGCGGTGGCATTGGGATGAGGTAGAACTTTGCTGTGAGGTTGCCGTTGTATTTGTCCTTCAAGCCATTTCTGCAAAGCTGAGTCTGGCTCACAGAGCGTTTCCTCCTTTTTCTCCAGAAGCTCTTTTTTCATCCTATTAGTTTGTCAAGATCCGGAGGTTTCGACTTTAAAGTACTTTGAGCTGAATTCTTAATCACACAATGGGATAGACCTTCACGCTGCTTCCAAAAAGTTCTTATTTTTTTGCAAAGTCAATTGAAATATTATTTTTTTGCTTCTTCCTTTCTTTTCTGTGTCCCATAGAAAGTTGTTGTGGAGGTGTTCTGAACTATGATAGTCTGCATGTGTGCAGAAGGAAGATTTTCCTTTGCCATAGTCTCCACCTGTGGTTATGTTTGATATGCTCTGTAGAGCATGGAATAGTGGAAGGACATTTAACTGGAAACTGTGTCTGTGCACTGTTTATATATCAGTATTATACATTAATCTGATTTGATGGTTGTGTTTAATGGCATTATGAAATATGGCAGACTTTGTATATCTGTATCCGGTAAGAAAATATCAGTCCATGTAAATCTAAATCTGCTGACCCTCAAGATGATCCTTTGATTAATCATAAGCGTGAAGCCAAAGAGTGCTCCTTAGAATGTGCTGTTTTCAGCTGTTCCGCAGCCCAGATGTGACATTTTGACAATAAACCTGATGTATAGCCAGATTAGCCCTGTCAGCTTTTCATACTCCACCGCAAACCAGCGTGACACAAAGCAGATCAGGAATATTACAGATGATACCTTCGCTTTTGTCACCTTTTGTGCGCTTTGTCAATTACTCTGCACTTCATTACACGCGGCGTGACAAATTGTTCCTCTGTCTTCGTGACACCAGGGATTAGATATTAAAAAGGGAGGGAAAAACCCCCAACTTTCCAGATCTTTTAAGAAGATCCTCCGCTTTCTCGGGCTGCGGTTCCGTCGCAGCCCACGGATTACGAAAATAAAATAAAAATGTTCTCTCCGTCTCAGCGGGTCTTTTGGAGAGCTCTGATAAAAGGAGAAAAAACCTTTGCGGAGGCCAGAATCAATGATGACAGATTTTCGTTCGAAACTGAGAAGTCTTAAAATGATGGCGCTGTCTCTCCCTTCCCCCGGTGCCGGGCCGCAGACCGTAAATTAAGGCCGCAGAGCGCTGTGTCCGGGGCGGCGATTGAGAAATGAGGAAGGATTGCTTAGAAACAGATGTATTCTGTCCGTTTGACAGCATCTCGGCCTCCACTGCTTGGCCGTGGAGTGGTGGGGTGGGTGATGTCAGCTCAGACGGGCTTTACAGTGACGATTTACAGTTGAAGTATGGGGAATTAAAAAAATGATGCATAACAAAAACACCATAAACATTTGTTTCGGCAGATACCATTTAGCACTCTTAACCGCAGCTGCAAAGTTTTATTTTCTTCTTTTGGCAGAGATTTTTTTTAATGCGTTTGGATTTTTTTACACAAAGGTAATCTTTGTGGCTGGGTTAGGCGGTAGGTACAAGGAGGGGAAAAAAGAATATTTGTGTTTGGAATGTCCAGCATAGCTTTGTTCGCCAAGGTAACTAAATCATAATGTCACTAAACACACTAAACAGCATTTGTGCTTTGTAGTGTAATTTTTACAATTGCTATTATGCTCAAATCTCACTGCCGTCGAACATCTTAACGTGAAGTCACCTTACGCGGCCTGTCTGGCTCTGTGTTTGTGTTTGAATTGGACGAGGTCCCATTCATTCTAGGAATCGTGATTTGCGTCATTTCAGATGGGCACCGCTAAGTCGCAGCGTTTTCAGACGGCGGGTTTGCACGCGGCCGCGCGGTTCACGCGGGGTAAAGGAACATTCTTCGCCGAGCTTCCCGAATTCCGTCGTGCGATCCCGGGGACCGGCTCTGGGGCTCCTCTGACGCAGCTCGCAGCTGTCTGCCGCCTGCGGCCCGCACAGACAAGAGAACAGAGAAAGAAAGAAAAAAAAAAAGAAAGAAGAAAGAAAAGAGGAAAGAAACGGCGATAGTCGCCCGAGCCGGGCAACGTGTGGCGGACCTGCGGCGGGCGGCGAGCTCAGACCGCGTTGTCTTTAAGGGCTCCCTCCGCACTATCGGTGCTTTCTCGGGGATTTAATCATCGTTTTAAAGAAATGTCACGCCTTTCACGGCTCATCAGTAGATGACTCATTGGTTTACTTCTTCTTTCCTGTCTGATGCTTTCAAAACAGTGCCAAACTGCATTTTCGACAAATAACGCAGTAAATATTCACATTCTAAATTGTGTCAGGAACTTAACCAGCCTATGCTTTTTACATTTCAGCACTGTTTTTTTTTTTCTCTCACTCACTCAAGACATGGACTGCAGTGTTTTTAGTGGAGTAGCATCTGATTTCTTATCTCACTTATTATGTAAACTTAAAGAAAGCTAGGTATGACTGTAGTTTATTAAACAGAAGTGCAGTCATGTTTTGAGCATAATTTCATGAAATATACTGGGCCAAAGTGGGGTGTCACCTTATGTATATCTGTGGATCTTGTGTGTGGATCTTGGATGTTTGGATTGGATTGCATGTTTTTGGCATCTGTTCAATCAATTGTCTGAAGGTCAAACGTGAGTGTTGTCCAAATGATAGATGTAAATCCTCTGTATCACCTCAGAACACTCAGATCAAATGCCCTTAAAACATAAATAGTGTTGTGTCTCGACTCAGTGTTGCTGATGTATAAGTACAGCAACTGGACTGAACTGTGTAAGCAACCTCTCTTTTAAGCTGTTGACAGCTTCAGGCTTCTCTCTCTCTCTCTTCAGGCTTCTCTCTCTCTCCAGGACTCTCAACTATGTTGATTACAAAGCTTGTGGCCTCCCTGTGTTTTATTTATTTTTTTGTGCTGTGGGGAAGTCTAGGACTCTACAAATATCCCCCTAGAGGCTCTGTCATGCAACCAAAAGCTTCCTAATTTTTTTTTTTTTTTTTTATGACTGGCAGCCTTGTTCGGCCACGCTATCAGGTGCATGCCGGTGATCTTTGAACACATTTGAATGTCCCATGGAACGTCCAGTTCCTCTTGGCATTCTTTAAACGGTATCTCAGACTCAGGCCCCTGTTTCACACTCCCTGACCGAGAATGGCCTAGTTAGGTGCATGTTTGTGTGTTTGTGTGTGACAGAAAGAGACCGTGGAGTGGCACGGCACCAGATGTAGAAACGCTTCCATTAGGTAGGTCTGCACACAGCCATGTCCAAGTTAAAATTATCAGGAAGTGTGTGTGGAGTGGAGATAAATATAGCCAGACGGTCACATGAGCTGCACTGCTAGCTTTATTCTCCAATTATCAGCCAGGCCTCAGAAATGGTAGCCCGAAAGAGACAGTGTGTACCAGTCTGCTTTGTCAGCTGGTCATGTTTAGTGAAATCCAAACCACATTTACACGTTTACACAGAACAGACAGAAGTATTATGCGTACAGAGGGGTGGGGGGCGTGTTTCGTATGTTGTGCTTAAATAAAACTGACTTTCGACATCAAGAAAAGTGTTCGTTCATGTGACTGTTATGTTGTCTTGATTCTGTTGTCGAGGAAGCACCCCGATTTAACTGTTCCAAAACTGTCACTTCTGCCTTTTAAAAATTATCATTTAAAGTCCTGTCTCGCCATTATCACGCCACATGCTGTGTAGTCCCTTTTTCATCTGAAAATGAGTGTCAAACCTGCATTCATTCTTCAGTCAGTCTCACCCCGCACTGTACTTTTAATAGGTGTCTGGACCATGTCAGTGGAGTAGTCAGTGACTGCGTTTGCAGAAATTGTGAAGTGCTACAGTAGCTAGAATACCCCGGTTTTCATTTCAGTAGTTTGGAGTGGCAGTATTCTCATGAAGCACAAAGGCATATCAGTCAGTTTACCACCATTTTAAGATTTTGCTGGAGCAAGCTGTGTAATGCCCTTCCAACATGGACTTAGTTGAGATTAGCAGACGGTTAGTCTCTGTGTATCACAGGCGCATAATCTGTGGTAATTCGGCCTGTGACGAAGACACTGTACGTTGATTTGAATGTTCTAAGAGAAAAATGCACAAAATTTCTTTGCTTTTTTTCCCCTCTCTGTGTCTAAGGGCCTAGAAAGAACAGCAAATAAAACCTGGCATGTCATTAGAATCCCAGGCAGAGAGATGGGAACTGTTTGCTTTGTCTGCGTTCTTGCCAAAGAATTCCTCCTGTGTTGTTCTGTTTTTATTATTATTATATTAATAGTATTTTAACTAGCGCAGTGCTGTGCGGTGCAGGCCTTTGCTGAACAGGCCGTTTTTTTATTCCCAGACAAATGCCTCTTTTGAAATGTAAATGGTTTCGTGTTTCTCGGTATGTGCCACCTCCAGCCCTGTTTATCTTCAGACTTCAAAGTGCTTCCCTGTCATGTTTTTGCATCTTGACGAAAAAAAAAGAGAAGAGGTCACAGTGTTTTCCTTTTGAAAGTTGTCTTTAATGTAAACTGTCTGGGCGCGGAGTGGGAGATTCCTCCCTCCTCTGGCTTGACCGTGTTTTTTTCTCCCCTTGTAAAAAGAGCCACAGGTTATCAGGGGGCATCGTCCCCACTAACCCACAATCAGTTTTTCTCCTGGTTTTTGTCATTCGTTTGCTCATACTCTCCCTCCCTCCCCTCTTTTCTTCCAGCTCCCGTGACCAAGAGCAAGTGGCGGTGCGTGAGCAGCGGGACCTGCGGAGCTGAGGGGCTTTGAGACGAGCAGTCGCATCGCAACCGCACCGTGAGGGCGGCGGCGGCGGTGGTGGCGGCATGTCCGTAGGGACCGCGCCGGAGGTAGCGCGCCCGTGAGCAAGCCGACGCCTGCAGTCGGGGGGGTGACTCGTGAGTTCGGCCATGGCCGGGTGTCTCTGGCTGGGAGGATAACGCCAGACGCCACCCTCGCCGCACTGACTTTCAGAGCGCTGCCACTTTGAGACCGGACGACCCCCCCGTCACCCATCCCCCCCGCCCCCACCCCTCCCCCTCGCACCCACCTGGCCCTCGGACCCAGTCCAGCTTGCGGCTTTCGGGAGGGACGCCCGGCGACGGTGACATGGACTCTTGAGGGGTTTAAGATGGAAGCGAGACAGCTCCGTGTCTCACGGCAACCCACACCCACCCGGACTGGTTAACGTTGGGATCACAGGCATTGCTGGGGAAGCAGTATGCAGGAGGCTGGCTCTCCGGCCACAAATGCTTTCACAGGTAATTGGGGGAGGGGTCTCACAGCCTGAGTGATGTATGAGGGTGGAGCCTGATGGGCATTACTTGCAAACCCTGTGCAACACCTTATACTGCAAACCCTTGCTGGCATCAATGGGCCAATGAGGCATTCTCTCCAGTTGCTAAGCAGCACCCTAAAAAAAACACACTGCCATGAGCTGTACCTGTAAATTAGTTTGGATGACACATGCAATGTCTATTTAAGGGCTCTGTCAGGCTAAAGCTGGCTCTGTATATATTAGAGCCCCAAATATTGTTTCACATCTTGGGCCAAATGTGGACATAATGGAGTCACAGGAGGCGGAGATGAAAAGGCTTTGTGAGACGTGAGGTAACAGATGACCCAAACCAAGCCCCCTCTTCCAGGGCCCACATCATTCTCAGAGTGGAGGGATGTGGGTGGGGGGGTGTATTCGTGAGCTCTGGGTCCGGTGTTTACTAAGCCAGCACACCCCGGACCTCCTGCGGTTCACTGCCGTGGAAATCTCGGCCATGTGGAAAACGAAAACATTCGGATCAGACTCTGATTAAACCAAACAAGCCAACTTTTTTTCTTTCTTTTGAACAAAGGTAACAATGTGGGCCAAGATTGTCTACTCAGCAAAACGATCTGGATTTGACCCCTGTGTGCTGCTTTCTGTGAACAGTGGCAGTGTTGTGTTAAATGGAGTTACTGATCATTTGTGTGCTTCCTCAATACTTTGGGCAAAAAGGATATGGGAGTCTTTCATAACTGTTGCCTCCTCAAAACGCCTTAGGAATAATCCTCATATTCACTCACACCACATTTTCATATCCACAAGGTGAAGGTGTGAATGTGGCCTTGCTCTTTGGCAAATACTGGTGGTGCTCCAATGTGCAGAAAGTCAGAAAAGCTTGTTGTGGAGGTAATCTTTTTTTTTTCTTAATTTTCTCACTCAACCCTTGGTTGTTGGCAGTGTAGGGGGAAGTTAGTCTTCCTCACATGGGCAATGCCAATTATGTAGGGACAATGCCTACAATGAGAGAAGGGTACCACTTATGTGTAAGGAATAACCTTACATGAGGTACCAATTATGTTGGTGATAATAAATTAAACACATGGAGGTGCCATCCAGAATATGGCGTCTACCATAGCGGTCATCAGTTTCAGTTTCGTATATCAGTCTCATAAAATGCACTAAACTATTAATTTGGAACTTCAGTTAATAATTGAATTAATAATCATAATCAAAATTACTATTATTAATAGTTAATCTTAATCAAATCACTATTATCTATTTAGCTAACTAAACAAATAACACTGGTGATTCACCTAAGAGGTGAAGGCATTTAGAATTCTGATCAGCAGAGGTTGGTGATATTCATTCCATGTGTAACATTACAATACAACCTTGGAAAAATAATGCATTTATTGAAATATAAAAACCAAAGTAGTTATGCAACACATTTATGTACAATGAGTGGAGTGAATGTGTATGTATTTACACTTATGTGTAGGTTCGAGTGAATGTCTTGCGCTAGTGTGTGAGCGTGTCATAGGGTGTGTGTTCCTTTGTTCTGGGTCGTGCGTGTGCTACGCGTGCACGTGTGCTGCGCGTGCTTGCTGAACACGTGTTCAGAGAGAACAAAGGAACATGCGTGTGGCGGCAAGTTTGAGTTGCCTATGTGCATGTGTGAGCGAACATAACGTCTGTCTGGTACAGGATGTGTTCGGACGATTGATAACCGCGGGGTTATTTTATGCAAATTAAAAGGAGGTACCGGGGTTAGCAAGAAGATACGCATACAAAGACCCTACATCTCTGTGTGGTATCTTAACTAACGCTGCATTGTGAATAGTGTGTGACAAATCAGATAGGAAGAACGAAACATAGCTAGTTGCGTTACTCGTAATGATCTGAAACACACGGATGTACAACATTCATCAATGTAGCTAACAATCGGGTGTTTAGCTATGCAAAGTCCTATGCCCAGGGTTAACAGCCTACTGTAGCTCATGAAATGAGGTCCAAATCTTGGGGTTCCGTGGGTGGTTTCGCTGGCAGTTCCGTCGTCGAGGAGCGAAGGGTGGTCTGGTTCGGTCTGGATCGGTCCAGGAGCTGAGGGTTTCTTTCTGCCTGGGAAACGCGTTGAGGTGGATCCGGTCGTACCTTTGTCTCCGGCTAGTAACAAGTTCGCGCTGCTCTGATCGCTGACGCTGAAACTTGGCTCTTGTGTTATTGATCTCCGCTAGCAATTTGTTGCTAGATTGGAGAATCTGCTTTCCGTGTCCCGTCCGCATGGTGCGGCCTTCGGGAGAGAGTGAGTGAAGCATCTGTCTTCTTCGGACGTGTGAAGCAAGAGAGGAGTGAGCAGTACGTCCATCTTCTTCAGACTTCCAAAGCAAGAGAGAGAGTAAAGGAATGCACCCGGTTTTTACTAGCATCGTTGCGGGGGGCATTTCCTGTTTGCTGTAGCTGTCCTTGGTTGGGTGACAGGTCGTGAAACTGTATCTGAGATTGCGTTTCACATTAAAAGCGATTCATGTGTTACTGTCCCTAAAAGTTGAACAAATAAAATGAACGAATCTATCTGTGGATGGCACTGTACCTACAGCAGTCTTAAATAGGCCTCTTTGTTCCCAGAATGCAGCTCTCAGTAGGTCTTTAAAGAGGCCTGGCTGGCTCTCGAGGACGCTGAGTGAAGCGAGCGGGGTCAGCGGTGGTCAGTGAGCCCGCCGCTTCGAGGACTGGAGCGGGGAAGTCACTGAGGAGGAGTAAACGGTGCGAGCGTCCGATCGATATTGCCAAGGTTAGAGCGTGGGCTTGTTTACTGGCCGGAGTTCACGTCAGGTGAGCCGCGCCGCTCCCGAGGCCTGCTGACCTGTCTCAGCCGCGGCAGCGCTGAGTGCTCAGGAGATGTGTTCCCCGCATCTTCCGCTGAGATTAGCACATTAGCGTTTGCGCAGCGGTCCTGTTAACCTTATTCTTGGTGAGACGCAGTTGTGGAATGGCTCAAAGGGGAGAGGAGAATCAGAGGGGAAGGGCTATTTAGGCTGAAAGTGTTTGACTGCCACAGTAAAGGGCCACACAGGCAGCAGAGTGGAGAGTCAGTGAACAACTGTACAGGTTCTCTCGCGGAGTGCCCTGTGCCTTTACCACGGGATGTGGTTGACATTGTCATTTGGCGTGTGAGCAGGCTGGTTTTTGGGCGGTGCTTGGTGTCGGATGATGCTTTGGGGATCTCTCCCTGCGACGTGAGCGGTTGGTCGGTGACAGAGGTGAATGGGCCGCAACAGAGTCCACCCCTCTGTCTGTGCCGCACAGGATGCTGGGATGTGAAGCTTGGACAGACCTGCGGCTCTTCCTTTGAGTGGAGGAGGGGGCATGGGTGAATAACGGAAGAGTCTCTCTTCTCTGTGAGACTCTCACATCCTCCTCTCCCTCTCGCCAACTTCTGGCGTCTTCCTCTTTCTGTCCTGTCCCCCTCACTCTCTCTCACGGTCTTCTTGCCTGCCTCTCTCACTCCCTTCCTCCTATTGCTTGTGTTTCAGATGCGGTCTTCCTCTCCCTCTCTCCACTCCTTTCTCACAGTCCTCCTTCCCCTGCCCTGCGCTCCCCCACCTGCAATGGAATGCACAACAAGCTCGAGGGAGGGAACGGACTGCATACTAAACCGGAGCCCTGCGTGTTTTTATCTCCTCTCCCTCTCTGTCTCTCTTACTCACACTTTCTTTCTCTCTCACTCTCTCTCCATCCCTCTCTGTCTGTCTCTCTTGCTTGCTCTACCTCTCTCACTCTCTTGCTTACATCCCACTGTCTGTCTGTCTTGCTCTCCCTCTCTCTCTTGCTTGTTCAACCTCTCCCTCTCAGTTATTACCTATTACTCCTAGCAGTGGTTACAGCAAAGCAAAGTCCAGCCTTAGAATCCAGCTGCAGGTGGCAGCAGCGGCTCCCAGGCTCAAACACAAAGCCCAAACGCCTGTCAGACTGGGGGACTAATCCTGTAAGTGCCAATGACTAATGCAACTCATTACCAGAGAAATATGTGCAGTGTTTAATAACTGCGCTCCACTTCTCAAGATATTTAATATCATGGATATGTCCTGACGGAATTTGAACTGCTACTCCCGTGATTGCAAGTCCAGTGCTTTAACTGTTTTGCCACCGAACGTATACCCCTTTTCATCGAAGCTGGGTTATTGGTTTATGAGGAGGATAGGTTTACTGGTTAATTCAAAATAAAATGTGGCTGACATCCCATTAGGCCAATCAAAACATAAAGGTTGATTGTGTCAGTTTGACCTTGTAGCCTTGCAGTCAACTGTTACATTCATTATCCTTCTGATGAAAGAGCAGCAACTGCACCTAAACGCAGGTAGAGTATCACAACCAATAAGCTCAGGTGTGTGCGTGTGTGTGTGCGCGTGCGTGCGCGGAATACAGAAATGTAGCAAAAGTGCAGCAATCCCAACAGCTTCAAACCTCAATGTGCAAATGTGTAAAAGCCCTGTACAAGTGCGAAATGCACATTTTGCTCTTAACAGGGTAGAAAGATGCCAAGCTGAATTTTAAATGTGATAAAGTAGTGTGGCTTTTCTGCTTGGCCACCCAAAAAAGATTATGATGTCAGGCCCCACACTTGCAGCTATACATATGCTGGTCAGCATCAATGGATCTGTAAATTCAACAGTTATTGCAATTGTATGAAAAAACTTCAATAGCAACACAAGGACATCTACATGGAATGAACCGAATTTAACGTCCTCGCCAGCCACACGTGATTAAAAAGTTAGCGACATCTGGAAACTGCCATTGACGGGACAGCTTTCAGTCGATTCTGTCTTTTGACTGTTTGCTTTTGTGGCGGTAAATCGAGGAGCGTAAATCGGAGGGCGTTCCCTGCCTGTGAGGATGGTGTCGGCATAGCGGGGCACGGTTCATTTTCTGCCCGCTCTCTGCTCTGAGCCTGATCGTTTCTGATTTGTTTGCTTACGTTTCTTGTAAATTTGCAGGCGAGGCGCTCAGGCATATCGCCACAAGTTTGCTGTGCTGTGACCTAAATAGCCTGCAAATTGTCATTTCGGCAGAGCGCAGCCGATTATTGCTCTCGCTGAGTAAATAAGGGCAGTTAAAATTGCGCTGGAAACCCGCCATCGCTCGAGACCCCCTGCTTGTCGGACTAAAGCGCCGGATGACATCGTGAGCCACATTGCGAGCCGCGCCCGCTCCTGCACGTCCTCCCGTCGCTGTGAACGGAATTTTGTTTCTCTTGATTAGAAACGTCCCGCAGCATTTATTACATGTTCAACAGAAATGTGTATTTTTTTTATCCAGCTCGAATGCCATTTTCCCAATAATAAGTGTAATAAAGACTAATATCAAACTACCTATGTAAATTTACGCGTTTCGGCTGAGGGCGTTAAACAGACTTTCATTAACAGAACTGAAAAGGGCCAAAAGAATGGGAGAAACGTGGGCTTAATCTCAATGGCGCGGTTAGTAAGTAATTAATCCGAGTACGGTGTGAGCCCGGGCCGGCGGGGGCATGGAGGGCTGCCGCAGGGTGAAATTTGAGGACCGCGCCTGTTTGTACCGTAGTAAAGCCTGTCCTGGTGGCGCTGCAGGCGCAGCGGTCGGGCGGTGGAAGCTGCGGCTTGCATTACACGTCTGTGCGGGAGCCCTGCCAAAAGAGCACTATGGCGCTGTAGTGACCGTAAAGAGTCCCCGTCCAGGGGGGTGTATTCAGTCCCCCTCTCCCCCAGCAGGGCAGTGCAGCTTTTTAATACCCAGGACTCCCCCTCCTATCAGGGCTGCCTCTCACAGGGCTGTGCACTCGAGCGCTTTCCAGTTACCCCCAGCAAGGCTGTGTGGCTTCCTGTACCTTTTTATTTTTCAGGAGGGCTGCACTGTTCTCTGGGTCAAATTCACACTGCTGCCAGCAGAGCGGCGCTCTTGAGCACTCTTACACTCACCACAGTACTTTCACACTCCCCCCAGCCAGAGCTCATCTGTCCAGTATTGGGGTTGCATGAGGAATGCTCAGGTCTGTTCGCCAACCACTTCTGTTTAGTTTAACGATCTTTTGGGTCGATACTTGGCTGTGAGCAAACTACACAGATAGCTGCTGTAGAAGAGTAATTCTGCACTGTAGGCGGCCCCCGAATCCGCTTTCACACCTCTAAGTGGGGGACGTATCCATTTCACTCTCCCAGTCTCCTATTGCACACAGGGGGAAGGAGTTGCTCCACAGTGAGCTAAGCTGCCTTCATATTATCATCAGTGTGCATTTGATGTACATAGTGAGAAGCATTTTTCCATCACAGAGGTGGTAACCCAATCTTCAGGAGGTTGGTTTGGATGTTGAGAACTGGCAAATACACTTTTCAGAATCCAGTGTCGGATTGGTCAGTGGGTCCCGGCTTGAGGCAGGCCCACACCCTCAGAGTGAAGCGACCCTCTGAGGGTCCCTCAAGGTAAACTGGGAACCTGTCTGGAATGCAGAGGGTCTGACTTCGCCAGGATCCCCCATCAGAGAGGAGACGGAGCCCAAACCTTCTCTCTCCAGCCTCTCCCACTCTCCTTCTCTTCCCCTGTCTCTCTGTCTCTTCCTTTCTCTCTCTGTGCAGCGAATCTGCCACCTCAGCGCAACTTGGACATGCTTAATTATCCTGGTTAAGCCACGGGAGGACGTGAGCCAGGAAAGATGCCCCACAAATGCATCTGCAGCAAATTTATTACCCCACTCTGCAAAGCTGCGGCTCTCCCCGTCGCAACCTGCAGACCGGGGGCAGGGAGAGAGGGAGGGAAACGGGGAGAGAGGGGGAGGGAGAGGGAGAAGGAGGGAGAAGACGAAGGGAGACGGAAAGAGAAAGAGGTAGGGAGAGATGGCGAGGTGGGGATAAAGAGACAGAATATGTTGAGGAAGAAGGAGAGAGGGCTGACTGTGTCTGCATATATGGGATGGGTTTTCAGTGCACGTTTGTATATGAAGACCCTCCAAATGTTGAGGACCCAGACACCTGAGTCCAGTCTGGGACGACCGCAGTCCGCTTAAACTGCCAACAGTGGGGGGGTGGGGGGGAGTTCCGACAGGCCTGATGGAAATGATGAACAAGCTGAATCAGGTGGTTAGGTGCCTGGCTGGGCCATAAAACTTACCCCCTGTGCTGCTCCGCATGCCCCCCCATGTGGAGCTCTACCACACCTGCTGGGTTCCTTGGGGATCTCCAGTGACAGCCACAATGAAGTTGTGCACTCTTGGACGCAACGGCACCTGATTTAATTCGGCAAGGGCACGCTGTGTGCTGCCGCCTGACTCTGATGTCCCAGGGACATGTTGAAAGCACCCTTATGTCACTCATGATTTCTGGCCTCAGGGGTAACAGCCACAGCCGGTCGCTAAGGGACACGGCGTTTCCATAACAGGTTTAGCTTTTGCTCCGCTCCAGCACAAACGCAGTCAACATCCACAGTAGCCAATAAACCAACCTCATTTTAATCGTGTGATTACAGCGCGTGCCCTTTGGCGTGTGCCCGACCCTGTGGCCCGCTGAGTCCCTCCCCCTCTGTTTCCAGGGTAACAGTTCCTCCAGAAGCTGCTTCTTCCAGTTTCCTCTCCAGGTCCCCTCCCCCTCCACCCACCCCCAGAGTGTCAAAAGATACTTCACATGTCGGAACCTCTCCCCCCCAAAGCAGACACTCCGTGGAGACCCACAATGACATTTGCCAAATCTGCACCTTGTTACAGGGTGTGCTCCACAGGTGTCCCCGCCTGTACCCGCTTGAGTGCCTTCCTCCTCCTCCTCCGCCTCCTCCGCCCGGCAGAGGAGCGGGCTGCACTGTGTCAGAGGAGGCAGCCTTTTCGTTGCTCCCCTCCCAGCAGCTCCCTCCATGGCGAGACAGAGCCGCAGAGCCTGAACTCAGGCAGCACTAATTGCCACTCGGCAGCGTAGAGAACGGTCATGCTGGTCTGCTCATCGAATCAGATCCCTGCTCCCCCCACCACGTCGCCCACACACACATACACACGCGCGCACGCACTGTCTAGACAAGTGAAGCACAAACTGTTCTTCTTGTTGGGGGGGGGGACTGCTGTGTCATTGGGTCGTTCTGATCAGTGGAAATGGGACACCCAGTCAGGAGGATGAGCTGTCCTAAACAAATGGTTGAGCCGTGCATTTAGCACAGCGACCGGCACAACGACAACGTTAATGCAGATGTGTCACCATGTGTACGTGCCTCTGTTATTTACTCTAGGACTGCTACAATGCTTATTCTTTCAAATAGGCCAGCTAAGTAATCAGCCAGTGCATAGTGGTTATGTCCACGGTGCAGTTTTGAGCAAATGTCTGGAAAATGTACACTAATTTCCCAAAAGGACATCTTATCTCTGCTAGGTGTGTGAGTATCACAAGAGGTGTATCTCTCAAGGAGTATCTGAAAAGCGTCATGTAATATTGTTCAAAATTGCCGAGTCATGATAGAAGGTTGCCTTCCTTGAGAATGATTGGACAGCGGTTTGGCCTTTCCTGTTGGTCGCCTGCAAAGCTATTGGCTGTGGTCATGGCCTGGGCTGCTTTGTCATGTATGCCTTATTTCATTGGCAAACCAACACAGCAAACATACTCATTTATCATATTTATCATACTCGTATATTAGACATAGACTGCATTGAATATTACATTGAGGCACTTTACTTTGTATTTTCCATGTGCCTTATATATTATTGTAGTAACATTTTGTTCCATAGGGGTGTGACGTTTGGTGTGTACTGTTACCTGTGTTGCCTTGCATCATATACACATATGCCTCTTTTGCTTTACTCTGGTCATTCTGAATGGCATCTTCTGCCTGATGAATAGATGTAAATGCTTGCATGTTATCAGATTATACAGCTGTTAAGAGCCTTTTCTTTGGGTGCAAGAGGAGTGTCTCTATGTGGAGTTTAAGCCCACAAACATCTGGTTAGGATCCTGGCTCCCCACCTGTTGCTGCAGTAAATAGACACCAATGGCCCTCCTCTCCCGTGGGTCTGAACCCCGACCCTCGCCAATGCTTTTGTGTTTGAAGCGTCTCGTAAGGGTAAGAGTGGAGCGCTACTCCAAGCCGCCGCCGCCACAGCATCGCGCGGCAGTTGTTGCCTAGGTAACCGAGGCTGACAACAAAGCGCTCCCCCACACTCCCCAGGTTTTGAGGAAGCAGGTGTTCTGTCACCCAGATTGAACGGTGTGTCTCGTCTCTGTCTGGCGGGGGGGTGGGAGTGGCGCGGCGCAGTCCTGCACGGGGGCGTGATTGACTGATGGCGCCTGCCGTGCCTTGCTGCACGGCCGGGTCCCCACGAGAGGCCGGTGGGGAGACGCCCGCCTGTCCCCCCGGCCCCCTCCGCAGCCCGTCACCGAGGCACGGGCGTGCACATAACACTGCGTCTAACCTGATGCATTAGCCTCAGAGCCCCCCCCCACCAAAACCACTCTCTCTTGAAGGGCACCTGGAGTCCCTCTCTGAAACTCAGTCCCTCTCTGTAGTTCAATGATCTTGCTACCGTTGTGTAACATTTTATCTAGTCTGAGGGATTTACGTAAGTACCCTTATCTTTCAACTAAAAAACTTAAATCATCAAAACAAGTAATTCACCGATCCTTTGTTGCTGTACAACATGAACATTACAACTTGTCAGCGCGGTTTTCCTTTTACTTACCAAGAAATAACATGACGTCGAATGTGTTTTAAGGCTAGAACCTAAAGCTGTCAAGTGATTGTGCCTGTGTGCATCAGTGTATGATGTTAAAAAAGATACTCATGATGGCCATTCTCTCACTCTCTCTCTTTCTTTCTCCAGAGTGCAAATTCCACTGCACCAATGGCAATTGCTTGCGTCTCGGCTCATTAATCTGCAATCAGCTGAATAACTGTGGGGACAACAGCGATGAGGAGAATTGCCCCGTTGTGACCCAACACCCTCCGCCCGGAATTTTCAACTGTGAGTGTCCCGTGGGCTCTGCCCTTTTTGCCTCTCCCCCCTGTCTCTCACCCCCCCCCCCGTGCAAATGGGATCTACTGGCAACCGTCAAAAAGCTGCGCTCTCTCTCCCTTTCTCTCTGTCTCACTTCCTCACTGTCTCTTTCTGTCTTTATCCTTTTCTCTCTCCCCCTCTGAATCTCTCTCTCCTTCTCCCTCTCTCTCCCCACCTCTCTCTCTCCTTCTCCCTCTCTTTCCTGGCACTTGCGTTCTCCCTCTGTCACTCCCTCCCTTTCTGTCTCGCTCCCTCATGCTAATTTGCTATCTCTGTCTCACAGTTTCCTCTCTCTCTTTTTCTCCCTGCATCAGTTCATCACTATCTCATCTCTCCCCTCCCCTGCACTCTCTCTGCTGTTTCTCTGCAATCATGTGCTGTCTGGGTACCAGGGCCCACTCTTTTTTTTGGGGGTGGGTGGGTGTGTGGTTGGGCTCCTCTCTTCTGTTTTTGATGCAGTCGAGCTCTCAGTCTGCATCACCAAACCAGCAGCCTTAGGTGTCCTGAAACAGGGTTGAGCCGACTGGCAGACCTTTTCGCTCTCTTTTAGAATGCCAAACCACCTCCTGCACCCCCCTGCCTGTTGACGGGCTGACCGGGCCCAGGGTGGGTCGGCACGCGCTGGTCTCTGGCGGGGCGTCCGATCAGGGACAGCGTGTCATGCTCCTGCCCCTGTCAGACTGCCCCCGCCGCCTTCCGCCTCCCCCGGCTGTCTCCTCTGGACCGGAGCCTGTCACAGCTGCCTCCCTCCCTCACTCTGTGCTCACAGCAGGGGATGCAGTGATGCAGTGGGACAGTGTCACCCACAGCCTACATACTGTCTGACATGCTATCACATCCCCCACTATACATTCTCACCTATACACATGCGGCTCCAGCAAGTTACAGTAATGAAATAAAAACAGTCCTCTTCTCTATTTATTTGCTTACTTATTTGCAGAAACTGACAGTGCATTAGAAAACATAGAAAATACAAGTAAAAACAAGCAAAATGTCTCTATCTACTTAAGGCATCCTGAAACAAGGCATTGTGGGTAGACAGCTTTTTGTCAGTGTGTGGCTGGTAGTTACTGAACGTGCTCCACCCAGTTTGACTCGGGTTAAACCTGTAACCTTGTGCTTACAGGCCTGACTTCTGTAGCCACCCTGCACACGGCGCCTACCGCATCCGGGTGTGTGAAGGTTACTCAGAGGCACTGCGGGAGTCTCGCCGCATCCCCATCCGGCTTTGCGGCGGCGGCGAAGGCACGGCGCTCTGAAATGCAAATGAGGCTGCGCGGGGAGAGAGAGGGGCGGAGGCACGATCAATGCGAGAGGTGAAGGGCGGCGATCGGACGCCGGTGGCCGGGCGCCAGCCGGCTTTGATGTTCCCAGGCTTTTGTTTCAAGAAGTTTTAGGACTCCCGGAAAAAAGGGGAAAAAAAAGCCGCTGAAAAACTTTACGGCAGCACTTTAGAGTGCCAGTGCCTATCCTCCCCCCGCCCCCCCCCGACTCTCTCTCTCCCTGCCCTTCACCTCTCCAACGCCTGCATTTTGGATCCTCCTCATTCCTCTTTATCATTTTTTTTCATTTTATCTGCTGTGCCTCTCGTGCCGCTGAGAGTGGCCTGTCGGAGCGGGCCGTCCCGTCCCCCTGCTGGAAGGCGTCCAGCGCCGGCACTTAAAATATTTAGCCGTCTCGAGCGGATGTTAATGAAAGTGTCTGGCTCTGGCTATTATGAGAAACCTGCGCGATGATTGTAATTTTCGGACACCCCGGAATACTGATTTGCGGCAGCATGCAGGGCGGCGGGGGCAGAGAGAGGGACGCTTCAGTCCTAATCGAGTTTGCTATCTTCCCCAGCCGTGGCCGCGCCAGACAGATGGATCATGAATACTGTCTAGACGCTGCTCGGCTGAGTGAAGCGGCAGTCTCCCAGGACAAACAATGAAACGTCGGCTTAAGTAACAGGGACGTCAGTTCCCTAGCACCCTCCCCACCCCCCGCCCCCTGATCAAATGTCAATCAATGCAGTGGGCGGGACCTCTGTGGGAGTCCACCGCTGTTGCAGATAATAGGGGGCAATGGCGGAAGCAGTGTAATATGCTGTTAATGTTTCTTTGTTTGGGTCAGGCCTGGCACGGTTTCACACCTCTATGGAAGTCCCTCTTTTTTACATTAACTAACAACGTCATTCAAAACAAAAAAAAAACCTCATTAATCCATCGTAGTCATCAAAGCCACAACTGAGAACATCTTGTGCGGTCATGTTCGGGGCCCAGAGGCCCCACTGGGGACCGGGGGTTTGGGCACGTGGGTATGATGTCATCCTGTGGGACTGGTGCTGAAGACAGGTGAATCAGTTGCGCTATCTGCAGTGTGAGACAGTGTGGACGTACAGTGCTATAGGTGACCTAAGCTTACCCTGCGATAGGAGGGCCGCGCACCACAGGCAATTAAATGCTTACGATGTGGCGACAGAGAGTACTGCACTGACGCACACTCAGTGTCTGTCTGTATCTCTCCTCTCGCCTGTCTCCCTCCCTCTGTCTTTCTCCTTCCCACTTTCCCACTTTCGCACTCCCTCTCCCCCTCTCCCTCCCCTCGTCTGTTTCTCTCTTGCTCTCTCTCTGTCTCCTCTCTCTCCCTCTCATTCCCTCTTCCTCCTTCTCTCTCGCTCTCTCTATTCCCCCCACCACCAAGCAGCAGGTTATCAGTTTGAAACAGTGGTCAGCAGAAGAGGCGCGCGAGTGGCCACGGAGAGGTCATGGGCCTTTCACTTTTGTTCCCCAGCCCAAATCCACCCCCACCCCCTGCTGGCTAACCTCACAGTGCCCCACTCTGCTCTATTGATATGGAAAGTAATTGACTGAGATCCACTGCCCTGTACAAGCCTGCTGCTGCCCGGCAACCTCAGTCTGTCTTCTGTCTGAAACCAAGGAGAGATCCCCATTCCGGTTTAGCGCGATTCCCATTACCTCAGATACCCCATTACCGCAACACAGAAAACAACCGCACAGATTTTTCTCTTCTTTTTTTATATGAACATTCAGATAACATTAAAGGACACATGATTCAGGCAAACTTTTAAAAGTAGTCTTTGCTTTGACATTGAGTAGTTTTGCTGTACCAGAAAAAGAAGCACCACCAATGGTTGTTTTATTACAATATCCTTGACAATCTTGTTGTTATAATGATTTATTTAGTAAATTAGCATACGCCTATAATATTCTCTTGTCCAGAACTAATGCTTATAATATGAGCAGAAAGCAGTGGCCTTATTAAAAATATTTTTATGTAATTTTTTTTCCATATTAAAGGCATCTTTTATATATGGTGCACATGTTATTCATTCAGTTCTCCCTGGCCATTAGACTCCGCTAGGGAGGCCTAAATGTTTATCAGCTATATATTCCTGAGAGTTTATCTTTACATTGTTTAATCCCATCACAGTGCAAACCTCAACAGCATTCTAAGGATGGATTAAGCAGTTTGCTTTGGATTGGAAGCGGTGTTTGGTCACTAAGAGGGTAATTAGCTTGAAATCTGGAAGCACGCTAAGATCAAATATGGGGCTTGGTTTGCAGCTGGTAGGAATGTTTTCCAACGTGACTTTGGGGTCAATTAAGCAGAAAATGAGTGTGCCGGATGGCGTAATTGAATAGTGCCGTCGTGGTAGGGTGTTGGGGGGTTGGCGGGGGGAGAGGGGCAGTTTTGGCAGGGGTCCCGCATCGTCTTTAGGAGACGCCTCATCATCATCCCCCCTTGCGGCCCCCCCTCCTCTGGGCATCTGAGGGCGCTCCTCTAAACGGAGGCGGCTGCTTTACACCTCTCTGCTGGCTCTGGTGAGGGTTGGGGTGGGGCGGGTGCGGGGAGGGGGGGCGTGTTCTGGTGTTGTCGGCTCTGCTCTCTCCGCTGGAGAGCGGGGTCCTGCATTTATATGCAGATCCGCGGGCCCGTTGTCCAGCTCCATTCCGCCTTTTCAGAGGAGTCTCATTTCCATGTGTTTAAGGGATTATTTTAAGTAGACAATCCGAGGGAGACTGAATAAACATGATGAGGTTTTTTTTTCCCCCTTTCTTCCTCTCTCTTTCTCTCTTTCTTTCCTCCTGTCCTCCCCCCGTGGCTCCCCTCGGTCCCCCCGGTGCTTTCAGGCGGCGTCCGGGGCCCGAGCCCCGCGGCGGGCTTTGAAGCACTTTTAATGGCTTTCTATCAGAGCGCAGGTCAGCGTTGGACACCCCATCCGGTTTTTTTTTAAAAAAAAAGCGGCGTGAGGCAATTAAAGCCACCGGCAGCTGGGCCTATTTAGCGCCCGGCGTCTCGATTCCGGGGGTCCCTTTCTGCCCTTTCTAACAATCGCGCCCCACGGTGTCCCCCGGCGAATGGCGGCAGAAAAAACCGCGCCTCCGCTTCACCTGTGGCTCTGGCCGGGATGCCGGCCAGCGCTCTGCAGGGGGGAGGGGGAATCCGGGAAGCGCTCGCGCCGGCTTTGATCGGGGTCGCTGGCCGGCACTCGCTCATGTCAATGGTGTGGAATTTGCATAATGAACTTTCAACAGCCCCCCCCCCCTTCCCTTAACCACGTTTGCCGAGTGGAGAAGACAGCTTAACAAGCCACGGTGGTAAATGACCCTATTCTCCGAGCTGATATTACACAAGATGTGCGGCGCGCTCAAAAGCTTGATCCACTCTGATGATGCTAGAAAAAGCCTTTGAGGTTTGGGGAGGGGGGGGGGCGGATCTTCAGGGAAATTGCTGAGAACAAAATGCTCAAAGGAATATAAAAGAAATCTGGAAGCTCGTCTGAGTGTATTTGCCTCCGCCGCTGTATTAATGAACATGGTTGAAATTCAGATGAAAGGGGCCCATTATGCAAGGGATTTTAAAGCAGTTGTAAAACTTAGCATTATGCATTTTAGATTTATTCTAATCGCGTAACTTGTTGAGCGGCGCAGCTTGCTGTCTGAGTTTATATCACTTTGAATGCGTTCTGCCTCCTCTCTGTCACTGACACTCAGCTTCCTGTCACTAAAGTGTTAGCAGTGTGTCTGAGCAACTGAGTGCCCGGGCCTGGGCTAGCACAGGAATTTGGTTTAGCTGGAGGGTAGAGAAGGCCTCAGGGTCTCTTTTCGTCTCTCTCCTGTTTTATTTTCTTTCTTTCTCTCCTCTTCCTTCTTCAGACACACCGCTCTCGCGTTACTTAGACAGACCACCCTCCCTCCTTTCCCTCCCTCCTCGTCTTTTTGCTCGATAAATTCCCCGCAGTGTGTTCGCGGGGTAATGATGCAGCCGGGGCCACTAAAAGCAGGAGGATCGACACTCCACCCCCCCACCCCGTCCCCGAAGGAGCCACTCGAGGGAGAGGCAGCAGGAACACATGCAGCTGGCTTGTGTGAGGCTGAATCGAGGCTGCTGAAACCCACGGTGACATGTAGGAGCTAGCTAACAAGCAGGCCTCTTGCCACCTGGTCTGAAAATCACAGTGAATGTAGGCTGCTGTCTGTTTGAAGTTTAGCACTTTGCCTTTTTTTACGTTTTGCAGTGATCTAGGTTAAAAGGAATGGTGAGGGCTGTAACAAAGGCAATATTGACAGCAGATTCTTAATAGGTTGTTCTGTCTGCTAGGATGTCTGCTAAGTTTGCTTAGCAATCATTCTTACATTAGGCTGTCTGGCTTAGTTAACATTTTTCTGTTGTTTATACTGTGGAATATTTATGGAACTAGTCAGGTTTGAGGTCTTTGCTCTGAAGTGTAGCAGCAGTTCCTGACCCAGGGTTCGAACATGCAGCCAACTGGTTTACAAGTCCTTAATTACAGCTACAGCATGGCAACACCCCTCGAGTCAATTAATGTCATGTGTCATGTGACCACCCCCCTGCCCAATGGAGTGATTGGATTTTTATGTCTGGAAAGAGAGAAGGTTGTGATACAGACAGGGGCTTGGTTATGTGAAAGCCAGCGCACAGGGGAAAGGGTGTTGTTGTCACGGTTGTGTTTTGACACAATGATGTGCATTGCTCACGGAAGGAAACCTGTGAATCACGGCTCTGTCATTCTTTCATGGGGCCCTGGGGGGCGCTGGGCAGCACGCGAGGTGAGGCCCCCTTCCCAGCGGCGGTGAGAGACGAGGTCAGCGCAGCCACGTTTTAACAGTACCGTGGGGACCTGGTGTTCACACCAGCCGTGTGTGACACGTCAGAGACGGGGTGGGCGGGGGTGGGGGAATGGGGGGAGCGCGGCGCTCTTATGCTTGGCAGACACCGCTCTGGAGTGTCGACGTGTGAAGGACGCACCGGGTCGCCGTGGCAGCGAGCGTGGGGGACTCCGCGAGCGTGCGGGGCTCCGTCAGCGGCGGCGTGGGTCCGCGGTGCCGCTCGCGTGGAGGAAGAGCGTTAATTATAACAGTCTGGCACTTTTCCGCGAGCCGCCACCACTGCCACCGACGCTGCCTGGGGGGCCGCAGTGGAGTGCTGCCATCCGCATTGTCTCCTGTCACATCGTCACAGTGAGCGGACCCGGCAGACACCGCGCAGTGTCCCCCCCCCCCCCCCGCGTCACCCCCCAAATGTGGAACAACTCCATCAGGACGTGAAGTAAACACTTAGCATTCTAAAAATGTCTGCCTGTTATGCTAATGCCGAGCCGCTCTCCTGGCCTATAAATAGGCCCCCCTGCTCTCCACTTTTGGCAGGGACCGCTGACTGCGCCGTGTTCCGTGTTCGGGCGTTTGGCACCCGTCCACCCCCCACCCCCCTGCCCCCCCCGCTGGCGCACCGTCACATTTGTCACACACAGTCTTCCGCAGCGCTCCTGCACCCCTTGGCCCATTTTAGTGGGAAGCTGCCCCATCCACAGGTTTGGGAATGGATGGTTTTGGTGCATCTCGCAGTAGCCAGCCTGAGGTAGCAGGTCCCATTGGCTCCTAATGTCAGCCCAGTTTGGCTGGGTGGAAAAGTCAGGGTTGATCCTGTGTGGCCGGCGTTGTTCTCCGGCTTTGGGAAGAGGCGCGGCCTCGCTTTCATTTAGCGGAGTTAAAAACGGTCTCCTGTTGTTACCGTACGGCTCCTTTTCCCTCGTGTAGGAGCCAGCAGCAGTCTCCTAATTCACAGCACACACGCTCAGAGCTGTTTTCCTCCACAGAAACACCCTTTATTCTGATTGTGAGGAGCAGCATGGGAACCTGCAGCTCCTGGTGGAGAGGGTAGCCTTGTGTTCTCAGGGCAGGGACATTGAGAGTGATGACTCGCTCCCAAACCCAGGCCTTGTCACGTCCTACGCTTTTCACCTGTGTCAGGGGGCCGTCAGCAGCTGCGTCTCCAGGCCTCCTCCGAGCGGGCGTGTGACAGTGGTGCGTTAGAGGGATCGGGATCCGGACAGCGCAGAGCTGCGATTCTGCATTTTCCGCTGCAGTGATGGCAGAAGCGTTTGAGAGGCGTTCTGGGGGAGGACAACAGAATTTGGGGCACTGCAGCTCCGAGTCCTGCCTGCACTGAAGTAGATTTTTTCAAAATTTACTTTTCTGTATTTAATTTATTTATTATTTGAGCAATTCTTGTCTAGGAGATGAGCCAGGCAGAGTGTAACTAAACTGTCTGAATCAGTCCCACCCCACCCCCCTGCAGCAAAAGTGCTGAAGAAAGTGTTCTTCAGATCTGGGTTTGCCTGTGGCTTTTTTTTTGTGTCCTCGGCGTGTCCCCCAAACTGTGCGAGTGTGACAGCAGCAGCAGCTGTGGGAGGAAAGCTGAGCGCAGACCAGCGGCGGAGAATCTGCTGAGGCGGAGCTTTGCGCCTCGCTCGGAGACTGACCCCAGATCAGTCAGAGGACTCGCGGCGGGTGCCCAACAACAACCGTTGTCTCACAACTTGAAAAAATAGGGGCGGGGGGGAGAGAAAACCCTTCGCAGGCTGGAGGTCACACTCCAATGCGGCGCGGGGTGGCTTTCAAGCCGAGACGCGAAAAGTCGATTAAAGCGGTTTGTTTGCGTCGGGTCCCGGGGAGAGGCGCGCCAGTGATACTGCTGTTCCTCTGACGGTCAGCCAACAGAGAGGTGTAATAACATAATACACTGCAGAAATGTATATATGAACAACTGAAGCGTAGACATTTTTTCGGGGACAGGAGAAGGATCTTGCTTTCGTTCTTGTTTTTTTTCCCCTCTCTCTCCTTGACTTTGGCTTATTTCAACCCAAACAAAAATCCTCAAGTGGAATTCTGCAGTGGTGGAAAGTAAAGAAGTCCTGTGTCTGTCTGTGTGCCTGTCGGTGTGTCTCTGTGTCTGTCTGTGTGTCTGTGTGTTGCACCGGAAGCCTGGAGACAGTATGTTCCAGCAGCCTCGGTGGGAACATTGTTTTGCAGAGGCTTGGGAGCTTATAAAAAGCACAGCGGCGAACTGGTCAGAAAGGACAAACGGGGGCATTTTTCTTTAATGAATTAAGAGGTGTCTTCATGAGTGCTATGCAAAATAGATGCCAGGGTTGGGGTAGGAAATTGCCAAGGCAGCAAACCGAATGAACTCTTCAATACCTTGACAGATGCCACGCCGAGTTCAGCCAAAAGTACATGATGTACCTGAATCACCGTGAAACAGTTACTCCTCACCTTCATCATAAGCTGATAGGGCAGTTTTACCTCACTGTTTCTCTTGGTATAGCCCTGATTGGTCAATTGCAGCAGCACTGGTTTAGAGCAAAGTCCCTGGACCAATCAGGCTTTGTAACCGTGCGGAATCTTCCACTCGCCTTGGCTGGAGGGGGCGCGGGGGGGGTGCGGGGGGGTGGGGGGTGGTTGCCGGAGTTTGTTCGGCGGCTTTCGCAAGGCAGTGCATGGCATGGCTCTGTATTTGTGGTGGTAGAATTTGTGGTTGAGGGGAAAAAATAGGTCATTGTGACTCCCACTCAGATAGTGCTCTGTTTCTTGAACTAAGCACCTCTTTGAAGAGGATTTTAACTCAGTACTGTGTGCAGTAACAATGTAACCGGTAGTTGGTAGAAAGCTTTAGCAAAAATCCTCTCTCCTGTGAATGTCATTTTCACCTCCCTCATTTCTGGTAAAAAAAAAAAAATGCATTGATTTGTACTCAGAGGTTTAAAGATTCATCCCGCTCTGCTTTTTAGCTGAACCCAGAGTCAAATTGAATATCTTTGCCTCATTTGCAGGTCAGGGAAAGAATGCAGCCCCTCCTTACAACAAAATCAGCAGTCACATTTTTCTGTGTGGAAAGAGGTGGGTATGGTGGGGGGGGGGGGTTGTTTCTCTGTGTGCTTTGAGGCAACAGTGCTGTGAATCTCTGGACTGCACCCCTTAGTGACAGCTGCAGTCTGATCAGGTCTGCTCTTGTGCAGTCGCAACTGCAGTCTGGATTTGCTCTGCTCTGCACGGTGAGATCCGCGGTCCTAGTGATGTCTGTTCTGTGCAGTAGCAGCTACAGTGAGCCTCAAATATGCTCTGTTCCGCACAGTGAAATCTGCAGTCTGAATCGGTTCTCTTCTGCGCAGTGGAAACTGCAGTCTCAATCAGGTCTGTTCTGCACAGTGAAAATCATGTCCACACTGCAAGCATAATGTGCCTTTTTTTCTTGCCCAAAAATTGCCTGTCTGGCACACAATGAAAGATGTGTTGAGAAAACCCTGTGTTCTTTCTCCTTTTTGGGTGCAGCAGAAGTTCACAGGAATCAGGGAGGGGAACGCCCTGCCCGTTCCCATGACCGCACCTCCAAAGTAGCATTCTTGGAGTGAACAAATAATAATAACTAAGCAGTAAGGCACTTGGCTGGACATTGTGATCCGAGATGACAGTTAAATTCAGTGTGGTCACAGCTGGCCAGTTCTGCCAGCCAGCTATAGCTCATTATATTTTATGGACTAGCTTGCCTGAGATTTGGGACATCGCAGGCTTTGCTGAATAGCATCGTTGTTGAACTGTGCCTTATGCTGTATGTAAATTTCATACCATTCGGTATGCATTTTTGACAACATCACCTTTAGCTCCTGAAGTTCTCGGTGGGGACAACCACGTCTGGCCCAGGAATATTGAGAGGAATCAGGGGAAGTCATGGTCGTTCATGCAGAGGAGCCAAGGGTTACTTAACCTGTCTCTGTCTGCCTGGAAGTCAAGGTTCAGGGTAAAAAGGTCAGTTGTGTATGCTGTAGTCTGGGTTACATCTGAGTCATGACAGCTCTCCTATCTGGGTGAGGTCTAGTCTGCACTCTGAACCAATTCTGCTCTGGTGCCAAATCCATGTCTGCTGTGCAGTCAGGATCAGATCTAGTTTGCAGTCTGGGCCAAGTCTGCTGTTTAGGTCAGGTCTAGTCTGCCATCTGGGTCAGGTGTAGTCTGCTGTTTAGGTCGGGTCTAGTCTGCAGTGTGGGTCAGGTGTACTGTCCAATCTGGCTCAGGTCTAGTTTCCAGTCTGGGTCAGGTCTAGTCTGTCATCTGGATCAGGTCCCCTCTGTAGTATGGGTTGGGTCTAGTCCCTCGTCTGGGTTGGGTCTGTTCCTGAATCAGGGTCAGGTGTAGTGTGCAGTCTGGGCTCTGCAGTCTGGCTCGGGCCCGGGCAGAGACAGGAAGGACCGGAGGGAGGCAGAGCCATGCTAATGCGCTATCATGAGTAATCGCAGCTCGCCCCGGCGCCAGCGAGAGGGAGGGTGACTCAGGAGTTCTGCTATTGACAGCCGCTAAGCTCATCAGCGGGGAATAGCCCGGCTCCCCGGCCAGAGGGCCGCCTCCCTCTCTGCCATGATGAACTGCTTACATGATGGGGTGCTCCTGAGGGGGCGGTATTCATTAGCCTGAGTTACAGACCGAGGGTATTGACTTCCCTCGCTTGCGTCCCGGTCAGAGGAGGGGTGGGGTGGAGGGGGGAAAGCCCACTGTCTCCACGGGGATTACGCCGATAAATCAGAGATGCGACTAATCCGTCATGCCGCAAAGCAGGAAGTAGCGGAATTTGCATGACAAACCGGTGGAAAGGTGACTGGAGGGAAGTGCTGGCAGCTCTTGAAGGGGACATCCGCTGTCACTGCGAGCCGACACCCCCCCCCCCCCCCCCCCCTTCCCCCACATCCCGCCGCCAGGCAGCAGCGGTTTTGCCCATGCCCGGTGTCCGCGGCCAGCGCGACGATGCCGTAATCTCCTCTCCAATCACCGCCAGAGAAAAAGCATGCTGCTAATTTTGCAAGTGAGCCATATTGCGAGTGCAGCCCTAATCCCTTCTGAGAGATTATTACAGTTCTATGGAAATGAAAAAAAAGTAATAACCCCCCCTTAAATACAGCTAATGTCACAGCATAGACAGCGCGTGTGACACATTTGTTACTGAACCAGTGAGACAAAATCCCCCCCCCCCCCCACACACACACACCCACACACACACACACACACACACTCTCACTGGTAGTTAACATGGCACAGCCTTTGGCAACCACAGGATCACCAGTTGTGAGGCTAGACAGTTGTTTTTTCCAACGCTACTGACCACTATAGCCCCTTCTCTCGTTAGATGTTAGCAGTGACGTGGCTGTCCCCCATCCATCAGCACTCAGTGCTTAGCCTCACCAGTCTGAAGTGGCCCTGTTAATCGACAATAAAAATGAGTGATTTACTCTTGAATGCAGTTACACTCTGTGCTGCCCATTGTGCAGATGTAGTACAGGATTCTTCAGTCTGTAATACAGTGTCTTAATGTTTCACTAGGATTCTTGCTCCTCAGTGCAGAAAGAATCACCCTGTTTAACTCTGTAATACAGTGTCATAATGTTTCAATAGGATTCTTGCTCCTCTGTCTGGAAAGAATTGCCCTATTTCAATCTGGGATATGACATCATAATGGTAAAACCTGTTGGGGGGGTTGCTCAGCTGTGATTGGATGACAGCATGAGCCACAGTCCAATCGCAGATATCTGTCTGTGCTGTTACTTGTGCCCTTCCTGACCCTTGCCCAGAGGGCGATACCCAATCAGGCGCTCCATGCTGAATGCGAGCACAGTGTGGAAGACCGAATGAGTCAGCACGACCCTCTCTAGCCGGAGTTGTCTGGACACATGACGTCTGCGGGGCAGGCGAGCTTGGCTCTTCCTTTGATGAATCATCTCAGTCAGGAAGTGTTTACAAAATCAATCGTGAGTAGCAAGATAGAAGCTATAGATCTCAGTTGAACTATGAAAAATAATGCACAGGCCATGTTCTTGCATTCAGTCTGCGGTAGGGAATAGTGCTCTCTCTAGTGAACCTCTAGTGAATCTGTGTGGCTAACCTGTGTGGTGGGCTGTGCCACTTTATAGCCAACCGTAATGGTGCAGTTGTGATGTGCTTCACCTCACTTGTATCAGCTGTCTGTAATGGCAGGCAGTGCATTCCCCCCTTAACGGTTTTGGCCTAGAAAGTTGAGGAACCTCTGTTTTTGTGAAAGCTAATCTCAGAGGAGACCTGTTTTTCTGTAGGGTCTCCCACAATGATCACGTGGGCCAACATTTTGATCGAATTATATCCTGTTATTTTTCTCTCGGTTTAAGGCCTCTCTGTTAAGCACCTCAGTATGATGTCTGTGTCATGTTACCCCAGAGCAAGTCAAAGCACTCCATTGCTCAGAGAGTTTACTGATGAAAGGAAATTTCCCAGACAGACAACGATAGCACAACATCTTTGTGTTCCGTTGGTCAGAGATGCACCGCCGTTGCAGGAGGGGCAAGCGACTCGTGGCAAGTCAATAAGGAAACTGCGGGAAAAAAATGAGTCATTTCGAGGAATGTTTTTCTTCACACTTTACTGACCTGTTATGTGCTAGTCTGTCTTTTTCCCAATTTTAATTAACTCCAATTTGAGCAAACAAAACTGACAGTGCTCTGTGTTTGCACGGCGGCCACAGAAAGCAAATACCGAGGATTTCTCATGTCTCGCAGACATGCAGGGGTGGTGTTGTCACAGCAGGCGGGGCCGCGCTCATAGGACGCACTCTGTATGAATGGATCTGAAGGCACTTCTTCAAGGTCACACAATGATTTCAGCAGTTAAAGCAGCCAATCCCACTGCAGCTTTAGACAGTGTGTTATTCGAAGCAACCAATCCCGTGATCGCTGTAGACAGTAGGTTATTATGACTGTGTTCTTGGTTCTTAAAAAAGAGAAAATAAAAATGGATTGAGGCAGTGAAGAAGTTTGCTTGGGGAGTTTTAAAAATAGGACCAAAGCTGACATTAATCGAGTTGATAAGTTATAGAATGGCTATAACAGTCTCATAGCCTGTTTTACGGTCATATATTAAAACTACTATGTTATCATTCCCACAAACAGCAAAGCTAGTGAGCTGCTTCTGTCATTTTAGCTATTGTTAGCCAGTTTGTCAACGCAGTTTCAGCTGGATGGAAAAATGGGATTTTCTTTCATTGAAACTGGAAATTTTAAAATGGTGGGTTGACCTACATTACATCACGATTGAGGTCATTGTGAAGGAACATCCTTAAATTTGGCTAGCTAACTATAAGAAGATTGGATAGCTAAACTGTTTTTCTTTTAATGTCTTCAAAGATAAAAGCTGGTTGTCATGTGTTGATATTGCTATCTAGGTATTTCTTTCAGTGGCTTCTTTGCCTTTTTCAGATTGGGGTGTTTGTAATTGGCCTGTCAGCTATACCTGACATTAAATGAATCACGTGGGTCACAATTAATGTGTTGATAGTAAAATGCACAGCGACTTCAGCGTGTTGATCGGATTGCTGTAGTTTTGCTGTCTGGCAGAAAGGAAGATGGAATGATGTCGAAAGGGCAGGGAGTGAATTGTGTGTGCATGGGCTGCCATTGACTGCCTGCAAGGCTCGATAGTCAGAGATTGTGAAATGTGCGGACTTACCGTAGCTAGCCAGTGGATCGGGTGACAAGTAACATGGCCCCGAGGTGTTAGCTTTCCTTCTCACTTCTGTGTTGCTTTTTTTCATTGTTGTTGTTTTTTTAACCCAGTTTGTCAGTAATTTACTCCACTGCATGTTCCTTCCGCCTGCGAATCCCCAAAAAGGGGGGATTAAATTATCCTCACAGACTGCAGGAGCTGGTTGGCGTGTGCCGGGCCTGCTCAGCTCGGGGAGTGGCTCCTCAGTGCCTCCCTCCGTTTATGTCTGCAGAGATGCTGTCATTTTCACGCAGATGACTTCGAATGTTGTCGCAAAGGCCATAAAAATTGTCCAGTTATTTTAAACCTCGACGCTAATATTACCGGCGTCTTCACAGCACTAATAACGATGATTGGTTCTTGTAGCGGTGCCATTATTACTTGCACTCCCGCTATTGCGGTTATTATCGGTGCGAAGCGATGGCGGCTTTATTAATATTAGTATCATAACGGCTCGCGGCCTGCCCTTCCCCACTTCCCCTGAGCCTGTTTACCCACAGTGTCTTGCCAGTTCAGGAGATTGGCATTAAACCTAGACATTACCTCATCCTCCCGGGCAGACAGCCCATTACAATGCTCAACAAGCCTGCTGGAGTGAAAAACCCAATACCTGGTGATTATGTACTCTCTGTGCTGCAGCGGCGGTCTGCAGGGCCCCCCTCCTCCCTTCCCATCCCCTCCCCTCCCATCCCCCAGCCCTCCAACACCCCGCCTCCCCCCCCCTCCCGCCTCTCCATAAGGTGTGTCGCTCCGCAGTATCCTCCAATCAGGGCAGAGCGAGCGGTGTAGGTGGAAGGGAGGGGGAGAGGCGGGCCACAGGTGGACTGCAGCTGGCACCTGTAGGGAAAGGGGAGCGGCCTACGTGGGACAAAATAGGAACAGGAAGCTTCCGCTCAGATAGCTGGGCGCAGTGGGGACTGTGTGGTGGGAGTCCCAGGTCCGATAGGATGGAGGAGACTGTTTGTCTGCCTTGTTGCAAGACCTCAGGATGAAGAAACAAGCCTGCTCTCTTTTAGATTCGGGCTGCCATCTCTGTGGAACGCGCGCACACACACATGCGCACACACACAATTCACAAGCCCTTTACTGTTTCCTTGTTCCTTTTATGACAGAGTACATTATTATTGTAATATTATTCCACTGGGCATGCACTAGTTAGTATATCTCAGTATTAAAATATGTATATAATACATGAGTAAAGTGATGATTTGTGCTTCCCCAACCAATCAGTCTTTAATTTTGACTGCCCGCTCTCATGTTGTACTGGTGAAAGGTAAACATTTTAAGGAATAAATACAAAGAGGTAAATCTCAAATCCAGACTAAAAACACTGTTACAGAAGGCTGACAGTGATATTTGCCATAGTGAAATGCCTCAGCAGGTTCGCTGTGTGCCATGCTTTATGGATGATCACAGGTGAGAGAGATTTACATTGGAGGGACATGACAGTCATGGCTGTGATGCATATTCCTTTTTAATGTGTTTGAAAAGAACCTTCAAGCATACAGCAAATCTGCTTGACCCTGCCTTGATTTAATGTTGTCCTTGATAGATGATGGGTTGTATTATCAAAAGAAGAAATGAACTAATTGCATCTATCATTTATCTGAGAGTCCCATCGTTTTGGCTTTGTGAACGTTGCTTCATCAATGCAATATTTTTATTATTATTGTTATTATTATGCATTGTGTTTCTTTCTTATTACGTGTTACAAAGAAAGTCTCTGTAATCACCGTAGAGGCGTATAAGAGCTTGAAGTTGTATGGGAAATGCTTTATTGGAAAAACCCGAGGTTCAACGTCATGCAGAGCTTCATTTTGCGGCAGTGATTAATTGCTCGCTTATTCTGGTATTTGCACCACTACAAAGTGAACGCTAGGTGGAGCTAAGAAACAGGAAGCATTCTATTTTTTTTTTTTTTTTTTTTTTTTGCCAGAGACAGTTAAGGTCTTGGATACAGTCTCAGACTTTCAGAAAAGTAAATAAATCATATTTTCAACATTTTTTTTAATATGTAACTTTAAATATATATCGAGGGAGTGTACTGTCATTGATAATTTACAAAGCAGTTATCGTTTCATAGTTACTCTTCCACCGTTGTAAAACGTACTGATGAAGTTAATTTTATTTGCAGAAGTTGTAGAAATAATGAGCCCTCTATTCATGAAAGCTCCCCGTCTGCGTGTTTATGAAAGCAGAGCCAGCCCGACTGAGGAGGGGGAGGGTACGGGTGCATTTGGTATTTAGCGGCTGGTGTTATCTGTCTCCTGTCTGGTCTGGAAGTCACGTCGTCCTGTTCCCATGTGTGCTAAATTGTTGGCCCAGAGGTCCCCGGGTCCCTGGTGGAGAAGGGACTCATTTAAATTGTCTGGCACCGTTAGCAGGATATTCTCGGGCTCGCTGGTTAATTCCTTATATAATGCGGTCTCAAATCATGTATACACACTAACTATACGATTTTTTAAAAACACAATTAACACTACATTTGCCAGGATAGGGGTAATGTAAAAGATTTTCTCCCCTCTGTGCACCTTTAAGTTTTAATCATAAGTGTTATGTAAAAGTAATTGCAATAAAGATATAGCTGTCGAGTCTATGTAGCATAGTGAGAGTAAATTTAGGATTTAGAAGCAGATGTCCTGGCAACTATCTTCTCTGCCCCTCTGCAATTTTTTTTATTGCCTCGGTTATTTATAGACTGTAGACGGCTTGGACAGGAGGGGTCCAACACATGTGCCGAAGAGCTGCTAGACTATGGGGTCACCTCAAGGTTAGCATCTTCAATGGCTGGCTTGATTGGTCGTGGCTGTCTCTAATGAGTGTGTGTAATTCTAACCGCCCCCCACCCCCACTGGCTAGACCATCCCCTCTCTCATCGCCATTGTCACCACCGGTCTCTCCTTCGAGCCTGTTCCCAACACCCCCCCCCCCCCCCCATGTCTGGGTCTGGCCTGAACTGCTGCCTTTTTGGGGGAGGGGGTGGGGTGTAGCTAAGCCAGCCCACATGATCGCGTAACAGCGAGCCATTCTTTTGAATGAAGGCGAGAGGAGAGGAGGAAGAAAGCTAGGACAATATGTTGGAGGCTAAATTGCTACAGCGAGCTAGCCGCGTCGGTTGAAGCGAGAATGGCGTGAAAAAATGTGGGATCGGAGAGGCAGACTCTGACAGCGGGCTGCTAGAAAGTTGTCCTCCCGTCCCTCCGGGCCGCTGCCGGTGGCTCTTCTCGGTTTCACTTTTTTTTCCCGATCCTCATGCAAAACCTAACGGTTCTGGGCAGCCCCATCAACTCCAATGTCATTTGCTCCTGCAACTGCACCGGATCCCAGCCCCAGGGTATGGAGATATGTAAGTATTGTTGTCGAAACTGTGTCAACTACTGTATTTTATGTGCGATTTCGTGTTTGTGATGCGAACGCATTGACTGCAAAAACGATGTTTTAGCCGGCTGTCGCTTTATTATATCAGCGGCAGATGGCTAGCTAGTTAGCTACTTCTGTTCGTTGCACCTCCAGCGTCATTTAAATACAACCATGCATTTTTTTGAATAGGGGTAGCTAGTGGGAAAATGGGATGTCTGGTCTGAAGGCCGTATTTAGATAGCGTTACATTTTAACGTCTTCCCCTGTCCCTATAGATTGCAGTTTTAAGTTTTCAACTTTGCACACTGCATATAGTTGACGTTATTGCGTGGAGCTGTGGTAACCAGACTGTCTGTTGTGTGAAGTAAAATGGTGATACGTCGTTATTTGTAGTGTGCTAGTTTGTCCAGTTTTCCTACCAGAAAATGAGAATGATGGTAAACGATATTGTTAACCAGTTATCAATTCGAGTAGCCTATATAGGTTAGCGTGTGGCTTGGTTCAGTCATGCCACCAGGAGTTAGCTTTCCATGTCTATGAAACATGCTTCGCACAGAAATTTGTCGATCCTGTATCTGTGTCTCCCTGGACGAGCCAGGATCATAATTCGCCAAACTCCTGCAATTCAATTAATCGTGATACTGTATGAAAAACATGGTCGGACTCGCACTCCATCGGGTTTTTGAGACTTGGGAAGGGCTTGCTTCGGCCCACGACCGTGTTAGAGTTTTTTTTTTGTCAGCGGTGTATTGAAATGTAAACAGATTGGATAGAGATCCAGACTGTCACCCTTCCCCCCACGTACCCCAGACACTTCAGTTCATGCCCTGAGACTGGGCCAAGAGTGCCGGACTGTCAGAGGCACACGGAGGACAAAGAGAGAAAGGCTGAGTTCGTGGGGAGGTAGGGAGATTGACAGGGACCGGGGTGTATGTAGCCTAACTCGCAGTTATGATAAATGGCCAAAGATGTTTGCTAATGGGAGTTGAAAATACAGACTTTTGTTCTAACGCACAGTAGAGAGACTGCGCAACCCAAACCCACAAGTCTGGATTAACGCGTTCTGTTGATTTTATTGAAGCTAATGTACTGATTTATTTTTGCAGCAGAAAGATGGACAGTCATTTGTGAATGACTTGAAAACATTTTTTCATAGTAATGTGCATGTGAAGTTTGATTACAAGTACCACACGTGACTAGTTCGAGAGGAAAGTGCAGCACACATTAGATATTATTTTAGTTGAATTTGCCACGCTTGTAATTTTGGGGATTCTTCCCAAGGTAAAGAATATTTCATCCTCATCTGTTTTGGTAGGGTGACCATACGTCCTCTTTTTCCCGGACATGTCCTCTTTTTGGGACGCATGTATGATCACCCTAGTTTTGGAAGAGTATAATATTTTAACTAAACATGTTTGTAAGCTCCATTAGTGAGTATTCCACCAGAACTTTACATTCAGCGACAATGGGAAGAACTTTTATGTTGGACAGTAGTTGGAATTTATCGTAGATTATCATGTAAAAACATTGCTGGTATACTTGATAATTCTTTGACGTTCCAAACCAGCTTTGGCGGAGGGAGGAATTATACTACGTTTGAGAACTAGTTCACAGAACAGAATTCAAATGATTTTTTTCTAATTACCTCGCTGGCTGTTGAGTAGAGCGCACTAGGCAGATGAGAGCATTGTTTCAGTACCATTTGCCCTAAATGAGCGGCATTGTTGGATTCCAGTGCTGGGGGCGGACTCTGGAATTTGATGTTTGGCTCCTCACATTAGCATGCGTCAGACTGAGGCGATCTTCAGCTCCTCGCTCATCTGCGTATGTAAAGATGGTTCGCTTTCTATTGAGGCTGTACTGCTGTTAGCATTTGTTGCGGCGTTATGTCGCTTGAGTGACATTTGCGGCTAATGACAGCCTTCGAACTGGTAGCGTATGACACAACGAGCCAGCTCAACTCAATCGAATCGCCCGTGTAGGCCTCGCCTCGAGTTGAATCAAGGTCGCAGCCATTGAGCGCGACAAGTACGGCACCCACCTGGCCATGTATGGCCCTATCAATATTCATTAGCGGCGGAATCCACCCCTCCCTTTTTTTTGTAACTCGCGATTTGAATAATTGCAAGCGCCTTTCAACTTTGCTTTAGTATGTGAGCAGGGAAATTAGCGAGTAAATTGGACATTTTTTAAACGGACCAATGGCTCTGTTAAATGCACAGCGCCCCGTAATTGGGTACGCGAAAATTAGGGCCCCGGGAAAATGAAGCTTTGATTCTGTCACCAAACATTTGGCTAATTCGTTCCCTTGCGGTGGAACAATCAACGATGTAATGTGATGTCATTGCAGACGGCCCTTTGAATGGAAAGGGTACGCGGGTGTGCCAAATTCATTTCCATCGGGGCTGCGGCCAGCCGAGGCAACGCGAAGTGGAAACGGGATACTGGATGTCGGTTTGGCAGATGCTCGCCGGTGAACCAACGCTAGTCTTGTAACCAAAACACCGCGGTGTTTTACAGTCCATATCTGATTCTGGTGTCGGTGACATCTCCGACTTTCAACATTTTGAGCCTGGTGTCGGTTGTTAATGTGTCACTGCACTTCAGAATCACGCCTGTTTTCTATACTAATCCAAGTCATCTTAATAAGGAGCAGTAGTTGTTCTGTTTAGATCCCTGCCATAATATGTTTATGTGTGGGAGACAGTGAATGTCTTTTTATAGGTGTTTTGAGTATATGGCCCTGCTGTAGACAGAAATGTTGTTTCAGTCTTGTTTGTTGTTTGTCTCAGTCTTCGCCTGCGTTAAGCCCCTGCTGTTTCCCATTTGCCTGATCGTTTGTCTTTCAAGTCCTGGGGTTCTCTTCGGGTTAGTCACCTGGTCCCGGAAACAAAGGTATAAATCATGACACCTCCGGTGTTTCAGTTTAGGGGTTGTTTATAATTTGCGAGTGTCTCTGCATTCTAAAAGTAACATAAACGGCAGATTTTTTTTTAATTTTGGTATTTTTCTATTGTTTTTTGGTGTACATTTTGATAGGGTTTTCTTAATTCGTTGAGCACAGTTAAGCAGCGGGTTAATGTCATGACGTAAGTGCTGTGCCAGTGAAAAATAGAGGGTTACCTCTCGCACTGATTCTGCTGTTTATGTATGCATTATAAGAGTTGGGGTGTCTCAACTCCCAATAGGTGGAGGGCAGTTAATGCCAGGGCTTTAAACAGTCTGTTGCAGTGAAGTATCCCTTTCTATCTTGTTCTGCCACAAAGCAAGATTCCACGTCCACATACACCATGGGATTGGAAGAAGCCAGAGCAATTGCCATTCCCCAATAAATTTCGGGGTGTATACGTGAGCGCGCCCATAGCAGTTGTGGCGTCGTGGGCTCCCAGCCAACAGCTGCACACGGTCTGCCCCCCCCCGATCTTGTGATTTTACGTGGTTTAATCAGACACAAATAAATACAAACAGAACCACAGGATTCTAGAATAAAGGAGTGCTTTTTCATCCCCTCTTTTTTGGTAATTAATTTCAAAGGGAATATCCTTGTGGGTGGGAGCAGTTTTCTGTTTTTTTGTTAAGCCACAGTGTTAGGAGTGAGTTTGGAGGAAGGAGGTTGGGGGCGGGGGGTACTCCTTTTCTGGGGTGGTCTTGCTGCGGGGCTGAGGAGAGGGCAGCTCTGGCGTTTTTACCCCCCAAAACCCACAGTGCCCCAGCTGAGACCCAGACTGTCGCAGCCTTGACATTGACTGTGGGTCCCCTTTGTGTCTGCCCCCTGCACACCAGACACACACCCCCACCCCACGTCTCCCACAAACCCCCCTGGGACCTGTGCAGTCCTTTTTCTCCCAGTACATCGGGGATGGCCTATCAGTCAGATGTTTGAGTTGGGTGGGGTGTGTGGGCTGCTGTCTAGGTCTGCGTTTGTTTACCCTGTGCTTTTGGTGTGTTGGGATCCCCTCAGGAGCAGTGCTCACGACGCGCTCCCATAATGCTTCGTGCCTCTGGTCCACTCTGACAATGACATCGGTGTGTTTTGACTGATTTCATTTTCTTTCAATCTTCTGTGATGCGCATAGATTTCACAATGAAATAAGGCAAAAAGAAGGTGACCTATAAGTGAAGCAGTGATCAAAACGTGTGCTTGTGTGATACATGTGCATATGTGTTGTATGCATGTTCCACGCAGCAAAGCGCACGACCGTGGAGAAGGATAGAGCAGGGTTCTGTCGGACAAGACATCGCAGGGACTTCTATTTGTCCCCATCTCCGATCCACATCTCTGGCCAAACAGCCACCACCAGCATCAGTCCCCATAATCTCCAGAGCTCAAGTCTCTGGCTCCTGTTTTCTGTTACGGCTCTGTACTGGATGTCCTCTTATTACAGGAAATTGAAGGGATTACAAGGAGCGAAGTGGGAGGTTGGAGATTTCTAAGATCTCCAATAATTGTGCTCTCTACTAAAAGAAAATAAAGCCTTGAGTATGTGTCCATTTTTTCCTCGCCCTCCCCTCCTTGCAGTGCCAGAAGGTGATGGCGGCTGTTGCTCTGGGTAGACTCTCCTTGCCCTCATTTGTAATTCAGACGGGGGTCTGATTGTCTGGTATCTTCCCAGCCCTCCGTCGCTCGGCCTTTTCACCGTCTGACCCTAATCAGTGGGAGAGGCTGCTCCATTGTTAAAAAGGGGTAGAATTCATAGGCTCATCCCTCATCGCTTGTCCTCGCTGCACTCTCTCCTTTTAATGGGAAATGGGAAAAAGTGACCTTCTGCATGGTGTTGGTCCTGACGCTTCTCTGCTGCGTAGAGCTTGTGGCTATCACACAGTGTTAGTTGCTGAAATGGCAGTTTGGTTATCTCGCAAGTAAACAGCGATTAAGTTGTATAAAGTCATTTGATATTGTAGGTGTGTGGTAGCCTGTGTATTGGCTGTCATTGTACTGTTATGATTTCAGCTAGGGAGTCTTAAATAACTGTCACAGACAGAACATGGACAATAGGTTGCTGGAGCAGACTCTCAGTGTATACACACTTTTCATGGTGACAGCACAAAGGTTTTTAAGTTGTATTTTGATAGTGGGGAAAATTGTCTTGGCTTATCTCTGCACTTACACAAAACAGCGTGTAGTTCGTTGTGGATCCAGCAACCTGGCAACCATCATCGGCCATGCGTCAAAAAAACATTGGATTTTGGCAAAGGGCACCTTTCTTACTGCGAACTGTTTGCAGGCCACCGGTAAACACCTCTGAGCTATCATGTCCAGATGCTCCTCCAACTTCAGAAGAGTCCTGCCACATGTAGCATGACCAGCAGTAACCTATTTTGTGGGGCCAGCCCTAGACGGGTAGGATGAAACAGTCTGCAGGCTTTGACAACATTGGCTGTTGGGGGAAAAATGACATATATCAGTACCAGCCGTGTAGCTCTCGATTGTATGGCCGTTCGCATGGAGGACTTTCTTTGCAGACACACTGCCAGTAGCATCACTGACCACCTTTACTTCAACAAATTGGCCGGGTAAATCGCTAGAGCAAAGCCCTCTCTGTAGCCCTCTCGTTTAAGGACATTAAATGCTGTACGAAACAGCAGTCCACCACTTTAACAAAATGTTCCCTTTGAGTATTTAGCAAGAACTCCTTTTTTCCACAATAGGGTTTGCCACTTTGCTGCTACACAGTGCCAGCAAATTTTTCTTTCTTTTTTTTTTTTTAACTCTAGCAACAGGGTAGAATTTACAGTTTTGAGAAGTCTATTGGCTGAGTAGTTTTGTGTGAACCAATAGGGCACAGCGCTACCTCTTTTAAGGAGAAAAGTAGAAATGTGTAGAAATGTGATTTTTTTTTCCCACTCATAGTTTATGCCTTTATTCATGTTTTTCAAGAGGTTACTGTATGATTCTGTGACCTCTGTGTTAAAATCATAGCCTCAGTTGAGCACTGTGGATGGGTTGTTTACATCAGGTTAAAATCAAAATGGATCATGTGTATGAAATGGCTGTTGCATCAGCACACAGTTCAGTTCGATGACAGGGTTTGCTTAACGTGTGCACCATATTGAATACATACCCAGTAACCAAACTACAACCCTGCTCACCCCTGTTATATTACACTGACCACATCTGCTCTGTGAGTTTCCCCCTAAAGGTAAATGGATTCAGAGGTGGGTTATATGGATTCTCAGCTTTGGCTTGCTTGAAATGGCTTACTGGTAGATTCAGTGAATCCTCGTCTCGAATGTCACAGAGTTCATCGTGTAAGGGCTTGGAGAACACTTACAGAGGTCTTTGAAAAAAGGTGTGTTTTGCTGTCTGGATGATTGAGTTTCTGTTAAAGACCCAGCGCTTAATGCAAGCATGAATTGTGGGCTCGCATGTGTCTGCCGGCAATGCCGCGCCTGTCACGCGTACACAGCTCGGCGGTACATGTTTCGCTAAACTGCGAAGACCCTCAGTGAATAATTAATACAGGTAATATAGGTCAGTGTTACAGCAGCAGTCACCACTCAGCTGTTAACCCCTCGCCTCTTCCAGCTGTTGGAGGACTGAAGCTCATGAATGCAGCTCATCTGCATATTGTCTGGCACAGGAAAAAAGGGTTTCTTCACTCCAGACGTAGGCAGGAAGCTTGTGAGGGTATTGTTCTTTTCAGTGGTGTTTGATATCTGGATAATAGCGTATATATCACAGATGAGTATGAGTGCTTTTTGTAGTCTAGCATTCTGGTGTATTTTTATGTAACGGCATTTTTTTGTACCAGTTCCACTTGGATAATTTCAAGTTGTTCCTCTCACTGCTGTGGTGTAGGGTTTGGAACTTGAGCTCCCAGTCCTCCAGATGGAAACCCAGCACCTTCACTTCCCCTCTGAACTGCTCCCTTTTATCGACACATCTACTCTGCTTCCTGCCCAACTTTACATTCTGCAGAATACACCAGCCTGGTTTGTGTGTAGGCATTGTGGGGACTTATCCCCTTTGCTGTCTGTGGCCAGTAGGGGGCGAGGTAAGGCCGTCACCCTCATGCAGTAATCCTATGAGCCTCCAGGTCTACAGCTGGCTCGCAGATTGCAGAGACCACAGCACGCCCGACGGAGGAACACACACAGCTTATTGCCTCTGCTCTATGGGGGTAATTATTCAGTAAATTGGGAGAGTTCAGCGTTTTAACCCAGAACAGAAAAGAATGCAGGAAGGTTTCAGCCCCCTTCATTCTGTCCCAAGTCTTCAGCGTCAACCCTCCTGCACCCCGCCCTGCCATCCTCTTTTAGTCATTTCTTTCTCGTACCTTCAAACATCGTCCCTGTCCTGTCATTTGTGAGATGGTGCTAACTGGCTGTTGTGGTTGCAGTGGACAGAATGCGGTTCTTATAATTGTCAGGTGACAGGAATATTCCTCCCCCCCTTGTTTGTGCCAACACATGCATGAGTTCAGCTTTCGGGCATCAAGGATGGTTTAGGAGTGAGAAGCTTTTATTTAAACGTTTCTGAGAGGAGTTTTATTTCTGTCCTGCCTTGAGACTTCCCTCTGTGGCTGCTGTGTATGACGTTGTATGCTCATGTGATTTTTTTTTTGACTTACATGGATAGTTAAGCATGCTGCTTTTGTGTGTGGGCTTGGCGCAATAAAACTGTATATGAAGTGCTACACCACAGTGTCCAACTGTCCATAGCTGCCATCAAAGCGACAGTGAGTCATTGTGGAGTTAATTGCAATTCTGCCGTATTTATACGTGTTGATATACAGGGTCTTGCCGGAAATAGTTACATTACGGCTTGGGGTTGGGTGGGAGTGGGGAGACTATCTAAATTACTGTCAGCGTAAAGATGAAACAATCTTGTGTTAAAGCCTTACAAACAATGCCTTGTTAAGAACGCACTTGCTCCGGCACGACGGCCGCCTTCTTTAAATGAGCACATCCCGGAATCGGCATTTTTAAAAAGCCGTTAACAGCTCTCTCTTCAGGGTGCGCTTTAGTTGGGATGAATTTGTATTGTAAACCGGCGTCTCCCTCTGTTCTTGCCTCGCCTGAAGATCAGACGCTTGCACCGCGGAGCTTTGTTCCAATTCGGCTGTGATGTCAGTCTTGTTTTTTGGGGATTTTTTTTTTTTTTTGGTTGTTGTTGTTTTCCAGACCTAGATTCGGCTGCTAGCTCCTCAGTGGCGCAGCGGGGTGCCAGCCTGGCAGAACACCGCTCTCATGCCACCCCTGCATGATCCGTGCCTTTGATCCCACAAACGCAACCTGTAAGAATGACCCATAAAGAAAGACCTTTTCCCCACCTCCCGTCCACCCCGAAAATGTCGCCCGAGATTCTGACCACGCTCGAGATAAACAGGAAATGGCTGTCTACCCCGACAGCAGTTTTTTTTTTTTTTTGGCTGCATTATACAACAGTGATCTGGCAAAGAAAAAAAAAAAGAATGAAAAAAATAATCTGCCTTAATTAACCTAAATAACAGACCACCTTAAGAAGGTGTTTGGTGTGTGCAGACTCCTGAAACGCAGCTGCCAGTACCCACTGAGGTGGCTCCTTGGGTGCGCTCCCCGCTGTCTTCACCCGCACCTGTGCCAGCTCTCCGGGAGCACCCCGACGCAGTGGCACTGTGTCGGGGGGGACCCCTCGGCCGTGAGGGGGGCCTGGAGCCGCGTCCACAGCCACAACGGGGAGAGCGTCTCCGTGGCGAGGTGGCGAGGCGCTCGAGCAGGTGGTGTCTGGGCTAAGGCAGTCTGAGCCTCCGCGGTCTTACCGGCGGGCTAAATAATTCAAGGAAAGTCTGTTATGACACAGGGCGTCTAGACGTGTCTGGAGCCTGCGTCGGGAGGTCTTTAATACGGCTGCTTTATCTGAGATTAGAACCGGAGGTCAACAGCAAGGGCCGCAGGAAGGTGACAGCCGCGGCACAAATAGATTGCTCTGTTCCCCACCACGAACATGATTAAAAAACACACAGGTCCTTTCTCCACAACCCCCCTCCTCCCTCCCGCCCATTGTGGATACAGCCAGAGAGGGCACGTTCATGTTTATTTTGATTTCCTTTGCAGAAGGGATTGCGGGTGATGTTTCCGTCTAGACGTCCAAGCAGCACCTTTGTTCGCTGGATGATCCCTGTTTTGTCTGGCTTTTATTTTGTTTTCTTTGTTTTGCGGTGCTGGTGTTTTTTCCAGGCTTGGTCGCCTACCTGAGCTCATATCTGGCCAAACCATTCTGGGTGTGGAAGGGAAAGTTAGCATTCTAGCTTTTTACAAGAACCCTATACCACTGTTTGCAGGTAATAAAATTTCCCTCAGAGCAGTGTACCCATGTGAATACCTCATTTTCATGTGCAACTGGTACTTTCTTTTTGTGATGGCTATTTACTGTGTAAGTGCTGACATGCACACAGGTCGTCTTTTGATTCTAGTGAACAAATAGACTAAAGCTGAGATGGATAATATAATTTTTAAAATTATTGCAAACATGGACATTTTCAGATACTTTATATGATAATAAAAGGTAATAAGTTGCCTACTGTGCAAGGATTTGTTATCATTGCTAAATGTATGAATGTGGTATGGTTGGTGTAAGGCTAGCCTTGAAACAGGCTCAGGGAAGTGCCACTGATTATCTGGTGAAATAATCTTAGTGATCCTTTGAACATAACAGCAGTGTACTGAAGATAATGTAAAGTGCACACAGTAGGTATACTACACACTGCACAGTATTATATTAAATGGCCTATGAATTGCCAGAGAGCCTCCAGATGACAAGATAAGCCAGCTAATGCCAATGAAATATTCAACCAGTGCAATTTATAGGCCAAGTATTTATATTATTTGTATTTACTTTTATTCTTGACCTGTAGTGTAACTGAGTTCACACCCAGTAAGTAAAGAGACATGATCAAAGATGAAAAGTTTTTGCACTATTTTACATTACATTTACATACTATACATGAATGGTGCTTCATGAAAGATGTGTTGCAGTTTTCAGTGTATTGATTTAGTTGTAGTATTAGTAACACCAGTGTTGTTACTAAGCATGAGACCAAAATATTTAACTATATCCATATTCGATCATGCAGTTACTGTTGAGTATAGTTTTACTCATATTAGGACTAAAGTTCATGTAAGAAACAGCTTATCATTTCAACAGTTCAGCATGGTGCCTAATGTTGTCACACACACACTGTAATCCTTTCTCAGATTTTAATTTCGATTAAATTAAAATTTAAATTGTGATATTTTAATTGCCCTTTTGAATTTGCGAGGATTCCTATTGAAATGCAGCGTGTGCATGTGGAAATTGCACCTCAGCTAATCACTTAAAACCGCGTGGTGTGTCAGGGCCTGCAAGTTATTAGAGAGGCTCTGAGGGGAACTTTACCATTCTTAAGCGGGGCTTCACCAGCAGTGGGGGACTGCCAACAGCCAATGAAAGGTAATGATAACATAATGTGCCACACCAAGCAATAAAAAAGAAGCCATTTTCTGAAAGCTGTTACTATTTTCATGTAAAACTGCACCAAAATCAGTTAAAACAGTAAGAGCCATGAAATAAGGAGGATAAAACCCTAGTCCCAATGCGTGTCAGATTAACTCAAAGTTTAGTTTATTAGCCATTCAAAAAAAAAAAAAAAAATAGGGTTTTTTTTTGGTCTGAGAACCCTCACTCAGGGGGGATTCTTTGTTATGCTGCTCACCAGCGCCCTCTAGTGACTAATCAGGCAGTTATAAATTGCTACGTTGTCCTCCATGAGAGATTGACCAGTCAATGTTCTCCTTCCTTTCGTGTGAAAAACAGCCTCTAGCTGTGGGCAAGTGTATCAGCCGTGTGATTGTGCTACTGTGGAAGTGAGCAGAGAGCAGTAGTGAGTCCAGATTAATTTGCTTCTGCAATTCAGTTAATCAGCAATTCCAAAGTCGGGGTGGGAGGAATTTTGAGTCTTTGTCATTGCTTTCATACTCTGTGAACACTTTGACAGGCAGCATTTGTTGGAGAGACACTGCTGTGTATGAGGCAATTGAACTGTGTCTCCATCTTAACCAGGCCACGCAGCGTGGTTCACGCATAGCGACAGAGTGTGAAGCTAATGGAAACACAGCATAATTAATGTGTTACTTGGAGGCTGCTGCCTTCTGGCCTGTGTGGGGGGAGACGGGGGATTGTGTGGAGAGAGTCTGGGTGTGTGTGTGTGTGTGTGTGTGTGTCTGGGGCAGTGTGCATGTGTTTGTAGGTTAGGGGGATGGGTGTGTGTGTGTGTGTGTGTCTGGGGCAGTCTGTTTGTGATTATGGGGTAGGTGTCTGTGTGTTGGGGGATGTATGTCTGGGGCACTGTGTGTGCCTGTGTGGGTGTGCATGCGTGTGTGCATTCGTGCGTGTGTGCTTGTGTGTTGGGGGGGGGGGTGTCTATGTCTGGGGCATTCTGTTTGTTGGTGTGGGGTGAGTGTCTGTGTGTGTGGAGGGGGGATGTGTGTATGTCTGGGGCAGTCTTTTTGTATGTGCGGGGGTAGGGCGTGGGGGTTGTGTGTCTAGGGGAGTTTGTTGGTTTCGGTGGGGGGGTGGGGGGTGGGGGGGGGGGGGTGTTGCGCAGGGCACTGGCTCTCTCCTGCTACTCCCATGACTAAGCGCACGCTGTCAGGAATATTTCAGTAGCAGGCAGATTATTGTTCTCGGGAGCCATAACTCCCCCCTCGTCTGGCACATTCTCTCCGCGAAACCTGCTTGGCTTCCACTGTCCTGCCCACGGAGCTTGTCAGGTTGTGCCTGTGCCTTTGTTCACTGGCTTGGTGAAACAGTACAGATAACGGGGGTGGGGTGGGGGGTGGGGGGGTGTGATCGTCTTTCTCTTTCTCTCTCCCTCTCTCACAGATCTCCGTGGTGGCTTTGTTCTAAAATAAGATGGTGCTGCAGTCTCTGCGCCTGGGTCGCTGATATGATTATGGCGCTTTTGCTCACACGGTGCGACTGTAACCTCGGGAAAATCCCGTCCCTGTCAAGCAGGTGACCGTGTATCTGTCTGTCCGCGTCCATGGGGGGGTGGTGGGGTCAAAGCGTGCGACGAGGGCTCCGTCTGTGGGTTCGAATCGGCCGTGTGACGGGGGTTGTCCGCGGTGCGGCCCAGGGTCCGGGTGTGAGCGAGGGCTTATCTGATGATGCGCTGAGACGTAGTGACTTCCTGAACCCGCGGAGTCTCCCTTGGAGATGTTTCCCCGGTCCCCACCTTGCAGTGACTTGGTAGCACCAAGCTGTAAAGGAGTGGCTCTGTTTGTGCCGGTCGTCAGTCCTGTTCCTTCCTGCTCATATGGACGGCCTGCCTGGGAGCGCAGTGCGTCACGCTGTGGAAGTGATGTAATGGTAGCGCTGCATGTTGTGTCTGGACTCTCTTTTTTTGGGCAATTTCAACTTGGCACATTTTCTTCTGGACCCATGTGTTAGCTCGCCAGACTATAGCACCAGGCTAGGATGATGAACATTGTACTGGGGATGGAAGTGGCACTCCCAGTGATTTGACCCATTTCAGGGTTTACCAGAGGCAGGTCTGTGTACTGAGTGAAATCCACCAGTGGGTGGGTGACTGTTTAGCCTGTAGTAAGACAAGGAATGGCTGAAAACACTATGCAGAAGGAGAACTGTGCCCTGCCTGTGATGGTGGAATTCTCTCATAAAGATGAAAATTGAATTCATGAAAATAAAATGCTGGCATGCAGGGATCCTGAGTGGCCCAGCTGATTAAAGTGCTTTTCCCATGCAGGCTGCGTTCTGCAGCTCAGAGCCGGGTTCGAGTCTGAGCTGTGTCATTGCCGACAGTGACCAGGAGTCCGTGGAGGCAGCTAACACTGTTGGCTTTGTTCAGTTTGGGTAGGGTCAGGTTTCATCAGCCTAGGTCTACTTGCTTTGGCACCCTGTCGCAGCTCGTCTGGCACCTGTGAGTCCCTCAAACAACATCACGTGAGATGGGCCCGTCCTCCAGCTGGAGTGTACTTTGCTGTGGTGCACTGTGGGTCTCGCTTCAGTGTGTGAGCATGGGGGGGGGGTGTATGAAAAGAGCCCACAGTCGTGCGGTTTAAATTTTGGTGGAAAAAATGGGGAAAGCATTAAAAAGTGATAATCGCATGCAGTTTCACTCCGCTTCCTTGAGGGAAATTCTGTGTTGCTGGCTTTGTTTTTTTATGTCTAGCTCTGTTTCTGCTGCAGTGTTTTGGTAATCCTAATGAACTGCTGTTTTAAAATGAACTCAATTTAGCTTGCACTATAGGTGGTGCAGTAAAATGTGATTTATTTGCCTTTGATCAATTGAAGCTGCATGTTTTTTGTTTTCATGTATTTTTCCAATTTTCCATCTTTTAAGAACTGCAGTGGATAAAGGACATTAAGAAAACTAGAGGGAATTGTTAAAGGAGTGTTCAGGGTCTATTTAAGGGAAGTTTTTTAAGGTAGTTTATTATAAATCCAGTGGTGCTTAGTTCATCCAAATGGAAACCCTCTTGTCCATAGCCTACTCATGTTGTTATTGAAGTTTGTAGCATTACAGTGTCAGTAACCTTTAAAAAGGAAAAATCTTCTTAAATGTAAATTGCTATGATTTAAGCATGACAGCTGGATCATAGGCAACATATATTAAATTTGGAAGTTACTATATTTAGGGAATTCTATGTTAAACTTTACCTGATGGTATTTAGCAGCTGTTAACTCAATGGGGTGGTGACTCTTAGGTGTGGGACGTTTTCGGTTTGATGCTGTTACCTCTGTTCTCTTGCATGCAGGAGTAATCTGGTCTGTGTGGTGAGTGAACCTATGAGAGAAAGAGCATCTGTCTGTCTTTCTGCTTGTCTCTCAGATTTTGTGCCCCCTCTCTTACTCTCTCCCCTCTCTCTCTCTTCCTTCTTTCCCTCCCTCCCCTCTCTGTGTCGGAGCCCCACCAGTTCTGGGCTTGCCAGTAGGGCGGCTGAGCTGTCCATCACCATGGTGATGCTGCCTAGTAAGGCAGTGAGATCTCAGATGGCTGGGCTGGGCTGGGCTGTCAGGGGTGGGCGGGGTCTGGCGGTGTCCGGGAGTGCCTCGCACCCTGCTGGGAGCCCAGGATAATGTCACCGCCAGGAAGGTTGCCCAGCACAAACTCCCTCCTCTGGAGACAGGTACCTGACCTGGCCTCGCCTCGCTTACTCGGAATGAACAGGTCTGTGTTGGGCTCAGTGTTGTCGGCATCTGCACCACACATAATCTGGAGGGTACCATCAGAACGGGCCTGTGTGAATTTGGACCAGCGTCGCGGGCCTGCAGTGAGATCTGCCCGTCTCCCCTGAGTGGCTGGCCATTGGTGCTTTACACCGCTGGGCAGGGAGTCCCTGCCCAGTTTACTTTCCTCTGAGCTTCTTTTATCTGCAGATCACGAGTGCACCACTGATCTGGGCTCTGCGATAAACCTGCAGAGCAGGAAACAGGAAACGGCTTCATAGAAATAAACCTCCAGCCTCTGCTGCCGTTGCTTTGGAAGCAGAGCGCCGCTTCCTGCTTCTGTCAGCTTTAGCCTGTCCTGCAGTGTGAGGGAGATACCGTGCAGCTGGTGACGTTCTCATTAGAGGCGGATGGTGAAAAGGGCGGGGGGGGGGGGCAGTGTAATCAGTCAGTGGGGCAGCCGAGTGACAGTCTGACCTGGGCAGGTCGAATGCAGACATCTCAGCAGGTAATATTCCTTTTCTGGGTTGGTTTGGGTTAACCTTCAGTCCATCCCCACGTGTGATACACGGACTCTCAAAAGGATTAACACAGTCATATGTTCTATTTGTGTGAATTTATACTAAGGATCCTTTATTTCCAAGTCTCAATTTTACCATCTAATTTTTATCTAATTCCATTAGCTTCATTATAAAAAGGCTAATCAGCAGTCTGTGTCTGTGTCTGGGGTCAGTCATTTGCTAATAAGCCACACCTGTTGAGCTCCAGTTAGCATGTGTGTTAAATCCAGGTGTTGGGGCTGCTGCGATTATTCAATGTAATTGATGCGTGGACATCAATAATATTTGAGGCGCTATTCTCAATGATGGACTGCCAGAAAGGCAAAACCACTGGTGTTGTCTGTTCGTGTTTATTAACATACTGTTAGTAGGGAGAGCTTTTTAATATCTTTTGTCCTTGTAGCTGCTAGATACACTTATTATGAAAGCCATAAAGTCATCTGTCAGCTACCTTAGAATTTCCATTGAATAAGTGTTAGAAAATGTTTAGGCTAGAATCTGGGCTTATTCTACAGTGCCAGTGTGTGTGTTTGTGTGCGTTGGGCTTGTTGGAACATGTAGCTTATTTTATTTCTGCCATTATTTTAAGCACATTTTTTGTGTAGGGAATTCCATAAATACAATAGATAAAGTTTGAATAATTGTGATCAATATAATTTAAGGTGTAAGTTAATTAAGCAATATCACACGAGAGGGAATGCTGTTATACTGTAATATCAGCATGGCTGTGATTGCCGTGCTGATATAGCCTACAGTATAACAGCACTACCTCAAGTGTGATATTGCTTTTATACAACAGTTCTACAAACTAGGCTGTTTATCAAGTAGCCTCACGATAATTTGAGACAACAGATTGTTTTTTTTGTCCTTTATTCGGCTCCGCTGACAAAAATCGTTCCTTCAGGATTACATTTACACGTAAACAGTTTCTTGACTGCAGGATAGTTAGCTAGCTAGCTACCTGCTTTTTATCATACATGAAAAGGCTAGCTAGCTACTTTCTTTCATACCTGACAGCAGGCTCGCCTGGTACTTTTTATCATACACGTAAAGGCTAGCTATACGGTAGGCAAGCGAGCCACCTTTAATCATAGCCCAGTACAGGCTAGCAAGCTACTTCTTAGCATACATGGACGGGCTAGATATACAGTAGGCTTGCTAGCTAGCTGTTGTTTATAATACCCAACTGCAGTCTAGCTAGCTTCTTTTATCATACAGGGAAACGTATCCACATTTGCGCTGTCAGTAGATGCCAATTAAGTTTGCATTGGTGTAATCAACGATTGCATCGGAACATCTGTAAAGCGAAGTGATGCATAGTAGTAAAACGTCCCAGTGCTGTTATACTCTATATCAGCACTCTTTGGAAAATTAATCGTTTAGATTAATCGACTATTCAGTAAAATGCTCGATAGATTCATCGATAGAAAGATAGTCGTTAGTGGCAGCCCTACCAGGTGTATGTGAAAGGAGAGCAGAAGTCCTTTGAGTAGATCATTTGGTTTTGTGGCCCCACAGAGTCCAGTTCCTGCAGTTTGTTCAATGTGTAAATTTAACAGTTTGTTTTTGTAAACTTTAGCCTTTCTGTTTTTTTTTTGTTTTTTTTTTTATGTGAGTTAATGTGTAATTTTTTAATGTGAATCAGAGTTGTGACAAGGGGACTTGTAGGACCAGGCCTTTAGAGAGGGGGTTGCTCCTCTGTTATCACTACTTGAATAAGTGCAACATTCACACTGAACCTCTACTACATCTATGCTGCTGGTGCCTTTCCACCCTTGTTTGTTAGTTGTAGTTTATCGTTAATTGCATTTTTGTACGTTATGCTGATTATATTTCATATCTCGTACTTGTATTGTTTGGATCCTGTACTTTTTCTTTTTTTTGACAATATTTTATATTGCTTATTTTTTTGTAAATATGTGTGAGGACTGGAATATAAATGCACCGTTGGAGGCTAACACACTTGCAATTTCATTGTGCTTGCACAATAACAAAGTTCTTCAGTTTCTTGAATTATCCTGACTGCATGGCTCTACACAGGGCCTTCAGATGCAGGCTCACAGGAAAGAGGATGAGGTGGCACCGCACTGGTCCGGTGTGCATACCCAAGGCGTGTGGAGCTGGATTGTATTGAGAGTTTGAAATGGCACTGTGTGAGAGTTTGAATAGGGAGAGCAACGCTGTTCCAGATGATGTATGGTGCTCCCCCGCACCTTGCTCACGTCAGGACCCCTTGAATGAGGGCATTGTGAATTAGGGAAGAATCTTGTTCGGGGTGAGGTTGTTCAGTTGCAGGCGCACGTTCTGTCATGGAGCGCACGGTTACCTGACTGCTGTAGAATACAGGCTTATTCGATAGTCTGTACGCACAGGCCAGCGTGTGGCAGACTGAGGATTGCGTGAGACGGCTGGCTGAGATGGTGGAGCTGTGCTGTGGGAGCGCTGAGTTCGGCTGGTGTCGGCCAGTCTGCAAACAGCAGCACGCTGTATCGTGACACAAAGAGGACACTGACACCGGAACCGGATACGGAAGCTTGCGGTTGAAACGGTATGGGAGAACGCGTTTGAGAAGGAGCATCGGTCGGGGCGGTGCGGTTGGTTACCTCACCCTTCCCGCCAGCGGGAGAGACTCGGGTCTCTGATTGTCTATGGTGTCGAAATCAAGCAACAGCCTTTTTAAAAGATCCATAGAATCCGTAATATCCAAAACTGGCCAAGCAGCGCCAGCAGTGCTGTGTGGCACACTGTTATGGCAGATGTTTAACTCGAACAGGGACTGTGGCTAAGTGAGAGGAAATAGCTGGGGGCAGAGGTCATAGGGCAGTGTCTGGGGCCGCGGCGAGTCGAGCGATAATGGGCCTCATGCTTGTACTGTCTCGCATGGCGCGCCGCTCAATTTGCATAATAATGGGCACTTGTGAGCCTCGGCGCTTGCCAATTCCTGATATTGCAGTTTGTCATCTGTTAGCATTGTGTGATGTGATAAGGAACTGTGTGTGTGTGTGTGTGTGTGGGGAATGGCAGTCCTGTCTTACATCTGTGACCCCCCTCCAATAGATGCACACGTATTCCTCCCTCTCTCTGTCTGTGTTTTGCCTTTATTTATTCATCCTGTCTTTTTATTTTTATTTGCCCTCCCTCTCTTTTATTTTTTATTTCTGATTCTCTGTTTCTTCCTGCCGCTGCTCTCTAACTCCGTCTCCCTGAGAGACAGCTGTAAGGAATGGACGCTCTGTGGCTCATAAAAGCTGAATGTCAGCGCAGAGCGGGAGGCCTTCCTGAGCCGCACAGAAAGCCGCTGCTCATTTCCTGTGATGTGTCCGCATTTCGGGAGGCCTGGAACGGGCCACGGCCGAGCTGCAAAGGACCGCCGGAGCCCTCCCTCTCTCCCCCCCTCCTGCTGCTCCCGCACGCTCGGGTACACTCTGTTCTGAAAGTGAGCGGAGAGGAGCGGGGCGGGGCGTTCGGAGAGGAGCGGCCCCCCTGCGGCCGGGCCCAGGAGCGGCGTGTTCCACATGGAGAGCCGTGACGGACTGTTCCCCAGCTCCCCTGTGCCGCTGGCTCTGCCAGTCTGGTTAAAGGCCCCCCGCCGTCTCGGCGCTGGCAGGTTTTTCGGGAACGGGGTTGTCGTGCACGTCGCGTCCTGTCATCTCCACCCCACCGGCGTGTCCAGGTGCGGCCGGAGCGAGGAGGACCGTGGCCCCGCCCCTTTCTGTCTCCTGCTCTTGGTCCTTCCAGCACAGGTGTTGAGGCGGTGCATTCGTGAACACGCCTCTTAAAGGCTCCCTCAGTCAGTGTGGCTGAGTAAACGCCTTCCCTCGGTTCTGTTAAGTTCTCATCGCCCTCTCCCAGAACGCCGTGACTGTGAGCACTCGGTGCTGTAATTATAAGGTAAACCGCTTGCGGCTCTCAGAGCATGTGTAGATGCCCTGTGCCGCAGAAACCGTGCTAAAATGAGTGGGGAGAGCTCCAGTGATGAGCTGGGGATTATGGATTCAGAAAGTGTGTCCCACTGGTTGTGTTTCGGTATTTTGTCAATGTTCTTGTCTTTAGACAAAAACGCACCACCCTGGAAAGAAGCCTTTTGAGCAGCCAGTCAGATCGCGTGGTGTGTGCGGAGGGTGGGGCCTGCCTGCTCCGGTGGCACACAGATTGTTTGCATCTGCATATGGTGAAACGCGGTGTCCCTGTACGGGGCTGTGCAACATGTAAGCCCGGCCCGTTGTTCCCATGTCCCGTTTGCGTGCCAGGCCTCCCCTGGGGGGCCGGGAACAATCCTGCCCATTGACCGCGGAGGACCTTGCGGTCCAGCGGTCAGGCTGAGGCCGATGCAGGGCTCCCTTCTCCAGCGTCTTCCCTGACAGTGACGCAAGGCAAATTCAAACAAAGGCCTTTTTGTGGAAGGAAAGAAACGACAATTGTTGGAGGGGGGTGCGAGTAGACCCTGTTGACGCGGTCCCGGAGTTCACCCCAACTTCGACCAGGGAGTCAGAACATGTACGGCGTCGAGTGTCCCTCGGTGGGGTACACAACAGGGGTGGTGGGAGGCTCTGTGGTTTTCGGGTGAGGTCAACAGCAATGCATCTGAGAGACAGCACACCAAAGCACGACAGTCTGGCATTGGCAAAACAGGGTGTCAGTCAACTGTCCCTGGCCATAAACTGTAAAGAACTGTCACTTTTCTTCACGCGTGACCTGCAGAGAGCAGCCTCGTGACAGAGAGCTTCGATCACCCGGGTTCTTTGTGGGCAGCAGATTTATATTTTTAGAAAACCTGTACATGTCTGCTAGATTTAGAAAAAAAATTAGGCTTGCCTAGAAGTCTGCATCACAAAAGCTTTTCCTCTGCTACCCCCTAGTGGTAAAAATAAGAAGGCCTATCATTTTTTTCATTATAAAACGCAAACCTTGGTCTCTTCACTGAAAGGATGGTATGTTTGGAAGTAAGAAGTCCCCTGGCTGTGCTGTATATTAACGGTTTGTTCTGCTGTCTCTCTCTTTCAGCTGAACTGGAGTTTGTTCAGATTATCATTATAATCGTGGTGATGACCGTGATGGTAGTCGTGATCATCTGCCTCCTCAACCACTACAAACTCTCCACGTGGTCCTTCATCAGCCACCAGAGCCAGGGCCAGAGGCAGGAGGAGGGGCTGCAGCCGGTAAGTGGCCCGGAGTCGCTGTGTACCACCACAAGCTTTCTTAATAGGCTGCGTGGAATTTCAGAGGCCCAGAACCAGCGATGAGACCAGCAGAACACCTCAGTTATTCCTGTTCACACGTGACCCTGCTTGGGGTGCCCACAACTGTGCCTGGGTGTTGAGAACCTCTCTTGGCCATGAAAACCACCACTCTCTGTAGACATACCCATCGTTCTCTGCCCATGCACATCCAGACAGACCCCTTTCCCTTTCAGACGTTGTGAGGGTCAGGAAATGCAGAGCTCGGAAACTGAGAGAAAGGTATATAAAAAAAAAAGTTCATTTTTATTCATGAACAAACAGTGTTGCTCTGGCGGCGTCGCGCCTGGAGAATTAGGCAGAGATTATAGGTCTCCTCAGCCTCATTACGTGCGAGAAGTGTAACATCACAGCCGGTGTCGTCTCTGCTGGGGATCGGGCCGTAATTAAGAGCTGGAAATTATGCGTGTTTCAGCTGTTTTTTTTTTAGCCTGTACCCTCTGTTGCCATGTAATGAGGTTCGAGTTTCAGGGGTCTCCTACGCCCGGGGCGAACAATGGCTCTCAGGGTTTTGGCTGCCAAGTTACCTTCCATGTTGTAAAAGGCGGAAGCTGCTCCTCTCAGCCTGCTACCCAGAAGCCCACGGGTTGAGCGTATCGATTTGCCTTTCCCCAGCTTTTCTGTGCGCTCAGCACACTTGCTTCAATACTTTATTTTTGGGTGGCATTCATTGCTGTGCGAGTGGTACTGTAAATTTCAGCAGCTGCCTGTAGTAAAGCCCCCCCCCCCCCCCCCCCCAAAAAAAAAAAGAGAAAGTGTGGCCTTGAGAGTTGTGTTTGATCTAGCGGCATGTGAATCCCCACTGTCCATGAGCAGGTCCTGCTGTAGTGTTAAACCCTTTTCACATTCTGCTTTTATGCCTCCTGGCGTTGTTAGTTGAATTTTAATTACTTTACTACAAAATTCCTTTTTTGTCTCTGTCTGTTTTTCTTGTGCTTGTGTTTAGAGCGTAATGTGATGCTCAGGGTCATAGCTATTGATAAGCTGGTGTAATTAACCCACACAGCAAGCACTGTTGCATGAACGCGGCCTTGATGAAGCACTTTAGCGGAGTTTCCTTCTAAAGCGCTAAGCAGACAGTTCCGGTGCTGAAACGCGGTGTAGCTGGCTGCTTGGGGATCGTATCCCGCTAGTACGAGGCAGACAGGATGGGCACAGAAAGGTTCAGCTCAGATTTGTGTAGATTGCTCTTGTACTGCAGGCCAAGTGGGACTGGACTCACCCCTCTCTCTCTCTCTCTCTCTCTCTCTCTCTCTCTCTCTCTCTCTCTCTCCCTCTCTCTCCATTTTTTTCCCTTTATTCTGTCTCCTCCTCCCTTGCTCACTCTTTTTCCCCCTTTCTTCCTTTTTTCTTCCTCTCAACCGTTCTTCTGTCTCCTTTCTCCCTCTCACTCTCCCTCTGGTTTCTCTCTCCCTTTCACACCCCTAAAATTCCCTCCTCACTCCCCCTCTTTCTCCTGCTCTTTTTCTCTTTCCCCCATACTATTCTTCCGTCTGACTTCCTTCCCCTCTCTTTCTCTCCCTCTCTCTTTCTTTCTCTCTCCCTCTTCCCCTCTCTCTCTTTCTCCCTCTCTTTCTCTCTCTCTCCCTCCCTCTCTCTTTCCTTCTTCCCCTCTCTCTCTCTCTCTCCCTCTCCCTCTCCCCCCTCTCTCCCCGTCCCTTTCTCTGTCCTCTCTCAGGACGGGTGTCTGTGGCCATCAGACAGTGTGTCTCGCCAGGGAGCCTCCGAGGTAAGCCTCCGCCTCCGCCTGCTTGCTCCTGCTTGTGCTTCCTCAGACAGGCCCTGTCCCAGCCCCCTGAGTGGTTTGAGGGGGGAGGGGTGTGCACACAAGGGCGGGGCTCAGCAGCATATCATTAATCACCAACACCCCCTATGACAGCGCCTAGACATGCGTCTAATGGTTTTACCAATCAGAGCCGCTTGGATGAGAAAACGAGCCGCCGTAGAGGCACCGCGGAGCAGTTTCACTTCTGCACGTCCATGATCACGACAGCTCATCCAGGCCAACCGAAACAGGGCTTCACTCAAGCGGAACCCGACCGTCCTCCTGCACTCTGAAATTGATTGCCGCATTCAACTCGTTTGCGTTTATGTAAACGAGGTGACATTTAAGAGCATTCTGGAAATAACCTAATGCAAACTGTCAGTCGGGATTACACCCAAAGAGTAGTGGCAGAACTCACCATGTCGGTTAAGATTAACATTTACTTTGAAGAGAGCTTCAGCACAGTCAGTGCTGCAGAAGTCATTGAGTGTTAAATTATTTGCAAGAGTAGCCATGTCAGATGCCAAATGCTGCAATTTTACTGCAGCAAGCACTACAGTGCTGTGAACAGAGCTGAGGTTGCACAAATATGCACATAGTTCTTAGCTGTCACCTATATTTTGTCCAGTGTCATGTGAATGATGTGTGCATACTTTTTCTCTCTACTCTATTCTATAACATAAAACAAAACCAAATACAGTGAAATTGAGTAGTTGACTACGTCTTGTCGTATGACTCTAGCACGTTCAATGTATGGAACCTTTTGCAGAAGTTACATTAATATGAGAAGTGCTTCTGAAGTAAACAAGATCCATCTCCTAAGATCATACTGCACAACACATTGGAATTGAGTAAAATATGGTCTTAATAACTCTTCGGATTACACAGAAAATGTAAACAGGCATTTGTGTTAACCTGCCAAATATTAAAAGATACTGGATAGATTTTCTGGGCTCATTTCAAATGGTAAAGTAGTTAACTTTTGCTACATAGTCTTATTTCATAGTCTTATCAAGGGTTTTAATACAGCTTGAACCATCAGTGATACAAGTTTCTTTCTGTTCTATTGTGTTATCTTCAATTGCTAAAACCGTTCGTGTTTGATTCCAGAAGTAGAATTTCTGATGATTAACCATGTCCTTTTTTGAAAGTGTTACAAATGATTTGCTAAAGGAGAAGAGGTAAATGTAATGATACTTCCTGAAGCTGTTATCTTGCTTCACAACCAAGATTAATTCCTACCAAATAATGATCTGAAAAGAACCTGCTCTGATCCATGTCTGTGGTGACAAAAAGCCCTACAGTGTGGAAATGAAGTGAATTTAAGAGGTATTAAGAAGACTAAGATAAGATTCAGATTCTTTTTGCATTCTGGAGATGTTAGTTTTTATTCTTTGATGTTGCCGTCTCTGTCTGCAGAGGCTGCTTTTGCAGAGTGAAACTTAAACTCGCAGTGTGGTTTAAGCAGTCACAGGGCCTGGCCACTCCTGCTGTCAGATCAAGCTGTGGCAGTCTGAGTTTGTTCTGAAGTGTTTGCTAATGGCGTTTGCTTGTTCATTTGTCACCCTGCAGATAATGTACGCTCCACAGAGCAGGGAGAGGTTCACCGCCCCCTCGTTTATGCAAAGGGACAGATTCAGCCGATTCCAGCCCACGTACCCTTACGTGCAGCACGAGATCGACCTGCCGCCCACCATCTCTCTGTCAGACGGGGAGGAGCCGCCCCCCTACCAGGGGCCCTGCACCCTGCAGCTGAGGGACCCGGAGCAGCAGATGGAGCTGAACCGGGAGTCGGTCCGGGCCCCGCCCAACAGGACCATCTTCGACAGCGACCTCATCGACATGCACAGCGGTGGGGGGCCCCGCCCGCCCAGCAGCAACTCGGGCATCAGTGCCGCCAACTCCAGCAGCCACGGGCGCATGGAGGGGCCGCCGCCCACCTACAGCGAGGTCATGGGTCACTACCCCGGCTCCTCCTTCTTTCTTCACCAGCACAGCAATAATCCTTCCGCACAGAGGGCAGGAAGCAGAACGATCCAGCAGGGCAGCCCCGAAAGCACAATAGTTCCTGCCAAGGAGGCCCACCGGGACGACCTGGTGTGATAGGGGGAGGGGCTGTGCTCACTGGGTCCGCCCCCTGCCCCTCCCTCTCCCCGCCCCACCACACAAGGGGGTGTGGTCTCTTTCTCGACACTCCCATGCACAACTGAATATCAACCTTCGCTACAATGACAACAACAAAACGAGAGAAGAGAGGAACCAATATATAAAACAAATTTGAATTCATATTGCTCGAACTCAAGGGGGAGGGGGGGGTGTACGCACTGCGTGGTGTTTTTGGCTTAGTAGCTATCTTATTTTTTTGTATTCTTTCCTTCATAAGAGAAAAAAATGATTATTAGCACAGATTCAAAGGGTTTTTTCTCCCCCTGCCCCCGAAGGACTATACTGGTCATGGGATTGAGGTTTTTTTTTTTAAGACCGGAATCTGTGCACAAGCAAGATTTAACACCAATTGAAATCCAAATCTGAGTGCCAAGATTCACACGTGGAAGTTAATGTTGGGATTTGACTTGTTAAACATTCAAAAGAAAAGTTATCTAAAGTTGCACTATCTTATTGTTTAAAGAGAAGAGGGAAATGCTCTATGTGATTTTTATTTGTGTGTGTATTGTCCTTTCATCCGTGGATTGATTATCGGCTCCAAAGGTATTTTACAGTGGGAGCAATAGGGGGGGTCTGTTCTTTTCATTGAAAACACAAGAAATACTTGGATCCAGCCTACAGTCCTCATGACTCTAACCACCACAGGGACATACAGGAGAGTATGTGTACTTGTCACATTCACCTACACTTAGAGAGACCATTTTAAAGAGTCTGTCCTCAGTCTGTTGGATGGGTGGTCTTTAAAACATTGTGGTTCCTTTTAAGAGCTGAGGTTTTGTTAACTTTGACTTACAGTATATTTGCCAACATGGAAGAGGAGGTGTCTGGCTTGTCCATGCAAATTGGCCTTTCATAAAATTTCATTTTTGCTCAACTTTTAAAATTATTATTTAAAACAAAAGTGAAAGGAAAGTCTCTTTTCAGTATGCCTTCTACCCATGGATGGAGGGTCAGTGTAAAATTTTGTAACCATAGTTAGTGTAAAAACCGGGATTTGGTTTTGATTAGTGGCCACCCTGAATTTACTGAAAGAGGTTTTAGCTTTCTACGAAATAGTGACCAAAAAAATGTGTGTGTATCTACACACAATTTTTGTCCAATCTTCCATGGGGAGAAGGTAAATGATTTTGAGACCTGTCTGACTGAAACTCGCAGACCCTCTGTTGGTTCCCTCCCCATTGCCCATGTCTGAAACGGCCGTCGCGCACACAGGTGCCAGTGAATTGGACCCCCTTTTCCCTCCATCCAGCAGACCGAGACAGGCGATTTCTCGGTCGCTTCCACGTTCTCTGCGCCTGGCTTTCTCTCTCCGTTATAAAAGAACGCCTACATCGCACAGTTCAGTTCAGTTCAGCCGATACACACTCGCTTTTGAAACCGCAGAACGAAAGGATGGGGGATTAAAAGATGCATTTAAAAAAGCTTAAAATCCTTCTTCGCACTTCCGAACGGCGCGTGTGAAGATCTTTCTTGGTCTGTGTGTCAGTGTTACCATTTTTTTTTTGTAACTGTGGTGAAGTAAGGGCTATGTCGAGGGTCCTTGGATTACCTTCTTTGCCTAGCCTTTCCCTTTGCGCGTTGTTGCCTTCTCCTCTGCTCTTGCTTGCGTCACTCGGCCGCGTTAAGCCAACCCCAGCTTCCCACCGCGTTTAAGCCCTGCGAGTCCCAGTGCAGCAAAGCGAGTCCCGGCGAAGCAGAGCTCTCGGATCCCTTTAAAAAAAAGTCGAGCGGAGCCCTTGACGAGCTGTTTCCTGGTGCCTTCATACCGCGTGTGTGGGCCCGGGACCCCCCCCCCCCCCCGAAAGAAACGCTCATAGGTGCCGCTTACGAGCATCTAGCTTTCAGTAGAATTGTCGCCTTTTTTGTTTCTTTGTTTTTTTTTTCTCTCTCTCGCAGGTGTCCTGTGTTGGCCTTCATCGATCAACCGCGGTGTTTTCTATATTGCTGTTTCATATTTACCTGTCTGGAGAAGTGGAGAGCTGAAACACGATCCGGCGAGGTGATTGTTACAGTGTCCCCACCTCTCCAGCTGTTCACTGACCACTCATGCTAAGCGGTAGGCTGTTAGTGGCTGCGTTTTGGTGCTTGTAGTAAACGCTTCTGTAAATAACACAATTACAAGTGATGATGCAGAGCCGTTTTGAAGGGAACCTCCTTAGCATTCAATAGGGGCAGCTTTGAGGATCATCTGTGGAAGACATCTCGAAGGAAAGGTCATGCCTTGTAGTCTTAAATTGCACTCAGTTGAGCACGGTCTGTCAGCTCAACGTCGCAGGTCCATTTGTATCGCAGCATCAGAACGTGGAAAGTGACCTACGGCAGTTATGTTATCAATATATCAGTATTTTGACAACGCAACGGTACTCGTTTGATCTCAATAGGGGTTTTTCTTTTTGAAGGGATGTCGGGTTTTATCGCTGTAAAGGGCGAAGCCGCGCTTTGTGCTCGGGCTGGAAAACATTAACAAGCTTCCCCCAGGCTAGACTTTACTTTCACGAGTGTTCGGTGGAAGAATGAAGAAAATTGTGTTGTTCCTGTTTTTTTTGTCGAGCGACCTGGATCCCAGACGCGGAGATGAAAGCCTTCCGTCGCTTTTGATGCCGATGTACTCCCCGTTCTGATCGGCTCCGTCGTAGACCGGTTCTTTTTTTTTGTCGTTTCTATATCGCTGCTGCTATTGCTGCTGCTACTGCTGCTGCTGCTGTCGTCTGTAGTTCTCCCCCCACGTGTGCTTCCCTATATAACCTGTCACGTGATAGATCATTATTTACTGTAAGATGCGGCTGTTTTCCTTTGTGCTTTTCCTTGTTTGTTGTTTTGTTTTGTTTTCTTTTTAGCTCGTTTCTGTCGTACCTAGCTAACGAGGAGGAAAAAAAAATATGTTTTTGACGAGGATGTTTGCATGTTACTATTATGTGAGCAAATAAGGTGCCTAATGTTCATGTTTGAGCAGATATAGGAACCCACTTGCACTCAAAAGCTCCCACCTTTGCCGTGCCTCACTTCCAACGGTGCTTTCTTCAGTAGTCTGTCTCTTTATGTTTATTTGTAAGGTGCTGTATATAACTTGAATATATTATGCACATATCCTACCCAATGGGTAGAAACCACAAAAAAGACATTGTTAATAATGTAATATAATGTATAGATATAAAAAAGAGAAAATTTTAACACGGCGGCATCAAATTTGTGAATGCCCAAAAATGTGCTTTGTCTTTTTGTAAACATGGAAAAGGTTTGCAAAGTAATGCTTAAATATGATTTCAAAAACGACTACAAATTACTACTTATATTATTTTCCTATAAATAATAATCTGTTATGGTTAGGCTGAAACAAATGTTCTGAATTTAGAAAGTTGTTGAACAGAATGATTAGTTGCTTGTTTTTTTTGTTTTTTTTTCTTAAGGAAAATAATTATCTTTACCATAACACTTACAATGTGTTCTAGTGACACTCATTTGGTTGGACCAGTATTAAACACATTTAACCAGAGCAATGTCAGTTACTGTTATATCCACCCCCATAGGATGACATTAAAATGCATAGGATGCAAATGCAAAGCTAAGAATTCTGCTTTGTAAACCACAAATGGATGCAGAGAGATTTTAACAAGATCAGTCTCTGTCTTAAAAACAAAAAGTTCAACACATTGAAATTACTGATGGATGTCCGATTGACAGTGTCACTGAGACTACTCAAAGTTTACTCTGACAAACTAATCTTTCGGCGAATTTGACAAAACAAGTTTAGACTTTAAAGTTGGTATGCTAAAACAAAGTGAACAATACTCCCCCAACTATTTATGGACCCCTGAACATGTGGTCCTGTATAGCTTAGTGGATTTTAACAAGAGTGTTACTGTTCAGACATACACTTGGTGTCAACCATCTTGTGGAGTAGCTCTGAGGTGTGGTCAGGCTCGCCAAAACTAGTTGATCGCAGCCATTGGCCATCTCCCAGAATGCCGAGCAGCAGAGTTCACATGCATTGGCACACCCAGCTGTGGTTCAGTAGTCCAGACGATTTTGATGAAACCCAAGGAACGTTCAGGCCTTTATGTTACAGAATGTATGGCTTGGTTTCCATAGCTCATTTCAACCAAGTGAGGCCTAAGAAGCCACATTTGTCCACAGTTTACGAACGGATTAACCGAGACCTACACGCTTGACCACACTTATGCAAAGTCAGTGATTCAAGGGCGATACATATGTGTGCTTTTCAGTCTCCATTAATCCTCAAGCAAAGCAGTATATATACATATATATTATTATTTTTTTGTTTTGTTAGAGAAGCACATTTGAGACATCTCGCCTTTTGATTAGAACAGGGTGAAGAGCTATGCTTTCCACCACAGTGAGAAGTATTAACCAACCAAAAAAAAGAATGGGAGGATAATGCAGTGAAGTAAATTGTCATATGGTCTTTCTCTATATTTTATACATAATCAGTGTATGTGGTATATAGGAAAAAAGCATTTTAATTGCAGTCATTTATTTATATACTAAGACTCCACTGTACAATAACCGTTGCGCATGTTCACTCTAATCTCTAGGTAATGTACATAGCAAAGCCTTCTTTTTTTTCAAAGCATTAAGCAAGTGGCAATTGTGTAGTTTTGAGAGATCTATTGTAATTCTTGTTCAAGCCACAGGCTGTACTTTTTATTTTTACCTGCACTAGCTTGAAGAACTAACTTGGGCTCTGACTGACTTTCTTCAGCGCGTTCCTCTATCCAGTTATTACCAGAAGTCTGTACACAACTGCTGATGGTAGCTGTCTCTAAATGTTCCGTTCTTGGAAAAAAAAAATAAAACAAAAACAAAAAAAAAAACAAACGTCACACCAGTTCTGGATCTTCAGTCTTGAGAGTTATCACAGCACTACTTCCGTCATGGACTTTAACATTTGTTTGCTTTATTTACAAAATGAATTCATACATACATATATGTACATATATATACATACATATATAACTACACATGCGGTATGTATGTGCATATATTATGTATATGTATATATGTATGTATATATACATACAAAATTAAAACTTGTGTATTTTGCCTCTTTTTATTTAAGCAATTGTGATGTAATAGGTTTTAGGCCTAAGGTCTGTTATTGCAATACTTTTACAGAAAAAAAATCAAAAAATGTTGCTCTAAGTGCTGTTGTAGTCAAAGATTTTATGCTTGTACTTATGCTGTGGTCAAACTACAGCGGAATTATTAAAACTTTAAAAAGAAATTGATGTTGATTTGTGTGGGTTTTTTTTTTTTTTAGGGGGGGGTGCGATCGTTTTCCTCGGCCAGATATGGAGTCAATGGACTCTTTCTTGTGCGATCCAGGGGGTGATTCTTATATAACATACATATAAGATATGTTGTTGTGAAATACATCACATGAAGGCCTAAAAAGGCTAATCCATATGAGTGGAGTGCTCAGAGCATGTGGGAAAACAAGCCAACCACTTTTCCAGTGTTTTAAATGGCAGAGAGAGGCCTGCCAGACAGAACTGGTAAGTACAACCTAGCATTGGAAATGTTTAGCAAATGCACAAGGGCTACATTAAATGCAAAGTGCTCATGCAAATATGAAAGTAATCTTATGAGTAGCCCCAAGCTACAGAGTGTTATTCCTGAGGGACCTAAAACAACCCAAATGGGTGTTGCGGAATGGGGCACATGCACCAGCTGCCTTAAAATGCCATGCCCTGGGATGTTGTACTGTATGAGCTGACATACAAGAGGACAGGAAGGATGTTTATATCTGGAGTTATCTGCCTATCCTCCACCAGGCATTGCCACAGTGCTGCACTGTTCACTCCTTACTGCTTTACAGTTACTAAGTATGAATAAAACAAAATCGACAGTGTATATTTCCCATTTTCTTTTATTTCCCTGGTTGAATCTTGGGACCATTTGCAGTTTGATCACATTCTACTGTATACATATTGTTATATGGCAATTTTACAGAAACCTGAGACAAATGTGATGTGCCAAACTAATATTGTTTTTCCAGGTGAAATGTAATGGAGAAAAGCCAGGACTGGTGGAACCTCCCAGTATATCTAACACAGCACGTTTGGCACTGTTAAGTCAAAATAGATACACCTCAACTCTTGGGCACAAAGGAGGACTTGGCGGTCCCCCTGTATCTCCTAAGATAATCTCCCTTGCTGATAGGACAAATTTTAGTCAAAACCCGTGATATTCTACACCTATGAACTGAACGCTATGTCAAAGGGGCTGCAAGTTTCCCTTTCTAGTATCAAATTGTTGAAACATGTATCAGAAGCATTCACCTGCATTTACCCCGCTCCGCTAATCAAAGGCAAGAACTGCATTAAGTTAATTGGTTTGATGGATTTCGGTCTCTAATAGTTGTACCATGTTTTAATAGCATTGCTGCACAACTCTGAACCAGAGTCAGATGGGACCTTAGTTCTTATATTACCCCATGAGGCACTGCGGTTGGTACTTTTCAGCCAACTCTACCATGCTAGACTTCTATAATCAATCATAAATTATTCCAAGTTTCATCATTCAAAATCAGTCATGCATTAGGCTATATTTATGTTTGTAGGTCTTACAGCACACTATTCAAAATCAGTACATTTTGAGTAGATAATACTCTATTGCTTGACCGCGTAGCATTAAGGACGGAGAGTTTCACCTCTTGGCTGCAGGTGTAAACCACAAACGGTGAGATTCATAACACGTTTATAATCTGACATACCCATCCCACAGGCACACCTAGTTGACTGAATATGCCTATGGGACCATCCTTCAGAAGAGGTGGTTCAGCTACCCAAATGTGCTTTTTCTATTTAAGTCTCTAAACATTATAGGGGAATTCCACCTAAACTGTCAGCCCCAAGAATTTTACCAGATGGATACTTCCAAAGAAGGGTACCATCTCCATTTACTACAGTAACGAGTCTGAGAGGGTCTCCTTGTGATGCAGGAAACTAAAATATTATCCTCAAGTCACTGGATTTTTCCCATAAAAGACATCACATCAACTGCTCTTAAGGTAAGAAACAACATCCATTTTTCAAGTTCAGGTGGGAATTCCCCTAAACATCTTGCCATTTTGTACAATTATTACAATCATGGCCTTGAAACCCAATCACAGCTGTTCAGTGCAATTATCAATTTGCATCCAAATGCAAATTAAGTACACCATCATGGACACATTTTGTTACAGAATGAATTAGGCATACTATGATTCTCAAACAAAGCAAAAATATATTAGCTTCGAAGAAGGCCATATAAATACTTCAGAGAAAATACAATTTTAAAACAACTCTGTCTTTAAACATTGAAGAAAGATGGCAGCTCTAGCCTTAAAAATAGGCCTCAGTGGTCTAAGCAGAGATTGATTTTAACGCTGGTATTCGACTAGCATTTATTGCCCACAGCTAAGTGCTTTCAAGGACCATCATAAGAACTCCCTTATGAATTGTGAAGTGTAGCAGTGTGGGTAAAAATACATGAACAACCAGCAGTCATATGATGTTATTATCACCTTTCAGCTTTTTTGCTGCGGAATTTCAGAACAAAGTGATATGACTAAGATACATGAAACACCAAAAAGACTATTTTGAAATGGAACAATATTACATCACCTCTTGGACAGATTACTGTGCATTATCCTTCTGCCCCCAAACTGTAATAGAAACCTTTTGAGTTTTTTTCACTATGGCAGGCTCTGGATAATTGCATGTGCTCAGGATTTCTGTGGCATTACGCAGTAAACCAGAGTATGCATATAACAGGAGGAAGTAAACTCAGTGGGATTAGAACGGGACTAGGCACATACAATTCAATGAGACAGGCTGTGCAATAATCTGAAATGCAATTACAGTGAGTTAAGTGTGTTGTTGTAAACTAAATCTACTCTGCTTTTTTTCGGAAAGACACTTTGTCTTTGGTTTCCTGCAGTTTTTCAGTGATCTTGTCCTTTGTTTCTTCCATTCTCTCAGAGAGGCGTTCTTTGGTCTCCTCCATCCTGCCTGAGAGAAGCTCTCTCGTCTCCTCCATCTTTTCCGAAAACCTTTCTTTTGTCTCTTCCATCTTTTCTGTCAGGCGCTCCCTGGTCTCCTCCATTTTGTCCTGAAAGTACTCCTTCACTGGGGGCGGAGTAGATAAGTAGCCATGCTTGCGGAGGTACTTCACTGTGAAAGATGTTCCACCCAAGGTCACAGTGTACCTGGCCGGTGTTGCAATCTTCAAAAAATATACGCAAAGAAAAAAAATGCAATTTGGGGTAGCAAGACTTGTGAATGAATGATGTACAAAAAGTAACCAGTTTATGGTGAGGTAGGGACTAGTCAATTATTTAGTTCTTTTTCCAAGCAGAAAATTTCACACAAGACAAATATACAACATTACATTTCATTACATGCATTTAGCAGACGCTCTTCTCCAGGGCGACTTCCATCACAACAGAACATAACAACCAAATACTTCCAGTGAGTTTTTGCTTCTTCATGCAACCACTGAATTCATGGACCCTAGATCAGTTTTGGTTTCAAAGCAAGAGTTCCCGAGGCCCTTCACTGTACTTACCTTGTACATGGCATAGGCAGTGAGGGCGTAGCCACTCTGAGAATCTTTCAGTAGGCCAACTAAGCTTTCAGGTAAGCCTATAAACTCCAGGAAAGGGACCACATTCACCCCCCTAGAGAAAACAATACAAAAAAAGACTTAACATGTACAGGTGAATGACACAAAGAATGGCCAGAGGCAAAGAAAAATGGCGAAGACTAAGGAGCCCCAATGGCTACATTTTTTAACAAAGGTAAGGATGAAACATGTCATTCAAACATAACTTAAATAAATACTCAAAAAATTATGCGCATGCGTAAAGCATCACATGTGCATGATTTTGGCATGCGGACTTGGATTCATTTCATACTCCAATGTTCCTCCCCAGATTAAATAATATCATGTAGCATACAAATAATTGAAGATTATATGATATACAATGTAATAATGTGTGAAACGCAACTACTTTTTGTTTAATCATATTTATACAAAAAGAAGTATAATAAATAATAGTACATATTACAATGAACTGCCTAAATTAAGGGTGATGTTGCAAAAAATAGATGTACTAAAACAATGTTAGGGTGAGGAAAAAAAACATCCAGCATAAACTGGCAGCAATTTTGTAATGTGACGGGGTTACCTCTCTGCTTATTCACTGTAGTGTCATTCTATGTGAAACACAACCAACTTTGGCAGACTGACCATCCTTGAAAGCCTATGTGTACACAATCATGGTACTTTTACAATACATGGCACTTTTAAAATAATCTTAATTATATTTAAATTGAGAAAAATTAATATTACATTCATTATGCCTTATGTATTACATACATAATATATGACCTTAAGGACCAAAAAGGGTAAGTGCACACCAGCAACTGCATCTTTTGTGGATCAAAAACTACAATGTTACTCCAGACTTCTGGGGAGGTATGGAAATGGCAAAACAATTGCTTGCTTGCCTATGTTTCAATGTCTGCTGAAGTCAGACCCATTTCACACGGAGAAGCTCTAAACAAACTAACACTAGCACAAGGGGAATGAAAACCTTACAAGAGAAGATAGACGCCACACTTACTTCATGGCACTGTAATAAAACGTGCCGAACCACACGGAGGAGGTCACGAGATGCACTGGGATCATGACTTTGCCATACTGTTTAAAGGTCTTTTTGAACCTTTGGAAGAGGCCGATGGATTTGTCCTGTAGCGGGTCGGCCTCTGGGGGGTTCTCTAGGGCTGCCCCATGTGCCTGCCCTGGGTCCGCTGCGTACTGCGGGTCGGTGCCAGCCTGGCTCTGGGGAGGGGCGAGCTGAGTCTCCTCTTCTGCGCTGGGCTTGCGTGGCTCAACGGCCCTCGCAGCCACCGAGGTGCTCACCCAGCGGGGGCAGAGGGCTGCTCCCCCTGTGCACCGCACCCCTGCGGGGAGGGTGGCGCTCAGCGCTGGGCCCAGTAGCAGGCGCCGCAGTGCGCCCACCTGCTGCATGGCCCTCTGGGACAGGACACGCAGCATATCCTCCTGCCTCTCACTTCCGCCTGCAGTCCCTGCAAATGGAGTCAGAGCCGGCGTTCACCACATCACAAACCACACTTTCACCATCAGCGTGCACTGCCTCATCTAAGTTGTATTGTGGGGCTAAGGAATAAGCACATGCACACACAGTAACAAACACAGATGCAGGGTAGCAGAACAGACTGCAAGGGGATGAGAACAAGGCACCACACACTGCTCCCAAGTGACTTGTAGCAAAACGTGGGATGCTTTGTACTCAGATGGCTTTCATCAAGTTGCTGAAGTCAATGTAGGTTGAAACACTGTTTTCTGTGATAAGTCACTTGTCATAAAGGCATTTAAAATGCGCAGGTGGGTCCTGTTACCGAAACTGTGGCACCATGGTGGAACTGCACATCATACAACTACCGCAGGAGCTCATGCATTGCTGAATACATGTGTTGTTTTGGCCACTAGTTGTCCTTAAAAACAGGCCAAAAGGTTGTTTCAGGGCAAGCATGCAGATTAGGCTCTTCCGACCGCAGAGAACAATATCTGCTCAGAATTCCAACCATGTTCCTCCCATGATGCCTTCTGCACTGTGTAGCCTTTACTGTCAGCTTTTAAATAATGTATATGCTTATTAATGTCAACGACGAATATTACGTAGCCGCATGTTGTTCAGCGAATATATAAGTCAGCAATACTAAACCAGCAGCAGGAAAAGACTCAACCTTTAGGCTTTTGTGTAAAAACAAACGAACTAACCACAGTGTCAGCTTTAAAAGAGCAGCAGGTTACCTCAGCTGAAGGAATTGCTCAAAGCCATAGGAGTAGAAGCTGTGAAGAAAAACACAACATTCTCAATAAACATAAAGCGTCACTCACGTAGCTAGCTACAGTAGGATTAAAAAGACGTTAATGGACGTTAGTTATGTAGGTAGCAAACCCGCTGAAAGGGCAATACATCAGCAACCATGTTTAGCTATAAAGCCGTTACAGATACAGATGCTAAGGCTAAACCAGGTATTTCTGAAAAAGTTAGATATACAAGCCAGACAGTACCACCTAGCGAAGTGACAAAATATAGACAGAACAGCTTCCAAGCCCGCTGAGTACTTTTTCTTAAGAAACGTGTACTACAAGACTAGCTACCTACACTTCCCATTAGAACACTGTGTCCAGTTTTAGAAACAGTTAAGGCCCAGTCCTGAGCTAGCTAGTTGCCCTGCTAACTGGCCATGCTAATCTGAGCGAGACAGACCTGTTCCCCCGATCTATTCTAGATCGCAGCCCAAAGCATTTCCCCATCCGAAAACGCATCGGTATACATACATTCAAATATGGCAAACAGGGTCTGCTATGACAATGAAACATTTCATGTGAAGTTGTGCGATAACCATGCATGTCCCCTCTGTCATTCAGACTACAGTATGGCAGGGACTTCACCCCACATGGCACCTGAACTCGCGTGGTGTTATGGGAATAGTAGTGCACATAGTCACAAACTTCGTCCGAATTATTCATGTTCTAACTACACTTCCCACTGATGACATCGAAGACAGTACTTTTGTACTATATTCCAAGAAAAAGGAAGGGTACAGGAAGTAGAATAAACTGATCTGTTTGCGTTACGTTTCTTAGATGGATGCGGAAGCAGTGGCGGGAAATTCAAATGAGATTTCATTTTTCCACTTTCTCTACCTTGATACGATAATTACCATATTAGCTAAATAGGTACCAATGTTAGACGAGGATCTCACTGGCGGCTTCGGTATTGGCTAGCTAGCAAGCAGTCTACCAAAAATAAAGACGTTACATCAAAGACAGTATTTTGGGCTGATAGCTAGACAAACTGAGCAAAATCATAATAATAATTACATTCAACCTTATGAATTTGAATTTTCACAATAGCCGAAACCAGTACAATATTGGAAAGTAAAATGTATTACATTAAGGGCAAATCATCTAAATAATTCTTTTCCGGAACAGAACTATTTGTAAACAACGTGACACTGAATTGATTATCTTATTCCAGTCCTGCTTCAGCATCTGTATATTGACAGTACTGCTTGATGTGTGGTGTTGATATTTTTCTTATGGAAATGGTACTGGAGGCAGGTCAGAGTAAGTTTCAGCTGGAATATTTGTGTTTATGTTTTCAGAGTTTTGACACTTCGGAGTTTATGTAGGTGCCTAATTTTGAAATTATATGTGTCGTCTCTTTACTTTTTATTCAGACTGTTTGTATTAATATCGAAATGTTCATGTCCAGGTTTTGGACACCCACTAACAAGGAAATTCAAAATTGTTTGCCCCCGTGAGCTGAGTGGTCGGATTTTTTGTACTTGATTGAGGATCACCTTGTTTTACTCCAGTGTGCCATTTTGTCATTTACCGCAACATTTTCTCTGAAGTGAAAATGTAATTTATACCAGCAGATGGCGCTCCCGACTAGCTTTCGAAAAGGTGAGGCAAACCTCTGAAAAGTGGTGATCTTCATACGTCGAACGGATAATAAGAGCGACATTTATAAGATTATGTTTGTGACTCTTTAAATCTGATAACAGATTTAAAGTATGACATTAAGTCTTTGGGACAATGCACATGGTAAGAAAGGCTTCAATATAATCAAATGAAAAGAGATACACTGCTGTAAAACATGAATTCTGCAGTTCAAAAATTTGTATTTTTATTATGTTTTTATTGTAATGTGCCAGTTCTGGGAATCTTGTGCAGCTGTTTCTTTGGATGAAGCCACCTCCTTAGTGCAACTTCATATACACATACAGTTGTGAGAAAAAGTTTGTGAACTCTTTGGAATTATCTGCATTTTGGCATTCATTGCTCCCAAAATGTGGTCTGATCTTTATCTAAGTCAAAATGATAGATAAACACAATTAATTAAATAAATTACACAAACAATTGCAATTTTTCATGTCTTTATTAAGCACACTGTTTAAACATTCACAGTCTAGGCTGGAAAAAGTATGTGAACGGAATGCATGTAATTCTACAGGGTTCACAAACTTTTTCTCACATCTATATACAGAGTATAGACAAAGTAATGGAAATACCAAATAAAAAGGGGACTTGTATTTAGAAATACCTAAATCAAAATTTAGAAATTTTAATGTGTGATCTTGTGAATTAAAATTAGAGATCTAACAGATTTTGAAAGAGCTCAGATCGTTAGGGCCTGGTTAATGTGACAGTTAAATATCATGATGACACATGCAAAAAAAAAAAAGACATTAGGAAGCATTAGGAAAGAGGAACAGTGGTCACAAACTAAAACTCACTAGCAGGGATAGACAGGTGCTTAACGGGATAGTTGCTAAAAAAGCCACAAAACAGTGGCCTCAAACATGACCACATAACTGAATTGACATCCCCATGACCTCAATAGAAACTTTATTTCATGGGCTTCACAAACCTGATATGTATGGTAGAGCTGCCATTCGGAAACATCTTGTAACCAAGTATGCAACGATGTATAACCTGGTGTAATCACCACAAAACCCAAACTTCTGAGCAGTGGAAGAAAGTAATACACTCTAAAATAATATACTCTTTTACTCTTTTTCCTACATCTAGACAGGTTTGTGTTTGGGAGAAAGACAAAGGAATCCCTCAACCTACATTGCTTATTCGCAGCTGTTAAACACGGTGGTGGATCTGGTATGGCAGGGGCAGCCACCTCGTGGGGGTCTTTGGGTCCACTTGTAGAATAGTAGAGTAGTAGAATTACAACCAAGGGATACAAAGACATTTTAGGCAATCAGGTGCACCATATGGTGCAGGCATTGTTTCCTCAAGATGTTCCCATATTGCAAGACCATATCACCCCCATATACACTACTAAAAGGATTCAAGAGTGGTTGCATGAACACCAGGAGGAAGTCATACACCTTCCATGGACTCCCAAATCACCAGGTCTGAACATCATTGAACCTTCTTGGGAGGTTCTGGAAGAGTGTGGAGTACATTTCTACCTCCTTCATCACTCAAAGACTAGAGGTTTTTCTTCTTGGAGATCCCATTAGAAACAAAAAACTTGTATTACAGCATTCAAAGACTGAAGCTGTTCAGAAGGTAGCCCATCTCCTTATGAGTTAGTAAATATTCATACATTGTTTGGTAAATCCATTATTTTGTCTACCACCTGTATATAAATATATGTGATGAATGATGAATTATTTTCTTTGGGTGGATTGGGAACCTTTGAGCCTGGTGGAGAGTATTTTTCTGATGCTTTCAGTATTTGAAAATTTTAAAGGATTTTTTTTTATTATTATTTAGGTGTCAGTCAGCTCACTGGATGTTTTTTTTTTTTTACTTGGAGTCTTATTTTTCACCTAGCTTAAAAACATTCTTTCTGCACTTATATGCAACATTTTAGCCATGTTACACTCTGCGCTTGGTCCTTTTTGATGGTATTAGTGTCAGATCAGGTTTTTGTCCAGAGGTTTCCTAATTCAAAACACTGCAGTGATATTAGTAGAAGGGTGAGTTTAAACCTCTTTTACTGGATGTCCCACAGAGTCAATCATGTATACATCTTGCCTTCTTTCTCACCTTCATGAAGGTTTCTGGAGGTTATCAGATCATTGCTTAGAAATCCACAAAGAAATTGTTGTAAAAAAAGTGCTGTAAAAAAACATAATCTACTGTTGGCAGTGTGGACATTTGATGTTCTGGCACATGGAGATTTGTGAATTTGACCAATGATGTTATTGTCAAGGTCAATCAATGCAAATGACTGTAATTTCCACACAGTAATGGGTCTTAGCCCTTTTTTAAATCTATAAATGTAATCGCTGAGTCTTTCAATATGGTGGAGAAAGATAGCTGAGATGGACAGGCTGTCAGGTGAAATTATCTGGTGTAGCCCTCTGCTCCGCTGTTATTTATTTTTCTCAAGAAAGGATCAAAGGCATTACTTATTTTTTCAGTAGTTATTGATTGTTTGGATGATCTTTCTTCTTCTTACAAAATGCAAAGTAATTGGAGGTCCTTGAGGAGCTCTAATGTGTGAAGTGCTTTTTAGCGATTCAAGGTCATTGTTTTTCGTTTTTGTTAATGTTGAAGAAAGAATTAGTCTGACTTCATTGACCAATGTTTTAGTTCCTGTGTCTGTCTATGATGACTTTAGAGACCAAACGTACCTTTAACAGTCACCATGTTGGTAATTATGGTAGGCTACCTTTTTTGTTCTCACCTGTAAGTTCAACGTGTAGTTAAGGGTTTATAGGACACGTTGTGTCTTTTTTCGTAAACGCACTAACGCTGAGTGTCTAGTTGGGGCACTCGCTCTCTAAAGGCACCCTGTTTCGTCTTTGCTACTGTTAGAGTTTACTGTAAGAGTTTACCTCGTACTTCGCACCTTAGCTCCAGGGGCAGAGCCGATGGCTCATTGTAGAGGGAGCGAGGACCTGTAGTGGACCCTTATACAGCCAATAGAGATACATGTGACGTCACAGTGGGCGGAGTCAATGTGGGTTACACCCACTGAGTGACAGAAAGACTCACTGAGTGGCAGCGTTACCGTTCCCCTTGAATGCCGCGAAAACACACACAAAAAACACATCTAAAATGGGAAAGAGCTGTTGTGCGATTGACTGTACAAATAGATTCAACATGAAATCGGAGCTATCGTTTTTAACACAAGAAGGCTATAATTTGAAATATTTAAGAGAAAGCTTTGGGATTACTTGCCACTCTAATTCTAATTCAAATTGCAATCCTTGTTATTTTGAGCATTTAACGTAATTTACATCGATAAATGCCATCCTTGTTAATTGAACAAATTCACGTTGTAGCTTTCGCAAGCACACAAGCTACAGACAATCTGCGGTGTTTCCCGAGCATAATCATTTATTCTATTTACAATTGGTGTCAATTATTCTGTGAATTATTTATTTTATTGTTAATCAAGTTGGATCCAGCTCACCCGCCGCCACTGATAAAAGTTGTAATAAAATAAAAATATTTGTACAAACCTGTCCACATACAACCAGAATATGCATTAGTGTCCTCGTCACTTTAATTTCGCCAATAAATCCCGCCTTGAAGAACGACCAAGCTTTTGCGGACATTCTAAAACGCTTAAGGTGAAATGGCTTAACGTGGCTTAATGTTTCAAAACAGCGATCAATGATCACCGAATTTCTCTGGCATCTCTTGTCATAAGCACTTCCACCTGTCAAAAAATCAAAACCGAAATCCTATGAGTATGGATGTTATCTTACATTAAGCGTTTTCCTCTCCATTGACGCCCATTGTAAGGCTTAACGTGGCTTTTTCCTTATAATGGAGAGGGACTAGAGAGATAACGACCATACTCCTAGGATTTCGGTTCTGATTTTTTTGACAGGAGGAAGTGTTTCTGACAAGAGATGTCCGAGAGAAATTTGGTGATCATTGATCGCAGTTTTGGAACATTATGCCACGTAAAGCTTTTTACAACGTCCCGGCTTTCCCCGGCGTCGAAATCAGGTAGGCTACTACATATAAACGCAAGGAAACCCGTCAGTGCATAACCTTTATTATAGGCTGTATGGAGACGCAAGACAGACGGAAGGGTGAAACGGAGAGGATTACAATGAGGTGTGCTATTTCTCGTGGACCATTTTTAAATACCGCGGCTCCGTCAGCAGTGAAGGCGCCGCGGTATTTAATACTGCGACAACGAATAAAGTTTACTGTAACTTTATTGTTAGGCAGATTGGGCCCAAGATGGTTCTGCCCCTTTGTTACGGTTCTGCCCCTTTGTTACTGGGCAGAACCGTGGGCCCGGGGCAGCCGCACCCTCTGGCCCCCCGGTCGCTCCGCTATTGCTTAGCGCTCATTTTACACGGTTCCTGGGGTGCAAACCAGTGTCATTTGATTCGCGTGCCTTGCTGCTCCATGCGCTCGTCCGCGGCAAAGAGAATGGAGGCACGCAGCACCAACTCCCACTTCAACAGAAAACCTTTCCCTGCTGTCTCGAAGCGCACAGCTTCGATTGATGATAAAGTGCAGATTTCAGGGGTCCGCTCAAGTAACAGGAATCTCCATTTTATTATTTTATGTCTCCTGTGAATGTCATTCCCCCTAGGAACGCCATTTCCTGTTTTTGTTTGGTTTTTATCATGTGTAAAGGGCCTTATACTAAATGTGAGAGATGTGTATTTGCTGAACACAAGGGAGTTGCAGGGAGTTTCTTTTTGCGCGGGTACTGTGCCCCACAGACAGGTTATTTACAGCGCGATTTTATGAAACAATTTGAGCTGGTCTGCTCCCATCTTCACAGGTGCGCTGTCTGGGTGAGTTTTCGGAGGGAGTCCGCAGCGTCTGCTCCGCCTGCATCTCTCTAGTTGTGCTCTTCCCCTCCCCCGTGGGAAAGCGCTCGCATCCCGCAGCTCGGAGACGCTGTTTACGAGTTCCCCTGCGCGATATTAACGTGACGCAAAGGCTGTGACTCACATCTTCACTGGCCTTTACCAAGGCCCCAAGCAGGTGCAGGGACGGAATGATTACTCCTAAGTAATCATTAATCAAAGAGCGAAGCTAAGCATCCACGCGCGGTCATCTGGACACATGTGTTTCCATTTAAGAGAGAGGGTATGGATAATGTACATCCCAGCCCTTCAGCCACGTAATCTGATTTGCTGCAACTGCATTTACGTTTCTATTTTATATGGCTATATTTACTGTATTTTATGCAGTCAGCATCACAGATGGGGCTACTACCCTGTGGGTTTAAGAGTGCTGTAGCCACCGGTACAGTATGTTGTAATGATTTAGAGGGGAACAGAAAGGCAGTAATTTTATTTCATCAGACTAAACAAATATTGTCTGCCTTTAATGCCTGAGGACTGGGGAACTAGAATGGGCAGTAGGAAATGTCATTTGTGTAATACATTAATCTGTTTGTGCCCAGCAATGCCCTGCAGATGACAGAGATTAACTGGTGTCTGCCAGCTTGGAAAAGAATAGGCATACACACCAGATCAAGGATGAATGACTCCAGACGGCTGTAGTCCTCCATGTTTCAGTCCTCTCTATGCTTACCACCCGGTAACCTGGGCAAGGTGACTCCCTGTCCCCACAACGACTGCGATTAACCCATTAACAGCTATGGCCGAATGGACATCAAAAAAAGGAAAAGACACCAAAAGGGCTGTGGCTGCTCATAATTGATACAGGGGGTCAGACGTGATCTACATATGCGGTGTCTGCTGCACTCTGTACATGCATAAGCCCCTTTAGTTAGAAACCAGTCAGGATGTTTTTGGAGCATGCTCTGTAGTCTAGAATTTGGGATTTAGCAGCACACTCCTAAATGTCTCCCTTTTTGGCACCAGTAAGTCTGAAGTGGGTTAATGTCACATCATGCTTTTATTCAATATCATTTGTAGATTTTAATTGCAAAAACTAGCAAATTGCAAAATAGAAGGACCAAAAAAGACTACTTTCATTTCTTTTTTATAAAACTTGTCATTTCTTTCAGTCAACATGCATGTCCAGTTTTGCATATTGGAAATATATTGGGTTTTTTTGGGTCATTTTCCATTCTGTGGCAATACTTTTGTAGGTTAAGCACATCAAAGGGACAAGCCAATAGATACCTTACTTCAACATGGATATGAGGCTACACTAACCACAGGAACACTCTAAATTCACTAAACATCTCTTACCTTGGATGTACCTTTTCCAAAATTATCCCTTCAAAAGCATACATGGAAGAGGCTTGATAAACTAGTTAGAAGGAAGAACTCACTCTGTCCTTTGGTTATATTTCTGCAAAGTGAAAAAAGAAAGAGAATATGCTCTTGGATGATGGATGTGTTTATCGACTTGTGAGGGATTACTCTCTCAGGAAAAAAGACTGACCAGGATTTAACATTCAGCAAAACAGATCGAGGTTTTCAACATGAAAGGATGTTGCCTCTTGGTTGTTCTGCACAGTAACTATCCTCTTATATTTGGGAGCAACTTCAGTGTGCAGGTAATTACTTACTTCACCCACACCATGACATTTACCACATGTGCATGTATGCATTTTGTCTCGGGATGATTATTAGCAAGAGGGCTACATTTGGGTCATTTGTCAAGGACCGACTCAATAATCACAGGCAGTCAATCAGTAATGAAGTAATGATAGCAGATTGGTAGGTGGGGAGAAACTGAAGACTTGTGTTGGGAAAGAGCTCTTTTTTCCTTCCTCCATTAGGTGCTGAGTGGTTGCAGGTGTGTACCTGGCGTCTGTATAAAATGATGGCATGAGCAACAACCACAGACACTTATCTTTTTTTGCATGCCCTTTGCTAGCTGCCAGTTTCCTTCCATCACGTGACTCCTCTAATTTAAGTGTTTGCTTTGTGTTTTCTTAGTTTGCCATACCGACGGTGCATTTTCAGGTTTGGTTTAGTTTGCTTTGTTTTAGCATTGGTTTTACAGGTGGAGGGACTCTGGGTCTGCCTTCCCACCGTGGGGTCGCTTGGAGGCCTCCCTATTTTTTGATTTTCCTTTCATGTTGCTATCCAGCCCCGCTTTCAGTTATTCCACTATTTTTTCCATACAGTTCTTTTAATAAGGGAATAAAGCTCACCAGGCCTAGCACCCTTTTGCTGGTGGTTTTGCATGGGATCATCCACAGCCTAATTCTCTTATGTTTCAATGTTGCTCCCAACTGCAACAAACCTTGACTTGTTTTGGTCACCTGAAATCCTATGTAAAGTGTGTTCTGTTAATTTGCAGCTGCATTTAACTCTTATGTTCCTTATGTTCTGCATGTAACTCTTATTTACCACCTAGATGCCTAATTCCCTAGAGTAATTAGGACAACATGCAAATTCAAAATGCAAATGTATTCTCATTCTAAATGTTTTTCATTTATGCACCACTGAACTTGTTTATCATATTTGTGTGCAAGCCCGAAATGATTCTTAGAAACAGTCTTGATTCTTATAAAGGAGCATTCAAAGAGTGTTAGTATAGGAATGATTGTCCTAGTGTGTTTTGGTCTTATACAGTATGTGGTTGACATCATCATTTCTTATTTGTAGAGTGCATTCCTTTATTAAACCTTACTTTATTATACTCAAACAGCTTACACAGAGCAATATTTAAAAAAGGTATAGACAAAGGACACCAACAAAACCTAGTCAAACAACAAATAAGTCTCAAAAGAGTATCAATACAACCCATGACTGAGTTACATCCCAAGGCCAACAGACATTAACTTTATGCCTGAAAAGATTCTAAATGTGATTTGCTCAGTCAAATGTACTGTAAAAAGCAAAGATACTCTGGCCGGTATGTTCCTTGAGCCAAGCATGTCAAGATTTCATGAATCACTAGTCATTCGAAGACACTGTATAATAAGCGCTCAAATGAAAATATTACGCTTTGCAAAGGTATACCCGTCTGGCAGGTGAATGAGGCAGTGATTACAAGTCGGAAGTACCGCAAAGAACTCACAAGGGCACATTGTTTATCAAAAGCTGGAAAAAGAAAGGCCCGGAAGTTTCTTTCAGGGACATTTCAGCCTGTTTCCATTAATCCTCTGTTTAGGTGACTGGATGCACAGAACAGGGAGCCAATCACGGAGTGTGCTGAATGCACATTGGCCATGCAGGGACACTGCAGAGAAAACCATTCTGCTGATTGTAACAGACACCAGGTCACAACATCGTGAAGGCTATCCGGCCACTGCAGAGCATGGCTTCTGTGAATGCTCCTACAGCAGCACAGGCAACATGTGGTGAAATGCCCAGGTCAGAGGACTAGCCAGAGAAGTGCTTGAATCTGGGATCCGTCAGGAAAAAGAGGCGAGTGAGGCATCGTTACAATACATTTGCAGTACTAGTATGTTGCTCGGGCTGTGCATCTAAAGCTTGCACCGGGTACATCTGCTACCTCCTCAAAGCAAATGTGTGTGAAAGCTTTTTTCTGTTAACACAGTGCTGTTATGTGCAGTTCATACATTCTAGCGACATTGCTATCCTAAGTAGCTGCAGTCTTCAAGGAAGGATACATCCCCATATCCACTATGGTACAGGCATGTGAACCACCTGGAGGAATGGCTAACTTCTTAGCTAGTATCATATCAGAGTTATTTCATGGTAATCTGATTTACGACAGATTAATACAGGGCTAGATGCTCAGCTCTTACTAGCAACCAATGTCATGGTAATTTTGGCTTGCTACACATATTGCCACATATTGCATTAGACTTCTCCTGTTCTCTCCACATTTTTCTGGGAATGGTGAAGGGGGCAGAGCTTTGTCTTGAAGACAGCAGAAACCTCTTGGTTATTGCCATCTTGAGAATGGGGGGAGAACTGCTAGATACAGCACAGGAAACAGTAACACATTTCAGGTTGTGCTTTCCTGACGACCTTGTTGCATGATCCCCAGCATTTGTTGCTAGGATATTTCCTGTGAACAGACTACTGTCTGCTAGTCTAAGGAATAGAACAAACCCTTCTTTGGTACTCTGTGTTTCTTCGGATCAACTAAAAATTGTCATGGAAAAACAGACTCACACTGGGTCTTGCTTGTGTTCAGGAAGACCAGGAAAGCCCTGGGAAATGCTAAAAGAAGCATGACTAAAGCACAACATTTTTCAGCATGTCATTTTCCCAGAATATATTTGATTGTTCACGGCACTGCGGGCAATCTTCATCTGAAAGAACAGCTGGACTAAATGATGTCTTTGAACCATAACAAGACACTAAAATTGCAATGGGAAGGGAGTAGAATCAGAAACAAAAAAAAAAGGTTTGATCACCACAAAACGTCTGCCTGTATGTCTACATCAGATCATTGTGGTAATATGTTACCATTAGAGGTCACAGGGAATGGAGGCTCAGCAATCTCTGATTGTGTTTAGGGTTGTATTTTCTGTTATCTTCCTTACTGACAAAAAAACCTGCATGACCCATTCATCTTGCGTGTGAACCCAATACATCTTGCACGTGTGAACCTAATAAAAGCTAGACAAGAACCTGTTCAGAAACTCAGGAAATGCCCACTGGGAGACCGACAAACTGCAGTAGCAGTGTGCATGGTTTACTACAAATTCACAAATCACACAGCCAGTGGATTCACTATGCTGCAAGCCTGAACACACTTGAAAGCCATTCAAGCCCTTATTTTTGGATCTCATATGATGGCAGATTATGGTGTTCTAAGCACTATATGAGGGTGGGTTTCTGTCCAGATTGTCAATCAATGTGAACTCTAAAATCCTAAAATCAATGCATTTTTCACTCTTTTGAAGGACTTCAAAATCACATTGTTAAGTGCACTAATCAAACATTGGCCCAGCCGGATGACATTAACAGGAAAACCTGTTACTATGTATACTGCAATTCATTAAAATGAGAAAATAAATCTTAAAAATATAATGTAGACCTAAATATGATTGAAAAGATTGAACAACTGCAATAAGCAAGAAGTTTGCCCTTGATCATAGCCTGAATACCTTTCTGTGGGTTGAACAAATTCTTTATCTAAACCTTCCTTCCTGACACCAGCATCATAAAAAGCATGCTATAAAGCTTTTTCCACTGCAAAAAAAAAAAAACATTGTTCAGAGTTTACCTCAAAAAGATAGGCCTTTAGATGATTATATCAGGACTCATAACAAATTTGCGGGTTTTGATAGTTCATAACCTATAACAGCTGAAAAGTGAAAATGTTCCAGTCACAGGGACAAATCCACATCCTGTATTGACTCCTTCCATTTACAGCCAAAACATTCTCCCTGCAAGGTGCTGCTGTCAGATTTGTCACCACTAAGCTTGTTAAAAAAACAGAGAACAGGAAAGAAAAAAATGGTCTGAAGTCCCACAAGTAATGTTGAAACAGAACCTTTAATGCTGATTTCTAATGAAAGGCTGTTTCCAGATGGTCACTTTTTCAAGTGATTGGTGATGCATGCCCTTGGAAACCAGTTATTCTAGGGAACATGACAGAGGAATTTTCCTTTTACAGGATTTGAATGTGTGTGACTCATTCTTTTCATCGTCTTGATACTTTTGCAGTATATGAAAGATCAAATCAAAGAGGGCCACATCTGCTGAAAGGAACAAAAGCTAGTGTACTGTATTCTTAAATGTCAGATGGAGAAGCCTCCAAAACAATGTAAGATTTTACATATTAAAAAACCATATTTGCATTAATAATCTATACTGTGTTTATGTCATAAAGTGTCGTTCCACGCTCATGTACTGCTACATCTACTGATTAATCATGCATGATTGGCTGTGATTGGGCACAACTGATGTAATGGCTTAAACTGTTGATTGACAAGCGAATCGCAAGGGGAAATGTGTCCCAATTACCAAGAGGGCTCTGCCTTGGGGAAAAAATCCATTTAGAGTTTCAGAGGCAATAGAACTGGCAGTGTGAAAACAATCAAGAACACGAAGGTAACCATGACAAGAAGTATTAAAATGCATATCAGGAGCAACAATATGGGTTCAGGACAGTCAGAACCACAGTAAATTAACATCAGGATGAGAACAGTTACAAGATAAAAGCATGCAACAGTAGCTATATTAGTGTACACAGACTGCCTAATAATTATTCTCAGGATAATCTTGAATTGACCATAATACAGTGTATGAGCATTCTAATTATAAGGCAACCTTCCAGTGAACACCATTTAAAAAAAAAAGACAAAAGTGCACTTTATTGAACTAAGAAAATAATACAACTTCATCTACCAATGGGGTGGGGGTTGCTTTCTTTCTCACCATCAAAGTTATCAGTGATTCAGTGAAGAACATGTGTGTAATCCAGTAACAAGTGTTGAACATATTTACCCTGGAAATTGCCATCAAAAACCTGACAACCCTCTTACCTATTTTCAAACTGCTCTGAGTCTGAGAAATTTCCTCTGTGCTGACATTTAAAGTTGTTCATTTTTCCCACACCACCATCTCATATTGTTTTTAATGGCATTGTTTTTCCAGCCATGCAACAATTGTGTGATGCTTTAGTCTTTATTGACCACTTACTAACTTTCCTACATTACCCACAATACCTTGGATACTCTTCCAAATTTCAGTCCATTTTTTTTAGATAATCAGCCAAGGTAGGGTCATCTTCTTTGATATGATAACAACACACTGTAACTGCTGAATGCATACTCTGTATCTACTGGTGCAGCTTTGCTTAATGACTCCACCTGAAGCTGTTAATATATAATACAGGCTTTGTGGAGAAAAATTGCAACAGATGTTTCCTTTTTAACATGATATTTTTCCAACTAACAGAAATCCAAAAAACTCTGATGAAGGTCATGTAGACTGAAACGTCAACCTTTTTATTTAATAAGCAGTAATGCTCCACAAGTGTGATGTGAAGGTGTCTTATTAAGAACTAATCTCTACCTCTAATCTACCTGCAGAGGTTCAAGCATTTTTCACATTTCAGTGGCATTTCAGGTACAAAGATTATGTATACTCAAAGGTTTGACTTTTCACTGTTGTTGCTGAGAAAAGCCCAGTGAGGTGGATCCAACTGAAGTAACTTGGAAAAATGTAAGTTATGGTAAGATGTATATGCATGCACTGTTTCCTTATGCTCACCATGTGACCTGTGGGTATTTCACCCCATTAGATACATTACATCACCCTCAATAAATTCTGTGTGCATAAATCTGGATTTCAACCCTTTTTCCAAAGTGATAAAAGAAGAAAGAAAGAAACAGGGTAAAATTTGTACAATAACAAGAATGGCTTGAACTGTCAGTGTTTGGTCCCGTAATAAGGACAGTGATGTGTCTTCTGCTACAAAACAGGAAATAAGTGTCTTTCATGAGTCATATTTTCCAGATTGTTCTCTGCCTTCACATGTGTTCTGAGCTGAAACTGAAGGCTATAAACCAAATGGAATGAAATTGAATCTCACAAGCTGAGAGTAAATGTAATTAATTAATTAATTAATTAATACAGGGTGAGTTCTTTCCTGTCAGTGTTCTGGTAGCAGGTGATGTCTGAGCACTGCAATGGTCTATTATGGCACCATCACACTTGCAGTTTGTCAGACTTGATTGAAGAGGTTACCCTCTTCTTATCCAGCTTTGGTCCTGTTGCACCCACAGAGATTCCAGAATTCCCATTGTATTTTAACAGGTTCAAATGGTGTTGATAAACACTGACAATTCACTGACAAAATCCACTGACAATGTACTGGACAGAACATGTTTTGTAGAGGGAGTAAAAATAACCCCAGAAAACCCAGAGTAAATGGGGGAAAACTGGAAGATTATTCAGAGGCTTCTTATCCAGTGATGGCCCAGGCTTGCTGTTCATTGGAGGAAGGTCATTTATTAATGCTGGGATACCAGTAGCCTAGAGACTATCTGAGCAGTGAAGTCGAAACAGGTGTCTTTTACTGCAATGCTTTCGAAGCTAACCACATGCATTTTGTAAGGTGACCAGTTGCCAGGCCAGCTGTGGGAAGAATCCTCAAAATGTGTGATCAGTCTCAAATTTTTCATTTTCTGAGACAGTCAAGAGCCATTCCTTAAGAAATAATCAATGGTACTTAATGTAAAACCCACCCTTAATCTTTTAGGTTTCCTTTATATATAAACGGAGAAAAGCATTTTATTGACACAGTGGAACTGGCTCAGCAGGTGCGTTAAGCCTGCCTTTTTCTAATTTGTGAAAATTTGATAGACACACATTTGATCTTGGTAATTTGGACATTAATCCATCTGAAATGTAGGACGCTTTGTGGATTAAGGACATCTTTGGTCTTAAAAAATGGCACATTAATTTTTGATATTATTAGATGCAATCTGACATCTGCATTGAAGGCAATCAGAATACCTCCTCCTGTGTATGCTAACCACATGTCACCTGCCTAATCAAACTGAGAGACACGTTGTTATTGTCTCATCTCATTTCCTCACAGTGGGACATATGTTTTCCATGGTATATTTTGTTCTTAAAGGCTTAACTGATCTTCCTGTTTGATCATTCTTGTAGATAATCGTGTTTATCAAATCCCCACATCGCAGTGCAATGCATGATGGGCTGGAATTTACTTGTAAAAATAGCAGAGATCTGTACAGATGCTAACTTTGCAGCCATGCCGCTCACCCATGGAAAAGTGGAAAAGAGGCCTACACCAGCATTTGGGCAATGATGGAATCCATACTTTTACAGATCCTGCTTTAAACATTTATCTCATCAATCATTCTGATACTAAGCAGAATTAAATGTTCTGCTTGTTTTCAGTTCATAGTTTGCACTGTAGATCAATTACTGCATGTTCTGTGCATTTGCATTTTAGCTTTGGACTGGTGGATCTGGTAAGATTGCATGGCAATTCTGGCAAGATGCCTCATTCACTTTCTCCTCATCATCCATCCGAGCCTAGGTTATTTGGCAGGAGGCTGAGGGTGATTTCTGCCAGCCCCATCTGGGAGAAAGCCAGGACATCAAGCAAACAGCTCCTCATGTTTATTTATGAGTCTTCCTGTGAGGGTATCTACCAGAGGCCAACAGTACAGAGTCTGTAGTGTCCCTAAAGGTTAACTGACTTTTCTGATGGAATATATATATATGCACAGTTCCAGTCAAAAGTTTGGACACACCTGATTAAGATAATGGGAAACATGCATTATAAACATATTGTGCACAAATATAAAGAAAGAAATATAAATATAAAGAAAGTACATGCAAAAATTTAGGGAAAAAAAACAAAGCTAAAACTTAAAAAGTATTCATACCCTTCATAATTATAAGGATAACCTTGTTCATCTAATTTGTTGGTCTCCACCTGTGTAGGAAATTAGTTTCATGAGCATAAATACCTTCCCTCTCTATAAGGTCAAGCTGAATGGTTGTATTTTTCCATTCACCAAACCAAAACGAAGAGAAAAGAGCATTCAAAACAAGTGAAGGATATAATTGTGGAGAAGCACACATCTGGGGAAGGATACAAAAACATTTCAAAGGTACTGAACATACATCAGAGGTCAGTGCAGTCCATCATACAGAAGTGGAAGAAATATGGAACTACAGCCACACTGCCTAGGGCCAAACAAGAAGGGCACTTGTCAGAGAGGCTACTGTGACGCCAACTGTCACTCTAACCAAGCTACAAAAGTTAGTGGCTGTAACTGAAAATGACGTCCATGAGTCAGCAATCTCCAAGCTATTGCACAAAAAGGGCCTTTATGGAAGAATGGCAAGGAAGAAGCCCTTACAAAATGTCACTTGGAAGATACTACAAAAATATGGCAGAATGTCTTGTGGTCTGAGGAGACTAAAATGGAACTTTTTGGCTCAAACACTAATGGTATGTGTGTCATAAATCTAACATTGCACATCAGCCAGGAAAACACCATCCCCACAGTGGAAAACGCTGGTGGTTGCATCATGGTAGCATGTTATGGGCTTTCTTGTCAGCAGCAGGGACTGGCAATCTGACCAAGATTGATGGGAAGATGAATGCTGCACAATACATGGAGATTCTGGATAAAAACTGACTCACTTCTGCCAGAAAGCGTAAACTAGGGAGGAAGTTTGTGTTTCAGCACAACAACGACCCAAAGCACACTGCCAGAACAACACTGGATTGGTTTAAAATGAAGAAGACTGACATCCTTGAGTGGCTAAGTCAGAGTTCTGACTTTAACTCCATCAAACATCTGTAGAAAGACTGCCGCTCCCCAACTAACCTTGTACAACCTGAGCAAGTCTGCAAGGAGAAATAGGCTACTAATGCTCCATCATAGTGTGCAAAATTAATAGACACCAAAAATGCTGATGGCTGTAATAGCTGCAAAATGTGGTTCAACCAAGCACTAAAGAAGGGGGATGAATACTTTGGCAACTGATTGTTGAGTTTTGTTGTTGTTTTTGGCAACTGATTTCAGTTTTTGATTTTTTTTCATTCCTTAATGGTTTATAATTTTTATTTCTTTATTTATTTATTTGGGCTGCACTGGTGCAGAGTTGAGTGATTCACAAAAAAAACATCTCAGTGTAATCAGTCAGGTTGTGGAAATCATTTGTGTGAAAAAAGGGTTGGGGGCTGAATAATCTGTAATGCCCTCCACTGTGACCCCCATGCTAGACCCACTCCAATTTGCATATAAGAGCAACAGAAGCACAGATGATGCTGTGCTGACTCTGCTTAATACAGTTATGAAACACCTTATGCATCCCAAAGGATATGCCAGGGTTCTATTTGTGGATTTTAGCTCAGCTTGTAGTTCAGTGAAGACACATATTCTCCTGAAAAGGCTCATTGATCTCAACATAAATACGGGGTTAGTTCTCTGGATCAGAAACTTTCTTTCCTTCCGCCCTCAGAGGGTCTGTGTCAGAGGGAGCATGTCAGATGTGCTCACTGTGAGCACAGGCTGCCCACAAGGCTGTGTTCTTTCCCCTGTGCTATTCTCTCTTTTTACCAATGAATTTATGATCAAGGAGAAACACTTTAGACTGTTTAAGTATGCTGACGACATGGCCTTAGTTGGCCTCCTAGAGAAACCCTCTAGGTGAAGCTGCCTATCTGGCTCACACTAAGGCCCTTGAAACATGGTATCACCTTAGCCAGCTATAAATAAATGTTGCCAAGACAAAAGAACTAATTATCTGCACAAAACAATATCTGAAAACTCAATCAGTTTCTCTTGATGGCCATCATGTTGAAATTGTGGAAAACCTTAAATACCTTGGCACAATTCTGTACTCCCAGATGAGCTTCTCTGAAAATACAGAGTATATTTTCAAGAGATGCTCACAGCGACTCTATCTTCTCAGAAAACTCAGCAACCTCTGTGTTAGTCAGCAGATCTTAGAACCAGTGTACAAAACTATTGTTGAGAGTGTTTTAACTTTTCATCTCCCTGCCTGGTATGGTCACCTTAATTGTAAATTTAAGAATGAAATTTCTAGAATTGTGTCAATGGCAAGCAGAATAGTTGGCAAACCCCAGAAGCCCGTAACTCAACTTTTTACAGAAAGGGTGAGGAAGAAGGCGAGGAGTATCCTGGCAGATAGCTCCCATCCTCTCTTCAGCCAGTTTGAGCCTTTGAAATCCGGGAGGTGCTATAGAGTACCTCTGGCAAATAAAAATGTATTTAAGAAGTCCTTCATCTCAAGTGCCATTAACATTCTTAACTCTACAAGTGACTGATAAGATCCAAGCCACAGATGTCCAATAATCACCAAATTTCTCTTGGACATGTCTTGTCATAAACACTTCCATCTGTCAGAAAATCAAAACCGAAATCCTATGAGTATGGACGTTATCTTACATTAAGCGTTTTCCTCACCATTGACACCCATTGTAAGGAAAAGGCTTAACGTGGCTTAATGTTCCAAAATAGCGTCCAATGATCACCAAATTTGTCTGACATCTCACATGTCATAAACACCACCTCCTATCAAAAAGCAAAACTAAAATCCAAGGAATATGGTAGTTAGGCTGACGTTATGTTAAGCGCTGTCTTCTCAGTTTTGCTTTTTTGTTAGTTGATCACTGCTTGGAAAATTAAGCTACGAAGCGCTTTCCTTATAATGGGAGTCACTGGAGAGTTTAGCTTTTTTGAAGTGTTTTTAGCTTGTGAGTTTAGCTTTTTTGTAGTGTTTATGACGTGAGATGTCAGACAAATTTGGTGATCATTGATCACTGTTTTGGGACATTAAGCCACCTGAAGCTTTTTCCTTATAATGGGTGTCAATAGAGAGGAAATAGAGAGATAACGACCATACTCCTAGGATTTTGGTTTTGATTTTTTGACAGGAGGAAGTGTTTCTGACAAGGGATGTCCGAGAGAAATTTGGTGATCATTGATTGCAATTTTGGAACATTATGCCATGTAAAACGTTTTACAATGTCCTGGCTTTGTAGGCCTATGCCTTCAGGCTTTGCTATGTGTATTTCCCCAGCGTCGAAATCAGGTAGGCTACTGCATATAAATGTCAGGAAACCCGTCAGTGCATAACCTTTATTATAGGCTGTATGGAGACGCAAGACAGATGGAAGGGGAAACTTACGGAGACTGAAGGGTGGAACAGAGAGAAAAGCGGATTACAATGAGGTGTGCTATTTCTCGTGGACCATTTTTAAATACCGTGGCTCCGTCAGAAGTGACGGCGATGGGAAATAAGACAGCCGGCGATCGCCTAGTTCCTACTTTGGGACTCGAACAGAGGGCGTAATTTTTCTGTTTGTACACTTACACAAGGATACTGGACAGCGAATAAAGTTTTCTGTAACTTTATTGTGTCTCTGCTCATTCAAAATGAATATCGCGGCGAGAAATTTAGCTAGAGGTCGGTCGAAACCATTACGCCCTGACTTTTTATTTTTGTTGTAGCAATCAAGACACACAAACAAACTTTATTCAAAATATTAAACTAAACAACAAAAATGCATGTTCAGTCACGCAGATTGGACCCAAGGTGGGCCCAGGGTGTTACTGGGCAGAACCGTGGGCCCGGGGCAGCCGCACCCTCGTCCACCCCCCCCCCCCCCCCGCTCAGCTACTGCCGAGAGCTATTTAATGCATCTGTGAAACATGTAAAATGTGTTTTGCCACTTATGATTACAAGGCAGACATTGTGATGTAGTATCCACACATTCACTTTCAAGCCATCTGACTTTGTTCATTTTAAGTCTAATGGATAATATCATGACTGAGCCTGCATAAGTATGAAATGTATTTGAAAGAACTTTCAGTTTTGAAGGAATATCCGCATTTAAAAAAAGGAATCCATACAGATTATGAGTTCTACCATCATAATTGCAAGAGATGTTTCATTTTTAATATGATATTTTTTTGACTAAAAGAAATCCACAGTGCTCGCTATCTCTAAGTGACAAGGGTTTTTAATAAGTTTGAAAGAGACAGGTCAATATTATCTTCATTATATTTTCATTTCATTTCATTTTAACGGGGGGTAGATTAATATATAAAAGGCCACAATTTATATTCTGAGCTTTGTAGATCTTTTCTGTCTCTCCCCTAAAACCCATTACTCCTCTTAAACCCTTCATTAATGCAATGAAGATACAAAATTAAGTTTGGCTGTGGAATGCTATTAATTGTCGTTTGATGTAACACCTCTGTGGTCATGTGCACATGTCCTAGAGTCTAAATTAGCACTGTGCTGAGATAGCTGTGGTGTCACTTGATGGTACTAAAGATTTGTGTGTCTAATCTCAGTATTATCCTTGATTCCTTCCTTGTGAATGCCATGATTCTTTTTAGTCAGATTTTGCACTTTTAAACCCTCTTAATTAAGTCAGGGGCTAGCAAATGTGAAGGGGGGACAACACACTCCATCAGTATACAAAGCTTTTGCATTTTTTCCTAGCTTCACTAAAGCCGGCACAACTGTTGTATTTATCCTTTATTTATTAGTTCAATTTGGTTGTTTAAAACCCAAAATGGAATTAAATCCATGTGCCTGGGGACACCAGCCATAATTGCACAGTAGAAAATTTGGAAGGTAGACTGCGTGTGACCATTACCCCATCATCCAGTGTCATTTTAAAGAAAGTGGTGACAGGGATTATTTTGTCCCAAGGGGATATTCTGGTATGTGCACACACCTCAATAAAGTGAAGCATTTATGTTAACTTTTGCGCATTTGCAAAACTGTGGATTCTAAAGGTTGTCTACCTAGCGCCAAGGGACCTTATTCCGCCAATCATTTAGCACTCAAAAATATTTATGTCTGCCATAACGGCACCACTAATGTACACAACAGAGGCTGAAGCAAACATCATATCTGTTTTACCTAAAGTAAAGTGTCTGTCATGTTACAAGCAGAACTGGACAAGGAACAAATGACTTCCTTGCTATCTGGGTTCTTGTTATGACATTGCATTATGAACTTCAAGAAGCTCCCTGGAATAAAATGACAGATGGATATGCACATGCATGTTTAGATGGCTACATTTACTGAATCATACAAACAAAAGAAAATGTTTGTCTCTGCATCTTTACTGGACTTAATAGGTCAGTGATGACACAATCAGTTCATTAGTACATTACACCTCGCCCCAGTGGTGCTGCTATACTATTGCCTTTGTACTACTTGCAGCTGGTTTTACCATTGAGTTTCATATTGTTTGCATGCCAAATAGCTATCTGTGCTATTTTATTTATTGGTTTGAATGAAGCATTTTTCATGTGCTTATTGAAATTCTGGAATGGTACTTTTACTATGATTCCCTTTGCTGCTTTACCTCTGTTTACCCCTCCTCTCCACAGCCTTAAAGCAAGAGCCTGCTCATTTTTTATCCACTCTGTGCTGACAGAGGCCTCCTACATTATGTTCAATTAGCAGACCCACTTATCCGGAGAAAGATTATTGACTGATTTGATGAGTTGAGTGCTTTGTGTAAGAGTACAGCTTCAGTGGCCCACAAATGGGCAAACTTACACTACACCACACTGCTCCCCCTGCCTCCTATGACTGTCAGAATAAACTTCCCCTTCAGGCTTTCCTTGGGCAAGGCTAACATGGACCTGTATGCATTTTCATGGTTGGGCATTTGAGCCAACTGAGAAGTGATCGGTTTTGATGCATTGCTCAGGTGTGAGGGTATTGCATGCAGTAGCAGAATTGTGAATTAGTGTAATGTTTTGTAATTTGCTGAGTCCAAGTGCTGTCAGCTAGTTTGGACAGCTGTTTTTTTCTACCCCGCACTTGCAGGCACTCGTAATCTGTGTTGCTGTGCTTGTAACACAACACCTGTGTTGTGTTACAGGCACCTTTCATGTTTGTAGACTTTTAACCAGGTCATCCAGCAAATTAATTCATAAAAATGCTTTATTTTTTCTATGGTAAAATGTAATCTTACAAAGGAGTATTCCATCTCATTTTCAAAAGAAAGCCACTCCTGTAACTGTTATGGGAGTGCCAATGCAGTCCTGAACAACAGTCGAGCTTTAAGAAGGTACAGACACAACTGCATTGAGTAGAGTGTGACAAGTAGAAAATACTTTTCTCCATCTCCACTTTCACACAATGCAGGGACAATGCAAAATGCTACTGGGACATTGAGAGTCACATTCAGCTTTGGTCTTATTTGTATGCAGACTTTAAAGAATAGTATTTATGCATTGTTCCTTTGGCATTATTTTAAAAAAGTCTGTATTTTGTTTTATGTCTATTTTTCACACCGCCTAATCAGATGGAAATGGTTATGAAACAAATTCCTCTAATCTTTGCTCAGTGGTGCGTTTGAAGTGAATCAAAGTTGGGTCAAACCAATTCTGGCTGTGTTTAGCTTGGGGATGAGACAATGGGTTTATTGTTTAACTAATTGGGTAATGTTACATCTAACATAAATAGGACTCTTACGTCAATTAAGCAAAAGGCTCTCATTCACTTTTAATGACTACAAAAACACCTCCATAAAAGGAAAGCTTATAAACAAATCTGTGAAACCAGAAACACTTTTATAGATTTTCTGGTACTCTGTACAGTATCTGTCATCTTTCTGAAATGATTGCTCTTTTGTGTTCTTTTATTTTTAAGCTGCGTCATCACGATGTCCGCGTTTCCTTTTGAAGCATTTTCCAGGAAATCTCTTCGTTCTGGGTATTATCGATGTAAATATTGATAAAATAATTATTTACTGCATTTGATGGTGTATATCTCCATCTCATGCATTAAGGATATAGAAAACTCAGGCACAAAACTCATAAACAATCAAGTTTTATTCTTTTTATTTCAGCACAGAATATAATAGGTTTACATCAATTGAACATCCTTTCTGTCTTTGTTTCTCAGAATATTATTTCTGAAAGTTTCTGATGTGCAAATTGTTTTTGTGATGTGCATTCCCTGAAAAAGTTTGCTAAAAAAGCATGTTTGCTGAAAAAAATCAAATATAAATTACACCCGGAATTATGTTTATTGTATCTTTTTCTTGCTTAGGCAATCAAAATGAAACATAGCAGGTTCACACAGGCACACAGGCAGTACAACCATAGGGCACAGCCTGCTTTCAAAGACAGTACCTTGCTAATTGAGTTGCTTAGGACCGTGCAAGGGGCAAACTATTTAATGCAATGTTGATGAGAGCAGGCAGCCAGACAAAGTTCAGTGGGTGATTGTAAAATAAGTGTAAGTTTTACTCGGGTTACCATTTTAATATATTCCCTAAAGTATATTTCTCTTTCTTACTCTTTGCCACAACTGTGTGTATAATAGTGTATTAACGTAATTAATAATGTAATAACAAGTACTATCGTTTACTGTTAACAGTACCCCATAAAAATGGCAGAAATTAATGACATAGGACATTAACATGACAGCATTCTTAACCTACTGTTTAGATAATTATTTTTGTTAAATGTATCTAACATTGACTGTGAAGGTATCATATACACAGACGTGGGACAAATTAAAGGAAAACCCTGAATAAATGAGTGGAGAAACATAACGAATGCAGATGCTTCCACACAGGCATACTGCATGGTACAATTAAGCAATTAACATCCAATTATGCTCTGTGGCATGTATAAAAATGCTGAGCAGGCCCAGTTAAGCTTGGATCAAGATGGCAAGAGGAAAAGATGTAAGTGACTTTGAAAGAGGGTTCATTGTTGGGGCACGGATGGCAGGAGCTTCAGTCACAAAGACTACTCACCTGGCTAGTGTTTCAATAGGAACAGTGACTAAAGTGACATCTGCACTTAGATCTATGGGAAAGACATCAGTAAATAGGGTCGACAATGCACATTTGATGACTGTGATGCTCAGGCATTAGTGTGATATGTGACTGAGAATGTATGACATGATCAGACTGTGTCAGCAAGAACAGTCCATCGACAATTACATACAGAGGGATATTATAGTAGGGTTGCAGTGCATAAACCCATCATTACAAAGATGAATGCACATTTGAGAGTTCAGTGGTGCAAAAACCATAGGCACTGGTCTACATAGATATGGAAAAAAGTTACATGGTCAGATGAGTCATCCTTCACCATACTCTCGACAAGTGGGCGAGTGCATGTGTGGCGTACACTAAGAGAATGGTAGAGGCCTAAATGCTTAACCTCTAGAGTGAGGGGGTCTGGTGGCTGTGTTATGCTGTGGGGGGCATTTTGCTGCCATGGTTTGGATCCACTTGTCCCCTTAGAGGGAAAGGTCACTGCAAATCAATACAAAGTTGTTCTGAGTGATCACCTTTATCCTGCGATGAAACATTTCTATCCTGATGGGAGTGGTCTCTTCCAGGATGATAATGCCCCCATCCATAGGGCACAAGGGGTCACTGAATGGTTTGATGAGTATGAAAATGATATGAATCATATGCTATGGCCTTCACAGTCACCAGATCTCAACCTATGGAAGATTTTGGACAGACATGTTAGACAGCGCTCTCCACCACCACCATCAAAACACCAAATGAGGGAATATCTTTTGGAAGAATGGTGTTCCATCCCTCCAGTAGAATTCCAAAGACTTGCAGAATCTATGCCAAGGTGCATTGAAGCTGTTCTGGTGGCTTGTGGTGGCCCAACACCTTACTAAGACACTTGTCACCCGTCTGTACGTTATACATAATTAGATAGTTATCAAACTATGTCATGCTTTTAATGATGCATTTGAATGATGTGATGTATGATGTATTTTGATAAAGATAAAGAATGTTTCAGTGAAGTTATGCAAGTCATTAGGACAACATGCAGCTGTTAATGTAGGAGTAAATTAAGATGTTACAGTTGTTGCAATAAAAAATTGATTCCAAATTTGTCATTTGATAAAAGCACAATCTGTGTGTTTTACATAGCAGTCCATCACCAATTGATCCCAAAGACCAATGGACCATCCTTGGTCACAAAGTATCCTTTATTGCTGAAGACTGTTCACCAATGTGAGAAAATGTAGAACTGCTGTTGGTCACGATGACCATTCTTTCACTCAGACAGGAAGAGAAAGGCCCAGGCCTTGTTTTTTGTGCAAAACCCTTGCTTGTGTAATGTCATCATTAATTCTGAGTAGCTGTTTGAATGCTCTCAGACATAACTTACACAAAAAGATCCATTTACATTCCACCTGATGGACAAACTCAAGGCTGTGTTTTTGTGTTCTTTTTGAGAATGTGTAACTTCTAATAGCTAAAGTTTCTAATAGCCAGACTTAAACTACATAGCTCCAAAGATCTGTCATCTTGTTTAATTTATACATTGTCTAGTTCATCCATTATATCTTGTGCACATCTATTGAAAAAGGGTGTCTGTATATGTGTGTGTAATTGTGTATGTGTGTCAGAGTGTAGACAACTGTAAAAGAAAGACATGAGCGAAATACACACACACGCACACATGCACGTGCACACACACACACACACACACACACACACACACACACACACACACACACACATACTTTGAGTAACCATAACTGCAGACTATTTTGTGGGATACTTATGACCTACACTGGCAACCAGTACTTTCCAAATAATTACACATTTGTTCCAGTTCCATCACTGCAATTAACTTGTCAGTAAGAGACAGCCATTTTTAGACACACATCCCCTGAGCTCTTACACACAATGAATTGTTAATTAGGCTGATTAGACATTAATTGGACATGAATAAGAAATGTGAACAGGATGCCTATTGCTGTTTGGTGTGTTTTTAACAACCCCTTATTGGACATTGCTCTGTCTGTCGATCTGTCTGGCTGGCTGTTGATGTGAATTTACTGCTCTTCTATAAATATTCTTATTTCAGGAGGATTCAATTAATAACAGGGTGATATAATAGTTAACCATTATTTTGGAAAAAAAAGAGGTGACGTTCCATTCTTTATCAAAGGGGTAACGGAGAGATCATCGCATCCCTCCCATTCCACTATTGCTAGTAATGGCCCTGCTCATTGCTGGGTAGAAGGCCATCATTGGGAAAGTGCAGTTTGGCACCAGGTGCAGTGGTAAAAGAATTGTATGTACACAAATGTCTGCACTAAAATGTGCAGCAAAAGAGGGTGAAATGCAACCCTTTAATGTATATGTTACTGAGTGGTGATGCCATGGGAAAGGCTACATGAATGTATATGTGTTTATGTGTGTATTTTTAAAATATCTATATGTATATATTGATACAGTGACATCATGACTCAGGCCTCTCCCTGTATTTATTTATCCCATTACTGGGAGGGAGGAAGCCACCAGCAAGTTTGCTTATGAACTGTGGCCTGTGTTGTAACTTCTAAGAAAGTACACCATGCCTTTGGCATTCTGAGATTGAAGTAGAACGGCTGTATAAATGACTTTCATAGGGCCTTGAAAAGTAATGGGATGCCATAGAAAAGGCATTGAACGGTTTTGAAATGAAGAAAAACAATAAAGCCTATTCTTTAAAAAAATGTAACTATCGATCTGTTTGTCTCTCTTTCTCTCTGTCTGTGCCTACTTTCATGGGTTAAGTATGAAAATTATGCTGTAGGATAGCAGCACCAGCCTCAGGGTTGGTGACATCACCTCCATGTGACCTGGCGCAGCAAGGATAAACACTGGCACTAAGCCAATCCAGCAGCCTCTGGGCCATGACTTTTCACCCTAAATCAGTTTCATGTTCTCCCATGCTTCACTACAGGCTAGGCTGAGCTGCGGTATTTGGTTGTGATGAAAGAACGTATGATTGGGGCACATTAATCTACTTTGCAACATGTGATGAGAATTGGTAATGGGTGAAGGTGCCTGCAGATATAGCACTGCAGCTGCCTGAGCGACCCTCCACGTGACAGAGAGGCCTACCGCACAAGGCGCCTTTTAACAATTGGGGCAAAGTTTCATTTCAATAATCATTCCATTTTTCCATCTGTTACATTTCATGTTAAGTATTTGATAACAATGTTGCACTGATTTACAGTAATGTTTCCTGTGAATTGTCCCAATCACTGAAAACTGCTTTCAGGTTGAAAATCTTGAATTTGAGCTTTCAATATGATGGTGTTGACCGATCATGCACATACATACAGGTAGTTTTTTTTAACTGCTATGTCAATCATTGTCTAACTTGCTAACAGGGGAGGAGTCTTGAATGAATGAATGAGTATTTATGTTGACTAAAAAAAAAAAACGACTTAGAAAGAAAAACTGCTTGTTCTGTGTTACTTGCATGTGGGTTTTCTATTGATTTTTTTGTTTGTTTTTTTTTTTTTAATTGCTTTACGTTTCCCTTCTCATCTAATGTTTTGCATTCCATTTTTTCTTCTTTCTTTAATTCCTGTTTTGTAGTCGAACGTCTAATGTTGACTACATAAAGAACTGACTGGGCCAGAAACCTGTTCTTAGCTTAACAAGATGAAGCAAATAAATGTTGTAAAGGAGAATGGAATTTCATAGGATCAGGTTCTTTCTCTAAAACCAGTATGAGTACAAATGTGACTTGTCCAGGAACCGCACAATCTATCATTCCTGAGGTGAATTTCTCAAAGAAAAAAAAACAAAAAAAGCTTTCTCCAAAAGCCTTTTAAATGTGCTGTCTTAAATTACTGCCATTTTCTTTAAATCAGGTCATAGAAGTGATCACGTCTCTATCATAATGCATGCTCTTTCATGTAAAGCCAGCGCAATTTCTTTATTTCTGCTCTCGCTCATCTGCTCTTGTCTTACTGGGCTTATAAAAATGCAGTGGAACCCTGAAGTAACTGGGCCTAATCCTATCAGATGGAACATTTTTGTGAAGGTACAAGTAAGACAGTCTTCCAAACAGAGTCTTCAAGCTTTGCATGCTAGCTGCAGCTAGCAGCTAAATGCCATTTTTTGTGGTGGCTGAAGCCAGGGGCAGCTAAATAAAAAAAAAAAAACATAACTCATGTTTTTATGGGTGTAAATGTTTAAAAGCAAATCCATTACATTTGTCTCATTACACTTTGTCAGCTTCATAATCACAGACATATATTTGAGGCCATGGTTCCTAGCCAGACTGTTACAGTACCGATTTTACAGCTAAAATCATGGACATTAACACTCCATCCACTCAGGGACATGCAGTCCAATTTCTGGTTCTTCTGTCAAGTACATTCACACAATCATCCTAAAACGTAGACATTTAATTCACACATTTGCAGAAATGTGTTTCTGCTAAAGTTGATCGAACCAGTCTGGTTTCATGAGGCCAATGTTAATATTTGCCCTTTGTCTCATGTCCATTGGCAATAGTCAGGTAAGAAGAGAGACAAAATGTTCACAGTGATCCCAAACTCCTATTACCCACAATCCCCCAAGAGTACACTGACAGAGTAGAGCACACACCCACAGGTACAATAGGGAATATTAAATTCCTAACAGTGCAGACTTACACTGGATTGAAATCTCTGATGTCTTAAATAGTGGTAGGATCACCTAGTTTGTCACAATATTACTTTGTCCATTAGTCCATTAGTTCCCTGACTTCAAAGGTTAGTTAGTTATGCTACATGTCAGGCCTTTCCTAAAGCCTGCCAACTCCCCAGGTGAGATCACTCCTTTGCTTACCCACTTCCTGTTTCCTCCGCAAATTATATCTCCTTGTCACAGAACCAATCCCGATAACCCCTGGACAGAAGTGTCTGAGAGCTAACCCCAAAATATGGTTTCAGATTCACTACATTTATAGCGTCTTCCTTTATCCCATATAAATTCAATGTGGGTCCTAATTGTTAGATAACTTTAGCTGGTAGTGACTATTAGAATGATAGATTTGATGAAAAATAGGAGTCTTTAGGAGGGTAAAGTGCTACACATCCCAAATTGACCTCCCTCTGTGAGAGGTGCACTTTTCTGATTGGTTGTATAGGATCTAGCTTATCTGGTTTTAGCAGCACTGGCTAACCTCTCTGGGTAGTTTCTGCTGTCTTTCCAGATGGCTGTAAGCAGGATGTTAAGAGGTTGGTATTTTGGCAGTCACTCATTCATCCTTTCATGTTCCTGCCAAGAGCCAGGGTGGCCAGGTATTGTCTCGGGTTGTTATGTACATGGCATAGCGGAACTCTGGTAACTGCCCGTCCAAAGAGGCAATTGTTATTTTGAGTTCTGTTACTTATTCCCACCTGGTCCTTTTGGATATGATACTTGGTGGTTCATTTTTGGTACCTCCCCACCCCACCCCACATCTTGTAGGTGAACTATTGTTCTCCATCTGATGTGAGGAACTGTGGTACACTCCACCAAGTGAGGATTTCTCCTCTGGAAATCTTGCACTGATGATCAGTCTTGCTGTCTGTGTGTGGAAAAAGTTTCACCCTGCCTGGTGTGCTAATCTACCACTACCAGTAGGAAAGTTTTCCCCTTTCTTGCTTCTTGGAAGAGGCCTCCTGAAACCAATCCCCAGTTTAATAAGGAATGAATTTAAAGTAAAAAGAGCAAGAAATCGCTCTACCCCTTCACTGCCCTCAGGGCGAGGTAGAGAGTAGAGGGATTCCATGCTTGAGGATATATTCCTCATGTACTTTAATTGTGCTGTTCTTATATTATTTATATGCCTTACTGCATACAGGAGCTTCATCAGAGGTGTGGATTTCACTATGGGGTTTCAAAATTTGGCAAAGCAGGCCAATGTGGTTTGTAAAAGGCTGAGTGTCTCTTCAAGTGTTCTTAAGATGGAGTGGACATGCGGTTATACCCTGTCACAGTGGTAGTGGGGATTGGTGACATTTTTGTTTGTAGCTATTTAGAACCTTATATGTGATAGATGTCAGATTGTCTGGTTCCAGGGTTAGTGTCCTTGGTGTATGTGTATGCTTCTTTGTCATCCCATACACATTCTCTCTTGGACTGAAGGGAGTTTGAGTCTTTATTTAGTAAAAAGACTAGATTTTGCATTGTCGATTGCATATTTCTCTGGGGACCAGAGAGTTCCATACCATTTGCAAGCCATTTGTGACCTCCCCTGGATCTATATGTCTTTCTCTCTGCTAGCACAATGGCCGGACTGTTTCACAAGCTACTCCCCACCACTGCAAGTTTCTCAAAAGTGCCTTTGACATTGCCTTTGTGAATGCCTTTACTTTACTCTTTCTCTTTGGCCTCATGCTACACCACATTGACCTCAGCAAGAAACTTTTCACCGGTTGGCTTGCAGGCTTTCTACAGTCCCCTCCATGGATTGGAAGAGCCATGTTCATAAAAATTTTGTGTATTTTGAACAGAGGAGCTGCTGAACATGCACACATTGTACACACATTTTATGTTTTGGCTTTCGTATTGTACACATTTATATTTCTGTTCTGGATTGTTATTTACTGTCCAGCCTAAAGACCTGAAGGTAGCCAGCTAAGTCACTTCTTCCATAGCTGAGGCATCCAGGTTATGCTTGCTGCCATTCATTGGCAGGGTGAAAATATGAAAATATGGACAGTAATTGAACCTGGAACATGGTGACTCCATAACTAAAAAAGCAAGATAATATGAATTAAGTGATTGCGTGTAGTGGCCTGATAAAACTATCTCTGGCTGTAATGATTGAAGATTATGACTGTATGACTGTAATGAAATATTAAATTATTATTATTGTCCTCTTAAAGATGGTTCCAGCTGATATAGAAAAAGATAATATTACAAATTACCTTCAAAGATGCCTCCACTAGTTGCACTAAGCTATGATCTCCAAAGTTTCCCATTTTCATTGATACTATAACAAGGGAAATGAACTCCAGAGAAAAAAATAAATATTGCCTTTTCTACTCTGTTAGTTATTGATTTGACAGGATCTTGTTTAGGAGAAAAAAATGCTTGGCTTCTTAGAGTTGAAAAGGTTACTTTCAAGAGCAATTAGAAGCAAAGGTTAGGGTATTTGGTTGGTGCAACTATGCTCGAGGCTACAGTCAAAACTCTTGAATCTAATTGGCCATGCTGAGGATCAGGGTCTGATTATATAATTTATAAAGTGAAAACTGTGGAGAGATTTTATGTTGGAAAATTAGACAATTATGCAACTCTGACTATCCTAGCATATAATAAGGAATGACAAATCTGTCTGGATTAAAACGATGCCCTACAGAGAAACTGTTCTGCAAGAGTCAGAGCCAATAAAACATACAGCACAAATTTCAAAAGCTATACAACTTTCTCCGATGGGAATCTCTCTTTTGCCTACAGGTAAACTGCATTAATAAAAAAACCAAATCATTAAAGCAGAGTTCTTATCCTTAGTATCATCTCAACATCCTGGACAAGTTCTGCTGCACAAACAAAGAAAGGGAAAATGGATGAAAGAAAGAATAAACCCCTCACCAGAGTTTTTCAGTCGAATGATTGGGCAGTGTTCACAGAGCATGACAATCCCAGAAATAAGAACTGTAAATGGTATTTTCTTCAGGGAAGGACTGTCCTCATAGGAAAAGCAATCAGATCAGCTGATTTATTTTTCTATCTATGTTCTCTGTGTCCTATGATATGTGTAACTGCTTAATGATTTGGAGCTTACACAAAGGTTGAGGAAGGAGATGCACTTTGTATGCAGGTCAGTCCACTCTGCACATGTGTGGATCCCTTTTGCCCTGTGCTCTAAATAGCTAAAGTGAGCAGAATCTGTTGGTAGAAAGGCTAAATAGCCTTGCAGTTTTAGTCCTATGTCAATATATAGTTCAAAAGGTGGTATTTTAGCCTTTCTGTATTTTAGCTTTTATTTAACACCTTTCTCTGGCCTAAGCCTCAATGAATGTATATATAATGTTTTGAGGTCATATTTAGGAGTATTTAGGTCACTTGTGTTCTGTGTTTTGTTTGTGCCGTGCTCTGAATTCCTCCAAATCATGGTCTCACCCTGTGCTTGATTTGGGACCATGGGACAGTTCTTTGCCCCAGGGGCATTACTCACACCAGTGCATCCTGCCAAATTCTAGGGTACTACTGGCAATGATGCAAATAAAGCATTTCTTTATCATTCTGTTTTTAGCCTCTCAAGAAAAAATGAAACCGTGAACAGGCTCTTCATTAATGATGACATACTGATTATAAATGACATACTGATTATAAAATGCACAATATCAAAAATAAATAACAGTTCCAATAAAGTCATCAAGCAAAATATGAAAAAAAAATCCATCCACAGTCCTCTTATGGTTAGGTGTATATCTACTGCTAATTGTTGGCTCAGGGCTAAGATTCAGAATTGCGCATGACTGTGTGTGCAAAACTCTTACAGGTGGCATTGATCCCATAAAGGAGGCTGCCATTTTACAAAATTAAATGCAAATACAAACCTGTCTGTGTTTTTTTCCCTTCGATCTTCTTTCACCTTCAATTTCCCTTAGCTGTAATCTGCATGATGAGCCATTTTTGGATGTCACACATCCATTCATCACTGCATGGAAGTACAGTTTTGAAATATTTCCAGCTAGGAGGGTCTAGTGCTGCGTAAATCTTCAGAGTTTTCAGAACAATAAGTTGCAACAATAATTGTTCACATCAAACTATTTTAAAAAGATGCAGAAATCACTCTCCTATCTTTTAGCTCTCTTAAAAATAAGTCTTTTCTGATGCCTTTGGACTTAAGTATGTGACAATGCTGAAAATCTGTTTTCTTCACCACAGAGAACCCGTCTCACTGCTTACATAAAGCAATGCATTTTTATGAACCATGTCTGTAAGGAGCAGAGGGCCATCCCATTGTCTGAGTATGGTAACAACTTCTCTTCTAAGGTGTGCTAATCTCAAATGACCTTCCCTTACTGTAACAGTTTAAGGAGGTTATAGAAATACATTTGATTAAATGTCCAGGGAACAAACCTATTGGAATTTCTGGCTTCATAGATGGACCCGTGAGCCCTCCTGCTGACTTTCTGAATGCTGAATGTGAGGATGTTGGAATCCTGTACAATCTCACGTGCATCCTGGGATACTGACCTACAGGCTGGAGGAGGGGAGTGAGAGGTGGAGAGAGGAGAACTGTGGAAGCAGCAGGAGGAGGAGTGGATAGGAGATTCATATACATCCTTAGCTGCTTTGTATTGGCTGAGCAACGGATCTATGGTTTGCTAATGTATATTTCTGCTTAACTTTGGTTGCAATATTTCTTAAAATTCTTAAAAAATAATAAAATGCCTTTAGAAGTGATGCCAGTTGTGTTTAAAGGATACAGCAGGGCTACCTATTCATCAGAAAATTTATTTGTTGTGGCCAATAATGTTAAGAAAAATGCAGCATGAAATTGTTTAGCATTTATTTTGAATTATGAGTACAACAGTTATAGCTTAAGATTTTACACTACGACTACTATTCAGTCTAAACACAACAGTCTTGGACCATTGAGTGAAACACTTCAGTGACCATTTCTTATTCTTTATTTGCTTTATTTATTTCCAAAAGTGAGCTGAAGCATACCTGTATCTGTAGCAGTTAATTGCTTTTTGAGAATGTTGTGGACTGATCTGAAGAACAAGGAAGTGGATAGAGCGTGCAGTGTGTCAGAATCTGAGGCAATCTCCTAGACTGCCAGACAATGACAGATCTGAAGGGAGCCAGGCTAGAGTCTAGGTAATTGTCTGCTGCACAGAATGTGGTCCTCCACATTCCCACCGTAATCACTGCTTGCGGTTGATACATTCCAGAGTGTTGCTGGGCATAATCAAACTTTCAGTTTGCTTCTCGTGAACTTTGCAACCATGTCATTGTAAATGGGGTAGAATATCACTAGTTTTAACACAGACAGAAATGGCTCTTTGCAATGGTACCCATGTAGCCATTTATTGGTGTTATTTTTTCTTTGGTAAACAGACCAAAAATGGGAAAATATTGCACCTCATGCCTGATTAAACCAGAAGCGGCTCAGAGCTCCTGTGTTAAACAGGAATCTCAGCTGCTCTTGACGCAAAGCAGTAAACACATCAAATGGAGCTAATAGGATATTACAAAGAACACCCATTGTTTTCAGGGTGTGACTTTGCTGTGAGAAACAGTTGCTGGCACACACATACACACACACACACACACACACACATGTGCAGGCCCAGGCTGTAAAAAAGGCAGAGGTCAAAGGTGACAAGCCCAACATCAACATCTGTGTCCTTGGCATGTAAACTAGTTACTTTAAATGTCACAGTGCTTAATTTAAATTGACCTTCAGCATTGATTATATGAAGGATTACATTTCTTTTCTGAGCAGACACCTTTAATCAGGGAAACATCCCTAGGATATCCATTTATACAGCTGGGTATTTAATTGTGATTGAAAAAAAAAAACAGGGTAATTTCCTCCCCCAAGGGTATAATCACAGTGTGTGATCTGGGATTTGATCCCACAACCTTTTGGCTCAATTACTTCTCTAAATCAGCTGCCCTAGTACTTGGAAGCCTGACTGATGCTTGGTACAGTAAAACTGTTTCAAGCAATGCACCTTTTTTGCATGAATGGCAAGTGTATGGAAACACTTGTGGGTGTTCAGAACTTGGTGCCTCGCTTGTGAACACCCATGCCAAACCCAGAGTCTTGCATAAGCTGCTTTTAGCCATAACACACCTGCTTGTGCAACTCTCCAAGTTACTACACAATAGACCCTGAATTTGTGTCCACAGATGCAAATGCTCCGTGTTTGTGTGATTCTCTGAACTGAGAACTCAGTTGAACTGAGACTGTATTGAATAGTATAGCGCCAAGTGGGGGCCCAAGGTTGCCAACATTTCAGGAGAATAATACACTGAGAGAAGGAGGAGGTGCTGACTCAGCCTGTATTAGTGAGATCCTTGGAGAGAACTCTACAGTAGGAGCATGGAGTGCACAGAAGCCAAAATTACAGCATCAGGCAGTGAAGGCAGTGGAGTGGAGAGACAGAGGGAAGTGAGGGCTCCTCTTAATGAGAAATACTTGTGAACCACAAAGTGTGGAACAACTTTCATGGGAGAACAGTAACTTTCAGCTGCTGCTATGAGATGTAAAGAGGTAATACAGTCTCTCTCTGTCTCTCTCTCTCCTTTGCTGTAAGCTATACCATTGTTATCAAAATGTTACATCAAAATTTGCAGAAATTTAATTTTTACAAGTGGTGTCGGATATTTTATGTCTGCCTCAGAAAAAGAGAAACAGACAAGGAATAAATCAATAAGAATTAAATTTTTGAATGCATTATTTATGTGACATAAACCAGACATGATAGTGAAAACAATTTCCAGCTTCAATTCGAAAGCAGAGCCTTTTTCCTTGAACATTTTGTGTTCAAGTAAGTACTTTAGCTTGAATAAATAGGCATAAAAAGGGTTATAAAAACTATTTGCCTCTCCTCTTCCAGTGCACAGTGGAAAGGAAGAGATATGCAGCACTTCCTGAATGTGAAGTATGTTGTATATTTTTAGCATTAAAAGAAAAAATAAACAATAGTTCAAATTTCAAAATGTTCATCAAGTTATGTAACAAGTTCAGTATGTGTACATATACATACATATGGGACAGTCATAAAGCCCCAATCTAACTATTTGAATAACTTGCATGTAATTTTGAAAAAGTGTGTGAATAATATGCCTATTTCAGTTTTTGGTGTAACTCAAGCTGCTGAAATGGTGACCTTATGTCTGCAGAGAAAATCTTAGGGCAACATCAAGATTTAACTCCCTTAGACCTTTTTTGCATTAAGTCACAAGTTTACAGAACAAAGGTTCAAAAGGTTAAAGACTGGTGAGGTCATGTCTATGCTACTCTTAACAGCATCACCCCTGATATTCTGCATAATGATTTCAGGGAAACAGTATGTGAATGGCAATTATACTTTTAAATGGAGGCCCATGTGGAACTTCACTGAAAACTATGGAGCAAAATATTTTTTGAGGTCATTCCTGGAAAAGTGAAATAAACATGAAACTTTTGTGTTGTTACTAAAAACATTTTCATAGAAGTAGTTGTTTTAGGTTTTTTATGGGTCTTTAATTTTTTTATAGAACTTTGTGACTGCCCTGAACATGTAGGACATCACAAACACTTAATATTGAGAGGATGATGTGAACTACCTGAGTAACAACAGTTTTTAAGTTATACAGAATGTAAACTTAACATAATCCATTTCAATTAATGTGAGGGTTGTTGACAAGTTTTGAAGCTGTATTGATGTTATTCATTTCATTTAACACACATACACTTTGGGAATGCTAATTTCAGTGTTACATTGCTATTGATTTAAAATCTGGGATCATGTTGTAATAGTAATTAATTTTTCAGTCAATGCAAATTCAGTTCTTGCTGTCATATTGTTGAATTTGAATTTGCAATGGAAGTGAAAAAGTTAGGGATGCAGATTTGGAATTTAAATCCATGTAGTACACTTCAGTGCCATATTTGTCTTGACATATTTGGCTCAATATATTGAACGTCAACATATCAACAATACCTGATGAACGTATGAATAAGTCATCTTTTATATGTATAACTATCTTAAACACTGTAATAACTCTAATATATACAATATATAAACACAATAATACAATATATAATCACAAGTGGCAAATGGTACCAGATTTCAATTTGTTGCTACTGACAGCAGCATTCATACAAGACACAAAAAGATTTTTTACTTTGACGGTAATTCAGATTGATCTGAAATGTGAGACGCTAGAATAAGGACTAGAATTGGATTGGAAAATGTGTGGGAGGAAGGGGATCGGATTGAATTGAGATGGGGTTAGAAAATTGAACATTGGGATGGAACGGACCCTAGCTGCTGCTCTGTGCCATTATATCAAACGCAGTCAAGCTGGTACTCATCCTTGGAAAACTGGTGCTGATTTTTGGGTGATGTCATACCTGAACACTGTCATCAAATCTAGAGAATCACATTCTTGAGGGTTTGATCATGCCTCAGGGTAATATTTGTTTGTATTGTTTGCATGTAGGATTAATTACTGAACTGGATGGATGCTGTGAAGGATATATCAATGAATTGTTCAATATATAAAGATTGAGGTAGCTCTGATTTCTTCCCATTGTAGACTTGTAGCACTGTCATGAATGGGAGATATGCTGAAAAGTTACTGGTCCCTACAATGCTTGCAAGTATTTCTTAGCATGATAGTCTCCAGAAAGACGGCATGCCACGTAAGGTAATTGTAAATTTTAGCACCGTTCGGAGGCCAGTGATGGAGTCTTTGAGACTGCTGCCAACAGGCAACAAATAGAGCTGGAAACAGTAATTCTCCCATTCTTCTGTTTTACTGAAATTGGAGGAGTATATTAATAATGTAATGGGATCAACCCTGACAATCATTAACATTTTTTTTGTGATTCTCAACAGTCATATTTTCTGATGTCTGCCACCAATTATTGGGATTATTAATTAGGACCAATTAATTAGGACTCAGCTTTCACAGGAGAGACAGGAGCCCTGTGGTTCTCCCTGAGCAGTTGTCTGACTGATTACCGTGGGTGGTGTAAGGTCTGGCAGCATGTGATTCTGGTACAGATGTGTGGTACTTGGGGATAAGGTGACTCACAGCACGCTGGTACAATGGAGGATGTTGCACTTTCTTTTACTCTCTTTCGGATTAGCTCCTTTCTTCACCTTTTCCTGTTATGCTCTGGTAATTAGAAAAACAAGGGTCTGGTCCAAAAAAAGCTGAGCAGGGAAACAAAGACGTGAGAAGAATCTCTGGCACTGAAAACATACGTGAACTGAGAGTGTGCTTTCATGCCAAATGGAGACACCAAGTATGTTTAATAACTTGAGTAGCCATACACCAGTACATAGTCATAACTTTGAATGGAAATGCATTACTTAGCAGCAGCCTCTGAAAGAATACAGAGCAAGACCGTTTTTACTGCATATCACAGTAATTACATGAGAAAGCATGTAGGCTTCAAATCAAGCAACAATAAAGGTTTAATGAGTTTCTATTTTAAAGCCCTATTTTTCTGGTTAAGTGGTTTGGAAATAAGCAAAAATGTGGCATCCTTAAAAAATCGATGTGTTCAGCCAGAGTTATTTTCATTTATTTATTTTTTACATTTGTATTTTCATGGTCAACACTGTCTCTGTGGTAAACTGAGGTTGTCTACTCTTGCTCTACAACAGCATGATGGGAAAATAGTTACACCTTTTACCAGCCTTCATATGGTTAACTTATAACCTAGCAGCTTGGTGTACTGATAAGCTGCAGGGCATAAACCCAAATGTTTCCAGGTGGGCCACTGCTGTAGAACAATTGGGCGAAATACGCAGTTGCCTAAATGCTTGGCATATGAAAGTTGTGAGCTATGAAAGTTTGTTACAAGCACCTGCTAAGCAAATCTAATAATACTACTGCCACCACTGCTATTATTTTGCCTACAGCTCTAACATTTTAAAGGTCATCTGTAAACCAACAGTCAGAGCTCCACAGAGACAGTTCAAGGTAAGTGTGCTGATTACAATCCAAGCATTCTGTCTCAGGTGCATCACATTTGGTCACAGACATACCCCTTACTCACCTGTGCTCTCAAGTGCTCTTAGCTGCTCCCATAATGCAACTGAAAAAAGGTTGCTGTTTTATGAAAGGTTGGTTTTCTCCCTGATCTGCAGTTCCTTTTATCCTCATCCTGATGGCACAAGGCAGCTATTTTTACTCAATTGAAACTTGTCAAGTGGACTGCAGCTCTGTTTATGAGGATAACTGCTGGGTTAGGAACGGTGCCTCACCCACCATTGCCAGCCGATGTTGTGCTGTGAAAAAGCCTGTCACACACTGTCTCTGTAGGCTCAGTCAAGCATGGAAAAAAACACGTTTTTATAAAATGAGGTTTGGTTAAAATATTACAGCAAATGAATGCACAAAGATGTGTGTGGATCTCTGAAACAGCAGCACTTGTTTCCAAAGACCACAGTATCTGTTATCATTACAAGGCTGAAGGCCTTGTTTTAGCTGTCATAGGAAAATATTTATTATCAGTGGGATTCTAGAATTCAACTTAGTCCTGTTATAAGGACTCAGGCAGGGACTCAGTCGCAGACCAAGAGAGTTTCAGGTTGAGGCGGGGTTATTAATGACAGCAGGAACGTAGCGAAACCAAAAGCAGGCAGGGTCGAAAACCGGAAGGCAGTCCGTGGACAAAAGCAGGGTCAATAACAGAAGCAGGCAGGATCAGGAACCGGGCAGGCAAACGATCAGGCAAAGGGACAAAACGGCAGGCAGAAAACGAAGACGAAGGGCAGGCAGAGTCAGGCACGGAGAATACAGAAATCCAAAAAATACCGCGGGAACGAAACAGGTACGAAAACACTGAGACGAACTGGCAAACAAGACAGGAACAAGCAGGGTAGAAATAGGGCTGGGCTGATGAGGAGATGGGATGCAGGTGGGCAGGCAGGCAGGTGAAGGTAATGGGGCAATCAGGAGGGCGGGGACCAGGCGGGGAGCGGGGCGGGGCTGGAACACAAGGAAAAACAAAAAGCACATGGACAGGGAAAATACAAAAACACCACAGCTAGGGGGGCGGAGCCCTGACACCTGTGCACTGTTCCATGGTAAATAAGAACTTACACACTGGAGGAAACGTCTAATAAAAAGACGTTGCACACAGTGTGGGTACACAAAGTAAATTGGAGGTTCTGAGGTTCAAATCAACAAGTAATATGGTCTTTGAAAATAGCTTCCAAGTCCTGAAGCCCATTTTTTAATTCTACAACTAAGACTGACTGATACAGCTAAGATAAAGTATTGCGCCTCTTGCAAACAACTTGCTTGGCTGTTATGAGCAGCTTGTCAGCACTTTGCTTCTCCATGGTAATTGAATGGGAAAGTAGCATGTGAAGTGTCTCCTATGTGTTTCACAGTGAGCAGTGTATCACATGCCGTCACATAACCGAGGAGCAAGTTCTATTCTGTGATGCCAGGTGTGGTGGTGGGGAGCTCCTGCCCTTCTGGCTGCTGCCTGATGTTCCTGCTATCTCCATGGCCTGGGAGGCTTTCAGCACCCTGGACAGCAGTGGCTTCATATAGGCAAATCTAGAGTTTGTTAACAATCGTCCCAGGTGTTGCTCATTGCCCACTGTGCCTATCAGAGGAGACCCCTCCATGGATGAGGCGTGCTCTGTATCTCAAAGCCCTCCATTTTAGTTTAAACTTGACATGGGTGCGTTGTGGGCTAATCTTCAAGCCTGCTTACTTATTCATTTTTTCATTAAATAACTGGTAATAATATTTTTTTCCCCATTCTTCAAACTCATGACTGTTGTCCTATAAATATATAGCATTGGGGATGTCAAGGAGGCTGGGGGTTAAGAGTGAGAAATGGAGCCATTAAATATGAATGTTAAAAAATATCTAAAGGCAACAAAAAAATGTCTTTTTTTCCCATAGGGGTCTTTGTTTCAGTTTGTTGTTTTCATTCAGTGAGGCTGCAACACTGAGCATGCAGTTACTTGTATTGATTTTACTCTTTCACTGTGTGGGCGGCTGTGATCACCCTGTTTGATCTGAGGTCTGTGACATCCTGATCATGCTGTTCTTTGCGTCCCATTCTCCCCAACCAGCCACACAATGTATATCACTGCAACAAACATGTATACAGTTAATATGTCTACGTTTGATATTTTAATATAAATCTACAAATTATCACACGTTAAATTCAGCTTTCAGCCTATGCTCCCGAATGTAATCCATAGTTATAACACTGCACCTGAAAGTGGGATTCTGTCCATGAAAGTCTGGTTTACAACAGCGTGTCCAGGCATATGTTGTATAATAATAACTAGAACCTCTTGTATATTTGTCAGAAGTCTTTTTTTGACCATTTTGTGGTGTTATTCCTTTTCATCTTGAGTGCATGAGTCCAACCTCCTCTTGGGTTTTTTCAGTGCTCGAGAAACCTGCTAAGGAAATAGGCTTTCAGAAATGTCAGATTGTAGCCACTAGAACACATACCTTCTATGCATATTAGTTATATATTGCAAAAATAGGAAATACATTTTGTTTGCACTGACAGCGACTGGGGATGGGGGAAATTCTAATAGACTACCACCTACAGACTGCAGTAGTAGTCGGCTCCTTTGTTACAAATGTAAAAAATACATTGTGATGCAACAGTGTCCAAAAGTGTAATGTGGTGCAACAGGTTTGTGCTACATTTTTGCTAGTGTTTTATGATATTCAATGGTCAATTAAATTGATGAAAAAGTATGTACTAATACTCACTTCATCTGAACTACAGTCACTTCCACTACATACAGATCACACAGTGCTGAGAACTGTGCCAAAGATTAAAGGACACTGATTTGACTATTCTCACTATTGAATCACTGCAATCAAGCCTTATTGTTTGATCATTTGCTAAACTTTTTTGAAATTCAGTTACTTCTTTGGTTTCGTCACACCACTGTGAACACAGTCAAATCTTATGCTGACCCCTTAGTGCACTGTACATTTGGAGAATTTAAGTGAATCATCACTTATCAGTCAGTTAGCAGTATGTCTCCTAGCGACACATTTTAGGAGTTTTACACACTGTATTCAGTCTGGTAAAGTATGCCATTTCATTACAATGTAGTGTTTGCTATGCTACAAAACCTTTTTTATTCTTATTACATGACAATAATTTTAAATAATGTCTGTATGTTGTTTATTACTGAATACCTTAGCAAACTGCATTTCAAAATTTTAACATGTCCACATCATACCTCATTGTTCTTTTCCAAAGCCACTGGCAGCAATTAAAATTTGTAAACATTATGCCTTTGCACAGCTGGATACTGACTTAGAAAAATCCAGAGTATCGTGACAATGATGGTCCACATGGGTACTGCACTGGCAACCCCGGTGTCAGTGTAATTGATTGCATTTTCCAAACTAAGCTTGCACCCCATAGGTATGTTGGGGGCCAAGATGTAGGCTACATTTCAAGGTCACAGCTGATAGGGTTAAACATAATAGATTTTTTTGTGCTGGCTGCAGTCAGTTTTAACAATCTAACAGGTATAATGGACACTGCAGCTCACAAGATGAGTTTGTTTCATTCTGACAAACTTTACAAATATTTTTACCAAAAATAATCCCATAGTGTAGTGATGTTCCCTTTTGCAAATTCACAAAGTAGGCCTATAAAACACTTTGAGTACCTGAAATAAAAGCAGATTTCATACACTTGTAACAGTCATACAACAATTAAAAATGATGTTTTTCACTTGCATGTTCAATCCATTGTGAAAACGGTTCGACTACATTATTGTAAATGTCGGTAATTTATTCTTATAACACACCATGTGTACTAGAATTGTCAAAATCAATTTCAGATTGAAAGAATATTATTAGACTTGTATGGTGAATGTATGGTAAGCTTTTCAGAGTTTGATTATCGTTTAGGGACGTAGAGATTGACACTCTTCACCAGGAAAGCTTGTTATTGCATGGATCGGACACTAGAAACAGCAATAGGTCCCCACTAGCACTCGATGAGTTGTTTGTACTATAGAACACTGGGACTGAATCCTGATGCCTTCGCATGCTGTTTACTCGCTAGGAAATTTGATTTATAGAAACCTGAGTGGAACTAATCCAGTACACCGAGTCATTCTAGCATTTAAAATCCAATTTGGTCCATATAGACCTATTTCTGTGTAATCTCCACAAATGGCGCTATAGTAGAATTGTTCCCATTTATGGTGTTCATTTTCATGTAAACAATGTTGTGGACTTCACAAACTGCTATGTGACAACTTGTACAGGAAGAAAGATTTAAATGACTAAAGTGACAATGTGTATGTAATAGACTTATGAAGAATTATTTCCATTAAACATTTGGTAAACACACAATATATAGTACTCCAGAGCGTCTGCCAAGTCAAGTCAAGTCAAGTCACTTTTATTTATATAGCACGTTTAAAACCAACAGACGTTGACCCAAAGTGCTTTCCAGTCGAGACAGATGAAAACCAATACAAGTATACATAAATAAAAGGAATAAAGAGTACAAGTAAAAGCAGGATTAAGAGAAACACATAAGTAAATAAATAAGTAAATGATAATAATAATAAGAATAACAATAATAAAACACAAAAAAACTGATAGAGAACAAAAACTTGATAAAAAATAAAAACTTCTACATGACAAAAACCAAGGGGCAACCTTGGTTTTTAAAAGCAAGAGAAAAAAGGTGGGTCTTTAAATTTGATTTAGGACTTAATATGAGACGGGAGACTATTCCAAAACCTGGGGGCAGCAACCGAAAAGGCCCGGTCACCTTTGGTTTTGAGGCGTGAGTGGGGGACTGAGAGAAACTGTAATCCAGTAATCCAGCCGAGAGGTGATAAAAGCGTGGATGACTGTTTCCAGGTCCTTATGAGATAAAAACAGCTTTAATTTGGCTATTGTTCTAAGCTGATAAAAGCTGTCCTTCACAACACTACTTACTTGTTTGTTAAAATTCAAAGACGTGTCGAAAAAGACACCAAGATTTCTAACTACGTTGTGCAAATTTGCAGACAGGGGACCAAGCGCATTGCTTAGGCTAGTGACAGAGCTAGGAGGGCCAAATATAATTACATCAGTTTTGTTTTCATTCAGTTGAAGGAAGTGCCTCGCCATCCAGCATTTGATGTCTTCAAGACAGTTAAAGAGGTTCTTCAGTGAGCAAGTGCTGTCAGGTGTAACTGGTAGGTAAAACTGTGTATCATCTGCATAACAGTGATACAGAATATTGTATTTTTCAAAGATAGAGCCAAGGGGAAGCATGTATAGTGAGAGTAAAAGAGGCCCTAAAATTGAACCTTAGGGGATACCACATTTAATAGGAGCAGGGGATGAAGAACAGTTTCTTATTCTGACTGAAAAGGTTCTTTCTCTAAGGTAGGAGGTAAACCATTTTAACACTGGGCCCTGCAGACCAACTTCGCCCTCCAGGCGTTTTAAAAGAATGTCATGGTCGATTGTATCAAATGCTGCGCTGAAATCGAGCAAGACTAAAAAGGCACATGAACCAGAATCGACAGAGAGAAGGATGTCGTTATATACCTTCAGCAGAGCGGACTCTGTACTATGCAGAGCTCTAAAACCAGATTGGAATTTGTCAAAGATATTGAATGTGTTCAAGTAGGAGGAGACCTGGGAGAAGATAACTTTTTCCAAAATCTTAGAAATAAATGGTAATTTGGAGATGGGCCTGTAGTTTTTATGGTCACTGGGGTCAAGGCTAGGTTTCTTTAGTAGGGATTGCACAATTGCATGTTTAAAACCGGAAGGGACAACTCCATCTGTTAAACAGATATAGCCAAAATAAGGGGGCAGACTGTGGCGAAAACTTCCTTGAAAAGGTGTGACGGTACAATGTCTAAGGGACAGTAGGTAGGATTCATGTGAGAGACCACCTCAGACAGCTGGGAGGACGACACAGGTTGAAACTGCTGGAGGTGGCTGACTGGATGATGTGTCTCTGAGGGATCATAGTCTGGAGGTGAGATGAGAGATCTTATATTGTCAATTTTGTCGATGAAGAAATTCAGAAACTTCTCACAGGTTTCAGTAGTGGAAGCAGGACTAGCAACAGCAGCAGCAACAGGATTTAGGATAGAGTTAATTGTGCTGAACAGTATTTTAGGTCTGTGGGCATTATTATTAACTAGTTCAGCATAATATTGAGCCTTAGCTGACTTAACAGAGCTTTGATAAAGCTCTAAACAATCCCTTAATATTTCGTATGAGACCTGGAGTTTGTCTTTTTTCCATTTGCATTCTGCCCTTCTACAAGCTCGTCTATGAGCACGGGTGGAGTCATTTAGCCAGGGGGTACCAGCAGTGTTAGCCTTGGGCCTTTTTAGTTTTAAAGGAGCCACATGGTCCAGAGTGTCAGAGCAGGATGTGTTGAAGAGAGTGACTAGCTCCTCAGTGTTGGTGCAGGAGGGAAGGGCATCTGAAATGCGAGGTAAGTAAGTGAGCATGAATGTGTTGGAGAAGTGTGTGGCTGTGGCTGAGTTTATAGATTGGACAAGGGAGTGGGGCTGGGAGGGGGTGGGAAGGGGACAAGACAAAGAGGATTCAAACACAACCATAAAATGGTCAGAAACACCAGTATCAACAATTTCAAGGTTAGAGACAGAGAAACCAGATGATAATACAAGATCTAGTATGTGACCCTTCTGATGTGTAGGACGCGACACTGACTGAATAAGATTAAAAGAGTCCACAAGTCATAAAAACTCGTTGACCATAGGTTTTGATGGGCAACAGATATGAATGTTAAAATCCCCTATAATCAACAGTTTACCAGAGTGAGAGGCCATAAAATTCTGGAAAAGGACATAAAATTCTGGAAACTCTGGAAAGTGGAAAAACGCAAACAGGCCTACAAGTCATATCAGAATTTTTTTAGAAATATCCTGCATGCTTTGCAAGAACAATTCATCGATTCCCATTGACAGTCTATTTTTATGTGTTTATTTTTTTACAAGTTTGATATATACATAAACTATATGTAAATGCTCGCAGCACAATCAATTTCTCTCCTGTGCATTGCGTCTTAATTCGTTTGTGACAGGCTGAAAGTTTTGATGGCGATCAAATAAAAACGCAGGAAATTGGGTGGGGAGTTGAATTAACACCCCTGCGCACGTTAGCATTGCCAGCTCGGGCCGTCAGGCTAAGATGTTATTGCGGGAGGTGGAGTTATCCTCTTTGCGTCTCCTCAAAGGCTATAAATGCCATGCGAGAGTCTCGCTCGCCCGGTCCGGACGTATCGCCACAGCTGCTGCCACGAAAGTGTCAAAGGGTCTGTGTCATTACAAAAACCCTGGAATCCGCAGGATTTCCTTCGTAGCCTACAGCTCAACTTGCTCGGCGCAGGATTCGCAAAACAACCGTCCGCATTGGAAGCCGACAGGTCTCAGAGGTATGATGATCTCCTTGATGAAATAGTTTAAAGAATGATTTAACTGCAGAATACAGTGACAAACAGAAAAGAGCGCATGATGCTCCTGTAAATTTCAGTTTCTTTAGGCCAGGATTTGAAGTACAAATGTAAAATCCTGTACATACACTGTATTATTCGCTTGATAGACATTGTTGCTGTGATCATCTTACCATGACAGCTTGAGTTCTCCTCTTTTTTGTGGCAGCATTTTATTCATGGACCAATTTTCACACCGTTGAATCAACGTTTAAAATCGTATTGTTCCTTAAAATAAAAACAGCAAGAAAACAAAGTTCCAGAGTACGGGCGTTGGACTACCGCAACGCGCTTAGCTCAGAAATGCTTAATAACGACTTCAGGAACGCGTAGCGCTGAAGTCAATTGGACGAAAACCAGCCTGTATTAGACTGTATTAAATGGGAATTTTGCTTATATCTGTTTCTTAAAGTTTGCGATAGATTTACGCGTCAGTCCCAATTTGATTGGTGTTAACTGTCGTTAACAAAAACAACCTCAGCTGACAATGTTTGGTCATGAGATGGGATTAACGCCTTGACGCAGGTCACCGGTTTTAAAGGCTAGACAAGCAGGGCTGTAGTTCTGCCCAAAAGAACTCACCAACATACTGAACTTTGATCAAATGGTCTCGCTCCGCGAAAGCTGTGCTTGTCCGTCAAAAGCTGGGCGCTGTCCACTCAGAAAGTTCTGAAGAAAGAAGCTGGAGTTACTCAAAATTCACTTGCTTTAAATGAATATCTGCGACGTGAACAAGAAGGGTTGTGTTAGCGGTATATGTCAGACTTAATAAATTTGTGACAGCCTGGCAATGCACAGTATCAATGGATTGAGAACGTTAGCTTTCCCAGTACAGATTGAAGTCTTCCCGCCCCAGACAATTGTCGGAAGTATGTATTTTCTTCCCTTGGAAAGTAATTAGTTATGTAAGTGGTTCCAGCAGCTTATATAAGGATGTAGTTGTGATGTGTGTGTGTGTGTGTGTGTGTGTGTGTGTGCGTGTGTGTGTGTTTGCGTGCGTGCGAGGTTTCACATCTGAAGACACAAATATCGTGTTTTATGCCTGCAGGCAATAGTCGTGTGTCAACCTCTATCCGTCGAGAGTCATGCTGCACATATGTATTTACAATACTTACAGATGACTTGCACTGCTAATTTTGTCCAACCAAGCGTCTTGAGGGGGATTTATTTGATATAAATAACAAACGTATAATTTATAGCTCACACAGAGTCAAGATCAAATTACGTGTATCAAAGATTTTGCCGTTTAGAGTTTGAGATTTTAAAATGTGATAATCAACTGAGGGCATTTCTTCACACAACAAATTATCTTAGGTGACTTGAAATGCTGACAGCGGTGGCTACATCTTACACATTCTGTAAATCAAATATACAGTGTAGGCTACTGGAGCAGCTGAGGTACCTTGTTTTAGCGCATACAGTAGCAGGATTCTAAAGGAGCACCCTCAGGTACCAAATCCAATGAATGGAATACTGTTCCCTCTGTAACATACATGTTCTTTTTATGCTTCCCGTTTTGTGAGGTAGCTTCCTGTAAATGAACTCACCAGAGCTCATTTAAAGATGAACAGGTTGGACAGCAGGGTGTTTCATTCATGTGTGTGTGTATGTGTGCGTGTTTGTGTGTGTGTGTGCATGTGTGTTTGTTTGTATGTGTACTTTTGCAACAGGATGAAGGTGCATCTTTCTATTTGTGCAGGTGTATGTATTTGTGCATGTATGTATGGATACAGGGGTACTTATGTGTGTGTGTGTGTGTGTATCATCTGTATAGCCTCATTACATTTAAATGGAGTCCAAGTTTATGCATCCTGATATTACTGATTCCTGGAGTAGTAAATAAATAGCTTATCCTTGGTCCCATGAACCCATGCTATTATTGTAACTTAAAAGGCAATGCACAAAGTGCACCACAGAGACTGAAAAAAGCATGGTATATCAGTATATCAGCTGTTTAGAAGGGACTGTTATTGATGTGCTGGACCATTCAGCAAAGCGCAGTTCGTCTCTCTTCCAGGATCTCGTGTAATCTTCAATGAAAATGCCCTCTCAGAATGGCCTTTTTTCAATCCAAGGGAAGGGCAGTTAATGTCTTCCCCCACAGAGCAGCTGAGGGAGTGTTATCGCTTTGTGGGTTTATTTATGTTTGTTGTAATTGCTGAACATACTCCCCTGCTGAGTATTTGGGATCAACAACTCACAGATATCAGCACTGCTGTCTGATCCTACTGATCCATCTGAATTTGCTCTGGTGCTGTGTGTGTGTGTGTGTGTGTGTGTGTTTGTATGTCTGTGTGTCTGTTTCTGCGGGTGTGTGTGTGTGTGTGTGCTCGTGTGTGTGTGTGTGTGTGTGTGTATGTCAGCGCTCCAGCCTGAGCTGCTTGTTTCTCCATGTCTGTCAGTATGGGTGTGTCTTTTGTTAGTTTTTTCCGTGCATGTGCTTTTAATTTGTTTTCAGCCATCTCCCCACCTCCTGTCCTGCCTATCTGCCCTGCTGCCACACCCACCACCTGAAGCCCATCCTGCATACCTGTTCCCTGTTCTCTCATCACCTGTCCATGTATACATACCCTGTTGTTTCCTTTGTTCTTTGCCTGATCGTCTCAGCTTTGTTCCTGTGTCGTTCTTGCCGTTTGATAAGTTCAGATCTGTACTCTGCCTGTTCCTGATTCTCTCTTTTTGCCTTGCGTTTTGATACCGTGTTTTCCTGTGGCTTATTTGGTTACCGATTTGGACTGTTTTTTTACTGCGATTTTTGCCTGTGTGTTTGGACCTGTAATTAAAGGATCTCCTTTAACTGCCTGTTCTGTCTGTGCCTGGGTCCTTTCCCCTCCAACCCTGACAGCGTGCTCATGTGTCTGTATGTTTTTGTGTGCGTGTGTATGTATAGGTGCAGGTGTGTATCTTCCTCTAACTTTGACTGTTAGCGTGTGTGCAGGTATTTGTGTACAATTGTTCCCTGTATGATAAATTCAAAATCACACTTGTGTGCATATATACAGTATTGTACCTCATTAGTTCATTGTACTTCAACTTAATTATTTCTTTGCTCCATGAGTACTCCATGACCAAACTCCTTGTCAAATGAATTATGAAGTTCATCTATGTCATTATAGTAGTCATATGCACCCTGTAACAGTTGCTTTATTGATTCACTATCAATACATTGTGCAGTTCATTTAATTGTGGTTAATGTGAAATAATGCAGTCATTTCTTTGAAAAAACACATAGGTTTACATCTTCAAGGAGATTTTGGAAAAAAATTAAAGAATGGTGATGCTTGTTTTTCCAAACCAATGTTATATTCCATTGATCAGGGTATTAAAATTTTGATTGTACAGAAAAATCAGTGTTGTTATGCCAGTCTTAATCCTTGTATCACATTAACTGGATCTGTGTGGGATTAAACAAGATATTAAAGTATATTTTTGGGGCTGTGAATATTATATTTGCACATTTTTCAGTCTCCTGTGCTAAGTTTGTTATGTTAAGAAGATCAAGACAATGGATGTCCTTAAAATGCTTATCTGAATATACTGGGCTGAGATTCAACACCAAGCAAGGACTGGGTAGTATTATCATAACCTCAATTATGGTTTTATCAGTATCTTATCAATACATTTTCCGGGTCTCCTAATATTTTCCCACTGTGTTATGTGTTAGTCATTCCATGTAAAAGAAAGAAAAAGAAACATGAATGTTTACGTGTCTGTTAAAATGAGTTCAGTGTTATTACGGGAGCATGTGGTATCATTTAACATGTTGCTGTGCTGCCTCTCAATATTCAAGGAAAATCCTGTGAGGTGCTCTCATCTCTTTGTAAATTATAATGAGGGAGCCTAGGTTTTGCAAACCTAGCAACTGCATGCTGCTGTAGGATTTCCTAGCATTTTATAGGGAAGTGCAGAGAACATGGAACATGGCATCCGGTTCCATTACACTCAAAACATTTGAATTCATGTCCTTAAATTGTACAGGTTTTCTGCGCTTGTTTTCGACTGTCTTTGCTGGAGGACAGTTGTCAGTCCTGTTCAGTCTATAAGTGTATAAATCCCATTGGGGAGAACATGGTTTGATTGGTCTATCGCAATCATGTGTACAGCGTAGCAGCTTCTGTCTCACACAGATAAAATTCAGAAATGTTCTGAACTCTTTCAAGATGATCTTTGTGTGAAAATGACCACTGCTCTGTAGTGTGGTGCTCTCAGTCAACACCTTCAGTTGGCTCCCTCCATTCAGAGATCTGATCAGAACCAGTTCAGACTTGCTCTGACAATTCAGTGTGAGTCACAGATAAAAGGGTTAATCAATATTGTGAGCTGTGGCCTTTATGTTGGGGAGCCATGCTACACCAATGCTTATTCACTGAGAATACAATCTGTGTGAAAACATGTTATTCCGTTTTTCTCCTTCATGATGATGTGACATTTGTTTTCACTTATCTCTACGACCTTCAAGATGAAAATTTTATGGTACTTGGCTGTAAGGACAAATGGCTTCTCGAAAGGTGGTGCACTCTGGGAACAAAACCAAGAATAAGATTTCAACCTAATGCTAGATGGAATTTACTCTTAGACCCTGTGTAATGCAATACACAGTTGTTCAGCTTTTTTACATGAATTGCACAGTAAGACATTGTGTTCCTTTTTGTTAAGGTAGTATGAAACACAGCTCCTGTTTTCTTCAATTTCAGCTTCAGATTGAAGAAAACTTCAATTTTCTTCAATTTACTTCAATTTTTTCAGCTTTTCAAAATTGAAGTGAAGAATCAGAAATCAAAGAATCAGAGAATGATGTGTTGTCATCCTCATTGTTAGGGCTGTAAATATTACTACAACTCCCAATCAACAGCTTTCCCCCAGGGACCTATCAGAATGGTAGACATGCCTAGATACTGCCCACAAACACGCATAATGCTACAGAGCACCGAACAGGACATGGGCAGAAAAATTATCTTGAAGGAATAACTCAATATTTAAATTGTTTTAATATCCTGAGGCAATAATCTGGATGGAATGACTTACTTTCTGGATACAGCAAGGTCCTTATAAGTCACTCTCTCATTATTGTCCCCTAAAGAAATATTTAGCCTCCTCATGTTCCCTTTAGGGCTCCGTGAAACTTTAATATCGATGACATCTGATCCAGAACATGGCATCCAATATGCCAGCAAAACAATATCCATCTCTAGCCTGTGCTTTCAGACTACGATTGGTGCCATTTCTTCACACATAAATAACCTAGGGTGATTGATTTAGATTGGAGTGAAGAATCACACACATGTAAAAAAAAATAACATGAGCAATACAAGACTGGAATTGTGAAAAACTGTGTACTTTATTTATGCCTTTTACAGATGACAAGTACCAAACCCATTTAGCTGGAACATAGCTACACATAATCATTAAAATATCTGATGCGCTGTTCGTCTCTCTTAGCATTTTGACAGATAACATCAGGGAATTATTACTTGAATGATTTTTTGATTGATTACCAAAGAGAAGTGAATTAGAATGAAGAACATGACTTTATAATTGAAATTAATCACTAGACTGAATCTACAGTATATTTCTCTTTAGCCTTAGGAATCATTACTCGCAATAGAATATTCTCTGTCAAAGACATGGTCATCTCAGCCTACATGTTTTCATTTTGTAAATAGCAAGTTCCTGTTCAATTGACCAATTTTGTAATAAAAGAATGCATTTGACAGGCAATTCACAGCAACAAATGGTACTTTTATTGTATTTCATAATACATTGCATAAGGTGACATTAAGGTCAATGAAGTGAAAAGCCATTAACAAATTGCTGTGGAGTAAAACTGAGCTTAATTACAGTGGTCACTAGTTGACTGTGTTCTTGGCCATGAAGGATCTCAACTTTAATGCCCCCCCTTTGACACAAAGTGCTTGATAATAGCAGATAAGAGGGGTTGTAAGAACTGGAAGTAGTCTTATAATGAACACTCAAAGTACCGCATTAAACCTGCCCATGACTGACAAGAAGACATCAACTGAGGCAAGAACGTAACAGTTTAAAGCATGGGTGAGAATACATTAGATCCAATTTAGAAAATGTCACCCGCTATCTTCTCTTCTGTCACTCCTCGTCTGGGCTGTAGTGGCTTCTCTGTGAACCGCAGGCACAGCAAAGCCCACAGCTGAGATGCAAGAGCCTCCGTTTAGGTCATTTGTTGACATTCGATTGTCTGCTGTCACGACACGTTTTGGTTTCCTCTTACAAAACATGAACCTAGGGAAGGGTGGAGGATCAATGTTTTTGTTCGCGATATCTCCTCTTCCCCACACATCAATCAGGAAGGTAGCCACATTCGGGGCAGAGGTGCTAGTGAGGGCCTTAAAAACACAGGACCTCTCTATCTTCTGGAGCTGGCCTTTGGAGCTGTATTTGGCTAATGGTAGATTTTCCTGTGGATAAGTTTCCCAACATAAGCAAAAACAACAAAAAACTAGGCACATTGCCCAGAGGAATGACAGTTTGTGTTTTGGAGATATTTTACTTAGGGGGGACTTATGAAAAATGCCTATGTTTTGGCAGTTGGGCGTGTCAAGGATTGATGGACCCAAAACACTCAAAGAGGGTGTGCATTGCAACTTTTCTCCTGCCTTTATTATTACACTGAATGGAGTTGAAGGACTGCGGTAGCTGTTGATTTCCATTCAGAGGAAAGGTGAAAGTTCACTTTGTGTTTTGGCTGGCAGGCTTGTAACGGACAAGTGCTGTTCACACAAGGTGCTGAGTTTTGTTACACTGTTGGTAATTAAGTCATCCCTTGCACTGATGAACCCCTGAGGATCCCAGAGTAGGCTTTGTTTCTGCTTTCGCAATGTGCCAGCAAGGTTTGAAACAGCATGTCATTTAGAGTAAAAACAAAAAAATGATTTCGAGTTGGCAGCTTCAGTGGAAAGCATGCACTTCTGGAATGAACGCTGAAAATACCGCAACTCACATGAAACTGTCCCGTCCGAATCTGTCAACGCTAATTTGATTGTAACACCCCATAGGGAGATAAAAGCTTGCCTGATTGATCTACAGAACCAAAGAAGAGAGGCTTTAGTGAGCCAGTCATGCTTTGGTCAATGGTGCTGATCCGTGTACGTCAATAAGACCAAAAGATGCCTCTAATTGACATGAGAAATAAAACTAGTACTTTATCCAGTTTTGTAGTGGTAGAACAGGCTCTCCACTGCAATGGTAACATTCTTCCTACACCCAAGAAGCATGGCTTTGCCAGGATTTCTTCTGATATGGTTCTATTTTTACTGTCTGTAAACTGTTGGTAAATGTGCCAAAAATATATATACTATTTCAGTAAGGTTTAATTAAATGTATCCTGCCTCTTTCAGATAGGCTTCAAAATGTTAACACCATTGCCTTGGCTCTGTTGCTCTTCACAGACCTTATCGCTTTTCTTATTCTATGCATGTCTATGTGTGTGTGTGTGCACACGCAGTGAGAGGAAACCATTCCATGATGCTCAGCGCGGCCTGTTTCTGAAGTAACAGCCACGTGGACAAGCCCGCTGAGGTCCCCTCCCCACTACCCAGACGAGATGATGAATGCGTCGGAGAAGCCCCAGCTGCCCGAGAGCCTCTTCGGCAACTCCACCTTCGGCCATCGCAACCTGAGCGAGGCGGCGGGCAAGACCAAGCCGACGGCGTGTGAGCAGGTGAACATTGCCACGGAGGTCTTCCTCACACTGGGCATCATAAGCCTGCTGGAGAACATCCTGGTCATCTGTGCCATCGTGAAGAACAAGAACCTGCACTCGCCCATGTACTTCTTTGTCTGCAGCCTGGCAGTGGCCGACATGCTGGTGAGCGTCTCTAACGCCTGGGAGACCATCGTCATCTACCTGCTCAACAACCGGCAGCTGGTGGTGGAGGAGCACTTCATCCGGCAGATGGACAACGTCTTCGACTCCATGATCTGCATCTCGGTGGTGGCCTCCATGTGCAGCCTGCTGGCCATCGCCGTGGACCGCTACGTCACCATCTTCTATGCCCTGCGCTACCACAACATCATGACCGTGCGGCGGGCGGCGCTGATCATCGGCGGCATCTGGACCTTCTGCACGGGCTGCGGCATCGTCTTCATCATATACTCGGACACCACACCTGTCATCGTCTGCCTGGTGTCCATGTTCTTCGGCATGCTGGTGCTGATGGCCTCGCTCTACAGCCACATGTTCATGCTGGCGCGCTCCCACGTCAAGCGCATAGCCGCGCTGCCCGGCTACAACTCCATCCACCAGCGCACCAGCATGAAGGGCGCCATCACCCTCACCATTCTTCTGGGCATCTTCATCGTCTGCTGGGCGCCCTTCTTCCTCCACCTCATCCTCATGATCTCCTGCCCCAGGAACCTCTACTGCGTCTGCTTCATGTCGCACTTCAACATGTACCTCATCCTCATCATGTGCAACTCGGTCATCGACCCGCTCATCTATGCCTTCCGCAGTCAGGAGATGCGCAAGACCTTCAAGGAGATCATCTGCTGCTACAGCCTGCGCAATGTTTGCGGCCTTTCCAGCAAGTATTAGGGCTGGGTCAGTGGGAGGGGTTTGGGTGAGGGTGGCCCCACCCCAGCCCCACCTCATCTCACCACGATCAGTGAAAACAAGCTCTGAGCCCATATGGAAGGTAGCCCTTGGACAACAGCCTCAGTTATACTCACAAATTCACAAGATATTGATGGTACCTACTTCCAAATTCTGAAAAGATTGTGATCCACTGGCATTCACTGCTGCTGTTTTTTGGAAGAAACAGAAGGGACTAATAACAGAACTACACGATGACAGATACTTTGTTTCTTTGCTGTGTTTGAATTATGCTGGTACTGTATATGAACATGCTCTGATTTTATACATATTACCTGCTGGTGAGAATATGCATTTCATTTGTTTCTTCTTACAAAAGCAAATGTAAACTGCCATTTGAAATGTCTCCTGTTAAATATGATACTTAATATAATGATGATTATCAGGGACTATAATTCTGGTATTGCAGTTTGTATGAGTTTCAAAGCTTATTGAAAAAAAGTGATACTTCTGTAATGGGATTGAATTTATTAAAATCATATCCTCCTAACAAACATGACAGTATGAAGTGTTATAACTTGTATTTTGTGGTCTGGAAGAAATGGCCATTACAGCTTGATACTTGTGTTCATTGTTTTCATATGAAAAGTTACAGCTCTTAAAATGACATTGCATTGAGGTAGAGAAATTACCTGAACACATGGGACTGATTTGACTTATTACAGTGTTATTTACAATTGTGTCTCCGGCACAAAGTGTCAGGAGCTCTCTCTCTGAAATGAGTTCCCTTTGAGAGATTCACATTCTAGTTAAACTCACTGGGGAATGCCATTAGAGCCAGAGGCATTGCAGGGGCTGGAAGCCATGCAGGATAATCAAGGAAGTGTTCCTTAATTGGTCAGGAATATCAATAGCGCAGTTCTGGGTTTTCTCACAAGTCTAGTAGTCTGGACCACAAAGAATGTATTGTGAAAACATTTGAACAGTTGTATGCGGAATGTCATTTGTAATATAACAACCCTACATGATTCTCTTGCAGAACTCTTCTGTGGTGTATTGTGGCCAAAGGTCAAAGCGATCCATAGTTAGTTAAAAGTACCAGATGGGATGGAATAAGCAAAAGTGGGTTATAGGGCAATTTGCATTGGACCTCAGCTTCCTGTTTCTCACGTTCTTGGCGGTGAGACAGCGTCAAGTCAATGAACTTATTAGGTGAATCCATGAATGCCATCATAAATGCTGCACGCGTTGGAGATGTGGCTCTCTCTGTCTGAGCTGTGTATGCTCTTTCCTTACACCGAACAAGCCTTGATGTCTGTGCTTTCTCCTTAAGATAGGAACAGAAATTTCAATTCATACAATGGGATCTGTGTGAAGCTGTGTAGTTAGGTCTGTAAAGATGTTTGCGTGCTTCACTCCACAAAAGGCACTTGTGTAACATGTTCCAGTGCTTCACAGCAACTTTGATGTTAAAGCTTGGTTCATTGAAAGTGGCAGTAGTGTGCTGTAAACGTGCTTTCGTGTGACATGCAGTATGTGAGCCTTTTATTAAAGTTGATATGTACTGTCATATCTTGCATGAGAGACTATAAAAATGGTGAATGTATTACCCGATTTGTAATGAAAATAAAATGAACAGATACCTTAATCCATAGACCCTGGATTATATGAGTTCTGCCTGTGATTTTTTTTTTCCAGATTCTTTTACTTGACTTAAATTCTTAAAAGATATTTAGAAATATTATTTAGAACATACTTTTAAAATATATTTGAAATATGATTTAACACACACAAGCCTTTTGGCTAAATAGATATGAATAAATATGTTGTGAATGGGATGAACTGACTTGCAGTGGATCATTTATTAAATTTTATAGAATTGTCCATCAACCATTTTGTTTCAAGGTTTTTTGGTTCAGTTCATTTGTTTATCAATAGTGACATTTCCATGCACATTTTGTGTAAAGAAAATGTTTATTATCAATTCATGAAAAATAATATATATTTTTTTTAAATTTACATTCTAGTCATAAGACTAGAGAATGTGTTAGGGCAATGTGTAACTTCCATTACCTTGGATTATATTCTTGCATGACTGCTGTTTTTCTTAAATTTGTTTGGATTTTATCCTCATTCTGTGTTGTGGAACAACAAAGAAAACATCGATTTTAAAAAAAGAATTGACAGAAACGTGTTCTTGTGGGAAAACAGTATTAACTTTATTGAATAGCATGCACCCTTGAGGAGGGTGCCTAATCATTGTTCCCTTTAAAATTCAGTTGCATAAATGGATGATATATGATAGTCACTCTCAAGAATGTCCACTGGATATATAAATAGAGTAATACAGAGTGGCTCAAAACATCATATCGTAACAAAACACACCCCCATGGTGCCTGCCCTGCAATGTTGTTAAAACAAATAAATGCAGTTTCAGTTTACATCAAAGGACATTGCTTATTTGTGTTCTAAATACTTGGCTTTAGGAAGTGTTGTGGCTGGGGAAATGTTGTTTGTGATCATGCGCTGCATATTTTCCATGTGTAATGTGTTTATGACAGGATTCTGAAATTGGACAGACTGCCAAAAAGGCATTTTAAATTAACGCAGATAATCATCTCATTTTCTCATGAGAATATTTATTTTCTTTTAAGTAAATGACTTGTTTGAAAAAAATAAAGAAAAATTAAAATTGATAAATACACACAACTGCTTCTCATTAGTGTTGTATTGTTACAGCTCTGAAAATTTGTACAAAAAATATTTTAATCAGAAACGTGATGTTTATGAAGTGATTCTGACTGATGTTTACTGACTTACAACATGAATTATGTATATTTATGTGTATCCACAATTATTACACTATTCCTATTTTCATACCACCAGTTTGAGAAATAAACTGTAAGGTTAACATTCATGTGAAAATGTTTCAGTTTGTTTTTTGTGTTTCAAGGATTTTAAAATGCGTCTTTAAAATGCTTACACATCACAGCAAGTTCAATGAAATCAAATTAAAGTTACTACAATACCTCCATGAATTTGAGGCAAAAATGCCATGTATTCAGGTGAAATCTGAGCATTAGCTTTTCACGGTGTACTCGCATATACACCATACAATTATTGGATATGTTTTTAAATTTTCTTATTAATGTGTCTCCACCCAACATGTATCAGTGTGGAAAAATGGACAAACATTGAGTTTGAAGAAGATTAGCATTAAGATGATCTTAGCACTCTAAGGACAGAGAAGCAATATCCGCTTGTTCTTACTTTAAGTGATTACCCCAAGACCAAAGTAAATATACTTTATCATAACAGTGTAACAGTTTCAGTTCATTCACACATTACATGATATTTCACAGGCAATCAAGAGGACCATGCTGTCCACATCCAGGTTAAACCAGGTGAAAAACTCAATCATGTTATCCAGTTTGCATGATAAAATGAAGCTTTTGCTCCTAGAACCTGAATCTGGTGCACATTCCTCATTGATTCCTCCACAAAAAGGCTAACGAGTGGTTTCTTATGAATATACTGCGCTACTAGATTCAAACCAGCAATGTAAATGTTGTCTCATTATCTTTTCCTAGAATATATTGATTACAAATACAGCAGTGTGTGTATATACACGTGAATATTGTGAAACAGAGAGACAGAGCAGTGTAGCACAGTGAAAAGGAGCAGGACTTGTAACTTTTTGTTTGATTCCCCACTGGGTCACTGCTGCTGTACCCTTGGGCAAGGTACTTAACACAGAATTGCCTCAGTAAATATCCAGCTGTATAAATGGATAATATGTAAAAACTTTTAACCTGTGCAAGTCTCTCTGGATAAGAACATCTGCTGAATGCCAATAATGAAATGAAATGAGAGCAAGAGAGAGATTTGTATATCAGTTGTAATCTGTTTGGTTGAAATTTTCATTCAAAACTATATGTAAGCATTAGTATCCTACTGATTTCAGTGTCAGGTACAACTCAAGATGTTGGGTGTGCAGGAGAGAATTAAACTGGTGACCTTGCGTGATCTTCTGCAGGGAATATCCTATGGCGACATTCCCCAAGATCTTGAGATTTAACTCCCTTGGACTATTTTGCATGGGGTTACATTAAGTCACAAGTTTACAGAACAAAGGTTCAAAAGGTTAAAGACTTGCAAGATCATATCTATGCCACTATTAGCAGCATCACCCCTGACATCCGGGATAACGTTGTCAAGGAAACGACACGTTAATGGTATTTATATATGGAAAGTGCCCACGGAGAACTTTATTGACAAAAAATCAAAGGAGCAAAAATGACTTGTTGAGGTCATTGGACAGACAAAATAAATATTATACCTTTTGTGTTGAAATTAAGACATTTTTACAGAAATAGACTGGGAAACTGCATATAATCATAGCCTGTAATGGGCAACATGTAACACTGCAACCTATGTAAGTGACTCTGCATAAGCACGTCTGCTAAATGACACTAAGGTAATGTATGTAATTATAACATACTACACGGAAAAGTGTCACTGTCTAGATTTTTCTTCGAAACATATGTAAATTAGATTCTACAAAGCACCACACTAAAACATTCACATCTCTCCAATGTTTATCTTGATATTTGATTTCCAGTGTTAATACAATGGCTTGAATAATATGAGAGAAGATGACTGTTTTATTGAATCTGGGCATACACACATTGCAAGAATCTCTTTTCTATCTGGTGGGAAGCAGAATAATAAAATTGTCCCTGTTTGATTAATTGCGTGGGGATTGTCTGAAAATTCTCCTCTGTTTAATCTCAGGTCCGGTGCAAAGCACAGGGTAAGAGGCTGTGGTGGGAGGAGTGAATATCTTTGCTTGCTGGGTGTGTTGGTATTTTTACTGGTCAATAATAACATTACATCATTCATTAGATATATGTATATTACATTTGTAGACCTTACATATTATCCATTTAGATGGCTGGATGTTTATTTTAGGGGGTACAACAGTGCACTTGGGAATCAAACCTGCAATCATTGATTTCCAGGCCTGCTTTTTGATGATGAATTATAAATATTAAAGCAATATGTGTGGAAATTAACTTTCAATTGTGCAGAAACACATAATTTATATACTGTTAATATTATACAATAATATTAGTATTATCCTGATACATTATACTAATTAACACAATAAAATGAAATCTTGCCTGCTCTTAATATTTACTGTATATTGTGGATTATTTATTTGACCAATTATTTAGCTGTGGGCTTTAGATTTTCATTTCATGTCCTGACTGGTCTTCTTTTATCAACATATGTTCTGTGTAAAGGTTCTTCTGCATAAAATAAGCAACTATAACACGACTTTTGGCAGGTTATGTTTAAATCCTCAGCATTGACTCATAGTCACTCATTCCATTTGGTTTTGATCATATCGTCATGCCCATCTTCCAGGATAGCACTGGCCAGCCATCTTTGGAAGTCACTGCCAAAAAAAACGAATAAGCTAAAATAGCCACAAATGGCTCTTTGTGACAGATGTGTTCAAATGAAACAATTCACTAAAATGAATTGGACATCATAGTGGTGTTGAATGTTGGGTGTGGAACCGTGGAGTCTGCTGAGAGACTGGAAACAGCCTGATGGGATGGGGTGAGAGTCTCTAAGTGGGTTAACACCTGAATATGCTGATGAATTGCCTGCGGGATTATTATTATAATTATTGGTTTGTTTCACTTATTTTTTTTTTTGTTTTTCATTTTCAGGGATTCAATTCAAATGAAGCCGAGCAGCTGTGTTCTGAATTCCTTTTTATGAGATGGTGAATGAATAGGGGGCTTTTGGTGGCGGTTGTTTGCTCATCTTCCACTCGAACAAGAGCACAATTCAAAATCTGGGTTATTTATTTACTGTCTAAAAAAAGAGAGAATGAGCTTTTCTTTAATACTGAGGGGTGATTCTGGTGTTCCAAAATGCAAATCAGGGCTTTTCTTCCTTTTTTTCAACCGCCGTTCCTGATGTCACGTAGAGCTGATGAGCAGTGGATGCCAGTTTGAGCATAAGGCAGAAGAAACAAATTGACCGCCCCACGCTCAGGCGAGACAGCGTCGCCCAGCCCTGGAGTTGGAGCAATAGAGCATCCTCCTGAAGGTGCTCCGGAGCTCAGCGCTGCGGAAGGCGTAGATGGCGGGGTCGATGACCGCGTGACTCATCATGAGGATGAGGTGCACCTGGAAGAGGGAGCGGTAGCACTCGCAGTAGGGGTTCTGCGGGCACACCGTGATGATCAGCAGGTGGAAGAAGAAGGGCGCCCAGCAGGCCACGAACACCCCGAAGAGGATGGTGACCGTGAGGGCGCCCCTCATGCCACCCCGCTGCTGGGCAGCGCTCCTGGGAAAGGTGGCAATCCTCCGGGCATGCTGCCGGGCGAGCAGGAACATGTGCATGTAGAGGAAGAGGATGAGGACCAGGCAGACGAGGAAGACCACGATGAAGCAGATTATGATGGCGGCGGCGTGGGAGAAGTGGACCATGATGGCGCTGCTGACGCCACACAGCGTCCAGATGGCGGCCAGCGCGGCGGCCACACGCCGCATGGTCATGATGTTGTGGTAGCGCAGAGCGTGGAAGATGGTGATGTAGCGGTCCACAGCGATGGCCAGGAAGCTGCAGATGGAGCCTGTGAAGGACATGCAGAGGAGGGTGTCCATCACATCATCCACCTTAAGCTCGGAGTCGCCCTGTGCGTCTAACTGGCCAGCGTCGGTAAAAACCAGCATGACATTCTCCCAGGTCTTGGAGAGGCTGGAGATGGTGTTGAACAGGGCCAGGCTGCAGATGAAGCAGTACATGGGTGAGTGCAGGTTCCTGTTGCTGATCACTGCGGCCACCACCAGCAGGTTCTCGCTCAGGCTTGCCATTGCCACAGCAAAGAAGACCTCGTTGGGGACCAACACCTCCGGGCAGTCAGTGATGTTGACGCTCTCCAGTGTGCCGTTGTCCATGCTGGGCCGGTCAGAACAGGTGAAGTATGCGTTACTATTGAGCTCCTCTGATCAGCCTTCAGAGTGATGTTGGGACTCTGCACATGTGCATTTTTGAATGTAGATTTTAAAGGAAGATGACTATGAAGGACTATGGAGCAATGAAGCGACTGGTATTTCCTGGAATAAAGGAAAATGGGTGATTAGATACATTACCTGATGATTAGATACATTACCTGATTCCTCACTGTATAACTCTCCCATTGAGGAGATTTGTGTGCGAGATCTAAAGTGTTTACCTGCTCTTTGCACGTTGCCTAACTGCATATTAGGCTGAAATGTGGCAATCATCACTGACACGCTGCAATTGTTTAACCCTTTTTGTGCTCGTCTCAATTTAAGGGCATTCTAATCCCACCTATGAAAGTAAGATGACTTCCCACACACAAGGACAGCTACATGTTTAAAAAGCTTTTTAAAAGGACAACTGCTACTTCTCTGAATAATACTTTTACAAGTGCTATTGATTGGCCATGTCAGAAGTATTGAATTTGTAGATTTTATTCCCCTAAAGTTATTCAAGCCAGGTCCACTGCTGTGGAAAAAGTCTTTTTCAAAAGACATTTTGCATTTTAAATGGTGACATTTAGGGAATCTACAACATTTTGTGTATATTTTAGCCTTTTATTTTTAACCTATTTTAGTCTAGTTCACTTCTCTTAACAGAGTTGTTATTCATGCAAAACGTCCTATAAGACGTCCTATAAGAGTGACCGTCATATGGTTTTTCAATGGGCAGTGACACTGGGACCTTCTGCCACCTGTTGGCAATTCAATCACTTTTACATGTGTGCATTTTCAGGTGTTGCTAATCCTTTGTGGATGGCCTTTTGGGTCTTCCAGTCCTGGCTTTGCAACCACAGATACTTTTACTAGCTGATTATGCTTTGGGTACCACACCTTGGAAAGTGAGCGATCTCATTCCATGTTCCTCTTTCTTTGTGCGGTAACACAGTTCTGAGGGAAACATCATCCATACAAGACCTTACACAGCATTGTGTCCTATATGTGTTGAATACTTTTGCATGGCAGTTTAGCTCTAGATATCTGCTTGACATTTCAACAAATGTTTAATAAACTGACCTCGTTTCAAACCATGTGATAATTCTAATACGACTGTGTCATAAACAACCTTCAAACTAGGAAAGAGTTTGACTGAGTAAGTACCAGTGAGTCACCACCCACAGCCCTCTGACCACATTGCGCACATCAATAAAGAGCCCACTGTTTGCTTTAAAGAATATAACCTCAAGGAATTCCCTTTAATCAAACCAAAGGCAGTCACATTGCTGGAGTAAGGTTCTATCAAAAACAGAACAAATTGTTCGCACATTACAAAGAGCATTCATTCACAGTTTTATGGATAAATGCTATTGGTGAATAACACAACAAAACTCACCATAAGAAAGACCAATCCTTTATGCTCATTTTTCAAAACATGCTATGTAAACGAATGTCTTGTTCAAATAATATTTTAGGCTATTGTGTCAAGTTCACATGAATTCATCAAACGATATTATAAAAGTTAGCTGGTGTGTGAAATACTATGACCTTAATATTAGTATCATGCATTACCTAATTAAATGTTAAATAAACCCCAAAGCTTTTGCTAATATCATTATCATGATGATGAGTTATAGATTTAGCTTTGAGAAAGGACATGCAACTGTGCAACCTGATCTCACGAGACAATAGTCAGATCACAACTGAGTGTGCACCGGCCACAGTGGCAACTTTTCAAAGCCACTGAGGGGATTATTAAATAACCCTTTAATATGTAACTGCTGTGGTAATTTGTACTTACCTTTTTTATTACTTTAAGTTAAGAGACACACCATTTCAATGGTTGATGAAAATAATAAAAAATGGCAAATTCCTTAAATGCAATCAGAAAAAATAATGAAACAAATTACCATACAAAAATTAAATACATTTGTAATATGCTGAGAAATGTGTTGTTAAGCTCATGAATACACTGCAAATACATTTAAAATGCATTGATGCAAAGCAAAGAATAATGTTGAAATATATCTAAATGTCAATAATTGACATATGTTCAATATGTTTATTAAGTTAAAAAGATATTCTCTAAAATATATCCAAAATATTTTTATATGGGTTTGCAACTCATGCCAAGTGCCACCTGTCTTCAGCCTTTTAATGTTCATCTGTAGAAGACTGAAACTTGATTCACAGTGAAACCAAGCTATGGACAGAGATGTTTGTGTATGTGAGAATATGTGGGATCTGTATTTTGTAATGTAACATTTATTTAAAGATTTCAAGTGAAGCAGAGTTGATTAAAATGAATCTGATATAAATATTTCTCTAGCTAATTTTTAAAATAGGCAAATCTATATAATGCAAGTTTTTACTGAATGGTAACAATGAATGATTTTGTACACACTGTCACAGTCACATGACATATATTTAAGGGGGTTCCACTGTGTATCAGTCTCTGTGTTGTTGCTGTACACATAATTTTTTATGTCTCCAGATCAAAAGAAACCTCTGTCAGCCTCAGGTGGATGAGAAGAAGCAAGCTTAATATCTACTGGCCTCTTATTTTTACAATGGTATGATTAAATCAATTTATGCTCAATTAATATGAATGAGACAATGAGTATTTATGTATCTTGGTAATAACCACAAAACCTGGCATGCTGCAACAGTAAAGTGCACACAAAAGGAGTTCCACAACCTCCCAATTAAACCCTTGCACAGCGTTGTTTTAACAAGAGCTCAGGCCAATGCAGAGCAGTGACAGTGAGCAGCCAAATTAAGAGCATGCTGTATTGTGGCCGTGATCCAGCCGCTGCGCTCCGGGCAGCAGAGACCGAGCGAAATGTTATGTTAATCATTCCTGAACGTACGCACTCAGAACAAATCTGCCACAAGTGGCACAAGTAACGCTTAAAGCATCTCCTTATTTGTGGTTGCCAATGGTGACACTTCTCTATCCACTTAGATGAAACAGCTTTCATATTAAGCTCTGAAGGTATTAGTTTTGATGCGGCGCCAAGACACTGCTTAAAAGTGACAATGTGAGGCTTTGTAAAAAAAAAAAAACTACCTGCAAGCGGTTTCTGCTTTCCTTCACATCTCTGAATTATTTGTGTAGATAAATCAACGCATATAGCAGGACAGTGGCGTGGAGACGTCTCATGAAATGGCATTTTTTGAGAGCCACTCTTTTGGTTAGACAGAGCCACAGACAGGAGAGTGCACCTTAATGCTTTTGATAACAGCAATTTTTCATTTCATTATTCGTAGCACATGGTCTCTTTGTCCCTTGATGGTTTACTTTGTTTCAGTTCCCCCCAGTCAGTGCGTTTCCAAAAACACAAAGGGAAGCGACAGTATAGAAATGTGGGACCATGTAAATCACTGGGTGAAACTGATTGCTTTTCAACCCGGGGCGTTGTTGTGCGCTAGCTACGGGAATCTGCCGTGATAACCCGTGGGCAGACTGAGGTCCCGCACTGGGCTGCCTGCCTCCGAGAACATCAAAGGCTAAAGCGGCACAAAAAAAGAAATAGAGAAACTGTAAGAATTACATTTACTTGGTGTGATGTGCCATTCAAACCCTAAGGGAGACACAGAGAAGGCCAAGATCTGGCTTTTTTGAAGAGAAACAAGCTTACTTTATCTGGGGTTTGCAGTAATGACGTCAACACTGCCTCTCTTACATCCAGAACACATCCTCCACTTCTTGTGCAGTATATGCAAAGGAAGACCAATTAGGGATTAGGCTGAAGTGGGCCTTGGAGCCTGCTCCCTGTTCTCATATCTATGTGCAAAGGCTTTCATCTCCTGAAGGGAGACACTCATTATGCATACATGTTGCACTCTCTCTCTGATGAAATGATAAGGCAATAACAATGATGAAGCCTTTCAATGCGAGTTGAAGAGGCTCACCAGCACGTCCTAGAAATTTGTCTCTTTGATTCACTCACTTATATCAGCAGAGTACAGAGGGGGTATGTGTTAATACAGTAAAAGAGATAAGTTGCCTTGCTGGGGATCAGCCTGGGGGCTGATTTTACTCATGAAGAGTGTCACCTTGGGTCTGCTTTCCTTGTTCTAATTGGATTCCTCCATTGTCCTGATCGTGAATTAATTAGCAGTACATCTAAATGAGCAAAACAAAACCATAACTTGACTTTCTTTACACGCCACTCATTTACACTAATAAATCCCTGGATTTAAAATGAACCCATAACTCTGACTCACAAATGGAGGTGTTCCTTTTTTGATGCAAAAACAAGTTTTTTTGTGATTAATGCTGGTCATTACTGAAGTTGCTGCACTGTGTTTGGGCACTAAAAAATAACTCATACATAATTGAGAGCCACAGTCAAGGACAAACATTTTTTGAATCCAGGGAAGGGCAAAAAGTGACTTTCCTTGATTCACAACTGAAGGGTCATACTTACATGAAAACTTTAAGATATAAAAGTTGTGTCTGAGAATAAATACGATACTGAACTAGTACTGGAATAAAAGATTACACTAAATGAATGTATCTCAATAACCATTGCAAATTCTTAAAATATGCTTATGGTTGTTTAAAGTGTCACATTAGTTGAAAACATGTTTTCTCTTCATCTTCTATGTACTACAAGCTTTTATATGTACCATGAAGGGGGTGGTGGTATATTTCCAACCCAAAGAGGACAAAATGCCAGCACTCATGCATTTGTCTCTATCTCTTAATGAAATCTCCTCATATGTATTCAGCTGATGTGAATGTAAGATGGGAATCTGTCATAGCTGTGACGGCTCAGATTAACGCACACACTAGAAGCGTGAAAAATGAAAGCACTCGCTACTCAAAGTTTTGATGTGGGGGCGCCTCCGAAAGGAGGAAGGATCGCTGACATTTAAAACACCATGTTTATATTGCTCAGATCCATATGTGTGGTCTAATTATGATCAACAAGCCTGCTGTCTCTCATTCTCTGCCTGTGTAATTTGTCTTCGCAGTATGTTCCCAGGAGAGATGCAAGTTTGCCATCGATTCAATATTTAAAATGTAAACACAAAAGACCAGCGGTGCTGAAATGAATTGTGTTGAGTTTCAAGCATGCTCAGTTAATCTGCAACTACCCTGGTTCATGTAGAAGAAGCCACAACTGCAAATATAAAGCTTGTTTTTTTCATAACAATGCTTGCGTGGATGAAAACATATAAGAAAGGTTCCGATCTGTCTTTAAAAAAACAGGAGGAAAACTTACAAAAACAAGTAATTCAACGAAAGGAATCAGCCATGAGCACAAAGCCAAAATGAAAACATGAATTCCCTGCTCTGTAGCCACACATCTGCATTTATCCACAGGCCCATGAAACTGGTAGCTCTTTAACCAACGGCTAGTCTGACAGCCACACAATTACAATTACAGTTAGTAATGAAACAATCCACTTGTTTGGATGCAGTTGACTGAGATTAGCGCTATTATGGATGATATTATAAATGGAAGAACAAGGATCCTTAAACACATTTGAACAATCAAAGGTAGAAGTCCTTCATCCTAGTCATGTGAGATACATTCAACAAGAGTAAAGGTATGGACAGAAAGCTTGTGAGAATCTGTGTTCTACAGGCCAGACATCCTGACTCCTACTTTAAATCTACATCATTTTATCTGATTTTCCTCTAATCCACTCATCTTATCAAGCTGTGTAGAGTATTTTACAGTGATTAAGAAAACATTGTGAGCCTGCCATATTATTTTATAAAGAGGCCTGAATCACCAATCCATATTGATTTATGTTTGTTTTCCTTCATTCAGATCTTGACTAGACCAACATAGCTGCTGTGTGAAGGTTCTTGGGGAACTGCTGGTATTGAGATCCTAGCAAAGAACAAACTGTTTTGGTTGTACATTTTACTTGATTTATTTATTCAGAAGTCTGAGCCTTGAATTACATTCTCTCTTGCTGTGAAAACGTTACAGCCCCCCAAAAGTGAGAGTTTCTGCTTGGCGCGCGGGTTAACTCTGCTCTCGAAATTGAGTTCAGCTCGCGCGGATCGAGCTGAATTTTGACAATTTGGGCGCAGACACCAAGGGAGGCACTGGCCCTCTTATGATTGGTCACTTTCAACGCAATCACACCCACACGACCTCATTAAACCTTGATTGACAGCTTCCGCTAACTGAACAACGGGCAGCAATTTACTAGAACCCAGCAATTTACTTACTCTGAAATTTGGTTGGAACATGTAAATAGCTAACGTTAGCTAAATAACATTATCTATGCTTCCCCTATCATTCAGCCGATTGCGTGCAATAGACCAAACGTTAAGTTAAAGTAAGTTAAATCACTTACATGTAAATCTTCAGGTGTCGCCGCCATTGTTCCGTCAACTGTGTCTTCAACTCCGAACTTGTTGTCAGGATTCAGTTGCTTGAAATAACAAGCATCTAGCCAAACACTGTCTGCCTGTCGTTCAGTTAACGGAAGCTGTCAATCAAGGTTCAACGAGGTCGTGTGGGTGTGATTGCGTTGAAAGTGACCAATAATAAGAGGGCCAGTGCCTCTCTTGGTTTTTCCGCCCCCAAATTGTCAAAAACTCAGGTCGATTCGCGCGAGCTGAACTCAATTTCGAGAGCAGAGTTAAGCCGCGCGAGCGCGTATGCCCTCCAGCGCTCGCCAAGCAGAAACGCTCTCGCGCGTGGTGGCTGGTTGTGCGCGAGAATGTGTTATGTGCTCGTGAGCATGTTTTCTGCGCTCGCGACTTTTGACATAAATCTGACGCCATAGTATGTACTACAAACACAGTCTTGATGTCAGTCGAATCTTCATTGATCTAAGTGCTCTAAGAAATGGGTGTCATTCTGATTGTGCAAGATGCGCAATATCTATGTACAATGTCTATGACAATGACAAATATTACAAAAGAACTCTTGAATTTTACTCATTTTTAATGTTGTTGCATGGACTGTATGTTACACCTGCAGAAAGGTTCTGAGTGGAAGATCAGGGAATTAGTGAGTTATGACATATTGTATGCAATGGGATATGTTGAACTCCATTGTTCTTAGCAATTAGGGGTCCAAGCAGGAAAGTTATGGTCCATGTTCAGACATGCTATGGACTCTGAAACTTGGAGAAAGTGTTCAAGAAAGCATTAAATGTCATGTCCTGGAGAGAAAATCAGCTTACGTTTCCAGGGTTAAGACCCAAAGAGAATGCTTTCTGATGGAAGTGGCCATACCAAAGTTCTATTTTGGAGAGTGTGAGAAAATATAAACACAAAATATCCACCATGTCTTTAAGTTTGTTACCCACTTCAAGATAGAAATTTAATACAATAATGCTTTTTTATCTCCATCAAGATGACTTGGTGGTACTGTCTGAATCACAGGGTAAATGTTCAAACTGAAAGACAACTGGTAACCATTCTCATTATTACACTACTCAAGGATATACATCCCTGCTGAAATATATTCGCTGACATATTGCATGCACCTCATGCCACAATGCAGCAAAATATTGGAGATTTCATGACTAATATAGTTTTTAACCTAAATACACAATGTGCTACAAACAAACTCACACTGAGAAGTTTGTACCAGACAAATACATTTAAAACAGACATTGGGTACAATTTCCTTTTCAACAGAGTAAATAAACCATTATCAAGCAAGACTATACAAGACATCACACAGTGGGAGAGAAAAGCAGGAACTTCACATTTAACAAACAAGACCTTTAAAAATTCAAGCAAACATTAGTGACTAAATTATTTAATAGAACAAATGAGATTTCAGCTCAAAATGTGTTTTTTTATCCTAAACATTCATTAGAGATAAACTAGTTCTTAGAAAATGATCTCTGAGCAACTCTTGGCCTCTCTGAACTCTGTTTCTCAAATCTCTCTCCTACCACTCTCTCTCATGAGTTTATTCATACTAAACATTTAACCTTATGTACTGCAAATGATCAAGCCTCAGTAACAATCACATTTTCAATGAAGCGTCTTTTCTTTTTTTAGTCTTACCTTTGTCTGGTTTGCCCTGGCCCCTGTACTGACCTTGTGCGAACAATAAAGAAATAGTTTTTCTGATTAAACACTGTCTAAGCAGCCAACTGAAAGACGAAGATACACAGTGCACAGCTCCAAGCGGGCAGAATACAGAAGTACCGAGCAGCATGTATCACTGTTATTCTGCCCTTGAATGTCAGAATGACCAAGGATGCTGGGTTGTTTTCTGTTCATTTTTTTAATTATTTCCCACGTCCCTGGTTGGGTACAAGGCCTATAAGTGAAACAGACAACATTTGTCCTATGCTTTCAGCCAAAGCATGCACTTGTCTGTTGTGGTGACAGGCGCTGCTGATCGACTCAGTTGACCTTGGTTGAAACAAAGCATGCTTCGCCATGGGCCTCGTGACAAACACAGAAACGGGAGTTTTCGAATTTAGGTGAGACCATAGGCCACGGTTCCCAACAAGAACACTTCCATCTTTGAGGGTGACATTTCTGCCTGTAGTACGCTTTGTAAGAACCACTTTTATATAATACAGTATCTCTGTATGTGCTTGTGCATGCTAGAAGCACAGTTCAGAGTTCATGATGAGCATGTGGGATGGGAACCAGTCCACTCCCTACTTTTGTTGTAGCTAGCTATCCAGAGAGTAGCATGTAGATTGGTCTACTTATTGAATACATTATAAGTGTATTATTTATACATCGTAAAATTGTGTGGCTGTGCTATGGTTTTTCCCTTTTACGAGAGAAGAGTGAGTGAGAGCCTCCCTACAAACTGCCTTCACGTCAGTAGCATTGTCTCATGTGAGTGCTTGCAGGAGTGCCGGGGAACTCGGCCTAGGCGGTTTTGTAAGGGACCCTGGATGATCCAGTGTCCAGATCCGTTAGCTCCACAACGTTTATTGTGTTTGTAGTGACCTATGTGTTTTAAAACTGTTTATTGTGTTGATGGCTGATAAACAGATGTCCTATACTCACCCCCATAAAAGACTCTTATTTCTTCTGAGTTCACAAATGGAGTATTTGAGCTCGTAAAACCGTTGCATATCAAGATGCATGCACGGGCACGTAATCTGAGAATTTGGTGAATCCTACTAATTTCAATTCCCCTGGCACTGGATGTTTCTGCTGTGGATTTCTGCATAGTGTGTGTGCAGTAATATATTTCACATCGTGAACACAGAGAATTCCATAATATTGTTTTGTGCAATACACCAGACCTAACAAAACCTAATAAAAGTCATTGTTAAGTACATGGGTGTACCGATGTCCCATGATCAGTTAAGTAAAGGACAGCCATTCTTATGAATGCATTTAATGTCGATCAATTACAGTGAATCCGGTTAGCAAGGCACTCAGCAAGAGTTTCGAGGTGTAAAGTAATTCATGCATTTATTTCTCTTAACTACGATCGCTCTACTCTCCGTGACTATTTGACTAAAAGACGGAGGTTAATAATAATGCCGCTAGGGACACGCGTATTGCATGGCATTGCTTGGTACAATCAACCTATCAGGATTAATGTATGCTCTGTGGACTGTTGTTAATACAATCACTGCAGCACACTACATGAAAATTTTCATTGATACTCCTCGAGAGGAGCGTGTTATATTTACAAATTCATTTAGTCTCATTCTGTGACAGCAATCCGTGTCTATCCCTGTCTTCCTCTCATTTTTGAAGCTTGACTGATTCAGTTGAATCTCAGTATGCATACATAAAGATTGTTTTAATTATAACGTCCTTTAACGGTTGATCTAGTTCATAATTCTCATTTTGGACTCGTCGATTCCCCTGCGTAGTTCTCGGGAAATTTTCCGGCAAATGAACAAAGATATATTTAAGCAGGTAGACTCTGGTAGAGCCTGATGTTCAGAATGTGAGAATCAAGGGTCCACAAAATTCCACAAGTCCTCAGATTCTACAACGACCATATAGATGTATGCAAGATTCCCTTGTTCCATGGCAATTAAATGTCCCGCAGCATCAGATACTTTCTAGCAATATTATTTTCTCTCGGAAACAAGGTGACATCTTTATCTGTAGTTTGAGGGACCAGCCAGATAGTGCTATTTGAAGAGTTAATTCCTGATCCAGCAAAGTCAAAGTGGATCAAATATTCTGAATATTATGACTGTCAAATATTATTTATAGATGAAGTGTAGTACGTTTTATTCATTGCCGTCATCTGGACAAGAGTTAATAGACAAGAGGTAATAGCACCACAGAGGTTATGAGCCTAGAACATCCTGGCTGCTCCCCCCTCCTTAACTCTTTTTTATACAAACCGTAACGAAGCCAACCTCAGTTTTATCTATATCTTATCAAATTTATCTGCATAGATTTCCCAAGCATGGCGCAAAAAAAAAAAAAAAAAAAAAACAGAGAGGCGCATTGTGAGAGTTGTTGCAGACATCAGTGCTAAAATTTATCTACGATTTATCTCCATCCCTCTTGAAGTGAAGACCACAAATCACAAGACATAAATGTAATAATTAAAAACACAATCTTGAATAACAGTAATAAAATGAATGTGCTAGAGCGACAGTTTAAACGGGGGCAATGCTTTATCCGACTTTTTGCGCAATAAACACTCGCTTAACTTTGGAACATGATCTCTTTCTGCTTTTGTCCTTGGTGTCTTCACAGGATAGACGAGCTAGAGGGGAGTGGAGGTTAACCACAATATTATGTATGTGTTATTTTATCTCGGCCGCTCTGGGTTTTACAGTAAAGCTAAACGGCTCGTCTAGTTATAACTGAGTATTTTTCCATCATTACCGATGATAGACAGATACGTTCGAGTTTTTAACCAGAAGAATAATAACCAACCTGATAATAAATTCATCACAAAGTATTCAAACGTGATAATGCAAAAAATATGCTCAGGTAAAGTTTTTTTTTTATCTGACCGCTGGGGTACTAATGGTATTTACACTTTGGAATGCTTTCATGTGACTTGACTTGACTCATGTGTTATTAAAATAATTCGTTCAATCAAACATTCAGTAATCACTCGTAGTCCATCGAACTCACAAACTAAAAAGAGCAGAATTCTCCTGAAAATAATTGTTTAGCCGCGCTGAAAGGGTGTTGGAACCTCTTACGAAATCAGCTGCATCGGAATGCAGATGGATTCTGTATCATGTAATTCTGTTCCATCATGTGAAGTTTAAATTAACTCTGGTGCGGTCATGTGTTACTCTGGTTCAAAGAAACTAGCAGTCACACACAAACGGATAAAACCCCCTAACGAAGATGGTATCACATGATATACTTGTATAAATCAGAGTTCTACAAAGCTCCGGGCCTAATTTGTTTGACATGTTTCAACTCAGTTGAACTCTTTTTCTCTAGAGTCAATTAATACAATCCCCGTTACATGGATATGACGTGTTTGGCTTTAAAAACTATTGCAAAGATCACCAAAATAAGGTGTAAACGAGTGACATATAATCAGTCCGACCCAGATTAATGCCTGTTGAAATTTTTGATCGTACTGGCTGAATTTGCGAGAACTGGTTCCAGAAAGTCGGTTTCTTTGTAAACACATTCCAACTTCTGCGAGCAGAAAGCCGAAAGACGTCAGTGGGAGCGAAGTAACCTGTTGCGCTGCCACTTTTCACCGCTGCGAGGGGAATTACAGGAAACAGAGGGTTCGTCTCCGCGGGTGCCGCCTCGTCATTGATGGTCGTGCTCTCTGCAGCCCGAGTCTCTCTCCCTCTCTCGATGGCCCCATTCCATCTAATGGGACTAAAGGACCTCATCTGGCTCTGGTAAAGGCTAAGAGGAGATGAATCAGCCGCAGCAAGCGGCGCGGTCCTGTAAGAATTGTGGAAGGAAGATTGCCGCCGCAGTTTGTGCTCAGCTTGCGGTTTCAGGGCCAAGATAAAAAAAGGACAATCTCCTCGTGCGTTTTTAAGACTAACAGGAATGTTTACACCACAAAGCAAGTGACAAGTATGAACCTTTTTCTTGATAAAATATGCGATTTAATGCCAAGATTAGCAATGTTTATTAGAAGTATGAATAAGTATTGCAATATAAAAAAACGAATTTAGTCACTGATCACAACTCTTCTACCAACATTATAACATTAATGGAATATTATATGAAACATACTAGAAAAGATGACCAAGCTGAATTTAAATTCCAAGTAAAAGCAGTCAAAACAAATTAAACAACAAAGAATAATGCACAACCCAAACTCTCTTCCAATGTTTTCTGATGCAGCTGAATCAAGTATTTTTTTATTGAAACCAGACACATGAAAATCATAGTCACCCTTTGCCCATCTCTTTTTGCATAGTATGTCTGTACGCAAAAAAATTGGACAACATATCAAAAATGTTATGTTGTATTTAGAAACCATAAAAGTTCACTTTCATCAGAAGGCAATAAAGGTGCATCTATGAATAAGATTTTTTAATGAAAGGACAAATGATTAAACCTGCTTAATGCAGTGCAACTAAGGTAAGTCCATGAGCTTCTCAGTGATTTTTGATTAAATATCCAATCATAATCCTACCCAACAAAGTACTTCCAATCATCTTTGGCTTTGGAAAACAGTTATTTACTGTTTTGGTTACCATCCACAAATCATTAACATATTCTTTTCTTCAATACTGACAACAACAAACTAACATTTCTAACATAGCATTTTAGACAATGTAAAAAAAGGCTCTGAATGTGTCTGTGTTTGGACCAGCCCACATCATCTGTGGCTTCACATTGCTATTGTAGTTTATGTTGATGAGCATGTAAATGGGTTTCTAATATTACCTTACTGTAGTGAGGCTTGTCATGGTAACTTGTTATTCAGTCCATGACCTCTTGCAGTACAGTTGTGTACACCAGTGTTCATGAAGACCCACCTCAAACATGTATCTTAGTCCTTTGGGGTAGTCCATGCTTAACGCAGTCAGGAGTCCGATTAAGATGACAGAGGCATTTAGCAAGTAAGGTGGACCATGCAAAATCGCTTGCTCTTCCATCACCAGGCCTAAAAGGGTAACTTCGTATAGTGGTATGTCTCCAGCTCTGTGTCTTACAGTTTTATTTATAGCTTTATTCGCTTCTTTTAAAAATAAGAATTGGAAATAAATTGTGGAGAAAAAATAAAAAACTGAAAATGTTATTGTAAAGGGGCATTGTTTATCTAAACAACAGCTGTTACCTGCTGTCTCAACTATTTACCAGGCCCTGTCAAGAGCAGCATAATTTTGGGAGTGCTGCCCTTTGACTGCGCTCCATCATAGCAGCAGGAGACTCAACCTCATTTATTTTATCTTTCATGGTCCAAGTATACATTTCCTAAACAAAACACCTCACCCACATTTAGATGCTGTCAAGCAATCTGGGTAAAGGTTGTAAGAGGCCACACTGAGTAGATGCATGAAGAACATTGTTGGGCTTAGCACAAAATAGGCACCCCTCCCACGCAGTGAAGACAAAATGTTCCAGGTGTTGGTTTGTAGGAAGGGCCCCATGTATGATTTGCCTCTGGAAATTTCCCAGCTGTCTATAAAGAGCCCTCCACCTGTGCCCTGAAGAGGTCTGATCCCCACGCTCCCACAGTCACTGCTATTCCTCCATCTCCCATGAAGCCCACAGACTGCACACCTGAGTGCAAACAACATTTCAGTGGCTATGAATTTCAATACAATAAGAAACGTAAGCGTTGTTGTTGATGAGGGTATAGGGGTACTTTTGCTTAGAGTGTGATGAAGGGATCATGCCTGGATATGGACCAAGACTGTTTACCCCCGTATTTGGACATCCTAAACAGGAAAGGGAATAAATGGAGGGGGTGGATGAGGGATGCCATGAACAGTTGACATTTTTATATTTGTGGATGGGACAGGTTTAGTGCTACCATAGTTAAAGCCTTACCCCCAACATGGAAGGTGGAAATCGCCTGTCACTGGATCTCCCGCCCCTGTTCTGTCAGTCTCCCACTGGTGCTGCCACCTGCACAACATGAAAAAGAGGGTGTTATTGGGTGTAGCAATGCCTGCTGTAAATCCCCCAACACTTTCTCTGTCAGGGCTCCGCCCTCCTAGCTGTGGTGTTTTTGTTTTTCCCTGTCCATGTGCTTTTGTTTTTCCTTGTGTTCCAGCCCCGCCCCGCTCCCCGCCTGGTCCCCGCCCACCTGATTGCCCCATTACCTTCACCTGCCTGCCTGCTCACCTGCATCCCATCTCCTCATCAGCCCAGCCCTATTTCTACCCTGCTTGTTCCTGTCTTGTTTGCCAGTTCGTCTCAGCGTTTTCGTACCTGTTTCGTTCCCGCAGTTTTTTGGATTTCTGTATTCTCCGTGCCTGACTCTGCCTGCCCTTCGTCTTCGTTTCCTGCCTGCCGTTTTGTCCCTTTGCCTGATTGTTTGCCTGCCCGGTTCCTGATCCTGCCTGCTTCTGTTACTGACCCTGTTTTTGTCCACGGACTGCCTTCCGGTTTTCGACCCTGCCTGCTTTTGGTTTCGTTACTTTCCTGCCGTCATTAATAAACCCGCCTGCAACCTGAAGCTCTCTTAGTCTGTGACTGAGTCCCTGCCTGAGTCCTTACAGTACGAACTGGCCACGATGGACTCAGCAGACCTGCCCCAGCTGAGGACTGCGCTGGAGCTGCAAGGCGCATTACTGGGGGACCATCAAAGCCAGCTGGAAGCCATAGGCCGGTCCTTGGAGAGTTTCGCCACCAACCTTGCCGGCGTCACGTCCCAGCTGCTGCAACTGCAGCAGCTGAACCAGGAGAACCGCCCCGCACCTCCCGAATGTTACGCGGGGAATCCCGGAACCTGTCGGTCGTTCCTCTCCCAGTGCTCCCTGGTTTTCGAACTCCAACCCTCCACGTTTCCCACGGACCGGGCGAGGATCGCCTACGTGATTACCCTGTTGACGGGACGTGCCAGGGAGTGGGGCACTGCGGTCTGGGATGCTGACGCCCCTTTCTGCCACTCCTTCGCCACCTTCGCCGAGGAGATGAGGAAGGTCTTTGACCGCTCCAAACACGGTCGTGAAGCCGCGAGGGAGATGCTCCTGATCCGCCAGGGGCCCCAGTCGGTGTCTGACTACGCGATCGATTTCCGCACCCTCGCTGCCTCCAGTGGGTGGAACACGGAGGCACAGTATGACACCTTTCTCCACGGCCTTTCGGAGACCATCAAGGACGAGCTGACCACTCGGGAGTTGCCGGTCAGCTTTGACGCCTTGGTGGATCTGGCTATCCGCGTTGACCAGCGCCTGTCACAGCGGCAGCGGGAAAGAGGAGCCAGTGAACCGCGGAGCCCCTCCCGTGAGCCCCTACCCACACCAGCAACGCGCAGCCCTGCTACACCGCCGCCTGTTTTCCCGGAGCTGATACAAGTCGACCGCACTCGCCTGACTCGCCTGTCCCCGGCTGAGCGTCAGAGGAGGATCAGCGCCGGGGCGTGCCTGTACTGTGGTCAACCTGGGCATTTCGTGGCAACCTGCCCAGCAAAAAGCCAGCGCTCACCTGTAGCAAGGGGACTACAGGTGAGCGTCACCCCCTTAAGCCAGTCCTCTGAAGTCCGCCCTCTATTTTCTGCCACGTTGCTCGTCGAGGATCAGCCTCACCCGGTCTCCGTCCTGATTGACTCGGGGGCCGATGGGAGCTTCATCGATGCCAACCTGGCGGCCCAGCTGCAACTGCCCCGGGTCCCGCTGCACTCGCCTCTGGAGGCCCATGCCATCACCGGGGTCCCGCTGGTCCGCATCACCCACGCCACTCCCCCCGTGGGCTTCCTCATCTCCGGCAACCATCGCGAGGAGATAGTACTGCACGTCATTGATACCCCGCAAGCTTCCATAGTCCTGGGTCATCCCTGGCTGGCGCGACATAACCCCCACATCGACTGGTAGGGCAACAAGATCCTGGGCTGGAGTCCGTTCTGCCACTCCCACTGTCTGCATGAGGCCCTAGCTCCTGTGTCACCTGTCGCTTGCGCACCAGAGGAGTTTCCGGACCTCTCGGCAGTGCCGCCGGAGTATCTGGACCTGAAGCCTGTGTTCAGTAAGTCCCGTGCAGCCTCGCTTCCCCCTCATCGTCCTTATGATTGTGCGATCGACCTCCTGCCCGGCTCCTCACCACCTAGGGGGCGTCTGTACTCCCTATCCCTGCCGGAGACTGAGGCCATGAATCGCTACATCCAGGAGTCCCTAGCAGCTGGAATTATTCGCCCATCCTCCTCACCTGCCGGGGCCGACTTCTTCTTCGTTGGAAAGAAGGACGGCTCTCTTCGTCCGTGTATTGATTACCGGGGTCTCAATGCCATTACCGTGAAGAACCGCTACCCCCTCCCGCTCCTGTCCTCTGCTTTTGAGTCGCTGCAGGGGGCCACCATCTTCACAAAACTCGACCTCCGCAACGCCTACCACCTGGTCCGTATCCGGGAGGGGGATGAGTGGAAGACAGCCTTCAACACCTCCACCGGTCACTACGAATATTTGGTTATGCCATTCGGATTAACTAATGCTCCTGCTGTGTTTCAGTCACTGGTGAACGATGTCCTACGGGATATGCTGAACCGGTTTGTTTTCGTCTACCTAGACGACATCCTCATTTTTTCTCGCTCCCTGCCCGAACACGTCCAGCATGTCCGTTGCGTTCTCCAGCGCCTGCTGGAGAACCACCTCTATGTCAAGGCTGAGAAGAGCGAGTTCCACCGTGACACCATCTCCTTCCTGGGTTTTATTATCTCAGCGGGCAGCATACGAATGGACCGGCGGAAGGTCCGTGCGGTGGAGGAGTGGCCCCGCCCCACCTCTCGTTGGGAGCTGCAGCGCTTCCTTGGTTTTGCCAATTTTTACCGCCGCTTCATCCGTGACTACAGCACTGTAGCAGCTCCCCTCACGGCTCTGACATCTACCAGCAGGGCATTCTCCTGGACCCCAGCAGCCGAAGCAGCATTTCGCAACCTGAAAGGCCGCTTCACCTGTGCGCCCATCCTGACACAGCCTGATCCTGCCCGTCAGTTCATTGTGGAAGTGGACGCTTCGGACATAGGAGTGGGGGCCGTCCTGTCTCAGCGTTTGGCTGCAGACAACAAACTCCATCCCTGTGCGTTCTTCTCCCACCGCCTCACGCCCACCGAGCGCAATAACGACATCGGTGACCGGGAGCTGCTGGCGGTGAAGCTCGCACTGGAGGAGTGGAGGCATTGGCTGGAGGGGGCAAAGACGCCGTTCCTGGTGTGGACCGACCATAAAAATCTGGAATATATCAGGTCGGCTAAACGTCTGAACCCCCGACAGGCCCGCTGGTCCCTGTTCTTTTCCCGGTTCGACTTCGCCCTGTTCTACCGACCGGGTACCAAGAACGGGAAACCTGACGCTCTCTCTCGCCAGTTCGCGTCAGCAGGCGAGACCCCAGAACCCAGCACCATCCTGCCTACCCGGTGCGTGGTTGCGGCAACGCAGTGGGACATCGAGACCACCGTCCGCGCCGCCCTCCGGACCGAGCCGGGTCCTAGCTCCTGCCCCCTTAACCGCCTCTTTGTCCCTCAGTCTGTCCGATCCCAGGTCCTGCAATGGGGGCACTCGTCTAGACTTGCCTGCCACCCTGGCGCCCGACGTACTGCGGCGTTCATCGGTCAGCGGTTCTGGTGGCCCACCATGAGGGAGGACATTCCCCGCTTCGTTTCCGCCTGCCCGGTCTGCGCCCGGAATAAGACGTCCAACCAGCCACCTGCCGGTCTGCTGCAACCCCTGCCAGTTCCCCGACGACCCTGGTCCCACATCGCATTGGACTTCGTCACTGGCTTGCCCTCGTCAGATAGTAACACCACCATTCTCACCGTCGTCGACCGTTTTTCCAAGTCTGTCCACTTCATTCCGTTGCCCAAACTTCCCTCCGACAAAGAAACAGCGCAGCTGCTTATTCTTCACGTTTTCCGGCTGCACGGCCTGCCCTCTGACGTGGTGTCTGACCGGGGTCCCCAGTTCACCTCCCACTTCTGGAGGGCATTTTGCAGATTGCTGGGCGCATCAGTCAGCTTGTCGTCGGGGTTCCACCCCCAGTCCAACGGCCAGACCGAGCGGGCGAACCAACAACTGGAGACGGTGCTGCGATGTCTGACGTCCCAGGAGCCGTCGGCGTGGAGCCAGCACCTGCCCTGGGTGGAGTATGCCGTAAATTCCCTGCCATCTTCTTCGTCGGGGCTGTCCCCTTTCCATTGTTGCCTGGGCTACCAGCCCCCTCTGTTTCCTGCCCAGGAGGAGGAAGTCGGCGTCCCCTCGGCAGCTGCATTCATCCGGCGATGTCGCCGCACCTGGAGGCGTGCACGGCTCGCCCTGCTGCGAGCCTCAGCCCAGGCTAAGCGCTTCGCCGACCGCCACCGCTCCAAAGCCCCTCGTTATCGCCAGGGTCAGCGAGTGTGGCTCTCCACCAGAGACCTTCCCCTCAGAACAGACTCCCGCAAGCTCGCCCCCCGCTTCATCGGGCCGTTCCCCATTGCTAAGGTGATCAGTCCCGCAGCGGTCCGGTTGAAGCTGCTGCTCTCGCTCCACCGCATACATCCCACCTTCCACGTCTCGAGGATCAAGCCCATCTTCCGCAGCCCGCTCTGTCCTGCACCCCGGGCGCCCCCGCCACCCCACCTGATCGACGGATCGGAGGCGTACACCGTGCGCCGCCTGCTTAAAGTTCGGCAACGGGGGCGCGGACTCCAGTACCTGGTTGATTGGGAGGGCTACGGTCCTGAAGAGAGGTGCTGGGTCCCTGCCAGGGACATCTTGGACCCCGACCTCATCCGGGACTTCCACCGCCGGCACCCTGGCGAACCCGCTGTGATGCCTGGGGGCGTCCGTAGGGGGGGGGGGGGGGGGTACTGTCAGGGCTCCGCCCTCCTAGCTGTGGTGTTTTTGTTTTTCCCTGTCCATGTGCTTTTGTTTTTCCTTGTGTTCCAGCCCCGCCCCGCTCCCCGCCTGGTCCCCGCCCACCTGATTGCCCCATTACCTTCACCTGCCTGCCTGCTCACCTGCATCCCATCTCCTCATCAGCCCAGCCCTATTTCTACCCTGCTTGTTCCTGTCTTGTTTGCCAGTTCATCTCAGCGTTTTCGTACCTGTTTCGTTCCCGCAGTTTTTTGGATTTCTGTATTCTCCGTGCCTGACTCTGCCTGCCCTTCGTCTTCGTTTCCTGCCTGCCGTTTTGTCCCTTTGCCTGATTGTTTGCCTGCCCGGTTCCTGATCCTGCCTGCTTCTGTTACTGACCCTGTTTTTGTCCACGGACTGCCTTCCGGTTTTCGACCCTGCCTGCTTTTGGTTTCGCTACTTTCCTGCCGTCATTAATAAACCCGCCTGCAACCTGAAGCTCTCTTGGTCTGCGACTGAGTCCCTGCCTGAGTCCTTACATTCTCCAGGAGGGAGTATAACCCTCCTGTTGTGCAAGCAACTACACTTTCTGCCTTTATGGAGATAAGGGCAATGCACTCATGTTGCCTGGGCAACCTGTTTCACAAGATTAAGAAACAGAGGGCTGGGAGCATCCATCTCCTTTACCAATGAGAATTTAGCCCACACAAGAGCCCCATCTTCCTTCAGCTGCAGGAACGACCTCAAATCTCTATGTAATTCAGTAAGTTTAGGCTGCAGGCCACCTGATTTTGACCCACTGGCTCCCTCACCACCCTCTTAACACTGCATTCAAAGTTCCCCTTCACCCTCTTGGTTTCTGATGTACTCAGTAAATCTGCTGAACACCCTGGCCCTGTGATGGGCCATTATTGTGCTCTTCCACCTTCTCTTGCAGGCACTCTGCTTGCTGAACACGCATTATGACACATATCTATTTCAGAATGGTATTAAAATAATTTTGAAAACTTTCTGCGAGCTGACTATGTGAAATATCTTATGCTGTACAAAGTCATTTTCTTTTCATAAGAGTCATTGATATTATTTTCGGTCAAATTTCTATTGGGATTAAATCCATAAAGACTTTGAATCTCGAAAAGTCTTCTGTGAATTAAGATCAGTCATCTATACTCTTGTGCTCTGGCAGTTCCATCAGACAGCACAGACACAGTCATATTTAATTGATGCTCCCCGTTATCTTCCATTCTCTTTTCTTGTGTACATTGTGACAGAAATCTTTGCTAATTGCAAAGCTTACTCTCATCCACAGTGGTTCCTAGAACAAATTGGTAGGAGTTGCAGTTTGACTCTGAAGTACTGCATTTTCAGCTCAAGGCAATCATGCCTCATTGCAGAAGATAATGACTGGAATCAAACAGGAGAGGGTGTCTTCGATCTGATGAGAGGGCATAAGAAGGGAATGAAGTGAAAGGCTTCATTCATCCACAAATCATTAAATGCAAATCCATCACTTAACAGCAACTCCTTCCACCCGAAGCCATATTGGTGCTGTATGTGGGCCCATATTTTTCACATTGAACCCAGTTTATTTTAAGGAACTGTTAGAGAAAAAACAAGTAATAAATGCTGGTTTACTGTATTACTGTACGTAATTAGATTTTAACTAGGACTATTTGTTAACACTCACAAACATCTTTTAGCCAGTGGCGTTTCTTGGAATAACCAAAAATATGTTGCACACAGACAGCTACCAGTTAGGAAACTTCCAAATCAGCTCTTGAAAATTATTTCAAAGTGACCACTTTTAGTACGTACGCCTCATAAATTCAGATTTGCTGTTTTCAATTATTATTTCAGGAATCAATAAGTTACTGTTTTAAGTAGTCTGCCAGCAAAAGTACATTACATTACCAATGAATTACAATGTATTAAGCTGTTATTTTTGAGGCTTAGGTGATAGTTATAATTAGCGATTTTTACCTATTTAATCACATCCAAATGAAATACATGCATCAAGCTATTTTTTCTGCTTCAAAAATTCATGCAAAATCACACACCCTCTAAATGGCTGAGAGGGAGAACTAGGGTGGATCTGAACTTAAGCCCTAGTGAGGTGACACTGTTAACCTGCAAATAACTCCCTCTGTTAGGTATTAGTCACGCTCAGGAATCAAAACTGACCTCTCCCTGTGAAGCACTTTCTCACCAAAATCTCTCATAACTGCTGACTTATTTCAGGCTACTGTGGGGGTGGCAGCATTCAACAGGAAACGGATGTAAATTTTTCTGTCCAATTTACAAAGTTAAATCAGAGATAGAGGTTACTATAGGTTATTGGGTGGAAGTGCCCTGTCTTAATATCAGTGCTTTTGTATTGAAAAATAGTAGATGATAGGATAAAAACAGGTTAAAGATACCAAAAGGTGGGGGGTACTGTGATGTTTAACCTGACACAGATGCAGAAAGTTGTGTGACCACTTTGGAATCTGTCATCAAAGAGTGCAACGGCAGCTGATGCCCTTCCTATGGACGTGCATGTCACTGAAGAGAGACATAAATGAATGTGACCCAGCATCTGCACGGTATTAATGTTAAAATGTAACACCTGATCACATGACGTGTGGTGCTACACATGTATGACGTGTGTTGCTACTTGTGGAAATGACAACACAGGCTTTTTTTTCACATGAACCAGAGAGTCAGCTTGGTGGGTGTCACAACTGTTATAGAGATACAAGTATTTTGATTTTTTGGCAGCTTGTGAACATTCTTGAAGGAAAGGCATGGTCTAGAACAGAGCATCTATAGCCAGCATAGGAACACAGCATTGAAACCTCCTGTAACCAGATGGAACTTCCTAGACAGAGGACTGAAGGAACACATATGAGTTGAATATCTGGGCTTAATACAAAATCTGTGATAACACCATGATGTGGCAATGCAGGGAGCAGTGTGTGTAGACTACAGGGTACACTTTCTTGTTTTGTCATTCATATTTTTGCATTTTTCCTCCTTTTTCACCAATGGTACTTTAGGCATGCCTGCTGCCATTATTTTCTACACTGCAGTCCCACAAGCCCACCTGTAGGTGGTGCAGCCAGGGGAAACTGGCTGACCTGCCCATACATATGCTGTTTGTTCCCCCATGTGGGCTCCTGGTCACTGTCAGCAAAGGACATGGCCGGTTTTGAGCTTGGGGTGTGGAGCTCAGCCCGGGCTGAGAACTGGTGCCTAACTACCTGAGCCACCTTGGGAACCCCCGGCAGAATGTATCCTCTGACTCCCCTACGCTCCAGTTTTCACACCAGGGTTGACATTACTGCAATGTCATGTGTAGCTATCTGTCATTCACTCGCTCAACTTGATTGGGCCAGCGTTTGATCAGGAATCTAACCAATTGTGTCAGTCTCCACCCACAGCATGATTGATATTACCTTTTTGTCAGTTGCTCATTAATAAATGAGCAGTGGCTCCTTAAATATCAGTTTTCACAGCTAGATACAGGGCAGTTTTCTACATATACCCATTTTGTGTATATATCCTTTCAGTATTTTCAAATCAGAGAAATGACTTATCTCCTGCCTCCAGCTTTTATGGAATTATATATTGTACCTCCACTGCGGGCAAAAAGTGCTGGAGATGAAAGTAATCACATTCAAAGCTGATTATGTTGTTCAAAGGCTTTGGTAATTATTTTTTCACAATTCAACAGTTTGGCTGGTCTCTGCCCAGAGTACATGTGTTCAGTTATGCTTTGATAGACAGACACAACAGAGGTACATGTGTTCTGTGGTGAGGTGCAGGCACTCAATGGCATTTACACAGCAACACAAAGAGCATTTCACATCTGAGTGACTCTCTTATAAACATGGTCCATAGGACAGGTGAATTTATCACAGGAATTTCAGCTACATGTGGGATTTCTGTAAAATGGAAGATACAAACAGAGCTTATGCTTCGATGAGTTGTGAAATAATGGTGGCCACTGAAGCATTTACAAAAGACAAGATATGTGTCCTCGCGTAGGTGGTTGACCCCAGTGTTACTGGAATGGTAGAAGGGTTAGCATGTCACAGTGAAGAACGAGTGTGTCTGCATGTGGTGCATGTGTGTGTCTGTGTGTATGTGTGCATATGTTAATTTTAACAAATCAGAGGTGTCAGTGGTGATTTGCATATCTTATACTTTTCACATCCTTCATTTATGTCAATATTTAAATATTACAATATTTACATATTCTATGTTTCATATCTTAATCTTTAGTTAAAGTCTACAATCCTAGCCAAAGTATTACAGGATTGTTTCCCTAAGTACTATGCCAGACCAAATCAAATTAAAGCATCATTTGATAAGTAAGAGTATATGATATGTATCAATTATTTGTTATCTCCATGTCAAAAGCTTGTGTGTAGAAATGTGCACAAGAGTAATAATCTTTGGTTTCATACCTGCAGATTCAAACAGTGGCCAGAAACAGGTCTAATCTTGGAGATGAAATTGTACTCCAGCTGTTAAATTATGGTACCAGTGTGCTCTTCTGCTTGCAAAAATGGCAGCCATGCCACTGGTGCCTGAATAAGAGGTGAATGAGTAGAGTCACCACCCTAAACCTTACAGACACATGCAGCCCTCCATCTTTGTCCCTCAGTCTCATGACAGAGGTTAATGAGATTCAACACGTGGAGGGGGCACTGGGAGTGGGTGGTGAGTTGCTGTAGATGTAGGGAGGGGGCATTGTGCCTCTTTTTCATTTGTAGATTAGTGAAGAGCCACTCCTGTATCGGGCACTCTTTCAGACCCAAGAATAATGGCAAGAACAATGAGGAGATTATAGCCAGGTCATATATGTATGTAACATCTTGTTAAAAGGTATTGTGTATTGCTCAAGAAAAGGGTGTCAACAAAAAGACTAAATGTAAATGTAAATATGAGCTGTCAAACCTGGCCAGACACTATTAAATAGTCATGTTGTATTTCTGGCCTATCTGATATTTCTGTCACATAATTACATTCACCAAGACAAATTAATGTGGACACGACAGTAAAATGATATGAGGTCCTTCTATTTACACAGTAAGAAAACACTTGAATTTCATATGCTTTTGTTTCTAATATCCACACCATAGGAAACCTCTTGTTTGCTTACTGTAGTCCATAATGAACATTTCTCATCAGGAACTGAAGAGAAAATTAAAAGAACCTAAAGGAGCTTTGCATCCATGGGCCTTCTGCCAATGATCACAAGCAAAAAAAAATGTAAGGCCATCACTGTCTTGATTGGTCTGATTGTGTGTTCTCAGAAGGAATGGGAAAAATTTAAATCCAATTTTGGTCAATATTTCCTGTCCTCACTGAGATTTCTATTCGCTCATGATTATACCCTCGCTTTGCTGCGCTCATTGTGTATGATTTCAGTGCTTGACATTTAAGGATGTGACATTTTGAAGTAAAGATGCATGTTTGGAGCCATCACACAGGAAGTGCTTTCATCCAAGGAGATGCGGTTTAGTGGGTCTGTGGAGTCTCGGCACTCCTGAGCAGCTCAGCGCTGAGAGCACGTGCTGTGAGCTGTGCTCTATGGCCTGGGGATCGATGCCAGCCACATCAACAAGCGACGATGACCGACCTGAACAAACTGGCTTTTTGCTAGTAGTAGGTATCTCGGCATGGCTTGATCATCTTGCAGCTCTTGGACACTCTGATTCATCAGGCACCTGCCAGTTTCTCGGATGATGTCAGTAAAACCACGCCCATCCCCCATTTGTCGTTTCACTCACTGTAGTAAGCTGGGTGACTTGCAGTGCGACTTGCAGTGAGTCCAGTGAACGTTGTAGTGAGAGATGACGAAGTCCAGTTGGTGATTCAGAAAAAGAGATCAAAAAGAGATGTACAAAAGGGGAAGAGCCACAAAACAACTGTGGAGTCTCTAATGTAACTGAGAAGTGGAAGATGCTGCTAGCGGCACACATAGTAACTGTGTGACTGACGATTGACCAGTCTGGTGTAAGACACAGGAGGAAGCAGAGGAAAGGGAAGGTCAGGTCAATGTCAGATGTCTTTATACAGGCCAAAAAACTATGTTTTGATTCTTGAGTAATTCCATCTCAATTTGTTACATTAGAAGAGTATGCAACTGGACTCAGTTCCACCTTCTGGGGTAAGTAAAAAAATCATGAATTATTGTTATTTTAGTGCTAGCAAACATAACTGTACACAACTATAAATTATGTCTTTGTTCAGAAACACACTGTATGTATGTGTACATAAATCCACTGCCCCTGCAAATGCTGTGTTATGCATGGATGGAGACAAACATAAAAGACGGTGCAACTGATATCACCTGAGGCTTATGGAACACTTCTGCCACCTGCTGGTCATTGTTGCTCTTTTGCATCCAAGGACCATTCACACTGGTAGGAGATATTGAGGGGTAATTAAGAAGATTTCTTGGCACAACATCAAAGAGTTCAGTTCATTTGTGGTACCCTGAATTTTCATTAGTTTATATATTTCAAAAACTCAGAAACAAATCAATGTATGCGCACAACAGACACGGTTGGCTGACTACTTTTTTCCCTGTTAATTAATTGTGGCTATTCACATGATATAGGTTCAATTATATAATGGCTTTATGGGTTTACACACTGTAATATATTCATTGCCATAAAATGCCTGAAGAATTTATATGTCTTTTTACTGATGGAATGATGTACAAATGGTTCTCAGCTATCTTTGAGTCAAGACTCTACAACAGACGAGCAAGTTGGTTGTTTTCCAAATTGGTTGCTTTTGCACACAGTCATTTACAAGACAGCTGAAACACCGCTGTTCAAAGACCTTTTTATTTAACATTACTTCCACATAATTTCTAAAAGTAACAGACAGACAAAAAAAAAAAGTCAAAGGTGTGAGCAGGTGTCCGTGCAAGTTTTTCTCCTCCTGCTCTCCATCTCATTATACCCTGATTTCATTTGCGTCTTTGTTTTGTAAGCAGTCCTCACTATTCGGCCACTCAGAGTATCTATGCATGAGTGACATAGTTGCTGTAGCGTTCATTTTGAGACCAAGTGGCTGATGCATAATTTCAATAGATTCCTCGACGGGTCAGTGGGTTTTAGACTACACTGGCTCACTGTCTCTTGCAGTCTGTCATGGACAGGTGGCTGTGCTGCTCAAGTCTTATGCAGTTTCTGCTTACAGACACCATTTACATCATCGCTGTTGCTTTGGGCTTTATAGGGTGTTTCAAAGAAGCAGTAAAGACCACTAGAAAGAAAAGTTTGAGGACAAAGGTTTAGTTGGCTTGAAAAAAACTAGAATGATAGTGGCTAGTAATTACAAGCTTTACTCAAGAGATGGTCTGTAGCTGTGACTGCTCTAGCACTCCCACTGTGATTCCAGCTTCACGTGTTATACTGTTCAGATTCTGAATGTGCTGTCCCTTTTTCTCAATGGAAATTTTTTTGATGTGAAGTCGTAAATATCTCAAAAAATTTTTTAGGTGTTGACACAAAAAGCACAAGCAACATAATCCCATACTAGCTAGGTATTGGCCAAGTTTTGTAAGTGTAACTGAAAAGTTATGAACATGAACAAAAGATTGAATGGAATAATAAGAAGAAATTATAAGAACAGTACGTTGGCTGTTTTTAAGAGAACTGAATAACAGCAGAAGTAGCATCTGATGGGCATACCGAGACAAGACAGACTGTTATGGCCGCTTTCAAGGCTGTAGTCACTCCCTTTTCGTCTCTTGCAGATTTGTCATGTGAAAAGTCAAGTCAAGTTTATTTACAAGTTTATTTATTTATAAAGCACATTTAAAAACAACAGCAAGTTTCTGACACCAGCTTGGGAGAGTTGCTGTATATAGTTTGTGAAGACAGACTAGTTGAGCACTTAATGCTGTCCTATGAGAAATCATCCTCGTTTGTGGTTTGAAACAAGTTACAGCACAGTCATTTGGAACCTCACCTTAATCATACTTAAGAATTCCATGCTTTCAGGACAGACATTCTCAGCACAAGTATCTGTAGCCACAACAGTCTGTGCTGCTCCCGCTGTGGCATTTTGGTTCAGATGTAAAGAAAACAATTGGGCATGTGCAATTGATCCAAAGGCAAAAAAACAAAAAAAAAACAAAACAAAAAACAAGCAGAAACATCCCCACCCACCTTGTCTATCTTAGGACATGCTGTCTGGCATGCATAATTGTCATTGCCACACATGGCCATTGTCAAGGTTCTCAGGACCTTCTGTCAGACCAGGCGAGATATTGTCACAGTTAATAGGACATGTCGCACTCAGCCAGACATTTTCAGCCAGAGTCAGCAGGAAATTGTCTGACGCCTTAGTGGGACGTTTTTAGCCTTTTTGAGATCTGAGAAAGATTTATTCCTGCCCCAGGCCACCGTAATTTACATATCTCACACTCCACTGTCAGACACTTAAACCTTAGAGTATCCATGGAAGGTCGGCCGTTAACCGAATCCCTTATCTCTGTGGTCGCTGTTCAAGACCTCATTTCATTTTTCTGTGACAATATCCTGTGATAATGGATCTCTGGCTCTTTACTGGGAAACCACTGAAGTCACTTTACTTCTGGTATTACTTTCATTTGTGCGTATGTAGACATACAAAAGGCAGAATTACAGTTGTAAGGTCAAATGCTATTATATTTTTCAAGGATTCTGTTTTACAAAGGAGTATGCACAGTACATGTTTGATTGTCATTATGTTTAATTAAACCTCTACCTTTTTGTGTACTTTTCTTTCCAGGTGCTGCATTTGGATCATTACTGTTATAAGGGTTCACTCCTCCCTGCACCACACCATTTTGACAGAGCCCTCAAAGTCACTTGAAAGCCACTTGTTGCTTCCCCAAGTGTATGTGTGTGCGTGTTAAAAATGGATATATAAAAACCAGTATAAAACAGAAACAAATAATGATGTTAATAGACATATGAATCTTTACTGAGACTCAGATGAACAGAAGACAGGTTTTCTCACATTTCATGACTTGCATCTCCAAAGCCACACAAACCAAGTCCAACCAAAATGCTTGCTTCAAGCTGTTTAAGTTGTTAGTGTTTGGACAGACTGAGTACAATCCACAATCTTTGCAAGCTGGGCCATTTTTGAAATACACTGCTACAGTCTCCTGTGCATCACCATGTATTTGCAGTGAACACACTTTTCATAACTTGTTCAAAATAGATTAAAATATATCTTTGCAAGAATAGTTCCCCTTTATTATTAGTGCATTTTGAATGTTAATGGATACACTTCCTCTCTTATTTGTAATCATCACATTTGGCCTGGTGTTGTATTGAAAATGGTATACATATTTGAAGCTGTTTTATAGTTGCAACATATTCAGAATTCTTGAATATTCAAAATAATTACAAAATATTGGTGCCTGTGTAAATGTAGTCACTGTAACTAAAGTGAGATTGTTACAAGTAAACTCAGTGATTGCAGACTTATACCCCTCAGGTTCAGCTCCCTCTAGTGGTCAGTTTAGGATGCTAACAAGACCTCACTTCTTCATGCACAAGTTTCTGTACTGTAGATGTTGAACAGTTTTGGGACCATATATTCATATGTGGACTAAATCCAATGTCCAGGAGGGCCAAATGGTAGACACATTGTCCATTGCATTGTCCATCATTGGAGTTGAACCATATGCTGACTACCTCGACTGAAGGGGAATGGAGGAGGTAAAGTTACTAAAGGTGGATGCTTGAAGTGTGTTATCAGTTGGAGGGAGTGAGAGGAGGTAGTCCAGCTCACTAAGAGAAATGGTGAAGAACAAAATTTCTAGGTTGGCAGGCACTCTATAATATCCAACAGATCTATGTTTTACGGTTGGGAATTTGTATATTACAAGTAGTATCATGATTTTAAGAGTATAAAGTTTTTTGATTTTCTGAATTTCCCACAATCCTCGGCACATGACTATCCTCCACCCTCAGGTGTTCTTACACAACCACTGTCCTCCATTCATTCTGTAGCTATGCAACATCAAACAGCACCGCGTTCACCATTGACATAATTACTTGTAAAATTGTGATACACAGGGTTGTCCTTTATTCTTCAATCTGACTAATGTGATACTTTGATTCACACACTCACCTTTAAAGCCTTTTTGAAAGCTCTCCAAGCTCTTTGTCTGGGTTTTCCTGACATTAACACTGAGCTGCTGACAAAGTTAAAGCAAACACACATTGTACAGTAATCATAATCAAAGAAACACAATGCCAATTCCAATTTGAAGCCAAACTCCTCTCTAAGCTCCTCTCTTTGGTTATTACTATGAATGCTGGTGGAAGAAGGGGAGGGGAGATTTTAAGAACAAAGATCAGAGGAAAGAACAGCATGGAACTGAGGGGTGAAGCTCGAGCTCCTCCAGCAGGAAGTGATCCTTTGCTTTGGGCTTTAGGCACCAGCGAATCAGACAACAGAATTCTGCAAGCAACCAGAGGTAAATGAGAGATTGGATGGAGAAGACAATGGGAGTCTGAGAATGTTGTGTGACATCACATACCCCACCCCTCCCTCATACTCTGGCTCTTTGCCTGGCGAGACCCCACTGGTGAAGTATGCCTGTTTGATTGTGGCAGAAAGTCACAAACCAGACAGTAGTGTCATCTGAGCTAGGGGTCAGTAATGTACAGTGGCATGAAAAAGTATTTGCCCCGTCTTGATATTCTCCATTATTGCCTATTTGGAGCACGGAATGGTATCAGATTTTCAAACAAAATGTAACATTGCACAAAAGGGAGCCTGACTAAACACAAAATGCAGTATTTTAATGTTTACGTTGTTTCTTCAGTGAAAATAATTAGCATACACCCATATCACCCCTGTGAAAAAGTAAATGCCCCCCTTAAACCTAACATGTGGTTGGACCACCCTTAGCAACAATAACTGCAACTAAACACTTCCTATAATTTGATATGAGCCTTGCACATCCCTGTGGAGGAATTTTGGCCCACTCCTCTTTGCAGATCTACTTTAACTCTGACACTCTTTGAGCATGAACTGCTCTTTTCAGGTCCTGCCACATCATCACGATTGGATTCAGTTCAGGACTTTGACTAGGCAACTCCAAAACTTTAATTTTGCTTCTTTTTAGCCATTCAGATATGCACTTGCATCTGTGTTTTGGGTCATTGTCCTGCTGCATCACCCAATTATGCTTTAGCTTCTGCTCACGCACAGATGGTTGGACATTCTCCTTAAGAATTAGCTGGCACATAGCAGGATTCATGCTTCCTTCAGCGATAACAAGTCGTCCAGGTCCTGAGGCAGCAAAACATCCCCATACCACTGCCACCACCATGTTTCACTGTAGGTATGACATTCTTACAGCGGAATGCTGTATTCGCTTTACGCCAGACATAAAACACTTGCATCCTCCAAAAATTCCACTTTTGACTCATCTGTCCCAAAATTCTTAGGGATCATCCAGGTGCCTTTTAGCAAATGTGAGATGAGCTTTGATTTTTTTCTTTGTGAGCAGTTATTTCCACCTTGGTACTCATCCACAAAGGCCATTTTTGCGCAATGTCTTTCTTACTGTTGAGTCATGAACACTGACCATAGTTGAAGTCTTCTCCATTTGGAGATAATGGCTCACACTGTGGTCTGGTGGAGTCCAAGGACCTTATAAATGGCTTTTAACCCTTTCCAGATATATATGATATATCTCAACAACTTTTTTCTCAGCTGTTCTGGAATTTCCTTTGATCGTGGCATTGTGTGCTTGTAGAAACTTTGTGGTGACTACTTCTGTCTGATGGTAGGGTTCAACATGCCATTTAAACTCAACAGGGCTGGTTGCAGTCAAACCTGGCTGTGTTCAGACACCTGAATTTAATTATCAGCTAAAATTTTGTCAATTTCTTTGTTTAAAAACCAAGAGGGCAATTACTTTTTCACAAGGGCAATATGGGTAAGTGGTGACTTTTTCTATTACAGTTTTTCCCGATTGCTAAGACACATTTTCTGAAACCATTTACCATTTTCTCAAAACTACACACACATTCTCAAAACGTCATTCTCATTTGTACAACCAGCTAACTTTCCGGTCGAAATCAAACTTTGACCTCAGACTATACACACAAGCAATCAAAAGCACATACTACATGACTGCCTCTTAGACACTAGAGGGATTAATTCTAATTAATTCTAATTAGCTAGCTAACCATATTTAGCAAAAGTTTGTTCTTTTAGGACCATACCAAGAAGTATTGAGATTCCCTGTTTCAGGTTAGCAGAGCAAGTCTAACACTCACAAAGCACTGAGACTTACAGTCTTTCTGTGGAAGTAACCACAATGACCCTGAGCTCTGACTACTTGCTTACTTTGGTATCATCTAACACCATACCAAATTCACATACAGTTTCACACACTGCACAATAAATGGACAAAATGGAAACATTTGAGCTGATCCTTTGCATCTTGATTTTCCTTATGTATACATTAATTTTCAGCTCAAAATGCATTATGTATAATTGTGCAGGCACAGGTACTGTAGATGTGATTGTATGGCAACTGGTACTGTAGATGTGATCGTGGCATTGTGTGCTTGTAGAAACTTTGTGGTGACTACTTCTGTCTGATGGTAGGGTTCAACATGCCATTTAAACTCAACAGGGCTGGTTGCAGTCAAACCTGGCTGTGTTCAGACACCTGAATTTAATTATCAGCTAAAATTTTGTCAATTTCTTTGTTTAAAAACTAAGAGGGCAATTACTTTTTCACAAGGGCAATATGGGTAAGTGGTGACTTTTTCTATTACAGTTTTTCCCGATTGCTAAGACACATTTTCTGAAACCATTTACCATTTTCTCAAAACTACACACACATTCTCAAAACGTCATTCTCATTTGTACAACCAGCTAACTTTCCGGTCGAAATCAAACTTTGACCTCAGACAATACACACAAGCAATCAAAAGCACATACTACATGACTGCCTCTTAGACACTAGAGGGATTAATTCAGAACACTCTAACCAAAATGTAATTTTTCTTCTGAAATCAGTATTTTGAGAATCTGCATTATTTTGAACTTTGTAACATCACTTTACTGACATACAGATTACCCGTATAGGAAGACACCATCAAGAGACATTCAAAACAATACTATTCAACACCCTGTCACACTGACAAATTGCTGTATGAAGAGAGCAGAAATTTTCCAACCCTTTATTTCCAGAAAACCATAAGGAAGGAATAGTGGTACATAAGGTAGGTAGAGTACAATTTTGAAAAAAAAGAAAAAATTGAAAAACTTACAAAAATATTTATATATACATAAGAATTCCATACCGTAAATCTAATTACAACTACTCTGCATCATCATCTCCTCTCTGGTCTGGATCCGGCTGCAAAATTTCATCAACATCACAAAGGATATTTTCCCTGGCCAGGCAATGCAGGAAATATGCCCTGGTATGTCTAATACAGCCTTCTATGGACACATCCCCACAGGCCTCCTTCATGGAAATCAAGAGGTTTTCTCTTGTTTAGGGGTTACTGTCATAAATCTTCCACCGCCATGCTGACAAAAATTCCTCTATTGCATTGAGGAATGGGGAATATGCAGGTAAAAAAGATATGTGAATGTGGAGTGGTCATTGAACCAGGCGCAAATCAGAGCAGCCTGATGGAAACTAACGTTATCCCAGATGATAACATACTGGGACAGCTCTGGTTGCCCTGGTTCCCCTTCCTGTTGAAGTTGCTGGTAAAGTTGACCTAGGAATTCAAGCAGATGTGCGGTGTTATATGGACCCAAAGTGGCATGGCGGTGGAGGACCCCTTGATTACTGGTTGCAGCACATAGAGTCACGTTGCCTCCTCTCTGGCCAGGAACCTTCACTATGGCACGGTGACCAATGAGGTTCCGTCCCCTTCTGGGCCTTGTTGTGAGGTTAAACCCTGCCTCATCAACAAAGATATACTCATGGGGCTGAGGCATCCCATCAAGTTCAAAGATCACATGCAAACAAATGGCCCTATTTATAGGGATCCTGTGATTCTGATTGGTTTGTAACTAATTTAGTGGCTTTGTTTTTACACTTGGAGAAAGGTGTGCTCTTTGAGTTCGGATGATAATGACTTGAGTGTATTGTATTGGTTGTGTGTGTTTGCTGAATCAACATATAGTGCAGTGAATGATTCATTTGGCCACTTTTGCATAGAGTTTCGCAGAAAGTGTTTTACACATAGAAACTTGTGTGAAAACATGTGAATAGTGTTTACAGTTGTGAGAAAAGTGTGTATCTTTTGAGAAACGAGGCAAGGCTATAGGTTTTCTTGCTGAGGGAACCGGTTGTAGTGTGTTAGCAATTGGGAAAAACTGTAAATGAATGAAATAATGATTTAAAAACTGTTTTGTGTTTTCTCAGGGTTCCCTCGGCTAATGTTAAATTTTATTTGATGATATGAAAACATTCAGAAAGAGAAATTCAGAAATTCAATAAAAGAGGAATTCAGGAAGGGGGAAAATACTTTTTTCATGCCACTGTATTACAGATCTCATATTTTATGCCTTACAGATAGTAATGACAAAGTAAGTGTGTGTGTGTGTGTGTGTGTGTGTGCGTGTGTGTGTGTGTGTGCGTGTTTGAAACCACTGTAGGGGTTGAACATCCAGCATCCCACAGTGACAAACAAATATAAAGGCTGAGTAAATACAAGCTCACTACAGTATGGTAATTATGGTATGAGTCATGTCAGGATATGAGGTTTTTTTACATTACACCTTAGTCTAATGGTAAAGCAGGAGGTCATTTTCACAAACACATCAAAGTGTCAGTACTTACTCCCAGCTTCCCAAACACTGATTAAGAGGCATGAACTGTGTCTTTCAGTGAGCTGAGAGGATGCTATAGGTCAGTCGTATTTCAAAAGATCCCGGCAGTCAAGGTCAATTGGCTTGACCTGCTGGGCGTCGCCTGGGTGAGCAGATCCTCTGGCCTCAGAGGAAGCCCCACCTCCGGCAGCCGGATACGGCCTGTGGCAGCTGCTTCATGCATGAACACCTCACTCAAGATGCCACCCCCCACCCTTCCTGGCAGTAGCTCAGAGCTCTCCAGCACCACAATAAAACAAGTTAGCTAGTCAAAGCAGTTGTAAGATATGAGAGTTGGTTGGGACTCCGTTACGGGGCACGGACCCTTCCTGTCTGGGCTGTGGAGTGGGGACAAGTGTGGTGAGAGCTGGCATGAGCTGGGTGTGGAGGATATGACTGGCACAAATGCGGCTGGCCACCCAAGCCACAACACAGACAAATTACAGAGGCTATAGCTATAATCAGGAGCCCAACTGAACACAGCTCAGGTGAGGAGATAACAGACCTGCTGATTTTAAAGTCCAAAAAGTGGGGTGGATTAAAAACCCCTCTTGATGGGGGGATGCACCACAGTGAATATCAAAATCATGATATGACAGAAATCAGCTGATCCTGGATGGTGGGTGACCATGTAACAGGGAGAAGAACTCATGGCAACAGCTGAGGGATAAGGAAGATGTCATTGACTAAAATGGAGCCATTGAATTGCAATTATTTAAGAGAAATTGCACATCAATACATTAGTCATGCCAAGACACAAAATGTCAGAGGTGTCTCGAGTGGCCCCATGTGTGAGCTCTCCTACCTACTCCCACAGTGGTCCCTCGTTTCTCCATCCCTTTATGCACTAATATGGAAGTCACCTCACCTCACCTCACCAGGGCTGAAGAGGACGCAGTGTCAGTGCATCAGCCTGTATATCTGGGCGGCTGTTCCCTTGCTAAAACAGCCCTTAACGCACATTTGTTAATTAACTTGCTACGTACAAAGTAAATACAACAGGGCCGGCTATCTTAGCAGCAAGCAACAGTTTCTAGGACACACCTTGGTTATACAATTGGGTATACACAGTAGTTTTACAATTTCTGTGACTTGCTCACTGCTATTTATAGAATTGTGACTCTTAATTAGCTAGCTAACCATATTTAGCAAAAGTTTGTTCTTTTAGGACCATACCAAGAAGTATTGAGATTCCCTGTTTCAGGTTAGCAGAGCAAGTCTAACACTCACAAAGCACTGAGACTTACAGTCTTTCTGTGGAAGTAACCACAATGACCCTGAGCTCTGACTACTTACTTACTTTGGTATCATCTAACACCATACCAAATTCACATACAGTTTCACACACTGCACAATAAATGGACAAAATGGAAACATTTGAGCTGATCCTTTGCATCTTGATTTTCCTTATGTATACATTAATCTTCAGCTCAAAATGCATTATGTATAAAGGGCCCACTTTACACTATGTGACAGTTTTCATGTCATTGAGTATACCTGTATATACGCATCTCTGTATACATTTGCTTGTCTTCTGTTTCCCGCAAGGTACACCGCAAAAACACATACACTATATGGACAAAAGTATTCGGACACTTGACCATTACACCAACAGGGACTGTAATGACATTGTATTGAAATACATATACTTTAATAGGGAGTTGGTCCCCCTTTTGCAGCTATAACAGCTTCCACTCTTCTTGGAAGGCTTTCCACAAGATTTTGGAGTGTTTCTGTGGGAATTTGTGCCCATTCATTCTGTAGAGCATTTATGAGGTCAGGCACTGATGTTGGACGAGAAGGCCTGGCTCACAATCTCCGTTCCAGTTCATCCCAAAGGTGCTCGATGGGGTTGAGGTCAGGGCTCTGTTTGGGCCAGTCAAGTTCTTCCACACCGAACTCATCAAACCATGTCTTTATAGTCCTTGCTTTGTGCACTGGGGCACAGTCATGTTGGAACAGAAAAGGGCCTTCCCCAAACTGTTGCCACAAAGTTGGAAGCATGGCATTGTCCAAAATGTGGTATGCTGAAGCATTAAGATTGCCCTTTACTGGCGATAAGGGGCCTAGCCCAAACCCTGAAAAACAGGTGTGGCCAAATACTTTTGTCCATATAGTGTATCAAAACTGATTTCAGTATACAGAGAGGTCAGGTTATTCACATGTATGACTCATAAGCAAATACTGACATATTTGTTAAAAAATGTCTTTCACTGAAGGGTGTATCTCTAACAAAATGCTTTATTAACACACCTGGGTATTTATGGGTACAAATCATATATTATATGTATACCCTTTCAGTATACCTGAAAAAAAAAAAAAAACAAAATACCCACAAAATACCTCTGGCCCTCAATTTATTGATATCAGCATGACAGCCAGCACCAATTTACAACTAACAATTTTAAACATGCTACTTCACATGTGGTCAAGAGGACCAATTTCAATAAAATGTTGCGACATTTTTCCTCTGAATCGTATGTATGCTGGAAGTGTTTTTGGTTGAGATATCAAAACTGTAAACGTTTTGTAAACGTGTATGGTCCCGATTTGTGCATTTTGGGAGTATAGCAGGATTTTTTATACAGTGAGTTTTTCTGTTACAGCACAGATTTGGTACTGAACCTACGGATATAAAACTTCAAGGGTGTGGCTTGTTGACTGAAGTGAAATGGAGCAGAACTATTTTAGCCGTATTATTTTAGCGTGATAACTATTAAACATGACATTACACGATGCGGCTCCAGAGTTCCCCCCTGCGGATTGTTTCCGAACGTACAGGATATTCAAAGGCAGGGAGGCGGGGAACGCACGCAGGAGCCAGGAAGCACGGAGAACAAAACTCGACCAGAAGGAATGTGGATGAAATAACTTAATCTGTTAAATTTTGCTAGCCAGCTAGTTGTGAATTGACGTGAACCGGAGGTAAGCCGAATTGTACAGTTGCATTAATGGTGGTGTGATTACTGGTATTCCTTACAAATGTAACGTAATCCTGTTGAAACTTCGTTCAAGTCAGGCCACTTGCCAGTCTTTCGAGGCAGGGACGTTTACTAACTTTACTTTCCGGAGTGCGCTGCGGACATGCGGGGAAAATGCGTGTTCGGGAAAGCCGACGGCAGGAACTAGGGAGCAGTAAGTTATACACCGAGCTATGTAGTCTTTAAATTGTTCAACAGGTTAACTATTTAATGTTGGAAAAGTCGACAATAAACGCTTTACCCATTTAGAAGTTTTAGTCTTGCGCTGCCATGAAATGTTGGAAGGTTGTACATTTTCCGGAGCTCTTTGAAGCGGAGTGCAGTTAATTACGAAGTCAAAACTCGCAGTGTTTAAGATGTGACGGTTCATTTGGTAGCCAGTTAAAAAAATAAAGTTTCAAATTTCTTTTCGTGTGACGTAACGAGTTCTCAGACTATATGTTTTTTAGAATGTGTTTGTTTTGGTAGCGCAAGATCGACATCCTTAATTAATTCTTGTGTTTTGGAAATAATTCCTAATTTACAATCTTTGACAGTATGCATGGTAGCTACAGTAACCCTTCTTTGGTTTGTAATAATTGATAGCGGTACTCACGGACCATAAACTAAAACACGGAGATGACCCCATAAGCTTCTTTGGCTGTGTATCCACCCTGGTTAATTCCTCGTTTAATGGTGAACAGAAAAGCGCTTGCTTAAGTGAACAAGTAATGGATAAGTTAACTTCCATAATGCCTCCTGACGTAAACAATAGTGAGACTCAAGGTTTTGCTATTTGATCGGCCTGGCATTGGCCAATGCAGCCGTCCCCAGTCAACAAAATCTCCAGAAACTGTTATTAAGTCGTCTTCTAGAGAACGGAATAATTAGCTGTCGTGCTGAAATCAGACACTGCACCGTACCTCAGCACAAAGAGGTAAAGCCTGTATCAACAAGCTACTGGCAGCTCCATCTTTTTGTTGTCTACTTTTCCACGCCTTTCACGATAGGAATATAATGTGCAGGCCTGCTTTCTTGGGTCCGCCTCTGATTGCATCCCTTAGTGCCTTTAACTTGCACTGGCAAAGCTGTCTGGGGCTATTATTTTGTACTGTCAGTACAGGAGTCTCAACGAAACATGTTGTATATGTAATCCATTTTCATCTCTCTGTGTCTCTATTTCAAAACTTGTTCTGGCTAGACCTGGGTTTTTTCTTTTTGGGATAGACTTACGTACTGTCCTTGGGCAACTTGGAACTGTTACCCCTAAAACACAGCATTGCTGGAATTATATGCAATCAGTGATTATTTTCTTCTCAGGCATGTTCTGCTGTTGGAGACAGCTAATGAGTAGTTTGATTCATGTCTGGCATTACAGTTAGGAAACATTACAGTCAGGAAACTGTAACACACATGTTACAGTTTCCTGAAATGGTATCATGAATGAAACCTATTTATTGGCCAAGAAGACCTTACAGTATAAGGTTCCTTGTACCTTTTACCTATCCATCTGTCCATCCATGTTTTGTTGCCCTCTGTGGTTTACCTGTACTTCTATGATGTGAAATCTAGAATTAAAAATTTTAAAAAATGTATTGGCTTTTAGGGTGGGACCGGCACCTGTGAGGAGAGGAGAACAGAGCAGCAGCAGCAGCGCCTGATGGGAAGGCGTGGACTCCAGCTGCCCTCGTCTCCACAGAGATGACCCCAGGGGTCGGGTAACATGGATGAGGAGTGAGTAAGCATCAAGTGCAAGATCTCCCCCTGTGTCCTGATACCGATTCCCCCCCTTCCGAAATCGCAGAGAACAATCACGACCATGTGGAGACCAGGGCTGGTGTTGGCGTGCCTGGCGCTGGTGGGGGTGGGTCATGGCCGAGGCCATAGCGACTTCACCTGCGAGCCCATCAAGGTGCACCGCTGCCTGGGCATGCCCTACAACACCACTTACTTCCCCAACATGATGGAGCACTATGACCAGGACATCGCAGCCAGCAGAATGGAGGTCAGTCACTGCCTTTGCTTGGAAGAAGTACCACAAAGAGTCAAAACTGACTTTGGCAGGAACTAACAAAAAAATAGCCAGAGTTATGGCGTGAGCTATGACAAACCCAGAGTTATTACATGAGACTTTGCTTGAGTTCAGATCTACACATCTCTCTAATAGATAAAATTGCCTGTTTTGGGTTTTCTGTTTATAAGTGTTAAAAAGTAGAGTCGTGGCCTCGTGCAAGATCAAATCAAACTTCAAAAATTCAATCAAAAGTGACAATCTGTGTTCTCATCTCAATCATGAACCCAGTGGCAGTTAAAAAAGGGAATCACATCCTCCACAAACAAAACAACTGCTGCTAACAGGTTAGCCTTGACTGCGACCTCTGTTTTAATCCCAGGACTATCTGCAATTTGAAAATTTCTAATGCAGTTGCTTTACTGTAGGAGTTTGACCTAAACATTTTTCCACTGTGATATTAATGGTGGACTATTTTAGGAGCTAGTCTCACAGTGGTTTGATTTGTTTGGCATTCCATGCCTATGAAGTTGTCAGGTGTGGCAATGTTTCTGGTTGGAGGAACACCCTTTCTGTCCATATCTCCCAGGGTGTGCAGAGCTGCAGTTCAAAGGTCAAGTACAGAAAAAATGTTTTTCCATGTTTGATGAAATTATGTCGTTAGGTTCAGAGAGGGTCAGCCATGTGGGTTTTATGGCTCATAACAGACATAAAGTACCCACAGTTAAGATTCAAATAGATCTGTTGATTTCCTGTCCATTATAGATCTTGTCAGTTTGAATTAGACTTCTTCTAAGGAGCATCAGTATTTGCTTTATTTATGTTTACATGTTTGTTAAATATGTTTCCATGTCTTTTTGCTGTGATTACTTGTGTGTTTATGGGTGAGGAAATTATGATCAAGCAAGAGAATTTCATTTCATTGTCTATAGAGTAGTTACTGATGGCACGCATCATGTTATTTGTAGATATGGCTACTGTTCTGGCAAGGTGACAGTCCTAATGATTGCGGATCACAGAGAGAACCAATGATCTGAAGACTGGTAGAAGTTTTCAGTAAACACTTTTTACTGTTAAAATGAAATGCTAGTCATAAGGCTTGCAGCAGTTTTGAGAGGGCATGCTGAAGCATACATTATAGCCCTTTTATTTTTCTGTCCCGACTAGCCTAGCAGTACGGGAATGTTAACAGACAGCACATGTACAATATGAGTATCTGGTACTCTATTTGAACTTTAACTCTAAAAGTGTGTGTGTGTGTGGTTATAAGGTGCAGTGCCTGCAACCCCAAGGTTGCCGTTTTGAGTCACAGGTATGACTTGCTGCTGTCCCTGTTGAGTACTTAACCCCAATTACTTTCATAAAAATTTCTAGCTGTGGAAGTGGACGGTATGTAAACTGTGTACGTTACGCTGGATAACAGTGCACGCTAAGTGTCAAATGTGATGTGATGTATATGTGAAAACTAAGCTGAGCGTTTAAGAGTTGCACTAAGTGTTGTGTAAGGGCTGAGCTAAAGAAGACTCCCTGTCCATCCCCAGCCACAGCATTAGCGCAGGGCTACTCTGAGCATGAATCCGCGGCCTCCTGGAGGATTCTTTGTGCGGTGTCTGGCAACGATATGGTTTGCATTTCAGGGCAGCCACAGGGAACTTTTGGTGGGTTATTGTGCAGGGCCTTTGATTTTGGGAGGAAAAGGACACACCCAGGCTGACACAAAGGAGGGTGCGCATTCCTGGCTACATATGCCCCCCCCTCGCCTCACAGGAGTCCTGTCGCACACACAGCCACACACACACATTCGACCCCTAATGGTGTTTTGTCTTCAGTGAAACCTGAAAAGTTCAGAGCGCAGCCAAGGAGAAGGTCACCTGGGAAACTGGATATGTTATTTGGGAAAGGCCCATTTCTTATCTGCGTTTCCTTTTACGTTATTTCTGGCAGCCTGCTTTTTTCCAAAGCAAGTGCAACTGGAAGTGTGTTTGAACAGCCTTTTGACGAATACAACCCATATACTGTATAGGGTGTGTTCCATGAATCGTCACAGTATAATATGGTGCTGTACATTACTGTACTGTACCTCACTATTAATATCCTGCTTTCAAAACTCTGACCAACTGATGTGAGATTTCAACCACAGAACTAACAACAGTATTTAAACAACAGATGTCTTTTTGTTAGTAACTGACATTTCAGCACACAATGGACAATGGACTGGCATTTTGTCACAGGAAGGTATCGGGTTGAAGTCAGTCCTACTTTGATGTCTGAGTCATTTTAATTTAGTGCTGTTCTGCTGCATATGGTTAAAAGAAATCCTTTATTGTTGAGGATAGATGAGATCATCTGTGTTTTACTGTTAACCATGTTGTTGTTTGATATAAGTAGTCAGGTTTAAGATATAGCCTACCTAAAACTGAAATAGGGGTCCAACGAATAATCGACAATAGTAGACTAAAATCGACGACCAAATTAGTTGCCAATGAATTTAATTGTTGATTAGTTGGTGACGTCATCACGTGTGTTTTTTGTGCTGACTTGGGATGCTCAGACCTGTAGCCTAAGCTACATTGCTTTACTGGAGTGAACAGTAGAGATGGCAACACCGTCAAGACCTCAAAAGTGTGGCAGCATTTCACTCTGAACCCTTTCGCACGTAACTTATTTTTTATGCTATGTAGCACTCGTATTACATGGTTCGTTATGTTTCCATCAGCGTTATTAAGCTTCTCATAGTTTTCAGTTAGCATTTGCCATATTTTTAATGTTACATTTCTGTTTCCTCAAAACTAAAATTAGCTGGATTTTTTCCAATCTAGTTTTCTAATCGCACCGGTTTTAGCATGTACGTGCTAAACGGCTAATCACACTGGTGGGACCGTAGGCGCGAAAGGGTTAACTCTGCCAAGAAGGTTGTGAACTGCAACATTTGCAAACCTGACCTTTCCTGGCATGGGAGCACATCAGTTATGCTTGAGCATCTGTAAAGGTGGCACGCTGGCTCACTGGATGATGAAGACTCGTCTTGTTACGTTAGTTAGCTAGCTAGCATAGCTAATGTTGATGTTAAAAGCCATGTTATTTCATGTTATGAGTTGTAACATTTTCTATTTTGAAATACATTTTGTCTTGATCAATAAATTATTAATGACGTTGAACATACAGTATCGCAAATAAAAACCTACTATTCACAACGATCCTGTTCATATTCCAAATGTGCCCTAACCATACAATGTTAAACCAGAGCCCGTCTGCTATTTAGAAATTCTCTGTTTAAACGCTGCATCGTTGTCATGGCGACGTTTATGGCTGGAGATAGTGATGCTGCCAAGTGCACAAGTTTAGAAAACACCGGATAATTTGATACTTTTTAAACCGGGACAGATTTCTACAACTCGTGTCTCTGCGTGCGTGCCCAATGTGGGTTGCATTCGAATTAATTCGAACGAGTTATGGGTTTGTTAGATCTCGTGTTGCTACCATGGATGGCTTTCTTCAAACGAAGCAGACTTGTACTCCCCAGCAACCAACTGCCCTCACTGAATTAGTCCTAGTAACCATTCGTCAAAAGACGTATTTTTGAATGAAGTTCTCATCTTTATTGTCTTTATTGTTAGTTAGCATATGCCTAACACAACCTCAAGCTAAATTTAAGTCTATAGATAAATAAGAGCCATTGAATAATTGTGCGATTCATAGTCCGAATAGTCGATTATTCGTTTCAATAATCAATAGATTATTCGACTATCAAAATAGTCGTTAGTTGCAGCCCTACTGTGAAAGATTCCTTTTTCATTTACAGTACAGTCCTTGAAAATTCTTGAAGAAAATTCATCCTGGAAATTCATGGAAAGTTGTCAAATATCCCACTGTCCTTAAAGTTGTGGAAGTTTTCCCAAGGCAAAAAGAACTTTACAGTTCTTTACATCTTTCTTGCTTATTCAATAACTTGAGGTAATTTACTGTCAAGCCTAGTAATTTCAGTGTGCTGATATAACTAACAAATTGGCTAGCATGCTGTCTTTTAGCGTTATGTCCATTTCCAGTTGCATTGAAATTATTGCAGTCATAAAACTTTTTGAAAATCTTACATTTGTTGTATGCGCAGTATGTGCCTGAGCACAGCATACAGGTAACAGAAAGAAATACGGATACATCCATGTGTAGGCAATGCAAGACAATGCTTTATTTTTCAGAAATGGATGCATCTTTAATTGGCCAGAAATTATCCTGCTTGGTATGCATGCTATGAAAGGAAGTAAATTTTGCTGTATATGGAATCACTTGTGTTTTACAGGCAGTGGCAGGGAGAGACTGTGATGCATACAGTAAATGGGTAGAGTTGAGGCGATTTGTGTAACTCGTGTTGCAGTGGATTGAGATTGCAGGCTTTCCTTGCAGAGCTCTGAAGTCCTTTTGTGCCGGACTGGACCTCACGGGGGCAGGAAGTCAGCTAAGGGCTTAAGCTCATTTCAAATGAAAGCGCAACTGTGATTCCCCCCCCCCTTTTTGCATTGCAAATGCATTCATATTTCCAGTGGCCCGAGCTGAAAGCGGAGACATGTTGGTGTTGACTGAGAAAGCATTCAGCCGGAGTGGGGGGACCTCCAGAGAGGCAAAACAAGGATTCCCACAGAATCGTGTGCAGCGCTTCGCTTGAGGGTAGAAAAAGACAGAAAAAAATAATCTTTGCGCCACATGAATAGCTGGCTTGTTAGGGGAGCCCAGCGTTGATGGAGTGAGATTTCTCTTACATAACTGGCATAATCCTCGGGGTTGGCCTGTTAAAGCATAAATTCTTAATGACTACCTTTTAAAAGGCCAACAAGAGCATTTGGCAGAATGTGGCGAAGTGGTTATGACCCAAATGGTTCTTGCCTTAATCTCACCAAATGGAGTTCCTAATCTTGTGGGGGAATTTTCTGAATGCTTTCTCAAAATATTTTTGTCCGGTGCCATGTAAACATAAACAGCATTTGCTTTTACTGTGTGATGAGCGTCTGGGTTTTTACAGGTGAAGCGAAACTAAGGGGAGGTAGCTGGGTGGCAATTGTGTTTTTGAAAGCGGGGTACCGGAGATCACATACCATATTAAAAACACAAACCAACCCAATCCTCATGCCCCAGTAAAAATGTCCAGTTCAGTTCAAATCCTCTCAGAATGGATTCAATTTCCTCTGAGCGTTTGCATAGCATCTCCTGACAAAACAAATGGTTCATCTAAGATCAGCACCTTAAATGATCCTATTTATTTGGCTAACCTTGATCTCGGGGGGTCTTAACCTGACAGGCATCATGTTCAGGTCCTAGAGGGCTACAATTAGGACTGGGTTTCTCTCAAGACACTACTTACCCTATAAAGTAGGTGCTTGAATTAAAAGAATTTAATTATTGAATTTTAATCAGTTTGAACAATTCAAACATCTTTAGTCAGTTGGTTATTGGTGTCTGTAGTAGAAAGCAGAAGACCCTTCCCTGTTTAAATCATCAGCTTTATTAAATGTATGAAATGGTTCTGTTTTAGAACTGTTATACAACCATTCGGGACTCATTTGTCCTTGGCCAATCAAGTCAACAGCTTTTCCTCTGACTCCCTCAACCAGTCATTATTTGTTGCCAGACAAGCCAGCAGTAATTTCCTGATCCCCCCCCACCTCCCCATCTGCACCCCCCCCCCCCCCCCCACCTTCAACCTACTAAAATGGAAGAATATGAGTGCCAGTCTGTGAAAGGAGTCCTTTGTTGCACAGTGCAGTACATTACAGTATCCTGTGTAGCCTTTTGCTTCTTTAAACCAAATCATTTTTGCAGGAAATGAAAACTGTTCCATTTATAGATCTGATCACACTGACGGATTTCTGTACATTGGCTTTGTGTTGTGTCTGAGGCAGTGAGACTTGGTGGTCTTAGGCAGCTTTATACTGCCTTGTTAAATCTTTGTGAGGAATCCATTCATATAATCGATACAGTTTGCTGAGCCTATGGTGCGGTTTCTTATAAGTCAAGTCTTTAGTACAGTAGAACTTGCTTCTTTATTCATAACACAAACTAAAGTGAAATAAAGGTTCTTGTGCTTAGGAATGAACAAAGCACTTTGTGGCGATACAGTTTGTACTTGGTGGATGGAGCCACTGCTTCGATCTCAAGTCATGGATTTAAACAGCTGAACATTACAGTTCTCCATCCAGGCAGCACTGATGATTGAATCCAACCATTGTAGTAGGATTGAAATCTGACCGGTTCAAAATGGTTAAAGGTCAAAAGAATTGTTCATAAAAATCCGTCTGTACAAGAGAGAATCTACGGGAAGCACACATGATTAATAAAATCGAACATAACAGAATCAAACAAATTTTACAAAGCTGTAATTACCACAAAATTCAGAAATGGAGACCTAATCACCACATGGCGCAATGTTTCGGCAAAGCCATCCTCAAGGATCGGAGCATGTATATCGGTACACAGCTAATCACTAAGATAACAGAACTGGAGTAATGAACAGGAGTCAATGTCAGTCATAAAAAAATGCATCCCAAGGAGAGGTTAGGCAAGTAAATACAACAACAGCCCTCATGAAGTGGATTCAGTTTATTCATTTATTAGTATCTAAAATAGGAAAACACTTACTGTTGCTACTCACAGGATCTGTTAATAATGACTGCCATATCCCTTGCCAAAAACGCATCTAATTAAAATACAAGGCCAAAATCCAAGGCAAGTTAACACTTTCTACCAACTAAATGCAGTGATAATAGGGTCAAGAAAAACAGAAAGCATAACAGGTCCAAAAAGATCACAAATGTATAAACACCCTAGAAATAATCATTGCATGGATATCAAGACCTTTCTTGTATAATTAATATAATTTTCTAATTTTTCTAAAAAAATTGTTGTATTTATAAAGGTTATGAATTAGGTGTTCCAAAAAATCTCTCTCTCGTTCACGCCTTAGCATAAATGCAGCCATCAAGTAAATGAATGGATCTCAACTGAAGTCACTCCCCCTCTCTGTGCAGCCGTTCGTTCCCCTGATCAACCTGCAGTGCTCCCCGGATGTTCATCACTTCCTGTGCCAGGCTTTTGTCCCAGTATGCACCGAGCAAAACAAGGTGGTTTGGCCCTGCCGTGCCCTGTGTGAGAGGGTGCATTCAGACTGCAGCAAGGACATCAAGACCTTCGGCATCGACTGGCCTCCCGAGCTGCAGTGTGACAGGTGAGTGCTGGGGGACGGGGACACCCCACAGTTAGCATGGCACAAAAAGTGCTACAGGGCTTCAGACTGTGGGAACTTTCAGAGTCATCCCGTACGAGGGTCCGCTGAGATTTTATTTTCATTCCCTTGATCTCTGCAATGTGGAAAAATTAAATGTTTTTTAAAGTGAAACTTTTATGTTGTTGTGGAGTGTTTAGGGCTCTCGGTGTTGTTGACTCAGACTCCTGTCTGTAAAGATTCTTCTCCGGAATCTGCTCCCTGCAGGCTCGAGGACTGTCGCAGCTCTCCAGACGGATCCGTGGCTCCACCCACCAAGCGCATGACCACGCCCAAGAGCTCCCCCTCCGCCAAGAGGGACCTGGGCTTCTGGTGCCCACTGCAGCTGAAGACCCCCCCGGGCCAGGGCGCATCTTTCCTTGGGGTGCAGGACTGCGCGCCCCCCTGTGCCAACATGTACTTCAAGCCCCACGAGGTGGAGTTCGCCAAGAACTTCATCGGGGTGTCCTCCATAGTCTGCCTCGGTGCCACCCTCTTCACCTTCCTCACCTTCCTCATTGATGTCAAGAGGTTCCGCTACCCGGAGAGGCCGATCATTTTCTACGCTGTCTGCTACAGCCTGGTGTCCCTCATCTACTTTGTGGGCTTCCTCCTGGGCAACGGCACGGCCTGCAACCGGGCGGCGCAGCCGGGCGCGGTGGACACGGTGGTCCTTGGCTCCCAGAACAAGGGCTGCACGCTGCTCTTCATGCTGCTCTACTTCTTCTCCACGGCCGGCACCGTCTGGTGGGTCATCCTCACCATCACATGGTTCCTGGCGGCAGGGCCTAAGTGGAGCTGCGAGGCCATTGAGAAGAAGGCAGTGTGGTTCCACTCGGTGGCCTGGGGTGTGCCTGGCGCGCTGACCGTCATGCTGCTGGCGCTCAACAAGGTGGAAGGGGACAACATCAGCGGGGTGTGCTTCGTGGGGCTGTACGACCTGGACGCGCTGCGCTACTTCGTGCTGGCGCCGCTGTGTGTGGGCGTGCTGGCCGGCCTGTCGCTGCTGCTGGCCGGCATCATCTCGCTCAACCACGTGCGGCAGGTCATCCAGCACGACGAGCGCAACCAGGAGAAGCTGAAGAAGTTCATGATCCGCATCGGCGTCTTCAGCGGCCTCTACCTGCTGCCCCTGGTCACCCTGCTGGGCTGCTACGTCTACGAGCAGAGCCAGCGGAGCTCCTGGGAGAACACCTGGATCAACGACCACTGCCAGGAGTACAGTATCCCCTGCTCTTATGCGGTAATGCCCCGATCGCCTGGCGCCCCCTGGTGGCGTGATAATGTGAGATGCACAGTATGTGCTGTAATCTCTCTGCCTCCTTTTCGCCGCTGAGTTGGAGCTAGGATGGCACAAGTAGTTTCACTTCTGGGTGGTTTTCTTTTTTTTCCATGCTTAACTGTTTCACAGATTGTAAAACAGGAGACTTTTATGCTTTTGAATTTCATATGTCCTCCACACCACTTCGTCAAGGAGGTTCAAGTTAGTCTTAGGAGGCTTCAGTGCTAAAATGGCTATCTGTGTTCTGTTTGTGGCCCTGCCCCTTCATGAATATTCTTAGTCAACAAATTAGAAGTCTTTTAGCTTCCATAGCGCTGACTCAGAACACCAAGTTGAACATGTCTGCAGTAAATATAATATCTGCACCCGTACTGTCTCAGCCATCTAGTGCTACTAGTGTTGGCCTAGCTGTTGGCAGACTTGGCAAATCTTGAATCTATGTCACTTTCGTCTTCACTGAGAACTGAGAGGACGAACATGGAAGTTAGGGGAGAAAACTTTGCTGTTGCTTATCATGGCAAGGAACCGGATAAAAACCACAGATAAAAGTAGCCTAGTATCACGTTTTTCAGGAAAGAAAAAGGGTCGAAGTCCAGACAGCCGTCTTGATCAGACATAGCAGTCAGCGTGATGTCATTTGCTACATCTGGGTGCAGTTATGACAGCGAAATTGCTTTCTCACTGCGTTGAATTGTTCAGATTATGACAGTCTGGCTCCAAACTTGCTTTGGAAAGTTGCACTGGAAATCCATTGAAGCGTAACTTACAGTTGGAAGCCTGCTGCTTAGTCATACAGTTTCTGAGAAAGCCATACTCCCCAGCTACCTCTGCTTAGACAGTGTAGACAGTTTCCCTTTGACAAATCAACAGGCCAATAGATAGTCTTTTAAGAAGGTTTTGGACACAGCAAGCATGACTAGCAAACATTTCTTTCTGTTCTGTTTGTATTTCAGAAGGTGGAGATGAACCGCCCTGATCTGTCTCTGTTTTTGATCAAATACCTGATGACCCTGGTGGTGGGGATATCCGCTGTGTTCTGGGTCAGCAGCAAGAAGACATGCTCTGAGTGGGCGTTCTTCTTCAACAGAACCCGCAAGAAAGAGTAAGGATCCTGTGCCAGTCCTGAGATCCCATCCGACTTCCTGTCTGCATTGGCATCTGTTTTTCATGTGCATGGACAGGAAGTCCTGAATGATTCTTTGAAATTGATTATAAAAACCATTTGAGTTTAGAGGTTTTTGGGGTGGCCATTGACTTACATTAATGCTGTTTTTTTGAAGATCAGTTTAGGGGGTTTTTTAAAATTTTGTCTGTGACTGAAATGAGATGTTCTGAAATGGGGTTCTGAGATGTTCTGAGGCTTTCCCTGGTTTGCAGCCCCATCAGCGAGAGCCGCAGGGTCCTGCAGGAGTCGTGTGAGTTCTTTCTCAAGCACAACAGCCGCGTGCAGCACAAGAAGAAGCAGTACAAGTCCAGCTCCCACAAGCTCAAGGTCATCTCCAAATCCATGGGCACCAGCACGGGCGTGGCTGCCTCCACCGCCACCAACCAGGGGACACCCGCTGCCGCCTCTGTCAGCAACCGCGACGCCGTCGGCCAGTCCTCCTTCTCCGAGGTCCGAGGCTCCTCCGAGACCTCTGGGAAAGAACACACGGAGCGGGCCAGCTCGGGCCGGGGGTCCAGGAGGGGCGAGCGGGAGCCGGCCGGACAGGCCATGCCTGCCCGCGATTCCTCTGAGAGGCGGAGCAAAGCCGGCAGCTCCAGCAAGGTCAGCAGCCGCTCTGAGAGCTTCCAGAGAGTCCCGGATGGGAGGTAATTCAGAACCACTGTTAAAGCTTTACAGCACGTACCTAAGCTCCAGACCTGAACCCTCACAACTTTGAACTTCGTCATGAAGTCAGTAGTCACCTTTTATTCCACATTTGTATGTGTTACTTACTGAAATGCACCTCACACGACCTGCTTTAGCTTCAAGGAGAGATGTCTGCACCTAGTAATTAACCCACAGAAGCAGTTAAGAGGCAGTTTTTTCACAAAGCAGGCTCATTAAGATATGTACATGATAGCTTTCACAGACTGTTTAGAATTATATATTTGCATGCCATTATCCATAACATATTATTCAGGTGTTTTTATAATGTTCAAATGTGTAATAGCCCTGTGTGTTCCCTGACGATGACGCCCAGGAGTGACTTCACAGAGGGCAAGCAAGGAACTAGTGGGCAGCACCCGTCTGTAAGCCCCGCCCACAGTGGCAGTGGCAGAGGCTCCGCCCCCCCACTGGTGCGTCTGACGCCAGAAGAGACCAAGGACAAAGAGAGCAGCTGCTCCAATGCCTGAGCCCGCTACCCTCGGATGTCTGTACCCCACGGGGACCAACCTCCCTGACCTGGGTCCCCTTCTTTCACACTAAAGAGGCCTTATGACTCAGGCGAGTACACTAACTCCTGGAGAGCCACACCCCTGCTGACCTCACGGGCCATACCAAATCCCTCCATATCTTGAGCGCATGGTGAAATTAAGATCGCTGTTGAGCGATCGCATCACGTGAGTGAGACCAAGGTCAGAGGAAAGTGCTGTTCTCCAGGACCAGGTTTGCACCATGCAATGCCTCGGTCAAAGCCACTTGTAATTATACATGTAAACACTATGAATGTAGAATATACACTGGCATAAAAGTGGTATTGTTATAGAGTTTTGTTTTTCTGAATCCAATCAACACTGGAATCTAGTCCAAACACTGAATTTTGGTGGAGGGTAAAAGTCCATGAAGAATGCACAGCAGACTTCAAAGGTGTGCTACATGGTAGTGTGGTTTTGAAAAATGCTTTGTTTGAGAGATTCTGACAGGAGTCCACAGGAAAGAATCTCATCGTGCCACAACATCGTGAAACATTAGCCATGATAGTCACTGTTTTTTTCTCTTAAATAGTTCTTTGTTTTGTAGTTGGTCTTCTAGCATATTTGTAAGCAGCATTTTGTTTTTGATGAAAAACGATAAAATAGCTTGATACAATCAAAAAAGATTTTGATTTAGGTTTGCTGTATTTAAAATCTTCCATGTTTCCAAGTTTGCAATATTCAGTGTTCAGCATTTCCATGGAGATAGTTTTCAAACAGCTCTGAGCTCTGACACTAGATATATTTATTAAATAAATAAAGCAGGTGATGTCAAGATACAATGATGGTAGTGTTTCTACCTTGATTGTTTAACACAGTTTGCTAGTATATACAATATATTATGCTATAGTCAAGATACTATTTGTTTCTCCAACCTCTCAACTGATTCAGACATTAATGCATAAATAGGTCTTCTCAGTATTAATGATTATACATGTGGATGTATTCAAGAGAGCACCTGACATTTAATAAGTGCTAATGAATTTCATTTCAAAGCACATTTTTTTCATATCATTTTGTTTTAAAAAATTATGCTTTACTCAGCAACAAAATAAGCTTTGACTTTCATCAGTCTCACATTGTTTTACATTTCCTCAGAGTCAGTTCATAGCATAGCACACTACAGATGATCACAATATTTACGTGTAAAGTTGTCACTTTTTTCCTTAAAATTGCATGCACCAGAAACCCAAGCAACTATATATACACTACATAAACAGCTATTACGCATTATAGCAAAAAAAAAAGCCTGACCCGGGAACATGTGTTGAACGTCAAAATTAACATTCACTCTTTGATTATGGAATACTGTGTTAAAATAGATTAAAGAAACATGGGTAGATTTTTAGTCATATGTTAGAGATGAGATGATATAATCTTGTCTGTCGTAGGAATTATAGTTTACAGACCAGTTTGATTACTAGGTGCAATCATTGCAAGAAAATGCAGGACAGCATATTAGTTAGCCCTGAATTTTTGTGTGGTGTTCTACTGTGATACAACAGTACCGAAGTGCAGAACAGTGTCATTCTTCAGTTAGGAAAACATGCATGAATGTGGTCTGTTCTCTGTTATAGTGATTTTTTTTTTTCCAATTACTGAAGTAAGATCACATTTGAACCATCAGAAAGGATTGGAATTACTTTTTAAATGGAAAAGCTCATGATTAAGATGTAAAGAGAAACCACAAAATAATAATAATGTTCCACTTAAATATGTGGAACATTATGTGTTTGCTGAATGATACTGCAGTTCGCAGAATTTCAAGAAGATTTTATTAAGCTTTATTTGACCCTTTTCCATAGTTTTGTTGTCATCTTCTGCTACAAGTCATCAGTGTTTCTACCCATGCTGATATGTCCAAAGCAATTCTTAAGTGGTGCCCATGAACTTAATGGTTGTTTTTTTTTTACTCTTTAAAAATGCTCTTGAAATCCCTGTTGTGAGGCATTGAAATGTGGAATATGCTGTATTTATTAGTGTGATATGTGCATTATATGATGGTATGATAGCTTAGGACAGCACAGTTTTGCCACTAGGAAAGAGACAATGTTCTGCCTCGTAATGTATGTTGAGTCTCATAAAGCCTGGCAGCTACTGTCAAAAGGGAATCCACAAAGTGCAAAAAACACAGATGAGTGTGTAACACTAAAAAATAGCTTTGTTGGTGAGCATTAGTGTAGTATAGTGCACCTTAATACAGTAGGTGGTCAGTGAATGCTTTCTAGACTGTAGATCACAGATGCTGGCCCTCCAGTCCTTGGCTTTTGCAGGCTTGCTGTTTTCTTTTATGTTTTTCCAAAGGAACGAACTTCAGGGGACATTGGCTGTGTTGTTTTTTTCTAAAAAGAAAAAAGAAAAAACAATAATGCCAGAAATACCTCTGCAGAGCTCAATGTGGCAGCAGCTTTTTGTCCAAAAAGCATTCAAGTGGCCTACTGGTTCTTTGGGTCCGTTCTGTTCTGTTGTGATGGGGAATCTCAAAAAACCCACAGCCTCTTGCCTGCTAATTATCATGTTTCTCTTACCACAAATACCTGTTTAGAATATGGCTTTCAAGCATTAGGTGCCAGTTCTGTTCAGATCAGAGATTGTTTTTGAAATTTAACAGGAGACAGCTGTAGTCATTTTTAGTTATGTGAAATTATCATGCCACCATTTCTTCTTCTCTCTTTATTTTGTGTCAAGCTCTTGTCTTTGTCACCGTTCAGTCATAGCAAATCAGCCTGTCAGCCATCCTACTCATTGTGGGGAAAACCCGAACATGAAGAATTCACAAATCTGTTTTTAGCTGACGCTTTGAACTGTTTCCTGCACCAAAATTTCACTATGTGGATTTTTACACTATCAGAAGACAAATTATTCAGTTAAAGGGAAACTGGACATTTTGCTTTAAACATTTCATTATGGCAATATTTTATACAATCTGTCTGACTTTGCAAGAGGTCTGTTGTTCGTTGTTCTGTGTATACCTTAAAATAGTTTGATCCAGCATGCAAGAGGTCTATTGTGCTTTGTATACCTTAAACTAGTTTGATCCAGCATTTTTATAAGTGCATTTTGCTCTTTAATTAATTTTTTCTTTCATGCACAGGTCAAATCATGTTAACTATTGTAATGCTCTTTTAGTATTTTACTAATTGTTTCATTTTATATGATGTATTTCTTTTTAATAACATCCCTTTTAAATAAAGTATTTCAATGCAAACGCATGAGAGCTGTGTTATACATGCACCATTCAAGATATATTTTCTTTATTTCTGTGAGGTTGTAGAATGGTTTCAGCAAGTTGAGCATAAGATGAAGTTTGGTTGAAGTACAGATAGTGCTGTGTTCCTTGTCAGGCATCAGATAGCTTTTTTGATTGGGCATAGTAAGGCCTTTTCCTGCTTTCTGTAAAAGAGTAAACAGCATGCAGTCAAGTACACTTTCCAACTCCCTGACGATTTAATTCAAGTTTGCACAGATTACGAATGGCAGTACTCTAGAATTTAACCGCCATGTTTTTCCCAGTAGTCCATGTGCCGGTACTCTACATTGTCTTTTGAGTCAACACTACAAAATAAGCCCACAAAAATGACAGCTGGTGGGGGGAAAACCCCAGTGGTTAAGCCACACCTTGTATTTTCTTCCTCTCCTTAGAAAGTGGTCCTGGATCAGAATAAACATGTAATGGTTAGGAGAAAATGGACTGCATGTTACCAATTGGTAAACTTTTATAGCTTCATTGATTAGTTTCATGCGGTCTTAGATTTTGTGTTGTTTATTGTTCTCAGTTGCTGCTAGGGAGTCCCAACGTTATCCTCACTTGTGACTTGGAACCGTTCACCTCATATTCATCTGCTGTGTAAATCAATGGAGCATGTCAGAATAATAAATGAAAACACATTACTCAGAAAACATACTCTGAGGACACTGATTTAAATGCCTTTATTAGCAGGTAAATTGACATCATACGTTGATATTTTGTGCATTAAATGCCTGGTCAGCAAGGAACTCAATGGAATTGAATAGGAAATAAATATAATCACCCTTGGCAAAACTACAGCACCTGGATGTAGAAAAGAATGCAGTTACGATGTTTTTGAAGTACAGGTAAAGGTAGTGGTGTTTTTAAGATGCATTCCAGATTTGCCACTTTTTTGGGCTCCAAATGCCTCATTGTCAAGGGTCCTGGGATGATTACTTGGTGATGTCAACAAAAATGGATTCTGTGAATTGCAGAAGGAGCTACAGATGATCTTAATTCAGCCAACAGAAGGAGGTGAAGATGGCATTGAGCCTATGGGAAAAGAGATTTTGATATAAAGGGGGACATGGCAGGAGCACGTAGCTAAGGTAATTAGATGGCACAGAAATTAAAGATAGGGTATAAAAAGCAAACGAAGAAACGCACAATTTTTATCCCTCAGTTATTAAATAAATTATGTCTACACATAATTTTTTTTTTTTGTGGTGAGTCATTCTCTCGTAGATGCAGTGCAAACCTTAGGAAAAATACATCAACATGTAGATGGATCCATGCACAAAAAGAAGCACAGTTTCTTTGCTGCAAAATATTCCTTGACATAATTGTTTTACGTGGATTGTAGATTATGCTAATTATGGTGAGTGCGTAAGTACATTTCCCACGAGAATTTGGTAATACGAGCTTGTATGACGCACATTTGCATTCATGCTTCGAAACCAAGCAAAGAGATTCACGAAACCATTGAACTCTCAGAAGTTCGTGAGTTACCGGCGTCTGCTGACTATGTAGGAGTGACAACGGCTTCCCTGTGCTCCAGTATTCCGGAGATGAAACATACATAGCTACTGCCAAAATATATTACCTTTTCCTTTCCGGAACAAACGGAGCCTTGTTTTAATAAGCAGTCGAAGTTAATTTATGTAAAGAATAACAAATCGGAATGACTCCACATGAGGCGTTTGATTTACTGTGATTTTTTATGCGTATGTGGCAGTAGAGGACATTTCTGTGGTCATTTCCCCAGAAACATTTAGGCGAGAAAGGATTTGTTAAGACCGAAAGTCGGAGGGTGCCGATATACAAATTCCGAAACTCCCAAGGGATTTCTCGGGGGTGGGAAGGGGGATTCGCAAGGACCAGGAGAAGACAGTGCGCCCTTCGTCTCCCTCCAGTCTGCCTTGCTTCCAAAAACATCTTCTGAAAAGAAGCACTGTGGACGGTTGTACTCGGTCCAGTAGCTCGAACCGTTTGAATATGGGATCTCCACCGGCTCGGCTGCTGCTCTTCATCTGGTTAATCATACCTTTCTGTGGAACGGAGAAAGCGAGACAGAGGGGTCTACGCCAGAGGGATGCTGAAATTATTGAAAAAGTAAGATGCAAATATTCTAAACTTGTATGCAGACTTTGATAGTGCATTACATTGCGTTGGGGTACAGTACAGTAGTACAGTCTCGCGTTATTGTTTAATTGATACAATAGAGCACTTAATTAAATTTCAGTAGAAGTATTGTATTTTCCCGTTAGTTTATAGACTCAGACAAAGCTGGCATATCTTAGTCAGCACGTTGCATGTGCTTTGTGTTGTATTACTGAACAATAGAGCTCTGTTTGCAAGGTGGGTTGTTTTTTCTTGGTCTGTCTTTCATTTTAGACTAATGCCATTGGCTACCTGCCCTAATCAGTTTAGCAAGTTTTACTCTTTAATGTAGCCAGCCGATCGCTTAATTTTTAGTGAAAATTCTTTTTTTTTTCACACAATTCACAAAATTTTTTCACAAAAATTCATTTTTTCACACAATTCATTTTTTAATGAATTGTGTGGCTGCAATGTGTAGTAAATTAATTTTTACAGATGTTAAAGAGCAAAACGCCAGTGTTTGCATACTTACGTTGAATACAATGACGTCATACCTGAGGGTGGGGGAAAAAACAATCACAGTTCGGCCCAATATGGAACACAGACTGAGTGGTTTTACTTCGCTGAGTCAGATCAGCAGACCATTTGAATCCGTGTGATCTTTATATTGTGGTACTGCAGTCACAGCATATGGGTTGGCAAGGATCCTGCATATGTTAACCGCAGGAACTGTCTCAGCAATGGGAAGTGATGAACAGTCTGGGTAACTGCCAATGTTTATTGATTAAAAGAAAGAAAAGGAGACCTTACATTTTTGTGGAGTCCATAAAAAAGAATGAGAAGCTCTGAGAAGAGCTCTAAGTGTTACATAAAGACTGGTAAGGGGTTGAGTTGAAATTAGGGCAAGAGGTAGAATCTGATACTGTTAAAGTGGGTGACCATTTGTCACATATGTCTGTAACAGATTCTGAGCCAGCAGGAAGAAATGGTAAGAAGAAAGAATAAGAAGAAATGGTACCTTTTTTGACACTGTTTATGTCACATTCTAGTGCACTGGAAGAGATACAGACAAGCAGAACTGTACCAGACACTCCACAGATGCCCAGTCCACTCATGTAAACGGGGTAATATTTCCATTAGAATCCATCCAGCCACACAGACATGGCGCTGTGTGTCCCGGCTCCTCGCCAAGCTTCCTCCTGGTGCTCTGCCAAGTGTAGCCTGCTTTTACCTGTGCTTAGATGCCAGCAGTAACCCATGCATGCTGGATTGATGATTCTTCAATGATGGCACATGGCTCCAACCTCTCCTCCTGGTATCATTGAACTGTACAACCTAACAGTATGTGTGTGTGTGTGTGTGTGTGTAGGTGAATATAGCCCTGTAGGGCACTTTGAAGTACAGGGCTTTCTTGTGCGTTTATGGAGTTAATAGAAAATGCAGATGTCTACTTTAAGGGACAGCAGTTCCTTTCATTGCTGTATATTGTCTCCGGAAACACTCACAAATGAAGCAGAGAAATTTTTTTGCTCTTAGCTGCTTTTTATAATGGAGGCCTATGGCATTTTTTTCTTGCACTCATGCAAATAAATCTGATAAATGCACGGGTGAAAAATGTTAAAAATCTGCTCTGAGTGAGTTGCATATGTATCCCAGATTTACCCTGGCGTATGTTTGCCAAGAGGCTGCTGCTTGCACCACATTTTGAGCTTGGTTTCATGTTAAACCCTGCAGGGCTACTATGCCTGGGTAAAAATAAGGAAGTCTGCTCATTCAAATTCTCTCCTGAAGCCTCTTCAACTCTTTATGTGGCTAAAATGAGTAAAAAATATCACTGATCATCTGAAGTGACCATTAAAGCCATGAGTGTGCCAGGCGACTGCATTCTGCTGTGATAAAATGGTACCCTTGCGTTACAAGAACTAATGCCAGCTGCATCTGGGCTGCAGTTCCACAGAACGTGGATAGAGAGGTCAATAAAGGAGCCAAATTGATAGTTGTGTGTGTTTGGCTTCTCTAAATAGATGCATTTCTAAAATTAACCAAGACTTGGATGATCTAGACAACAAAGACAGAGTCGGTCCAGAATAAATATGATCCTGCTAAACATTTTCCTTTTCTTTTTAGACAGACATTGAAGAGTTTGGAGGTGCACTGTTAGATGGAGTAGGTTTCAAACCACATTATAAAAAAAGGACGGCTCTAACTAGATACCAGTTTATGTTGATGAGTTTTTGCTACATAAAATAAAGCTTTATTTCCAGCCCACCTGTAAAATCTGGCCTTCTCTGTCTCTACCCCCGAGTGCAATGCCAAGATGGTACACAAACCGCCTGTGGCCTCTGATTACCCTTAATCCCTCCAAAGGAACCAGCGGAGCTGCAGCTGAGGAGCTGCTAAACCTCTTCCTAGAGAGTCGCAATCCTGCAGACTCTCCCTCTCTGTCCCGCAACCATCAATCACCGGGTTTTGTTGCACAAGCTAAACTTAAGACTGTAATCAAATGGATTTAGCAGATGAATGGGTGGCTGAAGCATGATCCAGAGGAAACTGCTGTTCTCTGGGACCAGGCTCGTCTACCTGGGACTTACAGTGGCTAAATGGAAGGCGAGTCTGTCATTTCCATACAAAGGACACTCAGACAGGATGCTAATTGTGTCCAGAATAACATTGCTAGTATAAGAACTCAGAAGCACCAGAAGGTTTGACCACTGTGTCCTTTTCCAGACCTCTGCAATTTGGGTTATGTTTGCCCAATCACAATGTCAGCCACGTGGTCCCCGTCCTCAGCCGCTCGTCTGGGAATGTGCTGATTGGGCCCTCATTATCCTCACAGAGCGGTTCAGGTGATGCGCTTCCATGGCAACCCGATGGATAAAACAGGCCTGGCGGTTCTGCCTGGATCACATTTCTTACTTTTGTCTAGACTGCCGAAATTCCCGCTCAGTAATTGCATCCCTTACGCGACTCTGGATCTTTCTGCTCTGGACCGTAACCGTTTTGGAGGTGCACGGCGAACGGTCGGTACGCGGGGGTAGGGCTTTTTTGCGCGTGGACACGTTTGCACACGTTCTCAAATAGCTTTGCTGGTATGTAAGCTTTTCCTTAGCCGCAATTCATCCGAGTGCACAAGGCTTTGCAGCCTGGCGGTTTGCCAGCCACAGCTGCCCTTCGTCCAGTGAGCTGACGTGCCCCTCACTCATTTATGCAGATGTGTGTTTAAGTCCTGTGCAGCAGAATTCTGAAGACTTATGGCACCATAAAATACAATGCAAAAACATTCAGTCCAGACCCACCTTCCCACACACAACCTCACACTGTTTCACACCAATACCTAATAGTATTAGCTCCTAACAGTTTTAATGTGGTACATTCAGGGATATAAGTAATGGAATTTCCACATGCTCACATTAAGGTATGAACAAAGACCACATGCTAGGAGATGAAATTATGTTTGCACCACATCCTTTTTGTGTGCTGTTGGGGGATTTTTGTGTTTTTTTTTACAGGGCAGATGGTCTGTGTTTGAAACTGCCAGAGAGAAAGTCAGCTGCCTTGTCTCTCTTTCCCGACAGCATCTGTGTAAACAGCGATGGGGTTAGATTGTGAATCACGGTGCAGTGTCATGAACCCCTGACCGCAGACATGGGCTGACTCAGGCTTGCTCTCAGCGAACAGATACAAGCTTTGGTCTTCTTGTCCTGTTCGTGTTCTTTCTAGAAAACATTAAATTGAGCTTGGTCAATGAATAACCTTTCAGAGACAGGCTGCAGTGAAAATCATAAATTTTAATCTAATATGCTGTTTAGGTTGCGTGGGGTTGTCTACATAGAGACACTTCAGGGTTAGTGCATTATTTTAGAAAAATGTGGAAAAATGCAAATTTATGCTTTAAATGCATGTAGTGGAGCTCAGCTGAAAAGGGGTTTCCAGGAAACCTGACATCACAGAAACAGTGAGACGTTACTGTTCTTCTCACAGTAAGAAGAGACCACCCCTTGAGATGAGGTCACGACCCAGGTTTGGTAGATAAATGGGCAAATGTTTAACACAAGCAAGTGTCGGCTCAGGGTGACCAGATGGGGTAATTATCACAGTCAATGGATGGCTTTTACCAAACTTTTAGCACTAACATTTAGTGCACAGCAGTTTATGACTGCGGAGTGATTACCTTTGTTAAACCATGGCACCGCAATTGCACACCGAGAACCTAGGGGGCATGGTAAAAAAATATATACCTCCTACTCACTGACTCACTCAATCCAGCCCCGTTCAGGCCTTAGCCAGAACCTAATGTGCTTCCCTCTCTCTTTCACACTGGGCTTTCCAGGAAAAAAGATGGTACCAAGTTTCATGTTAAGAATAAACCTGACAAGGCTTGATTTACTGTCTCCAGCATGATCATATGGCTCCAAGACCAAAGGAAGAATCTGAGACAGGATATCCTGCAATTCCAGTCTCTGTATCCTGTCAAAACGGGGCAGCCCCTCTCTCTCTCTCCACTGAGTGCCCTGCTGTGCAGTGCACGGGGGGGGCTCAGCAGTATCTGCTGAGCAGTTCTCCTTCTTCCCTTTTCCAGTACAACGGCTGCCTACAGGGCCCACCTGGCACCCCAGGCAGGGAGGGGAATCCGGGTGTGAATGGCATCCCTGGCACGCCTGGCATCCCGGGCCGGGACGGGCTGAAGGGCGAGAAGGGGGAGTGCATGAGGGAGATCTTTGAGGAGCCCTGGAGGCCCAACTACAAGCAGTGTGCTTGGAACTCGCTCAACTACGGCATTGACCTGGGCAAGATTGCGGTGAGTTCACACAAAGCCAGTCACAGCCCTGTCTGGGGGAAAGGTCTCATGAAAACTCATTTGAAATGGTCAACAAAAAGAGACAAATCATAAAAATTTTATATACAAACAACGTTTCCCAATTTGTGCCCGATATTCAAAATGAAACCCAAGTGAAGCCTTTGGTCGACTACTTTTTTGACATTGCCCAAGTATGAATCAGTCCTGATCCACTAACATATGCATGTGATTATGATGATTATGGATTAAACCCAGACCTAATCCTGAGGTGTGTTTTGGAGTGCGCTAGTATGAGGCTTTATGTTCACCACGGCGCCCCCTGCAGGAATGCACGTTCACCAAGCTGCGGTCGGACAGCGCGTTGCGGGTGCTGTTCAGTGGCTCCTTGCGGCTCAAGTGCAAGACTGCCTGCTGCCAGCGCTGGTACTTCACCTTCAACGGCGCAGAGTGCACGGGCCCACTGCCCATAGAGTCCATCATCTACCTGGACCAGGGCAGCCCTGAGCTCAACTCCACCATCAACATACACCGCACCTCTGCAGGTAAGGGCACTGCGGCTGACCCCCTTCTACACAGCCATCAGTCTCCCCACCCAGAGGGACTGTAGTGAACGCCAGGGTCTAATTGTGGAATTTCAACAGCGTGTTGATCTGTGAAGATATTCGATTTATGAAGTGATTTAGTTCGCTCAACACATATCACTACTTATTCAAGATGACCACACATGCTTCATAGTACTCGTCATGTGGAATCAACAGGTGTGCAGAAAGTCTCAGTACTTTGTCAGATTGTGAGATAACAGTATATTTATATTGCTGGAGCAGGTGTCGTTGCTTGCCAAAAAAAAAAACTGTTGACTGAGACAGAAAACGTGACAGCATGCTTTTGTTTGTTCTTACGGTATGTATTTTTCAAAACAGAATAGAGATTTCATCTGTGAAGGGTTATGATTTCGGTATGCTATCAGTGGGAGCGGGTGAGAGGCGGGGGTGTTTTCCATGCCTCCGGCAGCGAGTGCTGTGCAGCGATGCAGCCAGGCTGTAATTACGGGCAGCTCAGAGGTATTTCTGTGTGCGGGGAGGTTTGGGGCGGCTCTGGAGGCCTTCCCGCCACGCCAGATTAGCACGCTCGCTTGGCGATTCTCTCCCCCCCCTGCCGGGAAGTGCGCCGCCATGAAGGCGCGAAACAAAGCCGTAAGCGCCGCGGTGCTAGTGACACTGCCCGGCTGACCCTGGCGCTCCTCTGTACCACAGTGGAAGGTCTGTGTGAGGGCATCCACGCCGGCCTGGTGGACGTGGCCATCTGGGTGGGCACCTGCGCCGACTACCCCCGCGGCGACGCCTCTACGGGCTGGAACTCCGTCTCCAGGGTGATCATCGAGGAGCTGCCCAAGTGACCCCATCCCACCCCACGCCTTCCCCTCCCTCACCTCAGGCACCCTGGCTCCGTCAATATGCCCCCCCCCCCCCCCTCCACTGTGCAATGTGAGTCTCGCCTGGTAGGGGGAGGGGAAAGTAGAAGGTCTGCCGGCTTTTTAATTGCCCCTCTGCAATTGTCATCTTGAATGTCATTAATAACAGTTATGAGTTGTGGATAAGGCTTTTGGGCAGGATTTAATCTGAACTTTGACCACCTGCTAGGCACAAATGAGGAATTTGTTACAACTGGCATCATTTTGACTTATTCAAGGGCTGTTGGTTCTACCTCGGTTGAAAAACCGCTATTAGCTCCATGCTCATCATTTTGGATTAACTGACCAATTTGCTTTAGCCTAGCCTAATGATCTTTTACTATCCTGCGGTAACAATGGTCAATATTTCAGTTTCAGTACATTGTATTTTCATGTTTTTTATGAGATTACTCAACATTAATTGTAACACTTGTTATCAAAGTTGCTATCACAACATTTTTTTTTTACTTTTATATAAAATGCATTTGTTTTTACTAATCCTTGTTTTGGTACCTGCGCTATGTATATTTTAAAACACTTGCAAAGGCTTAGCTTTCACTGTATGTGTTATGCAAATCAAAATGTATTAAAACAAAAACATTTGTATCCCCCTCATTTTACATAACATGGGTAAAGGAATATTATCCCCATCAGCAGTTCTCCAACACGTTACAGTACAGATTTTCAATAGATGAACACCACAAAACAATTCACAGAAGGCTGATGGGAACTGGAGTCCAGAGGCAATTAAATGTCCCCTACAACCTCTGGTCCTACACTGGGAGGACTCACCTCCAATAAACCCCACTCCAGAACATCTGTGGTGCTGTCAGTCAGTAGTTTACAGACATTCCATATATATGCTGCAGTTATGTAATCAAGATCACCAAGAGGAATTAGGGTCCAGGAACCTATATTTTAAAACCCAAAGGGTTTTATGTACTGTACAAGCAGATATGTTTACCAGTAATGTGTTTGTATACAGCAACTTTGTGTTATTGTGCGTCTGTTATGTTTTTGACGATGCCTGTCCCTGAGATCACATAAAACAATGTGTTAAAAATAAAAACTGTCAAAAACGTGTTGTCTTTAAAAACAAAGTACCTGACTCTATCTGAGTCAAAACATCTGGTACCACAAACAATTGTACAAAAACCAAATTGACAAAATGATTTTGTTTGTAAAATAATAAAAGAAGAAATTATAGATTAAGGACAACTGTTAAAAAAGCATCATTAGGAAGCAATGGATTAAAAAAAAGTTGGACATAAAAAAATGAATGAATGGCAGTCAAGTCAAGCCTGATCCTGTATATGACTGGACTGTGCTGTTTGTTAGCTCTGGATAATAAAACAGTTTTGTTACGTGTTAGCACTTGTTGAGAGTCTACAGCGGCCTGCACTGACAAGATGATAAAACATCCTTTGCATTGCCAGTATGAATAAGCAGAACTGCATTGAAGTACATCAAATTTCTCTGGAATTGTAAGGCGAACAGGCAAACTCCAAGTGGAGTGAAAAGTAAACTGCATGTTATCATCATCAAACGTGGCATTTTAGAATCCATTTTAGAATGTCTGAAATGCAGCCAAGTGAAATAATCTTTTAATTTCACAATCTTAACCAACACAGCCTTCAGTGGCTGTGACTGCAGGATGTCATGCGGCATAGATCTGTCACCAGTACACAATAATGTATTTACCAAACCAATAAGTTAAACAAAGAAAACCCTCACCCTCTCTCTCTCACACACACGCACACACACACGCGTGCGCACACAGTCACAGCTATTTCTGCTGCCCTGTTTCCAAGTCACACTTGTAAAACTGTGCGTCGCTCCGTTTAAGATGTCAAAAACTTCCTGTCTGCAATCCTCTTCCACTGCTGGAAATGATGTCATATCCCTTTTCTTAGCAGGGACCAACTAGTGGGCAGATTCTTATTTAAAAACGCTAAATATTTCATTCTCATAAGGACCTCACATTTTAATGTGAAGCCAACCTGAAATGAATTCTGGGTAATGTGAGTCATTGAGATTTCAGAGATGACTTAACTGCAGATGCTGCTGAATCCACAGTTTCCACAGGCTTTCAGACAGTAACCAGTACAACATTAGGAAAGCAATCCAGGTCAGTTTGTACACACTCAGAAAGTGGAGCCGGGATGCTAGAGCTACGCCAATCATCTTCTTAGTGAGGAAGCACTGAATGTTGGTGGCACAGTGAAAAAGCTGACCTCTTGTCCCTTGTTTTGGTATTGTCATTCAACACCGTCACATGCATGGTGGGTCACTGTCAGGACTCTCGTCTCGGAGGCACGGGTGAGAAGAGACCCGCACGCCACCCCCCCGCGCGGTCCGGAGTCTCCAGAGAGCCTGTTGCCCCAAGCTCCGCCCTGGCTTCCATGACATGCGCCCCTGCCTCACTTGTGTCGGCCGAGGAGGAAGTGGGACACGTTCTCGTACACCACAAAGGTGATGCAGCAAGCGGGGGTGACCCTGATCAGGTTGGGCACCATGCCTTTGTAGAAGCCGACTGCCCCCTCGTTTCTACAGGAGAGAGAGGAAACCATCACCAGTGTGTCACAATCCAGGTGAATCAAACTCACTGCAAAAGTGACGGCTTTGTGGCTGTCAGGAAAAACAGAAAAATGGAGCCATGGTCCCTCCCACCACCTATCATTTTCAGCGATGTGATAATAGGATGAGGAGGCACATTTTTGTCGGTCTCTAGGTTAATAATCTTCCATGGGTAGCCCTTCTCACACTACTAAAGTAAAGTGTAAGTACTGTAAATATACAAGTGAAATCATGAACCAGAAAGGACACGTTCTCACGCTTGCATTAAACAGTCACGTGCCTATAAATGATCACACACTGATTAAATAAGAGCCAAGACAGTATTTTCAGTGCTGATGACTGGTTCTCACCAGTGCTGCTAAATATAAAGCTTTATGCAGACATACTTCCATTATCATTATGGTAAAGAACAAAGGCCTTTGTGGTGTTTGTCTTCTCTTAAGGAATGCGTGGGTAGAGGGTTTGCAATGTCATAGCCATCTCAAGGGATCGGGCTGTACAGACTTCCCCAAAGTGCTCATGTTTCTTTGCCACCATAGTGTTATCATTGTATTTTGGTGTCTCAGAGACTCCACATGCATCACTGTTCCACAAAGAGTAAACACTGGTCTGCCTAACTCAGTTAAGGACTGGTCAGAGTTTCTAACCTCTGTAATTCTCTGTGAGGAGCTCTGTGAATATCTGCTGCAAATAAAATGTATTTGGCCGTCAGAGCCCGTTTCAGTGTTGGTTTCTAAATTCTGCACCCAGCGTTTCATTACCACAGGCTTTTAGACCTGCAATGAGGAAAGTCAGAACTGAGGTATTCAGGTATTCTTGGTAAGTCAGGCAGCTCCTGGTTTACGGCAACTTATTCTGCTTAATATACTCCCTTGCATGTTGGAGATGAAGGGGTCGCTTATTTATAACTAATCCTGCACAAACCCGTTCTCTCTAGAGCTGAACTTAAAAGCTCATGGGAGGTGGAAGAAAAACAAAGTTCGTGAAATTCGCGGAAATGTCAAAATATTTGCCTTCTCTGAATGCACTTCTCAAAATCTTTAGCCTAAATCGAGTTGCATGCATACTGGCTTCTTTCAAACACCACTGCTTAATGCTCTACTTCTGCTTTCAGCAGGCCCCTGGACACAGACTAGACAGTACGATCAGCTGGGTTTCAGGCTATTTGCACAAAGTCATTGGAGTTTATCTCCATCTGCATGTGAAAACTCTCAGAGCGACCTTGGCTTACCTCCACGTCCTCCTGATCACATCTACTGCACCGCCATACTTATTGTGCTGGTCCTGCAAGCGTGCACGAACCACCTGGTATGGGTATGTCGTGGCCACAGCGAAGATTTTGGACAGGGCTGCCATGGCAATATATTCCAGAGGATTCTGAGGGGGGAGAGCAGGAGGGAGACTGTGACTCACTTCTTTACAAGTCTCTCAGTAGCTGTTCCAGTGGCCACTAATTCTGACCGTGGCGCTTTCTGGAAAATGCCGTCTAATTTTCCCATATGGGAGACAGTAATTATAACAATATACAGGCCTGTTGTTTGTTATTTAGTTTTTAACTTACTCTTGTGTGACCAACATGTAGTCCCTTTGGGACTAAAATCATTCCAGAGACCTGGTTCCAAAACACCTCTAAAACTCACATATAATACAAAAATGTTGCATCTGACAACACAAGGACAAAAGACACAACATAATGTTGTATATTTTCTGGGTTAAGTGTGAAAACTAATCCTTCATATTATTTGTCAACTTTTTAACATATAACAGCCATTGGTGAACTTGGTGGAATAATTAGAACATTGCTTGCACCATGTACTCACCAGCTGTGCGTCTGACGACTCCTTCTTGTATTTGTTATAGTCTCTCTTCAGCTCCTCATATGCCATGAACTGCAGTGCACCATGGGATGTGCCAAACAGACCAGGCACAAAGCCCTACAGCACACAGCAAAGTATAAATAGCGCGTATGTACCAACCTGTCAAAATATGTTGGTCTTCAAATTCTACTTACAGATACAGAATTTCTGTGAAATTCAGTCACAGTCTTCATACTCACCACTTTTTTTTAGATTATTGCAACTTTTAAGAAGATTTCACTAAATCTAAATTTTGAAATGAAACAGGTTTCATGAAACCTATGAAACTCAAATGAAATAGGTTTCATTTCAAAAAGTAAAAATGAATCGAGCTGATCTCCTCCAGAAATATTATCGAGACAAACTTCTAAAGGTTTAAGCACATTCTTCACAATCAGGAGCTAAGCTCTTGTCAGGATTGCCACCTTCCACGCAAAGCAGCACCATGTGCTGCTTTTGTGGAAAAGTACAGCCCCCTAGTGGTCGGCGACAAAACAGCAACACGGAATTCAATGACGCAACATGCCATCATGTTACACTGCCAGGGGACTGAAACCTAATAGGCTACCAACATACATAGCTTGGAAAGTTTCCCTTACATAGACCACTGAAATGTCATTGAAATATACACCATTAGTACAGGTTTTAAGCAAGCCTTACCCTGTACAATCCTGGTATTCCCTCATGACGGTATATTTTCACAAGAGCATCCAGCATTCCCCTGTACTGCTTCTTGGATGGATCAGTGTTGTACTGCAGGACAAGGCGGGTCTTTGTTACCCAGATAGGATTTGTTATACAAAGGGTCAACGTTCCTGAGAACAAAGAGAAAAGGTTGGGTTTGCCAAAAAGAAAACAGTGAGGAGTTACACTAACCATACATTACAAAACTTTGACAAGACTCTGAAAAGACTTTTAAAAGACTAAAGTCTGACACCCTCTCACATCTAAAGACAATGTATCATTAGTCACAGAGTTTTTAGTCACAGACAACGATTTTGCAAAGACTGGGGATCTTGCAGGATCACTGTTTGCAAGACTGCAACTAGATTCCTTTTGAGATTATTTCCCATCATGCTCCTCGATATTACTGGTGCAGTCCAGCATTACAGGTTGCAACCCTGTATGCTCTCTGCTCAAGGCTGTTCAAAGATAAAATAAAAGTACACACAGTCAGCGTCACAGGTTTCAGCTCCATATGCCCTCTCTCGTTCATCAGAAGGGAAGAGAGTGAGTTCACAAATGTGTATCTCAATAGCTACACAGTTACACATCATGTACAAAATAAAATACAAAAATATACTATTATAGTATATTTAGAAAATACCCTTGCAGAGCCCAAATACATATTGCATATCACCACTATATGCATACGTAATAACCATTTACATATTTATAACATACGTATTTATAAAATAACATATAAGTAACATAAACAGCCCTCACCATTTTATAAAAAGACTCATGCAAGCTATATGCAAGATAAATTCACAAACATTCCATAGAACAATTCATATAAGAAATCATCATGCTTTGCTGTTTCCTCTTTGGTGCTGAGAGAGCTCACCTATTAGTTGTTGACAATGTCCATGTCACTATTTGCATCAGCCAAGACTAAACACTTATGATAATATTAAACACGGTTGATTTTATCAGAACGTCAAGACGAGAAAAAGACTGACTTAAAACAGCTCGGATTACCACCTTTCACCAAACGATCAAGATCATGTTAGCGCACCACAACTCTAGCAAAACTCTCATGATTTTATTCCGACATTGGAAATTTGTCTGCGACACTGAAATTGCTTGAAAGTCGTTTGGTGTAAGGCCGGCATTAGACGTAACACTCTGCAATCTTACTCATAACAACACAAGCTTGTATAATATGAAGTGGCATCCTTAAAGGTCATGACCTCTGCCAAACATAATGTTTTCAAGCAGTGTCATATGCTAACCTAGTGTTACTGTCTGGCTGTAAATAAAATATCTTAAACTATTGGTAATGAATGAGTGGGTTGTTTATGCTCTTGTGGTTGTGTTTTTATTAAAAGTAGGCTTGCACCCTGACCACTTCACAGGATTTTATGGGAACAAAACACCTTGCTCAAGGGGACAACTGGAGATCAGAACCCATGACACAAGATCAAAGCCTAGTGCAAATAGGTTTTATTAATGTCACTTGAGGCTTCAGAACCATGAGACACTGTTCGCGTCACCGTGGGCGAGTTCCTAACGCTAAACGCTTAAAGCTGTGTTTTTTCCCCCAATAGCACTCGACATTGATGTCAGACAATTCATATGACCTTGATGTTTATCAGCAGGGGTGTAAATTGCACCCCTGACACACAGCGGTTTGAGTCATACCAGGTCTGTACTGCAAGTAGGTTAACATACTAAGTATAAACCAATGAAATAATATAAGAATATTTTCTGAGGACTTTGTTTTTTTCCCCCTCACAGCTATATGCACTAATGAGGTGAATCCTATTAGTTTGTGAACAGCACATTTAACACTTACATCTCTGGAAAAAAAATCACATTTTTGCCAAAAAAAAATCCTCAGGGAGATATTCACCCAATGAGGAATTGTGCTGTTTTATACATGGCCAAAATCTGGGTCTAATCTGGGTCTGTGGAACATGCATTGTTTTTAATACATGGCAAAACTAAAGTCAAAGGTTACTGAAGTTCTGGTCCAAAGGGTACCCGTGTGACTTGTGTTGATTCAGCCCATCCCTTGCTGTGCCATGGAAGGCCATTCACTGACTCCTGCAGGTGTCCAGACTGAAGCAGTACTGACCTGCCTGTGCCGCTGAAACCAGGTGCTCTGTGGCTCTGAGCTCAGACTGCCGGCCTTCCTGATTGTACGCCTTTATTGCATTGTAGCTGTGGGCAGGTAAACAACCAACACAAAAGTAAACGGGCAATCTGAGAAGCACAAATTGTATTTTCTGCCGTTTCTGTTTGGCCTTCATTGTTTCCAAGAACTGGTATGAAAACTATCACACATATAGAATGAATGAAAACAATAACAATCCTTAAGCATGTAACATGCCTAGCTAGGTTACAAAGGAGTTTTTTTGATGATGAGCTGGTTGGACATCATCAGCATCATAGATCCATGTCCCTTCTGTGCGTGACAACAGATCTAAGATCAGTTTGCTCAAGACCAATCCTAACCCCAACATTAACTGTCAAATTTGGGATCTAATCCAGGATCAACTAATGTTGGAAGAAAGTAAGTACAGCAGTGTCATACTCACAAGAAAAAGTAGAGGCCCCAGGATGCTCCAGCTCCCCAAATATTAGGTGTCACCCCTTGGTAGAGGCCGCGAATTCCCTCTAGATGCCAGACGCTTTTCATACAGTTATATATCCCAGTGTATTTGGGCCTCAGTTCCAGTCCATCGCTCACTTTATATCAAACAAGGAAACACGATGTCAGATTGCTAAGTGACTCGTGCTGCGCCATACATAGCAAGGTAACTCGCTACCTATCCCGAGCCTTGCATCACCATTAGCTCAACACAGCCTGCAAAGAGCAAATTTCATATTTCTGGGGTTTGTATTCATACAGACGTATGTAGCTACGACTGGGTAATGCTACATTACGTTAGCCAAATTGTAATCTTCTGCTACCATGCTTTGATATGTTAGCAAGCCAGCTAAGGAAAGACATAAATTTTTATGTGGCTAACGTCATCTACCTAGCTATAAGGGGATCATCACACAAAAAGCAGCTTATTTACCCGGCTGAAACAATCAGAGCAAAGTGACAATACTGTTTAGTTAATTGGGTTTATCCCATTAGTCAAATATGAGATATGGCATCACTCACCAGCAAACCTGATTTTGACAAGATCAAGGGGGTGAAGCACCAAAGTCGACACGACTCCTCCGCTCAGTCCTGCCACTAAATTTTCGTATTTGACATGACCGAAGAGGCGCCGAAGACTCCCCGTCCTGGAGAGAGGCGTGCTCGGAGCGTCCGGGGCGACCGGGAGCGCTGAAGCGCTGGCCTGACTCGAAGCGGGGCTCATGTCTGTTTAATTTCACGCTAAGTTAGCAAAATAAAAAATATTGAGCCAGATACGGTGGCTCACTAGCTAGCTACTTTAGCAACTGCACTGCTGCGAAATGTCATTTGTCTTGCAAATTTAAGTTAATGTTAGCTGCATGTCGCCAGTCCTCTCAAATAACGATACGCACCTCTCAAAGACATGATACCCACGTTGCGGCAACGCGGCTCCCTCTCGCTCATGACCTTTACCAGGTTAGCCAACAGGCGAGCGAAATTTAGGAAATATGACGTAACACGGTGCACTACATATCCCACAATGCAACATTTAAATGGACAGTAACCCCATAATGTAAGAAGCGCGTCTCAAGCAAAGTTTGTTAACTCGTGACTTTTCGTAGCAAGGCGGTGGCTTTCCATTTAGAATCTGTAAACTTGTCGTGGGTCTGCAACCTTCACGTGTTAACCCAATAACAAGTTAAAAATAAATGCGTCTCAGCTGACAGCACGAGAAAAAAAAATTACTAGCTAAATCACAGAAAAATATCAGGGCCGTAACGTTACCTGTTTGTACATTATTATGACGTGGACGCGTCTAGTTCGTGTGTTTAACTGTGTGGAAACCCACTTTCTAGTTTCTTGGCCACAGTTTTAAGACCTGCTAACAAGATTATTTTCATCGCCTGGTAGATAACGCGCGATTACTCCAATCCTGTAGGTGGCAGCACAAAAAAATGGAACAGTCTCTATGATGTCGATGGCAGAGTCCTGTACACATGTGACCCGCACGACCCTTGACGCAATAAACACATGTCTACATTGGGGTTTATGGGGCTAGTTGATTTATCTGTGAAATAACAGCCAGCAGAAAATAAGCTTGAGCACACAGCGTAAGAAATAATGAAAGTGAAGGTTCTGTGCAGAAATCCGGATGATTATGTTCGTGAAACAACGAAAGATATACAGCGTGGTAAGTGTAGTCAGTCGTCTCACTCCCTCATCTGTCTCCTTACAAACGAGCCGCTTTGCCTTCTTTGATAATCAGCTATTTCTTTTTTCCAGTTCCCAGGAACTATGACCCATCTCTTCACCCGTTTGAGGTGCCGAGAGAGTACACCCGCGCCCTGAATGCAACCAAACTGGAGCGGGTGTTTGCGAAGCCCTTCCTGGCTTCTTTGGACGGTCACAGGGATGGAGTCAACTGCATGGCAAAGCATCCAAAGAGTCTGTCCACGTTACTGTCCGGATCGTGTGATGGAGAGGTTGCTATATATTTTAACATCTATAAACGTATAGTTTAAGTAGTTGGGGTCCTGGTCACGTGTTTCATTGTTGACACTGTTGCCAAATTTTCTAATTCATTACATTACGTAATTATAATTTAGCAGGGGCTCCTTATCCATATTGACTTGCATAGGTTTCAGCTGGATATTTACTGAAGCAATTCTGGGTTAAGCACATTTCCCAGGGCAGTGGGCCCAAGGCACAGCCGCAGTGTCCCAGCGGGGAATTGAACCAAAAACATTTCGGTTACGAGACCCGCTCCTTACCACGAAGCTGCACTACCGCTCCATGGAATCCGTGGAATCTTGCGGGATGTACCTCTGACTGTATTGATTGCTCGACAATAAAATACGCGAGTTTTTGTGTTTACACTGTTACACGGCTTAAACGCTTCACTGAAATCGAGCAGATTACAGTCAATCAAAATAGACTACAGCCTCCATCAAATATTCACTTTTTTATTTCATTGCTTGTGTATGTGTTGTACATTATTTTTATTGCCACTATCCCACCATGTCAAAGGTGGTTGTCACCCTGCTGAATGTTCAGCACCATTTAACGGTATTGTCCCAGTCCCACGGATAAAAGGAAACTGTCCGCAGCCCAGGTTAATTCATGAAGTGCTATTCTCAAGTGCATAGAGTGCACTTTCACCCTAAAGGGGTTGATCTTTATAGATGGAAAAAACCCTCCATGTTCCACTTGTAGGGCTTTCTTAGACAGCTTTGTGTATCATTGTGACATTTTCTTTCATGTAAAGTTTGATTTCAGTGGAGCATGTGATCTGTGCTCCCGCAGGTGAAAGTGTGGAACCTGACCAAACAAGAATGTGTGCGGACTCTTCAGGCACACGAAGGCTTCGTTAGGGGAATGTGTCCCCGCTTCTGTGGCACCTCCTTTTTCACGGTAGCTATCACACCTTGCTTTGTCCCTGTTGCTCTCCCCCTGTGTTTGATTGCAGAGATACAATTTCACCTTCCTTATAAGTGGCAGTGCTTTTAAAGCTCACCTTGAGTGCTTCTGTGAAGAAACAAAACTAGAGAAAACTACTTGATTGGACATACTGAATATTTACCAACCTGGTAAAGCGTGTTTAATTTATCAAATTTTGTATGTTCTACTAGATACTTTGCAGGTGTTGACTTTCCTTCTGAAATGCACAGCATTTCCCAGCAACTAGAGTGAACTATTGTGTTTAACTGTGCGTTACAGGTTGGCGATGATAGGACCATCAAACAGTGGAAAATGGAGGCACCAGGCTACGGAGAGGAAGAGGAGCCTCTGAATACTATTCTGGGGAAGGTAGGGATTGGGGTGGAACAGGAATGTGTGATTTAGTAAGCCAGCATGGAACAATTCACAGCCACATACCAGTAACACGTACCCAGAAACATTTTCACATAAACTGGCAGTTTGTCGTCTAATTTTGGAAAGGCAATTAAGGATAGATATGGTTCGTGCTGGCGGGTAGTCTGTGAAAAGCCTATGACGACCATGTCTTTGCTTACCACTCCCTGCAGGCAGTGTACACTGGCATTGACCACCACTGGAAGGAGGGTGTCTTTGCGACGTGTGGCCAGCAGGTGGACATCTGGGACGAGCAGAGGAGCAGCCCCATCCGCTCCTTCACCTGGGGAGTGGACAGCTTCAGCTGTGTCCGCTTCAACCCTGTGGAGGTGACTGCAGCCCTCTCTCTCTCACTCCACCCCCCCACTTAGAACTTATGCAGACGGAAGGAGAGGCAGTGTAGTGAGTGAACTGTTGTTTTAATCTCCGAGAATAAACACAGATCTCTTGAGTCAGTACCTCGTCTGCCAGATTTACTTGTTACAAATGCATGGTAGACTTTTCATTTAGTTGCAGGTAACATGAGCTACAGAGACTTATACAGAGAAAGAATCAGATTGAAGAACAGGTTGAGCTGGTGATATATAGACGATGATATTTATGCAGTTATTTTACTACGTAGTCCTATGTCACATACCTATGCAGTCAAAAATAAGTTTCAGAATATGGTTTCATGTTATTAGAATTGGTTGTTTTGTGTGTATGTGCTGATAAATTCTGGTGACTTTTTCAACAAAGGGTCTTGCATAAACTACAAAACACTTAATAAGCCCTGCATAACACATTTATACACATCACACGAACATTCATAAACACTTTTGCCAACAGACAGACTGTCATTGTGTGTTATGTTGCTGTCCGTGTCATGTGACATCACCCTGATATTCTGATTTATGTCATAGTGATGTCATTGTTGCTTGACATAACAATAACAATAACATAACACATGACATGGAGGGTGATGTTTATTAACTCGTGACACTCGTAAGCATTCATGAATGTTAACGCAGAGCATATGAGGACCCTTTATAGAAAGCCTAACCAGAATTCCTTGCATGTCCTCTTGCAGACCGAGCTGCTTGCCAGTTGTGCATCTGACAGAAGCATAGTCCTCTATGACATGAGGGAAGCAACTCCACTCAAAAAGGTAGAACAAAGACCATTTCCTGTCTATATAATTTCCTATGTTGTGTTCCTGATCCCCTACTGCTGTGTCCCCTGTAGGTAGTAATGAAGCTGAGGAGTAACACTTTGTGCTGGAACCCTATGGAGGCTTTTAATTTCACCTGTGCAAATGAAGACTATAAGTAAGTGAAGTGATCCTGTCTGTATACTTGTGTGTACATGTATCCGTGCTTTAGTTTTGGGGTTAATATTTTAACCATATGGCTTTTGATTCTGATTCTGCATCACTGAATCTACAGTTGTAGCCTTGCTCTTATTGAATGTTCTAAGAATTTTAAGTTGCAGGAGTGAATGTAAGAGTCCAGTAAGGCTCCAGTATAGTCATTTGGAGCACAGCTGACCTGCATAGGATACATTTGAATGCTTTGGTCATGGAGGTAGACTTTGGTCATGGAGGTAGACTATGGGTCCTTAGACTGAATCTAAGGACCCATATCAGTTCAGCTAAACCCTGGTCCTGGAGAGCTTCACATTAACACCGAATTGAATTAATCACGTTGTTAATTGAAACAGTTTAGCTTCCCTCGAAAAGCGTAATCAGTCTTAAGAGACAGAAAGGCTGACACATTGCTGCCAGCCAGGAGTGGCATTAAGAGCCTGGTTCTTGTTGTTGCTTGTGGCAGAATTGTCCCTCTCACCTAATCACTCCTCAGTGTCCACTTCTTGAGACCTCACCCCATCTCCATAACCCAAGTATAATTTCCCATCCTCAGTTGAGTAGTTTTACTGTTGGGTATGTCTTACCACACTTATTTATCAAAGCTTATACTGTACATACTGGTTATCACAGCGCTGTGGTCAGTTGTGTCCTGTATGTACCATCTTTCATTCCAGTTTGAGATGCACTTTGCCCTCATTGTTTGTAAGTCACTCTGGGTAAGAGCATATGCTGAATGACTGAATGCTTGGCTTCCAGCCTGTACACCTTTGACATGCGGAACCTGGACACGCCTGTGATGGTGCACATGGACCACGTGTCGGCGGTGCTGGACGTTGACTACTCCCCAACTGGGAGGGAGTTCGTCTCTGCCAGCTTCGATAAGTCCGTCCGGATTTTCCCCAAAGACAAAGGCCACAGCAGGTAGGAGAACCAACCCCCCCTAACTCCCACCTCTCACGTCATTGCCTGTCCCCAGTCCCAGAGCCAGCCAACCCCCCCCCCCCCCCCTCAAATCTTCACCTGTTTCGGGAGCAGGGGATCATGCGGACTGGAGGATCAATACCACGAGTTAAAATCAGCCAACCCTCACTATCCACCGGTGCTGGTCCTCGACAGCACCATGGTTTGATTAATGGGAGGGCCATCCCTTTGAATAATGCAGTTTTCACCTTAGAAATGATAAGGGCAATCAGCATTGCAAAACTATAAGGTAGACAGTACTCTGAAAAGAAGTGGGTGTGTAGAGAAGGGTCAGAACCTTCTGCATAACTGTAATGCCACAGAGATTCAGTTGCAAAATGAGGCCTGTGTTAGGAGGAAATAATTCACCGTAGTGATTCTGCAAACCTCTTGAATTATTTTGTTGGTGGATTTCTATGGCTGGGAGTTTTCAGCATTTTTTTCCATAACCTTTGCTTGCCTTTAAAATGTGATAGGATTCTAACCATTATGATATTGTGCAGTGCTGTCGTCAGTTTGGATACACCTGTGACCCCACAGCTAATCCCTGAAGTGCTCTGTATTGCTGGACTGTAACGCATAGCTGCAGATAAGGTTTCCTTAGATTATGTTCAGTTTGGCTTACAATGGGGGAAATCTAACACTATCAGTATTCTGTATAAATACAATAGTAGAAGATATCTTCACTCTCAGAGAACAGATTAAATTCATATTCAGAATTCAAATGAATCCAGTTGGGTTTCACCCAGCTATGCTTAGAGTGCAAAGCAGTCCAGCTCTTTTTGAATTAGCTAGTTGTTGAATAATCTTATATCAAGTTTTTTTTGGGTTCTGCTTACTATCTGCGAACATCCCATTATTGAAATAACATCAAATCCATGCTTCTACATTTTATAACATATCTGTTTCTGTGTGCAAAACATCTTATTTTGTCATTAAACTAATGAGCTTAAGGAATGCCCTGGACTGTTCTCAAAAATGATCAGCTGTAGCCAGTACAATTCTTATTTAGCATGAATATTTAAGTGGAGCTTTAGTAAGTAGAGGTGAACCTTAGGTTAAGTGCACTAAGCACTCAGTTGTCTCTTTGACATAGCTACTCATGGTGTTAGATGTTAGGCTGTATCACTGGTTACTTACAATAAAAGTTGTCCCTGTAGGTCATGAAATAATCTTGATGGGTTGAATTACACATCAGTTCTGATGGCAATTTGATCTGTGGCCCAGACATAATTCTCTAACCATGTAGTTTGCTCTTCAAAAACCCACATTTAAGCAGATATAGCATTTTTTTTTCCTTGCACGCAGAACTTTTAGTTGATTTTAGGTGCATCTTAAACTCGTAACATGTGGTTAAATTGTTTTTTAAACCCAAGGACAAAATTCATTGTTGTACAATTGAATGCTGGCCTTGCATTCATATATAATTTAATTACTTTGTTCAGATGGCACGATGGCATTTTACCAGGCAATGATAGAGAGGTGATTGACATCTTTTCCTGGCTCTGGGACTCCTGAACAGCAGAAAGGCTAAAGGAAAGATTTCAAACGCAGCTCAACGCTTGGAAAGAATTACCATAGTTGTCTCTCCACAAACTCCAAATTAAAATAATTGTTTAATGCAAGTGGTATTGATTGGCGCGTTGTGGGGGATATCGAACCGATTGCCCGAGTTTTGTGGTGGGCTATTGATTTCGATAGAGCGTTTAAATGGCCTTAGCAGAATATTCCACCGTCTGCTGAACAGAGAACGTGTTGGGTTTGAGAGACCAGACGGAAACAAGTCTCAATTTGTAGTTTAAGCGGCAGCCTGACTGTATGTGCAGATCACTGTGCCACAATGATGAATGAAAGTGAAAAACAAAGAAACCGATTGAGTCCTTAGACAGAGATGAAAACTGTAGTGATTAATGCCCTCTTGAACACTGAAAATCCAAGCTTCTCTGGTCTTGGATTTCTGTGGGGCGTTGTATGGGAGAGGGCTTGATGCATTAGGGATTTGCTGTGTAGACAGATGAAGATTGTTTTTTCACATCTGAAAAGATTTTTCAGCTGTTAAATGGCACCCTGGGATGATTTTTTAAAGGAGTTGTAGTAGTGATGAAATTAGACCAGTTGACATTAGACCTTTCGACCTGTGTAGTTTACTTGAAGGTCAGCGTTTGAAAATGAGGCCCAGGGAGAATCTTTACTCTGAAACACCAAGCAAAAACTGAGTCAGTTTATCTTATGTGGCTGTAATACAGATGGTTTGATCCCATCAAATGCTTTCCCCGACCATCCTAGTAAAGTCCCAATCAAACATTTTACAGACAGCAGAGCAGGAGGTTCCTGGATTTTAGGACATGCGCAGTCCCATTGTGTGGAAATGAATGGGTTTAGTGGTGTGGCTATTCCCTGACACTCAGATGCAGTACTGCAGTGTACTATGTGGTTTTAAAATGCTGCCCTACAGTGTTAGAGTGTAGAGTATGTTTTCAAAGGAGGGTGTGGGTGGGTGTGTGTGTGTGTGTGTGTGTGAGACACTTTGTGCAAGGCTTGAAAGGCATGGTTTACATTTCTAGTATTAAATTAACGTTTTGTTTCTTGGTGTCTGGCATTAACAGATTTATGATTTTATGTATTATATCTGGTAATATCTGGTAAGATGGGGTAGATGAATGACTGTAATCCCATAGCACCTGTTGTTCATTGTCCAAGGCAAGCCATGCACCTATTTGTGAAGGTCTAAATCAGAGTTGCTTATTGAAATTAACAATGAATTTAATGTAACGTGATAACAAATTAACAGGAAATGAACGCTTCATACTTCCTGCCCATTCGGCCTTGCCTGGTTGTCACGTCAGTGAGATGAGGTAGGCTGAGCAGTCTTTACCACCTTTTTCACGGTTGTGCTCATGCCACACAGGGAGGTGTACCACACCAAGCGCATGCAGCACGTCATCTGCGTCAAGTGGTCATCGGACAGCAAGTACATCCTGACTGGCTCCGATGAGATGAACATCCGCCTGTGGAAGGCCAACGCCTCCGAGAAACTGGGGGTGGTGAGTCCTGTTCGTCTGCTGCTGCGCCCCTGTTTTCCTGGGGTCTTTTTTTGTGTGTGCATGCATGCATGCGTGCGTGCCTGTGTGCTATTGGGATAGGAAACAGGGCAGCTATTGCATTACCCTCACCCACACACAAGCTGACAGATAACTGAACCATAACTTGTGGGAAGTGTTATAGGAATGTTAATATTATAGGAAAATATGAGAACTATGAGACTGGGCTGAGGAAGCACCTAGCAAGTATAAAAATGAATCTGCCGCGATTAGGGCATGATCGGCTTATGTTGGGTCAGTTGCACTTCATCTGAGGGGCTTATATCTCTTCCTAATCTGACCCACTACAGCTACCGCAGGAATCAAAACTTAAAATCTGAACGGTTACTTTAACTTGCCAGGAGGATTTTGTCGGGGCACACAAGTGTTTTGAGGATTCAGCAAGTTAAGTTAGATTTTTATTGCTTTAAGTAGCCACGGTTAAAGAGGGCCATCGTTGCATTAAATTATGAGGTGAAAACTAAGTGTAATAATGGATGCTTTCCCGTGGCATCTCCAGCTCCTCTTTCCCTGCTCTCCGCTCTCAGTTCAGGGGCCTTATTTCTTTAATGTAGTTCGGCGGAGGAGGGATCAACCAACTTTTGGCATGTGCTTTACTGTAAGTACATAAGACAAGATTTATTTGTAAGCCTTGCACTTAAGAGGATCGGACAAGGCCGGCTCCTATCAGCAGTTTAAATCGGCCAATCACTTAAAGTCGGGTTCGCCATGGAAATAATGAAGCATTAACAATCAAATTGTTCTCCATGCTGCAACAGGGCAATTAATTAAACAGGAAATGCTGAATCAAGGTTCTGTTCGATCTTCCGGAGCGATTCATGGAAGGGTTGTGAGGCTGGGTTTGGAAGTGCTTTTGGAGGGAAAAGATTGGGTGACTGCGTGTTGTGACCCAAGGGTCGGCCAGACTTCTGTTTCTCTGACACTGCAGGGGGACAAAGGTCCACCACAACCAAAGGACCATTTTCTCCTCTGTCTTCCAACCCGAAGCCCAGACAGCCACGTTCAGGTGGACCGAAGGGCTTCCATAGAACAGCCAGCAAATAAGGATGGGCCACTCCACTTTCACACTGTGACATGGTGGAATTTTTTTTTTAGTGTTATTAGTCCCCTTGTCTTGAAATCGAATGGGCGGTGATGTTTCTTTTAAATAAACTGGAGTGTAAAAAATTCGATTACACGTAACCCCTTTTGTCAGGTAACCCTTTTTCAATTCCGTATACCAGTTCTTTTGTTTTGGTCTATAAAATGTTCTCTTGTAAAAATGCACCAATGAGTGAGAGCAGCACTCAACTCTTAGCTCTATTTATAAATCCATAATCCATTTGCCCAGAACAGATATTAATCACATATTGTTGCCTCTGAAAGTATCAGTGGACCATCAGGATGTAACGTGTTTGTCAGAGACCTCTTAAACACTGAATGCCCCAGGATGCTGCAGCTTTGAAGCCCCCCCCCCGGCCATCTACAATTGGATGTGAATGTTGTTAAAGATGTCATAAATACAATTAACGGGTGGGCCCGTTTTTGTCGAGGGAAGCAGTGGGATTCAACGGGGTCAGCAGCTATTCGCCTTTCTTAAAGCAAATTGAATTTAAGAAAATCATTGCTTTTAATTAGAATAAAAGCCCTGGAAGAGCAAGCGCCTGGACAGTCTGGGCACGGGAGAAGCGGTGAGGCTCAGGGATTTATGGGAAGGGCAGGGAGGCCTTCAACAGGAGCTCACTAGGCTGGCCTGGGCTTTTGAGAGGAGAGACACACACCTGGAACCTGAATGCAGCTGTTTGGTTAGGGCCAAACGAGGACCGACTGTACGTAACGGGTGTGGGTCAGCGAGTGAGCGAGTTTCGAGCTGGGGTTCTCACTGCTCACTGCCAACCCCTCACGGCCAGCGTTGTTGCCAGTTGAGCTAAAGGCAAATTGCCCTTAGCCTGTTGGCAACAACGCTAGTTAACCCGGTCTCAGGGAATGACATAACTGCTGCAACCGCTCGGCTACCTGCTACCTGCTACCAAGGCTTTTACGCAGGACTCACATGAGCTATTAACTTCAGCTCTGCTACACTCACCACCCTTTGACCTCCTCTGACTCCTCAGTGACCACTGGCGGCCAAGCTGTGCTTTAGCCAGTGATCCGGGTCACGGCACCAATGTAACGGGTGTGGGTCAGCGAGTGAGCGAGTTTCGAACCTGGGTTCTTTCTGCTCACTGCCAACCCCTTACGGCCAGAGTCATTGCCAGTTGAGCTAAAGGCAAATTGCCCCTAGCCTGTCAGCAACAATGCTAGTTAACCACGTCTCAGTGACGGCAGTGACGTAATCGCTGCAACCGCTCGGCTACCTGCTACCCGCTACCCAAGGCTTTACGCAGGGCTCACACGAGCTATTCACTTCAGCTCTACCACATGTAGCTGAGAACAGAAAATTTGAAAGGGCACACAGAGCTGTTTTCAGAAATGTCATTCATTTTAAATCTTAAAATGGGCATTTAACATTCTCACCTACTTGGGGCTTGAAATTAGTTTAAAATTCGGAATCTCAGGGCAGGTGTTTCGCTGGATGCACCAAGCGCTCACCAAACCAGCGGCCCTAACAGTTCTGGTTCATAAATGTTTGACAGATAGAACTCAAAAGCTTTCCCTCATTTTTGTTTTGCTAATAGAACTATTGTAGAACTTTTTCAGAACTGTTTGAGTCAGGGTTGGGGCTGTGTCTGTTACCTAACATCATGTTTAATTTAGAGCTCTGTGAAACTATAGAACTTTGTGTCTAGTTTTTGCATTTTATGCATGCTTGTATGAGGTGGAGAGCAATCGATGGTCTTGTAATGCAAATGTATGTGTGAGTTAGTGACAAATCAATTTTTGTAATCGCATCATAAATCATTAAATGCAGTTAATTAATGCATCAGAAGCAGGCTCCCAAGGGGATCACTTGGGATTGGTTCATTACGAGCGCCGGAGTGGAAAGGGTTAATGACCAGTCGAGATGAGATCCTATCCTCTTGGCTATGTTGTGACAAGGGGAGTATGGGGGCTTCTGGGTGAGGGTGCTCCAAGACTCCCTAAAGAAATGGCACATGTTCATTTATCTGGACACCATATCTTGGACAAAAGGAACGTGAGGATTGGCTAGAGAGGGAAGGGTGGGGCTGGGGCTGGGAGAGGAGGGAGGTTGGGCCAGAAAAATTCTGCCTTCCATAAAATGACTGTTAAGACTACTTTTTGGAATACTGTGGTACAGAGTGGAAGTCTTGGGGTTGGTGTGGTTGGGATAAATAAAAGTTTCATGTTCAGCTTACTTAACCAGGCTATCCATGTTTATGCTATATTTCTTGTAGATAACTGCATTATCAGATTCAGTAGTCTTTGTTCATTTACAATGTCATGATGGTGTCCTTCCTAGCAAAAATTGATTCTAATTGTGTAAAAAAAACTCACATGATTCTCACATTTCTGGCACATAATTATTTTTTGAATTGTGCCCATGCAGTCTCAACTTTACTTTTATAAATATTTGTGTCATATTTAACAAATGCCCAAACCAAAACTGCATGGAGATGTTGATGGAATTAAAACTTTTTTAAGTTTTCTTCTTGGCTTAGAATATAGAACATGCCAGGGATATAGAACAGGACTGTGGATCCAAAGAAATCAGCAGAGTGTTTGTGCAAGTTGAGTTTCTGAATGGCAGAAAATGCGAAGCTGCATTTTTGCTTCCACAGCAGTTCTTTCCAAAAACTTTGACTGCAGAGCCCAGTACTTACATCAGTATTAGCTGGAGATTTTGGGCAGTCATTCCAGTGGAGTGTATGTGTGTGTGTGTGAGCATTCGCGTGTGTGTATTCTGTCTCAAACTCCAGGCAGACAGCTCGATCCCTGTTGGTCCAAACTTATCTAAGAGTCCCACACAGGCTGAATATGATGTCATCCGTAACTTGTCTCTCTCTCCCCCCCAAGCTGTCTCCAAGGGAGAAGGCTGCCCTGAACTACAGCCAGAAGCTGAAGGAGAAGTTCCAGCACCACCCTCAGATCCGCCGCATCGCCCGGCACCGGCACCTGCCCAAAGCCATCTACAGCCAGAGCAAGGAGCTACGCGTCATGAAGGAGGCCCGGCGCAGGAAGTAAGTGCCCTCTGACCCCACCCCCTTCCTGTCCCACTGCCTGTCTAATGTGGCCCTGCTCTATCTCTTACCACAAAGTCTAAGGCAGGGTAGACATCAGGTCTTAGCTGCAGTTTGCTTTGAGTAACCAAAGTTACTTACTTCTGTTTAGCTCAATCTCGCATTGTTTTACGACATTTCAGAGGCTGCCGAACTGTTATGCGAGTAGTATTAGTTGGGGAAGCTCTTAATTTGATAGAGGTTTAGGGCTTTATTTATGGTTAGATTGAGTTTGAATCTTTGTCCCATTAGCCACAAAGCAGGCCACTTCTTGGGTTCATCTCTGCCCCAGTGGATTTGCCAGTGAAAGTGCGACTACTCTAGATGCATGTCCACTGATCTGGGTCTCCGTATTTGGCAGAATATTCTTTTTAGTGTTAGGCCAATTAATCTGTAAAACATCTGGGGAAGTGTATTCACACATCGAGCTGCTTGTATTCAGGGATCAGTGTGTTCACTCAGGTGTGGCTTATGAGTTGCTGGCCTTGTTTGGCTTGACCACAATGAAAACCTACTCGCTGTTTACACTTGCTGTCCAACCTCATGCTGGCCTCCCTCCAGCAGATATCAAAGATCCGCATATTTCCCATGTTTTGCTTGCAGTGGGATGGCTGTCAGCCAGTTCGAGTCTGGCCTACCCGTGCACATTTTCTAAATGAAAAGCTAATATTATATTGTTTATTGGTTGCACTTTTTCCAAAAGAATGTGGAAGATGAGTTTCTCTGGTCAAGCAAGTACAGTGTACTGCTCTCTGGCCTGGAATCTGATTTGATGCTTAGATTTTTGGCACCACTGCAGACACACTAATGCGATATTGTGATGATTCTCTGCTGTGTTGTTTTGAGCAGTGTACACTTGCTTACACAGTAAACTAGAATGCCTTTTTGCTTTTAATGGGCAATGTAACAATTTTGCTATATTAAGTAAGGGAGTTGGTCAGCTTTTGATTTGGTGTTGCTAACAGTAAAGCACTATTGAATTTGTAAGTGGTACAGGGTGGATCACCGTTAAAAATGTAGCCTAAGAGCCTTTGACCGCGCCCACACATTTGTGTGTGGGTGAGCGTGCTTTTTCAGACTACCTCAGAACTGATAAGAACACAAAGGGAAGCGGCCAGACAGGAGCGGCAGGTTTCCCGCACGCTATAGCCTGCGTAGCTTTCCCCTGTTCAAATATTCAGACTGAGCTTGACCGTCATGCACGGGGGGTGAGCGGGCGGGTTGCTTCCTGGTAGCGGCGGCCTCTTGAATGAATTGATACGCTCAGGCCTCTCACTGCGCTCCATGTTCTTTTCCAGGGAGAGGAATGTGCGCAAGCACAGCAAGCCGGGCTCCGTTCCCGTGGTGACAGAGAAGGAGAAGCACGTGGTGACCGTGGTCAAGTAGGAGGGGACGGCCGCCGGAGGACAGAGACACAGTCTGGCCAACCCCCTCCCCTTCCCCCCTGCCTGGCTGAGGACTGAGCGATTTTCCTGCTGAACGGAGACCATAGCATTTGTCAGGGCTATGAAGTGTATGCTGTGACTGGAACTCATGAAAAAACATACAGCTTTGGAAATTTCCTACACTGTCTTCTGGAGCAGAAGGGAAGGCTATATATAATATATACACATGCATGCACACACACACACACACACACACACACACATATATATATATATATACACTGGCAAAGAGAAACTAATAAGACACTCATCTGGAGATTACATTTTAAGGTTCTGAAATTAATGTGGCTGCCAAACCTGCTCAATACAGCAGTGATGTGAAACTGCTTAGTGGCCCCAAAAAACTAGCTAGTTGTGTGCTCTACACACTAGCCATGTAGTTTTTCCCTCAGTTTTTGTTACATTATTTTACATATATTAAAAGGTGAATACCACTCGAATGGTGAATGTGTGAATTTGTGGTTCCAGTGAGGGCGGCACAGAGCTCTTCCATTGATGTGTGATGGACTGGAATAGCTGCTTTTCAGCATAGCGTTCTCCACAGAAGTGACCCTTTAGCAGGTCTTGTGAGTAAACACATGCCATGCTGGTGCTTCACAGCCTCCTGCAGGGATCTGAGCTGTAATTGGTCCATCTGTGTGGGGCATTGTGGTCAGGTACTGGGGATTTACAGTCTGAATGTGCTGGCAGGTTGAAATGACCGTGACGATAAAGTCCAATCAGACAGAAAGTGATTAAAACTCTTAAAATGCAACCCTGGTCATATCAAATGCAGTCCTGACTAATGAACCTAAATAAATTTATTTCAACAGACTGCAGCTGTTTCCTGTTTGTATCATCCGAGCTGTTACCAAGTCTATGAAGCATGGTGTGGCTATCGGTACCCTGAAAACCATTCACTTACTGACTTACGAGGGCATACATTACTCTACCCGAAGTCATGGCCCATGGGTCACTATAAATATAAAACTATAGGTTTATTCCAAGAAGTTAATAGCATGTTGGTCAGCCTTTGGTCTTAATGAATGCCTCAGTGCTTTGTGGAAGACTGTCTGCTCATTTCTGGTAAAGAAAAAGCCGAGTGTCTTCACCTTTAAAGCATAAGAAAGCTCCACTACTGAAGAGGGCTGTCTTGACCTTGCCCTAATTCTGTGTTCCAGTTTGTCTTGAAGAAATTCTGTCAGGTAGAGGTTGGAGCACTGTGCTGGTCACTGTAATGTTACCATGTTCTTCTCCTCAAACCATACAGAGTCACACCCAGTTTCCTCCAGACAGATGGGATGTTTCACGCCATTTGTGAGGTGGTGTAGCAGCATGGCTATCATGCCTCATGGCTTTGCTGCACTATGACCCACAACATTTTGTCCATTTCAATGGTGCACACTCCCTGGGCGAGACACCTACCTGGTCAACTTCGGGTGGGAAAAGAGAGATGGCCTTAAAAACAGGAGGAAGAAGTGCTGGGAAGAGTGTTCTGCATGAGATATGGATCTTAGAAGCCATCATAGGAGAAGGGACAAGTGATTGGTGATAGACAGTCTGCAGCAGACCTAAGAATGTGGTAAAGAGCACAAGACTTAATGTGGCAGCAGGTAGTGGGCAACCTGGAAGTCGGGATAATGTGAAAAGATGCTGCTGGGGCTGTGTGCCCTAAACGGGGACCTTCACTTGACACTGCTTAAAAAGAAAACACGTCTGCAATCAAGATGAAAGGGTAGGAGGATGAAAGTAAAGCGTCTATAGTAACCATATTCTAGGTCATACATAGAAAATATCAATGGAAGCTGTTAATTGTTATGAGATTTGCGTATTTTTACATATACGATACATATACGATGTTATTTCGTATACGTATTGTATCGTATAACTCTTCGTCTCAATGAATCAATTCATTAGTCTTTCACTTGCACTTAGGTATTGAAATAAAATTTGACAATGTTCAAAAACAAGGTAGGCCTACAGAATGTCATACATCAATTAAACGGCCACACTGCCTCAAACTAAAGTCATTTTAATCGGTTTGCTTAAGTTCCGTCAATTCTTAAAACCTGACAAGGAGGAAATGTGGATGCTGCTTAGAATGGCCAGTAGGGGGTACTAGTCCAGAGTGGAACTCCAATGCCCGAGTGCAGTTTTAGGGGTGGTCCGTCGGATGAGAAATCAAATCAAAATGTTGATTCTTCTTAGTCGTGTAAGATAACACGGCACGGGTATCAATGTAGGCCTAGTGCTTAGCCAAATCCAACTTTGGCTCTGTCAGTTTTACCACTTCTTCCTAATGCAAAAATTGATTTGGTGTACGAATCATGTTTTGCACCTACACTAATGTGCAGTAAGTCTTCGGTTACAGCATCAGCGTGCAGTGACGATCCATCGATCAGATACTGATGAAACGCACCATGCAAGTACTTAATGTATTTACTTAATTAATTAATTAATTTTATTTATTTAAGAGAATAACATCCATATAAAGATGAAAACGGGCAGCCTCAGTCGAGGTTTAACGGGTAAAGGTATTTGCTTAGCATTACAATAAGAAACTATGAAACTGCGTCGGTATGATAAGATTTGGATAAGGACTTAATCTTTCTGGATCAGTATAATCTTGAGCATTCCATTTTCTCTTGCCCTTAAACACATCTCTCAATGCATCCTACATCTGAGCAACGAAACAACTTTCATGCCGCGGTCACTTGTACAAGGGTCACGCCCAGGTTTGAAACACAGTAACATAGGCGTGAATATCTGGGTCTATTAAAGTCTTTGAGTAAGACTCTATTGGTTAAAACGCTTCATGAATAATTTACATCAAAGAAACTAGATCATGGACGTAATGTTCATCACAGCCTATACTAAACTAAATATTAACGACTCTGGTAACATGTGAAATAATTTATACGAGTCAGAGCTTCTGTTCGATTAAACATACAGACCACGACAGACGATCTTAAACCTACAATGCGCTGATTTTTTTTTTTAATATTTCACAACACTATACTAATCGCCTTCTCTTTGAGGCAAAACGTTGAGAAAGTGGTGTTCCGTGGACAGGGAAAGTTCTTTCTCGTACGTACTGGACTGATAATCAGCTGGTGGCATAATGGACAAAACCAGCTGATGACAGATGGTGGTAGATGCAGTTCAGATACTTTTTTATACACACGCTAGTCTGCATCAACTGGCATTTCATGCATTTGAAAAAATATGCTGTTGAGTTGACGGACCCAGCTTCCACGTGTTATCCAGTCCATGTTTTCGAAGTGATCTCTCCCGTCTATACTGTCAATGAACAAGCGTCGGGTTCCTCTCTTCCGCTCCCCTCGCGAGGGGCCGCTCAGCTTTTCTCTACGTATTTCCATCGCTCCGCCCACCCTTCCCACAGGGATTTTTTTTCATTGCATCCATTTTTGTGCATTTAAGAAATCTCCAAGAATTAACAACCTGGAGGAGAGCGAGAAAGAGAGGGAAGAGGAGGAAGGACGCGAGTGAAAACAAACAAACAAGGACGAGACACCTTCATTTCAAGATGCAAATAATCTCTCCCTAGAAGATGACCGTGATGGGGTAGACAGGATATAACATGATAGCAAAATAAAAAGGCAAGAGTTTATCTTATATTCTTTTGCGAACGCATCAGTGGATGGAGAGTGAGAAGTATGTCTGGAATACTTGCAGCCAGCGGAACTGATTATTTCCACAACAAGCAGAGGGGCTTTTGCGTGCAACCACCTCCTTTAAGTCTTTCATTCAGGAATTGGGGTGTTTTGAAAATCCATTGTGTGAATCTGGCGATTCATTTGGCTTTAGCTGTTGTCTTCACCATGGCAAATTATTTCTAAATATTCGTCTCCCGTGTAGTCCTGGTGTGATTTAGGCTATGCATTTTGAAAGATAAAAGCTATTTGTTGTCTCTTTCTTTACGTCAACAATATTTTTCGTTAGATGTATTACATTGAGTAGTGTTGAGTTTACCTGGCTTAGCATTTAAAGTCACTGCTAAGTTCTTTTCGCTCGTTTTTAACAGTACCTATATGTATGGACGTGAGTCCGTGTCCCTGTATATATGTAAAATAAATGCATTAACACTAAGATGCCTGTTTCACGGTACTGGGCATCTTAAATTCCCTACTCAGCCATATGATATTCAGTTTGCGGAAGATATCAGTTCTTTGCACACATTTTTTTTTTCGATAAAATTAAGTATATTCTATTGCTGGTTGTTGATCTTTTAGCAATTGTATCTAAAGATGTCTGCTCCGCTCGGGCCCCGGGGCGGCCCGGCCGCTCCTCCCGCGGCTGCTCTCGTACCAGAGATGCCGGACCTTAGCCACCTCACAGAGGAGGAGAGAAAGATCATTCTCAGCGTCATGGACCGACAGAAGAAGGAAGAGGAGAAGGAACAGTCCATGCTTAAGTAAGCCCATTTCGAATCTACAAACCTTAACGTGAAAGAGACGGGAGGTGGCAATGCGCTGGCATAACCCATGCTGAAACAAGTTGTGCTGCTAGCTGTTCACATTGCAGTGATAGTTCGTGGGAGTGGGGGTGCTGGTGTGTGATACCTGTGTTTACGTTATAGCTCAATAAATTGTGCCATACATTGAATGGAGTGTATTTATGTTTGTCCTTATCGTTTGAAATCCAATATGGCTGCATACATGTATAGTCATAGCCTATTTATTCTGGATATTGTTAAGGAAAACTGTGTATTGAAAATAAGGAACATTGTAAACCCGTCAAGTGGAGCGTCACAGTTTTTATTATCCACGTTGATAAACTGACATTAAGCGTATTGTTATAAGTTCATTAAATGTGGATTTTGTTATTATTATTATTTTTACCAGTGTACGGATTGTATCCCCAGTTTACTAACGTTATATAGCCTACTACGGGCCTACTTCTCACTCTGTTAGCTTTGGGTTGCAGCAGCCGCCATTTTCGCTCAAAAGTCATACCGGCTCTTATTTATCTCACTTAAACAACGTTCTAATTGTGTCACACGAACACAATACTAAGGCGGTGTGGTTGAAACATCTGAGAGGAGTACCCATTCACACAGCTCTTCGCCATTTCTCTGTCCGCGCGCAGTGTCCGCTGCCGTGTGCAAACGGAAGGGCTTTTCCTCTGCACGTCCCGCTGCTGTGAACATTTTCAGAACCACGGCGCTGTCCAGTTTTGTTTAAGGTGGAGCTACAGTTCTCGCAGTCGCTCGTCACTGCACATTGTACTGTCAGTGTTCTCACTTCTAAACCTGTGTGTATATACCGTAGTAAAACGATTCTAGAGAAATACGCCAAGCCACTTTGCTGTCGTTTGACTTACATCAGTCATGGCTGCCTTTTTGTTCCTAACAACTTTTACGATAACCTCGAAATTCGAAAGTGAATGATTCTGATTCTGACGGACGGTAGCATTTGACTGTGGTCTTCAAAGCATTAAAAAACGAGTAAAGCTCTTTACTTAGGTGGCTTTGTTTAAATTCTGTGGATGATTCGAGCAGTTGGACTGTTTATTGAGTCATGCTAGGGTGGCTTCTCTCAAACGTTATTCACATTAATTGCAATAGCACAGCTCAAAAACACGTGCTTTTTTGTTTTGAAATGGGAAGTTGACGCATTTTCCCTGCTTTCCTATGAAGATGAATTCAGGAAAACATGTAACACGACCGTTTGTCCCGTTTGACAGAGGCTTTGATTCGTTGATACCTTCGTAAGCATTCGTGCTTAAATTCCACTGGTTCTTTCCGCTTTCCGGTCCTAGTTTATCGTTATATATACGACAAAGAGCAGTTCGGCGCATGTTTGCGTGGGTGGTGTGGTTAAGTACATCGGATATCTGTTATTACTCAGATCGCTTGAGGATTGGTTTCACGAGGTCTTCATACATTATCTCCCCCCCCCCCCCCCCCCCCCCCCCCCCCCACGTGCACGCATGCACGCACGCACGCACGCACGCACACACAATCACACACACACACACACACAGAGCATACATTGAGCTCATTTTGCTTTCAAGATGTAGAATGAACTTGAATCACAATGTAGGATTTTCTCACATGCTTTCTGCCTTGGCATTGGCAAGGTGGTTTGTACCAGTAACTAAGGATTTACTCAAACATTTAGCAAGCAGATTCAAAAAGTAGTAAGGCCCACTGCCAAATGCAATTACAGACGTAATTCACACGGTTAAAATGTTAAAATGAAAGTGCTTTAAAACATGAGAGCAGTTGATTCAAAATGTTATTTGTGTGCCCTAGGAGAGTTGCCAGAGGTTTGATGATGTCTATTTAAGTTTATGCTGATGACTGTGATGCAGTTATAATCTTGATTTTTGAGGGGATATGTCAGTTAAATTTACCCTGTTTCATGTCACAGATATACATTCTGTGTCTGGAGTGCTGCCGACATGTAAAGCTTACAGTACATCTGGCTCAATTTCATCTTCAGTTTGGTGTGTCACATGCACCCTCCTGTTATGCGAACCTGCAATTTCTAATGTGCCTGGTATACTTTGCATGAGTTGAGTGGCCTTTTCCACAAGAGCGCTGTGTAATGGTGGTAGGACGCAAGGCTCGTTTGCCCCACTAATTTTCTGAATTAAGGATCAGCACAGTGATCACACCTGCAAAAATAGACATCCAATTCACCATGAGTGTTGGAGGCAATTACAGACTTTAAAATCAAACAGCTGTTGTAATGTGGATACTGTGTCTAGTTGTGTGGATACTGTGTTAAAATGTATGAATTGTGGCTTGGCCATTGTTAACATATACTTTCTCAAAACTCTTTTCCTTCTTGTTATGGTGATGTCTCCTGGGTAGGAGCTTACTAACCTGGAATGACTGGGGACTTCATTTTGCCTACCAAATTGCTTGACTTGCCAAGGATTACTGATGAAAGTTCCCAAATGAAAATTTCTGTCCATTGATAAACAGGCTCCTGGTAGTCCATCTATAGATCTGATCTAGTAAGACAAATAGCATTGAGAGGTTTGAGAAGTCATCATTAATGGGCGGAGGGAAAATTATAATAGGTATGGGTCAGGTTTATGTTTTTATTAATTCTGCAATCATGCAGCAGAATACCATACAGAACAATGTCTGCAAGGAATACGACAAATGTGAATTGTCGTAGACACAAGATTTAAATGAATGAAAAAGCATCTCATTACATAATGTGGACAACTATATTGTGTAGTTAACGAAGCTTCCACAAAGTCACTAATTTCAGTTATAATTTTTTGTTTTTTTTCTTCAAAGTGTTACATTACATTACATTACGTCATTTAGCAGACGCTCTTTCCCAGAGCGACTTCCAAATAAGTACATCACAATGCTAAGAGTAGTTATTGAAAAATGCTGAGTAGTTATGGAAAAAAGTGTTGTCTACCTGGGAAGTTGTTGCTACCTCCAATAGTCAATACATAGGGATAACTATGATAGGGAACAGAGTAAATCTTTTCTGCTAAGGGGAGTGAATCTGTGGAGACAGAATTAGGGGAGTGTGGGGGAGGCTCTTCCAGAGAGGGAGAGCCTCCTTACATGTAACTCAGAGCAGGCAATTCTGAAGTACAGTGCTGTGCAAAGGTGGCAAACAGAGCCCTTCTGCCAACACTAAAGCTGTTGTTTTCAGTCATTAGGTAAATATTAGCAGCTGTGCATTTTAATGAAAAGGAAGGGCAGTGATACTCTGGTAAATATGACTCATGGGCTTGAAAACATCGTCACCCCGGTTTTGTTCCGTGTGAATCATCGCTGCTTTTTTCCAGAGCCAAGCTCTTTGGCACATTTCTCGCTCACTCTGGTTAAGGGCCTCTCTGTTGGCTTTAGTCACTTGATGACCGATAATGATGGTGATGTCAAAGCCAGGGAAGGACTGAGCATGTGTGACAGGTGTCATGAATTTGTGTTTGTAGTCCACAGCATAGACTGGTCAGTCATCAGGCCTGGAAAAGGCCTGATGTATAAGCTGGACAGAAGCACTGCCCACTTTCTGAAAGAAATGTTTAATGATTGGTTATTATAAACCTTCTAACTTCTAAGATGTTATGGTTCCAACAGTTAGTCTTGATTGGGCCAGTTAGGTGTTCTGTTATTGTGATGTCACAATGGTCCGCACAGGGCGTCCTATTTTTCCTCCACATCTGCCATTCAGCAGAGCTCTACTAAACGGATGACACTCGGCAGAGAGACCATTGTGCACATCCAGAGAGCTTGTTTCATAGTTATTTCTGTGTAATTCTATAGTTACTGAATTTAATTAGCTACATTTAACTTGTCAATCACTAAAGGAGAAAAACAGCTGTGAAATTTGAAATGAAACACCTTCTCAGAGTGATTGTAATCTCCAGAAAAATGCCAGACCTGGAAAAAGAATTTTACACAGAAGTTGTGGTATTAGTCCCACCAGCTGTCGCTTGTAGGCAAGGTGATGTCTTTCCAGTTGTCCTTTGCAGTGCTCGACTGCTGCCATACTAATGTGTCCCAACCCTTTTGCTGTGGTGGTTATAGCAGTACAGGTTCCAGTCCAATCACAGCCCTGCTGACACCTTCCTCCCCACGGTGTTACATTGGTGTCAGTTGGGGACAGGGTCCACATGAACGTGAGGCAGTTCTGAGTGAATAGGGATCTCCCTAAGAGCCCTGAGGTGGAGCTGCACCTGACCAAACAGGTGGTCAGTGTAACAGTTCACACCACATGCAAGTAGAGCTGAATACAGTGACTGACTGCTATGCTGTTAAAGTGTCTTTACCTTGCTTAGCACACGCTGTTATCCAGTATGACTTATAATGTTCAGTGTTCCTTTCATATAACTGGATTTTTACCAGCTTGACTGAGTGAAAGTACCTTGCACAAGTTTACAACAGCAGGGCTGTAAGTGCCTTCTGATGGGGTTGCTATTTTTCTTTTTTTGCATGAATGCATGCCTTAGTCAACAGAGGAACAACAAGAAACCTTTTCAGAACAATTTTAAAGCCACTGGTTTAAAACAACTGGTGTATTTTGTTATTCTTGGTGAGGACACACACGCTATCCCTTAGCCATGTGATGACTTTGCTGTTAAGCAAGACACTCCATGCAAATTGTGAGAAGCTTCACTAAAGCACCTGCTGTTCCTCAGGCTCACCCATTTCTGTTTCGAAAAGGAACCCAAAACCTCTGCATTTACATTGGAATTGTACTGAAAATATGTGAGGATGCCACAGAAGGCAGCAAAAAGTGAAAGAGAAAAAGAGGAATTCAGTTCTTTACGAAATAGTCAATTCTAATAGCAGTACCAAAAAAGCATAAAATTTTGATCTCGCTCATGAATTGGAGCTGTTTTCATAACTGCTTAGAATGATGACCCTTTTAATATAACTGAAATAAAACTTAACGGACAAGAAAGTGCTAAATTATAAGAAATATCCTCTAAGGTGCACAAAGAAATAAAGCACTTTAAGCATGTAAGCATGTAAAACAGTAACCTTCATGCTAAATACAGGATCACATTAATGTCATGATAGTCATGTTTTATCTTATATTGTATGCCTTACTTTGTCATATAGAGGCCTTGTTTTAACTGCATTTCACTCAATGGCTTGCCATACTGTTCAAGGCAGGAATGGGTTAATTTGGTTGTATCACTAAGGCTGTGTTCAATAATAAGGAATGCTCAATTGTTCATGTAAAACAGGTAAAACAATATTTTAAAAGCTCAGATAAAGTTATGTCGGTCCAGTCGCCCTCAAATAGGGAATGTTAGACAACCCTAATAAAAAGCAGTACGTTTTATTACCGCTGGCATATTGTAACGTGCTAAATTCCCAACAGTAGCTTGGAGGAGCATGTTCGAAAATGTATCATTGTAGATATTTAGGTGTTTTCATCAAAGGGTCATTTTACATTCGACAATTTATCATAAAGCATGTGAAAATGGGTATTTTCTCCTCTTTTTCAGAGGACAAACTGCTGCTTTTACTGCTGCCAGTGCCGGATTTGTGTTCTGGCGTCGTGTCGGCAGCGGTGGCGGCGAAAAAAGGGGTTAATTGGTTAACTGTTGCCTAATGAGATTTTTTTCGCTGGCAGAGGCCCCACAGAATCTCGAAAGCCCGGGGAGCTCGAGCGTTACTATGGTAGCCGTGGGTCGGAATGCGCTTCTTGTGAGCGGGGTTTGAAGCCGGAGATGCGAGGCGCTCGGGATGCTGGGACAGCGGGAAGAGGAGACGCCTCTAGCTGTAGGAGGTGCCAATTCCCTGTCATCCCCTCTGGAAGTGGCACAAAGACGGCGGCGGCGGCGGAAAAGCCAGGGGAAGAGAGAGCGCTGCTGACTCGGGTGTAATTATCCAGTCGCTCGCTACTCCCGAGGGACGCTTCGTCGGACGCGGGCCTCCGCGCGCGCGAGCGGGGGTGCTCGTCTGTTTGCATGTTGCCGCTTCCGCTTCAGAAGCCCCCGACTCCAACAAGGCGCGGATTCATCACACGACGGACCGTCTCTGATGTTCCTCGCGTGCAGTCTTTTTGCGCACCTTTGTTTTTATATTCAAATAAAAATACGCTTTTAGCATATTCAAACTATATTCACTAACTTGAGGCGCTGTTATCGGGCATTACTTTGTATTCCTTCAGTTGCAGTTGGAAATGTTCTCTCCTGCTTTCCAGGAGTTTCTCTTTACTGCCTTTTCCTGGGGTCAAAAAATATTTTTGACTGACTTTTGCCTTCATGATTTTTTTTCCTGTCTCCTCATAGAAAGCATATATTTCTCCAGACCCTTGTGAGAACACTGTTTTTTTTAAAAATGTGGCATTATAGATACATTTTGATTGATCAATTGATTGAGCTCCTACAGCTTACACAGTGACATCCCCAAAAAGGTTCATAACATAGAGCTCCAGGCTGTCTTACCAAAGAGAGGGGTGTGGGCCTTCAACCTGAATAGTGCACAATGACTTTGCATTGTTCTAGAAACAATGGGATTGCACCGTTTCAGTAATAATTCTAGTTGCTTTTGTGAATCAGTTTCAAGGAGGACTGTATTTATCAGAGGAATAATACCTTCTTGGTGATGTTGTAATTTTTGATAGAGCCATACCTCATGTAAGCTATTTATTTTGTAGTTATGTATTGCAATGACATATACAGTATCTGCTAGAAAATATTATTGACTGGTTTAAATGAATATGTGTCAGAGAATTGCATTAAATTGTTGAACTGGGAGTGAATTAGAGCTGTGCACTGATTCACGTTTGGTCTCCATCCCTGTACTTTCTCATTCATTTTGTTTGAGGAAGAGGAAGTCACAAGCATCCACTGTAATAGATTGCCAGGTGCATGTGCAGAAGCAGAAGAAGCTGACCGGCATGACGTAGTTACAGTTAAGGAAGGCAGCTAACCATTGCCCATTGGTGTGTAGTCTTCAAGAATAAATTATGTTGTTTCCTCTGAATCATTGAAACACTGCACCAGTGCATAATAATGAATCATTTCCTCACACATGATGACCGTTTGAGTTTGCACTTTCCATCTTGCCCATCTGTTCTGAATCGTATTTATACACAACAGTGATCTTTGCTAGAAAAATTTACATGACATACTATGATGACAAAATCCCCCTCATACTGGTTTTCAGTTACAGCAATTCTTAGACCATGACCCCCTGTCTGAGCATTGTAATGGCTTCTGCAGTGTATTCTACTGGTTTTAACTGGGAAATGATGCAGTGTTCAGATTCCTGAATTTAGAGAGATGCCTGTCAGGTTTTGTCTCTGGAATCACTGTTCAGTGACATTTTTTTTTGCAAGGAAATAGTGACTAGTGAGCTACAAAAGAAGAGGCAGAAAACATGCCTTTAAACTGAAGATTCCTCATCTTGTTTGTTGTAACAGATTTAGAAATGATCCTCCATAATTTATTGATTTCTTTCTTTTTTTAACTTAATTTTATCTAAAAAGTATTACCTCTGTGGTCTTCTCAATAAATCATTTTACTTACATTAAAGCCAATGTGTTACATTTGGTCATTTTGAATTGATTATCAGATTTCAGATTAGTTTTTTTCACTTTTACCCAGTATTTTTTTCTTTATGACTGAAATGATTTTATATGTTGTGGACAAAGGGAGATACCACATTAAATGCAACGTGGATAGAGGAATGAGTGGCTTATAGATGAAAGGATCTGACAGTATTGTTGCAGATAGTTATCAGGTTAAAGTAGGTTTTCTTCCCTGCTTATTTGGAGCTCATTGGCCACCTTAAAGCTGAAGGGAAATAACTGTTCTGGGGTCAGCTCTTAAAACACAGAAGTTCCATTATAGCTGCAGACATAAGGTATGCTACACAGTAAAAGCTAGAATGAACGACACTCATTCAAAAACTCTCACTAACTGACTTTAGTGTGCATGTGTCTGCTTATCTGTTGCCAGTACCAATGGTGGGACTGTTTATCACTTTGGGAAGCAAATTTACTTTGGGATCTCTGCCCTGAAGGTGGAACTGAGCTTCACTATGGTTGGCCCCAGTATCACCATTGTCCACAGAGCAGTGAAACAGAACAGAGGTGGTCTCCCATTCCAATGGTGGTGCTCAATGCGGCCTGGATTCCTCCCCCTTCTCAGCCGTCAGGGACTAAGGTCACAGGAAAAAGGGCTTCATTGTTGGGAGTCCCTAGAGGACATGAGTGCACTGCCCTGGAAACCCGAACATACTAGAGGCCAAGGAAGCTGTCCTTTCAGGAGTGACTTATGGGCTGCTCAGCGAAGCGAGGGCAGTGTGCGCATGGCTCGGCTGTATCCTGCTGGACGGTATATACATATGTTCCTATTACTGTATGAAACAGAGGGTTCTCTCACGAGCAAGACCCTTCCCCCACGATCCACCCCCCACCCCCCCGAGGGCACAGAAAAACAAGTCATGGCATGGAATTCACGCTATATGGACGCTACAACAAACATGCACACAGGACTGAAGGAGCAGAACTGGGATATTTGTGTGCTGGCTTGATCTGACCTTAGAGTTTGGTGGGTGGCTGTAGCTGGGTGTGTGTCATCTGATAAAGACAGTGGTGCTGTGTTTATTATTGAGAGTACTCTCTCTCTCCCTCTCCTCCTTTCTCTCTCTCTCCTCTCTCTCTCTCAAACATATGAGATATTGTTACTTTGCCCAACGAAACCCAATATTACTAATCCAATTAGCTATCCTCGAAACCTTAGAATCTTGTTTTTAATTTGTATTCATCTACCACCCTTTAACTAATTACACAGATACAGCAGGTGGTATCCTGTAGGTTTTGGTATGTTTAATATTTGAGCATGTTGCAAAGAGGGATAGCTTATGCCATGCTATAATACATATTCAACAGATGAATGATTGATTGTTGCTTGTCATTAATAAAGTAGTAAACATGAGATATGGTTACTGAGGTATGATGTAATGAGCTGAGAGTACAGTGTAGGAAGAGACTGACCATTTTCTCTCCCTCTCTCCTTCTGTCTTTTATCCTCTCCTTTTTTCTTCTCTTTCTCCCTCTCTGTCTCCTGTGTTCTGTGTTCAGTGTAAATTCAGTGTTCTCAAATCTCATGGTATAATCTTCAGTGCACACATGCTGGTCAGGTTGTCAAATTATAAGCCAGGAATGAGTGTCGTATCCGATGCCTTCCCATGAGTGACATTTAGATTGGTCTCCTGAGTGCAAAAGTGTTGTGTTGACCTTTGTGTTTGGAGTCGTGAAGCAAACAATTCAGCCAACAGATGATCTAGGCAATTGAGGAGGAGCCAAAATCCGTCCAATCAGAAGGCTCACACCCACTAGCCACACCCAGAGGAGCCACTCCCACTCGATTCCATTCCAGACACATTTTACCGGCAGAATTTCTGAAAGCAAACTTCAGAGTGACTCTCTGGGCTCATGATGGAGCTGTGCTCTCCAGCTGGCTGAAAGGAAAGGGCTGAGGGAGGCACATTCGCGATCGTATCTGTGTTTCGCGGAGGTGCTGATGGGACTGTGGTCCAGGCGACAGCCATTTCTGCTCATTATCTGAAGTGACAGCTCGCCAGGGCCCAGGAAACAGCAAGTGGATCCTATTGTCTCCAATGCTTTGTTCTTTAAAATAGGTCTACATTAGTCAGATTCATCAGAATTTCCCCCAAAACAATGAAAGGAATTCTTTTTTCATTTACGTCAAATTGAATTGACCAGATTAACAATCACATGTGATTGTGAGGATATGCAGATGCAGGGAAACTCTTTTTACAATTCATTCTGTTCTTGGAAAAAAGGGGAGGGGGATTTTCTTTTAAAGAGATATGTACTCGGTCATATAAATGGCTGTGGGTTCCCAGCACAGGACCCCAGAAAAATAGATGCCAAACTGTTTTCTCTCAAAAGCTGTAACTGTTGAATCAAAGAAATGCATTTTGGTGGAGGAACTGAAGGTAGAAGTTTCTGCTGTAGCATTCAGTACCTTATGTACTTGTTCAGTACCTGTACCTGCTGTTACATAAGTGACTGTGAGTACAGTAGGGAGCACACTGAGGGTGTTTAGGACCAGAAGAAGCTTTTCTTGCTCTTTATGCCTTGACCTTTGACCCCCTCCTCATCACCTCCAAGTGACCCTGTTGGAGGAAACATGGCCTTGCTTTGCCCCAGTTTTACTGTCAGTTTTTCTACCACTGCCAAAACAACAGAGCATCGTCACATTATATCACACAACAGGCTTGGATGTACATGCTTAGAGATAACACTTGCGCACTGTTTCATCGTCTTATGATTTAGAGGAGCACAACAATCAAGACACAATCAATCACAACTGAAACACCTCAGTGAAGATGCCTTTTTGTCTTAGTATTTTTTAAACTGAGGCTAAAATATACATTTTTGAGATGGTACCTAGCCACCTAATGTAACGAATGAATGGCTTGAGAAGTACCATTTTTGTATGGGCAGTGTATTGCAAATCTGTTGGTATCATTCACCAGTCACCGTTTGCTCCATTATACTCTGCTAGCTAATTCATAGTGCAACTCATTTGCCATCTGTTTTTATGAAGTATCTAACTTCCTAGAGTTCATCTCCGGAATGACTGGCAGAATAGCTTACTTACAGCACGAGGCATGCAGTCTACACTATAATATTAGCAAATGTTTCACCATCATGCATTCTTTGAGCATACTTGAAACATTTGCTTATTTCCTTGTATCCATGTCTAGTCTTGAGTTGCATCAGAATAGAACATATGTGCAAGAAAAATGCTTTTATATATATGTCTGTATCAAAAATTGCATACAGTGCTTTGACATGTAGGGCAGTGCTTTGACATGTAGGGCAGTGATTTGATGTGATTTTGTTCTCCAGATCTTACGTGTATTGTATGTTTTTTGCCTTTTGTGTGGCACTTGTGTGATTGAGATGTATTTCTGAGTGCATAATGAATCGCTCTAATGCATTGTTTGACTGAAATTTTAGCACGCTTTAAATACACATTATGTGGGTGTGACTAGACTTTTTCTGCTGTTGAATAGTACTCCTGTGAGGATTTGCAAATTTACTTTGAGAAAAAAAATCAAACATCTTCATATGGTTTCATTTGGTTTCCTGTGCAATGTTGTGGGTTTTGCAGTTGCTGACATGGAAGGAAATTGCTGTGATGAAAATAACACTTGCTAAAATGTGTTGCTCACAGCCCAGGGCAGTTCTTTGCAGTTAGATTTCTTAGAGACCTTACTGTCTATACACACAGCGTGGGTTTCAGGAGGTCCACTCTAACCTCATGACCTAATAAGGTATGAGCCTCATTATCCTAAAGTTAAACAAGGACATGGTGTGTGTGTGTGTGTGTGTGAGTTTTGTGTGACTTTATGTGTCTGTGTGTGCATATGAGTTTGCATGAGTTTCTGTGTGACTTTGTGTGTCAGTGTGCAGGAGATTGTGTGTGTACACATCGGTGTGTGTATGTGCATGTGTGTGTGCTTGTGTGTGTGTTTGACAGAGAGAGAGAGATAGTGTGTGAGAATGTGTGAGTTGTGTGTCAGTGTGCAGGGGTTTGAGTATGTGTGTGATTGCTCACGTCGGTGTGTGTATGCGTGTGTGTGTGTGTGTGTGTGGTGGGGGGCATGGATATTTTGAGAAGCACCACAGCAGGTAGGATGTGGCACTGTTTCAGTTCAAGCTGGTTGCGCGCAAAGAGTGAGAACCTTCATGCTGTTCTGCGCACTATAAATAGTGGGATCATCGTCAGCTTCATCCAGCAGCGGGCAAGAGCTGACGAGCTCCTTTTCAGGCCACTGGTTCCTCTCCAGCTCTGCTTCCTTACAAAAACCTCTCCCTCTTCACTTTACAAACACACTTGGAAACCTGTAATTAAACAGTAGCTCTGGGGCTAGATTGAGGAGCTTGGAAGACACCCTAGGCTTTTTTTTTTTTTAATCTGTCAGTGGTTCACAGAACAGTTGTCTTTCAGAGGCCTGAAATTGATTTAAATTTTTGTTAGTAAGATAGAATAAAAGCCCCAGGGGAAGTGTTTGTATTGATAATCCTGATATAATCCAAGTAGCTACAATGCTTGGAATGGACAAATGTTTCCAGCTGTAGCAGCCCATTAAATTAAATCAGAAACCCAAATCACAAAGCACAATCTGCTACTAATAAATGACAATAAACCTCAGGGCTGCAAGGATAATTCAGGATTTAGAGACTGGAAAGTCCAGTACATAGATGTGTTTGTTGGCACAGGAGTTAGAAAGTGAAGAAACAGGATTCCTGATTGATCCAGAAGGTACTCAAGTAACTATCCTAGAGGCCTAACATCTTAAAGATTGTACAGCCTAAAGGTCTTGGTTTTCCTTTGTATTCATTTAGATACCTTCTTGAATTGTGAGGCATGACAGCAGGTTGTATAATGCAAGTTTTTGGACATGGTTAATATTTGAGCGTATTGCTATGAGTAGTAGTTCAGGCATGTTCAAATATATGAACAATAAGTAATCAGTTATTGAGTTCTGGGCTGATGATGTAATGAGCTGAGAGAAATCTGGAAGAGTGTAGGCAAGGACAGGACTAATCAGTGCTTTCATGAATTATGTAGACAGTAGGTTCTGTACATTTCTTTTGAGAGAGATAGTTCATGATGTACAGTCTTAGGTATCAAACAGATGCATAATTGAATGCCATAGGTTGTTCAGAAAGTGGTAAGGCTAAGGCATGGTTATTGAGGTCTGATATAGTGAGCTGTAGCACAGAGCTAGAAAAAACTGGACATCAGTCAGTGCGAACCTCTCTCTCTCTCTCTCTCTCTCTCTCTCTCTTTCTTTCACTCTGTTTTGCACATACACACACACACACACACACACACACACACATCCTCACTCACTCAAACAGGACACAGCTGGCTGCAGCAGGTGACAGCTGGTGACCTGTGGAAAGGCAAAGTGTCTCAGGCAATGGAGTGTGACACAAAAGAGTGACAGAGTGACAAAGAGAAAAGTTGGTTTCTTTGAATGACTGTGAATAACCACTCCCTCTGGACACACACACACACACACACACACACACACACACAGACAGACTGTCCCTACTGCATAACACCCTCTAGCTTTAAAAAATAGAAAAGGCTGAAATAAAAACATATGTGCAGTGATACAGTACCTACCCATGTCAGTCACAAATCACATGTCCCAGTCTGGGAATATGTAACACAGGGTGTATTTTCAGCACGTTTAGTTAGTGTATGTATCATAGCATACTAGTATGTGTGTTGCATGCTGTGGAGCAGCAGTGCAGCGCAATGGTAAGGCAACTCATGGAAGTGTTGCTGCATTTCTTCTGGGGGGGGCTGGGGCACTGCTGTTGTACTCTTGAACGCGGCACTTATCCTGAATTGCTTCATGAAATATCCGGCTGTATAAGTGGACAATATGTGAGTCATGCTGGATACGAGGTTCTGCTAAGCAAATAAGTAATGCTATAATGAAATTATGTTATGCATGATACAGAAATGTGAGGTGAGATAGAGGAATGCACTCTGTGGAGGGTGTGGCTGCCCAGACTTCCCATAGAGTACAGCAGTGCAGCGTTCAGTGGAAGGCCTTGAGCTGGGGTCACATGATGCTGCAGGAAGCATGCAGAAAGCATTGTATGTGAAATGCTAATTGTTGGGTAAACTGATGATTCCCTCCAGACCACAACCACAGCCGTCCTTTTAAGTGAATCACACACCTGAGAAAAAAAGGGATCATCATTATAAATCTCTATGATGCCCTGTAGTAAGGAGATGAAACATACAGTCTGTTCCTCTGTATGTTTCCGTCTGGAGCGGTGGCTTTAAAATACCAAACCTGCTCTGTGGCCGGTGATGCTTTTGTGATTTGATGAGAAGCTGAAACTGAAATGAAATGAAATCATTGTGAAAAATGCTGAAAACTCCTTAAATATCCAGTACAGTTAGTGGTCTTCTGAATGGTTGTTTCCCACCACCCTTTGCATCAGTTGAGCAAAACGCTTACAGCACAGCACTACTACAGTGATGTTTTGCCACATTTAATCGAATACTACTGCATATTATGGTTTGTTGTTTAGTGCAAACACATTTTGTTGCTACTAATCAGAGAGGCACCCAGACTGGATCTGACCACAGACAGCTCTTAAGGACTTGTTCAGACTGATCCTCAAAGAGAGCTGTCAGACCAAGGCATTAGCGTAAAAGCGTGTGTGTGTGTGTGTGTGTGTGCGTATGTATGCAAGTGGTTGCATTTGACACGGTCTGGAGGCAGTCTGTCAGAGCAGGCTGAGTTGACGCGGCTTTGCCCTGATTGACTCTGTGAGCTCCACCCCGACTGTCTTCGCTGAAGTGCTAATCCCTTCATATTGCTGCATCCAGCGAGACGATGACAACAAACACTCAGATGGGGCTTGCGTTTAGAGCAGGGCCTGCTGCATCATGAAACTGTAATCCAGGAGAGAAAAACACATTTTTTCCTTCTGAGTTCTAGGCTGTGGGAGCTAAGAAATGCAATAAGGGCACATTTTGGGCAGTGTTTACACTGTATTGCTCCTTGGATAATGTCCTGCCTGGAGGGATATTCCCTCAAAGGAGATTTAATGTAGTGATTCCTGTGTGGGAGGTGCTTAAAGCCATGCAGTGGTTTATACAGGGGAATCCCTTGATCCGAATTTTGACATCACCAAAGGCACAGCAAGGGAGAGCTCAGTGTGTGAAGAATGCTGGGAGGAGGAACCTCTCTGTGCTGTGTTACTTCATGAATACATATTTCCAGTATGGACATACAAGCACATGTAGTAAACTCAAAGATGAAACTAACAGTCAAAACTGGGCTGGTTATGTTTTTGTGACACCAGAAATGTTCATGAGAAAATGCTTTCACTGTACTCAGTATTGGTACCTTACATATGACAGGCAAAATTTTACCAGCACAGCAGTGGTGCCAAACAAGTCTGGAGTCAAACAAGTGCTGTGAGGGCAATACCCCAGTTTCATGCATAATGTTAGCCTCAAAAGACATTGACTTCATAAGGGTTGCAAATGCTTCTGTGTCTTTGACAGCTCGCAGCACGGCTCGAATCATAGCAACTGAAATTTGCACAAATCCATTTGATTTAAACTCATTCAATGGTTTGTTTGACTTTGTAGAAATGACATGTGGGATGTTTTATTTGCAGAATGGAAGCCTGCTCTTGACTGAGCATTGCGCTGAGATTGTAGTATAGCTATTCTCTTTGAAAAATGTGTGTGAGGCATAAGCCAGCAGAGGCATCGCATGAAATGACAAGATGAGCAAAAGGGAACCATGAACCAGGAAGAAACCAATTCATTGTAATTTGTGAGCTACATAACTAAATTATGATTTTACTTACAACTGATTAATACATGAATTAATATATTCTCTATGATGGCTTACCATAATGATAATATTGTTTATTTGTATTGGATTGTATTGACATGATGGACCAAACTTAAACTTGCCTCAACCTGTGCAAACTGACTAGGTGTCATGCGGTACAGAGGAGAATGGTCACCTGTCTACAGGATATAGGATATAGGCTCTTGCGTAAAGGATATACAGGAACCTCAATGTCATCCCTTTGTCTGAACTGCAGTGTTGTGTTGAGCTAAGCAGTGAGGGTGCGCTCATTAGGGGCCAGTGATGAACGTGCCTAGGAAGCCAGACTTCACAACAATGGCTGGGGGGTATCCATTACGTCCCTATTGTTAGCCTCGCAAGCTATTATTATAGCCTACGCCAGAACAGACTCGGCTCAGCGCTGATTCAGTACTACTCACCTTCCGTACGGCAGCCGCTCGCTCTCCGCAGAGGCACGACAGTCAGCCGACCCAAATATGCTTGGCCCGCGCGGGAGCTGGCGTAGCGATGCGTTCCCACGAGGGGTGTCGCCTGTGCGTGACGATGCTGTGTTGACTGTGCAGTGTCAGCAGCTGAAAGGTGGCTCGCCGCCGCGGCCCAGCGTGATTTATGGGGGACAAGGCAGCGCTGTCTTTCAGAGGGGTCTGCTGTCCTCCCTTCCCAGAGGACATTTCAGGTGATCTCCCGTAAATGCCTTGTTCTCAGTGGGAGTTCTGATATTTTGTGTGTGCTGACTAATCCAGCATGACTTGTGCTAATTATTTGTAATGCTCATCAGCTTGTGTGGCAAGTCTCCAGTTGCAGCTCAGTTTAGTGATTGTCACATGACCTCTACACTCTTGCACTATAATGCCCTCTGAGTATGCACATGCAAGTGTACAAATGTACACACAATAAATGATAAATGGGAGAATGTGCTATACCTGCAGATTACAAAAGTAGACTTCATCAACATCAAAAACATTCAGTCTTTTATGATTTCCTTCTTTCACTGATTGCATCTGCTTTAGCTAAATAACTAGAACAGAGACAGTATTGTTCACGGTGGGACTTGTGGGAGCGCTGTGTTCACACTGACAAAAGTGTTATTTGAAGCTGCTGCCACAAGACCTCCCTCAGAGGCTGATCCTATTGAACACATGTCCTGACCCTCTCCTTGGGAGACCCAGGATTACTCTCCTGCTGATGCAAAGAGGAAGGTTGAAAACTTGGAACCTTCTCTTTCTGATTCCTACCCTTAACATTCCATGAAAAAAGTGCCTCAGTCAGGTGGCAGGTGTGGAACTGCACTGAAGTTTAAGGTGTGTTATTTACACAGACAGGATGTCTAAGATTGCCGGCCTGGAAATAGAAGACATCATCAAAATTGAGCAAGCAATGTGGGCAAGGATTGACAAAAAAAGTGTATTCATGTAGGCCAGGCCTGGTGATTAGCTGACTCCCCTGCCATTCTGAAACATCGCAGGGGAGAGATATGAAGAGCTCAATGGAGGCCTGGCAGGTAATCTGTGCAAACAGATGGATTTTAGTTATATTTGGCTGCAGATTAGTGACTTCCCTACTGTTCTGACAATCCTTTTACCTGCACCCTTTGACAGGCAGACATTTTTTTATTTATTATGTTTTTTTTTTTTTGCTTGGGAAGTGCAGGGAGTTGTGGATTGCTCACACTAATAAATACCATTGGCCAGCTGGTCATTGATTGAAAACTACTACTATTTCTAGAATGCAGTTACTGTCATCTGACAGGCCTGTGTGCAGCCCTCCCCCGTTCCCCTTCCTCTCTGAGTGCTACATTGTAGTGTAGGAGTGCAGAGGAGGTAAGTTATCAGTTCGCATGCCCATAATCCTCTTTGAGGAGTGGATAAAAGTATCCCTTCCGATCCTTCCCACAAAAAAGACACGATAAACAGGTGTCTCAAGCCTTAATGTTCTCTTTTTAAATGAGATTCTGTTCAAGGGAAAGCTCTCTCTTACAAATTGCTGAACGTATCTGGGTCTGGCCTCTCCAGGGCAGATACTGTGGCTTGAGTCTGGATTGTTATGATTAGAGGGCAGCTTAGGGCACCCAGCCTGACCCTATACAGGAAGCAGACAGCATACTGGGAAAGAATAAATCTTCGCTCCTGTTTTTTTTCAGGTTGTAGAGGGCAAGGTACAGGTCTGAGTTACCAGCCCTGACTGGTGCATAACCAAACAGTCCAGGGACTTCCCGAACCAGTATGCCCTTTCCTTGGCCAAATGTCAGCCATGCCCTGGCCACCTAAACATGGGGATTAACCCTAACCACTATCAAAACAATAAGAAGGCCATATGTGATGTAGGCCTAAATCCTCTTTGTTAACTCAGAAATGCTGCAGAATGAACATGAAAATCCTCTCTCAGCTGTTGTATTTCCATCCTGTGTATTTGGGCATGTTGTGCAAGTTGGCCAGCTCATTTTAATTGCAAACAGAATGTTGGGACATCTTTGCACTGCCTTGTTTCAGGATTCTTGCCAGATTTGTTGTGTTTTGAGACTCGGGTCTGTCTTAAGTTTGACCCTTGATCCACTTACCACAATAGCTTGATAATACTTAGGCTGATGTTAGATGCATCCATTGGCCATGAGATCTACGCTCCAGAGGACTGAAGTTCACCCGCTGCTCCCTCAGTGATGTTGCAATGATGTTATATGCATTCACTAGATATTCAGGCCCTGTGCTTGCTCCATCCTCCTCTCTTTCTTGTCTAGGATATTATGGTCGATAACAGGAGGTTGCAGTGCTGCCTATGGTTGCTATGCTAGCTGTGGATGTTCTGTTTCAAACTACACACCCTCAAAAATGTACGTAATGAGCCAGTGAATGAGAACACTTGTAGCTTCAACAACAGCAGTTACAGAAGTTTCAGTGCAAAGCACAGGGAGCTGAATATCTCATCTATACTGAACACCTGTGATAATATTCTCCCATTCGCACTTACCCAGTTGCACTGAGATGTAATGCAATGGAGCATCTCTCAGAGCTGATTCACAGCCATGCTTCTAAGACTAAGATGAGAAACTGTGAAAATCACATGAGTAGAAATTACTGGGTTGTTCTCCAAACCAAAATTCACCCGCAGCAACACCTCATTCGTTATAGGCGTGATTGTTGATTGTTGCATGTTTCTAAGCCAGAAACACATAGCTCATGCAATTTTGGGAACATGCTGATGGTAGGCCAGCAGTTACACCCAGCAGGGCAGTTGCGCAGAAGGGAAAACATAATGTGGTCACATCTGGGGTGGCGTGCAAGGCATCATAAATTATAATAGAATGCAACTGCATTTTTTTAAAAATAGTGCCAATAAAGTAGCAAAAGTCTTGTTATACTGTTGTAGAAATTTCTTGGATGGATGGGTGTACAACCATTCAAAAATACATTTTAGTTTAGTACTTCTTGAAGCACTTCCTACCCTTTCCTAAGAGAAAGAAATCAGCATGTGATGTACTGTAGCTAATAATCACAATATACGAGTGCATTCTATGAGAGAATGTGAAGTAACAATGCATTTTGTACCATTACTCCACCACACAAATGTAGTGCTTGCTCTCAGAATTATTGCAATTTTTAATGAGAGGGAAATGTTGAGTAGCTGCCAATAAGTCAGTAATGGACTGTAATGCAAGCCTATAATGCATTATGGGAAGGATATCAACATTCATCATATTCACAGTGTGTAATTATAAAAAGTTTGCACACTGGCCTCTAGAATCTGTGGATATGGTGTCCTGGCATGTGCAAATGTGCTTGCCAAATATGTGTAGTCCCACCATATTAGCAGAAATATGCCAGCTATCACGTTTGCCGCTGGAGATCACAGAGAGGCTGGCGAGGGGAAGATGAGTCTGGACGTGCTGGAGCTGGCGTGCTGTGGGCAGAGGGAGAGGGGCGAGGTAATTGGAATGTAATTATGCCCTTGGTGCCTGTGGAGCGGTGGCGTTATGTAACTGCAAGCACTCTGCTCGACGCCTGCACAGCCAAGGGGAAGATGCTGGTGGGAGGGAGGGAGGGAGCCCTGCTGTCCGCCCCCCTCCACACTCCCCCCCGCCCCGGGATCCTCGCTGGAACATTTTGATTGCAGAGCTCACTGTTCTCCTCCTTTAACTCCATCTATCACAACCCTGTCTCCCAACCAGATACAGTATGGAGGAGACATTAAAAGTCCTGCTTTAATCTATATTTCAATACAGGGCATTCTATGCTCTGCAATATTTTGCTTCCAGAGCTGGTATGGAGGTGCCCAGCAATAGACAATTCACCAAAACTCTGCAAGTGTACCATGTTGCTTTTATGATGGCATAAAAGCAGTTGTTGATTACATAGTTGATTCTTTTTTTAGAATCAGTTTTTTAGTTGACTTATTTTTCAGGTCAAAGGACAAGGTAAAAGCTGCAATGAGGGAAGAAGAGAGTAGAGGATGTGATTCAAAAAAAGTTTCTGCTACTATAGGTGAGCAGTCTATATCAGCACAAAAGTAAAAAGGGAAAACATGGATTAAGGATGTCAGCCCTTTACATTTTGTCATCCTTGATGAGATAAACTATGCAGGTCCTAACTGAAAAATGTCAGTATGCGAGTTCTGACTGAAAAATAAAACAATGCCTCAAACTAGGAGGAGTGACACCACTCATCCATACATCTGGGAGACTGAGTGGCTGAAGGAGAGACCATGCCCACAAACGCTCCATGTCCAATCACAACCTCAACAGCAGTAACACGATCATTGAATGACAGCACAACAACACATGCAGTGCCCAGAAGTTAGAGCCTCAACAGCCTTGAAGAATGCATTTGAGTCATCTGGGTCATAGTTTATTCTGTTACAAAAATTTTTCATTTTACCACTACATGGCCAATCTTTTGCCAGGGACTAGGGTTCAATGTCAGTTACACACCAAACACTTATCTTATGTTACTAATATGTCCTGCATTGCCATAACGTTACTTTATCCCGTATTGAGCAGGAAATCAATCTGTAGGCAATTGCAATAAACTTTACTGTCAGACACTTCCAGCTTTCTTTACATGTCGATGTGGAGGATGGATCACAACTAACGCCCTACACCACAGGCACCCATTCCTGTCCTTGTCGGGGTGCATTCTCTGTGGTTTCTGTTCCACCTGATACACTTAAGCACTTGATTCAGCTTATTTCCTTACTTCCCAGGCTGAGCCCACATACCCACCCCTCCCACTTCTCAGACTGTCAGTCATTTAAAGTAGGAAAGCCTGCTGGGGTGCGGTCCTCTGCCAGGATGATTAAGAACCCCTGCTTCACAGGAAAGGCAACCCCTCCTGGTTGTTATGGATTATTGTTCTGTGTTATTCCATGTGATCTGTGACCCCCCTTCGCCCCCAGTTCACTAGCAATTTTGACAGAGTGGCCCTGGATTTTAATATGGCTGTCTGCTGGACAGATGTCTCGGAAACACTGGATATGATCCACAGATTAACATGATAATGCCGTTCAATGCTGTTTGTACCAACAGTAAAAAGTAAAGACTATGCACGGGCGTCTGTTCGTCTCACAGCCGGTTTTATTGTGAAGCTAAATATGAACTCTGTTCCATATTTAGCTGTTACATGTCTGTCCCCTGAGACCATTATAAGAGAGAGAGAGAAAATCAGTCTGAACACTTGACTGGTGTATTTTAAAGCACACAGCTGTACACAAGCAGACAGCTGGTGACCCGGTTCATTGTTTTACCTGGTATAATAAGGGACACATTTGAAGAACATGTGTTGGTGGGGCTCGTTGTCTCCAGTGTCAGTGCACAGATCCAGGTGCAGATTGTCTGTTACTGTGTCCAAGGCTGAGAGCAAAGCAGAGCTTTGTGCATTGTGAGGACTCAGAGTTGCATGCCTGCTTTCCAGTACTAAGCCACAATGTGAGAGGTGATGGTATGTTCAGGCATAAAAGCTGCAATATTGTAGAAGCTGTAATATGTAACAAGTAACATGTAACATACTAGCTGTAACATGCCAACCATGAAAAGTAATGGTGAAGATGAAGCAATGATTAAGATTCTAGCTGTGAAAAGCCACACTGTGGGAAAAAATGGTATGGTCAGGCATAGAAGCTGTGATACTGTTGGAGCTATAACATGTAACATGTAACACTTAAAATGCTCGCTGTGAAATGCCACACCATAAGAAATAATGATATGGTCAGGCCTGTGGACATTCCTGAGCAGGAAATGGGGAGGAGTTATGGGGATTAGGAAGGATGCACTAAAACAGCTGTCCAAGAAGAAGGGGGGGGGGGGGGGCAGCATCACCTGCATGGTTTCACAGGGTTTGAGAAAGTGCATGGACATTTTCTGAAATCTTCTCTCCCGAATCATTATTAACATCTCTGAGAGGCCCAATCATCTTGTTCTGTCCTGGTGCAAGGAGGTGAGCAGAGCACAGAGAGGAATTCCAGACTTCCGTTAGTCTGCTGTGAGTGGACAGGATGAGCCAGCTGGGTCTGGAGGAGCTGCAGTGAGAACACGCGTGTGTTCAAACTCAGCGTTCTGTTTGCCCCGCCCATCAGAAGCCGTCAGCCACACACTGGCTGCAGAAGTGAAGGCGACACGTTGTGAGCGTTGTTACCAGGGGAACGTGGTGATTCTGGGTTTGTGGCACAGCTGTTACGTCCCTGTGCTCCTCGGGCTCTGCCCGTGACTCTGCGGTGGGTGGCGAGCCCCTCGCCATGGAGACGAGCTGAAGGAAGTGAGTGTCAGATGTCAGGGTGGATGTGAAACAGTTACTCCCAGGATAATTCTGATTTGAGTGTGATAAACAAAATTCAGTCTTTGTCTAAGTCTTTGATCCACCACAATGTATTTAACTGTCAGAAATATTATATTACTTTTGCTTATCCATAGCATCTTGCATAGCCTACAGTTTTTACGTTGTCTATTTATCTAACTGGGAACTTACTTTTGGGTTAAGTACCTTGCCCAAGGGTACAACAGCAGTTGTCCACCTGAGAACTGAACCAACAACACTCATTGGTTCTTATTGGATTACGAGCTATAAATTTTATAAAAAATACCTAATGTACCTATTGATATATTTTACTATATTTTTATATCAATCATCAAACAAGAGATCTACGAATACATATATCTGTCTTTTTTGATTGTGGGACACTTACTACTCAAAATGTCAGATCTGCTTTTAATCCCAAAGGTTAAGACACTGCTACTAACCCTAAGTATCAGTGTCTTGTTGGTATCCTCCCATAGCCATGGATCTGTCAAGTTCCTGCCATTAAGTTTAGAAGGTCCGGTCATTTCCAGGGTGTGTATACATTCACATCTACCATTTGGTAATTGACAGCTGAAAGTAAGACTTTTGAAGACAATCCGGACTCTTCCTCTGGTTCTAAAGCCATTTAACTTTTGATTGTGACCAAGCAGTTCTTCAAAGGGTAGTGTCTATTGCTCACTGATTGAAAAATTAGCGCTCGTACCAAGGAACTCACCCTCCCACCCTCAGTTCAAATTAAACCAGTGCTTTATCTTAAGGGCAAGTACTATTCAATAAAGAACACAATAAAAATTATAAACCAGATCACAATGTGCTATGTTGCATTACAGTGACTCCTGGATTCTGTTCAAAACCATCAAGTCATCTTAAGGGAAAAAGGTCACTTTGTTATAATACAGACATGAAGATTTTCATTTTTTGATTGAATTGCACTTATACTAAAGGTGATTTGGATTTTATTTATTTACTTAAGGAGAGTTATCCTCTTGTAGTTTTGCAATGTTTCTTTGGATTTTTTCTTTAGTCTGAGTGAACAGGAAAGTGGTTGACTTTGTTGAATTCCTGCCTGCTGATGTGACAGTAATGATATGCATGGGATCTGTACTGTGAGTCCCACGCTGCTTTGACAAATTCCAGTCTTCACTGGTTCTATCGGGTGAAGGGGTTCTGGTCTTGTGCCTTATGCATTTCATTAAAGTTGTATTGTTTGGAAGTCAGATCACATCTTTTCTGATGCACAGTGTTCTTACAACTTCTTCTAATGCTTGTCCAATTTCCTGTCTGTGTTTAAACTATCCTTGTTTCAACTAGATAAAGACATGAACTGAACAGACTTAAAACAGGGAATCAACACTCATACAGTATCTATGGAAAGGCTGCTATCCCGTGACATTGAAAGGACAGCATATGAACCCCACAGTCTGTGTTGCTGCTATATTTTTATACAGATTTTTCTGCATTTTTTTTATACACCTGGGGTATCTTAACTTGGCTGAATAATTGGTCACCGAGTGCTTACATTTATGTCCATCAGAGCAACATGAGAACATGTTTGTGAAAATTATATTCTCAGAGAAAACACAGCAAGAGGGAGACATTCCCCTGCCTTTGTGTTAACTACTACTCCATTACTCAGGTAGTAGTTCATCCACTGAGAGCTATTTTAATTTCAACTGCTGAAAATGAATTTAAATGAGAAGCTGGTCCACAAATAGAACAATGATTGTGCCGAGCCGACCGACATTACAGCTGATTATGCAAATTTGTACCTGGGCGCAATGCTCAGATAGACCCCTTTAGATTTGGATTGAGGTGGATAAGGGCTCTTTTGAAGAAACCGTTAGCATGGCCCGTTTGAAAAGTCTGTGAGGTCGTACAGAAGCTTCGGTTTGGTGAATGTAAATGCTGTCGTGGCACGGCCTGCTGATAAATGGGACTTTGTTGGGTGTGATTTCACTTCACTGGTGTTCGCTAAGTTTCCTGATTTGTGCAAATGGTGACACATTCAACAAGTGTGACATCTATCCCTGTCTGGTCCATTTACGTTCTGTTTGGATTCTAAGGCTTTGGTTACAGTTTATGTGAAAAAGGCTTAAACACAGACTGGGAGCTTTTGAGTAAGACAAAGCAGTTCTGTCACTGTTATATTTCATTCTTTGTATTGTGCTGCATCCTTTCCTGAAATACAGGCCCTGATTAACAGCTTTTTATGAGTTATTTGGATTGCTCCTTATGGGGCTGATAATGCCTGATAATTCTTACCATCTGTTTTCCCTGTGAACAGCCTGTTGAGAAATATCGTAGCCTATTTTAGTTCAGGTGTGAGCTTGACAGGTGCAATTGCAGGTGAGCAATCTGCTGTCGGTAGCAATTGTGATCATTTGTTGTTGTTCAACTTTTTAAATTAGCATTCATTTCTGCATATTTTTCAAATTAATTGTAGTGGCTACACACTGAAGTATTTTGTGTTTTGCATTTTTTTTAAATTCACAGTATTTATTTTAAGAGAACTTCAAAAGCTTTACAAGAAGAACTTTATAAGCTGTTTTTTCAGGGTCATAATTCTGACCCCCCCAGTCACCAATGTAATGTAGGTTAGTGAATCAAAGGCAATGCGTTAGAACCCTGTACATTGTATTGACATTTTATTCAGTGACCGAGGGAGGCATTAGTAGCAGCCAGAACATTTTATTGCTTGGAAAACCTGTTATTCTCTCCCATGTTATAATTCAGTGTTGTTTCAACTCAAAGTGAGACAATCCAGTTTGTTATTATTAGTAAAATACATGAAACCAGTGGACTGAAAGGACACGTAATATGATATGATATGGTAATACTCAGTAAGATTCCTCTGAAATTTGTTTCGCATCATTAGATGCTCAGTTAAACATCATATGGGAATAACACAGGCCTGGCACTATGGGGGTGCTTAGGGGTGCCCAGACAGACCTCAGTGCACCCCCAGTTGTCTCCTTATATCCCAATGCCTGCTTAGTATTTATGACTTTTTGTGGTACCCCCCCAGATTGCAATTGCACCTTTCTTGTGCCGGACCTGTTAAAACATACAGTAGACAGACATTTTTACATACATATTTATTTCAAATTCAAGTCAAGTTTATAGGAGTCCAGCTTAGATTCAGAAGGACCATACTCCTAAGCTACCCCCACTTAACCTTTTCTTTCTGCACTCATTTTGGCAGGGTGGGTAAATCCATACCGCAAGTTATCCAAACATTAATATTTTACAATAACACTGTGGTTTCAGCATGTGTGGTGAAATTCAAGTATTTTTGCTGGCTGTAAACGATAAGTCCCTGAAATGAATATTGAATTAGTCATGGTAGGGCTAGAGAAAGTACCCTTGTTTGACTCATTAACAGAGTCTGAGTGTTGCTTAACATGTAGCAGATAGACTTGTACCATGTGACATGCATGGTATGTCCCGTTTTCAGCTTTTCACGTTTGTTTGCCTCGGTACACCACAGAATTTCATGTTACTTCTTGAAAGTTTATAAATGTGCCACAGTTGTTTGAAAGGTGAAGAAACAGAATTTTGTGCTGAGGCTGTGTTACAGCTGTGTAAAAAGTACATCATGCTCTTGTTCGCTGGGTCACTCCTAGTTACAGTTTCCATTTATCGACACCTTGTGGCCGTGCCGTGCCAATGCATGTGGATGCCGCCCGTGTCTGCACGGGTGAGATGACAGCTTCCATGCTGACAAAAGCTCTGAGAGGCAGATCCATTGAATGCATCAATTCCTTCCAAACTGCCAACCTCCAGTGACAGCCTGCTGAGTAACTGTCACACAGTCCATGCAGCGGGGGGCGTGTAGACTCCATCCACGTGCGACAAACGAGCTCCCTCTCTCTGTCTGAGATGGCCTTCAATGGAAAATCACCTGAGACACCATGTATTGTGCTGAGCAATCATGTGCAAGTTCACGGCAAAGGACACTGTCCTGAGTCATAGTACACTCCCTCTGCTCGTCTGCACGCACGCAGGGGAAGGAACGGTCAGGCAAGGTCCAATCAGTAATCTTTGCTGTTGGAGCTGTATTAAGAATTGGGGTCAGTGAGTTTAAACTGTCGAACTGATTGGCTGAATTGGCCCTAATCCCATTAACGCCCCTGTGAGCTCATGAAGCCACAAACTCACTAAAGCGCTGCCACTGCTATGGGTGCACTGCTCTGTGTCACCTGCATTTTAACAAGCGGTGACTGTGTCACCGGGGCAGCAAGTGCTGTAAAGGAAGTGTCACCGTTCAAAAAGAATAAGTGACCATAGAGTATGTGTGATTTTATTGGTTTGTCATATTTGATCCTGTCTGTATAAACATCTCCAAAGACTAACTTCTGATTCCTTTCTTGTTTCTGAAATTCACATTTTACCACTCAAGATACTCTGTCAATCTTACATTAGCCTGACCATTAACATATTTAACTTCATTTGTTGTATCTTTTCTCCATGGTGTCAGTGATTGTAGGAGCTCAATGTTTACGATTGGTTAACTAAATTGTTTGTTGTAGGTCATGAGTTCTGCAAGTTGTTGAGGCTAAACTGTGACCACTAGGGGGCAGTATTAACATAGTGTAAATGTTTAAATTTGACTATTATTGTCACAAGGTCTCTCTGGGTTATTTTTTGATACTCTCATTTGTTAAATATATCAGTGCTACAAATTTCTCACAAATGAAGCAGCACTGAGAGAGAGATTAAAGAATAAATGAAAACATCATAACCATGAGGCTTCTTTGGGGCAAGTAACTAGCTTTGATGTTTGAGAGAAAGCAAGACAGAGGTTGGGAGAGAGGGAGTTGGTGAACATGTGTAACATGCTTTACTGGGTATGTGGTGGACATAACAAGCTGGCTTGCTAGGTTTCCATACAGAGGTAGAATGTGGAAGTCCAGCCCATATGCTAGTTCACTCACTAGATGGTTTATGTAAACCCTGGTCTGTAACTTAGCTCTTATTATACATGACTGGAAGTAGAGCTGCATACATGTGCCGAGTGTATAACTACAGTTGTGGGTGGCAGGTCATGTAAATTTGACCAGCATCTAGTTTAGTTGCTCATGCTCTGCTCCCCTGCTCAGGCAGATATGCTAAAACAGATCCTCATCAGGCATGATGGGACTGGATCCATCTACAGTGACAGTACCAGTAAAATACATTGGCTTAGATGGTTCCACCATATCCAAAGCCACTCTGACACAGAGGTTGCGTTCTTACAGAAGGGATCAACCTAGATGTGGAGGTTATGTGCTGTGGGTATTTTGCCTGGGTTAATATTCTCCAGAAAGAGGGGGGTTTATGTAAATATAAACAGGGGCTGTGGCTCAGTCTTGCTCCCATGCCAGATGTACTCCATCAGAAATAAACCCTGACATTTCACAACCATTCATTTTGGGCTGGGATTGTGTCCTGCTGTCACGGCAACTGCAGCACCAAAATACAAGGCAGGGAATATTGCCACAGGCACACAGCTGGTGAGGTAAATACACACCAGAGAGCACGGTCACAGTGACACAACTGGTGAAATACAAACCAGAGACCAAGGTCACAGTGAGAGAACAGGTTAAATAAATGTAGACCAGAGATTATGGTCATGGTTTCAAACCTGGTCAGAAAAATGTAGATTACATACCACAATCACAGTTGCAGAACTGGTCAGAAAAATGTAGATTACAGACCATAGTCACAGCTGCAGAACTGGTCGGATAAATACAGACCAGAGGTTAATGATGTCAGATGCAGTGACAAGTCAAATGTGGTCAAATGTGTTGTGCATCACAACAACCTGTTGCAACTGCCTAGCATCTTTCTCGATTGGAGAAATTTCACTGGGATGCCAATGGTTGCACTGACGGCCTTGGTTTGGACCAATACCTGGCTCTGGTAGTGTTTTTCTAAATGTCCTAACTGCAGACTAGGGCAAATGATTTTAGCTCCAAAGCAAGGTACTCGTGGCTAAATCTGGGTTTGAGAAGGTGCACCTGTTTAATGAAACTATACATCAGTGGACTTAAGTGAAGGGCTTCACTACTGTGTAAGTGTGCTGAACCAAACTTTGTTCTCAGGCCTCTCTCCTACACTAGGGAACCTTTCTGATGGTATGGGTATTAAATCTTCAGAAGTAGTTTGCTGTCATTCCCATTCATAGGTATGTTGGTGTTTCCTGTAGGAGCTTCATGAGTTCTTCATGGAGTTGGGGGGATAAGGGATCCATGAACCTTATGTTGCTCCGGCAATCAAGCCACAAGCCACTAACTGAAATGAAGCTACAGAATGAATCATATTTGTTTTCATTGTTGATGTCTTTCTTAATGTTATGATCCATATGATCGTGTTTTTGTCGCCATCATTCTCACCATCACTGTCATCGTCATTTTTCTTTTCATCACTTTGGTTACTGTTACGATTTGTTGCCTTTTGATTGTTTTGTTTGTCCTTTTGCATTATGTGTGCACTGAGCTGTGCCAAACTTATCTTTTTAGGGTCAAAGAAGAACAAAAGCCTCAACCAGCACAGTAAGTAACATTACCTAGAGTGCTTTAGGCTTTAACACTTCTTCCTCTCGCTCAGTGCCCTGTGCTTCCTGTGGCTACCTCGTTATCGAGGGTGTTTTTCAACCCCGTCCCCTGATATCTGTCCGCCCCTTATTGTGTCATCCGCTTTCTGATTGGCTGGTAAGAGAGCTTGGTGCGGCTTCTTACTTCATCCACACGTGGGCTGGATGCATCTGTTTCACCACCTGCTTTGTAACCAACTTTACCTATGAAAAAAAAAATTGATCTTTGTCTTTCTGTGTGGAATCCTCTTTTTTTCTTTACATTCCTATTGGCTGGTCTTACGATGCAGCTCCCATCTCCATTGGCTGTAGCTTCCCTGCTTGATGACCTGATTTCTCTCTATTTGCTCTCTGAGTCTCTGTGTCGCTCTCGCTGTTCTGGATGTCCCTGTTACCATTGACAGTGATGCGAGTGTTCTGACCAGTGCTGCTGTGACCCATGTGACTGTCGCTGTTGTAGTTAATGGCGGAAGACTGGTGGGACGGCCCTGTTGTGGTGAGGCCGGCCCCCCTGGAGAATGCGGGCCCTGAGGCTGATGGGTCGCATTGTGTGCTTGTTCGAACAGGTGGTTTCCCTTTAGCGGTATCACTGAGCTGGTTAATAACGTTCTTCAGCCCCAGCTAAGGTCCCAAAACGAGAAGGAGCCTGAGACGTAAGTAAGACCCCCCCCCTCCGAGGAGAATGTGTGCCGCCCCCCTCTCTCCTTGTGTTTCCCACACTGGACACTAGGGTTCAGTGTGTCTCAATCTGTCAGTTATCCCTGCAGCCTGCAGTGTGTGTTGAAAAGTGGCCCTCAAATTTGTGTGGTGTGTAAATATTTCTGTTATGTTTTCCTTTCAGTTTGTATTTGCTAGATTATTTACAATACAAGTACCATATGATTGTGATTCAACATCTCATAGTCTTAGTAATGTAATTGCAGAATGATTACAATTACTAGAAATAATTACATAACTACATGTTTTTTACTGGGTTTTGCGTCTCTTCCCATGGGTGTGGACTTCAGATTGGTGTTTATAAATGCACAATACATTTAGAGACAGAATGAATAACTGACTATTCTAAATTGATTTAGCAAAATCTGTACTATAAACAGCACAAACTCGCCATCTAGGGGTGATGAACTCAACTCCTTGCATGACAGTTTAATTATTTTTCCATTGTTACTCAGGATCTAATAACTCATAACTCATTTCAGCTAATATAAATCAGGGGTAGTTTTCTGAACCCTCCTCTATGTGGCTGTCTGTGTCAGGACCTGTGTTTTCCAGCTGCTGTAGGGTGTGAGGTCACAGGTGAGAGAAATGATCTCTGGTAATACTAACAAACACAACGTGTTGTAGGACCAAAGGGAATAGCACAATTAAACTCCCGGCACAGCCAGGAGGGTGCCGGGTGTGGAGCGTGTCCCGTTGACCAGCTGCCCCGGCAGACTGGACGTGGTCCAGGGCTCACCCATCTGATCCAGAAGGCGCACTGGGTTCCTGGTGGGGGGCAGGGGAGTTTGGGTTTCTCACCCCTCCCACCTTGCAGAAGGGAGACACACAGAGGGAGATAGGGTACTGTGTTTTCTTCCCATGCCCCTGTTTTTGGGGGGTGTCTGGACTGCTCCAGCATTCCAGTGCTCAGGGGGAGTATCTCCTCCAGCTCATACAAGATTGCCCCCTTCTCAGAGTTTTCTGTTTCTGAGAGAATTGTATCATGTCAGATAACCAAAAATCTACACAATCCAAGTTATTATGGTGGTGCGTGCAGGACAACATTTCAATTCCAAGGTGGATCTTGGTCAGGACTTCTTTGTCAGGGCTCAGCCAACATTGCTCCCAAGCACTGACTCATACATGAAGGCAAGCGGTCCTTTTTTGTATTTATGCAAGCAGTTTGACATTTGACGAGTTCAGTGATCATCAGAATTGATGACTAAAACTGTGTTTTCACTTAGATAAAAGAAACACTTAATCTTTATTTGAAAATTAAAGCTAAGGGCATATGACATTCTTCTATTTTAAAGGTTTGTGTCTCTAAAAGCTTTGCAATAAACTGAACCTACACTAACACCCCCTGCTCCCAAATTTAAAAAGAAGTCAACCCCCAATTGGAGTATATTCTACCAATCAGGGTAGAATTTGGGCCAAGACAATTGTTTTGGATATTGATGTCCCTGTAGTTGCCTGCCCACCTAGCGACACCTATCATGAAGCAATGGACAGGAAGACTTGCACTTCCCTCCCTTGGCTGTTGCAACCATAAGCTACTAAAGTCCACCCCAGTAACCAGTAGAGTCTTGGGATTTATTTATTTATTACGATGAACTGATGGATATATATACCAGCTTGCAGAAATTCTACTGTTTGTGATCTCTGCTGCTATTTTCCAGAAGCAGCTCCAACCGTCTTCTTGTGGACTTAGGAAATAATATTTCCCCCAATGAGCTCAGGGTTTTCTGGGTTTTCAGTTCTATCTGGAAAACCCACTTTTCCCAGCACTTTCTGACAGTGTTACAGTAGATATGCCCTCTAACAAATGCATTTACATTGATGGGTTAATTCATTAGCAGTCAGCTGCTGTACATAGAGGACCATTAAAATTCCCTCCACTGGAGAGCACACTGCTCATGTTGTCATTTTGCTTGGATGAAGCCCCAATTACACCACAGATGATGTTACCATTCTACAGTTTACCTCCACTGGCTAGTTGCTGCATGGCTTGGAGAAATGTGTATGCGTGTGGATCTGCGATCTGTGCTTTTTCTCTGGGAAACAGAAACAGATTTCTGAGAATCGCCGCTGTCAGAATGGTTGAATTCTGAGCAGTGTTAATTATGGATGGACTGCTTTATTTCGCCCGGTCATAATTAGAATGCGAGCCCGCAGAACATGTTTGTTACATCACTGTGTCTGTATGAAGCTGTCAGGGTCCACAAGACAGAAAGTGAAGACAGCATGAATAAAAGGCTCCTCACACTGACCCAGGCCTGTGAAGGTGAAAGGCCAGACTCCATAATTAGCATAGGCAGATCCCTAATTTCTCCTGCACTTAATGAGTGCTGTTTTTAATGCATTAACATCATGTACACTGAGTCAGCTGTGAAATGCAAGCCTACCTATTTTGGGAAATTAATTTGGATTTCATAATTTGGATTCCATGCTTTTTTAAATATATATCTGCGTTAAATTTGGAAAAAAGAGATGCTAAGAGGTGCTATACAAGGTACAGAAAGTTTAGAAAGATGCATGTCCTAGCAGCTAAGTTAGCAATATGTAGTGGCAGAATGATTCTGTTTGTTATTTCATGTCAAAGCTGTGTACCTAGCTAGGTTGGTAGCGGTGCTTTTATGATAACTCACGTATGACTTCAAGTTTATTACTTGTTAATAGTGTGCTGTACCACTTTGTTAGATAGCTGTATTTGGATAGCTGCTAGCTTCCATTAATGCGACAGAATGCAATGCTACACTGCAGTTTCCCTTAAAGTTTTATTTCCTGTCATGCATGCACAAACTCCTGGGTTGGGAGACACATTGCTAATTTGTTTTCAGAGCTTGAACCCAGCTAATTGGAGGTAAACTGTGGAGCTTAGACTGCAGGTCTTTTTGGGAACACTTACCAGCAGAAGTAGCTAAAAGGAAAATTTGGACTGTTGTTTTCTTTCCTACGTAACTCCACCCCCTTATTTCATTTTTTTAATTATTTCATTTTTTTTTTTTAAAAATACAGTATTTAAATATATTACAATGAGGGAATTTAATTATTTACAATCAAATACATGATTAAACCTGATAAAGTTTGATAGAAAATGATCTTACATCTTCACTATGTGGCAAATATACTGTATATCCATACATACGTACATGCAGTGATGTATTTCCAGCTACAGTGTTGATTAATTCTTAAAAATGTCTGGGGGTAAAATGAAATTAACAGGTGATTAGTGTGTCATATGCTGTTGCAGAGAGTGGTGCCATTAGCTGTTAACCCATGGTTTGCCTCGTGTTTGGATCTCGGTGCGACAAACAGGCCCTATAGCAGTTGTGCATCAGCGGTCTGTTTGTAGGGGCAGGCAGGGCTGCGCGCTCGCCAGGCCGCACGGGAGGCGGGCGGTAAAAGGATCGTGGCGCTCAATAATTCAGAGCCCTAATGAATCTTGCAGGGGGGATACGCGGGCCGAATCCACCCCGATCGCGATATGATGAAGTCAGCCCAGTGTTTAGTTTCCAGGGCTACGGCGGATTGACATGTGTCATACAAAATGCATGCCCCGCCAGCGCATGTTGTGGCGGGGGGCTGGGTGCGTCGCGTTTTCAGGCAATGCCCTTCTGGTTCCACCCTGGCCCGGTCTGGTCAAGCGACGTGGACAACGATGGCGGAGGCCGAGAGCCCCCTTTGTGCCCTTGTCCCCCCTCTGTCTCTGTCGCTGTAACCGTAGAAGGACTCCCCTCTGAACCAGCAGCGGCCCTGGCACATGCAAATGAGGTTACATGACCCACCTGTCAGAAATATTATCTGAGCTATTGAAGTGCTTCATAAAGTCAATAAGGGAGGCGCGCTGTAAACCCGTCCTGCTTAGTGCTCTGTTTGCCAGAGCTGTGGCATGTGCTGTGTGTTCCACGGTCTTTACGTGGAAGTGTGTGAATCCATTGATTTGCCCTATTGTCTTACGGACAGACCTGAAATAGACACACGGGTGCAAATGATTCATTAAACGCCGGGGAACTTGAGAAAGTGGAATTAAGTGAAGCAAGCTCTGTTAAACTTGCAGCGCTAACCTGATACCCACCTCTTTCTAACACGCAGTGCTGCTTCACTTTAAATGGGAGCAGGTTGTTGAGGTTTAAGCTTTTAAAGACAGAATGGATGTTCCTTAAATTTGTACGACACCATTGATCCAAGCATTCACAAGTGCCTTCTGCTATGTTAAATATTAAGAAAGCAGGAGAATGGCTTTTAGAAGAAAGGAATCAAAATTCCATCTACATAAATAAGGTGTTTCTTTTACAGCTTTACACACTGATTGCCCAGAAACTGACAATGGAGAAAATACAGACAGCAGCTAACGACAGTCAGTGTGAGGGAAGGTCAGGATGGTGAGGTGAGGAGAGTGAGGTCCTGATATCCATAGTCATCTGGGGGAAGGTCTAGGTCAAAGATGGAGAGGTCAGCCAGACTGAATACAGCAGCATATTGCACAGTCCTGTTTGTTCAGCACTGGGTATATGGGAGGAAGATGTGGTCCAGTTTGGTCAGGGCTGGGTTTACTGGAGGAAGATGTGGTCAAGTTTGGTCAGGGCTGGGTAAAGGGGAGGAAGATGTGGCCCAATTTGGTCAGGGCTGGGTATACGGGAGGAAGATGTGACCCAATTTGGTCAGGGCTGGGTGCAGTTCAAGACTGATCAGATACCCTTTTTCCAGAGGTAGTGCTGGACGGCTCTCTCCAATGGCAAGAGCCGTAAGGAGACCTCTCTAAATCTACACTCTTTAAAAAAATGAAAAATTGGGAGAGCACTTTCAGCTCCTTGGGCCCTGTTACAGCAAGCTTAATTTCTACAACTACAGAAGAGAAAGAACTTCTGCTGTGCTTCTTCTCCAACAGTATTATTCCATTGGAAGTGACGTGTACAGTCATATAAATGACTGTCATTGTAATTGGGAAGCTTTACGTGAGGGGAGAGTCTAGACAGACAACTGGGATGCCATCACATGATTACCGAAAAGCCAAAGCTGAAGCAGCATGTGACATCACATACAAATCTGAACCAATGCCAGACATGCCACCCAACTGTTTCATCTTGATTGTACATGGAGTCCTTCGACTTCTTCTCGGTTTCTGTGATTCACTTGTCACACCTCAGTGGAATTGAGGCAGCTGAGATTGTTTAACAATTGTTTGATCCATCAACAGACTGATGTAAAAGAAGCATTTGATTATGTTCTTGAGATGCAATTAGTTGCATTCAACACTGTATACTGATTACATTTGCCAGATTTGCACTTTGAGGAACATGATTAGGGACTGATTTAGAGTTTGATAATACACATAGGAATCAACCTATAGCTAGAATATCAAGATCAGTGCCAAAGGATAATTTGATGGTATAGTTGGTTTATAGAATTTAGAAAAGGTGCTCATTACCCTTATGTTGGAGTGCTGTTGCCTTGGTTGGCTTTTATTTTCAAATAAATGTCTGTAAATAATGTAGATTAATTATCAAGCTGGTCGCTTGAATCAAATATGAATCATACCACCTTCATGACTCTTAAACTTTATTTCTGACTAAGATAGATGGGTTGGTTGCTAGCTGGGCAGTTGATTTGTGATTTATTTTTGTTAGCTGTGCAGCTATGTAGCCATCACTTATTTCAAGTGAAAGTGGAATTATCTAAAAACATATATAGTAATGATTGGTAGAGATGTGGTAGGCTCAGAGGTGCTCAACTGTCTTCAGTCATTACATGACAACATCATCATTGTCTGTCTAGTCCCTCCTTTTCAGAAAGAACTGTTGGCCCCATCCAGAGAGTGCCTAGTAGTTATGTGACAGGAACTATGGGAAGTAATTGCACCACAGATATTCTATATTATGACAAGATATTCAGCTCCTATGTTTGCTCCATCCTCCATTCAGGAGGTTCTGGTTGGTAAGAGGATGCTCTATTGCTATCTGCACAGCTGTTCTTGTGATGAGTGTTCAGTTTTAGACCACATCCCTATGTGGTCTAACTATATGCTCATATAAATTGAACATTTGTGATGCCACTCTCTGTTCCTCCTGACTTTGGGGATCTCTTCTGAGGTGGGTGGACCTCTGTGTTGAAAGTGTGCCATTGTCATTTCACAGAGGGACAGAAGTCCTTGCAGCTGGCATGGCTGGGTGGAAAGCTCCTTCTGTATAAGGACCAAACCTGACCAGCATAGTCTGTGATAATATAGCTGGTTTGGGTCCTTAATTTTTGATGAGGCTGAACCCGACATTTGTCATATCCTAGCTAATCATGTACCCTCTTAGAATTATAGAGGTGGTTATATCCATCACCAGAACTGAAGCATTTATTCAGCACTGCATAAATTATAAAGAGGAAATGATATTATTGTGTCCAAATGTATAAATTTGTCATTTTCAGCATTATAACTGTATGCAAGGATCATAGAACATCGTACTGAAATTGAGAAGCCTGATGGTGATCCAGACTTGTGTCTGGCAAGATGTTGTGAACACCATTGCTGAACAATCAGGTCAAATGACAGACTGAGTGTAACTTAAGTTTATAGAGTCAGGCCCACTTGGTCACAAAGGTGTACTGTAGGTAATCAATCATTTTGGTCAGTAAGGATCTCATGGCACAGTAAGGATGTTTGCCTTGGCCTGAATCCCAGTCTGTCTGTCTGAATCAAGCAACCTGAGCACCCTCCCACACACAGGTGATACTAATTTTCAGACTTTCTTTGAGTTTATATGTAATTGTATATGATGTTTCTGTATTTTATGTTTCTGTTCACTCAGCTGACAGCCTTGCACATGGTAACATAGAGTGCTTACAGTTTGTAAGTCATCAGTAGAGCTGGATGTCAGTGGAGATTCCTTATTTTGTGCATGGGTGCAACATCAGTGTCCTGTCTGGGATTCAAACCCACAGCTTTCTGGTCTGAGCTTGATGCTATACCCACTATACCACATGCCACACACCATATAAATTTTGTTACATGAAAACAGTTTTGTGCTGTAATAAAGTCACAAAGGTCAGAAGAGGCCTACATCCAATTTAATACATGTTAGGATATTTTCCCACTTCCTATAATGTAGTCTTGAATAATCAAATATTGAATGTTTACTATTATAATGTGCATGTAAATGTAGGAAATATATATATGTATATACTATATCCATTATACAAGAAATTGTATCTCTATATTATAACTGAGAGATTATTTCTGAGGTAAGTGTATTTCTGTGTCAAAGAATCATGTTTTAAAATGTTGTTTTTTTTTTTTGAGCAGAATTTGTTCTGAGCATAATTCGACATCTAATTTGTCAGACCAGTGTATGTTGGTGGTATGGAGTGAGAAACTGGTGTGGATGTTGTTCTTCATTGGGCTGTCTGAAAACCCTGCAGGAAATTGCACCAGCAGTTTGAGATGTACAAGGAGCAGGTGAAGAAGATGGGTGATGAGGCTCAGCTGACACAGGAGCAGAAGGGGGATGCGCCCACCTGCGGGATCTGCCACAAGACCAAGTTCGCCGACGGCTGCGGTCACGTCTGTTCATATTGCCAAACTAAATTCTGTGCGCGGTGCGGAGGTCGCGTGTCTCTGCGGTCAAATAAGGTAGGCCCTCAGTCACCTCTGCCCTCTGTCAGGGACACACACCCACACCCATACACACACACCCACACACACACACACACACACACACAATATTGCAGGTCTGGCTTTGAACTAAATCAAACTTCCATTTACCTGCTGAATTCTATTTACAAACCTTCCAATAATACATTAATTATTCATTTTGTAGATTCCTGGATCCAGGGCGACTTACATAGCCTTAGATGTCCCCAGCAATTATACATTTAACTGCAGCAATTAAAATTAAGTTTACTTTTCAAAAGTGCAACAGTATTTTCACATCTATGGTTCAGACCTGTGACCTGGTAACTGTGATTCCAGTTTCCAAACCATTGCTGAACAGGTTAGTGGGTAAAAACCTTTTGACAAAATTTCTCTGAAGGCCCAAAGTGTTCATTTTTATCCAGCCTGATAATATGATTCTGACTTACTTGATTCAAACGTTATGTGAGTGAACATTAAAGGCTCGCAGCTTTGGCCTGAACGTACTGCAACAAGCATTTATGGAGTGCTCCTTTCATATCCGTCTGGTGGTTGTGTTCCTGCTACGTCCAGCTGCTTTCAGCGTTTCACTTTCGATACGCGTATTACCCTTTTACATGTATCCAAAAAATATGCGTTTAGAACAGAGAATTTCCGGCTGTATAGGCCCTGAAGAGCCTTGTACTGTTAGCGGCTTGTTTAGCTGGGCTGGGCCTGACATGCAACCTGTTCATTCTTTGCAACTGATTAGCGGTTCACGGCTTTGATCATCTTAGCTTGCATAACAACTCAGTTCATAAATTCAGCTGATAAATGTTGATAAAAAGTTGCTTTGCTATAGTAGTGTTTCCTGTATAAATGTGCAATGATATCACAATTAGTTGTTCTTGGAAGAAATACTGTACGTTGAATACTAATGCGTGTAGTAATACTAGTAATACTAATACTAGTGTCCAAATAATCACAAAAGACTTATGTGTCACCATTGCATCAGTTTTAGTGACTGTAGTCTCTTATTCTTTTTATGAAGATGAAATGCTACACTTGACTTGCATTCAAATTACACTCCATGTCAAGCACGCATCAACAATAAGACATTTTTAAATGAGTTAGATTACTTGACAAAAATGTTCTGAGAAGAAAGAGCTTATGATCTGAATGCGCCAAAGGTTTACATTCTTGACGTCATGCGAGCGCGTCATTTTTTGTGTCTTTAAATTTAAAAATAGCTTCAATATCTCTGCCATTTTTATCTCAAATCCTGGGTTATGAAACACAGGGACGAAAGCTGGAACCGGGCTTTGCGCCAGCGGCACAGCTCTGTAATGTATCCATCATTTTATTTATTAATTTAAATTAATGCGTATAATATCTGGATTAAAAAATTCTATTTGCGTCATCTCAACGACTGCTTACTTAAAATGAATGAAGTACACAATCCGAGCATTTGCGTTCGGTACTCTTGATGACCACATGGGGGAGCTTGTTGCCATGACTTCCACATGCTGAAGAATTATTTTGCAGTTTGCACTGAAGTACCCTGCTTAAGTGATGTATGATTTGTTCATTTTTCCCCTCAACTTTTTTCTGGCACTACTTAATCAATGCTGAAGGTGTTTGATATTGGAAATCCTACTAATGAAATTAATTATCTCCCCTCTCTCTCTCTTCCTGGGCTGCAATCTTGCTTCCTTGGAATGTCAACAGGAGGACAAAGTGGTTAGCATCTTCTTTTTCAACTTTTGAGTATCCGTGACACGTGTTAATTTATAATCTGCACATATTCCTTAATGTGGTATTGACTTTCATGTGATGCGCAGACTCTAGTAAGCACTGTGCCAAAGCCAGACAATCAGTAGATGGTAAGATGTTTTCACTGGGTCTGTAGCAGAGATAACCTAGTCATAGAACAGATCATGTAAAACTATGTTGCAGTTCTGTTTCTAACCATTTAAATTTTGAGGCAGTTTCTCAATTTCCTGGTGGAACCAATTAGTGTGCAGCTTAATGTGTCTAAAAGGTCAAGTTATGTCATTCAAAATGAGCTACATTGCTTTAGTTAACATATGTATGATTTTGTTCACACCCTGCTGGTTATGAGGAATAATCCGTTAAATAATCCTTGCATTAAATTCATGTGCAACTTCTTTAGGTCAATATTTTCAACTTTTATGGGCCCAGATGTGTCTTTCTGCTTTGGCTGTAGTTGTAAGAGAAAGACACCAAAGCAGAAATGTGGTATAGACAGGTGGAATGATCCCAAAGTAATTCAAATCTTAAAGGAACGTTACAGAATATTTTTCTTAATGTAATTGTACAGTAAAGCCATGCATGGGCCATGAGAAATTATTCACTGTGTCTATAACCCATGTCTAATCCACTGTTCACTGCTTCGTTATATTGTGTGTCCGACGTTGCTGGCAGTGCTGAAGGAATAATCAGCCTCACTGGATGCCAGAGCAGGTTAGCTATTTAAAGTGTTAAAGTGCACCTTGGGTGGGTTCCAGTTGGGCTGGAAGATGCCAGAACGGCAGAGGATTCACCCACCTGTCCACCACGAAAGCCCCCTTTGTTGTTGGAGGAGAATAGGGAGGGGATCGTTTCTCAGGATGCTGCAGGTGGTGTTGTGTAATAATATCTGCAGCTATTTTGTGATGTGCTCCGGCTGTCATAGACAGGAGTCCTCTCACATGGCAGATTTGCCCCCAGATGTGTCCTCTGAACTCAGGTCTGTCCTCAGGAGCAAATTAAGACATTGGGACACCGCCATGTTAGCTATCCCATCACTCACGGCCACGTTGTCTCAGATTATCCAGAGCAATTTACATAGGTTACAATTTTACATGTTATCCAGGTATACAGCTGGATATTTTCTGAGGTAATTCCGGGTTAAGTACCTTTCCCAACAGTACAGCAGCAGTGTCCCGGCAGGGAATCAAACCAGCAACCTTTCACTTATGAGCCCTGCTCCTTACCACTATGCTACACTGCCACCCTTATGCTGCTTTGCAGTGGCCTTTTGATACCCAGCTTAGTCTCCATTTGATTGAAAGGTGGGTGTCAAGGGTGCGTTTACCGTGGAACACTCTGTGGTTTGGAGCAGCAAGGGAGGGCCAGGGGGAGGGGTCGCAGTGTCTGGATTGGAGGACGTTCATTGCGGGCATCGTGGGCGCTGTGTCTGGTTGCGGTGTGGATGGCGCCTCAGGCCGGCTGGGCCACGGATTGAGTTGCCCCACAGTGCCGGGTGACCAGATTCTCTTTCAGCCCAAGGGGCGGCTGACGTCATGCCTGTGCCTGGCCTGTCTCTGCCTGGGTGGCCGTGTGCACCAATGCCCGAGGGCCTCAAGGGCACATTTGGCTGGGAAGGGGGGGGGGGGGGGGGGGGTGTTTGCATCTGGAGTGAATGTTATGACACAGGGAGTGTAGGTTGAGTAAAAGCAGCAACTGTTCATGTCTAGAATCATTTATGCAACAGTTCATATGCAGAATCATTTATTTAACCATATATGTACATATACATATATATGTACAGGTACATATATATACATGAACTAAAGTACATATTGTACATGTATGTGTGTGTGTGTGTATGTGTAATCTTACATTGTGCTTATACATACCAGGCAGTATTGCCATATAAAAAGAAATAAAAGGCTGTCAGGCTGTGTTGAAATAATGCGTTTGATTGGGTGTATTTAGTTAAGTCTGAAGTGCTTGCCTATAAGCTTGTGTGTCAGTGAAAGAGCTGGTGGTGAAATCCGTTCTTTTTCCATCAGCATTGTCTTTCCTTTAGCGCTGACAGCGGTGGAGAGAGAGATCTTGTCCAGTGAAACAGCATCAATATTTACAAGCCTCGGTGTTTCAGCAGTCAGCAAACTGTTAGACCTGGCACGTCAGTGTACAATGGAAGGATTTAAGGGTAAAGAAAGTCAATGTTTCAGCTGTGGAATGACCTCATTCTAAGGGTATAAATTTGTACTGATTCAGGTTTTTAAAAATATTGGTTTGGAATTTACACATAGAGACATACCTGTATAGTACACTGGAATATGGAACACTGTTCCAAAGACCATTTTTCAACTATTTTACATCATCAGTATTGACAAGAGAGTGTTATCTTAAAATTGCCTTTTATTAAAAAACTATTATATAACCATAAGTCTTATATGAAAACAAGATATCTCAAAATAAAGGTGTAAAGATAATCGCATCAAATCACATGTTTTGTGACAAAAAGCTTATTTTTGTTTCTAATAGTGAATATATTTGTTCACAGAGATTGAAGGCACTTTAAGGACAAGCATCTCTTGGATGAAATGATGCAATAAAATCCTTCTACAGAACACCAAGGACCACCAATTTCAATTTCAGAAAGCAGTTACGCATTCATTGAACTATTCCTTTATGGTCAGTAATATACTGTACTATTCCAGACATTTATGGAAATTACAGAAATATGGTCATTTTGAGGGTGTTAGCTGTCTCTCGGGAAGTTAATATTTTTACAAACACTTCCCGGTAATATACGCATTTAGCTAGTACAATGCAGTTCGTTTTGCTCTGAAAGCTGTGTCACAACAGTTGAGATATTTGATCTAAGATCAACGACCTGCTGATGTTTTCAAGACCCACAGCTGTGCGAGACAGCATGTGTACACACAAGTCTACCCTCAAGATAAGATGTCCGAAAAGTTTAGCAAGTGCCGTGTTACCGTGAAAATCAACACCTACTGCGTATTGCCATGTTTTAGCTCCTCACTTCAGAGAAATTGACATATTCTGAGAATAGTTCTGTGATAAAAGCTTGTCTGTTCAAACCATGTCGTTATCTCCGTGTCTGTCATCATTGCTCTCGCAGCCAGTTATTCTTTATCATATTAGCTTTGCTAGTCTAGAAATAGTATTGGTTCTATATAGAATGCATGCGTCGGCGTATCAGATATAGACGGGCGAATCCCTTCGTTAGTCTCTGGCGTGTTACTGCACACTTTGACCACAGTTGGGCCGCGTGGCTCCGCAGGGGACGATCTGCATTCGTAATGAGCTTGAATCAGCTCCGGTAGCTGAAGACTCACGCCCGCATTTATTAATAATGAAGACATAACTACTAATAGAGTGATGGCAAGAAACACGATTACGCTCCGTCTTCCTCACTTGATCACGTCTTATCCCCCGAGCAGCCACTGCATCCATTATATGGTCTTCCTTCGATATCCCATGGGATATTTGATCATGTTTAGGTCTAGGTCTGTGTCTTTTTAGTCGGTTTGTTTTTTATATTGTAGGCCTATCATTTACTTTCAGGCTTTGAATGAACGGCTTCATTTGAGGAATATCGCAGGGATTGTTTTGGCTCCCTAAACTTGGATTTTTGGGGGGAGAAGAACTACAGTACCACGTTGGTTTGGTTGGGGCGGATTCAAGTGGGTTAATTCCAGGGTGTAAAAACAAGTAGCGGCACCCAGCATCGGCAGCAGGTTTTGGACTCGAGCTGTCCGTGGTGCTGACGCGCGCGCTGTAACGATCACCGCCACATGGAGCATGTGCAGTAGATTCTCCATTTAAAGAGGATAACGGACTTTCTGCTACTGCTGCGACACGATGCTCCTCGTTTGCACCATGGGTAAGTTTTAACAAAAAAAACTTATGGAAGGGGGCTCTCTGTCCGATATTGGCATGACTTAGTTGTGACAGTTGCTTTCTGGCCTTTGTAAACCAAAATCAAGTTAATCGTTACAAAGACAATGTTCAGTACAGTTTTTTAAAGACGGTAAGGAAAATTCAGTGGAATGGCTGGTGCACTGAATACATATGGTGATGTAGTATGGGTTGTGGAAAAAAGTGATGTGGATCGTGTTGATTTTTCCTTTCAAACAGTGGGTAATTTTGTAGAAATAATTAGATGAAGTAATAACAATCAGATGTAATTATAGGGTAAGAGAATATGTACATGTAATGGACGTATATTGGGTTCGATATAATTTGAATTTTATTATCCGTATGTACGCACACGGTTGTGTTTGTGTGTGTGTGTGTGTGTATACGCATACATATACATACACAAAAACGGGAAAAGAGACAACAACGGGACTTTGCGGATTGATAGTGTCTAAAAAGAAAAGAAAAAAAGAACGAGCGGCTCCGCTGTGGTTTCGCAAATGAATATTTAACAGCGGTGTCGTCGCAGACTTTGTGGACTTTGCAAGGCCACGCTGTCCTGAAGTGAATGTCTCCTCTTTTTTAGTAATACCTCTCCTCGTGACCGTTTCTTTTCTTTTTCCTTTGCTCTGGAAAATGAAGAGACATAAATATGCATTGGATCTATTATCAGCAGCCGAACACTAAAATTAGACACTCATTAATTTCTAATGTTCCACGTGTGCGGTAGTATTGAGGCATGCGAGTCTATTTTCTCGACCCCCCCCCCCCCCCCGCCCCCCGCGCCCCAAAATTTCACAGTTTTATATAACTGAAAATATAAATATACATGCAAATATAAATGCTTTTTCTTTCCTGCATTTAGTATGTTCCTTCAAATACACAAGAATCAATTTAAAAGTAATATCAGGCTAAATATCCCTCAAATGTTATTGCCAGCTAGTTTCAGACCATTTAAACACATTTTAAACTGAACAGATTCTTACTAAATACTGCCATAATGGAAGTAATATCAAAAGTAATTTGTTTTTCTGCTTACACGCAGAATATACCTTTTAGATGTGTATTTTCAATGTTTATTTATACAGATAAACAGACATAAAGACTCACTGGTGGGCATCCAGTGTAAAAGAACTGTATGTAATGGTCTGGTTTGTTTTATTTTATTGCATAATCTGTCTATCGTGCTTTTGGTGCTAAACTGGCCTCCGAACAATTCCTAAACAACGGGTTTTTAATGACCTGTTAAGTTCAGTTCGGGTGAGACAAGTAAGCATGTAATCTGATAGCCATGACAGCTCTTTCACCATTGCATGAATATTTGACCACCCAGATCTTTTAATTTAGCATGTCCCATTGCAATGTCATGAGCAAAACGTTCTTACAACATTGCTGTGAAAATGTAGCCCAAAACATCCTATGAAATATACAGGATATACATTGTATATGGAAGTTATGCTATTATATGGAAGTATATTCCACCACCTTATAATGTATATGTCTAGTGTCTAAGTATTGAAAGTACCTAACCAGGTTGTCTTATTAGTTAGAGAGGATCAAGACGAATGCTCTAAACAACTGTTTGGAACATCAGAGAGGAGACGTTTGTCTTTGTCAACGTTAAGAATGGAGAACCAGAGCACGGTAACAGGAATGGTCACAGGAAATCTGTTGGGAAATACTGACTTAGTTAGCTTCACATTTGATACTATCCCTCAGATAGAACAATATGTTTAACCAGGTCTTGCCTCAGTAAATATCCAGCTGTATAAATGGATAACATACTAACTGTAAGTTACATAAGTCACTCTAGATAAGAGCATCTGCTAAGCAATTGTAATGTAATATTTGAACTGGAACTAGCATGCACAATCCCCTGCATATTCTTTTTGTTCCATGCATGGTGTTACCATTCTCTCCATGTGGACTGCAGATGTTAAGTACTTTGCCCAAGGGCACAACAGCAGTACCCAGCCAGTGAACTGAAGTGGCAACTTTTGGGTTTTAAACTCTGCTCCTTTCGATTACATCACATTGCTGCCCCAACACCTGGTCAGCTAGTTCCAGCTGTTTTATAACGTAAATAATGCAGTGTTATTCAATTTTCTATGTCTATTTTTTGTTTTTATCTTTCTGTCTGCTGTAACTTACCACATACTCAGACCAACCCAGGTGCTAGCTCTTACAGCATTAGATTGTCAGAGGCCTACAGACTGTGATTTCCTGCAGTGATGGGATTTTACCACAAGAGGGAGCTCAGTGATAGTGCATAGCTAAATTAAAAGCACTCACTTTTAGTTTTTTTTTTGGTTGCTTTGATATGAATTCACAGAAGCTAAAATGACAGCTAAGCACAAAATGTCATAGCTGAAGGGTACATTCCATCTTCAGGGAGTTGTTTTCAAAGCCACTGAATGTGTGTTTGGAAAATAAATAAATATTCTCTGTAGGCCATTTAAAGCACTGTAACATTTTAAACAGCATATGTACGACATGGCAACATATTGTTTTTATTTCTCTGCTAAAAGTTCTTAGGACATTTGTTTTATTCAGTGAAATACCAATAGCTCAAGATTAGGCAGAAGTGAAACATTTCAAAGGCTGATCCAAATAAGGAAGTAACACAGTGGGAGTGCAACGTGTATGTCTAAACAGGAGGGGAGCTGATTTCAGGGATTTGAAATGAATATATAATTATAGTTGCATGTTAAAATATACAAGCGACTGGCCTCATGTTAGCACGTCCTGACCCAGGAGCAAAAGGCACTAACACAATGATGGAGTGCGATGAGTCTGGCTGCTTCCAGACGTCAGTGCCCAGGGTGTGGGCCACGTTTCCAAGAAGTCACCAAACAGGAGTCTGTTTTGGGGAGCACTGGTGGGGCGTATAGAGATTTCAGGGCTATTTTTAGGTTTCAGTTCAATGCAGTGTGCAAATGCAGGAGAAACAACCCCACCTGGATGCTACATGCCTGCATATTCAGACATGAAGAGGAACAGCTGTTATATTGCAGCTGACCGATCTGCATGCAGGTGGTTTTGTTAGAATTTAGGGAGGCCCCATTATTGTGATATAGGTAATTACATGCAAGCAGCAGAACCAGCTTCCAGTGACACACACAAAAATATGTCAGTTTTACACTATATATAAAGTTTTATATAATTAACACAATTGCATTTATAAGCCATTCTCAATAGGAGGAACAGTACTGAATTAGTACTGAAGTGTTAATTTTTGTAAAGAATTAAAAAAGGGCAGCACTTTGGTGAATTATCCAAGAAAAATCAAAACACAAACAGATCATTTTAATTGCAATAACAGATAATGAATGGTGAAATGGATAAATAAGTACCAGACAATGCCATATGGAAAACAGAGCTTTGTGACATGAAATTAAGAATTTTTGCAAAAAATAATTGGGTCCACACAAAGTTTGTACATTATTGCAGCTCATCTTGAATAATCTTTAAAACTTGATACAGGCTGTGATTGTAATAAGGCTTTGAACTGGTCTCCTCTTGTATTCCACTAAATCCCAATTTCCTAAACTCGATGGCCTTAGACTATAGACATAGATTTGCTCAAGTGAAAGAACTTCCTGTTTTTGTAAGACCAACAAAACTGAATTCAGGTCGCCATTACTCAGCAGCCGTAGATGCCTCAGAAATGCCATGTCTGGGAGATCCATTTCTTTCTTTCCCCTCTGCACCTGCGAGCGCTGAGAAACACACCAGTGTCAGAGCCATTTGTTGCCATTAGTAAGCATGTTAACCCCTCGTGCTCCAAATTTGAAGCTGAGTACCTCAGCTGCATCAGAGTTTGTGAGAAATGCAAATATTTCCTTATCTTAAATTGCAATGAAATATTACCAAACATCGATATCTGCTGAAACAACTACATTGGCTACATTATGCATATGGCAATATACGTATTGAGATCTCTAGCAATATATTAATCACACAGAGAGAATGTTTACTTTTACTCATTACCTTCTGTTTTAACAGCAGCCAATATGGGAATGACCTACGAAATGTTCTTGTCGCTGCTTCTCAGATAACTAGATAGAACCATTTTTTTTTTTGGCTGAAAAGAGTTTAAGATCGTTCATCTGAGGTGATGAACATGGTCTCCTTAGAGCTGACAGTTATATCTTCTACTCTGTTCTCCAGTTCCCTTGAGTAACCATAGCTCCAACCTCTGCAATAGGCTACTAACATTATGTCTTGTGAAATAATGTTAGTAGCCTAATTGAAATAAATGCAATGATGAGGTAGGAGATGTGGTTAATTGTATTGGTACTGGTATTGGCATTTTCACAATGTTGCTGAAAGCAGGGGAGTAGGTGGAATGCTGACGTGTAGCACATTTGCACCAGCTGTGCAGCACGCTCAATATGAAGGTTATGTTCAATCCTAATCTGGGATTCTTCTGAAGGCTCAGTCACAGTGGTGTTCATTGCACATGTATTCACACTGCTGCAGTATCTCTGCCATGTTATATTTTGAAGTCACCCTGAAAGTCTGTGGTAGCCGCTGTCACTCCTGGATTCCTCTCTCCCCCTGTGTAGCACTAGCTACGCAGTCGTTCTCGGGGCAGACATGTACAACCTTGGCCTGCTATTTGTGAACCAGGGGCTGTTCATAAATGTGTTGCTCCTTGGTCATGTGGAGATGCAGTGTGTTGGTGCGGTGCCGTGCTCAGGCTTTCCAGTCCGGTGCAGGATTGCTTGGGTCTCCAGTTAGCTGTGGAGCAGCTGGCTGTCAAGTCCAAGAAGTAAGTGAAACCACACAGGAGAGCAGCTTGCACTGTGATCTCTGACAGCACCTAGAAACAGAGCCCAGCAAGGTCTTTGTAAGGGCTCAGGCATGGACTCAGATGCAGACCACAAGAGCTTCAGGTTCCAGGCGGCTTTATTAAGAATCACCGGACAATATCGCAAATGACAGAACAGGTAGTGTCGAAAACCAGGTAGGCAGTCCTAAAGCAAAGCAGGATCAAAAACGGGAACAGGCAGGGTCGAAACCAGATTGCCTGATTTGCCTGCCTATCAGGGCAAGGCACAGGCAGGGTCAATACAGGAAACCTACAAGGCAAAAACATGACACGACCAAAACAAGCACAAAACACTGCAACAAACTGGAAACAGGACAGAGACAGGCTGACGAGGTGATGGGAAGCAGGTGGGCAGGCTGGCAGGTGATGGGCGATGAGGTAATCAGGTGGGCGGGGACAGGGCGGAGAGCGGGTCAGGACTGGAACAGAAGGAAAAACAATAAACAAAAGCACATGGACCACAATGACAGATGGGGAGAACACCAAAACAACAACTAGGGGGGCGGAGTACTGACAGTCTTTCCTTAAGTCACACCCTAAAATTTGGAAAACACATAGGATAAAATACAGATGCATAAAGCGTATTTAAATGAAAAAATGAAAAATGAGTCAGTCAGCCCTTTAGCATCATCCTTACTGTTAGAAACGCTGTTCTCTCCAGCACAGAGAGAACTATCTGTATCTCAGTATCAGGTTTATGTGGATCGTTTTTGAGGCCTGTGGTCTAATTATATTATTGTCATTTAGCAGACGCTCTTATCCAGAGTGAAAATTTTATCTATCTATGTATACAGCTGGATATTTACTGAGACAATTTTGGGTAAAGTACCTTGCCCAAGGGTACAGCAGCAGGGTCCCAGTGGGGAAAGAACCCACAACGTTTTGGTTATGAGCCCAGCTCTTTACCACTTACACCACTCTGCTGCCCCATTGCATGATGTGTGCTTAGCAGAGCTCTTATCCAGAGTGACTTACACAACTTAAAATTTTCACATTATCCATGTGTACGTCTTGATATATAAATTCCCCCACCACCTGGGAATCTAACTGGCAGCCTTTGGGTTATAAACCCTATTCCCTACCACTACAAGCACTGTTAAAGTAGTACTTTTACAGGGGTCATTTTGCTTCTTCATGTTATCGCTCTCCTTTCTGGAGCCCTAATATTTCATTAGGCATCTGCTGATTAGATTAAAGGCCCTGCATATGCACTCTCTGGCTCGGAATTTGCTTAATTATCATTGGCAGATTGGAGAAGTACTCTGCAACTGACTATATGCTAATTGCACTTGTAGGGAGTGAGTAAGTAGGCCACGGCTGATGTACAACGCACGCTCTAACTGTGAAGGAACTGGGCTGCGTTAGGAGAAGAGGGAAATTGCAGTAATGAAGAATACGTCTTGCTGCTTGCGGGATGGCATCTTGCATTGTGGGCACAGGTGGGGCCTAGCCTGTGGCAGCAGCAGAGGATTCTGGTTAAGCGGAGCTCATTGCTCTGAATGCAGAGTGCCTCGGTTTTCCGCCTGTTACCCCAGATTTAGGATATATATGCTTGGTGTACCAGAATCACATTAACCACAAAAACAAACAAAAATGCATCATTCTGTATATTATGGCAAGTAGATCATTATACAATAACAGTTACTGCTAACAGGACAGCAAACTAAGTTCATTACTGCAATAGCAACTAGAGTAATGGGAGCTGTTGCTGCACCACTATAACTAATACTGTGACTGCTGCTGCTACAACTGCTACTACTAAGTGTGCATCAGCTTAGTTATGTATATTATTGCACCTGAAAGGGAGGATAATTATTCCTGCCTGCATCCTCTAAAGTACTGCTCTAAAGTACTAGAAAGGCTGGACTCTTTCCAAACTGGAATGCGTCTCACAGTTGAGACCTACCCTGCGAATTCTGTGGGACCCTGTTCTCTCCCGGGACACAGAGGGAGGGATCGGGAACTCTGAGAGAGAAAAGCTCTCAATCAGTCAGCGGACGGGGTGTGACAGTGATCCCTAGCCCGACTGCTGCTAGACCCCCGACTGCACCGCCCCCCTTTCCCTCTGCTCGGACGCAGCGAGTGAGCCGGAGTGGGCCAGGGGAGGGGGGGGGGGCACAGTAATCAGGATAATGTAGTGAGTCAGCTCTGGGACGCAGGGCTGGGGAGCTCGCTCAGTGTGAGGGCAGCCTTCAGAACAGAGGGAGGACAGAGAAGGAGGCACACTGTCACCTCCCTTTCCCGAACTCCATCTCGCTCTGGAGACGGACCGGGACAGACCTCGACGCCGTGAGTCCCGTCGGGGTTCGGGGACGAACGTTTTTTGGCAGTGCTGAAACATGACCCTGACTCCTCCTCCTCCTCCTCCCTCTCCCTGGTATTTTGGTGCTGTTGCCCTTCCTACCAGGCAGACTGTCAGACCCTGCCAGAACGCGCGAGCCAAACTATAACTACATATGCTGCTCCTGAGCTCTCCATCAGAAGACAGAGCTGTCAAACAGGTGGCTGTGGAGATGTATTGGCATGTATGGATTCGAGCCTCTCTGAGAAGGTTTGAATTTTTTAATTAAGTTTTGGAAAAAAGCTAATTATGGCTAGTCATCTGTCCATTAGGTAACCTCAAGTCAAGAGTATTTGTCTTGTGTACTGCATGATACAGTGAGGTTTGATTGCTTTTTGAGATAATAGTAACACAAATGTGCAAATAGTATACAAATATGTGACTGACATGTTGATGAAAAATAGTGATGACTGACTGCTATAGACGCATGTGATCAGAGTGCATTTGAAGTAAAACAGTGTGTCAGCGCTCCTTTTCTCCACTGGGAACTGCTTTTTGGTTATGGAAACTTTCGATACCACGGGTGGTGGCGGGTGGAAGAGGGCTGTTAGGTGAGCGGCCAGCGCGGTGCAGCAGCGGGGAGCAGCCCCTGAGCCGGAGCGCCCGGGGCTTCTGTCAGCAGCCAGATTTATGACACTCATGTGTTGTACTGCAGAACGTATGCGGGGAGGTCCGTGTGACCCACTCTCACGGTGGTGCTTTTTCCTGCCCTGCCGCAACACTAGGCTACTAATCCTCCCAAAATGATGGTGACCCAGTGAGGTGGCCACCCTCGGACCAGTCCGACCCGCCATCATCGCCCTCTGAGAGCGGTCCTCTCAGTAAAGTCCCGCACCCCCCTCTCTGTGCAGATCCTTACTTAGCAATGCTTGTTTTGTGGTTAGCAATCATGCCCTGAAAACAGAACTGCTGGTGTTCAGTACCCATAGTTGCTTTGCTGTTTTTTTGTGTTCTGACAGGTGCAAATATCGCATTGAGAGGACTGGACTTCCCCTCAAAATTATATGCCTAGTATATAAGTACTGCATACACAAAAAGCAGCCTGTTTTAGTTTTGCAGGAATATTTAATATATAGGATTTTGCACTAGTATTTGAAGACTGCATGGTGGTGATTCAATACTAAAAAAGGTAGCCTTCCCAAAAACAACATCCAGCATTTGAAAGTCTATAGTAATGTGACTTATGGATGCTATCTATCTATCTATCTATCTATCTATCTATCTGTTTATCTATCTATCTATCTATCTGTCTGTCTCTTGCTCTCTCTCTGTTTGTATGTATGTATATAGGTAATGCTAAATTATGTAACTATGGCTGGCATCACTGCAGAGCTGTAACACTCTCTCTGCTCTGTGTGCAGGTGATGTGGGTATGCAACCTGTGCCGAAAACAACAAGAAATCCTCACAAAGTCGGGAGCCTGGTTCTACAGCGGCGGTGGTAACACCCCCCAGCAGCTGGGCGACGCCGAGGCCCACCGGGGCAGCCGCCACGAGGAGGCGCCGCGGGAGAAGAAGGCCAAACTGCAGGAGCCGTCGCACTACCAGGGAACCTCAGGGGACATATCCACACCAGCGTCGGACAAAAACAGACCTCACGGGCTCCCACGACAGGAGTCGCTCAAAAACGGTTCAGGGCTGAAGCACTCGGGTCCAGGCGACGCGCCCGTCCACAGGTAGGGGGCACTGGCCCACCACTCCATTTTTCAGTGGAATTAGCTTGCTGAGGCTGTTTTTTTTGGTGGAAGGGAATGTCTCAGACGTGAGGACAGGTTTCAGTACTGTGTGGAATTGTTGATGGGTGTTTCAGAGGTTCCTAACAAAAGATGAAAGGGGTCGCTTCTGGCACACGAGTTCGCATGAAGAGTCCTGAAAGGTTTAATCGCTTAAACCTTTGGAAGAAGGACTGTCTTTGGAGTGCCTGTCAGGCATGTGAAGTCAACTGGAACAGAGCCATGCATATAGACACACTTCAGAGACATATTCACACAGCAGTACCACACACTTTAGAGAAACACACACCTGGCAGTCACACACACTCCACATACACACACGATCCACAGACACACATATTCAGCAGAGTGACACTCACTTCACAAACACACACTTCGCAGACACGCACACTCAACAATGACACACGCTTTGCAGACACATACGCCCAGTAGTCTCACACACACACACACACACACACTCGCTGTGTGAAAAGACTTTGATCTCGCCCCCTGAAGGAAGGCTTGGCAAGCACAATTGCCAGACCAGAGAAATTCTTTGAAGGAAACACCCTGTGCAACAAAGGTTTCAGGTTCATTCCAAATTACCATACCTTCTCCCCTTTAGGTCTTTGTCTTCCACAGTCAATGCACCTAGTTACACATGTATTGTGAATCACTCGAGCTGTTCCATCTGTTATTAAACTAAACTTTGTATCCTTTTATTATTCAAATTTGGTTTTTTGGGGGAGATGCAGTATTAAACATGTTATAGCATTTCATTTTCTCATGAGACAGGAGAAGCCAACTGACAGTTTAGACAGTCAGTGCAGTGTTTTCTCTGACGTTAATTCTTCATCCCTGTTTTTTATAGGGTAATATGGGAAGAGATTTGTTATGGGTGGATGTCATGGCCAGTGTTACAGCTGACAGAGTAAAGCCGGGGTGGCTGAGTAAGCACAGGACTGCACTGAAGGTGTCTACAGTAGTTCTTGAAAAAAATCATCATACGAATAAAATAACAAATTTTAAAAATAATCATTATTGAATTAATGACATCGATTTACGGGGTATTGCAGAGAGATTCTTATGGCAGGTAAAACGTGCCTCCTGCCCTCCTGAAGTGAATTCTATCTAGCTGTGTCCCAGAGAAAACCAGGTCCATGATGACATAACAGGATGAGAACAGATGTAATAACACTCATGGCCACTGGGTGGCTCTTTACCCTCTTGTGCTGCAGGCTGGGGACAAAAAAAGAGACCTGAGCAGAAATGATCTCAGATACAACCTTACAGTCTCTGTTTTTAGACTCGTTTTCTCTCCTGCATCTTATCGGGTGTGCGACTCCATCAGGTAAGCTGCCCCTTTGGTTGTTCATGGCGAGCTTGTTTGTAAGAAACAGATGTCCGGCACCCAGGGCCGCCTTCGTGTCCTGTGGGTCCGGCCTCTTGCCTGGAGCAGGGGATTGTGGTCCGAGTGTTCCTGTCGGGACAGGCCCAGCGTGTTGCTTGGAAACTGTCTCTCGCAGGCCCTTGTCCCTCTGCGTGGCTTGTCCTGCCTATGACCTTGTGAGGGGTGTGCCAGATTGTCACAGGTCCCTCTTGCCGCAGCGGGACAAAAGCCACACTTTTTCGGCAGGGTGTTTTGAAGGTGCAGAGAATACAACGCTTGTCCTCTCCCCTCCACTCCCCAAACCTCACTTCATGCTTTCTATAATACATTCATGACGGTAAACGGGAAAGGTCAAGTTTCCCCCCAAAATGGCTCTGAGTGATCTGTCTACTTTGAACTACATTCCATCGAGAGCTGGCTTCCCAGCACCCAGCTATTCAGTAGGATGGTTTAAATACCTGTAGTTACTACTGACATGGTCTGCACTGGATGAGCACCACAGGAATGGGGTGTTTTCAGCAGGAAGACCTTCTCAATGCTTATTGTTTTGCCTCATCAGAGGTAGAGGTGATGTCGTCTTGGAAATGATCAAGCAGAAACACAGCAAAGCATGACATCTGCCAAGCGTGTGCAGTATGCCCTGCACAATTTTGCCGTGTTTACTCTATGCTAAGACGAAGGTGAGCTTTTCTGACATGCTCACCATATGGCTGAGTAAAACCCTGTCTGCTTTCATCAGGGTATAAGAAGCTGTTGTGTAACTCACAGCAATGCTGGAGAAAATCAGCGAGCGATGCGGGCAGTTTCAAGGCTGTTTCGGATATGTGTGAGCTGTATGTTTCACCTTGTCATGCTGTTCTGAATTTGAATTTGAATTTGAATTTTAATGGTGAACCCTAAGTGCACGCGAACAAGCTGATGCGAAACGTTCGCGTGCCAAGCAGCCAAGGCCCATTCATACGTTTTTTTGCGTTAGAATAATGAGTGGATGGCTATCTGATGCTGGGAATGTGGTTTAAAAATCCATGAATGGCCCAACAACATTGCGTCATAATACTCTTCTGCTGAAATTGCTGGTTGACAGTGGTGGCCTGAAAGTACAAAATGGTTTTAGTTTGTGGTTTTGGTGTGGAAGAGGACCAGCAAGGCGCTGCATGAATGGTGTCCCATTCATTTTGCATTGTTTCCCATGCAATAAATTAATCTAAATGGAAGTGTTCTGTTTATAGAGTGTAAATGTGCATTGTTCAAAAGAAAGAGCTTGCTACCCCATCTTGCAATATATTCTCTCTCTTTTTTTCTGTCTCAAGTAAAAATGAGGAATTGCTTTAAAAGGCTGTTGTAAAGTGATGATATGTAACATGTTTGCTACCCTTTTGCAGTAACAATTTATGTGGTAATGTATCTTTTCTAATGCGTTGCTTCATGTTACCAATGGAGGTAGCTTGTACCTGTCTTCATGGTTCAATTACTGGCAGTTGTGTTTTCAGTGATGAATCTTGCTCAGACTCTTAATATCTCACATCAGCTATCCACATATACAATGTTTTATTGATTAAAAAAGATAATCTAGACATCGAAAGGGAAATGGCTACTTTTTGCTTTGTAAAAAAGCATACATAGTGTAGGAACAACAACCTTTTTGTCTGATTAGCAGACAGAGATAAAACTATTTTGATTCAATGTGGCATTTCAATGATAGTTTTTATACATACTAATGGGCATGATAAAGGGAGAGAATTGAAACAGGGAACAACTTCTGCTTTGGCAGAGTCAAATGTTGACATACCAGGAAGTTGGGAATCTGAAATTTCAAGGGGTAATGGAAATGACTGATGGAGGAAGACCGACAAATCGAAGTCCTACAGCAATAGCACCAGAAGTCACTTTCATTAATCTTAAAGAATGTTTAAATTAACTCTGATTCTATTTCACTGGGAAAAAATGCTGACAGCCTATTTATAACAAGAAATAACTTAAGAAAGGGACTAATTTATCTTGTTCTCCAAGGTGTCATTTGAATGAACACACAGATACTGAGGGACGAGTCGCCATAGTGAGGCTGAGGAAACAACTATAATTATGCTGGGATTAGAATTTAATTACTTGCTCTTTTTTTTCTCAAGGTTTCACACTTTTATTCATTCAAACTTTGTGTCCCTCCACTTCACAAAATCCATTACTGCTGTCTTTTCAGAGCAGGGTGCAACAAGATTCCTTATTATGTAAACCAAGCAGACAAATAATCCCATACTTGTTTTTACAGTGGTAATTAATTTTGAAAGATTTTTATATAGTGTCAGAAGTTAGGGGTGGGGTGATTGTGTGGTCGTGAGATTCACAGAGAAAAATGAAACAACAGTTTAAATGACATGAAATCTTCTGGTATCTGCCTCTGAGGTTCAAAGGAGAGAAAGACATCAAAGTGATTCCTGTTTTATGGTTGGTGTGGCAAAATCATTGCAAAGGCTCAGATTGGTTAATGAAACGTTGTACTGCGAGAGCTAGCGGACTAAACTGATTGTCTTTTTGGTAGATAAGACCTGTGTTGTCCCAGGCTCAGAAACACAGCTGAGGCAATGCAATCAGATGGAGAAGTGGTAGAGTAATTAGAGGGATTATGTAAGATCTGAAATTGCACATTGAAGTGTTTTCCAGCCGAATGGTACTCTGTGTCTCTCTGGGTGAAATTTGGGGAGGTGGGACACCACTGTGAAATGAACATGTCATGGATCAGTGTGGTCATACAGAGCTGAAATCATGGGCAAAGTTAACAGGGAATTAACAAGTGATTAACAGGGAACAGGGAACAAAGCTGAATAATTTCTTCTTGCTGAAAATATAAATAAAAATAACATTTTTTTCATCTTAATTGCAAAGTACTGAATTTTTAGTGTAGAAAGTATTAAAAGACATAAAGGATATATGTGTTGGTCTGGATTATTTGATATGCTAGGTATTTTATTCCATTCCACTGCCGCCTTTTTTCATCGCACTTCCTGCATTTCAGATTTCGTTGTAATTTAACTATCTGGAGTTTAACATCTCTAGTTTTGAATAAGCCATATTAAATAGAAATGGAATTGTCCCATTTTAATCCCATACTCCAATGAAATAAGAGGCTGGTGAATTTGAACAATTCCAAATACCAAGATAAATAAAAAAAAATGTTTCCATCAATATGTAATGGCTGAGATATTATTAGGTATGCATACATTGCAGTAGTTGTCAAGTCATTGTCAATGTCTTTCCAGGCTGTATATGAACCACTTTGTTTACTCCCCCGGCTGCCTTTGTTTCTTCATTGTGCTAAATTTCCTGCGCTTACTGCTACTCCCAGATGTACGCTGGATATTAGGAGACAACCCCCCTCCTCCCACAAAGAATCTGCTCCGGTGATTTGTGTGTAAACCTTCGGTGCCATTAGGTTTCATTTCAACAGAGATCCCGTCCACCCTCTCCCTCCCCCTCCCTAAGACGTTGTTTTAATGGCATTAGGGTGCCTTGTCCACCTCCTTTATTACTTCTGAGAGTTGACGGTTGGCAGCCAGATGTGGCTGAAGTCCTGACGACAGCATCTCGCTCGCCCTGCGAAGAGTGCGAGTGAGTGGGTGAGCCGGGCGTGCGCGACTGAGTGTGTATTTTAATAAGCTCGCAGAAATGAGTTGTGCGTGTGAAAGCGGCCCCTGAAGCTCCGTTGAGGGATGCCTGAGAAAAGATGCCTCGCTTCCTTTTTTTCGTTCGTTTTCTCCCCCTCCGCTGTGAGGAAATCTTGCTACGGTCAGGCGAAAAGCTGTCCCCTCGCCTACATTTTTCCCGGGCCAAGTTCGGAGCATAATGACTGAACAATTAACTATCGGCTGCTGTTCGTTAAAGCGTACTTTTTACGAAGATCGGGAAAAATATGGAACTTGATTGGCGTCTTTTCGTTTTAATGTTCCCCAGGAGATAGAGGGACTCCGGCGAGAGACAGGTGGATGTGTTGTTACTGAAGGAAAAGGGCCGTACCGAGGAGAGAGAAGGGGAGAAGAGGAAAATGCAGTTTGAGACGTTGCGTCAGTTTTGTAGCTCTGTTTTATCTCATTTTAATGGGGCTTTCTCGCCGCCTCAGAATATTTTGCAGACCGAATTGCTTGAGCAAGCGCTAAGCAACATTGGGTGAGTGATGCCTTTGAAATAATGTGATATATGAAGGGTTTCCCCGTTGGCAGATCGGAGGTGTATCCGTGCCGAGGGGGGTCTCGCTTATTGATCGGGCAGCCTTTGTGAAGACATATCGGGAAATTGCAGTTGAAAATGTCCTTCATTGAGCGAGGGGGAGGATGGTGACGGTTTGTGGCGAAGGGGGCAGGGCTTTAGAACTGTATTAATGTTTAAAATAATCAGCCTGTTAAATTGACGAGAGCCGGAGAACTGTATATGTGGAACAGCGTGTTCCTGCCGCATGTGCCGTCTGAGCGGCAGCGGAGGTGCCTTCGAATGCAAGTAGCATTCCGGAACAGTGCTCGCATTATTTCAGTCATTTGTGGCAACCCCTCTCCCCTGCACCGCGTTAATCGGGGGGAATATATATATATATATATATATATATATATATATATATATATATATGATATGATATCGGTTTCAGCTTAATCATTTTTAATTAAAAGGATGCATGCTGCGAATGCTTCAACTTAAAATGCTGACTCGTTAATTTGCAAGACTTTTTCCTTCTTGTGTTAGCCAGAATGGCTCATTTCTGAAATGCGGGATTCTACTCGCGTGCTCTGCCTGTAACCTCCAGCCATAGCGTTTAACATGAGCCCCCTTGCGCATCATTTGCAGACCAGTGTAGTACAAAGAGTTAGGATAGTCAAAACGCTATACTGTAAATTCTGCACGCAATCAAATCGTATCGTTTCTATCATCTCCTTCGGAGTTGAATATTGTGCTGTTTATGTCTGCGTTCAGATCTACGTTGTCATCTCCCACATTACGTCTTAATGGAATTTATTCAACCTCCATGCAACTAACCTTTTCAAATATCTATTATAATCGTTCTAGGAAAAATGTACCGATTCTGCAGAGAGTGTGTGAGAGGGAGAGAGAGGGAGGGGAGGGGGCAGGGCTGCCACGCTTTTAAAAGAGGAAAAGAGCACCATTGTCACAGCGCTGTAAAAACTCAGTTGTGCAGGCTCAGTAAAAACTAGCTCAGCCGCCTGAAAGCTAATTAGAATCTCAAAACATGTCTGACGCTATTTGGCTGTGCATTCATGCCCTTCGACTGATTCGCAAAACTGTGTGTCCGAATACCCTCCCAGGTGCTCGCTGGTGCTGTAGTCTCCTAGCATGTCGCCAGCTCCTTGGCGTTAATTTGGATTCCGAAAGTGCATGAACCCACACATGCCTGAGGGATTTGCCATGCAGGGAGAGAGGTATTTTCTAGGTTACCGGAGTTTGGAGGTGTGCACCCTGGCTCAGAGGATTGTGGGTATTTTTTCCCCTCTGCTTTTTTCTCCTCTCCCTCAGAAATAATTCAGGGCGTCCTAGCCTCCCTCACATTACACAGCCGACAGGGTGAGGGTGTGGGTTACAGTAAAGGCGCACCTACTGTATAACGCTGTCAAATTGGGGCGGCCAAGTTGCTGCTTCTCTGTGTATTCCCTCATCACTCAACATTTAACTCTCACAAACAAATAAGAATTTTCTTAAGTTTTGGTTTAAAATATATCTTTAAAAATCATACATGTCACACATAATCCAAATGCCAGTGCAGAAGTGTCCACAGCTGAGAGGGGAGATAGTGTTGAATGAGGTATATTCTCAAGGATGTAGAGCTTGTGTAAGAGGAGCTAGTGCTACTCTTATACATTATGCTGAAGTCAAATATTAACTCTTTGTTGGGAGGTTGTTGTTTGTACTGTACAGCACAGTTCACAGTATGTCACATGAGACAGAAGGTGTGGTTATCCCACAGTTATCCCAGGTGTAGTGTGAGTGCCGGTGACGTTTGCTTGGAGTAGGGTCAAGTGTCTTTGGCCTCATGCCCTATAATCTGGATACCTCCAAAAATAGGAACAGATCACCAAGCTCGAAATTCCTGGATCATGTCTGTGAGGTTAAAGGCCAGTCCTTACAGTTCATGTCTAATGCATTACCCAGGGTATACCATAAAGTAACATTACCCTTTTTCTCCAAAGATGCTGATGGTGGTTAAGAAAATAATTTTTTGTCAGTGTTTTTTGGACATATTATGGTAACTGCTGTAGGTCTCATTAGTACACAAGTGGCTTGGTGGACAGCATGCTAGTTTGATGACATCCTTGTGTGCTTGTCCAATTGGCTTGCCTGAAAATCAGGCAGCATACTAATGTTATGTTACCGTCATTGTATAGGGGGTTCAGCTCGCAGCCCATCTGCCCAGAGAAATTCAGGATTTGATTATAGTTAGTAGTAGTAGTTTCTGTATTATTTATTAAGTGGATGCCCTTATTCAGAATGACATACAAGTTCATCACAGCAAGATACACTAAGTGCGTGTCACAAGAGCACCAAGAACAAGGGTGCACTGAAGGTGGAGAATAGCAAGTTGGCATTTCAAAATAGCAGAACGTGCTCCATTAAACTTTAACGATCTCCCACACATCAACGGCAAGGTAGAAAAAAGGAAAACTCTCATGTAGCTCTGCAAAGCCCGTTTGGTGGAAACTGTCAGAGCATGGTGGCAAGAAAACTGTGTTTCCTAAGCAAGATAATTCTAGGCTTGCCATTCCTAACCAGTAACCTCTGGCTGAGGGGCTCCCCCTAACTCAGAGATGAGATTTAGGGACTGTGTTTCGTTGGCGGAGGGGGCCCTGAGCGTGGTGTCTCCTCTCCGTCAGTGGCTGTCCCACCTCACCCCTGTGTCCCTGCGCTGGCTGCCTCGGCCTGCCTCAATGTGTCATGTGGTGCCAGGTGTTGCCGTGGAGACCAGAAGTGCTGTGAGGGCTGAGCCCATGATTGATGTTCCTGGACACCCCTGGAGTCTCAAACTGACCACTTTCACCATCACCACAGCCAGGAACCGTAAATGGGCTCGGCTTCCATAGCAGAGGGAAGCCCTGAAATAAACATATGTTTTTAAATGAATGCTTTTTCCAGTGCATTTTTGTGGGAGTGGTAGAATTTCAGCAGGAATTCTGTGCACTGCAGTTATGCCTTTTTCACACCTATGAGCCACCCTCGGGACAGGTTTTGTGTCATTTATTTGGATCATATAAAATGTGTTGACCCCTTTGGATGATGTGGAAAGTCTGTCTCTTTGATACATTGAGATAGTTTGAATATGCAGAACCTGGAACCTGTGCAAAAAATGGGAATCCTATCACAGGCAACCACAAGGGCTAAGTGACCTGCCAGTACACCTGACTGAGAGTTGCCTGTGTATTGTTTTCGATATATGGAATGTGTCCAGGGTTCTCCAGATATTCCCCCCCAGGCAAGCTGCACTCAGCACAGAGAAGATCTGTGATCTCTTGGTATGAGACCCCCTCAGCCCCTGCCTGCATATTGTAGCTCAGCCCCCCACCCCCTGAGGGCAGACATGAGGTGAGATCCGCTGGAGGGGCAGCTGTTCCCAGGGCCCATCCTGAGCCCCCGAAGGCACAGGGGGGGAAGTGTGGCCCCTGCAGGAGGGTTGGGGCCACTGTGGGTGTGCCGTGGAGGGCCGCTGACTTTGACTGTGGCATGCTTTTATGGGAGCTCGTCACCTGGCCCGCTTTTGCCAGTGACCGCGCTCTCTGTGTTACTACACTAATGGGCTGTGCTTTTAAACACAGCTCCATGTATTATGCATGCTCTCCGGTGGGGGTCCTAATGGGGTGCGAGAGCTGTTCTTAGAAATCTTGAACTATGTCGCACAGTGCTGTGTTCACTCTGGGTGTGCGTGTGTGAGTGTGTGTGTGTCTGTGTGTGTATGCACATGTGTGTGCGCTCACATACATGTGTGTGTACATGTGTCAGGGACAGCCCCAGAGCGGTTTTTCTGTATCACTGATGTTTCCCCACTTTGGAACATTTATTAGGGGCTAGATTTATGGAAGGACATTGGTTATTGGTTAGAAATGTACTGAAACTTAGATATGAACTTTCATGAAATAGCTTCACTTGAAAAGGAAGCCCCCTCTGCCTAGTCAGTAAGCAGACACTGAGATGAGACATTGATGTGGCTGATGCGGGTTAAACCATGTCATTTGTTGGAAACTGTAAATATACATTCATTTACAGTGTAAAAATGATACAGCAAGAATTCTGATTTGGCTGATCATTGGCGTTCTGTTCTCACATCTTTTTAGTGCTGTTCTACCTGCTTTATGATGACTGTGCCCATATTTCATAGCCTTACATTTACGGAAATGACAGGGAGAAATCGAATGGGGCTAATGAATCATGTTACTCTCCTCTGTACTATCAAGATTCACACTATTTATTTTAAAGTACCCTTCATACTGCAGCATTTAACATTGACTATAATAACAGGCACAGTAGGATTTTTTAGTCCCACTTCTGGCTTTAGCTTTTTGCAGTTACTCACGTGGTGTAGTCCACTTAATAGTTTCTAAAATGATAGCTGAGGTTCTGACATATGAAAGACACCCATATAGTGGTAAGGTGACCAGAGTTTTGACCGGAAGATGTAGTTGAGAGACTGGAATAAAAATGGAGATACATGAGCAGCTCTGTATTCAGTACATTTAGCATTTAGCATGGCTCAAATCAGAGCCTCTAAAGTACTTAATAAAAAAGAGAACAGTAGTTATATCGTATCAACTTACATGAGGCCTGTTCTCACATGTATTTTTTTCTACCTTGCAGCTGAAATCTAAAAACAAAGTAAAGATATTTTATAGAAATTAGTGACAGCTAAAAATAAACCATAAACTAATTTTTATTTTTTTTTCACTCACAAATTATGCCTTTTTCTGTTTGCTTTTGATTAAACTGCACAAATAAGTCCAGGATAATTTTAGGTAGGCTGTGTCTCTGTCTCTCTCCTTGTTTGTATGGCTTAATTCATTTCAAGTTGTTATTTGTGGTGTCCATAGGTATGAAACAACAGATACAGCAGAATATGCAGTAAGTGTTATGTATTTCTAGGTGGAAGAGACGACACGCACATGTTGCTATCTGGATGAACCGTGTAGTTTTTTTTTTTTACTTTTGTCTATTGTCAGTGACGTCATTCAACAGTACAGTACATTGTTTATGTCAGATAGCCAATAGCCAATAACTAGTTCATCATGACACACAAAATAGTTACCATATGTATGGTAACTCTCTTTCCCATGTGTATAAGTGTAGGAGCTTTGTGTGTCTTGTGTGTGTGTGTGTGTATGTGAGTGTTTTCATTTAGCATCTCTCAAAAGGTCCCTAAACTGTAGTGCTCTTGTGTAGTCCAGGAAGTCCAGAGTCCTCTTAGTTGCACTAAATTTTGAGAGCAGTCTAATTTACAGTTGCTGTGTTGCATAAAATTTGCTTGTTTGGCACATTGAAAACCTCTGTATGTGCTGTTTGTGTAGACGGCGAGAGGGTTTTCGCATTACCAGGAGAAAAAAGAATGACTGAGAGTTTCTCAAGTGAGAAAATTTATGTTCATTATAGACTACATGAAGATCTGGAGCGTTTAATTTAAAAAATGATGAACACATGTCTCAGCCTGTTTAATCCTGTGGATACTTTAAATAAATCAACTCGAAAACAGATACTTGATTAAACAGTGGCTTTGTTATATTAATTAAACCTCGCAATACGAATACAATAAAACAAACAGCATTTAATCAACATATTTTATGGAAATGTATACTAGAATTGACATTTCCAGCTTGTTAAATGCTGTAAATGTGAATTTTTTAATGGTCCACATGATTTTTTTCTGTATTTTGTACTGTTTTAACATCTCCCCATTTCATGCTTTACAGTTTCACACTTAATTTACACTTAAATTTTGTCTTACAATTCGACTAGAAGCACATAATGTACATAAAGATGCATACGCGCTCACAAGAACACACAACACAACGCTGCTGAACATAAATGCAAAATACGGCTATGTCAGTATGCTTTCATTGCTCTCATGTGGGCGGCCTTAGTTTCAGTCAGAGCGGGAAATCAATCGGGAGTGGGGCTCACTGTAGATGCAGGGACCTCTGGTAGAACAGTGGCCATGGTGATTTTGCTTGATAAATAGGCAGGATGATCCCGGTGCCGGCAGCACGGGGGGCAACGGGGTGGGGAAGTCCTCTTCAGACGATGTACAGTGTGAGGAGGCGGAGGTGGATTTGGAGGCGCACAGCCTGGCAGTTTGTTTTATGTGTGGACTTCAACAGCAAAACTCCTTTTAAAAAGGAATGCACAGCTTTATCCACAGGCCTTTAAAAGACATGAATAATATGTTCAAGTACAATTTGTATGTTATGTTAGATACTCTCTCTCATAGCTTGGGTTACATGTATACTTCAAATTTTAACCTATTTGTTTGACTTGTTAGTATTTAGTAGTGATAAATATTATAAATATAAATATTAGTGTTTATTGATGAGGTCCAGGGGCACACATCATGTCATTGAACAAACATACCTTTATGTTGTCATTCACAGGATAACACATCCCTTTCATAAGCTCACACAAACTTGCTTGAGTGGTGACCATGATTCTCTTCAACAGCGCAGACAGTTGGCATGGAGGCCATACTGTAGGGGGGGGGGGGGGGGGTAGCAGGAGGAGTGGGAGGGGGACAGGCAGGAGTGGAGGAGGAGAGGGGAAGAGGAGGAGGAAGAAAAGTAGTCAGGGGGGAAGTAGGTGGGGAGGAGAGGGATTAGGAGGAGGAGGTGGAAGAATAGGTTTGGGGATTGACTAGGTGGGGGGGGGGGGGGGGCAAAGAAGAAGAGAAGGCAGAGGAAGATGGGGGAGGAAGGAGAGTAGCCGGGGGGGGGCAGTCAGGCACGGGAGAGGCGTAGGCAGAGAGGAGAGGGAGGAAGTGGAGGAGGGGAGCATGGGTGACGGCACAGCAAGCTCCATCGCAGCAGAAACAGACAGAAGGAAGTCAGGCTGCATCTGCCCCATGTTCATTGAGAAACAACCAGTCAGGGATGCCTACCGTGCACTTTCATGTCAGCAGAGGGTTCAGAGCTCATGTGAGCACCCTAGGATACCCCCACCCTCTGGAGAGGTGTGCTTCACCAAACAATAATTAAATAACCATTCCATGTTTCCAACTCTAGACTGCTATACTTCCCCCCCTTTCAGAGGCAATGATGCGCTGATCCTGACTAGAAGCAACGCTACACGTAGGCGCTATGGCTAGAAAGACATGCTACAGTACCCAGTCTTTGGTGTGTGCCTGTTTAAGAAGAGCGTCCAAAGAAATCGATACTGGCTACTCTCAGTGTATCATATCCAAGCACAAGTACCCAGTGCTCCGGGGCCTGTGGTCAGATAAGCATCAGTCTAATATCCTGGGCCCAAGGCGACTTGGCCCTAGATTAAGATGAAATTGCCTTTTCCACTGGACGGCAGGAGCCGGTGTAGTGCCAGCAGGGCATATGCGCAGGCAGCAGGGGTTTGTGGGTAACCGGCTTCAGCCCACACGGTCGGGCCTGGGCCATCACTCTGCTGAATAGGCACTGGAGGCTCCGTGGGGATGCACAGGGATGCATGCGGCACGAGGCAAGAGAACAAAGCCCTGCCTGGCGGGAAGAGGCACTTTTTTCGCCATCGTGGCATCTGGCCTCTTTCATACTCACGGAGTGAAGCTAATTTCGTCAAAAGGAGGACGCACGCATGCGGCCCCCGGGTCTGACACACTGTTAATGGCAGGGAGGGGAGCGTTCCGCTCGCTACATTCTCGCCTCCAGCAGGGGAAGGTCATCTCTAAACACCGGCCTTGGCGGCTGAATTAGGCTCCACTTTTCCTTTTCTTCTTTTTCCTCTTTTTTTCATAGTCTTTTTATTCTTTCTGATGATGTGTCCTCCCGGGGATAGAGCTCGCTGCGCTGCGGTTTGAGTCCTCGAGACACGTGACAGCCTGGGAGCGTCCCGTGAGACGGGTCTTTTGGAAAGCCTACGTTTCAGCTGCAAGCCAGATGCCCTGGATTGGGTTTTTGTTGGGGGGTTGGGGGGGGTGAGGTTGCTTTATACACTGTTTGTTTTTTACATAGTAGAAAACAAAACTGAGGGGATTGGGGACTGTTTTTTATTTTTTTAATCAGAGTGCATTTTTCTTCAAACAGTTCATGCCACTATCCAATGGGATAGTACTTATAAAACGTGCAACTAGTTTGTAGTAGTGTTTGAGACTATGTACGAACGTCCATATTTTACTCTTGGGCAGATGGCAGCCAGCGGCCAAAGATGTACACTGTTTTGAGGCTTCTCGAGCCATCAGTCTGGTTCATTCTCACATGTCTCATGCTCAGTCTTTCCAAAGCGACTCGCCTCTAAACAGTCTCTTGTGCCAGCTCCAGAAAAAAAAATTGAGCCAATCAATTAGCGGCCAGACGGCCTCCTGTGCTCCTCCGGCTCGAGTGTATAGACAGGGTGGGTGGAGTCATTACCGCTCTCATCTCAGGAATATGTCAGCTTTCCCTCTGTTTAAAAAGGTACCCTTAGCACCGGGCTAGCATGGTACATGCGAAATGTTCCGTTGTCCGCCTTTAAAACAGAATTTTTTTTCATGTGTCAGGTATGGAGGCTGCAGCCTCCTTACAAACACAGTGTTGTGTTGCATGCAATTTGTAGAAATTGTGTGGTAATGTTAAAGAATTTTGTATGTATCTGTATCAATGAGATGTATTATGTATAATTACATGGGAAGTTAATATGGAAAATGTGTAGCATGTGTTTGAAGATTTGCTACTAATGACAAGATTGGGGCACACATATCTGTTTAGATGAGTGAGGACACCAAGGACTTGGTAAGATGCAGCAAAAATGATTTCAAGAATGAAAATGACAATGGAAATTGTCTCATAATTTTGACCCAGTTTCATATACATATCACACACTTTTATTCACTTGTCAGAAGCGAGCACAGCAGCAATCAAAAGTTCAGCCCAGACATTCGCGTTTGGCCGCTTTCAAGTACATATTACCGTCCCCCTCGAATGCTCGTGTGAGATTTTGATGTTATTTTCAAAGCTCTAGGAGACTAATTACTTGCATATTTTGCAAACATTATGCTCTGCTCTAGCCCCTCTGTCTCCCTGCGTGCGTACAATTAACTCTGTTCATTTGTGTTGCAAATAAACGTGGCCTTCTGGGTTTTTCCCCCTGTTTATTTGAGCAGCGGAGCCGTCCAACTGAAAAGTGATCAAACGCTGGCATCCTGGCAGATGCTGAGCAAATACGGATAAGCACCAGTAGCCGTCTCCTGCTTCCCTGGCATTTCGGGAGACTTGTATCATTAATGAAATTCAATGTAATATTAATTTAATTCAGCATGTTTACTAGTTCATTAGGTTTTAAGATGCCAGTTGATTTAATCTCTTGGGGGGTGGCAGGAAACAGACTTTGATGATTCTTTCTATTTTTTTTATGCCCTTCCCCGATTTTGGTGGAGAGATCTGGGAAAATTGGGTAATATCCTTGGGACGGCTTGCAGATGTTTGTCGATCACCTGATGTACTCACAGCTTATATCAAAAGCCGCTCCTCCGTTTCTCCTCATGACAGGGGAACGGATGTCATAGACATCTCAGAATTTCAAGATAGAGGTTGTCAGGAGCAGAGATAAAATACTCTTCCCAAAATAACAGTTTTTTCATTTTTTTAGTTTGTAAGCCTGCTGGCCACAACCAGATACCTTGTACCAGAGTTGATGTCACCCGTAATTACAATTAACCCCTGAGACTTTTTCCTTTGGAGAGGTGGAAGTGATGGACCAATGCACACACTCTGCCACTGAGCAGGGTGTAATTGCATTGTTGCCGCCCCAGGATGGGGGACAGAATGTGCTGTCTCTAAGCGACGTTTCCATAGGAGCCAGTGACTTCACCACACCCCCAGCAGAGCGCCTCCCATCATCCATGAAAATCCTCAGTTATCTGCTCATTCACTGGGATTAAAAACAGTTGTAACCTAGTTGCTCAAGGGGATTCAATCCTGCAACCTCTTGGCTTTGAGTCTGGCAGCCTGTTAAGATCCTCACACCAGACAGAGGACCGTTTTCATCATGGTGCAAAAATGAAGCTGAAACCTGGGAGGTCCTTGTTTCTAAAATGTCTGTTGACCTACCAACAAACCACACCCCCACCTTCTTCTAAACACACTTTTGTCTCAGATTCTCCTTTGACTGGTTGTATGGTTTTTTGTTTGCTTGGATCCTGAGTAGTTCACATGAACATACAGCTCTGTGAACCCATATCGTTATCACACTCAGCTTCCAGCCCCCAGGGCCAGGTTATGGACCCTTCCATTACCACCACCCTCTGCAGTGGTCCGAGAGCCCCTGTGTCACCCCATTCACCACAGCAGATTGGGCCACACATTACAGATGGCATAGATGAAAGGGCCTGGAGCTGGGAGGTGCTGTGTCCACGGACACAAACTGTTACTTCTGGATGAGCGGGTCTGTACCCCTGCCTGTAAAATGGCTATCACGTTAACCAGCCCCTCTCCCATACTCCTCCAGGTCCTCCAATTTTTGCTGGGCTCTCAGTCATTATTACCAGTTACTCAGGCACATTTTGCCAGGTGCATAGCATGCTGCAGAGCGTCTCTACATTGAATGACAAATTATGAATAGAAATGCATTCCAAGGCCCTGTTTGTTTCTAATCCAGGCAGGTGCCTCAAAAGGATCCTTCACAGTGGTCCTGCTACCATGTATGGATAGACTCCCCTGCAGCCGTAACTGGAGACTCATCAAGTTTCCATTCGTTTACCAGCTATTGCCAAATTACCAGTTGGGCTCATCCAACATGCAAAATGCAGTCGGATGACAGAGGGGAAAGTCCAGAAATCTGTGTTACTAAAATCAGCATTGTGATGCCGACAAAGTTTGATAGCATTGAACATGCAAGAAAAAAACAAGAAATCATCCAGATACACCAGGATCAGTTTACCTGCAGTTTCGACAGATGATTGTCCTGTTCAGTTCTAGTACCGTAACTTAATACTATAATGACACATTCACACGCATGTAGACATGTGCATGTACATTAGCAATAATTGCCAGACTATTTTGGGTGCCTGTTCATAATTGATAGTATTTTTTTAAAAATAGATCTGGTAATGGTTATCTTGGAGCGTGCAGAGCGCCCAGGGCAGTGTGCGATGCTCAGCGGTGTGGAATAAAGATAAATTTACGCAGAGATTCTGCAGCGAGTGAAGCAGCCTGATGTTTTTGCTTTGCTGCATAATTGGGATCACATGCTCAGATCCTCCTCGTCCTTCTTCTCTGGCGTTCTGTGCTGGGTTACCTGAGGGGGCCATGGGTTTCCTGCTCTCAGGTTGTTTCTCTTTTTTCTTCTTTGACCCCAGTACTCGGCATGAGCTAGTGCTCCTGCTGGAAGCTGGATCTGCAGGCTTTCCCTGTGAATCCGCATCAGGCCCGTGTTTATTAATTGATGAGCATGGAGTGCGTGGGTCCAGGCTATAGAAACAGAGTGAAACTGACGTTCGCTTGATGTGAAGTGCGGCTTGGTCTGCCTTCCTCGGCCTGGCATGCGCCTATCGTTTCCTTGTTTTTCAAAGCTCAGAAGCCATTGAGACATGGTCATTGCCGTGTCTGAAAAAGAATTGCTCACAATGACACAATACTCAGCTTCCCTCTCTGCTGTCCTTCGCCATGCCTGCTCCCAAGCCACTGGAGCGTCAGTGATCAGGAGCAAGGGCTTCTCATTCATTTATTTCCTCCTGTGCATGGAGAGTGGGCTCTCAAGGCTGCCTAGTGATAGGGTACCAATATTGGTGATAAATAAAGTAACAGATTATTTATTTAGGAGCCTTGGAGCTGAGCGCTGAGTGTGTGTTCCTAAAAAAGGGGTGAGTTGTGGATGGAGTGTGGTGTGGCACTGCCTACAGGTTTGATGTGGCATAGCAGGGGACAGAGTGGCCTGCGGGTTTGATCAGATGGAGCAGAGGACAGAGTGGCCTGCAGGTTTGATCAGGTATAGCAGGGGAGAGTGTGTACTGAGAATGGAAATGTCAGAATGGTCAGATTGTTTTCCACGTGTGTCAAAACCAGTCTGTGAAGAACCAAGTTATACAGTTGCATAGTAAGGTAGCATATAGTGTTGCAAAGTACAGTATGTATACAACACATGTATACAAAATGAGATTTGAGACCTTGCAGCAGTGACAGTGACTGTCATAAGCTTAATGCATGTGAGTAGACCCTCCCTCCTGGAGGTATTCTCTAAGTCCTTCCCTGTGTGTTTTGGCAGGGGCAGGTGGCCATGCTAACAGTCCTTAAGGCAGCCAGAACGGCCTTCTGCTTCCTATGACTACCACGGTCCAGTTCACCCTTACAGATGGCGAGTAACATTACTACGGTGTAGTGGTGTCATGGCATTCCAGGCAGCATAATTAAACCATCACTCGACCCCATCCTCCTGCCCCCCTCCCCCCAGCCGCCCATGTCGTCACGGCGTCACCCCGCTCCTCTTTGATTTGTCATGCAGCTTGTTCGCGGGAATAAAAAATGCATGCTTAGCAGAAGCACGGAAAGAAAGTAGGATGCAGAGGAGGGGGGAGTCCGGGGGTGTGACTTTAAAGCCTTTTTTTCCCAGCCGTCGGAAAGGAAACAATGTTTTATTCCAGCTTTGAATTAGAAAGCGGTGAGTAATGAAGGGCCGTGGGTAGCCTCACTGGCACATTTCACACTTTGCTCTGGAGGCATGGAGTGTCGCTGCCTCCGTCCTGTGCAGAGGTTAAGCTGTGCAGTGCCTTCTGGGTGCAGCCACAGCAGGATGCTTTTGCCCCGTTGTTGCCTGTCTATGCGTAATTGGTCCTCAAGCGTCTGCTGGTGTTGTTGCTTTGGCAGATCTCTGAAAATGTCCCATTTTTTAATGTGATTTTTTTTTCTGTTAGCTTTAGGCCATATTTGACTGTGTTCTATTGTGTTGACTAGTTTTGTCTAAAATGCTGTCAGTAATGATGTCAGACATTGTCGTGGCGTCATTGTATCCCCCCTCATTCATGCGAAAATACCATCTCGCCAAAACCCCAAATTGAACATCCTCAGTCATTACTGGAAGGCCAGCCCAGACATCTAAGTCTGGCCCTGATGTAACAGTCAGGACACACAGCAGGAAGACTTCAGAAGAACTGGTGCACCTGATCTTGGTGTGTGTGTGTGTGTGAGTGTATTGTGTGTGTGTGTATGTGAGAGAGTGAGTGTGTTGGCCAGGGAGGGGCAGCAGCGCCAATGAGATCAGTGACTGTCAGTGATGCAGTGGGAGCGGCAGCAGTCTCTTCTCTAAGCCAGGAGTTCACAGGTCCAATCCTGCTTAAAGGCAGCTCTGGAGCCCAGCCAAGGCCCTGCAAGCTGGGGTAATGCACAAGTGGTCAGCCATTACAGGATAAGTCTCTAAGTCGCAATATGGTAGATAGCAGCGAGCGTCTCGTCCTCCAAGTATTCGGGAAGGAGGCTGTGCGCTCTCCCGGCTGCCTCCCCTCCAGCAGGCTGCGTGGGAAAGCCAGCATCGGTCACAGATCGCTGAAAAAAAAACACGCCTATTCTCCTGACAGTTTAACGAATTACCCAAAATGTTAATTGGGGATTTTTAGTGATGATTTTTTTTTTTCTTCCCAGTGACTTCTGAGCGTTCCTGCTCTCTTGATCTCCCACTGCGACGCTGGTATTAGGCTGTTAAACTCAGGCTGAAGTCAATAAGGATAATTGCACAGTGCTGCTTGTAAATTGCCCAAGTGAGCAACATGGTTGCAGATGGCTGTGTGTGTGTGTGCGTGGCCGCTGTCCGTGCGCGTGCGCGTGCGGACTGCATGCACAAGCACAGTTTCCCCTCATTACCTCTTTGAATTGAAATACAAGCAACCGTTGTGGTATATCAGACTAATTCTGTATACTTGAAATGAGTTCATTCAGAGACTGGAGCCAGTTGGTAACAGCTGATCATGAAAGACCCTCTTTCATTACTGGGAGGGGTACAGAGACTGGAGCTGCTGTAAGGTGGAGTTTAATGCCCAAGCCTGCTGGGGCATGACCTACATTGCTGGTGAGTGTTTTTAAAAGGAAGACATGCAGTGGTTGGTGCTGGAGTGCTGTTTAATGTTAGGAGAGTAAACTGTGAGTGTGTGAAACCTAGTTAATGATGTGCTGTTTGCTGGTTGGCCCTGGCTGCTGTGATGGATGTGAGATTACTGAGCTTCCTGCTTCTTCAGTGTAGGACTCTCTCAGAGCTGTGAGGCTGAAGGATACCAGCTGTCCCAAGACTGAACCCTGATCCTCAGCAACCTGTGTGTATGTCAGTGCGTGCGTGTGTATGTGTGTTTCAGTGAATGTGTGTCTGTCTGTGTAAGTGTGTGTTTGTGTGTGTGTGTGTGTGTGTCTGTGTGCATATATATACATATTTATATATACATATATATACATATACATATATACATATATATATAGAGTATATTGAAAGCGGTGGTATCACTGTGCCTCAGAGGGATTGCCCCTCTGTAAGAGTGATGTATCAGCTGAATAAACATTGGATTTCATTATCATTTCATTAAATGTCACCTCAGACCCCAGCATATTGCTCCTGCTTATCAATGGAATATTCAATAATGATTACAAGGTGAACTTCTGGTTTCATGTATTGTTTGATACAGCTGTGTTTCACAGTGTGGATTTTTGACATCAGAGCACTCTCTCACTGTTCCAGAACTTTCCAGAGAGACTCTCCCTGTTCTGGCATACTCCCCTGGCATACTCCAGTTACAGCTCAGCTGGAAGCGCTGTGTCAACAAGCGGGCCTTCGAACTGCTGTCCCACATGCTCCGAGCTGCCCTGTCACGTGATTCCCCCAGTTCCTCAGACAGGTGTTGTCTCGCCTGTGCAGAGGAGCAGAGGAGGGGAATCTGAAAAGAGTCTCTCTCTCTCTCTCTCTCTCTGTCTGTCTTGCTGTCTTGCTTTTTCATTCTCTCACTCTCTCTCTCTCATTCTCTATGTCTCTGTTGGTCTCTCTCATTGGTCTCTCTCTCTCTCTCTCTCTCTCTCTCTCTCTCTCTTCACATGGGCGTAAAGCCACTGCTTTGTCGAGCTGCACTCCACCCTAATCTCACATGTGTCCTAACTGACCCCTGGCCCCCCCTCCCTGAAAAGCCTCTGAAAATCAAAGCTCCACATGCAGGGTGCGTGGCTGCGTTTCGTCGACGCCCCCTTTCGCCAAAACGTAGCTTCATTAAAAAAGATCATTAAATTATGCCACATCATACCAACCGTGCCTTTAAAATGGGAGGAAACATACAGCAAACCTCGATGTGATGCACTGGAATAATTACACATTTTTCAGTTACGTTAATTACAAAAAAATAGGGTGGGGTATACAGAGTTTGCTCAGTTTCAGGATAATTATCTCAGGACACAATGCTACATGTGAATAGGCCAGATCCCAGGCCCTGCGTTTTGTAGGCAATAACCGCCAGTCCTGTAATCAGCTAAGTACCATAATCCTCCTTGCAGGGTAAAATCTTGCTTGACCTCCAGCTATATACAGCCTGTGATAACAGCATTAAACAGTAACACTGCTGCGCTCTCCCAGAAGCCTTTGCGGCAGGGTCACAGGGGGCTGGGCCGATCCCGTGGCTCAGGTTTTTTTTTTTCGCGACACACACCTCACTCGCGCCGGCGTGCTAGGAAGGCTGCGATGCGCAGGAGCGAGAAGAGCGCAGGAGTGCCGAGAGCCACCGCTTCCCGGGGAGCCATTTGGGCGTTGCGCGCTTCAGAGCGGCAGGATTTTTCGGATGTGACTTCGCAGAGGCGCTGAGGGGATTTGCCGGGCACTGCCTGCCAGGAGGGGATTTCATGCATCCGCCTGCACGAGATGGCCGAGACTTCCCGGACGTGCAGTGGCTGATTGAGAGGTACGGGCGCGGCTGTCGCAACGCCGTGACAGTGGTGGCGATCGGCGTTTCGGCGCGGCGTGGCTTTCACGCCACGGGAAAAACTCTTAGCGGATGGCAAAAAAAACGGCTGGGATTTGCGTTTTTTCTGTGCAAACTCTCTTAAACGAGTTTTGAAGACAGCCCTGCGATAAATTGTTACCATTAGAAGGCGAGTTTCCTTTAATAAGAAGAGTGGCAGAACGCGGCACAGTCATTTGTTTTCATTTGACTTCTCTCCTTTGTCCGCGGGATTAGAGGTGACGCTCCCCCTGTGGGGGGCACGGCTCATGTTATCGCCTCGGTTGCCTGCCACTTTCTCACTTAAGGTGTCTTGCTGGTGCCTGTCGCGGCGAGGCGCGTCGGGAAAAGCGGGTGTGTCCCACCAAAGTGCGTAGAGGGGGTGGCCGGTGTGCTCAGGGCTCCAGGAGGAGAGCGAAGAGCAAGGACTTTTCGGAAGGGAAGGGGGATGATTGAGAACCAAAATAAGAGGCTGGCAGCTTGCAGCTGCCAAGAGCTGGAGGGCTGGAAAGTTCAGACTTGAAGTGCGCTTCATGTGAGGGGTGTAGAGAGCCAGGCGTCGGCGTGGATAGCGTCCCAGAGGCGACAGAAGTTGCCGTGCTTCACAGCAGGTCTTTTTTCGCTCTGTTTTGTGGCTCTCTCTGAAGTGGCAGGTGCCTCTCGGTTTGAGGCTGTAGGATTTCTGCTGCCTGTGTGGAGGGGAGGGAGCGACAGTGGCAGCAAGGCTCTGAGCTGCTGTTTTATCTGACAGAAGAAAAGGTATTTAAGTTGGGTTTTTTTAAAAGCAAAAACCAGGTCAGCATGTGTCTCAGAGAGAGAGCGAGCTATGTATGGGGCGGGGGAGGTGGGGGGGGTGGGGGAGATGGGAAAGGGGGAAAAGAGGGAGGGAGAGAAGAAAAGAGAGAGAGGGGGAGGGAGAGGGGGGAATGAGAGAGGAGAATGAAGAGAAAGATAGGAGGAATGGAGAGAAAGAGGGGGAAACAGAGGAAAAGAACAGGAGGGGAAAAGACAGGGGACAGATAGAGGAAAGGGAGGGAGAGAGAAAGGGGAAAGGAGGGAAAGTGAGGGGGGAAAGAGAGGAAAAGAGTGAGAAGGGAGGAGAGAGGAGAAGAGAGAAAAAGAGGGGGAAAGAGAGGGGAACAGAGAGAGGAAAAAAGACAGAGAAAGGGGGAAGGAGAAGGGGAGAGTTTAAGGGGGGGGGGGGGTAGAGGGTAAAGAAAAGAGTGAGAGAGAAACAGTCACCCATTCAGCCGAAGGGCCCCCTCTTCCACTCTCCCAAAACTTCTCCTTTAGTGTTACTTACAGTGTTTTTTTTCCCAGCACTAGGAAAGGACATTGGCACATGTGCTGCAGGACCGGGATGTTTCTCTCCTGCTTAACATGTTTGCATCAGGACCACAGACTCCTTAACTACGTCTGCTGACCTACTTTCAGCCTCAGGCACGTGGATGTAATTTCACTTCTGTGACTTCACAGGCAGTGCTAATTGATTCATTTGGAAATAATGGCAAAGCTACAGTAGATCTTTTTTTCAGACACACAGCAGTAGTTTTGTGTGGGGAGCGCCGTTATCATGGCCTTGTCGTTGGCTGTGAAGTGTAGCAGCAGAGAGGAGCTGGCAGCGTGAGGACCGTCTGTATGCGGCTCTCTGCAGTCTCTCTGGAGCGGTGCGGACAAGCGGGACTGGGAAAAACCCGCTAATTGACTGCTGATTAACAATTACTGGATGTGGCGCTGCCCTGCTGCGAGTGTCAGGACGAGAAAGCAGAGGATAAACATCGGTGTGAATCAGCAGATTCTCGCCGCGGGCGCAGGAGCTTGTGGAGCTCGAGGAAGCTGTTTGCAACCTGTAAACATGCCCCCCTTCCCAAGGCCCCCGTGTAAATGATATTCGAAGGGCTGATGAATTATGAACGCCCACCCTTCTGCACGGGGGAACACACCTCTGCGAAAAACAGAACGCGCCCCTCCTTCCTCTCACTCGCGTGTTCGCCGCTTGTCCCCATGAATGTAGGTTCCATACAAACGCACGGGGATCAGCGTGTAGCATAGCCCAAGAGGATAAAGCATTTGTTAGGGGCTTAACAGAACTCAACACAGGATTTATATCTAGTACACATAAATTAGTGGAGAAAAGCCCTGGCCATTATAGTGTTGAGAGGATTAAAGTGTATCCAATATTAAGACCACATGCCATTATTGAAATCTGAGTGATTTTAATTGATGGCACACAGCAGGCCGCCCATGCTGTGCCGTCACCGGAAGTGGCACGGCCATGTTTGGGTGCTCCGGGGGCCGTGGGCGGGGGCCTGAGAGGCAGGAGATTTTGGGCAGAAATCGCAAATGGGATCCTAATGACTCCTGTCCTAATACAGCGTACGTGTACACACACACACACACACACACACAACACACATGCACGCACACAACAACACACACACACACACAATAAAACATGCACACACGTACACACAGACATACACACTGACTACACATGCAGTACACAAATATGCATATGGGAATGTACACACAAACACACAGACACACAGACACACACACACACACACACACACACACTCATGCACTCACTCCGCTCCTCTTTTGGGACCTCTCAGAAGAAAGCAGTCTGTTGCAGTGCGACTATGCTCTTATCCTCTATTTATATGAATGAATGAACTAATTTCCCTGAACAAATCTTTTATATACACAGTTACCGCAGTAAGTTTGGGTAATTATCTGTAAAACCATCTTTATTTTTTCTTCCTGTTATCCTTTAAAATATAAGCTATTGCGAGTTGCCAAGCATTTATCAAACCCTGTTGTTAGAGCCATATACTTGGAGCTTATGATTTTAACATGGCCATTGTGTATACACATGAAACATGCTTGTTTTAATCTTTCTTCCCATTATCTACATTTAGAGATGCATTCGCAAATTTGTATCATAGGTGCCAGTCCAAACTGTCAAGCTGTTCAGTGACAGGCAGGCAAGCAGCTATTTTATTGTACATTGCTCAGTTAGATGATTAAAATGGACAGTCACAGTGGTGAACGGATGTTTGTGGGAGGAGTGTTTGGGGTTTTTTTGTTAGCGGATGGAGCGATGTAGGGCATGCACTGTGGACAGGTAATGAATTGGCTAAAAGCTACAGCTGTACAGGATTGAAGTGCAAAGCAGTGTACCAGGAAAGCACAGGTGGAAGGTGTGTCTTCCATTTCGAGGGACTCATTGATGATGTAGACTAAGAAGAGCAGAGCAGGGCAAACCAAGTTCGTTTTTATTAATAGGGTCAGACTCAATTTTGATAGCAATGTTTCCCTTTGTATGGCTTTGCCAAAGGAGAACTCGCATGTACAGCTGTTTATACTCTCAAAAGCCCAAACTTGACCCCAAATATGCAAATCTGGGTTCAAACACACAAGTGCAAGACTTCCTCCCTCAGTAGACTGGGCCCATGATGAATTAAAACATGCATGAGGATTGCCACCTGGCTGTGCAGAGCTGCCGACTTACCTGTTCCAAAGCTGTCCGTAGCGCAAGCCTAGTATAGACTGGGGCAACGGTGAGAGCTTGATTTCCCTTCTGCTTATTTTAGTGTTAGTGCTGTATTATTAAGAATTTGAGTTTGCTGCAGTGTATGTGGGTAGCGACACTTTTGTCCCTCAGAGCTGGTTTTGGTGCTGGTAGTGGTCAAGTAAGGCTGGGGCGAGAGTTTTGGCAAGTTAACAAGTTCAACAAGTTTGGTGATGACACCCTTTGATTCCATACCGTGCAGTTTCTTTTTGCACTGGTCAGATGCAGACGGTGCACAAACTATTAGCATCTCCTGGTAGTTTAGACTTGATGTTAAAGGGCATAAATGTGTTGCATGGTAACTGGATACGTTTCCATGGGAACAATGTGTACTCACTGTCATGTTACAGAAGATTGACTGAGAGTTCTTAAGGAACAAGAAAAAAAAAATGAAAACAATAAAAATGGCAGAGATTCAATCACATTATACAATTTCTGTCTGGAAATATGCACACTATTTTAAATTTATTGAGGAAGAGAGCAAAAAAATATATAAAAGTGCAATGCAATTTGTGCCCTCTAGCCAAGGATTAAACTTTCAGCAGTACGGTCACAAATCCTTGGGAAGCACCTGTACAAGAGACAATGCACATCACTGTATTCATTTCAGACAGAACAGCAGAAACAAGAGCGCTTGAAGTTTACACGGTAAAACTAGGCCAAATGACAGTTACTCTGGAAACAAGCATCATTCCTAAAACTTTACTTCTGTCAGTTTTGAGAACAATGCTTTCTTCCAGAAAGACTTTACTTCTATCAGTTGGTACTGCAGCGGCAGTTTTTTGGAGGGACTTCTGATCTCATCAGATTGGGTTTCGTCGCTCTGGTATTCAAATGTTCAGTGAGACAAATTTTGTTCCAGTACACCAGCATGCCCCAATTAACTGTTGATTTTTCAGACTCCAAACGGAGTGGGCTTCAGAGTGAGCTCCTGGGAGTATCTGCAGAAATAGGTTGCATCACTTGATGTGCCATTGACATTTAGTCTTAGTTTGTGTCACCTGTCAAAACCTTAGATGGGAATGCAACTGTACAGTGTAACATATCAATGCTTATCATTTTTCAAGAACAATTTTAGAAAACTGTACTGTACTGGAATCACAAAGATTCTATGCTTGTTGTGTGGACTCAGACTGCATTGATTGAGATTGCATGGATTCAGATAAAGGATGTACATTTTGATTCATGTCATATTCAAATGTTCTCAGGCTCCTAAGACTGAGTATTTGAATAATCAAAGCCTGCTTTTCACCTCAAGCACCGTAAGACATCTGCAAAGAGATCTGCACCCACTTGCAGTTTCAGGCAGGACAGTGAGTCATATCACTGAATTATCTGTTATTTTAAGCATGCCTCTCTGTCATGAATATTAATGAGAAAGAGTAAAATTCTTGTCTTCATTTTTCTTAAATAACTAGGGCTCAAGTGCTGATCTGAGTTATTATTTTTTATCTTTGGGTTGAATATTTGAATGATTGTGTATTTGTTTTCATGTGGTTTGTAGCTGTACATTAGCCCTGATTTTAAGCTGCCACGACTTTGATGGGGGTCTGCGATGTGTAATTTAGCCAGTAACGTCATGTCTTTCTTTTGACATCACATAGAATGTGAGGACATTATATTAGAACTCTTCAAAGTGATACTAAATACGTGATTTAGTAACACCTCTAGCATTTCCATCCTGGGCAAAATGTCACTGCTATGAGAGCGGGGAACAGACAGTGCACTGAGACAGGTGGAACAGACAGTACAGTGAGAGGATGGCTAATGTGGGGAAACAGACAGTGCAGTGAGAGGATGAGTTAAAAGTCTCTGTCATACACACTGCTGCCAACTGAAAATCACTGACAGCAGGTGTGTCACTAATGTATGTCTGATAACCTTCTTTATGATAACCCACATGTAACCATTAATGATTTGGCGCCACAGTGACATCTTCCTCCTTGTCCAGGGAATGCTTTGATCCGGACTGTTTTACTGCAGCCATAAAAAGAGCCCTCTGAGTGGGTCCAAGGAAACGCTAGTGTTGCACCGAGCTGCTGTGATCTTCACCAGCACCATATTCGAAGTTGTTCCTGCCATGCACATATTATTCTTTATATGCATTGACAACCATAATGCAAGCCTAATACTGCACATGAAGAAAATCTTTTGTAGGATTAAGATTGGGCATGAACATATGCCAGCCATGCTTTGTGTCATTAGACACAAGTTCTGTAGACAGCATGTGAAGGATTAACCCCACTCATGCATTTGATGTAGCGATATGCTTTAGTGTGCCAGCATATGTAGGATAATGCAAGATGCTCTAAGTGCTGCATCAAGACTTCAATGACTAAGAGCAGCAGAGGGGAACATTCAAATGGCTCTCCTTTGTCAGCCGCCAAAGATTCAGAGAGCTAGCTGCATGCTGTGATCTTGAATGCCATTTCATACCATTAAGTTTTCGCAAATGATACACCGTGCAGATAACACTTAAAGTGGTAGAAGCTTAAGGAAAATACATGCATCAGGATTGCCTGGGAAGCACAGACCTGTGTATGTGTTAAGTCACCCCTGCTGACCTCCTCTCAGATTCCTTTTGCATGTAGAAGGTGAGCAGGAAAGTCCCGCCTGACCAGTCTTGCTCACCCCTATGTGCCATATGAAGCTGATAGTAATGGCAAGAGCCAGGTAATGGCGGCATCATCCTCGTAGGCAGGCCTGTTTGTCCATCACACCACTCAGGCCCTCAGTCTAACACAGTCTGACACCCCAGCCCTCTGCACCACGCTTAGCACTTTAGCGCCACTCCCCGTGGCTGCTAAAACGCTGAGCCAGCGCCGGTGACACCAGAGAAGGACGCCGGGGGTGGCAGGTGGAGGCGCTGTGGGTGTCATTAGCCGTCAACACTCCCCTCCTTGGACGGGGTGGACGATGACACGCAGGGATGGGGTGATGTTTGTGTCAGGGTTCGTAAGGGCAGGAAAAAGGGAACGATTATGGTATGTTGTAACAGGACTGACCTCCTTGGGGTGGTGCAGGGCAGTGGGGGACACAGAGAGTTCATTCAGAAGGATGTGCTCCTTCACACCGTTACTGTTGCCACGGTATTGGAAATTTCTCAATGAAGCCCCAGGCGACGTCCAGCGGTCCATAAATTATGCATTGCTGACATGCCTTGCCCGTGTAAAAGACTGTCAACGTTCCGGATATTGAGCGTGAGGGTGATTGGAAAAGTTATGAGCTTGGAAAAAGGGGATGGGGGACGGTTCTGTGTGATCGGTGTTGCTGAGGATTTAACAGCTGCCTGACCACAGCGATGATGAGAGGAAAAAATGCTGCACACACATTTTAGAACCTAAAATTTAGTATGATTTTACTTTCACACTGCTCAGAGTGCACACTAAACAGAAGCTGAGGAGGGATCACTCAATGCCAGCATGCAAGCCACACTAAACAGTGAGACCCAGCGCTCAGTTAACACCAGCACTTTTGACCTACTGTAGACCTACAGTGTGCATGAAGTTCTTCAAGTTGGTCAAACTCACATTCATGCCTTGTCTTTATGTAGTGGCATTATTTGGTTCTGCAACTGAAATATTTCTAAATTATGGCAGTCCATAGACGTCCATAGCGGTGAAGGTATTGATATGTTGCTCTTGTATGATTTAGCTAAAGAGAGTTCATAGTTCAGAGTTAGAGGCCTGAGAGAGTGAGCTGATCCGCAGTGGGAGAGGGGTGTGTTCAGATGCTGGCTCTGTGCTTGGCTGTGTCAGTCAGACAGCAGGTCTCTGCTGCATGAGAGCTGTGGGAGGCTGTAACAGTGCCACAGAGGGACTAGCCTATGGAGGTGTCCCATCGCCCTGCCCCGGCATAAACATGTGCTCCTCACAGCAGTGCCCAGGGGGAGTGTGAACAAGAGGGCGGGGCCAAGGAACTGGTGTAGAGTCTTCTTAAAGGGACAGGGCCTCTCCACACCGCATTCCCCTGGTGTTCATACCCATAGCAGGGAGGCTCTGCTCTGGCCCCCCGCTTAATGCTGCCCCATGTGGGCCAGGCTTTCACTCCCCTTCCTGTGCTTGGGGCTGTGGACCCTTGACACTGTACCAGCAGCCTCGACCTTCATTCACAAGGCGGGGAGGGGGGCAGGAGGGAGTTGGGGGGGTGGTCTGGAACCGGACCAGTAACCCAGAAGGCTGAGTCTGAATCCTATTAAAAGCCCACGGAGCTAGCCAATAAAAGGGTGTTTCAAGCTGGAGCCGCTGAGAAAACATACTGTATGCGATTAATGAAGCTCTGAGGAATTTAAGGAAGGTTGTCATGTATACAATTAAGGGGATGGTTCAAAAAGCTTTTTGGTCCAAAATGTCATTATGTTTTTTTTTTGTTGTTTTTTTGTTTTTTACCTTTTGGTGAAGTGGCACATCTCTCATTAATTTTGAAGTTTAGACGAAGGAAGTGCATTACGATGGTGACCCCAGAGCTTGGGTATTCCCTGACCGCTTATCTCTTAAGTGATTACAACCGAGCATTCCCCGAGCTGCAGCACATGCTGTAGAATTAACTCTGTATTGGACGTGGGCTGACACAGCATTCTGAGAGGGGCACTGAAGGCACCGAAGCGTTTCGGGAATGACTGCTGTATGTCTATGTTTGCTGTGGATACAGAATCCTCACTCTCCAGAGTTTTACAATGCCAAGTCTTAAGGGCTGTGTGTGCACACACAAGCTTTGGAAGTTCTTGTCACATCTATCTAATTGATTTGTAAGTGGAGTCACAGGAGAAATTCTTAATTCTTTAATTAACCCATTGAGAGCTTAGTTATTGAGCTCCAATGTGCATATTTTTGTAATAACAAACCAGCATTTCAGACTGCTGACCGATTCACTCAAAGTCATGAACTGCGAATCAGCAAATTGGGAGGGTCTTCAGTACGTCTGTCATGAGGGGTTTTTTCACAGCACATGCTTTTTGTGAATATTTTAGGTCACATGTAGCTCTGGTAACTGGCTCATGTCTTACTGTCACTTAAACAATAACAAAATGTAATGCCACTGTTACGTTGAATTCAGAGGTGGCAGGTAACACTCCATGTAGTCACAAAAGCATGTGGAGCAAGAGGAATATTAGATGTAAGATAGGAGGTGGATGGCACAAATCTCTGGACCCTGATGTCCGCCAGAATTGGAGCATCCCACTTTGTTTCCTAAAACACCAGCCTGTTCACTGACATACATATATGCTTATACATGGATCAGTTACATAACAGACAGTGAGCTTTGTAAATCTCAAAGCAATATATGACTCTCCTGGCAAAAAGGGACATTCAACTCGATTCTGAAACAAAGCTTTTTCTTAGAAGCCCACATGGGTATGGCATGGAAGCAGAGATCTTACTGAGTGCGAATTTTTCCTCAAGCTCTCACTTACTGACAGATGGTCTGCAAAGCTTTGATCTTCGTTCTTCGTTTGCGAACCTCTATGTTGCCACATTTCACCCTTGCAATGCTGTGAGACAATATGCAGTATGATTTATGTACTTTGCAGCATATTATGATCAAGACTGCCTTACCCTTACAAACGACCGTAGCAGGGCGCTGACTGCCGATGGATTCTCCTAATGAATATGGAGATGCTGTACTGTAGCCTGGGTATTCCCACGGGGAGACAGGAGAGAGACAGAATTGGGGAAGCCTCCCCTTGTTTCCAGAAATGGCTTTTGTGTAAATGAGCTCATTAATAATCCTTTTCCCAGCATGCTGCTAAGTCAGGGACATCATTCCTGACTGCACACCCCTGTCCCACTCTGAGCAGCGGTTTACAGTGCCGAGGAGGGGGGAGGAGCTGATGCATGCCATTGCTGAGGCTCATGCGTGCATGCAACATGCTTTATATGATACGTTTGCCGTATGAATTTTCGGGGAAGTAATAAAGCAGAGGACATAGCGTCCTGTAGAAAATAAGACCAGCGTAAGTGTGCTGAAGCTGATCTGGAAGCAGCCCAATCGGAAAGTGTCTTTTTGGAAGTCTCGTTTATTAGACTTGTAGCTTAAGAATAATGTAATTGCTGCAAAGAGCCGACCCATTCCTGGAGGACTGTTTCATCCGTGGGTTTTGGATAGTTTGTGCTGGTTATGAATTTGTTTCCAGAAATACGATTATGAAAACCACTGTTATATGGGATTACATGAAGTCCAATATTTAAAAATTGATCAAACAGTGAGTCCCCAGGTATTTTAAATTCTAACTCCTGGATCCTGGATGTTTTCTACTTCTTGTAAGAGAAACTGTTAGTGCTATGTTGCTCATTAGATCATTTTCACCGGTTTAGCTCCTCATTGATATAATGGCAAGCAAATGTATAGTCAATATCCATTGAAGAGACTTCTGCACATTCAGTACCCTGAAAGATACTCACGTCGCTGAAAAGCAGTCTTCATAAATGACAGAGCTGTCTTTTTTTTGAGGAGAGTTTGCTATTTTCGGCAGTCTCAGATGTGATTGGGAACCGGAGACTGCACTGCCTCAAACACATAAACCTCCAGCTCTCTCTGACAGCGAGCACCTTTCAACAGGCAGTCGCTCTCACCCACACGGTGGCAAGCGTGGGAATCAAAGGCCCCCGAACGCCTGATGAAGGACGCCACAGATCCCCGCTTCTGCTGACAGGCTGCTGTGTTTCTCACTCCTGGAAAACATGCTGCGTCCCAAATGGCTTTTTCAACAAACTGTTTGGGCTTGGAGGGGCCCTGGTCGTGACACTTCTCAGAGAGCCTAGGGCTCCAGATGCCTATGGGTTTTGCATGGGTCGCGAGGGTGGCTCACGGCATGATCTGAGACCATTTCCCACCTTGCCCTATTTTTTTTTATCTGCAGCTCTTGTGGATCTCACAGTGAAACCACTGCCCTTGCATTAACAGGATAGCTACATTTGCACTAGTAATATGAGTGGGAAGTATATCACTACAAGTACTTAGGACACATAATTTTGGGTATGTGTTAAAGCAGTGCAGTTTTCCACCAGAGAAAAGGATACATATTGTGTTTGATGCATAAATGGATAAAATACTAACTGCACAGGTTACAAATATTGTCCCTACTCTTACTTGTTTATCATTATTAAGAATAGAGCTGTGAATTTTGTTACATGTGGTTTAATATGGTATATTTGTAGGTCCTATAAAACTTGTGAAGACTTGTCAACTTGTAGAAATCAATACAGTGAGTGTCTTGTTAGACATGCGTACAATAATACAGTCAACTAGATATATAATTTAATATATGATACTTGCATTCTCTGTTTTGCTGCATGGCGTGAAGCTGATCATACTTTAAGCCCTCTTGCATGTTGTCATGATGCATACTGGTGCAAAATGTCAGACTAGCACCCAAGCTTCTAGGGTACACAACATTTTACCTTGGTTACAAATATGTTATTTGTAGGACCCAATGTCATTTTGAAAGTAGCTTATTTTATGCATTGTGTGCTACAGTATATACTGATTGGCTATCTCTGTTTGATTGGCAGGAAAAGAAGCCCATCAGCATCCAGGGATCCAAACCAAAAATACGACCAAAGGGAGGAGAGGGGTGAGCGCTCGCAGTATGCCCCGGCAGACGGCGGGATGCCCAGATCACCGTCCGACTACGGGGATCGGGACCCTCGCCGGGCGGCGCGGGGCCCGCGGATGTACGAGGACGCCGACATGGCGCGCGGGGAATACCAGGACCGGCGGGGCCACTGGCGCTCGCAGGAGTACCCTCCGGACGAGGAGCTAGATGCACCGCCCAGCGAGTATGAGCTGCAGCGGCGGCGCGAGGAGGAGTACCAGGCGCGCTACCGCAGCGACCCCAACCTGGCGCGCTACCCCGTCAAGCCGCAGCCCTACGAGGAGCAGATGCGCATGCACGCCGAGGTGTCGCGGGCGCGGCACGAGCGGCGCCACAGCGACGTGTCGCTGGCCTACACCGAGCTGGACGAGCCGCAGCGGCTGTCGCGACCCCGCGGCCCGGCCCCCCCCATGGAGGGCCAGCGCTCCTACTCGGTGGAGAGAACTTCCCCCGGCCCGGGCCCCGGCCCCGTGCATCGGGGCCCCGGCCACAGCCCGCCGACCCCGCACCGGAGCCCCGTGCTGGGGGACGTGCGGCGGGGGCCCGGGGGGGAGCCCCTGCGCCGGCCGCAGCAGCACCACCTGGACCCCAGCTCGGCCGTGCGCAAGAGCAAGCGCGAGAAGATGGAGAGCATGCTGCGCAACGACTCGCTCAGCTCCGACCAGTCCGAGTCGGTGCGCCCGCCCCCGCCCAAGCCGCACAAGACCAAGCGCGGGGGCAAGATGCGGCAGGTGTCCCTCAGCAGCTCCGAGGAGGAGCTGGCCACCACGCCCGAGTACACCAGCTGCGAGGACGTGGAGATCGAGAGCGAGTCTGTCAGTGAGAAAGGTAGGCGCGTCCTGCCGACCCACGACCCGTTACAGGGTCTGAGTCCTTCATTAACAAATCTGCCCTAAACAGCGCCACCTGCAGGTGGTGCTTTACAGGCTTTCGGACGAATGTTTGCTGATTTGTGGTCAGTCCTTTCATGTAAATGTAACATTTCCAGGCCCCATTGAATGCATAAGGAGAAGATGTGGAGTATGAAGTACACCTGCAGTCTAAATCTTGAGTGTGAATGGGAGAATCTCAATGATTAATTAGCCTCACCCTATGGGGTAGTACACTTTGTACTGCATGTCTGTTTGTCTGTCAGTATCAAAGTGGTACACTAATGACATTTTACCACTCAAGCTCAAGGTTATGTCAAAGGGACCCGAGGTTGGCAGTCTTCATGGAGGATGGTACAGGTACAACAGAAATAAGTGAAAGAGTGCAAAGTGTGTATCACTGCTGGCTAAGTTCCACCCACAGTCCTGTGTGCATTCCCAGGCACAGAGTGAGAGATGTGAAGTGATGTGTGCATATGTATGTTAAAGAGAGGGACAGAGGGAACACACTGTGAGGCTGCTTTATCATGTGAAAACTAACCATTATTCCTCCCTTCCTTAGCTTGGCTCATCCATGTCTTTGTGTACTGTGTGTACTGTATGTGTGTGTGTGTGTGTGTGTGTCCTGCGGCTGTGTCCCTGCGCGGTGTAGCCTGTGGGCGTGTGTGGGCAGTTCCATGCGGACGGGAGGCGGCTCCGAGGGGGCGGAGTGTGTGCACGGCAGACGCCCTCTCCTTCTGCTGTCCTCCCATGACACGCATTGCAGGGCCTGGCTGCTGCTCTCCCGTGCTCAATCCCTCGTAATGGACTTTTATTATATAATAGGGCAGGCTCGGGGGAGCCGGGGGTGGGGGTTGGGGGGGGGGGTGGGGGGGCTGCAGAGCCAGCTGCAGGTTTGATCCTCCACACCGGCAGAGCCTCAGAGTGGGCGGAGGGCCCAAAGGACGGAGGGGTCCCACACTTGAGCTTTTCGGGCATGTGTGCATGGGCGGCAGTGTGGTGAAGCAGGGCTTGTAACCAAAAAAAGGTTGATGGTTTGATTTGTCACTGGGGCACTGCTGTTGTACCCTTGGGCAAGGTACTTTCCCCACAATTGCCTCAGTAAATATCCAGCTGTATAAATAAATAAAATTGTAACAAATGTAGGTCACTCTGGATAAGATGTCAATAATGACAATGATGACAATAATGATCATATAATGATATTATACAATGATATTAATGATATGAAATAATAAATAATGAAATGTAGTGTGTGTGGTACAGTGGGTAAGGAGCGCGACCCATAATTCCGAGGTTGCTGGTTAGATTCCCAGGTGGGCCGCTAGTTTCGTACCCCTAGGCAAGGCAGTTGCTTCTCTGAATGCCCAATTGTTTGATATAACACGCTAAATATCTAACAGTAAATACTCTAGATAAGGGCTTCCACGACGCACCAGAAAATGCAAAAGGAGTCTGAGCTCAGCCCTGTCATCAGTCGCACGCATTAATTAACGGAGGTAGAGCACATGTAATTAAGAGTTTGGAGGAAATTAGCCGGTTCCCCAGCAGGAGCGCCCACGCCCCCTCCCCCCGACAGCGCGATCAGCAGGGCTGCGAACACCTCGGCGGCTCTGCGCTGCGCGGGCTCCAGATGCAGGGAAGCGGATTACCCCGCCCCCTGCTTGCCGCGGCGCTCGCTCACCGCACTGGTGATGTCATCTCTTTAAACCCGTAAGGAACTCCCCCCCCCCCCCCCCCCCCCCCACGGTACAGATTACGCCCTGTGTGAGAGGAGGGCAGCGCACACGCGGCAACGGCCACATCTAGCGCAGCAGCGTCGTATATAATGCAATTATCAGCTGCGCTGCGAGAATCCCTCCCTCCCCGTTTCACAGCGCCGCTCGCCGTGCGCCTGGGCGCTGAAGTGGCGGAAAGGCAGCTCGCGTTAGACCTTCATTATGTGCATTGTGTGTGTTTCTGCAAATTCAGTGAGTGTCTCTGTGGGCAGTGCATTAGAGCTGTGGTAAGAGGCCTCTGCAGCCCACAGAACCGTGGGCGTGCTGCATTCCTCAGTGTTACAGCAAAATCCCCCATCAGCCCTCGGGATGTCTCTCCTTGTGGAGGGAGTCTTATGAGACAGTAAAAGCTTACATGCACACATACACACATATACACAAATATTCAGAAACGCATATACACAGATTAACACACACTCAAAAGCACAGAGAAATATCCAAAGACACGCACACATATATGCATACAATACAAACATATAGAAACACACACATACAAATACACAGAAGCTCACATACTGAATCAGAGCCCATTTCAAAAAGAATTAACATCCGAGCAGATCCTTCCAGGAGCCTGCTATTGGCAGCTTAATGCTGCCGCCAGTCGTCGTAATTGCAAATTGATTTTGTTGTCAAACGTGTACTTATGGGCCCCCCACCTGGGCATGTCAGGAGTGCCAGAGGAAAGGGAGAGCTGGGGTATCACAGAGGTTATGTAACCCACATCCAGGAGTAAAACCCAATCTCACGTACTGATACCAGGGCATCGTTGGGCACGCAAGGCCCGAGGTCGGCTAGTGGATCTCAGAGACGCCTCAGCCTAAAATCATTTCCCCAAAGCCACGTGGCAGGGGACATGCCAGCGAGCCACTGTTCAGAGGAGGGTTCACGCATCTGCATCGTCAGATGGTCCTCCAACGGACCGACAGCCACGCCCTATCGCCAAGGACACCTCTCCCTCTCAAACAGGAGGAGAACGCAACCCGTCTGTCTGTTTTAAAAGCGGCCCCTGCAGTGTTTTTTGGGGTGCACTCACTTGTCTGAGATCGCGGGCCTAATTGATCCTGCCTGGCTCAGGCCAGCGTGCCTTAAGCGGTTGTGTCCTTCTCACAGAGAAGCAATGTGGCGCGGGTCACTTCACAGCCCTCAGCCTGAAAAAGCAGGACTAACATTTAAAATCAGGTTAGCTGTGCATCTGCTTGGCTCCTTGCCTGCCTCCAGATCAGTATAATCCAGTGCTATTGACTTGTGGCTTGCCCTGTATTCCAGACCAGCACTTTGTACCAGCTAGGTCTTTAAATTATTTAAGCAGGCTTAATTATATAATGGAGAGCACACAGAGAGACAACTGAAAATCCTAGCCCTAGAAGTAGAGATGTTACACTTTTTTTAGTGTCAGAGTGTATATTTGTGTCATCAACAGCTGTTCGTTGAAGGAACTGAGTAAATGATCCTCAAGTCTACTGTTGGATAATTCATGAGCTGCTTCTCTCAGCAGCATAGTGTCACTTTTGTAAATGCCCATGTCACAAATTTAAGTCTGTTTGCTACAGTCTTACATGGCATAGGTACCCACGCACGAGTGCACACAAACACACACACACACACACACACACACACACACACACTCAAACATACACACTTGCATGCAAGCTCACAGACACACAAACACACACACACACACACACTCCAGGATGTTTGGTCTGGTTTTAGAAGGGGCTGGCATTAGTAATGCATGAATTTACTCTCAGATGTCAATCACTGTCATATGGAAATTGCGCTGGCTTGGTGTCAGGTGTGCTTTGTGCGCAGCGTCTATGAAAACAGCAGGACAGACGATGTTGGGCTGTCTAAACAACAGCAAAGGAAATCCACTTACAGTCTGTTCTCCATCCTGTCTGCACAGCACAGGCAGGAATGTTGATGTTTCAACAAATGGTCCAAATTTCATTGCGTAGAATTGTATTACGATAAATATATTAGAAGTATGAAACTGAATTATAACTCTGTTGCATACTTAAGGGGGATATAGGTTTGTTCTCTAATAAAATACTGTGATATTTACTTAACCCCATATCAGACTGTATAATGAGACTGAATAATGAGACAATAATATTAATAATATTCAAAATTAGTATTTTTTAAACTTTATTTCTTTATTTAATTTTTAAAAAATATTTATTTAATATCTTTATTTAGATTTAAATTTAATTTAAGTAACTCTTTAAATGGATCTACATCACTGTTGGGGTAATGGTTTGGTCTGAGAGATGAAGCACTGTGACACAGCTGATTGATAAGCACTGTGTCCGTCCAAAAGACCACATTTCTTAGAGGCACACATTTGGATCCCAGTGCATTTGCACCCCCCTCGTGGGAGATGAGGTTTTTAATGTGCTGCTGAGCTAAGCCTGCTGTGGATGTGAGAGTGGCCTGTTTGAAAAGCCTCTGCATTGTTGCTTTTAGGGGATTCAGAGTCACATAGTCATGGAGATTCTTGAAATACAATTATGGCTTTTTGTTGTGCATTGTGTATTCAACAGTACTATAACATGGCCGTAGAGTGACCATGCAAGTCACTAGATCACTAATTTGAATTTGACAGATATGTATTCCTCTCTATCTTCCTTGCTAATGGAACAACAACAACATCAACATCAACAAAAATATTAATAAAGAAAGAAAAAAACTGAATACATTCACAGTGTTTTGCATTATCCTGAGGCTGGGGATAAGATACTCTATGTGCCATGATACTTATGCAAAGCCTGCATAAGAAGTCTGGCGTAATGATGTTGGATGTACTGTCATTTGAAACACAAATTAGGAAGAAAGGGGACAGTGGATGTGAATTTGCTTCCACTGGTCCAGCCATAGTCCAGTTAACTGGGGGCATCTTTTCAGTGTAAGAACAGAGTGCAAATCAAGCAAGCACAGTTTTTTCTCTGCATATACATTTTTCCACTAAAAAGAAGTACACGATCACTCGGAGTAAGGAACCGAGCACAGTGCTGTTAGACTGAACAGAATCCTTGAATTTTTTGAGGATGAGGAATTTCCAACATGCCTCCCTTCTCTCCGGCTGAAAAAAACCCTGTATTGTACGATTAAAAGGATCCGGGTGACGTGCGCAGATTGGCGGCGGTCAGAAATAGACAGGAATGTTCCCTTCCACCGGTACGAACCCAAAGAAAAGAGGAGCATCATCCAGCTAAAGTAGGGCACTGGTCTGAGCTGCATGGAGAGAGAGAGGCGCCTGGAAAGAGGGAGAGGAGGGAGAGAGGAAGGGGGAGAGAGCACCTCGCAGCTGTGCGTGGCCTGTCAGAGAGCTGAACAAATGGCCGCATTACGGGGGGTGGGGGGGGGGGGTGCAGGTTAGCCGCAGAAAGCTGCAGGTTATGCGCTCTAACCGCACGGACCCGGAGGACGGGGTGCATGTGGTGGGGGGAGGGGGGGGTCAGGCTTAATGGGCCAGGCCGCTGGCCGCGAGGCTCGCAGACTGATTTAGTGTGACGTCCCCTCTCCCTCTGTTTTCCTCCGTATCGATCCCCCTGGACGGGCACTCTCTTAATCGTGCGAGTGAGGCAGAAAAGAAGAAGAAGAAGAGGAGGGAGAAAAAAGGGCTTCAGTCAAAGGGGTGGACGGTGCATAGCCTTAGCGTCGCGTACATCCTCATTATACAGCCGCGCGATCCCTGCCTGGCCCGGGCTCCCATCTGTCACCATCGATTGCAGCCAGTCCATCCAGTGTAGCTCTGAGTCTCGACTGCATACGCATGCCTTAATGCTGCGCTCTCGCTCACAATTAACTTCAGTGCAGCAGGGTCACCCCTGATGGGAGGCCGATTACAGTGAGTTTAATATCATACTGAAGCTCAGATTAAAAAAAACACAGAGGATAATGACAGGGTCCCTTCCATAGTCCATGCAACTCAAGCCGAAGTCCATTTGAAGCAAGCAAGTCGATGGGGGACCGGCAGCGAGTGAGGATCAAGCGGAGGAGCGTTCCTTCTGCGTCCGAAAGAGGATCTGCAGGGGACGAGCGGGACATGTTACATCCAGGACTAAGGAGCTTGGCACATGCTAGAGAAAAGCTCCCCAATCACATGACCTGGGGACAGGCTTCAGAGAGAGGCCGGGTGCCATTGGCTCCAGGCAGAAACAGCAGGGGATGCAGGGTGCAGAGAGCTGTCCAAGAAGCAGAGGAAGTTCTGCCACAGCTACACAGTGCTGACACCAAACGTTCTGTTTGACACATATAGGAAAAAAAAAAAAAACTTTCACCCTCTGTTAACTTTCATGATAAATAGTTAAATTAACAGCTGCAGTTAATTTTTCAATTGAAAGCAAATGTTTCTCTTTATCAGTACAGTTTGTCATGTGTGCTGATTACCAAAAAATGAATGACAGTCAATTTTTGCTCAGGATCAAAACAACAAAAAAATTAAGTGAAACCTCCATTAGGATGACGTTAGAGTGAATGTTGATTTAAACCAGAGGTAAAGAAGACTGTACACCATTTAAGTTCTTTCTTATTCTTACTGAGAATTTCTTTGTTCTCTGGCAAAATACAGGGCAAGAGATAAGCCATCATTTCCCTCCTTCTAAAGTTTTGGTATTCAAAATACTGTATGGTAGTATAACATAATGTGAGTATTGCATTCAAGTGGTAAAGTCCATGTAAATAATCAGGCAGATGTGTTTAGCGCACTTTTTAAGAGACCCAAAATGTGAAGTGATTGACACTGAGGTTTTGTGACAGGATGTGCCATGTAACCTGTGACCTCATGGAAAAACCTAAATTGGGGATGTGGACTTAGAGGAGTTTTAGACCTCTCAGACCTTCACACAAAAGGGGTTGGTAGTGAGGGGCCCCTCGATTTTTTATTTATTTTTTCCAGCATTTTAGACAGACGTAATATTTTGCCCCCTTTTTCTCTCCTTTTCCGCCCCGAATCGTAGTAAAAACGGCGTCAATAATTAATGATCCAATTAATAGTTTACACAGGTTTTTATTGAGTTGTCAGAATGATGGAGAGCCTGCTGGCGGTGAGCTCCTGCCGTTGCCTCGCTGCCGTTGGCCTGAATCAGCAGTTTGCCGCCGTGGAGCCGGAGCGAAACGGGAGGCCGCCTCAGACTGCTGATGCTCACAATTTATCGGCGCGATGATGAGTTTCCCGCTCCCGAAAACCACCGTTACCCCAGCGGGGCTCCGGGGGGTGGGGGTGGGGGGTCGATCCAGGGCCCATTTTGTGGTAGACAACATGTTTGGCGTCTGCACAAACCTCGATGCTTCTGGACACGTAATGAGTCCACAGGGAAGGGGGATTAGCTGAGGAGGAGCTGGGAATCGGAGGAGGGTCCTCAGAGCCAGCTCCTCTGGAGCGGATGCCACGGAACGAACACTGCGCTTTGGGTCAGGGCCACATTCACAATAACGCTGATTAATATTCACAGGCATAAATCTGAGGCTGCTTCAGGTTTCACAGAAGGGCGCCTGGAGCATTTTTGTGAAAAATTAGTGGAAGTATACCTCACGGTCATCAGCTAACATTTATAGCGCTGCTTGAGATAAAGTCACAGTTTTCTGAAGAAGGTGGTGATAATTTTGAAAACAAACCCCAGTAAAAATGTTTATTTTGACGTATGAAGTGCCAGCAAGTAAACAGCCTCCTCGGGGCAGAAATATAAATTCTCAGAAAAGCCAACTGAACATTTTCCCTGGGTTTAATTTTGAAATGCAATAAACGTGGGTATTTTGTGCTTTGTTTGGAGAGTCATTCACCCAATACTTTTTTTATACTTTTTTCCCATTTTTTTTTCCTTCCCCCCTGGCAGGAAGCCTTATACCTTTTGTCCACTGTTCATTACCAGAGGTCACAGAGGTCATCACCAAAGTTGAAGACAAGTGTAATGTATCTTTACTGCATGTAGCATGACATGTCTCATTTCAGCAAATCACTTACAACAGAGCAGTGAACTCAATGCATGCTCTGGACAGAGAGTAACCTTGCGATGCACTGCCAGCACTAAAAAGAAACTCAAAGGAGCAGTAAGTAAATTAAAAAAGTGCTTTTGCCAGTGTTTTGGCGCAGTGTGAAGACTATGGTACACCATGTGGAGTCCTAATGCATTACCTGGTTGTTGCTTAAACTGTAGCAAAAGGGAGTTAAAGTTATATATTATATTATTGAATTCCTCATTACTGAAGTATTAATCCCACTCCATTCAATGGTAATATACTGTATCATCAAAACATTTTACTTTGTAGGACCAATGTCTCCACCCAAGCATTCTGCCCAAACTCAGGTCTAAGGTGTCCTCTCACTGTGTTCTAGTGCCTGAATTTCAGTGTGAGAAGGTGGCTGGCAAGCTCATTATACTCTTTCAGCAAGCCTGTACAGATGTTGTGTGAACCCAATCGAAGTGGCCAGAACATCCATACATTTCATTCAGCCACCGATCAGGCACAGAGATTTGGTGGTGCCCTCTGAACCAAATTGCATCGGCCAGAACTCTTCATTATCCATACAATTCAGACAGCGACATTTCAGACAATCAGATGCAGAGACTTGGTGGTGCGAGCAGGGACTGTGCTTTTGTATCCCTGCCCCCTGAGCTTGGATATGTGTGGTTGCACTTTGCTATAACAGCAGGAATAGGTGTGTTCATTGCAATTAATTTCACATTTGAATACTCTATGGCTCGCCAGATCAAGTGTTTGCGTAACCAAACCCCAGTGTTCTTACCCCAGAGCACTGAGTGAACTCAAGTTGTGTGGATTGAATTCAAGTATGTAAATAATGACTCACTGCAAAAAGACCTGCACTCACTCACACTTTCAGGCAGGAAAATGAATGTTTGTTATTTTATCCAAGGTTCTTAGGCTCTACTTCATGAATATTAATAAGGCAGAAAAAATTATAGTATTTTTTGTGAATTAAAAAAAAGTTAAAGTTGGACGGTGGTCCAAGTCTATCGATTGCTCAGAGTGCATGCTCAGATATTCAAAATATTCACTCTCGTCCCTATTTAATTAATCTCTGACAGCCACATAAAAGGGCCTCTTCATGAGGTGTTTAGCATCAGCTTCCACAAGCAGTCACTGTTCCTAATTGGGGGAAGGTGAGTAACGCAGCAGACTGTTTCCTGTTTCCTGTCCATGTCCTGTTCCTTCCATGTTTGTGTTCCTTGGTGGGTGCACTAATAGGAGAAGCTGTGGTGGAGGTTTACTGCATCCTACCTTTTTATCAGATTGGTGTGTGCAACCACAGGTACCCTTCAGTCGTGGTGATTAAAGCTGATTTGCAGGGAAGGAAACACCGGCATGTTCCTTGTGCATCACGAAAGCAAATGTGACCTAGAAAGCGGCGTGGTGAAGACGGGAGCGTTTGGGAGGAGAGTGAAGCCCCTCAGGCCACTCTTACCGCTAACAGCCCCTCTCTGCTCATCTTAAAAAGCACCTGCGGTAGAATGATGGAGCCTGCATGCCCTTCTCTCTCTACCTGCTCTCTCTCACGCTCATCTCCGCCTCGTGCCTCCTCAGCCTCCCTCGACCCCTCTGCTCCGGCTGTTCTTTGTCCCCTCTCCTTTCAGAGCATTCTGGAAATGCATAGCGTGCCCGCCAAACTAGCTTGAAGGGCCACCTTCTTGTGTGTGTCTTTGGAGAGGACTTTGAAAAGGAGAAGTGATGCGTGTTACTAGGAGTTGCATAAAGGGGGCTGTTTTAGATGACCTCATCTGCACCTGTAGCCACAAGCTCTGCTGCAGAGCAGTGTACACTCTCCACATTGCACATGAATGTTCTTAACTTACCGTCCATCCACTACATCTTTTCCTATATTTATTGTGGCGGGTACTTGTTTAAAAGGCAGTGCTATATGTTTTGTTGTCCTTCAATACTGATTAGCTAAAATAACTTTTGTGTCGATGAAAAATGTTTCAGCCGTTATATAGGGGAAAATAACCACTCGATGCGATGACGAATGAACACCTTCTCAAGTCCCCCGCCTTGTTAGCACTTGCTAATTTCACATTCATTACTGCTAATTGTTAGTGCTAATTAAGGCTAATAAATGTGAAATTAGACAGCGCTAACAGTGCGGGGGAGTTGAGGCCTCTGTAAAGTGGGCTCTGCCCTTGGTGGAAGTGTCTGCTCTGTATTCCTCCGCTCGAGTGGTAAAGGGGACCTTCAGAGGGATTTCTGGCCTACATTAGTGCAAGTGGTGACTGTGAGACGCTGCGGCGGGGTTTGTGTTTGTAACGAAGGCAAGCAATGCCTCATATTTGGAACCTTAGCAAGCGCGGCCAAAGGAAAACAGGCTTCTCCTCCTCTCCTGAGGCCCACCACGCTCCTGCAGTGACGGAGCGTTCCCCTCCTGGGAGAAGTCTCACCCCACCTCCAGGTTCAAATGTTGTCACTGCCTTAATTAGCTCAGTTTGCTAAGCCTCTTACTCCAGCTGTAAGGACGGCCTCCTGTACTCGTTGGAATTCATCAGAGGAAAGCTCGCCTGGTAAAAGTGACATTTCTTCGTCATCGAGAAACTCTCTCTCCAGAAGCGTCGCCCCTGTGGAAAGCATTTTTAAATGCTGTACACTGCCCACCATTGCTCACAGGGACTGTAATAGGCTCAGAAGAACTGAGGTTATGTAGGACATAGGCTGACCCAAGGAATCTTTCTCCCTCTCTGTACCTCCCTCCCTCCCTCTCGCTCTCTCAGTCTCTCCTCCCAGCCCCTTTCTCCCTCCTCTCTCACTCTCCCTTTCTCCTTCTATCCTCCTAAGTCCCTAATAAGTTCAATTCAGATTTATTTATTGTTGTTTTCCCTTTTTCAATCCCCTCTCTTTCACTTTCTTTTGCCTTTTTACTTTCTTCCTCCCTTTTCTCACTCTGCCTTTCTTTTTCTCTCTGTTCTATTAAGTCCGTAAAAAGTTCAAGTTTTTACATGGCAGGAACATGGCTTATACTGTGCTTTAAAAATGGATTCACTTTTAGATGTTATTTTCCCTTTCCATCCTCCTCTCACTTTTACTTTCCTTTTCGCTCTTTCTCCCTCCCTCTCTCTCACTCCTTCCCTCTCTCTTGCAGTCCAGTACCTAAGAAGTTCATATCTAATGAACTGGCAAGAGCAGAGAATGTTCTATGTGTTAAACATGGCTGCTTATTTCCCCCTCTTTCCCTCTGCTCTCTCTCCCCCTTTTTCCCTTTTTGTGGAGTGCAGGATTTATGCAGCTCCTCCTGGGTTCGATTGCTGTGACTTTGCAATGGCAGTTCAATGCTAGGCCGTGATTTCCGAGTTTCTGGGCCTCCCCCAGCCCCACACTCCATCACGCCCCCGGAGAGGAGGGGTGTCGAGCACCTGCATTTTTCACCCGTGCCCGTGACTTATCACTTGGCCTAACTCCACTCCTCCCTTCTGAACCTGGCTGAATTTAAACGGATCCTTCCAAAGGCCATTCTCACCTTCTCCTCAGGCCTTTTATCTATTTGTCTACGGTTGGGACCTGATTTTTTTGCTCTTTGTGATGTCTTGCATAGATACTGTAGACCTGTCCCAGCTCACTTAAGACATATACTGTAACAGTAGGTCACAGCCTCTTGTTTTAACTGTAAATTTCTCTGCGCTTTGAATTCTGCAAGCACATGCTTCAGCAGGTGATGCATGGTTGAGCTTGTGCTCAAGTCTTGTTGTGTCACCCGGGATGGGTTCTTTTGCTGGTGGTAGGGGTGGGGCAGAGTGGCGCGTGCGCAGGAAGGGTGACCCTGGTGTCAGGGATCAGGAATGACGAGCTCGGAGAAGCAGCCCGTGGAGATTGGGGGGATCACGCTGGGAGGAGTGTTAGAGCTGGCTTAGCAGAAGGAAGGAAGGTAAGCCCATTACCGCGGGGTGCGGACTCCCTGTCCGACTCGCTCCGAGAAGGGACCCGCTGTGGGAATGGAGCACCGCTTTCCCCCTCTCTTCGTCTGACTCCGCGTTCCGTGAGTACCGCCGACTGGGGCCGCGGGGGCCTCTGACACGGCCCGACCGCGTTCCACTTTGTGCCTGTGTTTCAGTGTGGATTTCAAGCAGGCCTTTCGGTTGCTGTCGTGTTGTTGTGGTCCTTCTGTGGTTGTGAGTTTAGCAGTCATTGAAATGAAGCAGTTGCTGAAGAAATGCATACAAAACAAAATCCAATGAAAAAAGCAACAGAACATCTCCTCAAGATTGTTCCTCGCAGCTAAAGATAAAGAGCAGGTTCGCAGTTCGGTTAAATACAGGCCTGTGATCTCCTGCCGTTCATAAGTGCAGCATTATCCGTGGCCAGCTTGACACACTAAAGCAGCTTTCTCTTCCATGCCCAGAGCACTGTGGCTTCAGAGGGTTCATGCGACAAAACGGGGGTTATTGACAGGATGAGATCATTGGCTGGACGTGCAGACACAGACGTGGCTGCTGAATTTTAAAAAGGCAGTGTTGGAACGTTCAGCCGGATCTTTAGCCTTGCCGTCCTGAATCCAGTCAGCCAAGACTTTAAAAAGCATCAGCCTTAAAAAATTGCACCCGCCGCCCCTGCTTGGCAGCTGATGTTAGAAGCAGTGGATTGTGGGTAATGGTCCTGTGATAGGCTCACGTCCTGTTCGGGGGGGGGGCGTACTTGTATACCCGCTGCTGTATGTGACAGAAACCACAGAGAAAGCCTTGACCCTGCGAACTTGGTTTCTCCTTGTGGTATTAAAGCACCCTTACAAGAGTTACAAGAGTGAAACCCTTGGATTCTTGTGCTCTTTGTTGTTTAAAGGGGCCACAGAGCACGGTGCACTTAATGGATTCAGCCTAAGTCTCTAAGCGGTTGCTTTTCCCAGCGTTTATATGAGGAGTGTGGCTTGAGTGTCGCATGGATTTGTATTGGTGAGTCTATTCCTCTTACTCCTCCTGTTGCTAAATAAAGCCTCAGCAAGTAGTATTGCTGCAATGTGAACGCACACAATAATTACAGCAATAAATACTATGCATCAATAGATTTGTCTAATGGTTGCTGCAAAAATAGGGACCGGTATTCTAAAGTTGTCTCTAATTTCCTGTGTCCACACTCCTTCTCCTTTAAGTTTGAACTGTTTACAGATAATGGTAGGGTCACAGATTTTCCTATCAGAGGAAATTACTTTTGAGGCTTCTCCTATACTTGTGCTAGGTGTAAATCTTGTGCTGTATATGATGAATACTAATTTTCTGGCCATAGTGTGGGCCTTCATAGCTGTGCATCTTTAAATGCTCACATGTTTCAAGAGAGGAGAGTAAAGCCACCTCTCATTATTGAAGCAGAAAGGAGCATCAGGAGTGCTTATAGCGAGCGGGTCAGGTTTTCCCACTCGGGGACCTGGCCTCTATTGATCCCTCTCCAGCAGCACCGGAAAGTTCAGGCTTATGGAGTGGACTGTCGAGGAAATGAAGTCTCCGTGAAGCACGCGCCGGCGACCGGGGGGCGGCTGCTGCCCAGCCGTCTTCCGCGAAATCCGCGCTCGCCTCTGCTGACGCTGACATTGTCCGCCTCGCTCTGTGCTCTTGAAGGCACTGTCCGCCAGTGCCTCCTCAGGACACGTGGGGTCGTGGCGAAATCTCAAAAATCCAACCCCCTTGGAGGGTTAGCTAAGGTTGCGGTGGTGCAGCAGTTTCGGCCTGGGTTAAACGTATTATGCTGTGGCCCAGGCCCCCTCCTGACGCAGGCTGATAAGATAAGCAGGAGGCTAACTTTGTTTTAGCAGCCCAGTCTGCTGGGCTTTGAATTAAGGTTGAGGACTGGGATAACAAATCTCTCAAGCTGGATGAGTTCCTGCAAAAATTGAAAAGGAAATAGTCTTGGAAAGAAGAGATGCGTTTGAGTATTTTGTGGATTATTTATCAAAAATATGGCTGGGGATGCACACATATCTCCTCCTATATCTTCAGCTGCTTCAAGGCCAATGCACCACAACAGCGTGAGGAGAACACACGGTTAAAAATAACCTCCTTCCCAAAAGCTTACAACACATCTGAAAACCCTGAACTGCAGAAGAGCGTGAAAGTATTGCTTTCAGTCACTGTATAATGTGTGCGTAAGGTCAAATTGGTAGTCCGCTGTTTGTTTTCCTCCATTCACTTTGTAGCGCTGAGTTTTCAGACCTGGACTGGGGAGGCTGTTTGTGTTCAGGTAAATGATACAGCTCAGAGAAGGCCAGGTCAGCAGCCACTGTAGCGGAGCTCATTCTGTGCTAAGGCCCGCTCGATTTAGTAGCAGGAGACTGAGTGCCGCAGGCTTCGTCTGGATTACTGCTGAATATTACCTACCTTTCTTTACCCGGGGCTCAAGCTGGAGTGCATTGTTTCAGAGACTTAATTCCATTTTAGGCTCAACTGCATTTTTGTTTTTGCTGTTGCTTCTTGCTGTTGTCGTGGTGACAGGCGGCTGTTACATCACAATTCCTTGGACTGCCATGTTAAAATTTCTCCCAGAGTGTCTCTGAGGTCTGCAGCAGGCAGACGGTGTCATTTGCTTCTTTCAGTCCTTTTTTGTTTCAGGTTGTTGATTTATATAAAAAAATGAAAGCTGTTCATCCACAGATACTGGTGCCTCTTTGTTCCCTGTCTATGTGTCTGAGTCTGCGTACGAGTGTGTATGTATGTGTTTGTGTGTATGCTGTATATATGTGTCCCTGGGTTTTATTGTTGTGTGCGTGTGTGCATGCGTGTCCGTGTGCTGGCGGTACCCCGTGGGTCTGTCCTGTCCTCACCTCTCTCCCTCCACTGTCCTCTCTTGTGTGCCGCATCCCGCAGGAGATATGGATGGGAGCTGGTGGGACCATGCGTCTTGGCATAGCAGCGAGGCCTCCCCAATGTCTTTGGTGAGGCATGCGGAGGCTCTGCCGTCTCACAGTCCTCTTGTCATTTCATGTCTCCTCCATTTTATTTACACCTCTGCACGTTTTCTTTTTTTCTTTCTTTTTTTATCCCACACCTGTAGGGGACAGTCAAAGGGGAAAAAGAAAAGCTATTGGGCAGGCGTTTTTGTCGGACTCGCCTTACACCTTATCTGAGAGGCAAAAGAAAACGGTGCGCTTTGGGGGCGGTTCGTTCGAAGAGGACTTGGAGTGGTGCGAGCCCCAAGTTAAAGACTCTGGCGTTGATACGTGCAGTAGCACAACCCTAAACGAGGAGCATAGCCATAGCGAGAAGGTACTAGCCTGCATTTTGGTTTTTTGTTTTTTTTTGGTTGTTTTTTAATTTAATTTACCTACTCATCTGGTCTTTGTTTGCTCTCTGTCACTAATTGTAAATAGGTGAGATGTTTTTTTTTTCTAATTTGTTACTGTTACTTACTTTGGGCTTCGTTTTTTTTTTTAATGTCAGTTACATTTTCGGCAGCATTCTTCGGGGTGCGGCTGAAATTTTGAACGTGGGGAACCCTCTTGCTTGCTTTGCTGTATGCTTTCTGGCAGCAGTTCATTCTAAAATATATCTATATTATATATATGAAAAACAAACAAACAAAAATGAAGAAATACATAAAAAAGACAGCTTATGTTTGTCGTGGCACAACGGGAATGTTGGGTCCTCCAGATGCATGTTAGTCTTTATTAGCATTTTGTGTTGTTGCAACGTAGTGGGCATCAAAGTACATCAGGGCTACTGTTCACCAAGGCCGACGCCCTTCACTGTTATGAAACCCTCCCCCACACCCCTACTTATTCAAGTGATTACTCTCCAGTTATCCACTGCGTTAAGAAGCAAATCAAAACAGAGCACTCTCATGCGAGGAGATTGGATTTGTTTTGTACAAAACAAAGTTATGTTTTTCTTTTTTCCCTTCCACTGTCATGTTTGTGGTTTTATTTCCGTTCTGTGGCCTCGTCCCTGCTGTCCGTCCTGTTTTTTTTATTTCAGACTTGTCCCTTTGACAATTATTTGCCCCTTTTCTGCATTTTTTGTGCATTTTTTCCCCCCCTTGGCTTTTTAGTACTCTACCTGTAGGTGTTGCACTGTGTAATGGAGCACTCCAGCAAGGTTACGGTTGCAGTCACAGTTTTGGGTTCTTTAGGAGAGCTCTTGTCTGCCTGCTTGCCCCCCTCACCTCCCTTCCCTCCCCCGGCATGAATCCCTGCATGCCCCTCACCCCTTACCATACACGTTGCCATGGTCACACAAACTCTGGACCTAGCTAAAAGCCCTTGCTGAGAAAATCGGTGAGCACGTTCGGATTTGACCTTTTATGCTCAATTGCAACATTTTGAAAATATTGATGATGATTTCAAATGATTTCAAATCAATCTCTAATATATTTTTATAAATAAAATCTCAAATTCTTTGTTTTCAGTACGAAGGTAGTGCTGACATGGGGCAATACAGCAAGCCAAGATGAAATTACATAACAATGTTTTTGATACATTTAGATTTGTTTCGTTAAGTGTATTAACCCACCCCTCAACCCCCTTCCAACACACACCCACACACTCAAACACACTCACACACGCACACACTGTGTTGGAGCTTCTGACATTTATATTGTTATGTGGGAGACAAATCCCCTTGTAGGCTCAGCCCCCTCCAAGGAGTGATTGGTGAATTATACAGCATCACCAAACAGATAGCCAATGGCTATCAAATGGTAAAACATCTTTAACACTGAAAGGTAAGATGACTGACAGAACTCACTTTTTCTTACAGAACATTGTAGAACAGTCTCTCTCCTGAGTGTGATTATTTGCTGACACATTGTAAATTATAATAACACAACATGTGCTTTAAGCTGTATTTAAACACAGTTACATAAGCAATTGACACACAAACCAATGTGAGAGGGAGAAGCAAATTCAGCTAAGGGCTTCCACATTCATTCCATGGTTTTCCACACAAACACGCACATGCACATGCACCAACAACCTTATCTATAACCTATCAAGAAATTAACTTACTAGTTTCTACAGCACTCACATCTTACCCACTTCATGTACTTCCATAAATTTTTCCATTAAATTTCCAATATTAATACCTAAAGATGATTTCTTTGCTTTGCTGCACATGGCTGTTCTCATTTTTCACAAGTGATGAGTAATGATTATGCCTATAAGCATTATGAATTGACATGAATTGAATCCACCCACAATGCGAATATGCAGAAGTACAAAGAAAATGCATCGTTACATCATTACACTATGACAGATTCTTGCTGTGCTAAATGCATTCCTGGGTCACGGAGAGCTTTTTACAGGTTGACAGACTTAAGTTTCACACAGCCTCTCTGGCACCGCTGACAGGCACTGGCTGGACTTGAGCAGCACAGTCCCTTTGATGGGGAAAAGATTGATGCGACAGTATTCTCCTAAGAGATAAGTGCTGTATTTCAGTGCAGTGACACACAGTACCCTTATCTACAGCGTGTGAATATCATTGCGCGTGACATCACAGACACATGTTGAAAATGGATAGTGGGGCTCCTTCTCCAAATTGTTTTCGGATCAAGTGCGTATTTTCTGAGTTGGGGGGAAACAGTGTCCTCCTTGAATTTCCTTTCTGTAACTCGGGGATGAATTCACAAGAGCATGAATCTGAGGTAATAATGCATTTTTATGCCCATATTTGAGCTCATGATTTTGTATTAATTATGATTTCAAACCAGTCAGAGTTATCTTAGCACTTAATGACAAACAACAACAACATAATGTTGAAAGTGACCACGACAGCTGAAACACATATTAAAGAGTTTGTGTTATCACAACATGCTTCAACACAGCAAATGGAATTGAAATAGACTCCCCCTCCCTTCCCTCCCTCCCTCAGTGATTGTGCTGTTTTGTTCTGAGATGCGCTGTGCAATACCAAGTCTCCTGGTTGTAAAAACACAAGGCATGTTGTCGCTCTGACCTCGTAGCACCCCGTGACATGGCAGCCGTCCAAAGATGGGGATCGCCTGATAGGGCGGATTCTGCTAAACAAGAGGATGAAGGATGGAAGCGTGCCTCGAGACTCAGGAGCCCTGCTGGGACTGAAGGTGAGTGGCGGCTGCAGAACCGACACACGCCGCACACCACCGCTCTGCCACACTGCACCGCTGGAGAGAGAGAGAGAGAGAGACTCCTAACAGGTGGGAGATGCCAGTAATTCAAAAAGTTGATCACCAGCGGGGCATAGCATGCAGAACAGCGCATGCTTATGTTAAGGAGACAGGGTGTCAGTGACATCACTGGCCACCTCAGTACTGTATGGATATAGCCATGCTTCAGAAACAGTGTTCATGGCCTGTTGTTTATTTGCAATTTCAGCCCCTTGAGTGGTTTCCTTATATTTAATTTTTGCATTTCATGCTTTATAATGTGGTGGTTTCTTGTGTGAAGTCTAATGGTAGTCAAAAAGGTAGCGGTATGGAGCTGTGTGGATATTATTTCAAACCAGTAGATCTTCACTGGATTTTCCACTACAGTGGATTTGTACACTAACAGAAGTGTATTATTAAGATTTTATACTTATGTTGTCCTTCCAGTTCTGTAGGATTGGAAGCAGTTGTTTTGTAGTGAGATGTCAGTTGGGTACAAATAGAAGGCATGCCTTTGTTTCTTTGATCCTTGATGGCTAAGCAAACCCAAAGAAAGGTGAAAGTAGGAAGAAAACATTGGTGTTCAGTCTTTTTGCGGAGGAGACTGTGATCATCTCATACTGGATGTATTCTCCTGCTAGACTCATTTCTCATGTAACCCCTGCTGTTCCCTGCTGCCTCTCACACTGGGGCAGCCAGGTGAGCACAGCCCACCTTGTATTGTTCTGCATGGAGCATGTGGCCAACGTGGCCGTGTGAAGGCACAGGGTGTGGAAGTCCCCCTCAGAGCCCAGCCCTCATTCTTACTCAGTTCCTGTCACACCGCGGACATGGCGCTAACGCCCTGACACCATGCTCCTGTGCCACATACTCGCTGCACTGCACATGCCATGAGGGAGGTGGGGACGTTCAGGTATCACACTTCATGCTTTCATTCAGATGACTGGTGTGCATCTTCATGAAGTGGTGTCACTGATCCCAGCCACTCCGATTTAACCTTTAGCCTTTCCCCCTACACCTTAACAAATGTTTTATGGCAAGGCCTTATGATTGAGGGACAGGAAGAAGATCAGCCCAGCCTAGTATAAAGCTGCTTTTATTTTAAAAAGGTTGGTTTTATTGCCATTAGCCTGCAAGTCCAGTAACAGCTGTTTCTGCCTCTCCTGTTAAAGGACCATCAGTTCCAGATACCAGCACTGATCACTTATACTGTAGACTCAGCTGTGACAATATTACTAGAAAGCATGTGAAATGTGACCTGGAGTTTGAACCAGCTAGAATGCCCGCAGTTCTCTAAAGAGAAAGTACATCATTTACTTAATGTGCAGTTGAAAATCTGCTTTCAATACCTTTTGGGAATACCGTTAAAAAGAATTGTCTTGTAGGACTGAAGATGGTATTTGCCTGTTGACTTAATTGTATAGTAAACCATACAGTCCTATACGCAATTCGTACACCCTAGAAAAGCAGTTGTATTTTATACAGAAATATATGTGCAAATGAAGAGAAGATGACATTTTGCTGTTTAAAAAAAAATTAAAAAAATAAAATGTTTCTCTTATGTATTTGCTGGTTTTTCAGTCCCTGCTTTTTAATTCTCATGTTTTTATGCTGTGGTACATAGACTTTTAATAGACTGTTTTCTTTAAGATGTCAGATCACCCATATTCCACCATTCTCCAGTGTCTTTTGTGGGCTTTTTGTCCAGTCTGCAAGGGCATTTTAAGGGGATCTAATGTGTTTTCCAAAGCACATTCTCCAGCTGCCTCTCCCGCTCTCTTGTGTACTGTGCAGGTGAGCAGAGATGCGAAAGAGTGACAGGCGGCCTGCATGGTGGCCTGTGTTTGTTCCCTTCAATGGCACGCTGCCTCTGGCCAGGTAGAAAAGCTGAGTGGCGAGCTCCGAGCTCATGGATCGCAGTCGGGGAGGAGATGGAGCACAGCGAGAGGGGAAAATCATTACTGATTGAATGAGCTTCCTGAATTGGCATGTTTGTGTCTGGTCAGTGCTTCCATGAGCGTTTCTGTGTGCTCAGCACTGGCAGGCGATTTGGACCATCTCCTCCCTATCCCTCCGGCCCTTTTACTCTCAGATACCTGTTATGTAAACCCATTTCGCTTCGGATGTTTGCTGCGCCCGTGATTCGCTGGGATTTGGCCTGAGCGAATCATGTTCAGGGATGCCAGCCCCACGGATTTAGGGACATTTGCAGGTACCTCTGCTTTTCAGCACCATGGAGAGCTCCACCCACAGTGAAAAGGAGCTTTTCTACTGCAGCCTACAGGGCTTCTCTGCTTGGCGTTTGACCTAACAGCCTCAGCCTCCCCTGGTAGTCAAAGGTTTATATTGGGGTTGAATACTGTGGAAAACGTTGTACCTTTGTGGTACTTCACTTGCTTTAGAAAAAAATCACCTAGTTCTGATAGACCATGGATTAGGGCACCTGCTTACCAAACAACACAGCGATCATTAGGGGCGTAAACCTCTGGCTTAACAACCACACCATACAATATTGATATCTAAACAATGATAAAGTATATATAAAAATACAATGTGATCTGATTCAACATAACCTTAAATGCAAAATGATTCAACATAACCTTAAAACTATAAAATTTTTCTTTTCTTTAAAGAAATGTAGAGTATCTACACATTAGTTTATTATATGCCATTGAAATAACACTTGATGTTCAAAGATGACTAACACTCCAGTTTTATCCAGACTGCTGCATGAATATGAATTAAAGTAAACAAATTTTAAAAAATCAATGGTATGGATCGATTCTGACATGCAACATCTATCAAAGCTGTACTGTGCTCTTGTATGGATGCATCGAATGAATTGAAGTGTTGTTACACATCTAGCAATTATAAAAAAATACATATTAAATACATATAAACATACAAAAGTCTTTGTTTTTTTCTTTTTTAATATCAACTAAACCAGCAGAGTAATACAGGCACAGTGTCAGCCTTATTGATGGTCACTTTGTTTAACTGTTGCAGGGAAGACTGTACATGACCATGTGTGCTCATGATGTTGTTATTTTTTACCAACAGGTGGTTGGAGGGAAGATGACAGAATCTGGTAGACTTTGTGCTTTCATCACAAAAGTGAAGAAAGGGAGTCTGGCAGATACTGTTGGACACCTCCGACCAGGTACAGACCGACCCCCACTGCTAATACAACTCCCTCTATGTAGCAGTTTCATATTCCTGTGGTTCAGAACCATAAAATGCTATGCAAAAGCATGCTGCATGTACCACCTGTACCACCTTAAGTACCTGTAGTATACTGTATATTATCTTTACACAAATGAATGTTTTGTATGTTTAACACAAAATGCAATGGAAATTGTTTATCATTAAAAAAAAAATTATGTTTGTTATTGGTTTGCTTTACCAGTTAATCTCTGCTGATCGTGGATAGCCAGGATCTACACAGGCAGCGCTGCTCATAGTAATATTTCCACTTCTGCCAGATTTTCTATTCCGAGCTAGTCTTATCCTTACATTTGATCTGATCAGGGGGACAACAGGCGGATATGTAGGAAGCCAATACGAAAAAGATCCATTATATTTCAGGGATCTGCAGGACATGCTGTATGTATTTCTCTCTGACCTCTCCCTTTCGGCCTTTAATTGATGTATGCATTATTTGAGTGTTTATATTATGAACCTTCTTCCTCCACAGGTGATCAGGTCCTGGAGTGGAACGGGAGGCTTTTGCAAGGAGCCACATTTAAAGAAGTTTACAATATTATTCTGGAATCCAAGCCCGAGCCCCAGGTGGAACTGGTCGTCTCGCGTCCCATTGGGTGAGGCCCTGGTTGGGTGACTACTCTTTGACTAGATTCTCCAGTCATTTGAGATGAACATGAAGCCCAGCCAGCACTCGGTCACACTCCTCTGCAGAAACACAAGCAGATGAAAGGGGCTGGGAAAACGTAAGAGATGTACCACCACAGAGAGGAGGAATTCAGCAGAGCAGGCGGTGGTTTCCTTTTTAACGGAGATAATTTCCATCATGGTCGCCTGTTTGTCTAGTGTGCTTTCCTCTGCCTTCTGGGGGGCCTCCTTGCCTCTCCTCTAGCCCCCAGGCACCCGAGTCGTGGTGCACAGCCCTGAAACGAAAATCCGCTGCGTCACTGCCAGAAAGGACTGTCCCCCACTAGCAGCAGAATATGAATGGTTTCTGAATCGGGGCGATACCCTAGAAACCATAAATCCTGCTTTGTCAATTTACATATCTGAGCTGCTTTGTATTGCAGAGGGAGCTGCTGGGAGAATAAAGACTAATGTGGTGCTTAGGGTCATTAAAGCACACTGTATTGTACTCCAGCTTCAAATTGATTCTCTCCCCTCTGCTCATTTTCAGAGATATTCCCCGGATACCAGACAGCACACATGCACAACTGGAATCAAGTTAGTGGCATATTTACTCACAGTCAGATGTGGCTTCCTTTGTGTGTGTGTGTGTGTTTGTGTGTGTGTGCATGTTTGTGCATATATGTATATGTATATTTGTGTGTGTATGAATGGAGACTTCCTTTTAAGAAGCTGGTGAATCTAATTGTATTTCCAGTTTCATATTTTCAGTTGTTCATGGTGAGGTCTATCTTTTGCATGTTTGGCTAGTTAATCATCCATGAAGCAGTACATAAACTGAGAGACTGTTGTACAGTGGCCTTACAAATTTGGTATGATGGGTGTGCTCTCTCTCTCTCTCTCTCTCTCTCTCTCTCTCTCTCTCTCTCTCTCTCTCTCTCTCCCTCTCTCTCACTCTGTCTGTCTGTCTGTCTCTGTCTCTGTCTTCCTCCATCTCAATCTCTGGCCACAGGTTCAAGTTCCTTTGAGTCCCAGAAGATGGAGCGTCCCTCCATTTCTGTCACGTCTCCCATGAGTCCCGGCTTGCTGCGGGATGCCCCTCAGTACCTGTCAGGACAGCTCTCAGTAAGTACCCACAATGCACCTCTCCCCTGATGGCCTGTCTGTGCTGGGGAGATAATTCTGGTTTTAACTGTTGTGTGATCTGTGGTACAAGTGCATGACAAAGAGGTGGGCTTCAGAAATCAGGAGCAGTGTTATTTCAGTATTTTTTCCAGCAAGGTACAGTCACTGAAGAAAGGATTCTGCCATTATTTCCATGGTGGCTGCTTTTTTTTTTTTTTTTTTTTTTACAAATTTGAAGACACAAACATGAAGACTGTTTATATACCTTCTCTCCAAATGGAAGGAAATCTGAAAAGAAAAGAATTGAATTGCAATAGAGTCAGTGCTGGCCTTTCAAAGAAATACAATCCCCCCCCCCCCCCCCCCCCCAGAATTAGCTACAAATGTATTACAGTAGAATTAAATCATTGTTATTATTTTATTATTCAAAACAAGCTGCTTAAATGAGCCCCCAGCCCCCAAAAGTATTCTCTCAGAAAAAAAAGACAACAGGAAGTCCATGTTGGGAAATGGGACATTGAAGGCCTCCCCTGGCTGTCCCAGCAGAAGGGGACGCCGCCGTTTGACAATGACCCAAGCGGAAGATGTCGTACTCAGTTTTCAAGCTTGTTACAAGATTGGCAAACATTTGAAAGAAGAACAGCGCTGACACGACCATGAGATAAGGCCTTGGAAGCCATCCACTCTGCAAGGCCCGCTCGTTTGGACCCAGCCCAATTCCGCATGGGATAATAGATCATGTTACCTTGTGGCTCCATGTTATTCATTGTGTAAGGTAAAATATATGGCGGGGGAAGTGAGCCGGGGGGGCTCTCAGTGTGACAAACATGGGGCCGAATTAAGCCTGAAACCCAAAACCACTAAGGGAAAAATAAAAACATTAGTGTCTTGGTGTAATTTATATGAGCTCTCTCTTTCTGCAAGCTCTGCTAGCGGTAGTTAAGGTTTGCCCTTATAAAACTACAGCTATGCTTTTTCTGAATAGTTAGTTTAAAATGCACACCAACTGAGAGGCAGTCAGTTGTCTTTCATTTGGATGATGGGACAAGATGGGAAAGGGTTCCTTTTTTTTGGATGTTTTAAAGAAATAACTTCATTCTGTTCTTTAGGAGGGAGGGTGGTTCATTTTCCTCTCACTGGATCTCTTTGAAGACTTTTCTCTTTTTGTTTTAAGATGTAACCATACATTTAGCAAAGAGAAGCTTTGATGTGTTTGGTGTTCTATTTATTATTTTCTTTCTTAAGGAGGAGATTTAATCTAAACTTGCAGTGTTGTCTCTTAGTTTGTTAAAATGGCATGTTTTCTCATTCTTGTAAAGCTGTCACAAGGGAAACAGTTCCAGGAAACAGTTTGTGTACTAACAAACTAGCCAATTGGATGTTTTCTGCTCTCTCTTCATTCAGAGAGTAAACCAAAGCTGTAAAATTCCATTCTTAAGTTCAAAGTCCATGAATGCATGAACTGAAAATATTAAAACCACCCCCCCCCCTCTGCTAACAAGTATATTCTGCAGCGAATCTTATCACTACTAACCATGACAATTCTTTCACTTTGCCCGTATTTGTGGGGAGCAGTGTGAAGTTGCGTCAGCGTGACGCAAAATGAAATTAGGAAAAGAGAAGTTACAAGCAGGAGAGTGACGGGGGGAAAGGGGAGCAAGTGATTATGACTCATCAATAGTTTCCACAGGGAGACCGTTAGACTAAATCTCCTCTGCAGTTTGGTTTTGTGTTGGTGTGTGGTTTTTTGAGTGTGTTTTTTGTCGTTTTTTGGTTTCTGTTTTATTGCATTTTTCTTTGTCGTTTAATTTTGCTTACCCAGAGCCAAAGCCTTAGTAGAAGGACTGCGCCTTTTGTCCCTAGGGTCCAGGTAACGGTCCCTGTCTGACCGACACACTTCTCTCTTTGGTTTTGTTCTCCGCTCCTTTGCGTTCTCCTTTTCTTTTCTGCATTTTTGGAAAATGCATAGCAGGAAAATGGCAGCAACTCAATCTGTTTTCCCTTTGAGTTTGTTTACAAGCTGTAGTGCTTTCTGCCATTATGATTACAATCATTGTTATTATTATTCTCATTCCCATCATTACGATTGCCATTATTGTTTTTAACATGTTCGTGCCATATCGCCAGGGGGCCTGAAGTGGTCTGCATGACTAACCAACCCAAGTGAAATCGTTTAAAGATTTCATTCTGCTATTGCCGCATGCCAACCAAAAGCGTAGCCACATTTTCATTGGCTAATCTCAGGGCTCATTACGATTGGCTCGAAGTCGTTGCAGAACTAAGCGGCCATAGGGGATGAAGCCTCTTTAAATGTTTTAATATTATGTCAAGTTTTCTGGGACAAATGAATTCGATGCTTTTCCATGTAACATGAAACATCTTTGCATAGAAGTGGCATTGTTTAAAAATTGCTTTGGCTCAATCTGTCTCCTCAAGGTATCCTTCAGTAACGTATTGACTGTTTTTAGTAAGCAGACACTTGAGCACCATGAGTCATATTAGATTAAGTTTCAGATTTTAGTGGGCATTACTCATGCTTTAAATAGACCTAATGTCTTAAGTGCTATTGAATGGCTCTCCGGTTATCAAACTCCAGCTGGGATATGCGCTATAAGACCTGGTCCTTAAAGAAATAGCGCTCAGTGAATTAAGAGGAAAAGAAATGCAAAGCTCACAAAGCATATTTTTAGCTGTAAATTTGATTGTGAAGTTTCATGTTACAAAAAAAGTTGCTCTCAGATTGCTGTCCCTGTTTTTGGAAGGAGGTTGCATTTTCCAATGAACTACAGAGAAAGCTTTGTGACGATGAATAAGCAAATTGTACCTCACTGACAGCGAACGCACAGGTACCGCCCTCCTGTGGCGTGCAGTCTCGGAGTGAGGCGTCACCCCATCCCCTACCCGCTCTGCAGAGGGCTCTGGAGAATCCGCTCCCTCTGCGTCCCTGTTCCGACTCCTCGTGAATGAGGCGTTGGCCCGCCCCTCTGCCAAACGCTTGCAAGGGGGAGGGGGAGGGGAGCGAGAGCAGCCCCAGCCTCAGACACTCAAACAGAGAGCATTGTGGGAGCTGTGCTGTTTGTGTCTGATGCCTGTGTCTTTGTGGGCCTCTTCCACCTGCTAAAAAGTGCTTAGCTTTAAAAATAAAAATCTTCCAAACACTAGCTAGACATGAAGAACAAAGCCTTATGCATGGCAAATGTCATTTAATTGCCACGTATCACTGCAGCGTCGAGTATACATTTGAAAACATACAAAAAAATAGCAATATAACAGGAAAATTTTTCTGTGAGCTCATACAAACTATCCCCTCTTCTGAGTAAGGCCAAGGATTCATATCAACATTAAAATGTGCTTAGGCACAGCATAAAATGAACACTTTGGCACGAACTTGGCATAATTCGGGCAATGCACAGGAAAGAGCCGTGGTTTGGAAAAGATCTGTGGTACAATTTGTTTGCCGAAACCCCCCCTCCTTAGTGTGTGTTGCAGAAAGATCTCTGGTTTGCTCTGGTTTCATATCGAATGCTCCTAGGTTGCTTTGCTGCATGCTTTGAGAACTAGACAGCTTTAGAGCACTGACTCTGGTGTAGAGCTTAGACCCCCCCTCCCCAGTGAGATGTAAGCAAGTATGGGCAAGAGCTTAGAAGTGTTTCAACTTCATAGAAATCAGTTTGCGGTCAGGGAGCGGTCAAATGTCAGACTTCTAAGCAGCCCTTCACTTTGCCCATACTTCCCTCACACACAGGCGTAATCATAGCATGGACGATAGCTGTAAATGATACATTTTAGAACTCTTTTTTGGCCTGTATTGTCGTAGAATATGTGTTTAGTCACCACCCTAGATTTAGTCACTGAGATTTTCATAGCTTTTGTTTCAGTGAAGATTCACATTCATTTTCAAAGTAAAAAGTACACTGTCTTTGTATCTAGCTGACAGTCATATTTTTGAAATGTCATCCCAGACATATTTATGGGAATAACTGGAGCAACTGGCTTTGGGGGGGGGGGCGCATGCTTCATGGGGGGAGGGGGCGTCAGTGGGTCAGGTCTGTGCTGTGGTAGGCTATCAGCTCTGGGGGAAACAGTGGCTTAGGGTTAGGGTCAGGGAGGGATAGTGACCCAGGAGAGATTCTACAGCACAGAGACTGCCCAAATTAAGCCAAACCCAGAGTGCCCCCTATCTGTCACCTGAGTGCAGTATAGAGGGGCCTGATGACAATGACACATCACACAGTGAAGAGCTTGTCCCAGATTGCATACACAGAGCATTTTTGTACTCTCTTATTACGGAATTTTTCAACATTAGAATTGATTTGGCTTAGTTTGTTGTAGTTTTTAGATTAAATTCATGATTTTTAAATTAAATGATACGAGTACATTTTATAGTCTAAAACCTTTATGAGACTTTGAGTCAAATTGTTGAACAAACTGACAGGTATTCTGATTAAGAATACCCCTTTAACCAATTTTATGTGATGCCAAACTGTTAAACACTCTGCAAGTTTGCTGTAAAACATTACCAGCAGATATTTGACAAGCTATTTGTTTTAGGACCTTAATATCAAAGCTAGAGAAATATAAGGAAAATAAGGACAAGAATAATATATTGCAGTAGTATTCCAAAATGGAGTTGCAATAAAAAATAATAGAGTATGTGTTCACATACAGTATGAACTCACTATGATCAGACTCTTTACTACAAAGCCAAATTATCATCCCAAGTATAACGTGAATACTAATGGCATTGCTCCCTCCATATTTCACTAAACCTGTGCGCTATGAAGAAGCACTGCTAAGCATGTGATCTGACAGACAGACAGACAGACAGCAGCCCACTTGGAACAGGGGCCATATAAATTCTGTCCCCCTCACAGGTAAAACTCTGGTACGACAAAGTGGGTCATCAGCTGATAGTCACAATTCTGGGAGCGAAAGACCTGCCTTCCAGGGAAGATGGGCGGCCAAGGAATCCCTACGTAAAAATCTACTTCCTTCCTGACAGAAGGTAAGGGTAGATGCAGTTACTGTGCCAACACATGGGATTCTGATCCAAAATGTTGAATATTCTAGCACCGTCTATTTGTTTCTTTACCTATTCAAACATTTGTGTCAGATTATTTTATATTCATTTAATGCTCACTGTGCAATGTTACAATGCTTTTATTTAATTAGAATGAATTTCAGATGAAATGCTCTGCTCATTTTATGGAATTCTTTTATGATTATTTTTCACGTAATTTCATGATCTTAGTCCTGCAAGTCACATTACATTCAAGATATATTTTTTGCTCATAGGGGCAGCTTTGTAAACTCCAGGCATGTGTTTATTTTGTTTTACCCCATCATTTGTGGGCATAGTCTACGCCTCTTAGCCACATTGGCAGTGGACAGTTGAACTGATGTAGAGTCCAGAGCACCTCTGAAGCGTCTCTCTGCCTGATCTGTGCTGCTGACGAACTCCATGTCCCGTACCTTGGTGGTAAATAAAAACAGTTTGAATTATTGTTCCTCCAGTGACAAAAGCAAAAGAAGAACAAAAACAGTAAAGAAATCGCTAGAGCCCAAATGGAACCAGACCTTTATGTACTCGCCCGTGCACCGGCGCGAGTTCCGGGAGCGCATGCTGGAGATCACGCTATGGGACCAGGCCCGCGTCCGCGAGGAGGAGAGCCAGTTCCTGGGAGAGGTAAGGCCACCCCCAGCATTCGACACAGACCCCCGGAGCGGACAGGTCCTGAAAGACAGCTACAGCTCCACCAGCACTCTTATGGAAGAGAAAATAGCTTTATTTAGTTAAACCTGTCGGTGATAGAATTGGTTAATGTTCTGGCTGTGCTTACAAACCTTCATCAGAGTGAGCCCTGCCTTACTGAAGAATGAATGCTCCCTGACACTGATGATTTACACTATATAAAGTATTTTCCTATTGCACAGAGTGAGAGTGGTCACATGGTCCTCCAACCCAAGTATGTCCAAGACAGATACCTGTGGTATAAATGAATGCAGGTGTGACCACTCTCTTTGAAATACAAAAATACTTGGGTTTCATCACGTAACTGGAACAAGTGAGAAAACAACTTCTTACTGTTCTGAGTGTTCCTGAAGTTAGAGAGAAAACATTGGCTGAACAAATCAGAAGACAAATTAGGTGTGGTGTAGTCCTTATATCAGATTTAGAGGCTAGATTTGAAGCTGCTGTCAGATTTGATGTGAAGTGATGTTTAGTTGTGCTAACAGGCAAACTATAGAAGATGAATGATAAATGGTAACAATGTGTTCTCACTCTTTTTATATGGTTTTATCACTAAAACTTGTTTCTCTTGAGGAGTTTTTAATAAACACACAACACTATGGACGATATGTTCATGATATCACAAGTCAGTTTAACTCATACTGAGTCATAACACTCACTCAACACAGGTAACCAAACTGACCTCGGGAGTGTGTGTGCTAGCTTGGTGGTGTGGGTGGGAGACAAGAAGGCACAGTGTCACTTGCGTATTCTCAAATAAAGGTACAGGTAAACTGTATGTAATAGGAGTTCACTGGATTTAAGGTAAAGTCTGCTCCAAAGCACAGTGGCAGCACGGCTGAGATGCAGATTGTGGTAACCTGTTCATTAGCCGCTACACCGATATCCACTGGCTGACTGCCTCTTTCTCCTTGGCAGAAGTCCAGCAACAGAACATTTCACCTTCTTCACAGCTCCAGATTCCACATTTTGCATTTGAAATACCAGAATTGTGTTTTTTTTTCCCGTGCAAGCAAATGTCTGTGAGTGCTCTATTTCAGTATTTCAACACTTGACCCAATTAAATCGTATTAAAAGGCCAGAGGTTTCTGAAGTGTTTACCACTCAGGGAAAGTACTGCCTCCAGTGACGGGTGATGCCAGCTGCAGCTGTAGATTTCTTAATTTTGGTTGACTGCCTTCATTCACTATGCTTAAGAGTTAACAATCTACCAGGGTGTTGTTGATGGACAGGTCAAGAGAAAATGTTCTCCCCAGAAGTTGAAGTAAAGATAACAGAAGTATGGTAAAGCGCTTCAAATCTGGGCTTGTAATGAGAGGCTCTTGGATTTAAATCATATACTTTTTGGGAAGTTACACAACCTGACTTGCTTCTGCTGTATGAATGGATAAAATATAAAGAATGTCACCCTGATAAGTAGATACGTATCATGAGTAACCGCAATGAGTGACAGCTCCTGTGGGTTGGGAGCAGGCGTATTGAAAGAGCAGTGTCTGAGCATGTTGGTGGGTTCCTCACAGATCCTGATCGAGCTGGAGACGGCGCTGCTGGATGACGAGCCGCACTGGTACAAGCTGCAGACGCACGACGTGTCCTCCATGCCGCTCCCCAACCCCTCGCCCTACCTGCAGCGGAGGCAGCTCCATGGAGAGAGCCCCACGCGCAGATTGCAGAGTAGGTCCCTCCACCCGAACCAGAGCTCTGTGATGTCCCTGCGGCCACTGCCTCACACATTACATACACGTACCTCTCAGTGTTGTCCCTATAGCCGTCACTGCCTCACATCTACACACAGTACATGCACATAGCTCTCAGTGTCATCTGTACACCCACTAATATCACTGCCTCACTCTGCCTCACAGCATACAGGCACAGCTCTCAGTGTTATCCCTATAGCTGTCACTGCGTCATACCTATGTACAGTACATGCACATACCTCCCAGTGTTATCCCTATAGCTATCACTGCTCCACATCTGTTTACAGTACATACAGATAGCTCCCAGTGTTTTCCATATAGCCACTAACACTACCCTATAAACAATAACAATCCAATTATCAACATCATCCCTGCAACCCCTAACACAAAATCAAATTCAATTCTGTGTACATGTAGCTCTAAGTGTCCTCTGTATGGCTATTAATATCACTAATTTAGACCTGGAAAGAATGCATTGACACACACAGAGGAAATAATGCTACTGACTCACACCTATACACAGTGTGTACACACCAATGTCTTCCCCACCACCACTAATGGCCATGACTCACACCTATGTACACGTAGACACACTGTTCATCCACCTGCTAAAGTCTCTGACTCATACCTACAGCATTCGCAGTACAGCCCACACACTGCTCCATAGTAGTGTTGGCTTCATAATATACACATTTCTTCTTGTGACAGCCATCAAAAGTATGAGGACTTTTCTTTGGTTTGAATTTACAGTGTTTCCACAATTTGCTGCTTCTAGATGTAAACCAATCAACTTCTCAGATTAAGAGAATGAGACTTTAAAAGAGACAATACACATCATTTTGAGTTTGCACCCATTTTCTTGTTTAATGAGATATTGAATCTAAGGTATTACAAATTAGCCACCTTTTGTTCAGTATGAATTAAAATTAAACAAAACTGTTTTCAATCAACTATATATTGGAAGAAATTCACTCCTGAAAAGAGTTTAACATGTGAGCAATTGTTTTATTTAAAGAAACATGCAATACTGTTTCCTAAACCTCAACTGCGAATGAACTCTCCTTGATATGTCCTGCAGATGTTGCAAAGGTACTCTAGTGCTGTAAGGCAGTAAATGGGTTTGTGCTGCAGACTTAAGAAGCTCTTCCAGGACAGCTTTAGGCTTCATAGGAAGTGATCTCGATTGTCAGGACAACCCCGGAGAGGATGTTAAAAGCAAGAAGTGTACTGACGTATGCTGCACTTTTCCCCTCACTCAAACGTTTCTGAGTGGTTTTGGGCAGTCGGGTATTCAGTCAGCATCAGAAGGACCTGGGACGGGCTCTGACCCGCGGTCCCTCCTTTAAGTAACTTTCGCCCTTCCCCTTTAAGTAACCTCCATCAGTCTAAAATGACAATGTGGATAGCCCTGTCACTTGACACTGCGTGTACTTTGAGCCCTTAGGAAATTAGATCATTGTATCAGAAATGCAATGCCGGGTGAAGGCTCCATTTGAACTCCATTTAACCAGTCAGGGAAGGAGCAGCCTTAAGCTTGATGTGCATTTTCCTGCAGCATGCACGCACTGTAATAACTGTAATGGTGACGAGAAAATAAGTTCTCAGTGTCTTACTGCCTTAGCTGTTATTTTACACCCATGAAGGATGTTTACAGTGTGTGAGCTGTTGTGATTAGGATAAGCGTGCTCATGGCTACTCAGCCCTGATCCTAGGAGGTCATAACCACCTGATTTGCCTTGTCATTGTGTTGATTGGACTAGCCTAACTTAACCCTAGCACTTAAGGGTTTAAATAATGCTGAAAAAAGCATGCTGGGTTGTTGTCTGCCCAAGGACTGGAGTAGAGTAGCGCTGAACTGGTCTTCACTGAATACCAATGTGTTTTATGTTTTTTTTCTTTTTTGTTTCCTGTTCTTCACCCTGGTACTTTTCCAGACAAAGGCCCATACTCGTATAATTCAGGTAATGCATGCCTGTGGTGCTCCAGAGAGCTGTGAGTGTGCCCAGGTGGATTTGACCCCTTTCTGCTTTCTGTCCCACTTGCCCAAACTCTCAAACCGTGTGGTTTTCCCTCCATTAGCTAACCCCACAGCTCCCCTCCAGCCCTCCAAACCGCTTCTGTGCTAACCTTCCTGCTGCAGCTAGCGGACGTGCTCCTGTCAGACCTGGCTGTGGAAACACCAGCTTGTTGTTCCCGTAGACATTCGGATCCTATACCAGCTGCTTCTCCATAGCAATGCAGTGTCACATTTTCTGTGTTGTCAAATTTCCCCTCCGAACAAACATGCTGTTTCATGTGTTTCCTGTCCTTGGCTTGCATCCGTAGTGTCCTGTTCCGGAGTGTGAACATTTCCGGATATGCTACCATTTGCTGTTGTAGGACTTTTAGGACAGTTCGTGCAAGTTATGAAAAGTAATCGCTTTTAGAGTTGCTGATATTGTGATACTTGCTACCTGCCCATTTTATCACAAGTCACTCTATGATCAGCACTCCAAGGGTACTTTCAAAAATGTTCAGTAGTTTAGCTTAAACATGTTTACAATTATAAGTTAATATGCATAAGTTAAGTTAACCTCAGTCTGCATGCATTTTTCAAGTAAATTGTTGCTACAAGACAGCTGTGTAAATACTGTGTAAAGACCCAGCCCTTTACCTTTGTCTTATTTTCTCATAGACCTATCCTAGGGGCTCCTAAGTGTTGCCCTCTCTATTAAAGGAGTCTAACCTGAAGGTTACCATGAGCAAACAGCGTTGATACTTGGACCATTTTTTAAAGCACAGTATATTTTATGTTCCTTGTCTATAAATCTCTGATTTACAATTGAAAAACATTGATATTATCCTTAATAGAATACGCGCTACACTACAAGCGTGTATGTTTCATAACTCTCTCTACTACCTGATGATAGGCTGAATACACATACACTCTCAGTCACCTACGTGTGAGTATGTGTTTGTGTGCACGTGTGTATGTGTGTATGTAATATATATTCACACACACGCCTAAAAGTGTTGAATTTTTGTGACATTTAGGATTAAATCCAGAGTTTTCACGAAGGAGTTGTTTGAACACTGCGTTCGCTGCTGCAGTTTCTCCGCATTCCTTTTCTCTGAAAGAGCTGACGTCAATAAAAGGGAAAGCTAGAGCGGTTTCTGCTTGTCTGAGATGACATGTTGAGAGAAATGCTGTCAGAGCGCCACGCTTGTCATTTCGGGAAAAAAGCCCAAGTGTCCGGTTGATTTAAGGTGACTGAGCAGTGAAAGAAGCAGAAAAAGCAGCTACCACCAGAGCACGTACAATCCAAAGTAACAGGCGCGCTCCATGAAGATGTGATTGCTGATTGCTTCTCAGACTCTGTTTTGGATGTGAATTGGGTGATTGAAGCTCCTATCAAAACGTCACAATGCAAACCATCAAAGTAATTGGTGGTGCCGATTCAGAGACTCTCTAAATTGTTATTCGTAAAGCACCACAGTATTTTGTAAATGTATATATTTTTAAGCTTGGCGGCAAAGCCTATTCAAATTTTTGCAAATCAGTCCAATATTTTCATGGTATACAGTTCTATTTGCAAGGGGAATTTGTCTCAAAATCTCAGATTAATACAAGTTTTGGTGCTCAAAGTGAGTCTGCATTGAGGGTATTACATTACTTACATGTGACCAAGTATTTCACTTTTTACAGTTGCTGAATGGAAGCCATTTTGAAACATTTTGTCAGATGTCATTGCCAAGGCCAAAATATGAATGCATCCATCTTAGAGATTTAAACTTGAGCAGAAAAGACACTCAGCTGTTGTCCTTTGTTGGCCTGTTTTCCCTCTATTGGTGAACCATTGTCTCTGCAAATCACTGCAGAGGGAGCTGCTCACTCTTTAAGTGAGTGAGGAATTCGGCCATTTACAGGGTTGCTTCCTCCATTCACAGTAAAAAAATGTGCATTTTACTGTCATCTGTGTCTTTTGTATGGTAAACGTTTCTTGTGTTCATTATATCGCTAGTGCTGTCTACACCACTGTCTCCACCAGCACGTCAGTGCTCTGGCCTTGCTGTAGCGTGCTTTTCCACCTAGAGAGAACTGTCTATCCATGGTTTCTGCTCTGCGCTGTCGCTGCCCCCAGACCAGCTGATCTTTGCTGTCCTCACAGCAGATTACCTTGGACGGGGTCAGCCCAGCCACAAGGGGGCGCTATACTGTGCTCTGGATGGAAGGCTGCCAACACAGACCACACTAAACTGTTCCCCCCCTCCCTTTCTCTCCACTCCATTACAGGATCCCAGAGAATCAGTGACAGTGAAATCTCTGATTATGACTGTGAGGATGGGATCGGAGTTGTATCAGGTAAAACAAGCAAAGATGACATGTATACTAGCATGCCATGCATGCCAATGGGTGTTTGACATCCATTCAGTACTTGACTAAACAAATAAGCAACACAGTGTACATTATGCTTGTTGCTCAAAAAGTGTTGGCATGTATTTGGATTATTATTGTTTTCCAGTATGCACCATGCTAATTTTAAAATTATACCTGCTCATGGACTTCAATCCCTCTGTACTTTGCTTTGCCTATTCACTATGAAAACACTGCATGGTAGTTTATCTGTCTGATCTCTACCTCAGAGGCCAAGTGAAACCCAAGCCCCTTTGTAACAAATTCACATGTATGGGGATACAGTCTATTCCGGCTGAACCCCTGTTCAGTGATTGGGCCGCAGCACAGTGCGGCCTTGTTCCTTTACATTGTTAGCAGTTCCTCCATCTTGGGCTCTCTGGCAGTAGAAGTGCCCAGGCTGCAAATCATATTAAAGGATATTGTGGGAGAGTAGATTACTGTGAGCATCCTCCCCCAGCGGAGGGGAAGCCTCACTGATAGTGAAGGAAACCCCCCACCTTTTTAACATTCCCATCAACCCCTCCTAGCATCAGAAGGCAGGGCCCTCCACGTAGCGGGAATATCCTTCTCCCACCTGCCCCCACCCCCCTCCCTGTGCTCTCCCTCACTGTCTGTCTCTCTCTGTCTCTCATTTTCTCTGCTTCTCTCACTCCCTTTCTGTCTCTCTACATCTTTCTCCCTCTCCTTCTCTTGCTCTCTCTCTCTGTCATTCTCTCTCTCTCACTCCCTCTCTGTCTTTTTCTCTCCCCATCTCATCTCTCTCTCTCTCTCTCTCTCTCCCTCTCTCTCTCTTGCACTCTTCCTCCCTTCCACTGTAGTTTTCCATTGATTTTGGCCAATTCTTAAGCCTTCATTTGAAACTGCTGATACAATGCTTCCAGCAGGAGGGAGATGATTAACATTCAAAGGAATTATAGATTCCTTTTCTTCTCCATTCTGCTTGTTTTCAGCCTCTCAGATGAAAAAATAGCTCTGATGCAGTCTGATCATCTGCTGCTCTCACTGGCTGATTAAAAGCAAATTAAGTGAGAGGAGAGGGAAGGTTTTGCTGCATGGTTATATACTGGAGTCACGTGAAGACCAGCTTGTCAAAAAGTAGTCGGTTACATTCACAAACACATACATGGTAATTAAAAAAATCTAGATGCTTTCATCCATGTTGCAGATCACCCTCATTAAATTCTAATATGTGTTTTATGTTAAAATGAAGTAAAAGATCCAAATGCAAGCTATGTCTCTCTCTGTATATATAGATAATTTCTCTCTCTCTCTCTCTCTCTCTCTATATATATATATATATATATATATATATAATTTTAGGTTGTACAAAAAAAACAGTCAATTTCTTAATTATTCGGAAGCCTCTACTGAAATGAGAATAACTGATATATTTTCAAGTTGATTTATATTCCATAGCGACTGGATTTTTTTATTTGAACATACAGTCACAGAGACCATTATATACCTTCTCCTGGGTCAGATGGAAAAAAACCTTCTCATTTCTTCTAAAGCTGTGAACACATTCATGTGATTTTTCTTTATCTGAAATTATCCTAATTACTGAGTTTATGATGCATTATTGTATCATAGTATCATTGTTAGTTCATTTCAACAGGATTCTCTCTGTTCTTTCACAGTATCATCTGTTCTTTCATAGTATGTCAGAAGATTTTGCTCAAGAGTGACCTCATTATTCATTTTCTAATTGAAGATACATTAACTGTGTGTGAATCAAATGTTAAAATGAAGGAAATGCAATTAGACATAATTTTGTATGTATTCATGATCATTTCTATTTGGATATGACAGTATATTAATATGATTTTTACTGTTGTAACAAGCTGTCAATTTAATCAGGTCAACAGTAAAATTTGACATTATTAGAAGCGCTGGACTTTTAGTGACTATAGTGCTACATAAGACAAACAAGAAACTAGCAATAATACCTGACTCCTTCAACTTTCCTTTTCTTCACTTTTATTAACTTAGTTTCCTTCTTCCGTATCCTATTTTGATTCACTGTTATTTGAAGCCTGTTAATATGCTATACACTCTGTTGAATATCAATCAACTTTTATAGCACTAGGCATTGACCTTAACCATGGCTGCTGGCCATTGCTTATTATTGGATAATAAACTCTTTCAAGTTCAGTGGACTGATCATTCCTGCAGGAATAAAGTCATTATTAAAATTATTTTGGTTTTTGAAAGTTGTTTTCATTTTAAGTGTAAAAAGTTAACAGAAAAGGTATGGCTCATTTTGTTGAAAATTTAACCTTAATTTGAGCTCATTTCTGGTAACAGCCCAACCACTGAATGGACAGATTAAATCGAAGTGCACTCGTTAATCAAAAGCTTATAGCATATTCAACCTAGAGGAGTTTCAGCTGTAACGATGAAAGAGTAACACTTAAAGATACAGTGAAATGTCTCCAGAGAATACCATTCCTTGTGTGTAGTGGAGGAATCTATGTTCTTAGTTACATAATATGCACAGCCATGTTTTATTCATGGGGAAAGGTCATGCCCTGCTCATCTCCAGTAACAGCAGTGTGCTCACTGGCAAACAACAGGATACATTAACTTTGCCCTTCCTATCTGAGTGCAGTCCTCAGCTGCGCACCCCATAGCCGTATAGGAAAACAGAACGGTACTGTAACTTTGCCTCTCGTTTCTGAACACTCTCCCCAGACTAGAAGAAGATGCAGGGTACTGTAACTTTGCCCTTCCCATCTGTGTGCTCTCCACAGACTACAGGCACAACGGCAGGGACCTCCAGAGCTCCACTCTCTCCGTTCCTGAACAAGTGATGTCATCCAATCACTGTTCCCGATCTGTGGACATGAGTCAGACACGGTCACGGTCGCCCAGTGTCCCGCCCCCTCAGAGGTAACGTCCCCGTACCATCAGTTGTCACTTTGTTTCATGGCAGGCACCCGGCCCATTCTTTTCAGAAGTGTGACTGTTAACATCGATAAAGCTGTGAGGGTGGAGGACCCTGCTGGGGTATAGCTCTGCCCAGTCCCACTCATTACCATGGTCACAGCAACGCAAAAGTCCTCAAATGGGGACGAAGCACAGCATTTACCCCCACACTAAGGCACTCATTCCTTGAAAACAAATCTAGGTCACTACTTTGGTTGTTCACTTGGAGCATGACCTCTACTAATGTGACTAATGCTGGTAGTGGCTCACCTAAATACCTGTGATGAGTTTTAAGGAATAAGTGTTGCTTTCACACCACCATATAAGTAAACCTACAGTCCTTACATGGTAGTGGTACAGCAGTGTGCTGTGTTCTTTCGACCCAGAGTGGGCTAGAGCCGTGTCTGAAAACATGACATGGTGAATTGGGTCAGGTTGTTTGCTTGGGCGGTGGTGTAAGAGTAGCTGTGAATGACATGGGCGCATCCTCTCCTGGCAGCCGGAGTTTGGACCACGGCAGCCGAGGGCCCCCGTCTCAGTACAACACCACGAGTAGAATGGACCGGCACCGCATGTCGGAGGACCACTACTCCCCTGACAGGTATACCATCCGCGCCCTTTCTGATCACACTGTTTCCGGACTGTCAGTACAATTAATGTTATTCAATGGTTTTTTCGTTTTATGTTACTGTTATTTTAGTGTTGTGTTCGTTATTAATAACAGACTGGTATTTCCTCTGAATATATATACTTTGCATACATTTATGTATCATCCTTTATACACTATGTTAGACACTATGTGTTTTATTCAGGTCATCTCCAATGAATTAACATCATGCTAGAGAATTATGCACTTACTTGTGGTTGGGAGGGTATTAACTTTGGAGTCTTCTTTGTTCATACAATGTGAATGTCCTGATATCAGGTGAAATATCCTATACTATGCAACCCTTAATCTTCAGGTGACAAGCACTTTGCATTTGAAACTGCAATACTGTACATCCTGAAAGATCGCTCACAACCAGGAGTTTCGTGTGGAGACGATACAGTCATCAGGTTCTGTCTCGGATCTTAATTTACCTTTCGATTTTTCAACCACGCTAATCGCATCGGTGCTGATGGAGGTGGACTGGCCAAGTCTGTCCGTCTTCCTGCCCGCGTCACGTTAATCTGATCAGCTTCCTTTCGGGGTGGTGGCAGGCCGTCAGGCAGGCCCGGGCCTGCAGCTCCGCCAGGCTGCTAATCAGGAGCGTGTGGCCACAGATCCTTGGCAGTATTTTCTCCCTCCCCCCTGCTTCCCTCATTCCAATTAACTTTATTTCATATTTCAGGGGCACAGTCTAAATCAGAATCATAAGTAGAAAATGCACTTATCTAGATTGTGTGTGACAGTGCTCTCTGGACTGTATTTCAGCCCCTTAATTAAATACATTCCTTTGTTATTTATTGAAAACAGTTGAAAATGAAACAGGAAATGAATAATGAGCTGCTTAGAAAGCTTGGAAACGTAATAAAATTTCGCCACAGTTTTAACCACTCCACCCCGGAGTAAAGCCACTGGCTTATGGCTTCAGGCTGAGTACAGTATGGTGATTTCATTGCATTTTGCAAGTTGCAAAACAGATTCTTTAACCAAAATGTTTGCTTGTGATCATTTACTGTAACCTTGAACAGTTGGCATTGTGGTTTTTCTTTCTGTGTGCAATTGCAACAAAATTGATGAAAACACATCTGTAGATGGTGACTTTGTGTTTCCACTCGTGGTAAGAGGTTCTCAAACTTTTCTTATGAGGAAAAACCTTGGTTGCGTCACATAGCTGCAGAATCAGATATGTATTCCACAACATTTTAATCTGTATCAGTTCACTGTCTGGCTGGATATTTGGCCTGTTAGCACATCCTCATTGTCCAGTTTGAAAACCTCCTCTCTTAACTTCTAGGTATGAATACTGACCAACTGTTTCCAGCAGCTTTGTGCAAGATGTAAAATCAGGGGGTCACTCCTCTGTCCAATCAGAGCCCTCCATACATCCACTCATGGGTCATTCCTTAGGGAGGGAGCGGAACCCCCGCCACCCAAGGGTCTTCTCCAAGCCCACTCCCATGATCCTCCTTTGCTCCCATCATGCCTCTCTCTCCCCCCCTCTCAGCCCTGTTCATCCCTGTCTCTGTTTTCTCCATGTGGTTACAGCCATTACCTCACCCTACCTCCTCGATCCAGACACAGCCCGCCTGTCAATCACCTCCACAAGGATCCCAGGTAGACCCTTACCTGAGTGTACCCCGGTGTGCATGTGTGTTCCTTGCCCCTCTCTAGATCCCCTGGGGTAGTGTCCCATTGCCACTGTCCTGGGCGGGTACCGATCTTATGGCCCAGTCAGTGTCGCTCTTTACCACAAGGACACCGGGGCCTGATCAGAGTGCTTTGAATGTGTTTTGAAAGCACATTTCCCTTGAGGATGGGACAGGGAGTCGCACCGCGACAGGCCTCGTGGCTGTGGATGTGCTATGTGTACGTTCTTTTGCGGCCTTGTGCTTTCAAAACAGGGTGTATTCTTACTGCCAATCCCAGCATAAAGTGTGGTGTGGTGTGGAAGTATATATTTCGCCTATGAGGGAAAATATATACTTAGGAAATCATTCAACTCCTTCTGCTTTGTGGTTTGTCCTCAGCTTTTCTATTGATTGCACATTTTTATTAACGCTGTGACAACCAAGCCTGTGTGAATAACTAAAACTAGGAAAACTTGCTTACAAAGTTATTCACAAAGTTTAAGACAAACTGCAACAAGGAAGGTTCTGAATAGCCCTTTTAGAATCCAAGAACTTTTTCCTAATGTTTCTAGAAGGTGAGCTACGTTGGGTGGCACCCACTGTGTGTTTGTGCTGTTACACTGCAAAAGCTAATGAGAAAATATGGCCAACATGGTATCACATGCCTCCTCTACCACATTGTCCATGCAAAATCAGATTGTTTTGTCTCCATTTCAGCATAAACCTCCACAGGGAAACTGTGTTGCTGAATCCTCTGTCTGCCTTCTTACACTGGCATATTCACCAAATCATACCACTCCATGTCACTGCAGTACTGAAGTTGTAACAAACAGAATTAAATGGTGTATGTCTGAAAACCACTAACCACACATACCTGTTTCATTCCACGTTCTGAGAAACGTGAGCGGGAAAAAAAATTCAGCAGTCACCCAGGATTAAAACAGCAAGCGTATTTGTTTCCAAGCAGCACTCAGTTTTGGCACAAACAGATATTCAACATCTCACCACTGAACTCTGACCTCTGTTCAGATACCCTCCCCAACCCCGAAGCCTGAGAGAGGTTGCTTGTTGGTATTTGTCTTGTGGAAAGTTCTCCAGCAGAGGTTCCTGCCTGTGCCTGTCTGTTCTCTGCTTAGTGTATACAGTATATCAACCATATACACCCGATATACACTCAGCATCCCCTGTAGCCGCAGTGGCTGTGTGTTTGGATCACTCCTCCCGTTGGCTAGGCTGTTGTCCCTTCCTTCCTCTCGTCCCAGTGGGGTGTGGCAAAGGGGAGAAGCCCCTCCCGTTCTCATGCTTTGTCTTTCTCACAGTGCTTGTTAAAAAAAACTAATAATACTGACCAACTGTGACGTCTTTTTGGCTGCAGCAACAATCTCATGTACCCAATCTATCGAGAAGACGCGGTCAGGTTACTGCGCTCCACGCGGATGGCTCGCACGTATTCCGAGGGCGCGTACAATGATCTCGAGAGGTATAAATGCTACAGTGTTATTTCTGTGTTGGTCACTTGATGTTTTATTGTCGTTGTTGTTGTTGTTGTTATGGCTTGTATTTTTTTAAACAATTCATGATTGGAATGATAATACAAACCATGCCCTCAATAATGTCCATTTTCAATGGATTGCAAATCCATAATGGATTATGAGTGTCATTCCGGATCTTTCACAGGGGTATCAGACACACGACCATATGCATGGACAGAGTGGCATGCAATATTGTTTCTTGTGGCATCGTTAGTGATGATTGTGACTGTGATTAGTAGAATTAAGTGCTATACACGGAGCTGACAGTGCTATAGTACACCCCATGTATGAGTACAAAAATGACAAAGTATTGCATCACCATACCGATTTCTGGTGTCCTGAACTGCTTGTCCGTGGTTATGACGAGTCACCCATCGATAGCTCAGAAAGCCTACATCTGTTTCTCGTGTAAGCTGAAAGATCTTGAGACACGGTGTGTTGTCTGCATGCACAGTGTAAAGGAGGGAGTGGGGGGAGGGGTGGTGGAGGGGAGGGGCAAACTCTGACTGCACGCATGGTCGGACTTCCTCCACCCCATTGGTCACCTAAGGATTCAGCTCCACAGCTCAGTATATGGTGCCCCAGCCGTGGGGACCTCTCGGCCCCTGTCACTCCGGCCGCTCCTCGTTCCGCCCCCTCCCTTCAGTGACTCCCTCCTTGGTTGGGGCTGGGCTGGACCCCCCCCCCCCCCCCCCCACATACCCGAGGGACGGGGACGGACGGCAGGGTGTGTATGAGCACCCGGGGGGGGGCACGGTGCCAGGTGACAGGCAGCCGAGCCGCCCCACGTTCGCCGGCAGAAGTGCCACAAATGGCTCTCTGGCTCCTTTCGCCATCTGGCTGTCAATCAGAAAAGCCAATCCGCGCACTTTTCCTACACGCGGGGAAAAAAGTGATGAGTCCTCAAAACTGCTCCGCCGTAACCAAGCGTATTAAACTGTCACTGAGTTGTTTAGAGCCAAGGCCGGCTCTCGGGCTTGGAGTGAAATGAAAGGCAGTCACATCCCATAATGGTCACAGAGGAATAGAATAGATTTCCCACTCCCATTCAAACTGTTGCCATGTGTCTTGTGCCGTGTCCAGGAGGATTAGGAGAGAGAGGAGAATGCACAACATCTACGATGACTCATACGACTTCCCAGAAAGGTAGTGACACCACTAGAAGTGTGCTGCCAGTGCTGTAGGTGTACAGAGAGACTTAGATGTTAGTCCTGCATTTACCTCTCCCATAGACTCACAGTCTGTGTCTGCTTTTTAGTTGTAGTTTTCACTACTGTCTCTATATTAAGTTGTACTTTATCATGGCGGCTTGACTTTTTTCAAAAGTAGTGTAGTGCTGTATATGATCATGTATTTGTCGAATGTGGTGATTTGGATTTAAATATGCTTTGTGCTTAGATCTATGTAGCATACAGCCCAACGGATATAATTACATAAAAATATAAATGTATATACAATAAAGACGGATGCTGGCTAGTAGTTTTGGCTAATTATGACATATTTTAGTGGGTCTTCTTCAAACAAATATCACAACTGTGCAGTCACAAATGCAGATTATCCAGGTCACCTGTGCAGTAGCTATCAGACAGTAGTTTTTGGGGTAAATAGTACAAAATGCATGAACAATTGACAGTACTTCTCTACTCCATAATGTGTTTTTCCTATCTATATAGTGGTTGGACTGGGAATGAAGGCTAAGGATCTTAAGTGCCACTGTCCTTTGTAGAGACTTAGATGACTTCATCCCATTGTTGTATTCAAAACTCTTGAACAGATTGGTCTAACAATCTTGTGCCTCACCAGCCAATCACGAATCAATCCACACACAATCAACACAATCTGTGCAGTACCTTTTACATCTGCTCAACCTCCCTCTGAAGTGAATGCGTTTTACTGCCATTACCATGTTTCGGACCACAGTCTCAGTTCGCACTCCAGACATAGTCATGGAAGCTGGTTCTAACCTCTCGAAATAACCCATGCTGTGTGTGCCTCTCTCCGAAGATATTACAATGGCCCTAACCATGTCCCGAGCCTGCGGTCAAATCATATGGTGAACGGCACCTGTGAGGAATACAGGTAAGCGCTCCCCAGGCCCCTCGCTGTAGCAGTAGAGGCTTAGGCCCATGCTATTCCTGCACAGTGACCTCTCAGGTGACTCTCGTGTTTCATTTATCTGTGAGCCCATTCACACGGCAGGGGTTATTACCGGGACGCCTGGCGCTCAAGGGTAGTGTAGCGGAGTGTCGCGTGGGATTCGATCCCATGACCCCCTGGTCGTATTTACTCTAGAAAACTCCGACACCAAAATGCTTCACTCCCGGGAGCTCACTGCTCGTGATGCCTCCCACTAGGCCAAGTGTACCAGGCTGTCCTTGAGTGAAAAGGCATATTTTGGTATGGGTGAAGAGCAAACATCACCGTTGAAGAGATATCATACAGAAGGCAAGACAGAAGCATTAATAAAAAAGCTGTTGTTGCCTACTGCTGATGTATAGCATTCAAAGCAATTTATTTTGCCCCCCCCCCCACTTCCCCCTACAGAAAATGTTACTACTTTTTATCATGCTCTGTTTTCGGGCTTTTACAGTAGCAGCATGTATGCAATTTAGCAGACATGCTTGGAATTATTATTATGCAACTGTTTTTTGTAAACGATTCTGTTGTTCCACTGGTTGGTTACACAGCTAAATATCTGATGGGGGTATCATCACAGATATACAAACATGCCAGTTTTTATTAGGGGCATTTCAGTGAGCTCAGAGATGCTGATGCTGAATCCAAATTGATGTTCATATCAATTACTTTTTCACTGAGATTAGAAAGATTAAATGTAGTATATTTATACTGTTTACAATTGTGAATGGTTTGTGCATTACTTGATATTTCTTAGTAAACCAGACATTATAATGTCTGCACCAGAATGTTTTAAATCTGTCTTAATCAAAGGAAACTTTTTGAAGATGATTAGTTGGACAGACAGCAAACTGCATTGTGCCATTTTATTTTTTGTCACATGTCAAAAAAATCACATGTACAGTGAGAATTTGTGGAAAAAAACATTTAACTGTTACTTGTAAAAGACATATAGGGTTATTCTATGACAAAATAAAACAGGAACGGTGTTCGGCTGGATTCATTATGCGTGCATCTGTCTTGTTAGGGACTTAACAACAATTTACTTAGTGGAGGCTTGGCACGCCCAGCTATGCACTTTTCCTATGGTTGGTTTTGAAATTCTTTTTTGGCCTTTTCAGAGAAACATAAATTGAACGTTGGTCTGCAGTTGGATATAAATGTTGTAGTAGTGATGGTTGTAAGGTAAACTGCTGAGTCTTTTTCAGAGAACAGACGTTTAAATGCCTGACTAAACGCTGGTGTTGACTTATTTAGCAGACCCTGCCCGAGGATAGAAATCGAGCCGTGCACAGACACAGAAAGGTATTTTTTAATAAGAAGTAGCTGTGTTAGTGTCTGTATAATGCTAGACATTATATCCACTGTACCCCCAAACATGTCTCTGCTGGATGTTAGCTGCAGAAAAACCTGGCATATTACAATATAGCTGTATAGAAGCCCCAATTCATTTCCTCCTAGAACTGGTCCATGCTTTCCTGCCTACTTATGTAATTCCTAACACAGCAACTGAAAGACACGGACGGAGAGTGCAAGAAGTTCACGCTGTTCTGGTCTTGGGCAACCGTGTGGTCTTATAGCAGAGAATCAGTATTGTTATATTAGACTCACAACTACCACACAAAGTCTTTAAGAATTGTTTTAAATATTACTCTCCCTCCTTCAGCTGTAGCCCCCACTAGGCTAATATGCATTCAGTAAGCATTCGATAGGCTAATATGCTAATGCTTGGCTAATAGGCTAAAATAAGCTTATATGGCTAATATTAATTAGGTAATACCTTGTAGGTTATGGAAGGATCTCCCAGTATACCTTTATGAAAAGATATATTGATCAGATTATTAGGTAGATATATAGATCAGCCAGGTAAATGTTTGCTGTGTCGCTTTAGCAATAAATTGTTTCAGACACAGAGACACGGTGCACAGACTCACTGTAAAACAGGAAAGAGAATAAAAGAGAATAAAATGGTGTGATACGAGTGAGAAACACTAAAGGGAAATCTCTGCCTCCTCCAGGAGGGGAGGTCAGGTTCGGCTGATCTGGAGGGACGCGTGAGGTTTTCCTCCAGCTGCATAATGGAAAGTTATTGCTGCCATTTTCTCAGGAGGCAGTGATTAATGAGATGCTCTGTGCACGGTGTCTTTGGAAGCAGAGGGTTTTTACGGTCGGGCAAGGAGTAGGGTGGTGGGGGGGTGTGAGGGTGCCAGTGCTTGACGCGGCCCCCTGACGGTACTCACTCGCCCTCTCTCTCGCTTTCACGCTAAGAGAGGACAACGTGCCCACATTTCCCTACCAGCCTGAGCCCCATGCTTTGGAGGAGAGCATAAGGTAATGGTGGTTGTGAGTGGCAGGGTGTGGCCACTGGGTTTGGTGTGCTAGGCTAGCATGTAGAACCACTACTTCTCATGGGGTAGAATAGTAGTTCTTTCCTTAGTTTAGTAGTATGGTGCTTGCTGATGCAAAAAGATTAAAATATTTCAGCGTTCTGCCATCATCAGTAAAATAGTGTGCTGTGTCTATATACCATACCTGAAAAATTACCACAGTTCTAAAAGTTAATCATAGATGAATAGCCAGTCAGTGCCTACATTTTCAGTAGGGCTTGGATATTTTCATTTAGATATGAGACAGGCAAGGCAATAGTACACCTCCATTCCTGCCCCCACCATGGATGTTTCAGCTCCTAAGAAGAACTGTCTCTCTACTGTCACTTTGTCACTGTCACTCACTACTGGTGCTTGGCCACTGGTCCTGAGAAAGAGAACGAGCCTTTGCTGGATGACTTTTCAGCCAATGGGAGTTCACCATTTATGATGCAGCAAAAAAATTCTTTCATGCTTTGTGTGGTGATCCTACAAATGGCATCTTTATGCCATATGCACAAGAGAGACTCCCAGAAACCTGGAGTGAAATGTGAGGTTTTTCTGAAGAGGAAGCTCAGATTCAATGTGCATTCCATGAACATGGGTTTACAAAACAACAACCCAGTATAATTGCTGTCATTGAAATATATGATGTAGGCACAATTATTTATCAGTCAAGCTTTTCTCCCCTGGGTGTTGGTGTCGAAGGCTTCCAGGGTTTACCACTTTATCACCAAAAACCCTGAAAATGCTGGACATGATACATCCTACATGTGAATGAATGTAAAACACGTTGGAAACTACTGATGAGCATTTGCATTTGCCATGTTGCTACTTAGGTGAGATGAACTGAATGTACATGTGTGTCCTGACAGATTTAATATACTGCCTGTAGACGGATGGACTACAGGTATTAATAGTATGTACGTTTCTGGATATCTACATCCGACATATTATTACAGCATTAATGACATTGCATTTCATACACAGCTACGTACATGTCTTTGCCAGTGAAATGTATATACTGGGTATGTGCAAAGTTGAAACACATTTTCCCAAATGCATACATTCTCCTATTCAATAACACAGTAGTCATCTCTCATGTAATTACAGACCAATTGCATATAAGCCCTCAATAGAAAAATCTCTCAGTAGCTGATTTTTTAATTCAATTTCTCGGTTATATGAAAGAATGTTTTTTGTCCTCTCTTGCTAAATCTCGCCATACCTCCTCATGGATTCTCACCAGTAAACTTTTATCTTCACAGCTCACAGATGACCATGATGAATACCTGTGTTCTCTTAGGCGTCTCATCTGCAGTGAGTGCTACTGAATGTGCCAAACTATTAACCTTTCTCTTTTCATTTCTCTTTTATTGATCAACAATTCCAAACACTGCATTTTGAGTGGGGATTCTCAGTTGAAGCTGCCGCCTCCTTCCACACTGCGATAGCTGAGCTGAATGACAGTGGTCATTTTGTGGTGTCTCATGGAGTGTACTTTACAGCAGGCCTAAACAGTTTAAACACACTGTCCACAGCTTCCATAGCGACACACTGCACACTCTCACAGAGTCTGGATGCCACAGGTCACAGGTTGTATCACGCAAGTCATTTCTCCTTCGAAGGGAAAGATGCACCCACCTCTTCTTCACCTGGCTGGCACCTATCCCAGAATTCCTCCTCCCTGCTCCAGAGGCCAGCCCCGCCTGCTTTTGTCACATGCTCTGCCCCACACAGGTGTTGGGGGTTGCACACACTGAGCGGGTTCTCTGACTAACGTTGCAGGCATTACGGAGCCCTGGACAGGCGTGAGTATCACAGGTCCCGGTCCGCGGACCAGCGCCCCGCTCTGGAGCGCCCCAGCACCTCCCGCTCCCGGTCCACGGAGCGCCCGGACTCCAACCTCATGAGGTCCATGCCGTCCCTACCGGCCGGAAGATCCGCCCCTCCCTCACCCGCCTTAACGAGGTGACCTGGATGAATCGCAAGCAGCCCGACGAATTCAAACCCCCCCCACCCCACCCCTTCCGCCGCTCCTCCTGCTCCTCCCCCCTTGCACTGCTTACTCCCACTCCCTGCCAAACTCACCATTTTATTTTCTCCAGAGGTGACCGTGCTGCATTTTTCTCCATCTTAGACTAGACATGTAGAGGTGTTAGATACTAACTCTTCCTCTTTTTTGTTATTATAGACACACTACTTATATTCCAAGCGAATATAATGGTGTGGGGCTGCCATCGTACTTTCTTTACTAACATTACTCGGTGTTTAATGGCATCTTTTTTCCCATGTTGATTTCCTTCTTTTCTGGTGGGCCATCAGGCGCTAGGCCGTGTAGTGTCGCCCCCTGCATCCGCGCACTCATGGCTGCTGTCACTCTCTCCTCGCAGCCCCGGCGAGTCGACCACCAGCGCTTCTCACGCCCGGCGCCGCTCCAGCCGCGGGCCCTCATAACGCCTTTCACTGCTGGTGTGATGAGGTGTTTGATGTTTGACCAGATCATGTGCCAAATGCGTGACCATTGTTTCGCTCATTCACTGCTCTCCCACTGCAGCTCCTCCTCATCCTCCACTGGTAGAAAAGTGTTTACCTAGAGGCTGAAGGGGCCCAAGAAGCAGTCTACCAAACAGTCTACCTCCTTACTGTGTGAATCTGAATCAACTCTGTCACTATGAAGGCGCAGTGAAGGTTATGGTCTAGCTCATACACAGTGGTTGTGGTAATATGCTCATACATACACTGACATACACAAACACTACATATTTACTGAATGAATTTTGCTGACACATTTGTTAGCCTTGTTATTTACAGTGTCTGGACTTCAAATGTGGAATTTATTTGCATTTTTTCCCTGAAAGACACGCAAAACACGATGTGATGAACTCAAGATTAAAGCTGAAAATACGATGCATTGGTTATTATCAAGATGTCCTTGCTTTTTGGTCAGTGTTAGAGGTGATCAGTATTAGAGGTGGTCCTGAGTCAGTCAGGATTTACCAGGCAAAATGAAACTGGAGACTGTTGAAGGCAAGGCTATGCTGTTCACCACTGCTTTGAGTTACACAGAACACCTATTTTTACTGGGAGTCATGAGCACTCCCTGAGGGAGACATGAGCACTCCCAAGAGGACAGAGACTCCTTCATTCCACTGCTGTACTGTATGTGTGAGACTTGCACATACATGCTTAAGTATTTGCAATTGTGTACACTACCTGTGGATACATGCTGCATTATCAAACTTTTATCACTTTTGCAGTTTTGTATGATTCCATTACAACTATATTGTGTATATATATATATATATATATATATATTTACTGTATACACACATTTTTCAGCATCTCACATCTCACTTTATTAACAGAAAGCATTACATTTCAGGCAATATTTTTTGAAAGAAATGTTTGAGGGGCTTACCATTTTGCCTATTACATTTGCCACTTAGCAAATCAGCTTTAACACTTCAAGCATTACAACAACGTAATCATCATTCATCAAAACTATATTATTAATGTAAAATTACATTTTATTTATTTATTTTGAATGTGTAGACACAGATGGATGCTGCACATTTATAGAGGAAATATGGGATGTAATATGTGCACCGTGTTTAGGTTAGTCAGCTAAATAGACAGTGCTTGCATGACTAAGTAATTTTTAGTGTTTTGTCAAGTGCTGATGAGAATGTTTTCCCAAATCTTGTATTTTAGCTGATAGTGATTGCTATTTGCAGTGTTTTCTTTGTAATTGTTGACTAAAACTGAAAACATTGATTTTGGTACACTTGTATAGGTATTTCTATTCTAAGGAGACATCTGTGTCATTCCCTGCACTTGTGTAAAGACCATTTTGACACAATTTGAAAAAAAAATCTGTGTTTAGACTGACAGTAATCTTCTATTGTGGATGCAGTTTTGTCAAATGCTTTTAGCCTTGTCCTCAAGTGCTTATTTGAACATCTGTAGAGCAGGGACTCAGAGCACCATCAACTCTGGTTTCCATGGAAACAGGCATCAGATAGCATTCTGGGACACAGTCTGTATCATGCTGCAGAGAGCCCAAAGTGAATGGTAAAGTGAATATTAAATATAGCAGAGAGACACCAGAGTTCAGAACTCCGGGAGGATGTGGTTCTCAGACAACAGATTTGTGGTCATGCAATCACTGTTTAAATTACTTCCTGGAACATTCATGGACAAATCTGCCATTTTTTTCCATCTACAAGTTTTGCTACTCAGAAAGCCATATTGCACAAGAATGAGAATGAGAGCATGATACTCATGTATGTGAACTGGCATACATACATGTGATTAATACAGTACGTTTTGGAGGAACGTGTATCAACCTTTCATTTTTGCCCTCATGAAGAGAGAGTGGTTATGCCTGTACTTGACTCTCAGTGCCAGTGAAGTTGTGTTTCTGCTGTATCTGTCTCACATTTTGACATCTGGTTGCTGACCATCTTCTCTACTAACAGAAAAGCACTGGTGAAGAACAATTAAGGGAAGCAGAAGGAAATTTTAGACCCCCCTCTGCCCCCTGCCCAGGGCCTCCGAACTGACCCTTTTTGCATCTGGCCCATCCCAACATGTGCTACTTTGTGTCCCGTAGGGCGCACCCACGCAGCGGATCAGTCCAAACCAGCCCCGCCAGTACCCCCATGTCAAACCGGAGAGGACGGCAGCTACCGCAGCTCCCCCCAAAGGGAACAATGGACAGAAGTAAGTCATTGGTTCATTTCGGAGAGGATTCTGATCTCCACCTGGTGACCGCAATGGGTCACGTGCACCCTCAACAAGACCTGAATGGTGAAAAACACAGAGCATACAGGTTTACAGATGCACCATTGGTCAAGACGGCAAACAAAATATCTGCATATAAAGATGTGTGTGTCTGACTGTGGTGTTGTTTTAAAAAGTGGATCTCTTTCCCATTGCAATCAATGCACTGTTTCCCACCGTTCTCGTGTCATCACGTCTGGCCACAGTGATTTAAAACAGTAAGTGAAAGCGAGTTAATGTAAGAGAGACTGGTTTTTGTGTGGCCTGCACACAAATAGGAGGTACTGGATCTGAATATACACGCAACACGGTGTTTTTTAAATATTCTCTTTATTTTCAATGGTCTGCCTTCGGGGGATTTATTTTCTGGAGTGGCAAAAAAGTCCATTGAAAATACGGTTAAATATGTTTGATGTGACGATTATTTTTTAACATGTCTGCCCGGTTCCTTTTCCCAACTCCTCCGCAGAAGATGGAGAAGAAGGAACAGAGCCTTACCAAGGTCTGTAGCCACCAGTCCGGGTTTGGTTTCGCAGAGGGGGTCCCGAGTGGGGCCACCCCAGCGAGAGTAAACTCGCCCGCAATGGCCGTCGGCTGGTTTCACAGTGCCGTGGCTCCGTGAAACTAGGCCGAGCCCGTTGCGGGCCTGTCCACCATTTGTGGTTTGGGTCGTGTGTGCTGTAGCTCTGTTGGGGTTTCAGTATCGTGTCGGTGTTGTGTTCCGGTGCCGTCCGAACGTAGTCTTCTGTTTATCGTTTAATTTTGTTTGCTTCTAGCAGTTTGTGCAAGCACGCCAGTCCCGTAGCTTCAGAACATAGCAGTGGTCCGCGTTTCTATCGTTGCCCATTTTACAGTAATTTAGTGATTGCCCTGGCCTTTAGCAACACTGTCTGGGTGAAATACTTGTGGAGATTTCAGCAGTGACGGTCCGCATCTCCGCCAAGCTGGAATCACACACTTTGTGAAGGCCACAGCTGACTTAGGTGTATTCATATTCCACAGAGGGCATGTTGCCACCTCTTGTGGTAGACGCGTAAATAATGCATATGGAGAAAGGTGGAGGGGGGCTAATATTGAATTTATGAATAATGAATCCTCAATAACAATCCAACCTCCTTTCAATCTGACAATCCTTTTCCCCCCGGATGTCCTCAGATATGATGTCTGTCTTCCACTGCAGTGAGACAGCAGCTCTGTTCAGAGAGGGGTACTAGACTGAACAGAGCGTTCAGAATTACGTATGACATTTTGCCTCTGGTCTGGCCAGTCACTTAGATTGTATGTTTGTGTAGCTATCATGACCAGGACATCTGCGAATCTCATCCATCATTTTATGGAGCGAAAGCCTTTAACCTCTATAACCGCTTTTGAAATGTCACACTGTATGTTCAGTCTGATAAGGAATTACAGTAAAAGGTGTATTTCTCCTTAGTGGGTTCTGAAACCAGGTGGTAGAAAGAACCCACAGTAAGGGTCTTCTGCTTACTGATTTTACTTCTCCAGAGCGTGTTAGTCTTTATTCATTTTTTAAAAAAGGTTGATCTTTTTTAAAACTTACCTTGTGTGTATGTGGGGGGTGGGGGGGGGGGGGGGGGGGGGGGGGCGGGTATGCAAACTTTTGGTCTGTTGATAGATTGAAAAAAAAAGATCAAACCTTTATGTGCCTATCTGCTTGCATGGGTTTAACCTCAGAAAAACCCTGCTTCTTATAAGGAAGACTGTCATGTAAAAAAGCGTTGGTGAAGCTCTTCTTCTGTGGAGCCAAGGCAGTGAAAGAACAGAGTAGGTCTGCAGTGATTGGTGGGAGCAGTAGCAGGGGGGTGAGGGTGGGGGGGACCCACGGTCTGCTGAAAAACTTGTCAAAGCACTCACCCAGCTCTTTCATCATTGTCAAAGGCCATGAATGCTCTCCCTGTCACTTCCAAACCCTACCTCCCTGTAGAGAATGAGGCATTGCTGTGGACTGCCTGTGGGGGTTTAACGCAGTTAAAGAACACAAACCGTCTCTTTCAGTTTGGTAGTGTCCCGGCCCCACTACACAAGGCGGGCAGGGCCGCTGTCTAACAAGAGATTGCTTCACATTTAGGGTTTAGAGTATAGCTAATTAGTGCTTGAAATTGATTATTTGCATTCAGGAACAAGTCAATAGGTTGTCAAAAAATGAAAGTGTTTACTTGGAGGTATCATGTCACTCCCACAATGCTTAGTGTCAGCCAAAGTCTTTATCTGGGATTTGTAGAGCTTCTCTAGCTCCCTTTGAACAGTGTAGTCTAAGGGTAAAGTGTCGTTCAGAATGTACGCTAAAGCCTAGTCTGGGTGATGTGACTAGGCTTTATATAGCCCCAACCCCTTGTGCTGGACCGGATGTGTTGACATTGGCTGGACCAGGTTGGCTAGGAGCATGGAGAGATCTCATTGGCCCATCTGAATGTGATCCTCATTTTGAGGCTAATCAGAAAGAGGATTGCAGGGGGCACTGACAGGCTTTCTCCTGGATCTCCAACCCCAGGCTTGTGGCTTTGAAACACTGTTATTTACAAATCCCAAGTACCCTGCTGCTTTGCAGTGAAAAGAGTGAGGATTGTTTAAAAAAAAAGAAGATCAGAAAAAGGCAGGTAAACATGAAAATCTTGTGAAATAGCTGCTTGTTTTCCCCCACAAAGAAAAATTTTAGTCACTGTTGCTCTGTATGTACATTCCATCACCGTTTAGTGGAAAGCAAGGTGAAAACTAAGTCACTTTACTTCCCATTGACTGTAAAATTATTTGAAATATGATACTGTAGCAGCACATGCAATTGTAGTGACTGTTTGTTCCTCTTATGCCATCTGTCCAATCTTCGCTGCAATGTGTTTGTGACCATCCACTACATTCCCACCTCTGACCACGCCCCCCAGAAGAAGCAGGGGTGGAGCTTGAACCCCCTGGACCCCCCTGCCTACCGGCTTCTGAGGCTGAGCCAGGTGTGTCTCTCAGGGTGGGCGGAACCACCTGACCCTCCCCTTTGCCCCTCCCCCCAATCTGCTGGAAACTCCAAAAATGTGGAACTTCAAACTTGGCACATTTCTGGGATTGTTGCATTTAGCATATAGTCACAACCAAAAATTACAAAATAAAAGAAAAAAGAGATTGATGACTTATTTACAGGGTCAGGCGGTGTAGCGGGTGCATTAGAATTCTCTCTTACTTGACTGAATACTTGTAGCATAAGTATTAAGAATTAAACACTCAACAGAGATTTCAGTGTATTTCATGTAAGGTTGCTTCTTTGTCAGTTACTGTAATACTTTAAAGTATTTAAGTTATTTTTCAGGATGTCAGTACAAGAAACTACCAGAAGTCATTTCATTTAGTATATGAAACTGACTTGCAAGACATACCTTCTCACTCAGATGTTTGGTTAATTGCAAAGAGTGCATAGCAAAGGCTGTGTACAGTCACTTGGGGTTTATGTCTCTCCCGAAGGTTTATCACTGAATGACTGATTTAAAAGGACCAAAAAGAGAGGAAAGCATACATTTTTACTGCAGTGCTGTGTTTCTGCAGCAGGGAAACAGTAGGGATCAAAAGAAGTCAGAACTGACAGAAACCCTGAGCAAGTGAAAAGATGTCACTTTTTATAAAGTACACATGAGCGCATGCAGCACAGCAGTGTGCAAACTCCCCTGCTGGTAACTTTTAAACATGGCTGATCCATGGCAGTCCTGTTTGATTTGCACACAGGCAGGAAGAGTTAATGCAGATTTGTAGAGCAATACAAACACTCGCACATCCTCACACACATACACGCATGTACGCACCTTCACACTAACACAAACACACATACACACACACAGGTACACTACAGACACACACACACACACACCCACGCACCTCCACGCACCGCCCTGGCATGGCTGCTAAGGACTCTGAGCAGCATCCAGGCACCGTTGGCAGAGGCAGGAGTTTCCAGCAGGTCTCAGTCCCTCCTCCTCCATCCGGCTGTGTGCTGTGTCCATGCTCCTGCGTGTCTCTCGCATGACTGGTGCGGTTCGGCAGCCAGCTCCACCTACCCCACGCAGCACACGCAGCACTGAGTCTGCGGGAGTCAGCAGAACTTCCCTCAGTCCAGCTGTTTTCCTGTGTGCTGTGAGCAGTTCAGCCGAGCGCAAAGAAATCACTGCACAGAGGCTTTTTATTTTGTTTTATGTGTTTGTTTGATTTTAGTTTGTGATTAATTTGTTGTGTAACACTGTTGTCTGTTGCGATTGGAACAATATCGTGAAATGCCCATTGGGGGTTTCATCAAGAAGACAAACAGCATTTGCTTCACGTTGTAGAGTCCCCATTTCAGCTTCAGAAAACTCCTTCTGAGGTTTTTTCTATCCTGCAAATTCTACCCTTTGATTTTAATCAGTAATATTGTATACCTTTGTTGTGCTAAAGTGTGACCTACATCAGTCAGTGTTTGTATGTGTGTATATGCCTATATGCATATGTGTGGGTGTGTGTACATGCATGCATACATATGTGTGTGTGTTTTGTGTGTGGGTGTGCATGCACGTGTGTGTCCTTTTGCCCCTCCAGTCCTGCCTGTTCCATCCTCTCATTTTCTCCCCTGTCTGTCTCTGAACGGCATTAAGAATGTGAGGAGAAGCCTCAAGGCCCGCCGGTTAATGGGAGAAAAGGCAAGTGGACCTGTTCCTTCAGTGCGGTTGGTGTAGAGGCGTCCTGCATGCTGCTTTCAGTGGTAGTCTCAGTAGCCGGTAGTGCCGCGCTCTATGTGTTTTTCCCACACACAGAGCTGACCTCTGCGTGAACCACTCCCTCTCTGTCGCTTCCTTTTCAACGTAATAAAAAAAACGGAGACAAGGCTTATTAGGTGCAGTGCTCTTGCTTTGTGCAGATAATCTGAGAAGTCAAAGTTTGGAGTCCTGGGATGAAAGCAAGGCTTATCTTTCACAGAATCCCATCACACTGAACTTTGCTCATCATCCCCGTCACAATCCTGTCACGTTGAACTTCAGTCATAATCCTGTCACATTGAACTCAGGTCCCTCTGCACTGAGTTCTGGTCACAGCCCCCACAGCCCTCATTTAATGAGCAATGTGATTATTCTACATTGATGATCCCAAACACAGCAAGTGCTATCTTTAATTTAGGTCTATTATACTGGGAGAAAATTGCAGTACGGTGAGATATCAACATGTTAAGGAAAATGGTAACCTTTAATTGTTTCTTAAATCATGCTCCTCTACTTGCCAGAAATATGAGATGATTAGCTGTCATTATCTGAAGCTTTAGTTTTAAGTACGGCAAAATTATTAGTGTGGTGGATGTAAAAGTAATGACAATCAGTTGCAGTGCTCATGCAGCCTCTGTTTGTGTATGCTGTGTCCAAATACTCCCATAAATATCATAACATTTATCAAATAACATAAGTTTGATCCCCAATTATGTTTGCAAGGGGTAAAAATTTTTGGGGTTTTTTTTTTTTGGAAGGATGGGTCAGGTGGTCAGAAGGCATGCAATGTGCAATAGTTTTTTTGCTGAGCATAGAAAAAACATTTGCAGTTCTTCACCAGCAGATGGAGCAAAACCCATTATATTTGGAAAGAGCTGCACTTCACAGAAATGCTGAGGCGGATGAGGAGTGTCTTGTTTCTTGGCTTCTGAAAAGAAGGAAGCCCACTGTGTCTAATGTCCACTGCTGATGTATGCTGATAATCAGTATTACAGACAGGTCTGGGAATCAGTGAATGCCAGGAAATGAAAACATAGAGAATTTAATAATGTCTTTCTGACTTATTTTCCTGCAGACTCAAAAGTCTAACCAATCATGGGCTAAATCAGTTTGCCTTTATTTGGAAAGTAAAAAAAAATAAAAAATAATTTATTCATGCAACAGCATGTGACATTACAAACTCACATTAATGATGAGCAGGATGATACTGATGAAATCAAATGTATTTGACTGTAATAAAACAACAGCACAAACTTTAAGCATCAAGATATGGGATTCTTAAAGAAACAATCCTTGTGCATCCCTTCAAGCATGAATCCCCACTGACAGCTGGTAACGACTGTAACCTCACTCATTCTGGGGAAAAGTGAAAGAACGTGGTGATTCATGTGAGAAGCGGTGTGCGAGAGTCATTTCTTTTTCTTTTGTTTTTCCTCTCTCATGCACCTGCATGAGACATTTTGTGTGTGTGTGTGTGTGTGTAAATGTAATCTTGTAGATAGATCTGTTATATCAAATATGGGATTTTTTGTGCTACATTAAATAAGAGGCCTGGATATCTATCCTCTTCCATCTTGTTCTCTCCCACCACTGTAGATTAATCTGAGCAGTCTGTATTACAGAGGAAATGTGTATTCAGTAATGGTCAAGCAGAATAAGAAGGCCTGACAGTAAGAGAACAACATCATGGTATTGTGAGGCCTGCAGAAAGTCATGCCTTCAATGGTATGACCGTCTGCCCATGTCAGTGCAGCATGATCAATGCTGGAGATTAATTCCCCTCTGCCCTTTAGAGAAGAGACACCCGTGAGCATTCTGCCAACGTGAGCTCAGTCTCTTCTTCCCTGAGAACTGAAATCATAAGCATTCTTCTTATTCATGCTGATGGTGAGGTTGAATTTGGGCAACAGAACAGGTGGCATTTTGTCACCGTGAAATGTAAGCTGACAGAGGTTACGTAAGACTGGTTGTGAGGAAGAGATGAAGTCACTGACAGGCGTTTGACAGGACATGGTCTCACCGGGAGAAGCCTTGCGTGTGGTGACTCGTTAGGGCCCTCTGCAAGCTTTTGAGCAGTAAACGGGTGGGGCGAAAACGATAAGTGAAGCATCTGAAGACAGGACGCCGGAGAGGAGGCTGCTTCTCTCCTGAGAGTAAATGCGACCTGTGTGTGCTCTCTCTCCCTCTGGTTTGCACTAGAAGTGACGTGGGAGGACCAGCAGAAAAAGGTCAATGGTACAGTAACTGACGGCAAGACGCGACAGGACCCCTCCCCCTCTGAGCAAGGTTTGTGCAGGTTTGAAAGAGTGCCACTCTGTGTAGCATGGGGCCCACCAGGAGGCTGAATGGAAAGCTCCAGGCAGCCATACAGGGGACCCATGCGCTATAGTTAGACCTGCTGTCTGCTGCTCTCTCTGCTTTAGAATCTCTTTCTCCCTGGGACCTGCAGGGTAGCATTGTGGGTTCAGACCTGTGCTGAAGAACAGTAGGTGGCTTTATAGAAACAACTCTTCCCAGCTGACGTGGCCAGTAAAGGGTTAATACCAAAGGGTCCATTGCGTGGCCAATCGAGAAGGGAGAACTTGTTTTACAGATCTGCTGTATGTATGTATGACATTGCCTTATATTTCTGTATGCAGCAGAATACCCGAATGCAGAGAGTTTGTATTAGGATTCACATAATGATCCTTTTGTAGACTTGTCCCCTCCCTCCATGTTGGATTGCAAACTCTAGGATCATACTTTCCATATAACTTGCTATTCCCACAACATAAGGTACAAAAAGACAATTTGAAAATGACACAAATTTGATGTCTTTCAGCATAAAGGAATAAGTGGCCAAAGGGTTGAAATAGCAATAGATTTCCAGCATCACTGAAGCACAACCATCCCATGATTTTGAAATGTGGTAGAAGTATATGCTTTGTACATGTACATATTTGGGGAGCTGAGGATGACATCTGTCTGCCTGGGAAGAGTTCAAGTGTATGAATGCATCTGTAGTTGTTTCTGTTGTTTTCCCATCACTAGTAGATTCCCAATCTGATAGAAGCTTTTTCTTTTCTCTTAACTAGAGTAGTCTTCATGTGTGTTGCAGAGTGCCTAGAACCCTCGCTGAATTAGCATGTTTTTTTCTGAACCCCCACCCCCCCTTTGGTGTTTCCATGGTAACAAGCACATCACTCTGTTTTTCAAGTTTAAGGTTATGCGCTTGTGTAGCTGGCAGAGAAGTTAAAGTAGCTGTTTTCAAATGCAGGCCCATCACCAGAGAGCTAGCATACCCATACATGCACCTACACATGTATCTCGCGCTGTGAGGAAGCCTCAGACACACTTAGAGCATCAGTTGGTGTTAGATGCCCATGAACCACAACCATCGTGTTGTTTGAAAAACAAGGGAAGAGCCAAGTGGTGCATGGAATGGACAAAACTGATGTGTCCTCTTTATGTGTACGCTGGATGCCTTTGGTTTTTGCAGATGGCTCGTCAAGGCAGGTGAGTGCCATGTGCGCAGGCGACAGTTCGGTCACAGAAGCCAAGTTGGCACGCTCACTTACTGAGCACTTGGCCTTGGCACTCACCTGCCCCAGGAGTCATCACTTCAGCCTGGTGTGTCACTCCAGTGTTTACCTTTTAAAGCCTACTTGGCACTGTTGATGTACAGCAGCTCAATAAAGGGAGCGGCACCTTGTTTATTATAAATGCGCTTCACTCCCTCGCACAGGGGCAGACTTCAGTTTTAATGAAGCTTTAGCATCACACACTCTCTCCAAGGGACTTTTCTCAGCACATTTTAATGGCAGCCAAAATTGGAGCTGAAGTTACAAAGCCTTCTTCGTGCCAGACAGCGCAGGCGTTTCAGCGGGGAAGTGGCGGGCCCTGTGCACGGCCCTCTGTTACTCGTTGGGGGACGCGGGTTCGAAAAATAATAAATGGAGTCATGACAGTTTGATCGAGGCTCGGGGAGTATTTAAATGGAACGGATGCTGGCCGTGGAGGTACCTTTCACCAAAGTGGAAAGAAAAGTGCCGCTCACGTCATTCTGCGGGTCTGACGTCATGGCGCGTCGCCCGCTGCGCGCATTTGCACCCACATACTCTCAGAGGCAAGGTTCAAGGGGATGCGATTGTGCCACAAGCCGGGGGGATCGAACATCCTGCAAGGCGCCAGCTATTGTTAGCAGCAAACACAATATGTTCCCGAACGCTGTAATTTCAGACACCAAACCAAGTCTTAGAGCCCCAGATACTCGTTATATAATAGCAGGTTTCATTGATTGCCAAAGCCTGAGTGCTTTGCCTTGAACCGGAGCGCAGCATTATTATAGAGTGCAATTTATAAAAACCAAGACAGTCAGGATAGATCTGGATGCTTTCTGTCTTCCATAGCTGACTTGTGCAGAGGGCTTTGTGCAGAGACCTAATACATGTGTGTGCTGGTGGGCCCAATTGTTCAAATGTATTTCCTGTAAAACTGGCATGCTGCCATTTTTATCAATGGGGGCATCCAATAAAGAAGCTGGCACATTGTTGGCACATTGCTTTAAATGCATACATGGTTGAACAGGGTCCCATTTTACTGCCGTAGTAGGAATAAAAAAATTGCAAAGGCTGCTACTGTAGCTGTGATCCTGATATCCTGTTTCAGTTATGAGAATGCAATACACTCCGCTTCGGGGAGGTTCTGAGAAGCCAAGAGCTGGGAGGGAGTGCATTTTGATCACCTCATATATGAGTGCGTTTTTTAAAGGACGTGCAGTAGACTACACAAAAGAGGCATGCACAGCAAAGAAGTTGCATGTTTCCGCATCTTTTAGACCGCAACGTCAAAACTGAGCAAAAAAGTTAACATAATGTGATCAAAGCAGACCGAAGCAGATGGCTCATCTTCTGTTTTATTCATACACCAGTTAAATGATTTAAGTAAATGAGGCCGTAGCACAGCCAGATGCAAATGAATCTTTAAGCACGTTATGAATTAAGAGCCTCCAATCAAGGCTTTATTCAGCATGGCAAATCAGCCATTTTGAGTATGTCACAAGGAATCTGTGGCCTAGAACAGGCCCTTAGAGGACAATGCTACAAAACAGGGGTGGGTAACGTGGCCTTTTGCTTATATTAAGAGGGCCTTTCAACCTCCTAATTAAGACCCCCTCAGATCTCAGCACTGATGGTGTCTTATTGGAATTATCTTGTCTCTGAAACCACACATGTGCCAGAAGAGGCCCAACACGCAAGATCAAAAGACACCTCCGTGTATGATTAATGACACTGAGATGAAGGAGTAGTTGATCATTGGAAAGAAAGGGGAAAATAACGCAGCTTTTTTTCTCCGAAGCTGCTGTGAATATGAAAACAAGGAAATTGTTTAATTAGAAGTGACTGGGGAGCGGAGGACTGACCTCATATTTCTTACATAACGTGCTGGACCTATACTGTACCGTGTGCATTGAAGCAAGAAATTCTCTTCCTTCCGTTCAGGCTGCCCTTGTGCCAGTGCTTCGTCTATCTGCATATCTCTCTAGTGCTCGTCACTGCATCTCTCAAAGCTTTTCCTCTCGTTTTACAGGCTGTTTCTCCACAGCTCTTTCTCCCCCACAGTAGCATTAAGAGCCCTCCTTCTTCTCCGTAGGTCTGCTATCCGATTCACGTTCCCTCCCATTAACTTCTCTTTGGTGTTTCAGCTCTCCTTCCTCTATAGCCCACAGTAACTCCCTTTGACCACCTCTGCCAATACCAAAAAGTCTCTCCTGCAGTCTGTTATCCCCTCTTTCTGTCTCTCTCTCTGTATATATCTCTTTTTCTTGTTCCACTGTGTCTGTGTCTCATTGTGATTTGTGTCCTCCTGTGCGATGTCTCCTCTTTTGGTTTCAATTTCTGTCGTTTGGCGCCATCCTGTGTCCCCCTTCCCCTTCCCCCCACCCCCTTCTCCGGCCCCACTTTGGTGTCACCTCTCGCCCTCCTCTCACGTCCCTCTCCTTTGTTTGTGTCTGTTCATTTTGTGATGTGACCCCCAGAAGATACGGACTCAACCCGCTGGAAGAACTCAGGTCTGTCCCTTCTTCTTCTTCCTCTTCTTCTTCTTCTTCTTCTTCTTCTTCTCCTTCATCTTCTTCTTCTCTATCTCCTCTTCTTCCTCCTCCTCCTTCTCTCTCTGCTTCTCCTCCTCTTCCTCATCCTCCTTCTCTCTCTCATTCATTCCCATCCTGCCTCTCCTGTCGGTACCTATGGCTTCCCTGGAGCTGCTCTGGTTCCTCTTCCTTTCACACGCACACCTTCTGCCAGCATCTGCGCACGCCTCGCTTATGCGTGTGGCAACATTGCACAGACAGCGTCATTTTAGGAGCATTTCCCCATACTCGTACGTCCACCTCAGCTACAAGATTTTGCCTAGAACCTCAATGGCAGAAAATAACAAAAAAACCTGAAAAAAGTGGAAAATGTCTCGCATTGTCTGGGAGTGTAATGACAGGGATTGCTGTTCACCATCTGCACATTGCTTCGCTAATTCATTGTCACTGCCCTGTGCGTTACCCATTCATCCTCGATGTCTCATTTTAAAAAGAAGCCGTCCTTCACTGCAACAGAAGTTGTATTGACGAAAAGATCCAGCGGAGACTGGTTTGAATGTGCAGCTATTTTTATTTAGCAGACGCAATTAAAATGGCATTGAGCAAATCTGATTTGTGCATGTTCCAGCGTCAGCTGCTCTGATTATTAATGTTGAACCCGGGGCATAACGTGTCTGTTTTTTTAGTGCAAACTACTTACTGTAATGTCTCAGTGCTACAGAGGCTTTCGGCTGTTTTGGCCAAAGTTTTGGCCATTTAACCTTTTTCCTCAAATAATGTTTTTTTGGGCCATGTTTCTTCCCTGATATTGTTAACCTTGGAAGCTTAAATGTTGAAAATGTATTGATGGATTGATTACAGCTATTCTTTTAAAACAACAGCATTCAGAATTAGTGTTTGAGTGTGGGGCTGTGGCTGCTTCTAGCAGTGTCAGAGAATAATTCAAAAACCCATCATCTAAACGGAAAAGCTGCTAAAACTCGTTCTCTCAGAATGCCCTCCCAGGTAAACTCTTTTAACAAAGCACTGTTCAGTATGTTGTAAAATCACGCTCACACAAGAAAAAGGTGTGGAAAAGTGATGGAAAAGTGGGCTATTTCTGATGTTTTTACATTAGCCCCACACAGACAAAATGTAATAACTTCTTTCAGTTTTGATTTAGTGCAGTGTCGTGCCACAACAGGACAACAGCTGATCACAATTGTCTCTGAAGCTTCCACATGCTCTCGGTGGTGGGCAGGACAGAGAGAAATGTGACTGCAGTGATGTCATCCATCATGTCCCATGACCCCCCTCCCCATGTGTTCCTAACAATGTGTCATTGCCCATGTCTCTTCTGCAGTCATTCATTCACTCTTCTGTTGTTGTGTTTTGTTCTTTTTCTTCCTCTCATTGTTTGTGTGTGTGTGTGTGTGTGTGTGTGTGTGTGCGCGCATACACGCATGTTTCGCCTCCACCACCACCATCTTAAACATAAAAAGTAGAGAGGGAGGAGCCTGTTCCTGAGAATGGAGATGCAGGTAGGCAGCCCAAGCCCCGCCCCCTCTCCTTCCTCCCACTCTGGATCATGCTTGTATGCCGGATAGCCGGCACGTTCCTTTTGGCTCATGTGATGCCCCATGTTATTCCCCGTGTGCCAGGCTCATTGTGTGCTGGGAACCATGCCCACCAGAGGGACACAGCACACACAGCAATGGACCAACATGAACTGAAGGGAAAAATAACAGTTATGTAAATCTTGGGCTGGGGAATGAGAAATACATTACGCACGCAAAATCTCATCAATTTGAAAGTAGCAACTGAAAGCAATAAATGAGAAGTGAACGAGAAATGAAACCTTTGGGAGTCTTGAACTCCTGGTTTCTGATGATAATAGTGCAGATGTTGCAGACTCAAAGCAGAATATTCAGCATGGGTGTATGGAGTGTATAATGGAAGGAGACAGTTGGGAGCAGTTTTTTGATGCTGCGTTTGATCTGGTACTGCATGAAGTTGTGAGGGGGTGTGCATGCTTGCAGCACACACAGAGTAAAGCTAAAAGTGCTCAATGCACTTGGACATGAAACTGCAGGGTGTCTGAATCACACTGAAGGGTGCCCCTTTTGTATATAGATTACATTTTGGTGAAAGTTTGTTTCACATGTTTTTAGAGAACAAAGGGTGTGGGATAAGATGTGCACAAGATTTCTAGCTTGTAAGGATACATATTCAAGTAGAAGATGTAAAATCTTTGAAGACCGTTAAAGAAAGGTTCTACTTCATCACAGATGAATAAATAAATAATTCTTTATTTAATCTTTGTCAGTTTTTGCTGAACTTTACCTCCAAAGAGCTATTTCGATTGCCCCAACTGTTTCTGGAACTTGTTTCGTCAGGTCAAGATGCAGGAAGATCCCATTTCCATATTGACCAAATCATTGTTCTCATCTTCAGACGCTGAGTGTCTTCCATAGCTTTTTTTTTAGTGTTTTCATGCCTTGTCCAGGGGAAAAGGTTTTGTCTGAATACTGTACACATCCATTCTAATTCCGTGCCTGGGCTCTTCCACAGAGTGAATTCTCAGCAAAACACAGCTACTCCATCAATATTCAATACCATGCTGCATATGCCCCTTATTAAATTGGCCTTGTATAATTATAAGCTTTTTAAAAATGGGCTAGAGGTCAATTGATCTCTAAAGACTTCCTCTTATCCCTCAAACATTAAATTCGCTAAGCCCCGGATTTTCATTTTTTCCCCCGTTGCAAGACCCCAACAATTCAACTCAGAACTTGCTGATGTGGCCCCACAGTAGTGCTAGGCGGCATAAATTCTGACCTATGCTAGCAAGAAATGTGTAGCCCACGCCACCCGTATATTTCCTCAGGGATCACATGATAGCTTTAGGTACGTCAGCTGGAGGAATTTACAGTTGTGGCCTCACGCTACAGAAGTGAGGCGGGGCCGTGTTTGTGTCTCGAAAATCGCCAAGGTTGAATAAGCAAGCATGCAGGTTTGCAATCTCAAGGGAGGAAACACAACAGTGCGGGAAGAAATATGATGTGTCCGCAGCTGTGTTGGCGCCGCCATGGACAGCGGCTCAGGTACGCTGTACTGTCAGTGAGGTCAGAAGGCCTCGCCATCGTTCTTATAGTGAAGTGCACACTGCTCGAGGACTTAAATATGACAGATTGTACCTACGTACAATTACAATTGGACTGTGTTGTTATTACAGCTGACCCCTGACAGCTCTACAGTGTTTCCTTGTTAGTGTGAATCATAGCTTTCCCAATAATTGGAGAGTGTTGCTTAAAGCTATGTTGACATCAGTTTGATTTGGTGATGAATCGTCATTTGCTATTACTGAAAGGAAAAAAATTGCGTGCCATTTTAGGGAAGGGAGAAGATGTAATCTGAGTCACAAACACAAACGTCTCTGGTTTGTTTTGGCCCAGAGGGCCAGTCCAGGCCATGTCACATGGCTCATCCCAAAGCGCCTCCATCTCATCTCTTTTTTGTTTTTTTGGGGAAATGTGATTCACGAGCCTCTCCTGACCTCCAGCCCCTCTCCGCCCACAGGTGCTATGGACGTGGAGGAGCGCGCACGGCAGATGAAGCTGAAGATGAACAAGGGCAAGCTGGAGCAGGACCCCCAAGCCAAGGCAAGTGCCCCCCTCTCTAATCATAGCGAATGGTGGGGAGGCAGGCGAGGTCTGACCCCCTGCACCGTCATCTGCTTTGACTCCACAGGCCCCCTCTCTTGGTCAGTTTGCAACGCTGAAAAAAAGTCACTCCCTTGGATGTTACACAGGTGGAGGTTTTTGACAAGTTAGAAATGCCGGTGCAGATCTGGGCTGCTGTCGGGCAGGACTGCATCATGCAAATGCACATCTTAGGCAAATTATCATGTGGACATGACATAGACAGATGTAGAGGCACCTTCAGCCAAACACACAAACCTTGGTATAGTTTGTACCTTAGGAGGTTCCACAGGTTGTACCACAGGTTGTCAAAGCAGGCTATGCGTTTCCACAAAAGGAAATCAGAAATGCCTCTTGAATTATGCCCTGGTATTTTAATGAAATGGTGGAATTTTTGTGAAGAGCACATTGCTTTGGCCTGAAACCCAGAAAGCAAGTCTGATCCTGCAAGCAAAATGACTTAGTTTGTGCTTGGTACATGAAACCAAAGGCTTACACTGGTGTTCAGTTTTGCATGGTTTCTGTGTGTTTTTTTCTGAAACTTTAAGAACAAGTCTCTGGTTGGCTCTGCATGATAAATGTCTGCTTGAAGTGAAATTAGTGGTAGTTTCCAGAGAACAGCCCTTTAAACATCCCTTAACTTCCCTGACTGTGGTACACCATTGAAATATTTCCTTGGCAAAACCCAAAAAGTAGTCCAGTCATTGGATTATGGAATATCACATTTCCCTGTTCTTTGTTTGAGGGCTATAAAGGGATGGGCCAGAGATGAGCCAAAGTAGAGAGGCCATCTAACCAATTACCTGACCCTCACACTCAAGGATTTCACTTGCATACACCTCTGTCCAGATTGCGGAAGACAAACATCTGTTTACGGCAGCCAGAGCAAATGACCCCGAACACATTTTGCAGGTCTAAGGGGTTTCAGTGTGTGGTGGGGCTTGACAATGCCTTATAAGACAAAACGTTTACCCCTGTTTTCCTTTTAAGTACGTGGTATGAGGACCATCGCAAAAACAGACAAGCAATTCTTTAGGGGTTACATGCAGGTAAAAGTCTCTTGGTATATCTGCTTAAGCAGCAGCAGCAGCAGCAGCAGCATGAGAAATATTGTTTATAGAAATTATAATGCTCTCGGAGCGCCAAGACAACCTTTGTTCTGTAATCTCTTGTTCAGCAGAAGCAATTGATCTATTTTCCTTCCCCACTTTGCAGTAGCAAGAAAGAAGAAACATTCAGACCTAATACACGGCCAACCAGGGTCATTCCACGCAAATTTTCAGATTTTATAGACATTTTCTCTCTCACTTTTCAGCTCAATGAACTCAAAACATGAGCTAACCCATTTATCAGAGCCTCCTAATGTCCAGCAGACATTGCAATGGCGTGAGTTCATATTTCACCTCCAGAGTCAGTATGTGACATTGTGCTTTGCTGACACGTTTGGTTTCCTTATGCCATGTAACACTAAGAGTGGATTTAGAAAGGAATGGCATGTCTCTTGAAGGGTACATTCACTGGAATTTGGTCTTCTGTAAACAGCCAGTTGGAGGAAAGGTTGTGTGGCTATCAATGGAAGCAGAGCTGTGATTCTCTTTCCATCTCTGACACTCCATGTGATATTTATTGATGTGACAAATTTATTACATTTTTCTAATAAAAAAGCATGTGGGCTGAAAAATGTGTTGCATCAGAATTGAATTTCTGTTAGAATGAAATGGATGCACATGTAATAATAAAAAAGGATTCAGTTCAAAATTGCTTTCTTTTTTCCATTATATGCCTTAGTTTGCCCATGTGCGCTGTTGATGTTTTGCTCTGTTCTTTAGACAAAGCCCTTCTGTAGAACGGAGCCATTCTGCAGTTTTTCTTATTCCCAGAGGATTAGAATCACAAACTCCTGACAACTTCATCATTAATCCAGGAATTTGAACAATTCCACCGTTATCATTCCTGTCCTTGCACTTTGGAGGTCTCTGTTATGGTGTACGATAAAGTTGCTAGTCATATCAGTAGGGGGGGCTGAGGGAGATAGCTGTGAAGACTGCGAAGAAGCCAAGCTCTTCCCGGCAAATTAAATTCTCATATTTCACAAGAACATGTCACAAGTTACGAGATAGAGAACTGTTCCCTGGCTTCATTTCCTTTCCATAATGGCAGTTAAATTCAGCCTCCATGGCCGTTACGCATTGACTATCCAGTGCTACGCTGTTGGAGATTAAAAAGCCTAGGTACTCTGTCTTTCTCCTCCTGTTTATTAATGAGATCTCCAGTTATGGCATTCCCCAGTCACAGGGCTTCTGCTGGGTCAAGTTTCGGTCCATCAGTTTTAAAGAGGGTTTGTGCTTTGTCTCTGCAGCGGTCGGGCCGAGAACCCCAGCGTGGCTCGGACAATGTCTCCACCAAGTCGTCGGACAGCGATGTAAGCGACGTGTCCGCTGTGTCGAGGACCAGCAGTGCGTCTCGGTTCAGCAGCACGAGCTACATGTCTGTCCAGTCCGAGAGACCGCGGGGGAACCGCAGGATGAGGTGGGCACCTCCTTGCGGCCACCACTCCAGGCGTCATTCCCAGGGGACGGGCAAAATCACAGACACACATCCTCTGCATTGTCCAGACCTTTCCTCCCCAAAAATGCACTGGGCAGCCATATAAGGAAGGAAACGCCTTTTCTTAGTTGCGTTTGAACTTCCTGCTTTGGAGTGAGTTCAGGTTTGGCTCTGTCTGAGTGAGAAGTGAGCCAAATGTCTGAACTTTACTCGATGGAGGTTTGGCCCGCCCCACTGGAAATGCACTGTGGTGTTCAATAACAAAGGGTATGGATTCCTTTGCTTTGACAAAGGGAGAAATCCATCCACATGCTTACATTCTTACTTCTGTTGTGCTTAACATTGTTTCCTTTACATTTAAAGGCATTTTTTTCATTTTTCATTTACTTCTTGTTGTCAGCACCTTTGAAATGCATTTTTCTTTCTTCCTTTGCTCACAGTTTTAAGTCTTTTAATGGCTTTCCTTTCTGCTTTGCATGCCTCCATTCATGCTCACTGTGTAGCGTCTGCCAATTGAAAGGGGATTCTCGTGAGGGGGAGGAGCTTGTGGAGAGTGTTTTGCACAAGGTGGAGGAAGAGGAAGTGGCAGAGGAGAAGAGTGGGGGAGAGGGGGGAGGGGAGGGAGAGCAGACAGATGAAGGAGGCAAAGGAGAGGAGGAGGCGACGGAAGAAGGGCAGTTGCAGAGGAGGTTCTCAGAGACTGACGTCAGGTAAAAAATCCCACCAGTGCCCATCAAGAGTACATCCACAGTAGCTGTGCGCTGTTCTAGTGGTATAGTAGCTGCCAGTAGCTTCCTTCCCTTCTCAGACCGAATGCAGATTTTGTCCTATTTTGCCCAAGTCCTTACTGCAGTGTGTATCTTTTAAAACAGGGACATTTCAAACAGGATATTACTTGCAGATTTTTGGGCATAAGATCTGTTAGTACCTGGGCTTGTATTGAATCCTAAATGTTGATTTGATATGCCTGAATTATGTTATGACAAAAAGCAATTTCCCAGACAATCTCAGACTTTTGGAATAATAACACAGTCAGTTCTTTACTACCCTTTCATTTCCAGTGATGAACATCACATTTTAACTCTGAATTACAGATGAGATTTAAGTTACTTTGAAATCCTCTGTTCTAAATGTGATCCTCAACATATGCCAGTATATAGCCTGAGCACAAAGTAATGACAGCACTATTAGTAAAGGCGGTGTTGTTAAGGCCTGAATCTGCACCTTGCAATACTACCCAGTGCCACTGCAGTTTAGGTTTAGCATATGTCTCCTAAGTCCCTCCCTACTTCTCCTTGTAGTTCTGGCTGTTTCAGTGTGACTCCTGCCTGCTGTTAGTCATTGTGACATGTAGAAGAAACCAACGCTTTTGACCTCTTCTTTCCAAGCACGCTTGTCTTTAACAGTCCTTACATGTTAGTACCTGTCATCTACCTGCCACCTAACCTCCCATCTGCTTCATTCCATTTTCCTCAGTTGTGCACTGTATATCTACACTACACATATTACCATCACCAGGCCTGGTCCACTCTCCAATGAGCAGAACCATATCTGTTAGGGAGAAAGATCTGGGGCAGGGGGGCTGGGGCGTGACATAAAGTGAAACAGGAACATTGAGGGGAAAGGTTGTGCCTACAGGGCGGTGTGTGTCACCTTCACTCCTGTTACATCATTTCCTGTAGCATGGTTAGTTCGCCATGTGGGCCAGCCTTGCGGTCTCATTAAAGGCTTGTTTACCATCTCCTCTGTCTTTGGAGCCCTGTCTTTGGACAGTGAAGTGAATCAACAAATGACGGCACAGCAAATCAGGAAACTTTGTAGAATTAATTGCCCAAGGAACGAGAATGGGGGGCTTTGCACTTCCTGCTCGGCTAATCTGTCTAATTCTCCATTGGAGAGTGTGAGTGGCCTGTTTTCTCACATCAATCATTACATAACAGGGATCGAGCTATTTACAGTGGAAAAGATGGTGGAACAAATGTAATGAAACATGCCGCACGCACACACACACAGACGTAAATGACATTAGTTACTGTGGGTGTGAAGCTTAATGCTTTCAGACAGCAGGTCAACTTCAAAGCCTTCCTCTAAAATGAATGTGCAGCACATCCTCATGAAACCTCACTAGATTTCACCTCCATTTTCGCGTCATTTAAATGAACACCCTGAACAGATCGTAAACGGCACTTCCTGTAAAGAGTGAGCTTTGGCCACTTTGCCATGAACTGTGTGTGGACCCCTGCCATTCCCCCACAGTTTGTTTTATTCAGTGGCCTTTGTTATTAAAATGTAATTACAGATGGCTGCGTGTAGGTGACAATATTACCATTACAATAGCTGTTTTGTCTGGAACATGCTGTGCCAATCTTTGAAGCATTTAGAGGCTTAATTGAAAAAAAAAAGCAGATTTAATTTACAAATACTTAAAAGATGCTCTGTTGTTAGATTCTCACGAATTGCACTGGGTTCGTACTAATGCTTGAGCATCGCTGTGTAACTTTGCATTGGAGAAACAGGCAGAATCCAGTCTGCTTGATGTATAGTAGTCTTTGAAATTTTTGGGAGAGGGCAGTAATATTGAAACCTTTCAAGGGATGGCAGATTCGGAAGTCATACTGCTCGCACTATTTCCTCGCAAGCAGTTCTTTTCTCACTGATGTGACCTGTTCTGACAAATGACCTCATTTTGGTTTTACTATGTAGTACAGTTGTGAGTGGAGGGTATTTCTCCAAACATCTTGTGTCATTGATGCATGCTCCTCATGGCGGGATGTGAGCATGGGGTCTAAGTGGTTGCTCCTTGTGAGTTTCACGTCACAAGAAGCTTTTTTCTGTCAAGGAATATTCCTGTAATCAAGTGTGTTTGTTGCTTCTAGTCCCCTGGGCAGTCGCACTGCTAAAAGCAAATGCCAGGCTTAAACTCTCAATAGATTTTTTTCAGATGATGATGATAGTATTAAGCATATGCTACAACATTCACGTCTGACCTTGCCTGTGGCCTTGTCTGTTTAGTGATAATTGCTAGATTTGCTAGATTGGGCATCATCCAGTTTTCATTAATGGGCTGTGACAGTTAGTGTTTAGCCCTTGTTACCGAGGTGATGTTGTATAGCTGAAAGCTGGTATTGGAACAACATGTGGGCCTGCTCTTACTCAGCCCTGACTTTACAAGAATTAATGATGCTGATACACCTGAAAATAAAATAAAATATAGTTTTGCATTCTAGATCAATGCTTACTGATGCATATAGATTAGTACTTGATGCTAGAAGACAGAGAAAGGAGTTTTTCATGTAGGTAAGGTTCCAGTTGATAAATAACAGTGGTTTTTTACTGTCTGGGTATTCGTTTCTCTAATTCAATAGGGATCATACTTCTGAATTCGTCAGCAGAGTTACATAAATGATTGAGGGGAGCAAGTCTGGCGACAGCGGTCCTGGGTGCCGTCCCCTACCAGGACAGGATCGATGAGCGCTCTGGCCCAGACTGGCGTCGTGGTCCCTGTGCCCCTGAATGTGCACCAGGGCTTGTTTCGCCAGCATCATGTCGCGTTGCCTGAGTCTTGTTTTCCCCAGCACCGCTGTGTCTCTTTTCACGTGAACGCTTGAATAATTCACGCAGCTCCAGCACACATGCAAGGCTGACGCACAGGCGAGCGAGCAGTCTCCAGGAAGACAAAAGTTGCTGTTCAGCACTTTAAAGCGCCCACCCCCCCCCCCCCCCCCCCCACACACACACACACACACACACACACACACACACACTCTCCATTCACCCCCTCGCTGGCCATTGTCTCTCCCAGGGTAACAGCTGACTCTTCTGCTGCAAAGAGCATGGCCTACAAGAGAAGGGCTGGCTCTGCATAACTGCAACAAAGACATAGGCCTTTTGGTGCATTCCATTTATTAAAAAAAGACAAACGGTTGGCCCTGACCTTCAGCAGCCTCCAGTTTTGCACAAGATCAGTTGAGATTTTACAGGTACATAGAGTACTCTTCCAGATGCAGATCTCAGATTGGCCCCAAAAGCAGGTTCTTCTTCATCACATCAGCATCATAAGCACTTAAGCCACCCCCTGCACCTTCAGAAGTGCTCCGGCTGTAAGATGACAAACTGCGCAGACAAGCAGAGGAGGGGTTGAAGAGTTCAGTTTCTTGTCTGTGTTCCAGAGCTCTGCAAAGTCCTGCAGACTACAGACATATCTGCTGCTCAGGCTGAGCTTTGCATGTGAATGAAACACAGTGAACTCACGGTGACCATTCTTTAGGCAGGTTTAGAAGTGGCATTGAATTAGTCCTGCAGCAGGAGGTAAAGGTCTTCAGGCTAATGATGATCAGTGGCACTGTCCTCGAGCTTTTCAGTGTGTGCGCACACAGTGGCCACAGTGTACGTAGACACCGGACGCATCCTGGACTGTAAATTCAGCTAAATCGCAAACACACGCCTCGCAGGTTGTGCTCCTGCCCAGGGAACTGTTCCCAAAATAGGATTAAAATGAATGCGCGCTGCAGAATCCGCAATAAGAAGGGACGCGCTGTACCGTACGGCGCAGGACGACAAGACAAATCCCCCTGGAGAATCCCGCCGCTGCCGGCACACTTTTACAGGAGCTGGAGTCACGCGCTGGCCTCCGCCGCCTTGGCCCAGAGGCAGAGAGCTGGCCGGCGAGTGAATCATGAAAGTTTCAGGCTGCTGCGGAACGGGAGGGTTCATTTCCGCACCGCGATGGCCCCGCTGCTCTAAGGCAGCGCAGCGCCTGCCGGCTGCAGCAGGCAGCAGGCCAGGACATAGCCTTACTGCCCTCCATCTCAGAGGTGATCAGACGGGCATAAGCCCCGGTAATCGCTGTAAGGGAGGCACCTTCCCTCTGTCACGCAGACAGGACTCGGAGGGTTTGGAACATGCTCCCTCTTGGCAGAACTACCTGATTTGATTCTTTACTCTTTACTGGATGAGTAAATATTGATTTTGTTTTTGTCAGCCTTCCCATGCTAAATTAAAATGCTTCTTTTGTAACAATGGCAAGAAGCGTAATAAGAAGATGAGAATCCACTCCATTTCAGGGTAGTTTGTACTGCTGTAGCCTCTTTACTGTGTACTAAACAACTGTAGCCACTTCAGTGGTGAGACTCAAGCAATCTGGGGTAGGAGTTGTTAAGACCCATTTAGAGGAAGTGAAATATCCTTAGCAACCCTACTCAAAAGTAGGAGCCATGTGACTCCAGTGGTCCGCCAGCAGAAGAGAAATACAAATGCAAGGACAGAGAGATGGCTCATTAATCACCCTGTAAGAGGCAGCCCAGCTTCCCCCACCAAGGAGCTGAGAGGATGATGAAAGCCTACAGAGTATATCATGTTTTTTTAAGTGCAGCTGTCATGTACCCACTTACAGAGGGAAAAAAATTACGGCTGGGATTTTGCTTAATGTAAACAGCACTCAGACCCGGGCTTATGTTAACATTTATAGGTTTAGAGTGGTTTATTTGTTCTGTTTTGCCCCTGCATACAGGTATGTATGTGACTCATCTCAGATTGTTTGCAGTTGTTCATGCTTGTGAATGGGAGGACTTGGCTTGTTGTGGCTCGGCTGGATGCGATGTTCAGTATGAACTCGTGGAGAGGCTCAGGAGAGAGTAATAAAGACAGACTGAGTCACTGCCTGGAGGGGAGACTGCCAAACGAATGTCTCCCCTTTCATATAGACTAAACCAACTTCTATACAAACTCTGTACGACCTTGAGAATTGCAGTAATGTGAGTGACATATTTGTGCATTTTTTCCCAGTTCCTTATGATCATAAATTTAAAAGTTTCTCACCCTCACACCCACATGCATGTATGCCTCCTCAAACTTTCTTGCTTCTTTTTGATAGAGAATACGGTGGAATGTTTTTATCTGAATTTCAAGAGATGACTGAAAAAGAGATCAAGCACAAATAATGAAAAAGTAGAAATTAATATCTGAATATGTAGAAATGGACGATTCAAAAATAGATGGGCACAAAAAGATACTTCATAGCGCTTTACTATGAGATACTACTAGGCTCATTACTCGTTCTCAATGCTGATATGTTGTACAGTATCCATTTTATCTAAGGAACTGGTGAAATCTAATTGTATTGCTTGCCAATTGCTGCTCTGGGACCTGGACTTCCTGAAATACGTGCCCCACAATGCAGGAACATTGTGATCTTTCTCTGATCAGATTTGCTCATCCCAGCATTGTGATGAAGTACTGATTCAGCACATATCATTGCTCTCACTGGTGAATAATTTTAGCCTCTTTAGAAATTATAATGTGCATAATGCCTCCTAGGAATTTGAGGCATAAGGTCTATCTTTTATAAATGGTGTGTTCCTTTTCAGTCATATAGTGATTTAAGTGTTTGATGTTTGATGATCAGTATTTGAATACATCTGAGACCACATTTTGATTCATTTTCAGACCTGAAGCTTGAATCAAGGCTCTGCTACAGACCACTAAAGTAAACTACACCATTTGTTCGCAAGTTTCATTTCAAAACTGTCACTTTCACATTTTCACTTTTCACAAATGCAAACGCGATTATGCAAGATTCTGGGTAGACCTCACATTTGTTATACAAATGTTATACAAGCCAGGGAGCATCTTTGAGGTCTGCCTCATGCAGCATGTTATGGGATTGAAGTATGCATTCGTCCAGTAAACACTGGAGGCAGAGTAACCAGACATACCGTAACAAAGCTGTGAAAAGTTTTGATTTGCATGAGGAATGCTTTTTATGAGGCCACTTGTCAGGAGGACAAGGTGAGCAAGTGCAATGTTGTTGTCAACTTAAGCATTATCCAATCACGCACAGTGTACCTGGGCTAACTTCGCAAGATATCAGATGTATGAGGAAAAACACAAAAGCTTGTCCACTAGTACGACGTGTGAGGCAAAACAGGAAACATCTCATCAGTACCATTGAACTATTATTATTTTCATACATCAGCACAAGCTAGTTATAATCCAAGGCTTTCTCTGCTGTTCCAGTTAAGCTGGTAAAATATGTGTGGTGCATGTGGCGGAACTATTATTATCGTGGCACAGACACACGTGGGGGGAACAGTGTCTGCCTTAATTTTGCTGTGGCAGGCTTTCTATTACCTGAACGTCCTCCCAGTGACCTGCCAGTGACCCTGTGCACAACCATGGCATAAGGGCCGGTTGCTCTTACCTTCTGAGTGTTCAGAAGTGTTTAGAAATGTACCACTGAAACAGGCATTTTTGCTTTGCTAAATGCTGCCATAAGGGCTCAGATAGCTGCAGAACAGAGTGCACTCACACAGCAGACTGTGAGCTTCCGACTGCGCCGTCGGCCAGATCCTGTCCAAACCTTTCCTCATCAGCACCAAACAGGACGGCAACGTGGGGCTGCACATAGATGTCGCCTCAGCGATCGTCCATGTAGAACATCACATCTGAGCATTTCCGGTGGAGAGGGAGTTGTTCTGTTTAAAGGTCATGGGGTGGCGCTGAAAGGTCATTCCCTGTCCAGTAGCGAAATACAGTAGACAAACACACACAATATTGCCCAGCCCCTAGCTGTACTGTTATGTAGCATTATTTTCACAGCTTATATATTAAGATTTATAGAAACACGCCTTCCCCTCCGTAAAGAACAGATTGGTCTCGATCCACATTCTACCTTCAGCTTACGCAATTGTGTTCTTATTTTCAAAGTCTGCTTTGATACATAAGACAATGATGAAAGTGAAGATCATGTTTTGGGTGTCTGTGGCTCAGAGTGATGATACTGTTCATAATTTTATACTGATATTATGTCATGTTTTTGTTTCCTCAATATCGATGTGTCTGACTGTGCATAATGTGAGGGAAATGGTTTTAGTTCATAATAACATCCATGAGGAGCTCATTGAATGCAGCAGGCATACGCTATCCTCATTCGTTAGAGGTTCTCCAGTCCGGTCCGTGCAAGTGTTCACACAGACATTATTACTCCTCTGACCCCTTCATTATTCAGACAAAAGCAGTATGATCTCAGACCAGCTCTGTGAGCTCCACAGGTTTTTTTGGTTATGAATGTGACAGTGGTGTAAGAGGGTGCTGTCAGCACCTCCACCCCATCTCTCAGCGCCCTCGCTTGATGAATGTAACAAGGGACATCTCTGAAAATGAATTAGTCCATCAGTCAAAGCTCTTCTGATAGGATGTTGAGGGAATATGTAGACTGACTGCAGAACAGTACAGCTGAAACAGTATGTTGCTTTTCTGCTATGTCTCCATTCTTGATTTCTGTTATGTCTTGAGTTCAAACTCAATTCAGAGAGAATGGCTCTTCCATAATACACCATGCCTGCATGTCTCCCAAACTGAGGCAGTAGCTTTGTTTTTAAGTTTAGCCTGTGTGATTTCCTCATTTTGTTTCCACAGCAGAATGATGTAGCGCAGCTTATTTTAGGGAAAGTCTACAGTAGCAAAGGAGGGTCATGTGGAGACAGCTAGGGGAGATGTGGAAAACTCCATTGACTATACTGGAGGTGGAATTTTATTTTCTCTCTGATAAACTCAACAAAAATTATCAAGACCATAATTAACCAATTACACCATGGGAGGATTAGATTAGATTTTAGGCCAGGACACAGACATTCAGCTGCACATTTTTTTGTTTTAGGATTCTATGGTATGTTTCTAGACAAATTACTGACTCATGAAGGGTTTAGAATGACGTAGCAAATTTCAGTCTTTCCTCAGTCCGCTTTGATGAGTTAGAATGTGTGGTGGAACAGAGATGAAGAGAGGGTGAAATTGGCACTGGGCACTACTAAGACAGAGGAGCCAGTGCTTGATTAAAGCTGGCCCCAGATCCTTGCGTAATGGGAGGGAATAGACCAAGCCAGAACACAGAGAGATACTGAAAAGGGTAATTGAAATAATTGAAGTAGGAATTGTCAGAGCCCATTGATTTTTCCCCCTATCTCCATTTATTATAAGGGAATTTTCTTTAATTGCTGTTTCAAGAAGATAGAGCGCACTGGGTCAGATGTGCTATTAAACGGCCAGAGTCCTAAGGGTGATCACTGAGACATATTTATATCCATTAGGGTTTTTGTCTTCGTTCTATATCCTGGATATGAATTGTGTCCCTCTCTGTTCTTTCAACTTTGCACCCGGAGCAGAAATTGAGCCCTAATCGGGATGGCAGTGCCCTGTTGTCTGTCATGCAGGAGAATAGGGCACTTTATGTGTAATGCAGAACAGTGAGAAAAATCCTATGTAACAAATCTGAATGTTTTTGGATGTTGATCAAATTTCATATTGCAGATTTTCTTCTCCAGAGAGGGGATGGCACACTCAACAGAGCACATGAGGAATGGCATCTGTAATTAGTCACGCGATCCTCATAATCCTGTCATTCCTCCACAGTGCCTAAGGGTGCAGCTACTGCAAAACTGTAGTGCAGTGTTTTACATTGGAGACGATATAAGAGCGCTTTAGGTATAATGTTGAGTCTCTAGATTAGCTTTGTGTAGTTTGATTGGCATTTGCACCCCAAAACAGTATATATACCTTTGTTTTCTCTCAGCAGTGTTTTGAGGGGATGCATTGCACTGATAATATACTGCAAATGAAATATTAACAGTGAAGATTACAGAACAGATTAAAAGTGAAATGTGCATTTGCCATTGATTAAAATGTCTGTTTGTCAGAGAATGATCAGGCAATTACACACTGCAGACAATGCATGTTGCCAGTAGTGTACACAACTTGTTGTTCAGGCAGGAGCAAGCATACTTGCGGTATTGGGGTCTGTTCTTTATTTCACCAGGGCGTATATCTGAATGCATTCATTGTTGTCTTTAGATGTGCATATGAACCCAGCATGCATTATTTCAGTAAGACTAGACAAACAGCTAAAAACGGCTAAAAGGTAAACTAAGCCACCAATCAGGAGCCACTCAAAATCTGCAAATGAAAACGCGTCCACATATTTACTCGTTCATGAGCCATAACTCATGTCATCCATCACCTACTCCATGCACACAGTCTTTGAATATTCACAGCATCATTATATTCCTGTTAGCCTTGTCCTCTTACGGTAGCTCCTGTAGCCACACCAGTGTCCCTGGACCCTGCAGTGTCCCATAATCCTCTAGCTGAATCCTGTCCTTTTCTGTCTCCTCTCCGGCCTGTCCTCCCCTTTCATTCCCCTGTCCCTACGCTCCCTTCCTCTCCCTTTTTCTCCGACACCCCCCCCCCCCCCCCCCATGTCATCGCCGTCACTGACAGTGACTTTACATCTAAAATGAAAAACAGGCAGGTGGGGGTGTCCGGGGGCAACATGACCAAGAGCACCAGCGTGAGCGGGGACATGTACAACCTGGAGAAGACCGACGGGAGCCAGTCTGACACGGCCGTGGGTGCGGTGGACGAAGAGGAGAAGAAGAGGCGCTCCAGCATCGGTGCCAAAATGGTGGCGATTGTTGGCCTCTCGAGGAAGAGCCGGAGCACCTCTCAGCTCAGCCAAACAGGTAGGAACCGGCCCCTGCCCCCCCTGTGCCAGCTCTCTCCTCCCTCTTCTCTCTCTCTCTCTCTCTTCCAAGGCCTTCATCATGGTCCATGTTTACTTCCTGCCAGGACGGCCACTTTCCAGGGCCCCGCAGGGGAACGGGTTCCCATCCAGTACCTCACGGATGAATCCCCGCTCACTCTCTCTCTCTTCCTCCTAGATCTTTCCTCTCCTGTTCTACCCTGGGAGTCACTGTGGCCGTTTCAGCTTTGCTTCTTTTCCTTCCCGTCTGTCTCACAATGGCTCTTTGTGCTAACTCACCCTTTCCTTTTCAGGAGACAGCTGGCCGAATGTTGCTACCGACAAGCACAGATCACTGCAGGATTCTTTCAAATGGTGAAGCTTTGCCATGCAGTCCCGTACAGACAGTGCGCTTTCGGTTTCTTAATCCCATTCACGGTTCTTTTCTGGGTTTGCAAGCGGAATTGATGATAGTTAGCCAAAAAGCTGAGCGTTTTGGTCCTGCATGCTGCGATGCAGTTTTTTCCCTCAGGTCTGCAGCACAAACCAGCCAACCCCGCTCTAAATCTCTGTATCATCGGTAGCAAAAAGGCCACGTGCAATCTCTTGCAAGGTTTGGTGGGGTTTAAACTGTAGAATCCTAGTTCCATTTGTTTAATCTTTTTTCTATTTGAAGACATAGAAATATTGTTTCTGGCCATTGTGGTCTAAAAGTACCCAAAAGCATGCATAATTAGCAAAGCACAGTAACGCCAGTTCTGCAATTTGAAACCATCACATCAGAGACCGCTGACTGTAAGGAGTTATCATGCTCCAGACTCCCGATGCATCAGTCACAGTGTGATAACCAACTTCCAGGTGTGGTATGATACATTTAAAGCCACGAGGTTGATGTATGAGGAACTGCAGAGACTGCGGGTGTGGGAAGCAAAGTCATTTTTCATGCCTCGGTTTGAATAGCAGTACCGGCTCTGGTAAAGATAACCTCTGCATTCCTTACTGGGTTTAGCTGAGGTGATGCAGAGGTCATCTGAGGCTCAATCACTTTGAAAGTCATATTTGAGAGATCAGCATGGAGAATATAATCAGTATGACAATTATTACGTAATAATTATATATAATGTAATAATTGTCTTATAATTATGTTATGCTATCCTTTCAAATGTGAGCATGTTGACTGGAATGCTATGAGGTTAAAGCAGACAGAGAAAAAAATGTTTTGAATTTGATTTCGCTGTAATCATATGTACCCAAAGGCAAGAGTAGCAAAGAGTCATTTTTAGGCATAAAGTAATCAGAACATTGCTGCCAAAATCAGCAAGGATAGCAACCACTTTTTAAACTCCTCCTACCTTTGGGACACTGGTGTTCTCCCTGACTGACAGAAGATTTGTCCTGTAAGGGGATGGAAAAAAGCTGAACACACACAGTGCTTAAGCCCTCAGCTGATAAAAGGCATGGGTGAAATAGGACCGTTCGCCTTCTGACCCCTGTTTTTAAAGCCATGACTTCTGCAGAACTCACTCTCAACATCCCTGTGTGGTTGGCAGCAGGTATCTCTCTTTCATGTGGACACGTTCACGTTGCCATGTCTGAACGGAGCCCCTGGCTGAAGGCATTTTCATTGTTTTGCCTTTTTATAAAGCTCTGCAGCTGACTTCTTGAATCTGCGCTGTGCACTGATGGGACCTGTGTGCCTCTTTGTTTTGTGCGGAGGGTAGAGTGATTTGCACCACACGCTCAGGTGTCTTTGTCCACTGCTTTTCACAGGTATAACTGTCCATGCACCAAAGTAGGCTTCTCCATTGTTGAGACCAATGTATGGCAGATAATCAATTCTGTCAAAGCCATCCGCAGAGGAGGAAGAGCTGTATGAATGTGGGGCACAGAGGATCTGCACGTTGAGCACACAACCTGTAAATATAGCAGTGCGGTTCCCTGCCCTGTGAGCGGAATGGCACATGTTCCTTGATCTGCGCTCCACTTTAATCATTCCTACCAACTGCTCAGCGTGCATCACTCAGGGCCTGCTGCTCTCCCAGCCAGATGCCACCCAGATAAACACTTCAGCTTGGTTATGGGCAGGCAGTTCCTCTGATGGGACAATTTGACAATCTAATCACACCGCACCTGCGCTCTACACCCGAATGGTTCGGCACCAGGGTTTTGATGTGCACTCTCACGAGTCACATTTCACCTTTCTGTGTTGTTTCCATGGGATTCAAACTTTGTTAAAGATCAAAATGAAATTATGGCAGTTATGGCTAATATTGACACATGGTACAACCAAAAAATTGGTGCTGATGCTTTGCTCAGCTTGGTTGACTGTATGAGATCAGTTTGCAAAGAGCATGCAGAGTCTCTGGTTTACAGCATGTGTGATTTTTGCCTATGAAATGATGAATTGTGTGACATGAGTGAACATGTGAACACTACTAGAGTGAGCTGGACCACAACTGCTCTGGCCATTTTAACTCACACACTGATTAGTCAGCACATCTTTGATCAAGGTAATTTTACCCATAAAAAATGTATGGTATGAGCTATTTAATGTATGCAGCGTAGAGAAGTCCTAGGTCAGTGCTGTCTGTGGTCAGTGAAAGCACTCGGATTAAAGTAAATCATTTATGTAGTGCTTTGAAAAGAGTGGTTGTAACTGCGTTCTGAGATTCCTTTGCATCAGTCCGCTCCATTGTTTTAAATCACCCTAACCTGAGTTAATAGACAGTCATGTGAGATTTTTTGCTTTAAAGTTTAATTAGATCACGCTTTGTCTTTTGCGATAGGGAACATAACTTGCTGGCACCGGCCTGCGTTGCACATGTTAGCCCTACAAACAGCTTTAATCCGAGAACATATCAATATTTCACCGGGTGCTTTTAAGATCGTTCGGAGGCGGCTTTTTAATCCCTGGCCTGGTTTCTGCACCAGAGGCAAGTCTGCTGGTCTTCACCATCTCTAAAAACGAGGCCATCTCCCACCAGCTTTTGTTGTTCTTTTCCCTGGCGGGCGGAGCACATACAGAGGATGCACTTCTGAGAGGTTACTCTAGGCTGAGGATCTCAGCGGAACGTCTGTGGGAGAGCAGGGAAAGTGGCTGCCGCTCTGACAGCGCGGGCTCTTCAGTGGGAGACGGCTGCGGGTGAACACTGTCAGTCTGCCCAAACACGTGCTGAGGCGCGTCACGTGCAGCCTCCTGAGGCCTGTGACCTCCGCCCAAATATCACCCCCTGCCTAAAACACACACTCCCCTTGCTCCCAATGAAAGGCAAGAAAAACACAACTGTTAAGTAAAGTATTGTGTGTGTGTGTGTGTGTGTGTGTGTGTGTGTGTGTGTGTGTGTGTGTGTGTGTGTATGTGTGTGTGTGTGTGTGTGTGTGTGGGATCAGAGCCCTGTTTGACTGAGATTGCGAAACCCCATTTGGGCAATGGACCTCAGAGATCAGGGCCACATTTCTAAATCTGAGCCGGCGGTAAAAACTAGACTTGGCTTGGTAAGTTATGGGCATAGACTCAGTGTTTTAATTAAACGGTACAGCATTAACATATGCTTCTGCATAGCAGTGTAGAGTTTCTACATTGGTGCAGATTGGTGTAATTAATCTTGATCACCCTGCTACTTGGTCAGAATTTCAGCAGGCAGCTGTAGTGGTAACCTCCAGAGGACTTTATCAGTAGGGCATTATTCATGACCGCAGTGAAACAGAGCTGATTAATACCATCGGAGTGTTCCCTGCACCACGCAGCATTCTTAAAACCACTGGTAATTATCTTCCATCCATAGTGAAGACTTGAGTTTAATTGTCTTTACACTTCCACCTGCTCCCCCGCCCACCCCTCCATTTTCAATGAGTTGTAAAATCTGTGTAGGCAAAAAAAAATACTACATCATCTACAAAATTTTGCAACTCTAACAGAAAATATATGATGTTCATTGCCTTTCTATATTGAACAGTAATTCGTTTTTTTCTTGGTGGCATATGGTATAGAATGGATTTCAGCTGCATTTGTTTCCATGAGAAAGTCCTCATAAAAAATGTGACGTTATCATTGGTTGCACAACAACATTGCGTCCAGTGCCACTCCAGACTTCACGAGTGCAGCATGTCATTTCCAATTTGTATTTAGGTAGATTGTCTGCAGTGTTTCGCGGGCATAATCATTTATTCTAATCACGCGATTGGTGTCGATTATTCTGTGAATTATTTGTTTTATTGTTAATCAAGGAGGATAAAGGGGAACAGGCTGGAAGTAATGATAGATTTAAAGTTGGTGTTCAGGCTTCCCCTATTCCCAGCTCACCAGCCGCCACTGGGGTCTGGACGTATTTCTCGACCGTAGCTCCTGCAGCTGTTGTAGTCTCTTCTGAGCTGTAGAAACTGTGGCTCTCTTGGTCCAAGGTTGAATAGCCCCGTTATAGTAATATCCACTGAATGAGTCAGCGTCCTCTGGATGGTGTTCCTCGAACCCTAGGATGTATGTAATGCCTCTCTGTGCTTGAGTGAAATTTAAAGAGGCAAATGGTGATTAAAACCATTTGCTATATTTGTCACTGGTATTCCATGAATCTGTGCTCCCCTCTATGAAACCCAATCACAGCGCTGCTCTATCCGAAACGCAGTCGCCTTGTTCATCAGCCCTGCGCCACAGCAGCACGCGGGGGAAACAGACGTCCTCTCTTCGATCGCACCATCACGGGGGCTGGGCCCCTGCCACACTGTGCGTGAGCTCCACCTGCCTCTGTGTCACGGCTGCCCACTGCCGAAGCCCATTTGAGCTAAAACTGAGCTGTGGGGCTCAACAATGAAGTCATTACCTGAGCCGCAATGCTCCCCTTTTCCGTTTAAGGGCTTATTAGCATCGATTGTTTTGGGGTACGTGAGAAATTGTCTTCCTGTTGCCTCCACGGGTAGGGATAGCCAACCCATGGCGATGTCTAACTCCTGCCTGAAGTATTTGTGCCTGAATCAGATTTGTCTCATTTAGGGAGACCTAAAAACCAGACACCAAAATGGGCTGTCTGTTGTTAGGGAGCATTTCCTGCGACCACCCCCCACCCCACCTTTAGAGTTGTGGTTTGTGGATCCACTATGAACAGAATTGATGTAATCTTTCCTTTGCATGTGTAATGAAAAAGTTTTGAAAGGGCTGAACGTCTCGTTCAATTTGATCAATTTGATGGAAAAATTTTCTGATGAATGAAACTGTGCTGTTGCATACCACCAATCTTTTACAATGCTTCAGTGCTTTGTATGGTATAGCTATAACTGATAAATTATCCTTGTGTTTATATATCAGTATTAAAGTAATGCAAAACTGAGTGACCGAGTAACTGCAAGTGTGTACTGCAAGTCTGACTGACTGGCACAGTTTAGATGCTCAGAAACATCCAAGCTTATTGTGAGATGAGGCACAAAACCGATCGACCTCAGTGAGTCCTGCCAGAACCCATAAAACACTTATTGTTCCTAAAAGATGCTCTTGCGTCCCTGGAGTGGAGCATTTTTGACAGGAGTGAAAACTACAGTACTCTGTACTAAAGCCTTGGCCGTGCAGCTTTCACACTGTCGAGTCTGTTCCTATTAATTAGCATGGGGGGGAATAGCCGCCATGGCCACTATACCCGTTAGCATGCAGTGCTGCATTGCAGGTAATTGTGCTCCACTGAGAAACTGAAACAGGGGAATGAAACGGAGAAGGAAAAAACACTGCAGCATCCATTCTCAGTTTACGCAAAGTATCAATGCTGGCCCGGTCCCAGCCAAATAAACAGGAGGCAAGATTTTATACCAGTATGCAGATCAATATAACAGTGTCGGAGGAGAGGCACTTTATTACAGCCATTCTGAAGCGGAGACACGTCCTTGTAACATCCTGTAGCAGACGGAGTCTCTGGAATAGTGTGCTGTTTATTGCATTTGATCCTGATAAGGCTGGCACGGCTGCTGCGTTTGCAGGGTGGGCACACGGTCTGTAAAGACATTCCCCCTTGCCGCTCTGCCCGAGTGTCAGCTCTTTGCCTATTCCACAGATACGTCACCTCGGCCCGTTCCTCAACTAGAATCTTTTCCTTGAATTACACTCAGGTGTACTGGCCCGCTGGAAAATTGCTATGAAATCCTGTCACACTGGTATCTTCTGCTGTTACTTTTTGCTCACAGCTGACGGCAGCTTTAGGAAAGGCTTTCGAAGAGTTTGCGTTTGATCTCATATGAGAGTGAAAGCATGTACATCTTAAGCTGGCCCTTGTGGCCTAAGAAGAGCGAAATGGCTGGTACATTAATGCTTCATGAGAGCATTGCATTGCTGTTTTTGCCCTGTGAAAACATTTATGTGGCATATATCCATCTTAATAAAAGGAAAAAATGTATCATTTGAAGTTTGATGCAGATCTGATTTTTTTGATAACTTGAATAGAAAAAATTTGTATTTGGTGAATTCATGCCTAACTCCATGCACAGGTGTGTACAGCCCACCCTCTGAAAAAGAGCCTCGCGAGGACCCCGAGGCCGAGCGCAGCCCCTGCTCAAGGCCCCCGGATCCACTCTACGTTTTTACACGGCGGAGCTTCACGCTCTGTGCGATCAAAGCGAGGCAGGGCAATTCATCTTAGCGGCAGAGCCCGCCACCTCTTCCCCCTCTCGGCCCTAATTAATCTCAGAGGAGGCGACGAGTGACAGCCGCGCCGAGGAGATGATGCATTGCGTGTCACGTCCGGGGTGCGCGGCCGCGGCCACTTCAGCGGCAGCTACTTCAGCGCCTTCTCACACAAGACTCTCTCACGTTGTTTAACGGCCCCGAGTCGCTGTTACAAATCACGCAGTGACCTACATTCTGGCTCCCATTTTCTTTTTCTCTTGGTTTCTAAAGTAGGGTACACATTTTGCACTGGTTTTCCCATTTGTTCTGTTTAATGATTTGACCTTTCCCCTCCCCTTTGACTGAATTTGAAGGAAGGAAATAGGTTTTAGGAAGTTCACTAACTAAAATGTGGGTCCACCTCTAATGGTAACCACTTATAGTTCTGACAGAGATGTGTACCTGTGATTTCTGGTTACACTTGCTGTAAAGAAACACCATATTCAGGTGAAGAATAAGATGCACATGCTGTCTTAAAAATAAATACGCACACTGTCTGTCATTTCCACACATTGTACTGTCAGGAACAAGAAAATTCAATTCAATGTAATAATTAAGCCCTTTGAAATATAAAATATAAATACATATATAATATAAAAACATCACAATATTTGGGCTCCCAAATACTCCACGTGACTGCCTACCACACCACAGTATAGTGTCCACTAAGGACAGTTTTTTCCCCCGACTGTCAGTTTGCAGTCCTGAAGAAGACAGATGTGCAGGAATTGGCAGAGCGTTCCCCTTCTCGTTCTGTTTCTGATGGCTTTCCGATAGACTGGAGCTAACAGTTATTCTGTCTAATCAGGACTTGTCTAGCACAGAGTAAAGCTTGCTGCTATGGTGGTTTTCATTCCTAATGGGCAAACCCATCCCATTCAAATTGCCAAGTAATTGTTCTTTTAACACCCTGAAGTACTTTATGTTTTAGTTTTATCTTCACTAATACATTTTCACACCATAATACATTATGGATTGCATAAAGCACCAATGTGAATGTGCCTATTTGTCTACAATATTAATACACTTCTCAGAATTCATTATTATTTATAAGACAGTTTGTACCTTATTAGTATTACTCGATTATGCAGACCTTCAATATGGTTCAGACCTCATAGAAAAAAAATGTTTGTACTTCATGTTCTTCATATTAACTAGGAATTAACTAACGCTGTTGTTGGTTTTTCTGAAATTAGTGGATGGCGTTTATCATGACAAAAAACAAAAGCCACACAAATGCAATGTAGCCATGGTTACAGAGAAGAGCAGCCAAGACAACTGAGGCAGTCTCCTTGGCCTGTGTGGCAAGCTCCCTTGAGCAGTCCTCATGCACAGTGATCATGTTCATTTCAGGTTATTGGCACCAGCCCAAGGACTGATGCAAAGGTGGATTTTTTCTTAAATGTTGATAACAAGGGTCCCGAGATTTCTTAGGTTTTGGTTTATTTTAACTGCTCTGTTTGACCACATTTGTGCCTGAGTCTGTTTCTTTGATGCACTTGTGAGAAACCTTTCTGTATGCAAATGAGTGTCACTCCACCTACGTTCTTTGTTCATTAAGCTGCTGGCTCAGTTTGGTTCTCCATGCAAACAATGCTAACAGAGCTGATCAATGAGAGTAATGACTAATTCCCTCAGGTCAGGCACCCTGAGACCGGAATAAAGCTTTGTCCAGGTTGCATGAAGTCAATATGCTGACGTGTGTGGTTGCTTTGCACATCAATACACTGTTCCTGAAAAAAAAAAAATTGAAGGTTTGACCACATGACCTGGGTACATCAGGGCAACAGCAGTTCGCTCTTGTACTGTGCCGGTATACATATATTCTCTTACATTATCGTATTAAGATAATGTGTGTGCATGCCGAGTGTCCAGTAATCCCTTGTTATAATGCCTAGTGTTATTGTATGCAAGATACATTTTAGAAACAGCATGAAAAACCTACCAACACATGAGTGTACCAATAAGTTACAGTGAAGTCGTATTGTAGACATTCTTGTCTAGAGCAGCTTACATAGCTGACAATTTTTTTCATTCTACATCTGCAATGTTGCGTGTTTTACTGAAGCAATTCAGGCAATTAAGTACCTTGCCTAAGGGTGCAACAGCAGTGCCCCATGTGGGAATTGCAACCTTCAAGTTATGATCTGTTGTTCTCCCACTATACGACATGGCTGCCTTTTCCTGCATGTTCCTGAAGTTAAGATAAATTACTGCGGTTAGACCAGTGAGAGCTATAAAGTGTAAGACTGTTGCAAGGTGCTGCTTGTGTGTGAGAGTAGAGCATGGGGGGATACGTGGGACATTGCAGTGTGAGGTGCTGCCCCACACTAATACCCCACGCTGCATGTATCAGTGGGTCACGGTTTATGAGCTGGCTCTGTGGCTGAAAGCTCCGTTTCACATCTTTTTTAAGAGAGTTGATTTATTGACATGAAAAACTACCACTGCCATAAACGTCAATGTATTGATGTTTTGAAAAATCATGTTTTGAGTCTGATCTTGACATTTAGCAGGGATCGGGTTGGACTAGGTCTCACCTGTCCATGTTCTTTCATTCTTTCAGGTTCATTTTAACACCCTTTATTATTGCAATGTCTTTATAGTTCAAAAAAGTGAGGAGCCAGAGGCGTTATAATTTGTGCTTTTAGTTAATTACTAACTCAATATGACATACAGTACAGGTTTTGAGGAGTGTCTCACCTGTCTCAGTTAGATGCAGCTACAAGGCATTTTACCTGCATGAGAACATTTCCAATCCCCTTCTTGTATGATTTATAATTTCTCATAAGCAGGTCTGTGAATGAGGTTTGAATTTCTGCGAGCAACTTTTCATTTGCTCCAGTCTGTGGGGACAGAACAGACTGCAACCTAGTTGGACATGAAATCAGCCTCTTTCTTGGCCAGATAACGTGAAATGGATGCTCTGAAAAGCTTGTCAAGCATATGCGGCATTAGGATTTCTCAAACAGTGATTCATTCGTTCCCGAAATGCTGTCCAGTTCCCATGTTAACGAGTCAGCCATGCTCACTGGCTGCCCACGGATGTTCAGCAAAGCTGAACTAAAGCTTCACTTCCCTGTTCAGGTCACATTTAGACACAGCTAAAAATACACCACACAATTGTTCTGATTTATAGCCACAAGAGCCACATCTGAGGAATAATAGTCATAAATGGGTGAAATGTTATTTTAAGTTTTTCCAGGTTTTTGAAAACTGCTTTTTTTCTCAGGAGCAATACTTTGTCCCAGTTTCGTGCCTTTCTTTCCAGGCTGTGATTACTGAATTTGTCATCCTGGAGAAGTGAGTGCCCAGCAGGAAAATATTGACTCATTATGGCAGTTACATCTTTTTTCTAATAACACTGCACATCCATATTTTTTGGATTTTTTTTCCAACACGTCAATACTAGTAATGTCGCATGCCATGTCAGCATTAGTCTCCGAATTGAATTTCTGTGAAAATGTGTCGAACTGTATTCTCTAATCCATGTTCGCAGATGTAGGAGTTAGCAGCGCGTGGTAGTTCATTGAGTATTGGTTTAAGATAAGATTGGTTTATATAAGAAAAGCCAGAGAAGTCGTAAGGATCTCATTTGGAAAGTGGATTATGGCCCGCCCCACTGTCTAGATGTTAATATGTTCACCCATTGTGTGTTGACTATGACATCATATATATTTCTATGTTAAAACAGTGTGTTGATGGTGTTTTCCCATAGCCAGAATTGCTCTTCCTCCGACACACTAGTCCCTCTCTTTCTCTGGCTGTCTATATTTAAACCCCAGAATTTAGATGGGGCTCAAAGAAGCCACTCTCAGTGCTTTCTCTGTTGGTTTGACCTTAAGTGGGTTTTTTCACTTGCGTTTGGATTACCTAAAGCTGAAACCCAATGGCATGAATCGTCCAGTGAAAGACGTGTGGCACTAATGGGGTGGAGAGTGGCTAACCAAAGCCTCCTCACAGGTGTAAACAAACGGCACTCCCAGAAGGCACCAGGTGACATGCATGGTCAGCTCTTATAGGGCATTTGTTGGGATACCATCTGCCTGTTTGGCTTCTCGGACATCTTGGCTGACCAGCCTCCCACACAGCCACATCTCTTGGATGTTGTCCACTACCGGATCGAGCACTTCAGTTTCACTGAAAACACTTGATTTTGTTTTTGTGTACGCGTGGGCTGAGTTAATGTGCTCAGTGAGAGGGCTGGGCTACACTTCAAACAGATGTCCCATTTCAAGAATGTTTAACTGGCATCTCTTCACCCGGCCCCTGGAGTCAATCAAAACTGCCAAGTCATCTGAAGGGTAAGTGCTGTAGAGTGCAGTAGAAAAAACCTTCCCATATTAAGGCAAAGTGGCTTCTCCTTAAGATGGTTTGGTGATGTGCATTGATTTTGGGGGGTTGTATTATTATAACAAATAACTGATTAATCTGTACATTTTGATTTTTGTGTTTGTTTCTGGATTGTTTTTTTTTGCTTGTTTATTTTAGAATATCAGTTTTCCATCTTGGCTATATATGGATCAAAAGATATCTGCGAAGCATTGGAATTCATGTTTAAGATGAATGTTGAGTTAAATACAATAGAAAGGTAATTATTAACATATATACAAAGGAGTTTTGTTATTGATGTTAATGACCATCTTTGACCATTTCAATTTGAACGTCATGTCCACGCTGCTTTGTATAGAAATAGGTCGACTCTTCAGAGAAATAGCATGGCCTCGTCTAATAATAAGGTCTATAATTTAGACACATTGTCTGGAATGACTCACAGGTGTTCCTTTTGTGGGGGTGGCAGCAGGGGCACTGGGACAGCTTACAGCAGGGACTCAGGGGGGCTGGGGGGTGGTTTGGCCTGCAGAGAGAGTCATGTGGAAGCCAAGCTGTCCCGTGGCAGCAGGAACGGACCAGTGCTCTGATCAGTCAGGGCAAGGATCAGAGAATGTAAACCGAGACGACAACTCCATTAGCTGCTGTTTATACGTGTAGGGCCCACAGCCCAGCATCTGCGCTCGGTGGGGTTCCATCAGTCAAACCATGTTTGCTCACCACCTTGCGGGTGTCAGGGTGCCAGATGCCTGCCCTCAATGGAGCAACTCAAGGGTATTGTCTTGACTTCGCTGTCACATTCAGTATTGCATTACACAGTGACACACTGCGACTTACACAGTTTACAATTTGTACAATTTATTCATTTATACAGCTGGATATTTACTGAGGCAATTTGGGTTAAGCACCTTGCCCAAGGGCATAACAGCTGAGCCCCACTAGGGAATCAATCCAAGCCCTGTTCCTTACCACTATACCTCACTGTTGCACATGTGAAATGATCAGAGATATAGAGGCTTTCCAGACTTTGTCTCTCTTCTGCTGCGCTGACTCACAAAGGCAGTACAGCAATACCCTCTCTGTAGTTACTGCACAGTCATCCTCGCTGTCCTGTTCAGGAGTTAAGTATTTCTCTGTGAAATGACTCTTATTGTGAAGGTGCATTATATATATAGGTATATATTAATAGAATGAATTAATTGGTTTTTCCTTGTATGTTAGTTTCTAAATTTTTTTTGGCGAGTATTTTGCTGCAAATCTGTAATGGTCTCTGTGTAGGAAATATACAGTTTGTGTGTTTTTGGAGACATTCTATGTGCTTTTGGATTCAGCTGTAAATGATCAAGAAACGCAGCCATTGCCTCAAAGGCAATTTATTCATCATTTTCCAAGCACAGTCATGACTGAAGGATGAGTCTTCGGAAGTTATTTTGATCGAGGCACTCTGTTTGAGATGTTCAGGAGCAGCCGAGGATCAAAGGCAGATTTAAGTGATTGATTATGACTGATTCCCAAAAGGCGTGTCCACAGACGAATGCCCGAGGGTCCTCTGGTTGCCAAAATTCATGCAAGAAGCCTGGCCCTAGTTCAGCTCTGAGCTATGATGAAGGCTCTTCTAGATGTGCTTTGACGAACAGACTCAGTGTCTTTCGCTGCTCTCAGAACTGTCCAGCATGGGGACCTCTGACCAGTCCACTTCTAGTTTACTTTCCTTGAGAGTTCTAAGGATACTTTCCCCAGTCATGCATTTTAAATTTCATTCTAAGATTCATTTTGTATTTTTTCTCCTTGATTTATAATTTATAAATTAGTGTATAGATAAATATGTTATTCTCATGTATTCTTGCCTGGGATGTTTGCTTAAATATTTTTGTGTATTATCTCGGTTAAATCTGTACATATAATACAAAGTCAGGATTGGCAAACTGGACATATAGAAATTTTCACAATTTCATCCTTTCAGAGTACCATTGTCGAATTCAGAGATGTTGAAACATCCAAACAATTTCTATTCATTTTGAAGACAAATTTCTATTTTGCTATTTCAATGATGGCTCACCACATTCCTGGAACCAGCCTTTGTTTTTCATCTCAGTGTGAGATGCACGTGTAAAATCCAATGGGCAGCATAAGTAAGATATTTCGAATAGGTTCGATGTCGGATAAACAATGCAGCCCATTATCAGAGGCAGTCCTCTGAAAGAGACACTGTTTCAGCTCCCTCTGTTTCCCACTGCGGGCATCACTGAGGATGTGGATTGCGTGCCAAGCACCCACCAACCACATGCCAAACGGGCTGTTTCATTCGCTGTCCCTTCCGCCACAGACCAAGCAGGCATGTGCCACTTAATGAATGACTGAGGAGTGACATACCAGGGTTTGGATTGTAGGAGTGGAATCTGGGGAGGTTCCCAGCCTGTTTATTCATTTATTTGTATTTTTAATACAAAAGTATTTTTTAATAATCTTTCAGCATTTTTCCCTTTTTTATTGCTATTTTGCATGCTAGACTCATCTCACCATGACAATGTGCATACCTGCACAGGAATAATGGACATAGTAAATGCAATTTCCTAATACACCTGCCCACCAGCAATGACTGTTCTTCACACTACAAGTCTATGCAGCAGCTCGCATAGAACATGTTTGTTTTTTTTCCAGTATATTATACACAGTATATCCACTCTGTATCAACTTGATGTGGTAGTGATATCTAAGGTGTGACAACTCTGGGAAAGATAAGATGGTATAACTGTCAGCGACTGTCAAGAGACTCTGTTTCAGGCCCTGTTGAGAAATCTAGAGCTCTTTATGATGCGTCCATACATTTGCTGAGGTTTGCTTCTATAACGAAAGGGCTAGCACACTGTAGCTCTTTTAGACTGTTATGTTTACAACTGCAGTGCTTTATGGGCCTTTGTCATTGTTCTTATATCTGTCACATTGCAGAGGTGCTTAGATTTGCATCTGGAGTGTTAAATGTGCTTACTCATGCAAATACTTGGCTCTGAGAGTGCAGAGTAGGTTTGTGCTTGTAGTTTCTGTAGCTGCAGTAGTGGTGTAAAAGAGGAACAAATGGAAGTCCTAAATATGACATCTGTGATGTGTCTGTGATTGCTGGGAAATGCTGACCTGAATCTGGTTTTGTCTCACAAAACGTTCTGTTTTACTTTAACAATTAAGTGGGCTTACAATGTACCTGCGCAGTACAATGTTACTGGTACTTTTTGGCTTGACCACTTACTCTCGTATAACAACCATAATATCTATTGAGTTATTTGACAAGATATTACCATGTAGATATAAAGGGGCAACTATGAAGGTACAACGTAATGGGCAAATTATTCTACGGTGGCACCATTCTTAAAATTTTATTTCAGCAAATTTCCTGTCTGTCAGAGTTTACAATATCAGTATTTAGATTGATATGAGTTCAGTCCATAATAAAGACTAATTTGCAAACACAAGGCAAAATACTGAATATTTCACTTAATATCAAGACCAAATTTATCAACCGGTGAACAGAGTGAAGAAATACCTACGCAGACTTCCATGCAGAATATTCTAATATCTGTTATCTATTTCCTCCCTGCAATGATGTTCCTCTCAAAGCAGGGTTTCTGCTTCCTTTCCTTTCCACAGTACAATTTTTTTTCTCAAATTGCTGTCTATCGTAAAGTCACGCCTTTGATGGCCACTCTGAAATCAACTCAACTACAGAGAGGTTCAGACTTTCAAATGCATTTTTTAGCACTCAGCACATGGATGCCAGGGCTGATAGGAAACCCAAGCCAATCAGAGGCATTTGAATTCTTGCCCTCTCTTAGAGTGACATCCACCTCCCCCTTGTGAGACTGTACTGACTGGCTAAATTTTGAGTGTACCCTAGAATGAACTCTGGAATGTTAACGGTTGCTGGTCTGTTAAGCATTCCCGGAAGGTGTGCATTGGAAAGGAAGACAGGCCGGCCACGCATGAAATACTGTAGCTTGCAATATGGTGACTGAGCTCTTGAAGTGCCTCACAAAGAGCAGATGAAACCCCACCATGCACTCCTCTGTCTGAAACTCAAACTCAGTTCAGACATCAGTCTTCTTTTGTTTTTTGTCCTCATCAGTTGGACTGTTGGGGGCTGTCCACCCAGTTCACTTTAAAAGACAGCTCTATGGGTAGTCGACTTCTTTCCTGGCCGGTCCCTGCATTGTCCTGACACCTGCAAGCGAAACACATGTGGCGAGAAAATCGGACCTCTTCCATGTCTGGTAGCAACTAGGGCTTTTTAAAGGCCAGCATCAGTGACTCACGGAAACAGGAATCCTTTGTGCTCATACAGTCCTCACTGCAATTTTGTTCTGTCACAGCTGTGTTGGTGAACCCGTGTACTTGTGATTGCAGCGTGTGTGATTATTAGTGGATGATTTATTTTAACCCAGTTTAAATTAGCGGAAAGCAGGTATCGAGTGCTCTGGACGAAGTTTCAGAGAGACTCGTTAGCATGCATCCATGAGGAAAGGTCTTCTGTGAAAACGTGTTGGCCCAAAAGCGTGCAGCCTTCGCGGTGCTGGGCAGGTGCCATTGCCGGCCGGTCTGTGAAATCAGCCCCTGTGACAAAGCTGTCAAAACAGCACATTTTGTCTCTGCGTTGCCTTGTAGCCGTGAGCTCTCGCTGACATTTGGTAGTAGCTGTGATGGTGCTGTCTGTTCAAGGACGGCCGAATTCTTTCATGGTTTGAAGAGATGTCATTTCCTGTCCTGCAGAGAGCATGTTTTCACTGTTCTGTCCTTTCCTGTCCAGTTCCAGTCCTTTTAAAGTTTCCATCATACCACACAGGTAATTATCAAAGCGAAACTGCAAAGCACTTTTCAGTTATTGGGGAAATGAATCAATGACTGACAGTTCATCACCCTCCACCAAGCAAGCTGTTAAACTGCTACTGTAGGGAGAGTACAAAATGTTCTTTATATACAAAATGTGTTTTAAAAGTGCAAATACACAGTAGTCATTCTCTCTCATTTTGATTGCAAAATTGATCAATAGACACGCGCTGCAAATTATTCTCCAGCTGTTGAAGCATACATGAATTGAGTTGGATTTTTTATTAGCATTTCATATTAGCCCTTTTATAAATAAGTATAAACTAGGCCTTTATGAAGTGATGTGCAGTGCAATATATTTATAAATATATTCAGGATATTGTACTTGGCTCTAATGAAAATGACATTAGAAGAACACCAAATACATCTGAATGCTGGCTGTTTCTCTTGTTATTGTTTAACCTTAAAGCAAAGCAAGTTGTGTATGAAAGGGAGAATGAGGTGGGTGCTCTTATCGTGAATGAAAGCAGAAAATTACTTTAACAAACAGGGGGGAGAGGCTGCAGCAGCCTTTCATGGAAAAACACTGAACCAAATCAGGAGGGAGGGGAGCACGAAGCACCTCAAAGACACGTGAACCAGGAGTGACCAGCGTCTGGCCCTCAGCTGGCTGGTCACAGGCCGGAGAATGGCGAAGGGGGGTGGTCAGGGTGTAAACACCTTGAAGCGCTGTCTGTGGTAGGGAGGCTGTGACGAGGTTCAGGCCTCTTGCATCAGGACTGGAGCAGAGAGATACAGTATCTCTGGGTAAAGCTGCTTCTCCTGGAGAACCATTCGAGGTGCCTTTCTGCAGGGTGCCGTCTGATTGGCTGACAGGGGATGCCCCCCCCCCCCCACTCCCCTCTCCCCCCTCCCCCTGCTGTAGTACAGAGCACTGCACAGAAGGAAAGGGCTGAGTAGAAGAGACAGGCTCGCTGAGTGCAGACAGACCCCGCGTGATCGCACTGAGACGCACGCAGCTCCAGCCCGGACAGGGTCTGCTTACCGGCGCCGTGCCGCCACGACACCAGCCAGAGCTCCCCGCTCTTCAGCCCGGTCAGACCCGAAAGCCGGAGGGGTTGCCCCTATCCGCCAGCTGCCACCGACCGATTTCCCCCGAAGCAGCAAGGACATCTGTTAGAGATGGGCAGGCAGGGGCACGATGCCACGGCCACCACCGCTCCCGGCATGCGCATGCAGCGCTCTCAGAGCCGCATGAGCCTGTCGGCGTCCTTCGAGGCGCTGGCTGTCTACTTCCCCTGCATGAACTCCTTCGATGAGGAGGACGGAGGTAAGACGCGGATCTCTGTCTCGCCCCGCACCCCCCCTCGGGTTAATGTTGCCGGAGAAAACATGGGAAAGGCATGCTGGACAGTCTGCTAGGCATTGCGCGTGGTGAAGAGATAGCAGGGTCACTTAGTTTGGGCTGTTAGCTGCTTTAGAGTGAAGCGTGTGAGGGAGGCTGGCTCAGGGAAGCAGGACAGTGCAGAGCATGATTCAGCCTGGCCCTGAATGAGAGGGAAACAGAGCGAGGACTTTGCTCACTGCCTGCGCACTAATCCTTCTTGAACTATGCCCTCAACGCACACTACTGATTGTCCAGAAGAGACTACTTCCACAGGAGTGGATGTTTGTGTGCCTGTATGTCTGTGTGTTTCCTGTTTTCAAGTGACCCTCAGAACAGGGTGGTTTCAGCTTTTTGTATGTTAGAGGGTCACTCAACGCGGTGCGTTTGGTGTAGCACAGGAGACACGTTCAGAGACACATTTCCCAACATCCACAGATGGACTCACTAAGTGAGCCCGGGTCCCACAGGAGGACCTTCAGTCTCTGGACGGCAGTTTGGTTGCTCAATATGTGGTTCGGAGAAAAGCAACGAGGAAATGTATGCATTAGGAAGGGCCGTATGTACAAGGGAATGGTAGTAAAAGTGGTGCATTTTACAGCCAGATCTCAGAGTTCTTCTGTACTCTGTCTCCAAGTACGGTAAATTAAAAATCTTGGTTTCTTTTTTTGGTTGCTTTTTATGGGGGGGGGCTGATTTCAACTCTCAGAACGTAGTCTGTGTTGCCTTCAGATGAGTCATTGAGCTGGGTTTATTGGGTGTATGGGAGAGTTCTTTTATCACCAAGCAGTGAGAATTTTAATTAAGAGAGAGTATGTCTGAAAGAGCTTTCACAAATCCACCCCTGTAATCTTCATAATACCCTCTTTAAGAGCAAACAGTGACACCTGAGAGAGCTGAGTGCCTTGCCTATGTCTACCAATCAAATTCAAAGACCTTTTTAAACACTGTTATGCTTAATGGTGTAAAACAGCATCATTAGAGAGAGGGTAAGATGCTCGTTAAAAGCAAAATTAAGATTTTAAGATTTTCTGTTTAATGTCATGTTCAATTAATTCATTTAATTGCGGGTAATTACCTTTGACTCAATTGACAGACCAAGCCTTCTAATAGCAGTCATTTGCCCTTGATTAGTTTTCAATTTGTTGATTTGTTTCAGCTGAAGTCTCTTTATAGAAAAGTCACCTCGCTGGATTGCATCAGTGCCACTTGCAGCAGCTCAGGTTGTTAATGTTGTGCACAGGAAGCAGGGGCAGATGGCATTGAATAGCTGAGATTCTGAACCCCTTGGTGCCAGTGCTGAATGGAAAATAATGGGCTCATCTCCGCTAATGCCGAGTGCCTCATTCTGCTTCTCCTTTGAAAGCAGCTAGGGGAGGGCAAACAGCTGCAAGAACAATAGCCCCCTGAGCCAAGGATGCACTGGCCTAATTAAGGGTTAAGACATGTGAATGCTAAGCTCGAACCAGCCTCTGAATTAAATGTGTGTGTGTGGGCGCATGTGTACACATCAACATGCAGGTTGACTGAAAGAGCTGACGTGGGTATGGATATGATTGCCTTTGCTTTCATTCACATAAACAACAAACTATGTGCACCTCATGGCTGTAAAAGCAGTATTCACATAAATGTACAGTCCCATATTAAGAGTGTAAGGAATTATATTTGAGACACATGGATGATTTCAGTTGAAAATGATGAACACATGTAATAACTTAAAACATGTCCAAAACAATGTCCAAAGGGATTTCTCATTCATCAGGGATTAAGGCACAGTGAAGTGAAAGTGAAATGGATTGTTAATTAAGCAGCTGTTGAATGTGGAAAAAACAGGTTGGTTGGCTTATCCCAAAACCTGCTTTAAGAGCTGTGAGTATAAGGTGAAGGGACAAAAAATACCTCTCAGTTTCTTTCATTTCTGAGAAGTATATCATGGCCTGGCAACCGGCAATGTTCGACAAGGGGCATCTTGCATTGAGGATTTGGGGTTAATTTGAAATTATGGAACATGACTTTTTATACCTGTGTTGCAATGGTCCAGTTGTTGTCTTTATTATACAGTTACCTAACCAGATCACTCACAACAAGGTCAGCTTGGAGCAAAAACCAAGCAAACCTTCAAATTAATATGAGTTGTGATATAGCACAAAATCCTATTCTTACTTCAGAGGTACTTAACAAAAGAGATTATTGCTATCAGCATGAGAATCTCATTTTATGTGTGTTTGCATTGCAGTGTGTGGTTTAGCAATGGGTCTGTTTTCAGGGCTTGTATGCAGTAGAGGTCAGAGAGGTAAAGACAGTGCCACAAATTTGACACCACAGAAGTTCTGAAGGTCCAAAAATAATTAAGATGCAGTACCAAAGTGTCCAGTGAGCTATTACACAGATGACTGAATGACTCCACATCGGTAATTATATATCTTTATAATTATTTATATAACATGTCTCCAGAAGGGGCTTCACATGTAATACTGATTCTCATCAAATTTGATATTTTTGTTCATAATGTCATCTTACTGTGAAACAACAAGGAAGGTTTATCTGTCAGTCTTGTATGACCTGTGCAGATTAGACCATTTTAAAATCATCATCAAATCATCAGTGGACTCAGCAGGAGGACTGAGTTCAGTGTCCAGCAATTAGAGGTATGTGCTAAAGAACCGGCTGGCCAGTCTTGACTTGGGTGAAAATGCCACTCTGTCATGGCCGCCTCTGGCGCGCCCCCTACTGGAGTGGCATGGGCAGTAACAGAAAGAGGAGCAGGTCTGGGCCCACGTGTCCGCAGATCATACCTGTCACATTGATTGGATTTGGGTCAACAGCAGGACCAGAGGAGGAAGTCAGCTGTCACCTCGCATCAAGCGATAGGGCCTAGCTGAGGTGGGAGCATGGAGATCTCGGCACTGAGAGCTCCCCCTGCAGGCTGGCAGTGGAACCGCTCCTAAGCATTTGCCATGCACACAATGTACTCCCTTGCTGTCTCTGACTGAAGGGCCAGCCTTAACCTAGATTCACCATCGCTTTCTGCATCAAGGGAGCAGGTGCAATCACACTTCAGAATGATTAGCAGCATCCATTAATCATTTAGGATAATGAATTATGGCACCAGTCGGAGCCTATATAGAGATGCCAAATCAATATTCACTCAATCAGGTCCTTTGTCGTAGATAATGTAGACATACTTGTGATTGTAGTCATCTGTGAGACATGAAGCAGTCTAAGAGATGAGAAGTCACGTTTACCCACACAAATTACACGCTTTGATAAGATTGTGCTTGCTTTCATTTCCCTGTGGAGCAAATGACTTTGGATGGTCTTATGTGGAGGATTATATCAAAGAGCACTTTGAGTTGATCAAACAGACCATCTCGATACTGGAGGAGCGTGAGTGCTTTTCATACACTGATTGGTGGATTGATATGAGTGAAGAGTGAGAGCATCACTGCTGATTTACCTCGCTCTGACTTTATAAAGAAGAGAGACAGAGAGGCTACTGTTTGATGTGCCAGTCTCCCTCCTTGAAAAAAACAGACATGGTAAGGGCATGGCGTTTGATGTACCAGTCTCTCTCCTGGTAAAAAGCAAAAAAAGTCAGTAAAGCCAATAAATCACTGAAAGACCTTTCTTTAGATGATATAGGGCAGCAATGACAGGTCCTCTCACGGAGTGGTCAGAGAGTAGGAGCACTGTTGACCTGCCCCCCCTCCCCCCTCTCCTCCGTCTCCTCCCCTTCTTCCCTCCTTCCCTTTCTCCCCTGCAGAGGCGGGAGGGAAGAAGCTGCGCAGCACGGTGCAGAGGAGCACAGAGACGGGCCTGGCCGTGGAGATGAGGAGCCGCATGACGCGGCAGGCCAGCCGCGAGTCCACCGATGGAAGCATGAACAGCTACAGCTCCGAGGGAAAGTAAGCAGCTTTCTGTCCACCTGCCTGGCTGTGTTCTCCCTGTCTGTCCCTCTTTGTCTGTCTATTTATCTATCTACCCGTCTGTCTGTGTATGTCCAGCCAAGCTGTTTCCCTGGGTTCACTCTGTCCTATGTTGAGTCAGGCTCAGTGCACGTGTGTTTGTGCAGATAGACAGTAAACAGCTGCTCTTTGTCCCACAGCTTGATTTTCCCTGGAGTGCGGCTCTCCGCCGACAGCCAGTTCAGTGACTTCTTGGATGGGCTAGGCCCCGCTCAGCTTGTTGGAAGGCAGACATTGGCAACACCTTCAATGGGTAGGTGTGGCATTCTCAAAAATGAAAACGCAATTCCAGCTTCATTGTTTAAAGACATCACTCTTATTAAAGTTGTCAAAGGACACTCGTCCTGTTAGCATTCTTATTCCCTTATCGATGTGAGGGTCCACTGTATATGACCAGTATATGACCAGTGTCTTTGGATGAATGAAATTTTGCTAATTGTTCTCATTTGGCTCTCAGGTGACATCCAGATTGGAATGGTGGAAAAGAAGGGAAATCTGGAGGTGGAGGTCATCCGCGCCCGGGGCCTTGTGGGTAAACAAGGGTCCAAGGCACTGCCAGGTGAGGTCAGAGGTCACAGGTGACATCAGTAAAGCTCACACCCAGGAACACTGAGCAGAGACTCATATTACAGCTATTTGCATGCTTTTGTAGTTGCCGAGTCTCTAAAACCACACGTCAAACAGATGAATGTATCTATGAAATATTTCTATGTATAAGGAGCATAGTAACTTTTTTGAGGAAGTGTGGAATTTCCTCTTGCACCATTTTCTGTAACAAACTGGTTTTGTTTTGAGATCCATTTTGAAAACATAACCTGTTTAATAACATTCTTGTCCATGCCGTTGTTGCAATCATTAAGGATAGTGTGCCTAAGAGGTGGCCAATGTGATCCTCTTGTCTAACTTGTTCTTTCTGTTTTTCACAGCTCCCTATGTTAAAGTTTATCTGCTGGACAACGGAGCCTGCATAGCCAAAAAGAAAACAAAAGTAGCGAGGAAAACGTTGGATCCCCTCTACCAGCAGCAACTGTCGTTTACGGAAAGTCCAGCAGGAAAGGTTTTACAGGTGCCATACCTTTGCTGCAGCTTCCACCTTAGCAAAAGCTATGAACATGAATGTATTAAGTACATTTCATTTACACTTCACTTACAACTTAGCTAAAGTATTATTCAAAGTATGTTTGTACTTTAAGATTGATTTGAAGTCAAAATTGAAGTCACTGTACTGTTACATTTATACATTGTGGTTAAAAAATCTTCTCTGTTTTTACAGATTATTGTGTGGGGAGACTACGGACGCATGGACCATAAATCCTTTATGGGAGCTGCTCAGATACTTTTAGATGACCTTGACTTGTCCCACATGGTGATTGGCTGGTTCAAGCTCTTTCCCCCTTCCTCATTGGTGGACCCTACCCTGGCACCTTTGACTAGGAGAGCTTCCCAGTCCTCATTGGACAGTTCTTCTGGACCTATCCCTCGTTCATAGCAGTGTGGGGGAGAGGTAGCATTGTCGTAGCAACCAGTGTTGGTGGTAACAGTCTCGACAGGTCACAGGTCATGCCCTGGTAACACTGCATGCTTGTTGTTGTCTTCTGAGCCCGTTTCTAGGGATGCAAAGTGGTCCTGTCTTTTCAGCAAATGTCGCACACATTGTGCGTGGAGAACGCCCCTCTGGGGAGAACCAGGCGACGCTAGCTGGAGTGAACTTATAAGCACGAGGAATTCAGCAATGCTAGGTTTTCCGTCCCATTTGAAGCCATGAGGGTGCGTGTGTGGGGGGCCAGGAGGGGGAAGGGGGCTAAGAACCAGTCTATGAGTTCTCTAGAAGCCCTTTTTTAAAAAAGAAAATCACTGTTTATGTTGTTCCTTTATTTTCTTTTGTTTTGTGGTCGATGTACTTGTTGTACTTGAAGGGGTGGCTGTGAAGGGGGTGATACTGAGCGTGACCCAATGCCAGAGAGGCTACACCCAACAAGCCCGAGTTTGGGTTTGGAGCTGTCAGGAATGAGGGGCTTCTGTCAGGATTTGAAAGAAGACCTGGGCCCATATGCCCCCCACCCCCACCCCGCCCCTACGCCCTGTACCCACAGATATGCATATGTGCTCAGAGTTAAAGCAGTTCTTGAAAGACATTTTTGTTTTCTAAAAAAAGGAGAGTTTAAAAAATGGCAATACAGAAGTGGCTACCATCGATGCTTCAGAATATTAACATCAGAACCCACAAGGTGAACTTTTGTGATCTAACGTAATTATTTCTCTGTTGATATATTGTATGAAATTTACAAGAAAAAAAAAAGATTTTTTGCATGGACACAAATTTAGCTGAACTTTAAAAAAATAAGTAAATAAAATAAAGATTATTTTCTTGAGGCTGCAACTTGCAAAAAAAAAGAGAAAAAGACAGAGATCAGCCATTTTCAACAATTTATATTATTTTTAAAGGTAAATTTCACTAGTGCATGGTTTTCAAGGGGAGCGAATGCAACAGCGTGATAAAATGACACCATGTTTATCATCCTTTAGACCATCCGTTAGTCTGTATTTTTACAGACGTAAAGTTACTGAAAGCTAAAAGAAAACTTTCTAGCTTATTAAACAAAAAAGCGACCTATTTACATGACACAGAAAGGGTTAAAATAAATGTAAAGTATTTATTTCATTGTAAAGGCACGGGCCTTATAAAGATAAACATTATGTGCAAATTGTACACTTCTCTCTCCCTTGTCCTGGGGTGATTATTGTATTATTCATTGCTACCATTGTTGAATCCCCCCTGACCATCCCAATTTTTGAGGACTGTAGATTATCTTACAGTTCTGTACTGTTTAAGTCTCTGTTTCTTTTTGGATTTGATTTGTTCAACAAGCATGTTGAAAAGGGTTATTTGCAACATGGCTTGGGCACACCCTACAGAAACTCAGCATGTTTTGATAACGAAGATATTTGGAATTTTTGCAGTTTCTTGTACAGTGCATGTAAACGACTTTACTTTTCTCCCTCACCTTGAATTGAATTCTACAGCAAATCAGTTACCAGGCTTTCGTGGCCAACTGCTATGAGGTTTAACGAAACATTCCACCTCCTGGTAACGTATTTTGTTTCTGATTTTTAAAAGAGAATGAAAAGCAAAACATTTTATATTTAATGGAGGTTGACTTGAAAAAATACTTACGGTTGCAAGTATATTTTATTTTAATATTGTTGTAAAAAAGGTATACGAGCAAAAAATGATCCCATGAATTGGTTCTGTAGGAGGAATTTTACCTGAACAAGCAACAGCAAAGGGCACTGCTGTTCATGCATTTTGCTGTAAAGCTCAATTTTACAGGCACTGTTTGTGAAGTTATGAATGAATATCAAGGTATGCGAAAATGGGAAATTGCCACACAATATGAATTTTTAGTTGTTTCTTGTTTTGGAAAAAAATAAAATTAATTTAATATATTTTTGTTAGTTTACTTATAAGCCAAGACCAATTTATTTTTTATTTTTAGTAATTATGAATGCTTCTCAAAGAATGGGAAGTATGTGAATCTAAGGTCATTAAAACATTTGAATGAAAATATACAGAGGCATTATTCCTCTTCCTGACAAAATTCTGTTATATCTTGTAGAATTTAGCATTTGTTTCTGTAACAGACTATGTTCATTTGCATTGTATATAACAGCTGTTGCAATACATTGATACTAGAATATAAGTAAGCAGACTTGAAGATTTAAGATGTTTCGGAGCAGGAATATTGCCTCACACAAGTACAAAGACAGGTGTTATCTACCCTTTTGAATGCCTTTTTCTGGTGCAATGTGTTCATGCCAAGGCTATGTCTTGGCAAAGTATGGTTGAGTACAGAGATTTATGTAAGTTATTTTTCAAATTAAAAAATAAAAAACTGGATATAACACAGACACTGAGTACCAGCAACCAAATACCAAATAATGCTGTAGCATTATCCCTTAGTTGTGTATGCAAAGTATGAATTACATCTTTTAGAAAATACATGCACACATGAGTTTTTTTTTCAGCTTACACATTTTGTGATTCATAAGTTTCATATTTATATACATGTATATACATGTGAGTACACATGTATATACATGTGATTTTTTTCATATGCATAGACTATGAAAAAAGGGAAAAGTATGGGAAATTTGTACATACTTATTATGCAGTATTTATGAAAAAAAAACCTATGTATATTTCTTTTTTATTTTTCACATGTATGCAAATTTATGATTTAGTCACATAAAATACCCATCTCTTCTCTAGTGACCACAGCTGTCTTGTACAAAAATACAAAATATCCATTGAGAAAAAGAAAAGGAATTGAAAAATTGGGACTGTCAATCCAGCGCCATTCAGCAGCAAAACAGCATTAAAGAGTACAGCCGCTAAAAAGAAGTCATTCTGCTAATGGAAGTTAACATTGACAATAAAAACCCAAGTCTATATGTGTTTTGTAATGGTCTTTTTTCAATATGCAGGTACTGTTATGTGTGAACACTGTCAGCAGCATTAGCCTAGTGCAGCTGCAGCAGGCTTTAACGAGAGCTGGACTACAGTGTGTGTACTTGACAGCTGTTGAAGCGCCATGTTTTTCGTCATTCATTTCGAGATCTGACCCTCTGCATGAACACATGCCCTGTCACGCGTGTTGTTATTTGTGTCACTCCTCCGTTGAGCTGGAAAGCAGACACCCACTCTGCTAACACCTTAGACACAGACCTTATCTCTGCTTTCTGGTGACTCAGAGAACAGGTAAGGATAGGCAGGCCTATGCTGTGTACATAACCTGTTATTCAGCCATCCACATGAAAAAACAACCCCACGCCACTGGATCAAGTTGTGGAAAACATAGCTGAACAAATGTGAGAGGGAATTCTGGTAAAGACACAATCTCGTGACAGTGTTTTGTTATTGCAATTCAAGCCACCACACACATTTTATTTACACACAAGCATGGGTTTAAGTAATAACTAAAAACAAGAAAAAGATCTTAATACATAACTTGCATAATAAATAACTTATGAAATAATATACATAAGTGCATGAGATTGAGGGTTTTTTTTTTTGTAGACTGCACAGAAAAGATTTCATAGAAAGACAATAGCTTCATCGGATGACTGTCAGTGTGCACCTCATTCTCCTGTGAGGACAACAGTAAATGTGGCAACTTGCAGAACATCACCTCTTCCACATGCAATCTGCACCTCAGTCATGAAATGTGCAAAGCACTACAATTGCTAATGTGGGAATTGTAATATAGACAGTAAGAAATTATGAAACATTTCCCCTTTCAATCATCATAATTGACGCACAACAACAAAAACGAAATTGTTGAATTCATTCAGATTGTTCCCAGAAGCTCCCAGTCAAAATGAAGGGAGAGACTCCTTTTTGATCTCGCAGGGATCGTGGAGATTAAACTCCTTGCACATATTAATCTCACAGCCATGCCTTGCCCACATTTCTGTCCAGTCTCCCTCATTTACCTTCTGCCTCTGGATAAAATATAACCTGATTGTCATCAACCGCATGAGCTTTATTAGATTTGAAATCAATACTGCTTTCAGAACATGGTTTGGTTGCCTAGAAGTAGTAAGGCCTTGCACATACTCCAGATCCTGCGATGCTTCTGTGCTTTGATTTGATGATATTTCCCTGCCGGTGAAAAGCAACCCCACAACATAATGCTGCCACTGCCATACTTCACAGTAGAGATGGTGTTGTCAGTGATAAGCAGTGCCTTTCTTTCCCAGACATAGCATTTAGCATTAAGTCCAAACAAGTCAATTTTTATTTCATCAGTTCACAAAAACTTCTTCCACATTCTCTGGGAGGCTCCTGCATGCCTTTTTGTATACCCCAAATGGGACTTAATGACATTTCCTCCTCAGCACACTACCATACAGCCCAGATTTGTGGAGTACCTTAGTACCTTGTTGTCCCAGTCACAGTTTCTCCCATCTCAGTCAGCAAACATTGTAGGCCTTTCAGTGTTACCTTCAGCTTCTTGGTTGCTGCTATGCCTTCTTCCCTGGTTGCTTAATTTTAGAGAATGGCCTGGTTGACGATAATTAGTCTTGTGTTCCTTCCACTTTTCCTTCCTCCCTGACTTGTCTGTCCTCTCTTGGCCTGAGTTGCTGGGAAAGCTCCTTTTGACTTCATATTTCCATGTATGGAACACCCAATGGTGGGACCTTACACAGACATGTGTATTTAACAATACAAAGGCAGGCATGTTCAATGTAAACTGTTCACCACTTCAGTTGCACACTGGTTGCTACCATCTGACAGATTCTGTGAATTCTGTAGGCAATTGGCTGAGCTATAGCTTGTTTATGGGAGTTATTATTTATTATTTTATTATTTTTCTGAATTATTTAGCCTGATTTTAGTGCATTGAATGTGTTCAGGAGGTTGTGTAGATCAGAAAAAAAAAACATCTAAACTGATCAAGGTTTCAGGCTGTAACACAACAAAATGTGATTAAAGCACAGGGGAGTGAATACTTTCTCTGGCCACTGTAAATGCTGTTGCTAGGTAAATAGCTGATACAAATGACACCTTGTAAGACACCTAAATCATGTTTTTTTTATTTCCTCTCAAAATGTCATTACTTTTAAAAAAGTAAAATGTTACATTGACCAAAGATTACGATTTCCAGCAAAATATCCTTGTCTACGTTTAGCAATACAGTAATTTGCATGTTAGAGTATACATGAGCTACACTGTATCCAAATTAAGTGAGTTAGGTATATTGTGGTGGGTTTGACAGGCAAAATGGATGGTGTTTAGTAAGATTCTGGTACCAATAAGAAAAGGAATCATGGGGTTCTGAGAATCATTTAAAATGGTCCCAGATTGTTTACAAGAAGGCTAAGAATCTCAAGCAGTATCTCAACGCTGGTTGTTACAATCACCCGTGCCATTTCCTTCCCTCTGTTCCTCATGGGAAATTTACCTTACATCCACATACAGAAGAAAAGTTGAGGGTCAAAGCAAGGATAGGGTCAAAGTTGAGGGTCAAAGGAAGGATAATGGATAACGTAAAGCATAACCATACTACAAACTATGTAGTGTATTTCAGTCCCTACAGCAATGGCAACAAGATTTGCAAAATCGGGATGAGTTCCTAACATATATGGATGACTACATAATAACACGATCACCGCAAAACTCCCACAGAATATAACAATCACGCGAAATAAAGAAGATACTGGCTGGTTAACTGCCGTATGCAATGTTTTACTGTCGCACGTCTATAGGTGTTATTTTCCAGTATCCTACTCTCTCCCGCTGTGTAACGGACAGTCTCACCTGCCAATTTTTGCTCTGAATACGGCTCATTTGCTCTTGAGCAGGCCTATTAGTACGAAAGACCGTTCGAAACAATATCCAGATATTTTGCACGAGACTAAGTGAAAACTTGAGAAGCTTTGTTGTGGCATACAAGTGAAAATCCCACATGGATTCATATTTGTTATTAGCTAAGCCGAGCAAGCCTACACCGAGGCAAACAACATTGACGAATGAGATGCAAAACTGTAGCAAGTGCAGGAAGAATCAAGGTCAGATGCTGCACAACACATAACCAATACTTGTAATGTTATTTATGTTGATTTTGTCTCACATGGATGTGCCTTCCTCAGTCGAGGCTGACTAGCGCTTGTCCTCTGTTCACCACTGGTTACCGAATGACTAACTTCATTGTTTTATTGTTAAATAAATGTTACTTTTGATTAAAAAAAGATGTATTCATTTATACTTGAATAAGTTGCATAATTTCACAAATACCATCGCAAAATGAGCAAATAAATAGAAATAATATAAATAAATAGAAATCATAGATTCATAGTGGGACTTGTATACATCAAAATGTCGCAGGTTATGTCAAACAAATTGTGATTTACAAAACATGAATTACTGTACAAGAAAGTACAATTAAAAACAAAGCTATTCTCCTTTTGCTCTCAAATGTTTCGTAAATGTTTTATTTGTATGGATGTAAATTAAATTTACATTTGTTTTAGTTGCTCTTAAGTTCCTGTTTTTTCCACAAGCTTGAAACAGAACCCCAAGGTACAGTAATTTCCTACGATGTGCTGGAAAAACAGACGGTTAAACAGGTAGCCAAATGGTAGAGTTGTACGAGGCGAGTAAAAAGCCGATACGTACACTAGTGGACGACACCAAACAGACTAGTGTGAACAGGGCTCATTTCGGAGTATGGAAAATGTGTGTGTGCTTTAAAGACACACGCAAAGCTTGGCAATGATACAATATATGACAATGAGGAAGTTTTGTGGTTTTGAGCGATGAGGATAAATAGAGTTAGACTTCTGCTTTTACGATATTGAAGAAGGACGCCATAGAATTATTAGGTACGTACAATTTCAATTACCATTTCAATTTGTTAGGCAAGATGCTATCAAAGTGGTCGTTCCTGTAGCGTCTTCATTTAGGAGGTGCTTTACGTTTAAGGTACATATTAAGTAAGCACTGATAAATAATCTTTATCACTCAATAGATTTAGCTCTTGTTATTGCACATGACCAGCATGGCCACAGTGTAACGTCATGCTTACCAGTAGCCTAAGTTGTTACTACAGTAAATGTTGAAAAGCTCAACAATATATGAGATGTTGGATGTCAATGAATAAAAAAGTTTTAATTATGTCTTAATTTACGTATTAATCCTAGTTTACTTTTTTAAAGTGATAAATACTTTGTTGCACATTTCTCACCACTTATCTCTTTGAAAACATATGGTTAAAGAAGACTTAAAAACTACTTCATGGAGTTCCATAAAGCTATTGAAACTGAACCGTGTAACACATATGTAGATACTTCCTTAAAGCTGTTTGATACATTCTTTGCTGGTCGCACAAGACTGGAAACCTTTCCTACATTCATAATTGAAATATTGTAACAGTGGCACTATTACACTCATAAGAATACAGAAACCAGCTGTGTCGGATACGTGCATGTTCGTTATATTTACACAGCCCTCTGGAACCTAGACGCATCAAGGCGTATAATTATCACATAATCGTGCACTGAGAAGCAAATAAAAGACAGAGCTACTGCACTGAGATGACGTAACACTAAACGTGTAAGATTGAGTTTTACTTGGCTTTTGGAAATCTGTGAGAAACCTTCAGCAGTGTCACAGTGATTTGGGTTGTTTTATTTTGTAGTGGGAGTAACCTCTTAACTCTTAAATACACACGTATTACGAATCTTGGAAATTGCACCTGATTGTGTTGTAAGTCCAAAAATCAAGATCACGAGTGAGATACTGTGGAGTTGGGGGAAGTTGGGGCTGACACATCAAACGGATTTTGAAATCGGGGTATCCTAATACACGTCACAACCTCATAATTCGGCAACAATTTCTAAGACATCCGGTGCCGCCCACTGGTCACTGATGTCGTTCTGTGGGTTTCTAAAGCATCGAAACTAGCGGTCATGGTATTGTAACTGCTTATGGATGGATTAAATAAACCTAAATTCATGCTCTTGTCAGAGTTTAATAATTTCATCCCCGGCATGTATTTTCAGCACAGCTTTCTTGCCTTTTCTATCTATCCTGTTCCACAGCTTTCTTGCTGTTTTCCTGGGATGATGTACAGGAAATAGTAACAATTTATAGCGAACGTGTGTGCGCGCGCGTGTATTAGTGTTGGCATGTGAGGTAATTGAATGGGTACATTTCAGTGACAGCTAAAAGCAGAGCTACGTTACTTTTTAAATGATTATTTTTTAAAATTGTTTTTCACTAGTTTTGCTTGATTAACTACCAAGCTAATAATTACTCGAATACCCCCAACAGTTTGAGACGGGAGAGTGAACCGTCAGTAAAGCATGAAATTTGTCATTTCTGTCATTTAAACAGTCACAAAAAGCACGTGTTTTCTGAATGTTGTTTGCTCACAGACTTTTGTTGAGCCTCGCGCACAAAACGTGCGACACGCAATTGCATGGCCATTTACCTATGCATGTTAAGTGTTCTCTTTGTATTGACTAAACTGATTTCGTTGTGGTGATTTCTGCCATATAATTTACACTAAAGCAACCTGAAGAAAAATACTACTGATATATGACATAAAATCAAGAGAAATCGAATTGCCTGCCAATGGGTATGGATAATTCAACCTTTGACTTCAACAAGTTAAAACTGACACACATAACAAATACAAAGACTGCTTGTGAAACCCAAGACGAAACAAGAGTCAGGCAAAATATCAAGCCTGCTTGATAGCCACTTAGAAAGTGTAGCGCCCTCAAAGGCGCAATTATGGTCGCTCGTATGACCTCACATAAGCCAATAAAATAATGTCGACATACATGCGCTTATAGTTTGGTAATAAGATCGTAGGAAACACGATCTTGTGCACTTAAGTATTGGGAATTAAATATTACGATAAGACTGATCAAACGGCCTGAACACTCCCAGTGCTGATGGACTCTCCTACTATGTAAGTAAAAGTAAAATCCAGAGATGTCAAAGAGAAGCCGCTTACAAAACCAGCTAACCTCACATAGTGAACCGCCTTAACTGGCGAATATAATTTGACGTTGCTTTTATTTCATCATATTAGATACGTTCATTGCTTTTGGAGTGTAAACAGCTAACAATAGATACTAGTTGGTGGTAAAATATTAACGGTATAAGAGCCCGAACTGTCAGCTCACAGCGGGCTAGATAACGATTGTCACACATCGCACTTTACTGGCGTTAACTTGCAGCAGACATACTATAGAGCGAGTAAGAAGCTAATAGCCTATATTAAAATTTGTGAATACTTTGAGCTATTTTATTTTTTTCATAAACATGAAAACAGATGACGCTGATATTGACATAATGATTTACGGAGACTAATGTTTCTTCTTATTTTCAATTGCCAAAAAAGTTAGAATGCTTTTGTCACTACTATATGTGGAATGTATTAATTTGCTTAACCTTGTTTAGGGAAAGCTTGTGATGACCATTCCTAGCTGCTGTATCTATAAAGCCTATACTAGAGCACAGATTGATATATTTGTTTATTTCTGCTCAAATGGACATTGTTCTATGTTCAAGCCAGTGATTGCTCTTTTGCAATCAAGGAAGATAGTCGTACATTTTGTTCTGGGAGTAGGAACTAGCTGTGGGCGGTGTTGTTCACACTTAGCTTGTTGCGTGCTGTAAACAGTGGTAGGCTAGTGTGACCGATAGGCCTATTGACTGTGTTTCAGTGCACATCAAAACCAGGAGGGGGGAATACCATTGGTGAAGTAAAGTTTAATGTAGTATGTTAATGAATCTATTTACTCCCGAAAAGTGAATCTGCCCAACTCTGTGCTCTTGTACACTTTTAGAAGATGACGAAATTTATTTGCTGCTTGATATTTGATTTTGAAGTTTAATTTCAAAAACAGTTTAGTTGTCACTCTGTTATCAAAGGCTATCATTCAAAACAACTGAGTCATGAAGGACACACATCCAAACCAGCATGTAAAATTCTGACTGGGTTGTGCCACAGTGGAAACCTTCTGCCACCACCCACACTTTATATACAGTTTCTGTAGTATTTTAATATTTATTGACAACTTTAACAGGATTGATATGACTGGTCTGTATGTTAATCGTCTTAAGAGTGAGTACAATTAAATATACATACAGCAGAGTTTCACTACCTAGAACTGAATATCTTTGAAATAAGCTGAAAGTAATATGATGAAATATAACAAAGGCTGTAGGAAAAATCCACTTTCCCCTTTATTTTGAAATATTTAAATACTTTTGAAACATTATTGATGAGCTTGGAATTTTCAGCATTAAAGAAAGACTTCAAGAAAATTCACCTCTATAAGTCCTCTGTATATTACCCTCTATAACCCAATCAGTCAATCTGGTTGCTCCTATGCAGAGTCAGTGAGTTTCAAATTTAAATATAAGACATCAATAATCAGGCTGACTTTGGAGTGGTGAGTGGGATGCAATCAGAGGGTACACAGGCGAAACAGGGATAATGCCATGTGGCTTGGAGCCGTACCTAGAAGCCTTCAACAGTCCACAACACACACATGTTTAGGAAAACCATTTGAAAGTTGATGTGATGCAAGGTAAATATTGAATGAAGAGATGTTAAGGATTCTGGATTCTGAACATGAATGTTGGGTACAACTTTATAAGTGGTACTGTCAGAATGAAGTGGCTAACTTTTTGTTCACATTTATGTGCACATATACACAATATGGACAAAAGTATACGGACGCTTGACCATTACAATGTAATGACATTGTATGCAAATACATATACTTTAATATGGAGTTTGTCCCCCTTTTGCAGCTATAACAGCTTCCACTCTTCTTGGAAGGCTTTCCACAAGATTTTGGAGTGTTTCTGTGGGAATTTGTGCCCATTCATTCTGTAGAGCATTTATGAGGTCAGGCACTGATGTTGGACGAGAAGGCCTGGCTCGCACTCTCGGTTCCAGTTCATCCCAAAGGTGCTCGATGGGGTTGAGGTCAGGGCTCTGTGCGGCCAGTCAAGTTCTTCCACACCGAACTCATCAAACCATGTCTTTATAGTCCTTGCTTTGTGCACTGGGGCACAGTCATGTTGGAATAGAAAAGGGCCTTCCCCAGACTGTTGCCACAAAGTTGGAAGCATAGCATTGTCCAAAATGTCTTGGTATGCTGAAGCATTAAGATTGCCCTTCACTGGAGATAAGGGGCCTAGTCCAAACCCTGAAAAACAGGTGTGGCCAAACACGGGCGCCTGCAGCTGTACGGCTGTACGCACAGTGCGTACCATGAGATTTCCGTTTTGTGAGCGCTCCACGACAGACAGAGATGTGTAGCTATGTGTATATTTGTCATGCCAATAAAGCTCTTTGGAATTGAAATTTGAAATTGAAAATTGAGGGAGAGTGGTGTGTCAGAGACATTAAAAAGGAGAAGACAGACCACTCCTTGAAATATTAATGGTATTGCCCGTAACGCTCCGAGTGGCGGTTGCATTAACGGAAGTCCCGCTTTTACAGCAAACGGCCAATCGCTTTGTTGGTAAAGGCGTAACCCAGGAAAAGGCAGGCATATCATATTCTTAAGGCGAGAAATGAACGCTCACAGCCCACTCTACTGTCACAATTATAGCTACGAAGCACACAAACGGGGCAAATCTATACAACGAGTAATATTAGGTACCAAGCTAACGTCCTATATAATGTATCTGATGGAGATCGGCACATTATTGCGCCAGCTTTTCCGCCAAATATAAAAAATATGTAATATATATTATATGTAAAAGACGACACAATTGTGTCTGACAGAATTAAATTATAGACCATTTTTGGATTGCACGTAATAGCGTGAGCATTTAGTAGCATTTGGAATTTATTGTGCTTTTTTCAATTTCTATTGAAGTAGAAATTAGCTTACTAGGTGTATCTAGGTAGATTCTAGGTGTATCAACTAGCTAGCTAGCTTGCAAGCTAAAGCTATCTTGCGGCACACTGAAAAAGTTGCCTAGCTATAAAACAAACAGCAAACTGTGATGTTAACGTAAGATAATGACCATATTCCTTGGATTTCGGTTTTGATTCTTTGATATGTGAAAGTGTTTATGAGAAGAGTTATGTGAGAGAAATTTGGTCTTCTTTGATAGATGTTTATAGGTACATTAAGCCACGTTAAGCTTGTTTCTTATGGCAGAAAAGCCTTAATGTTCCTTATTGCAACAGTAGGCCTACACATTGCTGATCACCATCCCAGTGTAGGTTGTAGCTCAAGTGATGTCCTAACAGATTATGAAAATTTGCGTTAAGATATTCCCAATAGGCCAACTGTAGGCCAGCCGCAAGCAGGGTCTTTATAATTGGTTCCTATGGGGAAAACTTCAGTGTTTATATTAAACCCATGGGGTCGTCGTATTGGTTCTCGAACGTGGTCATGATCAGAAACGTTAGAGAAGTGTAGTCCTGATACGTCGCTGTTTTGGTCCATAATGCTATGTTAAGCTTTTTCCTTATAATGGGGGTCAATGGAGAAGAAACGGATTAACGCAAGATAGTTACCCCTTTCATTGGGTTTCAGTTTTGCTTTTTTGATAGGAGATAGTGTTTATGACATGTGAGATGTCAGACAAATTTGGTGATCATTGATCGCCGTTTTGGAACATTAAGCCACGTTAAGCTTTTTCCTTATTGTGGGCGTTAATGGAGAGGAAAACGCTTAACGTGAGATAACGACCATACTCCTAGGATTTCGGCTTAGATTTTTTGACAGGAGGAAGTGTTTCTGACAAGAGATGTCCGAGAGAAATTTGGTGATCTTTAATCGCAGTTTGGAACATTCAGCCATGTTAAGCGTTTTAGAATGCCCGGAAATATTTTAGGCTATGTGATCAAAGGTCTGTGAGGAAGTGCTCAAACAATTCGATGTGACCGGGAGTAGGAGAGTAAACTTCAAATAGGTAGGCCAGATTTAATTATTGATTAATCAGTGGCGTTTCTCCCTCTCAGCTCCCTCTCGATGTGTGTGTGCGTGCGTACCCTAAAATGAAATCCTGCAGACGCCCCTGTGGCCAAATACTTTTTTCCATATAGTGTATGTCTGTGCTATAAAATGATTTTGGCTTTTCTGTCTAAAAATGAGCACTAAATGTGTAATTTCTATCCAGATCTTCCTTTTCAGGCACTTCATAGACAAATACTCAGGTTCAAAGTGAAATGGTAATCTTACAGTCATTGTTTTTATACTCCACATCTTAAGTGGAGGGAATTACAGTACGATCATTGTATTAATTCTTCTCCGATCCCATGTATCTTATCACTTAATGGTGAAAGAGAGGTGCAAATAAAGCACAGAAACTAAACACTTCCTCTCTGATGGCATGCAATTCAAGGAAATTGAGTTGTTTTACACTTCAGTCTGCAGATAGGGTTTTTCCAGTGAGAGCTTAAAATGACATTTTGTATGAATGACTATGCTACGTTCATGAACGCTCATTGTACACTCATGGTCTCATTTTTCATTTCTCATTTCTCTATCTCATCATCATCGTGGCAGGACCTATAAAATGTGGGATTCAATCTTGCCAATTAACATATTTCCAGTTTTATATCAGAAAACCTAGGCCATAATTGAATTAAGTTAAATTGATCAAATAAATCAAATTAAGTTCTGACATGTCCTGCAGATGTTTGTTTCTTTTAAATAATTTAATATTAGATTTACAATGCAACCAAAATAGTTAAAATACCACAAAATCACATACAATTTAAATTATAGATTGGGATCAGTTCAACTTATACATGTTTTTCAGTGATCCTGTTTTGCAGTAATGTTGCCTGTTTTTCTGTGTAAAACATGCGAGAAAAAACACAGCTGTAAAGACAGGCATATTTAAACAGTTTCAAATAAATTTTGGAAGTCAACATTAAAATTGATCTCATATGGGAAACCATGCATATTTTTAAGTTGCACAGTATCCTAATATGAATATTGATGTAACTAGCTAGGCCACGTGAAAGTGGTCTTTGCCATCCCTTTGTCATTTGTGCATGCATTCTGTTCAACTACAGAATCAGTAGACTGCATCGCACAAGTGCTATGTAACCCATTTCATATCCACTCTGCTATGCAAAACAAATACAGAACATTCAGTGGGTGAGAAAGTGAGATTTTATTGCCCAGGGGTGACACCAAAAAGCTAGTTATCTTAAAACATTTAAATGTTTTAAAGACAACTGAAACAGATGGCTAGCGCATAAATGTGCAACACTTAAAAGTGAGTTAAATTTAGGGAGATGAAACTCTCAGAATTAAGTGCAAGCTACACTTCTCTTCATTCTGATTTTTACACTGCTTTTCCATATCAGCTCTCAGATCTTGACTCCAGGAAAGCTGATGGAAACATAACCAGTGATTCAGCATAATTTACCTCGATACGCTAGTAATGCTAGCAAAAGAATATTGCTAGCTGGTGGTGGTTCACACAACTCAGCTCACTTGAGATGTTTTGAAAAGCCTCAAAATCAGAGGTACACATGAGCCAAAGTCTGACTTTGTTCTAAAAAGGTGCACATTATTAAGTGCTTTGAGTTTAGTGGACAAGCAGACACTTTTGCTGCAGATATGACAAGCTTGCTAAAGAGTTTAGCTGAAGATATCTTTTATTTTGCAACATTACCCTTCTGACTTGATTGTCTATTCCCTGTTTCTACGGCTAGCAGTGTTATTAGTTATATCAGTTAGTTTAAAACTATATACCTAAAGGACAGGTTAAAACTGAAACCAGTGTTGATTGATAGGTGGTCGTTTAAGGCAATTACACATTAAAAGGGTTGCAATATTACAGGAGATGATATTAACAGGGTTCTTCTGTAGCCCAAATAAATTGCTCTTACGGCAATGGCACAACTGAGTCTGAAAAAGGCAAGAAAATTTGGCTCCCAAAAGGGGACAAAAGTTGACACAATTCCTAATCAATTCAGCCATTGATGCAAATTAAAACTTGAAGGTATATTTTTTTGCCTTTGAGGGCTGCCCAACCTCATGGCATGTTATGAAATGCTTTTGTTTTATTCTCTTAGACACTGGTCTCCAAGATGTGGGCTCGAAGCACACGGTTGATGCAGCACCTTGCTCAGGCCTGGTCCATGGTTGTGATGCTCTACACATCCGGTCACAGGAAAGGCTGGAGACACATCCTCCTCCACTGCTTTGTGTGTTTCACCGTCAGCCTTGCCTTCAATGCCCTTCTTTTCGTCTGCCTCTACTGTGCTCTGAAGTATGACCTGGTGGTGTCAGGCAGCATTGCAGGGGTCTGCGTGGTGGTTGCAACAGCTGCATTGTTTTTCTCCAAACGCGTTCGCTGCTTCTCGATTCTATTTCTGATCGCGTGTGGCATGAAGCAAGGAAGGACCCTGCTCATAACTGCTGGAACTGGCCTGGTGGTCTTCTGGAACTTTCAAAACACATTGAGAAACCTTACAGATTTGGCCAGAAGCATGCTGTGTAACTTAGAGAAAAAGAGGATCTCCATCGAGCTCACACCACTCAGTAATTATGTTAAAATGCTGAAATGGGTTGGGGACCTACTGAAAAGATTTACAGACTTTGGGGTGGTCAGATTCACCTCAGATTTTCATATTAGTCCGAAGGCTGAATCAAAGAACTTAGAGGAGAAACTTGAACAAGCAAAGAGGTCACTCAACAAAACGGCTGAACACATGCTGGCTGTGATGAACACTGTGTCATCTGTGAGTGAGAAGGTGTTCCCTGCGCTGGGTTTTCTTCTCCTCATAGTCTTCACGGTGCTGTACCTGAAAAGCTACTACTACAATAGAAAATATGAGAACACATTCATCACCAGCAGGTTTATTCAATACGATGAGAAGCAGAAGGCTGAGGGGAAGCCTTACGTCCTCCCCTTGACGAAAAAGGAAGCCAAGCGCTACACCACCATTCCTTCACCTCGCCTGACAGTCAGGGAAGGGGAAGCCATGATAAAGTTCTACATTCCAGTTCTCACCCATTTGCTTGCCTGGGTTTTCTTTATTGGTGTGGATGCCCTTCTCTATTGGCTTATTATGATCGTCAAAAGGCATCTACAGGAGATAGAGCCATTCCATGTTCCTATGAAAATGAGTGTGAAAGTAAGTGTTGCATTGCATGCCTCTTGAACTTGTGACAAAGGCCATTATTCTATATAATCACAATGCACAATGCAATATAACCCACAATGCAAAGTTGATTAGGCAGCTGTGTGGTATAGTGGTAAGCCACCAGGCCTGTTACCCAAAGGTTGCTGATCTGAGTCTCCATTAGAGCACTGCTGTTGTATCCTTGTTCAAAGTACTTAATTCAAATGTCCTCAGTACGTACAGTTTCGTACAATATTACAATCAAGTACAATTTAGAAGGTGAAGCTCTTGGAGATAAATGCAAAGTGCATCTGTGGTCTTTGAGTGTTGTCTTTCTCTGTCCTTGCACCTGATTGTTACTCCCCAGCCTCTCAAGTCAATAATATGGATTTTGTGTTGTAAAACAACTAATAGTGGCATTGTTGTAAATGTTGTAAGCATGGAATTCCATAAAGTAGAGACTGTCTATTGTCTTTGTGTTGTTCTTGGCTAGCCAGCAAGCTAACAGGTTATTGTGTTTTCTATTATGTTACTGGAAGATGGTCTGATTGGCATAATTTACTCCAATTTATACCAATTCACTGGCTAGCTTTTGATCCAGTTAACTTTAGCTAACCCTAGGACCTTTGGCATGTCCACGAATCCCTAAACCAATAAATAAAGAGGTCATCAACAAAATTTCTCATGATATGAAATATATGCAATATTACATCCAGCTATTCTCTATCTGGCCCCTGGTTCTGTTGTATGATTATATGTCAGTTCTTGGATTGTTCTCGTCAGATTTTTTTTTTACAGCATAGTAATACTCATACAAAGCTATAAATTAAGCGTGCAGAAAAAAACAGATAAATCAGGGTTGCAGCATCTCTGTATATGCAGGTGACAGCCTGCATATTCAGTATAGTCGATAAGCTATAATAAGTCATTAAGCTGATGCCTATCTATCTATGTTCTGTCTATCTACAGTTGTACAATAAGGGTTTTACCTCCTCTAAAGTATCGTATTCAAGTCTGATCCTGAATGAGTGATGTTTTTGAACTTCTGAATGTGTATCACAGACACAAGATCAACTTAATTGTGGAATGGTTAGTCATAGGCTCACTTTGAGCATTGAATTTAATCAGGTTCTTCCTTTTGTCTGCAACATGACTGTGGTCATCAATGAGATGCATAAAAAAAGTTCCCAAGAAATCAGAGAAGGGATTTCTTCAAATCATTACTCAAACTCATACTCATTGTGGTTAAATCAAAAAGCGGCTGAAGTGATCCAACCTGCAATACTGTTTTACACTGTTAGCTCACACGCTGTATGTTCTTGCATTTGTTGCAGACAGACAAATCCTTCATTGGCATCTCTCTTGAAGAGATGAAGAAAGAGCAAGACTTCTCCTTCTCTGTCAACCTGTTTGAGAAAGAGTGCCTTCCTGAACCCCAACTGCTGCTACATGAGTCTCTTGTACCGCTGTCCATCATCCTTCTCTTCCTGGTTGTCCTGGGCCTCCTGTCTGCCAAACTCCTGCAGCTGAGGCTGCTCATCTCTGCGCAGTTCTACGGCGATAACGCAGACGAGAGGGTAGCATACCTGCACGCCAAGATCCTCCGGAAGAGGGCGAAGACAAAGCAAAAGGACAGGAGAGATGTTCTGAAAGCACTTGTGAGAAAGGTTTGTGTTCTTTGAATATAAACAATGGGAATATGTTATTACATGAGAGCAAGTTATCCATATTTGATCACTGGGTAATTATCACATTGACTGACATGATCCGCATCTTGTGTTGTTACTAATGTATACTACATGTTTGTTGTTTATAGAATTTCATATTCATCTCAATGCTTCAAGCCCTAACCGTTGGCCCAACTCTTATTTCTACATTTTAAACCAAAACGATTTATTTAATACACTGGTAAAGTGCTTTCTTCAATTCTGCTTGTGACGGAGTGCCGTCACTACGGTTGAGTATGCGCTCTGACTGCCATACGAACGAGCCTGGCTCTTTGGCGTTGCGGTCAAAGTTGCATGTTTGGTACCCTGTAGACCCGGGTTCAAGGTTGGGTGGGGTGACTGCTCTCGCCCTTCGCTACACTGCTGTTTGAGACTTATCCCTGGATTTAACATTTCTCCTTTACTGTCACTTAGAGATAAAGACTTACAGATAAATACTTGCTGTTACACTGTACATTCCTGTCATGGGCTAACTAATTTCATATGATGTGAGGAAATATAGTTCATTGAAAAGAAAAACAGCAGTTATGTTTATTAGCTATTGCAAGTATAACATAATGCGTTTACACATAAAGATATGTAAATTGTACCAAGTGAAAAGTTGTACCATAACCGAAATGGTTCAATATTTTTGACAGAGAACTGGTTTGTCTTCCATTTGGAACATGTCATAAATTCTGTAGTTATAATCTGAAAGAAGCCAAAGCCACTAGCAGTGAAAATGAGATCAGACTTCAATAGCGTGTTTAGTGCTCATACAGAACTTAAACGCTTAAATGCTTATTCAGCTTCAGCCTCAGTTATCACTGAGGTAGGCCTAGTTGTCAACTTAATGCCAAAGGCAACCGATATTTCTCTGTATTTCCTAAATGAATGTTATGCTTTTAAGGGCCTTGAAACACAGAGTTAGTTACATGACACATAAAAAGAAATGGAATTATTAAGAGTTCCAGGAAATGTGTCAAATTTACTGAGTCATTGCAGAAGTCAATATAGAGGAAGTTCAACATATAACCATATATGCATAAAATATTTTCTGTGATACTAAATACTGATACTGTCGGTCAGCAGTTCGTAGAAATGTCAATCAGATGGACTCAGCTACTAAAATGCATGTAGTCCTAATTTGCATTAAAGTGATACATACAGTAGAAAGTACAATCAAAATGACCATGGTATTGCTGTTAAAATTTAACACCTGGTTTATTTTACTTTCAGCATGTGAATATTGTTATGCTGTGAGAGATTACAAATTATTATTATTTGGCACATCTATGTATGACACTTCTGCTACAGATTGTCCATCCTGATGTACCATGATCAATGATTGGTTGAAAAACGAATGACTGATTGGTTGTCAAGATAACCCTACAAAAGTGATTGCTGTTTGCAATGTCAAAAGGACAGAACAAGTTATCTTAAATAATCCTTTCTTTCTTTTTTCAGCCCAGCTTCTGGTTTCCAGTGTTTTTCCGCAACAGAAAGGACGATAAGATTGAACTAACCTGACTCTTCATTTGGGGAAAAATTCAACACAGAGATGTTTAATAATTTGAAATGCTATTCTAATTCATGTGGAAATGCATGTAAATTAAATGGTAGTGTTTACTGTGAAATGAAAAGCTTGGCATTTTAACAGTGTTTGACATGTTATGGAAATCTACTGTTTGAGGAAAATGGCATTCATACTATAGTGCAACAAATTTGTAGTACTGTAGGAACTATTAATTTTCAGAATTGTGTCCATCTCCTCCCACTTTACTTAAAGAATGCTTACTTTATTGTCTGTTGTTCTTTAGAGGGGCTTTTATGGTGATGTTACAACAGAGATTCAATCAGATATATAGAAAGGACGTTTTTGTGGATCTTCAATAATCTAACAACATTAGAATGCAGTAGGAGTTTCCTCAGGTTTTCGTTGCACATGTTGTGGCACAGGGCATTATGGTAGACTGTATTTATACTGAGTTACACCAGTGTCTGCTTTGCATGCACTGTGGCCTCACTGTCTGACTTCCTCAAACACAAACATGTAGCAATCTCGCAGACAACACTCTAAATCAGGCAGCCTCTGTGGCAACTAGAAAAAAGAAGCAAACAGAAGCTCAAGACTTGCTAATTTTAGGTGATGTGGATTTCTTATTATTGCATATTTATGCCTGCACATATGGAAAAAGCAGATGCAGTTTAACATGATGAATCCAAATAACTGATAATGTAACAAATACGTGAGGCACCTAAATAATGAAAGCAAAAGAATAATACAAAGCCACTCACGTCATGTGGTCACTGTAGAGAAGAACATGTTGATGGTGTTTAGTGGGTTTAACCACACATCATATGCCCTGCATCATGCTTGCTGTTCGCCAGACTTCTTGGTTTCAGCTGATTGAACTTTTGGCTTTTCTAGGCACCCTTCCTCTTCAAACTGCAAAGAAAAAAACTCAGAACGACAGAAATTTGCCTCATCACAAGGTGTTGCGTCACGCTCGTTGTTCTGGTTTCTTATTTTCAGTTGTTTTACTCTCATAATAGAAATAGGTTTATCATTTTTATTAATATTTATATTTTGCATTTGCAGTTTTTTATACCAACAACTGATCACAGGAGTGTTTTCTTCAAGTTGGAAACAACAGTATAACATTGCCTAAATACAATTCATAACTGCTAAACCCTAAACTGTTCACTACTGTTAGCATTTTGCTAAAAAAGAACAAATGCCATTTATGTTTGCTAAACCTTATCACTGCAGTAAACTTTTATAAATTATTATGTTAAGAAACAGAGAAGAAACGCATGCATGGCTTAAGTTCTTTTATCTTCTGTAGGGTAGATTAAGGCCCAGATTCAATATTCAGACCCAAATCACAATGCCTTTTGAGTAATGAATTTTGACACAGTATTTCATTTCTTTAACGACTCAGGAAGGAACTTAAGGCAGATTTCACTGTACTGGTGAATGTTATATTGCATTGATACACTTATGGTTCACCTCACCAGTTCCAAGGTCAAATGACTCGGAAAATTACTAGTGAAGAAGGGAGGAGAAATGACAGATGTGAAAAATCAAACAAAACTGATGTTTAAGTTGACCAACCTATACACATAGATTCAGTTACAGGAAGAAAATGTGTGTGTGTGTGTGTGTGTGTGTGTGTGTGTGTGGGTGGGTGGGGGGGGGTGGGGGGGGGGGGGGGGGGATACGCAACACACATGGTCTTCATTTCACAAGTGAGTCACATATTTCTTTTTTTAAATCAGAAAGCAGAGCTTTTGCTCTGGTCTGAACAGATGAGTCACCACCATGCCATCACTGATCACATTTTTTGTTCAAAGTCACTGTTAACATATGTTGAATTACTTTTTTTGGTTACTGATTTTAAAGTGTGAGTGTGAGTATTTAATGTATTTAATTGTTTTTTTTTCAATTGGGAAAACTCTTGATTTCATGCATCATTGCAGGTTTTTTTAAAAAAATAATCTACACATTTATTTTCCTCTATGAAACAAACCCTGTCATAAATGATAAGCATGTTTTAGTTTCATGTTGCTGGTAAAGGAAATCTGATTAAGAGACTAAACAGGGGTGGATATATAGTTAGACCTCTTAGTAACTTTTCTCAGAGAATTCATTGTGAAGAGGAAGAGCACCATAAATTGATAAGTATGAAAAGTTTATTTTTGGTATCATTGCTTTTTCATTGCATTAGCTTAACATTGGAATTTGTAAGTTTTATGGAACAAAACAATTGACACAATTAATTTTACTATGACTAATGTAGTTGTATGGTTACTTGTAAGGAAAATGTCATATTGAGAAAAATGAACCAGAAGTGCTTAACTGCAAAAAGGTGATATGTGATTACAGACACAGTGCACTTACAATATAAGCTAACATTTAAAATAGTTCAAAATAGTTTTTATTTTAAAAATTATTTATTAATTTCAGTTTGAGCTTTTTTTTTCTTTGTTTTTTTTTTAAGAATTTAAAAATGACCACCAGGGAATTCTTTGTTTGGCACTGTCTGGGCAGCAAATATGATAGTTCTTTCCATTCTTCTTAACATGCTGTATATATAATATACTGTGCATTTATGAATGTAATTGAATGTTGCATTTTTCAGTGGAAAAGTAATTCTTGTTTGTGCTACTACAAATGTATTGCTCTTAAATTCGATAAAGGCAACAAAAGGAATTTTATGAATGGTCTGAATGCTAATCAGCAGTGGAACAGTCTTAGATATTTAGCAGCAGCTTGAATCTTGCCATGGGCACATACAGACAGAAACCAAGTGTGAGATTGAAACAACTGCTCAGAACCATACTTTAGAACAAAGACTGGTTTTGATAAACAAAAAGGGGAAGCCTAAACAAAAACTTCACATGAAAAGCCCCTCACTTCAACCCGGATCCACGTAGTCATTTGAACTGACATCACTCAGAGACATTCTCTCTCTCGTTAGTCACAGTGGTGAATGAAGATTTTGCTGTTCGTTGGAGGGGAGTCAGTTCTGTAAAAATCTGTAGGGTGTCTAAGGACCCAGTAACCTACGAAAATTTTATTTGTATTGATTCCAAATAATTGAAAAGAGAAAAAAATTGCCACTGACATAAGTACTTATTTCAACAGTTAAGGTTTATTTGTCTGAGCACCTGAAGCAGCAGTCTCACAGAAAAACTGCCCTCCTTTGTGAAAACAAAGGACAAAGGTAGGATTTGGGCATGATTATAATTGCACTGCACTCATGAGGCAGAAAAATGCATTACTAGCCACAGAAATTTCCAGGATTGAGACTTGAGCAACATAACTGTGTTGCTAGTTACAGTAGCTAAAAGATGCATTCACTGCACATTTTTGTGCGCAACACTACATTTGCTGCTGCCAATAATGGTCTGACGTGAAGTTCTGGACTCCAGTAACATAAAAAATGAAGTGGGTGTACAACTTCATCGTTTCCTTGTTAAGATACTGTGGGCAGTGGATGAGGGCTAGCAGGGGTAACATTATTATTATTGTACTGACTTATGCACTGTTAGTAGTAGGCAGGTTTTTGAAATTGAACATTGCAGCCTCTAAGTTGCATTTTCATTTTGCATTACTGTCACTTGTGACACAAATGTGGTCTGACATTTTTTGTGTATGCACTATCATCCATATGGCCTTATATCAACTTGCGCACTGATGCTTTATAAGGTACTTGGCATAGGTGTGTCCACAGAATTAATACAGATGATATAGAAAGGAAGCTCACTATTAAATGATTAGCAACAGAAAATGACAGTTGACAGTGAAATCATGGATTTCTGTGTATTCACCAATGCCTCATAATCGGCACAGTTTGTTTTAGCAATCACAATTACTATTTACTTGCTAAGTAGTTAGCTGTTAGAGGTTAAGTTATGTTTTAAATATTTGTCTTTAAACACATAACTTTCTTCTTTTATTATGGAATGTTAGTTTGGTGTTAGTCTCTGAAATGAACAATGTTTTGAAACATAGAAAAGCATGAAGCAATTTCTCAAAGCCTTAATGCGGAGGTACAGTAAGCACAAAATGCATTGCTTTAGTTTGAACAAAGGCCTTAACTGACCCTCTGAAAGATATCAGCTATTATATGTACATTTCTCATATTATTTCCATCCTTGTACCTGGGACAGCAAGGTATATCTGTTGTCGTTGACTATTGGAGCGGCCTTCACTTGTATAAGACTACCGACTTTTTTTGTCTCATTCCATCAGACGTTTCCCATGATGCCACTCAAAGCTGGGCGGTTCACACAGCACCTGGTTCAGTCCTGGGCTGTGTTTGTGATGCTCTATACGTCTGGTCGCAGGATGGGCTGGAGACACCACCTCCTTCACTTTGTCGCCTGTTTCACTGTTAGCCTTGCCTACAGTACTCTCCTCTTCCTCTGCCTCCGTTACTCTCTGAGGTACGACGCAGTGCTATCAGGCGCCGTTGCGGGCGCGTGCACCATAGTTGTGACAGCTGCACAATTCTTCTCCAAACGTGTCCGCTGTGCGGGGATCCTCTTCCTGATCGCCTGCGGCATGCAGCAAGGGAGGAACCTGCTCATTAGTGCTGGGACCGCTCTGGTTGTCTTCGGGAACATTCGGAATGCGTTCAACAACCTTAAAGGTCTAGCCGCAAGCATGATATGCAACCTTGAGAAGAACAGCATCTCCATCAACCGCATTGCATTAAAAAAATATCTTGACCTTTTACATTGGGTTGATAAAGAAATCAGCAGGGTTTCTGACCTTGGCATGGTCAAGTTCAGCCCAGAATTTAATGTTAGCCATAAAATAGAATCAGCAGAAGCAGAGGAGAAACTTGAACAAGCAAAGAGGTCACTCAACAAAACGGCTGAACACATGCTGGCTGTGATGAACACTGTGTCATCTGTGAGTGAGAAGGTGTTCCCTGCGCTGGGTTTTCTTCTCCTCATAGTCTTCACGGTGCTGTACCTGAGAAGCTACTACTACAACAGAAAATATGAGAACGCGTTCATCACCAGCAGGTTTATTCAATACGATGAGAAGCAGAAGGCTGAGGGGAAGCCTTACATCCTCCCCCTGACGAAAAAGGAAGCCAAACGCTACATCACCATTCCTTCACCTCGCTTGAGAATCAAGGAAGTGAGAGCCATGATAAAGTTCTACGTTCCAGTTCTCACCCATTGTCTAACTTGGGTTTTGTTCATTGGCATTGATGCCCTTCTCTACTGGCTTATTATGATCACCAAAAAGCACCTAGAGGAGACAGACCCATTTCCGGTTACTTTGATAATGAATGTGGAAGTAAGTCTACTTATAGGAAATATATTGCATATGGTGTCTACAATATTTTTATATCTTTATATTTTTTATATATATCTTAAGACAACCATTGTAGCAAGAATCGCTAAGATTTACAATTAAATATCAGACAGCACAAATATTTCTAAAATATATGTCTATAAATTAAACAATAAAATGTGTGGTATCAACTATCAGGAATAAAATGTAGGCCTAAAATCCCCTAGTCTTGATTCGTTAGCTCCTTACCAGCTTTAGCTCCTACTGTTCCACTAAGCTATCATTCAAGCATTCAAAATGGTCATGAGCATGGTAGTGTCACTCTAACCCAAAGTGTACAGCAAAAATTAAACTTCAAATGAATGAATGAAATATATTTTCTTGAAACTAAAATTATAAAAATAAGTTACTGATATGTGCAAAGCATATATTCTCTACAAGACTATAAAAAGGCTAGGTCTGCTGTTAATGGATATCTGCTGAATTAGGTCCACATCAAAGTCTAAAATGGCTTAAAGTATCACCGTATGTGATATCTTCTCTATTAATACCATCAACTGTAGTTGAGAAAGTACAGGTGTGATCACATTTCCAGTTTGTCTCTTCAGAGGGTACGTTGAAAAAACATGGGGTGAAGTTACAGTGAAGAATTTGTTGGGTTGATTTTGATATCAATAAATTTAGTGGCAGACATATTTTGTGAGTATTTGTACTGATGTAGAAAATAAGTATTTTGTGCAGGTAACATTTTGTCATCATCTTGTTTGCTGAAAGCATTGCTTTGTGGAGATATTTATATAAAAAGACTAAGAGACAATCAACCTATGATTGAGGTGGTCAGGTGTGCAGATTGAAACTCATACCACTGACTGTGACAACACCTTCCCAATCCCTCACATGCCTGTTTCCACAGCAGCAGGATCAAATAGTGGGCATTGCTATTGGCGATGGTGTGAAGAAGAGCAACGACTTCAGCTTCATCCTGACCCTCTTCAAGGAGGAGTGCCTTCCTGAGCCCCATTTGCTGCTCTCTGAAACGCTTGTCCTCCTCTCTGTGATCCTCGCCATCCTGGTCGTCCTGGGCCTGCTGTCTCCCAAACTGCTGCAGCTAAAGCTGCTTGTCTCCGCACAGTTCTATGGCGACAATGAGGATGAGAGGGTGGAGTACCTGCACGCCAAGATCCTCCGGAAGAGAGAGAAGTCAAAGCTCGGGGCTCTGAAAACTGAGTTGATGTCATTCGGGTTTATGGTAGGTCCTGTCTTACTGCATGTTTGTATTTAAATTTGTAATGGTAGCATCTTATTCAGGATATGCTCTTGTTAGGTGTTCACCTGTTATTAATGAACGACTACGCTATGTGTTACATTATGAAGTATGCTTCTTGATGCATCATCATTACTAGTGTGGTCAGTAGTGTGGTGTGGTGGTAAGGAGCAGGGCTCGTAACCAAAAGGTTGCCAGTAGGAGACCTTGGCGGGCACTGCTGTTGTACCCTTGAGCAAGGTACAACAATTGCCACAGTAAATATCCAGCTGCATAAATGAATAAAATTGTAGGTGGCTTTGGATAAGATCCTCTGCTAAATAACAATACTACAAGTCTATGTTCCCTCCTGACGACTATGCTCTGCTACTGAATGCTGTCTGGTGGGCCTGTCACATTGTAGTACAAAATCACTATCCAGAACTTTCTCCGCCATTGTCCCCTGATGGTGGAATGAACTTCCACAATTCTTCCATTTTGCCAAGTCCCTCTCTGTCTTCAAGAAACATCTGAAGACACAACTCTTCTGCTCTCACCTGAGCACCTGAAACACTACCACCTAAAGGAATTTCTCATGTCTCAAAACTGTTTCCCTTTTGAAAAAGAAGAAAATGTAATCTAATGGTTTAATGCACTCGTAATTTCTTCGAGCCAGCTTGTACCTTGTCTGGCCAACCACTGAAACCTGGTCATGCAGTGCTTCTAATATTGTTGACTCCTTGTGGTTTTTTGCTTGTGTTGTACTCCGCCTCACTTGTAAGTCGCTTTGGATAAAAGGATCTGCCAAGTAAAGGAATGTAAATTTAAATGATATAATGTAATGGTCATCTCTTACTGATCATTATAAAAGGCTTACAATTCATGATTCTCTTTGTACAGAAGAGCTTCTGGTGTCCATTATTCTTCCGGAATCGAATGGAGGGTGATATCGAAATGAGGTGATCATCAGAAGGAGGAGACTCTCTAGGAAGGCAACAGATCATGTTATATCATTACAGATCATGTGATCATGATTGTGACAAAATGCCTTTGAATATGATTTAATGTGCATGAAAAGTAGATGCTAGGTACAAATGTTGTAATTAAAAATAGATATTATGCTATGGTAACATTAACATCTCTTGTATTGTTATAATTGCTCCTTTATGCAAGAATCTTAAATTCTTGCTATTCAGCACATGTTTTTGAAGTGTCCCGGTAATGCCATGGTATTTGTAATCACCACTAGGGACCCGAATTGATTGAGCGATTCAGTGATTTGACATGTCACTCAGAAGCTTCTGCACAGCACTATTCACAAAAATGTAATGAGCTGAAATAATTTCAGTAAAAAATAATGTGTACTTTTATTACACAATCAATAAGAAATATTATACACTGCAATGCATGGCAATGTAAACATACTGCTCCATTTTGCATTCTGACAGTTTAGTCACCTAATCTCTTTGCAGAGATTAACAGCATATTTATGAAGGAAATGCAAGACATGCATGAAAAATTTAAAGGCAATCATGCTGTTCATAAGATAAAATAATTTTCATATCTCACAGATATGAACCATGACCATCATCATTTTCACCTAAAACAAGCAATTAACTTTATTAACAACTCAGATGTCATGTATTGACTATGGCGTCAAAATCATTCTAGGTCATGATTACAAATGTAAGAATATAGACTGTGCAAGCTTCTGCTGTAAATTGTGTTTTCACTCTGTGTGTTTCTGTTTTCATCGTCCATCTTAATTTATATATATGGTACTAGGTTAGTAATTTAATTTATCTATAAAACATGGGAACTGCAGTAAAAACTGAATTGTGAAGACATTTCAGTGTAATAAACAGCAGTTAACACAAAGCCACTTCCTCACATCTTGTCCCCCAGTGCAAACTCCCTTCCCTCAGCTAAAAATGTTTGGCAATCTTTGAGTTGGCTTTTTCCGGGTAGCCTACTGCCATCACCTGTCTCAAGTCCAAACACCTAAAAAAAAAGAGCAAAGGTGCTGATACAAATAAAACTTCAGGGCATGTTCTTCCTCTGCTCACTTTCACTTAAGAAGTGAAATGGAGCAAAAAAGGGTAGATAACATGAAAGTAACTGTGATGAAATTTGAAATTAAATTCCATCATGACTGTTCTATTTATTTATCTTTGAAAAGATAACAGCCACCATAATCTACATATATCCAGACATGGGCACCATTTACATTTGGCATGGACCTAAGGCACTACAGCATTATTTAAGTCCATTGAAAAGACTTAACCAGTGGATTACAGTGGATTTAGCCTTACCACTATATATATATATATATATATATATATATATATATATATACTGATATGCACTATATACTGTATGATGCAGGTGGAGACTACTTTCTTACTGTGTGCATACTTGAAGTATACTTGTAATGCTCATAACAAACTCTGCATTCTCTCTGATGACCTCACTCACATGTCCAAATAGCACTGAATCAGTGTGAACAATTCAACCAATAATTCCTAATTTTCACCCATTTTGCTCCCACATTGGACTGAAATGAATGAGGAAATGGGGTATTGTAAGTGAATTGAAATGCTAACCGAGTACATGACATTTCCCTCACATGTACAAGAAATATGCAACTCTTTTGCTTCGCTGGTCACCCTTGTCCTCACCATGACGACGGGATTCCCAATTTGCATATTTTTATTTTTGAAACAATATGCAAATGAATCCCTTCTTGCAGCAGGGGTGGGTGTTGTTTCTAAGACTTATCTCCTCGCACCAGTGCAGCCAGTGTGCTATCAGCCTTCTCAAATACTAATGCATTTCTTATCAGAGTCTGACACAATAATAAGAACGTTGATGATAATTTAAACTTGCTTTTATACCCCTAGGCTTCAACACTTGATATTTGGTTTTTTATTAGGAGATCAAGGTTTCTGTGTTTGTAAATAACAGTATGCATCTTGCATTTTATAGAGCAATTGCATAGGTTAAACACATTCTTTTTATAGATTTTTTTTTTTTTTTTTGCATAACCAATATAACATCTATTTGGGATGAGACTGACTATTCAATCACTATAGTAACCACCATGTCATTTGTAGTAGAATATTTGATCACTTGGATCAGTGTTTAAATGCTTGTTAATAAATACACAAGAATCTAGATTTATTCTCCTGTCAGTAGTATGACCCCCTCACCCCCCCTCATATAATAATACCAATTTACCTGCCTGAGAGGGTTGCTGAATGCAGATTTGTGTGCACTCTGGCAGCCACACACAAATACTGGGGCTCATGAAGTGCTCTGGGTTCTCTCATTTCAATATTTGATCTCAGGAGCCACAGAACCTCCAAATATCAAATGAATCAAAATGCATATCCCTACCATCTGGTTTGTGTTATCTGGTATGTAAATTTAAATGACAGTGATGATGTTTAATAAATTGTGTTGGTGATGAGTGTGAACATGTGATCACAAATTCATTTGTTTGCAATGGTGTGATGGACTTGCCCATTAAGCCAGGAGGACAAAGTGTCAGCCAAAATAGCAGACTTGTGAGTGTAGCAGTATTACAATTTTTCATTTTTAACTTATTACAGCAATAAAAACAACAAATTGCACAGTTGAGCAAGGGTATAAATAAATGGTTTATTACTTTTCATTTAGAGTATGTATTGTTATATATTACACACACACACACACATGCATACGTGCTCACACACATACACACACACACACATGTATACGTGCTCACACACACACACACACACACGCACACACACACACACACAGACACACACACACTCCTGATGATACACTAAAACCCAAATAAGCAAAAGTGACATTAAATCTACTCTGTAATAAAGCATAGTCATCACTTGGGAAAAGTTAAGAGGTAGAAAATGTACTGCTAACGTTTCCATTTTATATCTCACTTCCCAATCATGCACATACATCTGCAGAACATTTTCTCTCAAAATATTGCCATGCACGCATATTGAAAGTTGGATAAGCATTGCTTTGCTGCATGAGGCAGTTCTCTTAATAAGGATACATAGACCTCTAAACCTATCTATTCTTATTTAAATGTCTATTTTAAAAAGCCAAGCACATCTGAGCTGCTGTCATTTTTCAAAATAATTATGCCAGGGATAATTCCTAGTCAGATCTCATCCTGGCAATACACACCATATTTTGTCGCACTTCAGAATGTCAAATTTACCAAATATTCACTGCTTCTAGTTTTGTCTTTGACATGTCATAATATTTAAAGGATTCTGGAGAAGAGCCATGTGTGTTTCTTTCATTTAAATTGGTTTTTGTGGATATCATAGTGAACTAGGAGATCACAAAGACCAGAGATTACATAAACATTCTGACAATGCAAAAGAGTGTGAGAATATGGAAATCAAATTATAAGGATGTTAACATTAGTCAATGTAATTGCTTCCCAGTTTGCATAATGGAATACTGACTGGCCAGAATAAAGGAAGAAAATGCCATTTAAGGCCCAGCAAGGGACAAAGGAAATGGCTTTTACATGGCAAAACCTGCTGGGTGATTTTCGTGCAATCCCACGATTATTTCTTTGATCGCAATACACCTGCATACACGGATTCATCTCACGGCCCTGCCTGTGATCTAACAAAAACTTCAAAGGATTCAGTTAATTGTTATTTTTTTTTAACTCCCAGTTCCACCTGACGCCGAACAGCAAATGAGAGATGTCACAGTCAGCAGTCGCATGTGGACGGGAGGGGGGCTGACTCAGTCTCTGACGCTGACCCCTGGAAACCTTGATTAACTTGCATTAAGCCTGAAATGGCTCTGGGGTTGAAAATCCCACTCCAGCAAACCCATTAAATAAGAATCAGGTTGGTTGTGCGCTGTGGTGTTTGTCAGCAACACTGAGGAGAGCAAGCCTGAAGTAACCTGGTGGAATGTGGCTAAATGCTAAGAATGTATAAAATATGATTCCACAAAAATAAAGGATGAAAGCAGACTGCACTATAATACACATGCAGGTTTGAAAAAAAAATTATAAAATACAGGTTTGGGGAAAAAAATACAACTATTTTAATGCATTGGTCTTTTAAGGCAAAGATATTTATTAATACATTACTTGTAATTTTTAATACATTAATTTTTATATATTGTGCTTTCAAAGCAGAGACGCCTTGATCAATGTTTTGTTTCTCTCCATCTCTGAGAGACTAGGAAAGGAAAGCATATGGAAGTACAGTATTTTTTCATATGAGGATACTTTAGAAAAGTCTTAACCACAGTTATGACAATGATTAATTTATGATTTTCAACAAACATACAAATGATGCTGTCAGCATCAAAAAAGTCAAAGTCATGGTCTAAAAGGTCTTAAGAAAGTAAAAGTTCTGGTATTTGCAGCATGGTGACAATCATAATCATATCACTGTAAATTACAAGCAACAGTTATAAAATATACTTTATTGAAAGGCACAGTGTGTCATCAGATTCTGTTTGACACATTCAGAAAGCAATGCTGGATTTCCCACCAGGGGGCGCTAGCACTCGTTTAGATGAGTGGGGTGGACTGGAGACACCATCATCATCTCCTGAAATGTCACACAAGATAGTCACCCTCCCATGGCGGTAAACAATAGAGCTAGTACCATTAGGGCTGGGCGGTATATTGACTTTTTAAGGTATATCGATATATTTTCAAACGAGATATAGGATGAGACAATACCATTTATATCATTATAGTTTGATGTTGCGTTACATAGCCTGTTTCTTCCGTAAAGCAGTGCCAATGTTTGCATCTCTCCTCTCTCACACTCTCTGCGCAACCCCGCCCCCACTCTCCCTCTGCGTCTGCACGCAAACCCGGTGTCGATTTGTCCTACCTTATCGAATAATCGAAATGTCCTACCATAGTGTAGATTGATAGTCATATCTATGGATCTTTGCTACCCTATCAGGAAGCACTACCGCATGTCCTGCATGTTTTAGACCTCTCCCTGTTCCAACATAGCCGATTAAAATGATCAACTCATTATGAACTCCTGAAGCTGCTTAATAACAAACTGATCATTTAAATCAGCTGTGTTGGGGCAGGGAGAGATCTAAAACATGCAGGACAAGGGGTCCTCCAGCAGAGGTTTGGGAAACGCTGCCTTATCAGAAAATGGTTCTAAGCTAATTACATTATTGTTTTCATTAATTCATCCAACAGCAATTTCGAAAATGCTGTCAAGTAAATTTTAATAATAGGCATAGCCTACTTACAGTTATATGATGGACAAATTGTATGTGTTTCGACAGTCTAGTTTACATGCTGATATGTAAATTTGTAGTCTAATTTGTCCATCAACACACTCTAATCAATACCAACGTAAAACTTTAAGTAGCATATTTTGATATTCAAAACTTTATCAGAAAAGACTACCAGGATATAAGTATAGAATGTTCTGATAGTCTGAATTACCTTATCAGAAAGTGCAACCAACATAAACCTACAGGTATCTTATTTCGATAATCTGAAATACTTTATCAGAAAATGCTACCAGCATAAACCTATTCTTATTTAATATAGCCTATTTATTTTATATATATATATATATATATATATATATATATATATATATATTCATACATGTTGCTATATTGTGTAGCTGTATATTTTCAAACAGAGTAGGCATGTTGTTATATTTCTTCTGTTTACATTTTTATTGTTATTTGCACAGCTGTGCTTTGTTAAGCAGGAGAGGAAAACCTGTAATTGTACTCTATTTTAATCAGTCTGTTATTGTTGTTAAAAACAACTGAAGAAGCATTCTCAGAGATAGGCCTATTTTTATTTAATATAGACTATTTATTTTATATAAATTTTAATTTACATGTCTTGCAGCTGTATATTTTCAAACAGGGAAGGAAACCCTGTCTTTGCATTTTATTTTGATCACAGTCTGTTTTAATAAAAGTGCTTGTGACACCTCACATATGGTTTTGACTTACAACTGAACATTTAGCCCACTTCGTAGAAAATACGAGAGATATATATTGTGTATCGCCATTCAGCCTAAAAATACCAAGATGTGATTTTGGTCCATATCGCCCAGCCCTAAGGACCACGACAGATTTGTGTCACTAGCTAACAGGCAAACTGTTTTATACCTATGTTTGGATAAAAAGAATGTTCAACAGATAAGCACATGTTCAAACATTTAAGCACAAAGCACACTGAGGATTACATACAGTACATGCAAAACATTCAACAGTGCTTTGTAGCATTTTTCATAAAAGAAGATTAAATGTGACTGGCAGATTGACACAATTTCTAGTTCAAAAATTCAGTTATGCTAGGGGCGGGGAGGGGTTCATACCCAACATTACAGTTTCGGGGTGACCCCTTACCTGAGAGAGTGAAGGAGGACTGGTGCAGGTCCCGTCCTCCATGCCTTGCGGTCCCATTCTGTGATGATATGGAAATGACTTCACCCTCATAAGGCTTTCTGTTCACTGGAGTGGGCTTCCCAACCTGAATAGCAAATTACAGCACAGGGTTAGTTAAAACAGTCCACAACGGTTCACTGCTTCCCTCCATTTTGAGTGATCTTGCAGTCGGGTGTTAGAGCCAATGAACAAGAGACCAAGAATTCTTTCCACATCACCAGTTCGCCCTTTCTGGTATTATTCCATACAAAGTTTCAGGAGGAGTTGGTCTACCAAAGGTAGACCAACTGATCCCATCCAAAGCTATAAAAATCCTACTGATGACTTCCTTTCTATGTCAGCTGTTCTCTGCATCACTCCTCCACCCCACCTCTCTCTTTCTTTTCCCTGTTTATGATATCTAAATAGGGGGGGGGGGGGGGTCAACAACCTTGGCCTGTGGCTAGGTGTTATGTAAAAAACCTTAAAGGGAGAGCAGGTCCTCAGCCCCAGAGCAGGAGAATCTCTCACAAGCTATGAGTTATCTTCCAAATTGTAAGAACTGGCTATTCATTTTTGTGTCAGAAATCACTGTGAGTGACCAGAAGCTCATACTGTATATTTCTGTTGGGAGATCAGAGAATTGATGGGACTCTCACCTGTTCCCTCTGCTTCACACGCTTGTACACAAACTCTGGGAAGGGCCGTCGGGCAATGAAGCGGCCCTCACCAGGAGCGGCCTGCAGGACCCCCTCTTCGTACACCACCTTCCCACGGGAGATGGTCACCACAGGAAGACCGTGGCACACCATGCCCTCAAAGATGTTGTGGTCGACTGCCTGGTGGTGCGTCTTTGCAGAAATTGTCCTGTGAAAACAGGCATGCATACAGTCAACCAGAGAGGGAACGGGCAAACCATAAAGGGATATTCATCAAAGGAAAACAAAACTGAATTAGTTTACCATAAAAATGTCAGTCATTACGTACATGTAATTACAAGTTTGAACGTCATTATTAGCTCTCTGGAAATACAATAAACCACAGGGAAAGTCTTTCAGAGGATATACCCTACACCCATCAAGTTAAGAGTCCTCATAAGACACAGCTCTAAACAACTGAATGTAACAGTAAGTCGCACTTGCCTGTGCAATTGGCTCAAAGCATTCTACCTGCCACAACGATCAACACTGGAGCTGAATAAATCCTGAAACTAATTGTTCTATGTCAAAATATCTTCAGTCACTTATATATATATGTCCTAACCGCTGTTAATTAAAAACTGTGTCATTACCTTTATAACATTTCAAGATAGCCATGCAGTTGATTCTTTACCATAACTCTGCTCTTGACAGATACTCATGTCTACATTTTTAAAAATGCTGTGTAAGCACTCTAAAAAAAGCTGCCACACGAGCCCACTGATAAAACACTATTGTTTCCTAACACAGATTTATGGTGATCCACAAACATGAACGTTAAAACTGAGCACCTGAGCTGAAAAATAAGGGTGAAATGACAGCTATCAAGACATGACATATTCAAGTATATATTATACAATATTATATATACACATACACAGAGGGGGAATACATACATTTGTGTGTTAGAAGGTGATAATGAAATGGATATTATTCAGTTTGACTTAAATGAACATTGCCATGTAGTTTCCTGCAAATGACTTCAATAACCACATTTTAATTACTGCAAAATTATGTAATTTATAAGCTTTATTTTTATAAATATAAAAATATAATTTTGTTTTGTGAGAACACATTCTAACAAGAGCTACCTTGTACTTTACTCTGAATCGTTGCTCTGACTAATCTGGTTTTTTACTTGTGTTGTACTCTACCTCGCTTGTAAGTCACTGTGGATAAAAGTGTCTGCCAAATGAATAAGTGTAAATGTAAATGTAAATCTCAAGAGGCTTGGGTTTTAAGATCCAGATTCCATCGACCCATAACATGCTTTGATCTTCCCACAGCATGAGGAATGTAACACAAAACCATCTTTTTCCAATTCTAAACACAATATTTTTCTTTGATTTCAACCATTTAATCTGAGCCAAAATGCTGTCATCCATACTTACACTTTGACGAAATTGATTTCCATCTTTTTAACAAGGAAGAATCATTTTAGCTTCACCTGAATTATGGGTAACATTGCAGTGGTCACTACTGCTTTCAAACTCATCAGCTGTTATGGAGGCATGAATCAAAGTAAATCACATCAATCAACTGGTATCGATCAGTAAGTACAACATTGTACGTTTCATGTTTTAAAAAGAGTGGACAAGTGAATACAAATATTCTGAAATACGGTGATTTCAAAAATAATACAGGCCACATGGACTGCTTTTGGCTCTTGACGTTTGCAAGTAGTAAGGGTACCCTCTTTCAAGGGTAATTAACGTGAAAATTATGCAATTTCACGGTTAAATTGGAACAATCAAAGCGAAGTGCTCTGAGTCAATCAGTTATATTCAACAGTGACAGAGGAATGCAGATGGCTTGCAAAGGGGGGGGGGGGGGGGGGGGGGGGGGGGGCGAGTTACAGCAACAATGCATTTTGTATTGCATCGTTTGCTATAATTGTTAACACCAGAACTGTATAAGGGGGAGGCTATCATAACATTTACAGAGCATTCAACGATTCACAAACAAGACAGTGGAAATATTCTAATTTCATGTGCCCTGCTTACGCAAGAGCTCAGCACACATTAACATTAAGTTGATTTGCTGTGAATTTGCCGGAGTTCGTTCTCCTCGCTAAGCCCACATCAGCGGTTTCTTACACGCCTTCAGGGAGCTAGCCTACATTCTATAGGAGGAAAAAAGCAGCACGGCCCAAATTACATAAGCCTCAGCTGCTGGCTCTCTGCACGCGCTCCGCTTTCGCTATGGGTTAGCTGCCGCGAGGCGATCGTCGCAGACCATAAACCTCTTCCGTTGGAGGGGACTGCAGTCATGTCCGTGTGCGTCTGCACATGTGCAAAATGCCACATTAACAACAGAAACTGTTTGTCAGAGAGCCTTAAGTCTCCGTCCCGACGTTTGGATTGGAAAATGTCACATCTCTGTTTAAGATGCAATACACTTACACAAATGCACGTACTCGTCCTCGTACTCGATCCACTCCCCCCTCCCCCGCCCCCAACACGCTCACATTTGGTGCAAAATCAACCGTTCAATCGCTGCTCCTCTTGTGCAAAGGAGGAGATTTGGTTCGGTTTATATTACACTTGCACTCCATCCTTGACTGGATTTTGATATTTGCATTCCGTGTTACTATGTTATGATAACGTTACTATAACTACTATGAACTACTATGCGCATTTTTGGCGTAGCAGTGGTGGTGCGTATATATATATATATATATATATATATATATATATATATATATATATATATAAATATATACAGTACATATATATATATACGCGTTATGCAGTTATGCAAGTGTGTTGATTTACTTCATTGAAATACCATACTTAAAAATGACAGCAAGCAATGACTCATGACACTAATTAAATTAGCAAAAAAAAAAAAAAAACATTACTCATAGGGTTTCCAAACAAAGGGGATATGGTGCTACTTGTATTAACTTAAATCGCAAATTCAAAATCATTTAAGAAAGTGAAAAATATAATAATATCAAAAATGAAATACAATTATCTGACCCAGTGCTTTTTCTAGTTTTTTTTAGTAGGAATCATTTTAGTAAAAATGCTGCTTATTCAAAGTTAAGTATGTACGGAACTTTCAAATTTGACACTTGGAATACCCAGCTGTATCCCTAGGTAGATGCTGGTGGTCATTAGCTCTGCTTACAAATAATGAACATAATCACGTCAAACACATCTGTGGCTGTGGTTAGGTATGAGATAAACCCACTCAATTACTCAGAATAGCTAGCTAGAGTATAAGCTGATTTATAACATTTCTGTGTGCATGTATGCAATTTATTACTAGTTATTGGTGCCCTAAATGCAAAACATCGTCATCCACACCAAAAGAATCTTGAATGAGCTGTCTACTGTGGTAATGACTTATGGCAAGCCATACAGGAGCAATACACTTTCTGTGATATTGTCAGTCATAATATGACAAATCACTGTTGTAATTAGCTACCTTCACAAGTATATTAAATTATTGTGGTTTTATCAATGTTATATTTCTGTCGGCGTTGCCATATTTGAATTATCGAGTGAGCTTAAAATTTCATTCTCAGGTACATGCTGTACGCTGTAATGATTGACAAAATATTCAAAAAATTCAAAATATTCACACAGATGCGTTTTGTTTCTTAAATTAACATGCTCCTCTTGTCTCTCACCGGAAGCCAGAACCTGTGTTTAACATCTTAATATGTGTCATTCATAATTAAATTTAATTTTTGCACTATTAATATCAAAATGTACAATGTTCGTTGTCTTTCGTGCATTACGCAAAAGATTTATTGAATTTACCAGTTTGTACCTTCAGGAGCTACAGTAGCTTACAGCAAAACGTTATTCTAAATATGAGCGCCCTCTGCTGTCCAATATTTAAACAGGACCGTGAAATCGGAACAGGATCAGCAAACAAATTTGAATATGGACTGTCCAGAAAATTTGCCATGAGTTCAATATGGATGTCCAGAATCAGAATCAGTGAAATTAATTTAAAATGAAAAAAAAAAATACAATACACTAACAATAAGTGAAGTTATGACTATCCATCTATTTTCAATATCTAGGCCATCTTGTAGAGGATTGAGTTGAGGCAGAATAAAATCCAGAAGCAGTGGACATAAATATTTCACTCATGTAAGTCACACATATTTTATAAAAATTCAAGAATGACTGTCAAAAACAGCATAAGACAACAACAACAAAACATTTTATTTATAGCAGGCAGCATCCCATTCCCTAAAATTAAGTTAAAAACTGTAAACATTAAACTGAAATCAAAGTTTTGATATCAGATAAAAAGCAATTTCAGTTTTTTGGCCTCACAAAGTAGCTACTCAGAAATATTAATTCCCCCTGTGGGTCATCTGTAAATTTTCCAATACAAACCATAACTTTTGAAACTTTTTGGCAAATGTTATTCCTTGCTTTCATTTCAAGAAAGTTGTAACCATTTCATTAGTACAAACCTCTCGACAATTGGCTATATCTGGTTACCAAACTGAACTCAAAGTATTTAAACTCTTCTCCTCAAGGAAAACTCATATACAGTTCTGCACACACTCCAAAAAACTGGTCCAAGCAGTCTACCTTGCCACTTTGTCAACAAAATGGCTGGAGGGGACGTAGCCTTTGGGTCGGTCTTACCTGGTGGCATTGGGGTCCCAAACGACCACGTCAGCATCCGACCCTTTGCCAATTCTTCCTTTCCGGGGATAAAGGTTAAAGATTTTCGCCGCGTTGCTGCTGGTGACAGCTACAAATCGATTTTCGTCCATTTTTCCGCTGTGCTGAAAAAAGCAGTTTGACAAAATAGGGAGTCTCGGTATACAGTATCCTATCCATGACTGGCGATTGCATTTCCTCACAGGTTTACAGGACGGAAAAGGTCAATGCGTGACCACAGCTGGTACCTTGAGTTTCACTTTTAAACGTTGAAACATGTCAGCTTTACAATAGGTTGCACACAGCTAAATCTCTCATGTGCCTTTTGTTGGCCAGCCTGAGTGTTTTGTGGTGTGTGAGTAAAATAAATGACACTTCCGCCATGATTTCAGCTTTCTGAAAATGCTGTCTCTGCTTGAAATGTGACAGCAGAACGACTCTCCAGAGGCATCTAAACTAAACACGATCCATACCCCGCCAATACTACAGCACTTCTTGATTTCAATAAAGCTCAGTCAGTCATGACTCCATTATTCTTTTTTCCACTGGACCAATTCAATTCCTTGCATATTAATTGTATTTCTGTTTTAATGGACAAAATGTATTATTGATGCATTCAAATGTTTTAATATTGTAGTGCAATTATGTCATGTACAGACAGTTGCCCTGGATAATGGCCTGTTAAATGACTTAATACTACTACCACTTCTACAAATAATACTACTAATTATAATGGCATTTATTGTCTTAAGCAGAGGTCATAGTCTTGAAGTAGAACCTTTTAGAAGGTAACAATTCAGAGTTTGGTCAGTCTTTTTATTTAATTGCTGTCTCCTTTGTTTTTATTCTGTTACTGTTTGCTTTTATTCTTTTATTCTGGTACTTGCTACCATTCAGATGTCAATTTAGCCCCTTGATCAGTCAACTGCCCCTTTCTCCTGATTACACACCAGCATACACATAGTGTCTTTAATTCATTCATAAACCATCAGTTAAATTGCACAGAGCTGACTGTAGAGCGTTTAACACCATATTGCTATACATGAATACCTAAAGTAATAAAAATAAGCACATACACGCTGATTAACGACAGCTGCATACTTCACAGAATCATAATGGAAAAGCACTGACCACACCCTTTTCCCATATGACAGACATTCTGTCCTCCACCCCATTCACTCCGTTGGGGATTTTGGTGAAGTCGTCCTTTCCCAGGGCTTTCTGACAGACAGAGAAGGTGCAGTTGTCTGTGCCTGTCACACTGAGGTCATCACTGTGAAAGAAACTACCATGAGCACAACGTAGAAGCAGCAGTCCCACCCCTCTCCAATCCACTGTCGCACAAAATGCAGATTTTACCAAACACAGAGTTGGCTTGATGTGCTCATCAAAGAAGTGGCGAGGCACAATGTTTGCATTTCAATCATTTTCCTGTGGAGAAAATGCATGAACCATCTGGACAGAAAGGACGCTGTGTTTGGAAAGGTGGTGAAGTGACTGGATGTTGTACAGAAAGAGGAGTCTTACTGTTGCTCCAGTAGCAAGACCACTGGCGACATAATTATTGCCGATTGTGGCCATCTCTAAATGGTCACTCACTCACTCATTTGGTCTGTTCCTTGCATCTGTGGCTTGCCTTGAGGTTACTGACAATGTTCAAATGGAATGACATGTCATGGTAAGAGATGACGTTTTGAAACAATTTAGCTACGTGAGGTTTTCTATTATAAGGGAAGCAAGCATAGACAGAAAGCTACTTACAATTTATACAGCCTGAAATAATAAATCCAGTGACTACCATGATAGGTAAACATGAATAGCAGGCTGTTTGAACTGCAATGCTGTAGTGCAATCAATGTCCTTATTTAATTTGATTCATGCTGATTATTTTTTGAGTGTCTCCATGATGATGGGTGCCACATGTTAGGTTATGTTATGTGAGATGCCAGTATCTCACTCACTTGGCCAGCAGGTCCATGAGGTATCCTGGGGTGCTGGGATCTGGTCGCAAAGGGGGGCCCATGACAAAACCTGCAGCGTGGGCCCAGTCCTCATGCCAGTAGTGGGTGCCGTCTGTGCCCAGACCCGCTGCGATTGGCTCGCCAAACACCACCCGGCCTATCAGAACGCAGCAGAACCAAATGTTAGGGGACAACCTCTAACAGCAACCAGTCACAACCTTTGCTTTCAGTGCATAACAAATCAAAACCCATCCAGTCACACCACACCCAAATTTAAACCTGCCAGAGACACAACATCACCCAGCATAAACACACAATACAATTACACATAAATCTGCTGTAGACATAAAACAACTTAATTTGAATGTAACAGAGACACATCAATAAAACACACCTGCTAGAAACATGCAAAATTATACACAGCAAAATTATACAAAAGCATACACAAACCTAACAGAGACACAATACATCCAAAGACAAACCTATCAGACACACAAAGTAGTTAAATACAAAATGTGCCTGACTTATGCTATAGCCTGCCTGAAAAACACAGGTGGGCCCATTGCCATGAGCTTAGCAGGGGACCTCAGATTTAGACCACTAGATCACTCTATGAGGCCTGGAACAGATGTTCCTAATCTCATTTGTTAAGAACACCTGTCCCAATATCTAACAGAATTCAGTTGTCTAGTGATTTAAATGTGAGGTTTAAACCCTGACCTAGGTCACTGAATTTGGCCCAAATAATAATAAATTTGCCAGACTAAACACCAACCTGCCAACACACAAAACACACATTCCCAGTGGGAGTAAACCAAACCCAAATACAATCCAGCCAACCAGAAGAGGACAAACCACTGTTAGGAAGTACACTCCCCAAAGGGTCAGTTGGGGATAGGACTTCAGCTGGTCGTTTAGGACCTTATTTACTTCATCACACACCACAGCATATCTGCATCTGTTATCAGTATATCATTTCAAAACACAAAACACGTTTATTCAAATTAATCCCTACACTCTGGTCAAAGGAATCCCAGAGATAAAACAAAATGCAACAAATATGGAATTATCAAAATGCGCTGCTGAATGTAGTAGTTACACATTTTTATTCCAGAATCAATTAGTGCATCATTATATTTAGAGGTAAATTTAACATTCCCTCTGTGGGAAATCACCATTTACAACAGCCATTGCTTACTTCATTTTCCCTGTACTGCAAAATCATACATTGCTCTTTTCAAAGCTGATGTCAGTTGTCATCTTTATGTTTGGATACTGCAAGTATAGTTTACCATCTGCTTCAAGTGGAAACTTTTTTAGACAATAAATTAGAGATGTGACCTCATGTGACACCTGCAACAGCTCTGTAAATCTCATAGACAGGAACTGCCCACCTCTGAGCATTTTACAAATTTTAATACTGAAAACCAAAAAAGTGACCAAGTTTAAATAAACAAGATAAGATGTACAGCAATGAGCAATGACCCACAGCCATGACCATGACCAGTATAGACTCAATGAAAATTCTACCCCCCCAACGTAACATAATTGTGATTGGCCCAGGTGCAAATATTTTTCTTGGACTCAAACCACCACAGCCTAATTTCTCCAACTATCAAACATCCGAAATAGCTTTAGCCAGTCTACACTAGCAAATCAACACAAAGGTAGCTTACACAATATGTCAATAAGCATAGAACAAATAGCCATCAAGAAAAGCACAGCAACTCATTATTTGAGTTGAGGAAAAAAATTGACGTCACGCAAGTTATCACAAATGACAGGGAGCAAGGTCATTGGACAAACAAATTAGCATTTCCCAGCAAGCTTTCTTCCGTCGTAACTTTTGAGAAGAAAGCAACCAAATTAAATAAGTGGTGAGTAGAAATAATATTTATTTTTAATAAAACATGTAGTTTTGGAACATTTCAATAAGGACAAATAAAAATTCATATAAAAAGTCTATGGCTCAAAACTGTAAGTGTGATACACAAGGTGGGAAGGTGGTATATATAGCTGTCACAATTACAAATAATTTCAGTGATATCACTGAATGGTTACTTTGAACACTGCGTGAAACGGTCAATGTGCGAGAGGGCCCACCTACAAATAGTAAACCAGCAAAAAATTGCCTTCCTACATGGGCCCCTGACAGCTTCTGGGCCCTGGTGTGCTGTACCGGTTGCACCGTCAATTGTTACGCCAGTGCACCCCCTACACACACACACACACACTCCAACTCCAACCCCTGCTGTTCTTCTTGATGTCCCAGCGTGAGGCCCTCACCATTTCTGCGTGCGTTAGCCACCACCTTGGCGGCTGACTTGCTCATGACATGGACCACATAGAGCGGGCAGTTGACGGAGTGGGCAATGGTGATGGCGCGCTGGGTAGCCTCAGCCTCCACCTCTTCTGGACGGCACAGTTCATGACCTTCAGGCCCTGTGATTCCCAGAGAGATCATCCGCTTGGCCCCCTGTGGTACACACAGATACACACAATCACTGTGGGGGGTGCAACTTTTTCAGATGGGCTTGCGGAATATCAGTTCATCTTGTCAAATCTAATAATACAGCTGTTGAACTGGATTGTGATGACACCACAGGTTTTACCAAACTGACCAATTAGGAACCCCTAAACCTGGAGGACTCAGCTATGTCATGTATGGTTGACAAGATTGGTCAAAATTCTTTTAGGCTGATTTTGGCTTGATGATTTCATGATTTGATTTCATTATGTTTTAGAAACTGATACCTGTCTGCTGTATCAGTAACTTAACATTTTCTGCAAAATGTGTGTCTTTGCTACCCTCTAGTGCTGGTCATGGGTAATTAAAACTCACCAACTGAAACTTCAAAGGTTTTTACAGCAGTTGTACTATTTTGTAGCATGAAAAATAACAATCAAAAAACACATGGACAAAATGCATAAATATATCTTGCTCCTCATTCAGAACATTTTCAGCCTGTGACCAAAGTTGGAACACTATCATAGCTTTGACCCTTGACCATTCACGTTTCACCGATTTAGGCAAGGAGTATATCTATTGAGCAAGGAGAGTGCTATAACAATTCTTTAGAAAGGGGCCCCGACACCTAGTGAAACCAAGGACAACAGTCCACACTGTAAACCTGTCAACACCTGTCCTCTCTGATGTTTAACACAATAATTTAAAGCATGTTAAAAGGAGTAAAAATGCCTAGTTAAAGTTTAAAAAAAGTGTAAAAGTCTAACCTTGACAATGTTGTCAGCCTTGCAAATTCTGATTCTTCAAAACATTAGAAGGAATGTTTATCTAGTGTTCTTGGTTGGTATGTTATTATTTCAAGTCAAACACATCTGTTTGGTTTTCTCTACACAATAGCAGCATTTAACACTTTCACATGACTGTGCCAGACATACAAGACAGCACTTAGAAAAAACATTAGAAAAAAATAAAATAAAAACAGCTAATTGAAGGACTGAATGAAGCTGGGTTTGGACAAACTATGTTTGTTTCATATGCAATGTGTTCATATATTGATACATTTTCAAGGTGTAAAAAGTTTTAAATTACAATAAAGTAACAAACTCCACTATAGTGTGCAGACACAGCCATCACGTTACCTCAGAACTAGCTCAGCCAGCCAGCTCTGACAGACTGAAATACACCATGATAACTGATATGGCATATGACATATGATATTAAGTGATATAACAGAATTAGACAGCAAGCCTCTTTGCCTTCTTCAAGCTCGTGATGACATCATATTGTAACAGGACCGTGGGGTGTGATACGTAAATGGAAAAGACGAAGCCACAAATGATGGCCCAAGGGCACTGTAAGCATGAGGGATGCTCTAGTGATATGAATAATAAATATTATTATTTTCTGCCCACTGATACTACCCACATGTGTGTATGTAATGTTTACTACGGTGTTAATCTGGGGCAAGAAACAAACCAAAGGGTAACCAAACAAATGTGCCCAGATTAGTTTAGATTCTTTTTCTAGTTTTGCCCCTGTGATGCTAGTTGAATGCAGTGATATATTTACCCAAGTATAGGATAGATGTTAAGTATTAACTTCATTTTGAATATTTCTCCCATGAGCAGTGGTAAGGGCTTGTGACATTAGAGAGTAAGTTCACCGTCCTTGATTAACTGTATGAAAAGCAATTGGAAGAGACAGGCAGCAAACCAAAAAGATAATGCATTACAATTGAATGAATATGAATGAATATGAATATAGAACAAACATATTTCTGCACTGTGCCAATTAAAATACACCAATGCCAAAAGCAGCAGATAAATAATATCAAGGTATGAGGCCAGCAGATCAGATTGCTACAGTAAGCATATGTCAAGTGGGCAAAGGTGACATTATTGTACGGGAATAACCTCATTCTGTTCTTTGTCATGGTACAGACCACTGCACTGCTCACCCCAAACTGACACTGATACACAACAGATGACATGCCCACTTATCTTGGCCTGAAAAGATAACAACCCATTTGCGTTCAGTACCCTCCTCATTTTCCCTACGCCCTTTCAAATTATAACTTTTTTTTAATTTACTCAGTCAGTGAGATGTTTCAAGATTAGCACAAATATGCTCTGAGAGATAACAAACTGGCAGAAACAGAATAACGATGTTCAGTCAGAGCAAAGGTGAAGTGCTGACCTGCTGCACAATCTCAGCTCAGTGCATCAGAGGGGACCTGAGGGAAGGATAAACAGAACTGATTGTCTCTTTCCAGAGTTACTTAATTCTTCCAGATCTCAACTGCTTTCAATCCAATAGATTCCTCAATACAATCAGCTCTGGAAAACTCATCATTCATGATCGATTCTGCCAGGGCAGTTCTCTCCAACCTCAAAACTTTATCTCCGGGGGAGTGCCTCATGGCTCTGTTCTGGGTCAGCTCTTTTTTCTTGCTCTGCACCCTTCTCCCTCTCTCTAGGTCATTTCACTGCTTCCCACAGTTGCTCTTATTTCCTCTGTGCACAGTTGTCTCTCATCCCCACCCCCCAAACACCCCCCCCCCCCCCCCCCCCCCGCCACACACACACACTTCTCACATTTCCTCTTGGATTTCAGCATGTCAACCTGATATCCACTTCTGGATGTATTCTGACCATATTTAACTTAACCTTTCTACACTGGTCCTTTTATTTTTTCCTGCCCCAACACTCCCTCAGTTGACCTCTCCATTTCTCTTGCACCTATAAATTTCCCATTTGTGCCCTCTTGCAATGAACTGGTGGGGAATCTCTAAAAACTCCTCTCTGTCATTTATTCAACTTTTCTTCTTTGATCCACTTTTCCTCTTTTTTTCTTATGTGACATTCTACAAAAGGGTCCCTGAATAACAACATATGCCACACAACTCCTTTTCATGGGCCATGGCAATTTTTTTACAGTAACTACTAACTTACTGCTTGCTTTCCTTGTTAGGACTAAAACGCATCAGCTGCAGCAGTAGCATGTTTGCAATGCAGCATTTCCATCACAGGGCTGAATTGGATTTAGAAGCCAATTAATCTGAATCAGACTGAGCACACCAGCTGTGATCCTGATGCATGGTGCATCATTTCATTTTTCTCCATGCTATATGGCAAAATTAGTTTCTATGTATATAATACACTATAAAGCACTCCACTGTTCTATCTTGTTGTAGTCATGCCACCTAACCTTGAGTCCAAGTTACTGGTACTCAAGTTCAAATCAAGAAGTAAGGAATGGAAAAAACATCAAATTTCACAGCTCCCACTATAAGATGAAAAAGTGACATCTGAGTTGTCCAAACGAGGTGACAAATCCGAGCTGACAAATTCAAATCTTTCTTTCTTTCCTTTAATAACTGGATTGGATAGGACAGTCAGCATGAGTGGAGTAGGTGGGCATACTTAAAAGCAAATCTCCAATTTTTTGGAGAAGCCCCTAAAAAGATAATTACAATAATGCAACACTACCTAAAAATATCAAATTTAAGACATTCAGTATTTTAACATATTATACCTCTCTTTTCCAAGGTCTTCTATTTAAAAGAAACAACTAGCTCTGAGTTACTTAGCCAGTTAGCATGATATAATTGGCTACCTGGCACAGCTTTATTGCTGATGATAACCGGAATTTGCCATGGTCATCTTGAAATGGTAGCTAGTCAAAAGGCTAGCAAGGCTAGCTATCTTGCTGTATAGCAGGATTGAAAAAATTCAGTATGGTCATAGTTGAAACACTTGCTAGGAACATCGTTGGTAACATAACATTTCCAATTTAAGCAACTGACTTAACCAAGACTGACTGGATTGGCAAGATCTAGTATTGACATCTCAAAAAATTTGTGCTCCTCACTGACTACATGTTCACTGATGCATCATTAATACTAGTAACAACCTAGTAACAGGTTGATCAGGAAGATACCATTGAAAATGTTTAATTGCAATATAATAATTTAGTTTCAGTGGTTTATTTAATCATATACTCATCTTTACAATTAAATTTGGAAACATTTTCCAGGTAGCCAGCCGAATCGGGCCGATTGCTGCTAAGTGTCGGTGCACTCAGCTGTGTTCTGGCAGCAGTTCACCTAAGGTGAGCCAGCTCTGGCCCAGTAATGGTTGCCAGATTTGGGGTGTGTGGATTTGGGAAGATTTCGGCTGAGAATTGGCACATTTGGTTGCATTTGGACCAAATGGCCATAAAGACCTGGACCAGTTTAGGTTGAGGGTTGGGGGTGGAGATGTCGGGGGTGGAGCATAGGGGAAGGTGGGTCTCTGGACTATGCCAAATCAGAAGTGGTCAGAAAATGGTGCAGGAAATTACCCCTAAACTTATGGGCCTATGACTACATGTCATATCTTATTATTTCATTATGAAGCCTGGAATGTGCCACTGGAATAATAATATACTTTTAAAATGACAGAATTTTACAGTAATAATTGTATTTCCTTTCTCTGTTTTTCAATTAATCAATTAATATTTAATTCATATTAAATTAATATTTAATTAAAACAATTTAACAGTCTATAATAACTCAGGTGGCATATTCCAAGATCCATAGTTTATGTGCAGGAGCTTTGGTTTTGTTTGACAAATGCAGTGGTAATGTTATTTAACAAGGCAATATGCTGTGGCTTTACATACTGGCTATGGCTCAGTATGATGCGCCATGGCTAAAAAAAAAAAAATCATCTGAGTTTAGTACATGCGTAGTGCGAAATGTAGTGGCGACCACACTTGGCGGGCTTTTTCTTTCCTCACAGACAACCAATGCCGGTTGCTCCTGCGGTGAGTATTTCTCTCTATTTGTCTGTCATGTAAAGTTCTTTTATTGAACCGTCCTACACATATAATATCGATGTATTGTTTTTTGATAAAGAAGATAAAATCATGTGCAGACCGATCTAGCGTTAGATATGACCCTGGAGAATTACCGTAACTTAGCCAATTTGCTAATTTGAACTCAGCCGTGTTATAATTTAGTCAATGTTTTAGCTAGCTAGTGTGGTAGAAAATTATGTTATCCTAGCAACACTGTGTATTAGCATGAGCTCACTGCCAAAAGGTTGTATTAAGTTCACCATGCTTGCTTAAGGTCATTGCAGGACAGGTGTAATGGACCCAGGAAGCCTGGGTGATTGCCAACATAAAATTTTGGAGAGCGCCACTTATTTTAAAAAATATAGCTTGGCTTGGCATGAAAATATTGGAAGAAAAACCCAAGGAAAACTAAGAATGAATGAGAGAAATAAATAAATAATTGTGTAAAAGCTTAATTAAACCAAAAAGAGAAAAAGAGGGTGGACCATGAGAGTGGGAGCTGGCAGGTGAGCTCAGCAATGGGAAGGATTGGGAAAAGTATAAAAGAAGGGGAATTTGAGGTGCTTTCCAGACCTGGGTCTCAAGAGAGGGTGTGACTGCTTTGCACCGACGTGGACCAGCCCGGTTTACTGTATGTGATTTCTGATCCATATACAATAAACCTACTTACATCAGACTTTGAGGTATAGTTTGTGTTAATTTTGGAGATTGTTATTTCTGTATTTGATACAGCATATAGAAGGCACACGAACGGAAGGGATTCTCTGGCCTGACCGGTAGAGGCGGGGAGTGGTGGAGTCACCACACTAGTACAAATTAACCAGTTGACATACTATTGCACTGGTCCTCATACAGCCCCTCCCGAAATCAAAGGCAGTGCAAATAGTTATAGTTTAAACACAAAACATTTGTGGAACTTCAGAATATGTCTTTATTTTTTGTTGGTTTCCCAACAATGCAAGCTTTTTACTGTGAAATTCGGCAGCCTGTCTGATGCAAATTTTTTCTTTCTTGCCGCTCCTTTTTTTCTTTTTACATGCAGTCAGTATTTGGAAAGGCATTTTGGTGATATTCTACAAAAGCGATCGTGTTCTAATCAAAACACTAGCATTTCTTAATTTTTGGATTAAGCTACACCACTCCCGCCTGCTACTATCCGCCAGTTATGGGCGTGTCGGCTCGTCCGCCTCTTGAGTTACGTTAGGTTTCTGATTAGGCCTACTGTTGTAGTTATAAATGATGCTGGGTCGATAACATATCCTTGCTACATCAGATAGGTCAAATATTCATGCCATGTGGATAACCTTGTTACTGTACATTACTGTAGGCTACATTATATTACTGTAAGTTATATTGAAACATATTTATATTTATATTTACACACCAGAAACACTGACGATTTCCGTCACTTTATTCCAAGCAGCGTTTCTTTTGCTACTATCTGTACAGTGGCAGAGCTGGGTCATAGTGATATAGCTAGGGAAAGTGGACACTGCTATAGCTTCTCCTCCGAGTGCGTCCCAGTAAAATAAAAGTTTCTGAAATTGTAATATGCATTACCTTGTTATCAATACGAAATGCAGCAGCTAGCTAGGTAGTTTCACTTGTTAGCTAGCTAGGCAAGACTATATTGTATCTGCTACTGCTAGCTGCCTGGTTAGCTAGTTCATCTCTGCTGATTTACCAGGTAAACTGCTATTGATAGCTAGCTAGCTAATAATGAAGCATGATAACGTTGACAACAATTATAGGCTAACAATGACTTTAATTCATAAACAGTGATGTATCAACCTGATCATATTTGCCAAAGGCTAATATTGGACATTGAAGGGAGGAGACGTTTTTGGGACGCACCTTCCATTTTATCTCAGGCAGTTGAATTTTCCTGTGGACCGAATCTGATGTACTTAAAATGCCTATCTGCCTATCTATCTATCTGACTGTGTAACTAACCGTGTATGTTTATCTGCCCCCAGCCCCTCCTTTTAACTCTCTATCTATCCATCTTTTAGGGTACACTCAAGGTTCACAGCGGCTTGCTTGAGGGTGCCGTAAGATTCATTCATGGGCATTTTTTGCAGTTATGTTGTTACTTGTTAACTTGTTTGTTTGTTAAAATAAATTCTTATAACAGATAGTCATGGTGCCATTTTTAACAGAAAAAGTAGCACATGTATGGGTGTTATGGGGGTAGGCATGGGGTAATGCAGGGGTGGGGAGAGAATGCGACAAAAAAAGATCAGTTTTTGTTACTTCACTTGGATGTTTGAGCTTCACTGCTCAGAATGATGTACAGTATGTGCAGAGTTTGACACTAGAAGGCTGTTTTCACATTCATCTGGTTAGTGTGATGTGGAAACATGAAGCCTCCAGGTCACATACAATGAGAATGGACTTTTCAGTGAAGTAGGAGACATTGCATCCAGCAGGTAAACTTTTGAAATTGAAAAAATTTGCATATTCATAGATTCTGGATTTTTCAACGAGGGACAAGGAGTAGATGTAAGTTTAAGAAATATGTGAGTAATTGAACTTTTTTGTGGAAAAAACATATTAGACAAATTATTCAAAACGGAGTATTTTCATATATCATAAATCATGTCTGGAGGGGATCTTTAATGAATAAAACATATTGTGCACTAGACAATAATTTTGGTAGTTTGAAATTTAAAAACCATTTTTCATGTTTAATAAAATGAATAATTTGTGTTCACTCTAAATATCAAAAGCAAATAATTACAGCTCGAGTTTCAGTGTTATGCTGAACACAAAAAATGTTTTAAATTCTGTGTTACATTAAGTAAGTTAACAAACAAGCTAATATTGCATTATTTTGGACATTTATTCTGTCAGATGTCAACATGTAAATGCAACTTGCACTGCTGCTGTGAAATACTCCATGAAGTGCTTGATCATTTGATGGATTATTTTAGAAAATTTGAGTAAAACAGCCAGAGGAATGTATAGTTTAGCAGACCCTCAAAAGAAGAACCATGTAATGGTAAGCATAGCTTTCCTGGAGGTGGATTTTTCTTCCAGTATCTGAAGTGGTAGTACTCGGGCACATGCGTACACCAGGGAGCAGGAAGAAAGACCCGGTATACGACTGTGACACTCACTTTTAGCTGGGGTAGGATAGTCTGGATAGTAAGATAGTGGTCTGACCCACAGTGCTCAACTTTTTTTTTTTGGACAGTATTCAGTTTTGAATGTTTATATGGTTTCACTTTCTAGCATGTCTAGTTACTAGCATGTGGTTGTCCTAATCAGAGTCTGGTTGACAAAGTATGCTTCAGACACCGTTTGCCCATTGCAGCCCTTGAAATCTGGTTTACTGTGGTCAGTGTCCTATGACGTCTTGGGCCAAAAAGGGAAAACTCCCTGGTAACCATAAAATTTTGCAAAACCGTGCATTTACATTCGAAAACTGTGCGAGGTAAAGAATTAATGTTGCACCCTGTTGCTTCACACTAATCTGATTTATTGTACCATATGCCTGAGCTGGATGTTAACTGTCAGCCCTCAATGGGTCAGGACACTGTATATTGTAAACAGTGCTTAGTGCATGAAAGTTCTAGTGATGGAGGACATTTTTTAAATGTGTGCATTCACACATACAGAAGGTTGCTGTCTTTGTTTAATCAGTGTAGGCCTTGTGATATATACAGATATTTCACTCATTAAAACAATTTCACTCACTAATATGTTTTCACTATCTATTTCACTCATTAAAACACAAATGTAACGTTACATGGTGTGTATGTTTTCATTAGCGTTATTAAGCTTCTCATTGTTTTCAGTTAGCATTTGTTATATTTTTTAATGTTAAATCGCTTATTTAAACCGCTTATCCCGCAAAGATAAAATTAGCTAGAATTTTTCCAATCTAGTGTTCTAATCGCAGGAGAGGTGAAACGGTATGAAAATTTATACCGTTGAAAAATCTCCGGAGCCCTATCACTGCCTTCCGCCATGTTTTCACTGACGCAAAACAAACCCACGTTGCATGCTGCGCATGCTTGCACCTGCGTCTGGGAGACTTGCTAACTTTGGTTGATGCTAGGCAGTATTTAACGTGGGTTTTTCAAAGCGCGGTAATCAACCACAGTTTTAATGATAATTAAAGTCTGAAAGGGTAATACTAACCGTTGGGAATTTTACCGGCAACTGTTTCATCCCTAAATCGCACTGGTTTTAGCAAACGCGCTAAATGGCAAACCACACCGGTGTGACCGTACGCAAGAACGTTTGTTTTTAGTTTCCCTTCTCCTCTCCAGCTCCTATTTGCATACAGAGCGCTGATAGGCTCCGGGGAAATTCTGACAGGCTCCAGAGATGTTCTGTGGATCTGAATGTACAACGTGCGTGTAGTCTGCAGCGCAATAAGCAAGTTTTGGAAATTATAGGAAAATGACAGGCATATCGCATTACCGTGGTTCACGTGTGCGTATTGAACCGAACGGTTTGACAAAATACCGTTGCATCCCTAGGTCAGTCATTACTTTTTACAGGCTGTCAACTGGCTTGCATATGGGCCAGTTCTGGCAAAACCGGCATCCGGAGTTGCACCAATTTGTATGGGCAAGTTCTGGCAGTTTTGTTGGGGTGATTGCGCCCCTATGCTGGCAATGCTGGTTCGGCAGCCAGACCTGGACCAGTGTACTTGGGCCGATTCTGGGGCATCATTCAAACTGAATTTGGCAAGTGTCTGGCAACCATACTTGGGCCGAGTTATTTCTTCTGGCCTGCAGGATTTGGGCCATTATTGGGCCAAAAATTTTTGGCTACCTGGGTTATGATTAAACAACATGTAGGAGTTCAAGTTCAAGTACAAGTCACCAATGGGTGAGTCCATGTCAAGTCACGAGTCATGTAAATCAAGGTTAAAGTTGGATTTGGGTCCAAGTCTTGGACTCAAGTACTACAAGGCTGTTCTGGGCCAATCAGAAGCACTTCATAGGACCTTTGTTTCTGAGCAACCAAACACAACTGCTGCTCTTTCTTTTATTCCTCTCGTCTCCTGAGACTCTCATTTTTCTAAATCACAATCTCTCCACTCCTGTTCCTCTGTGGTGAATTGAACATCCCAGTGTTTTATCACTTTTTTGTTATCTCCTGAAGGAAAACATCTTTATGGCAACAACCTCATCCTTCTCTTCTTTTGCTAATCAGGCTCTTGTAAATTGATAATACCTTCAGATAATACCTGTTACTCCCTATAATTTTTCTTTCCTTTACTATCCCACCAAACATTTTTACCAAAACCGTTTTAAATCTCTTGCTTACTGTGATTGAACTAAATGTGTTTTATCTTGTCAACTTAATTTTGTTACAGTATATGTTGTCATTATAGTCAATCCACCTGAATTTTATTTACTTATGTCATTGAAAAAGTAAAAAAAAATGAAAATGATTCACAGCTTCACAATGTGTCCTTCCATTATTTGCTATAGAAATGACCATAAAAATAAATACATGTTGACAAGAAAATTACAATCTGTATAATCAGTTGAGCTATTTTTTGTGGTTGTATGAACATTCCCCCTCTTTTGAGAAACCAGGACAGCTGCCGTGGCTGTTATTGTGGATGCTCTCAGCCAGGAACAATGGGGCTTAGCCTTTATTTCAACAAAGCCAGGCCTCTTTGAAGCAAGTGTTCGTGACATCACTAGTGATGTCACAGCAGGTGTTCATGACATCAATATTTCCAAATTGTTGTCCATCTACGACCAATAAGGAAGCAATCCAATGACTTACTAATGTAATTAATACAAGTTGTATTAATAAAAAAGTGCTGCTGTAAATCTGTGGACAGCACAGGAATCAATACTAGAATAGTTTTGCTTCCCCAATACAAAGTGCATGGAAGCCACATTGGTGACAGCAGACATCAGGGCCACAAACGTTATTAATTCACAGAGCGTTGCTAAATTTTCTTTCGAGTGGAGAATATTCTGGATACAGCACACTGCTATGATAACATACCAAGAAAGAATTTCAGACCCCTCTGTCAAATGTTCCAAGGTCAACACCTGTTTAGACTTACAACATTTCTCACTCTGAGCTATAACTTGTTATCTGAGACTTTTTTTCATGGCTTACAATTTTGCTTTAACAATTAGTTTGCTCAGAAATAGCAAACCATCACTGAGGGACAAAATCACGGGTATAGGCTGGATTACTGAACATCTCCCTCCGTCAAAATTCTACACAGATCAGTTCCAGTTCTTAAAAAATGAAATGAGTTATAAAATATACCTCTAGCAATTACTCGATACTGGAGTCCACACAATCTCTAACATAGACATGAAATATGTTTGCTTGTGTGAATTGCATACTCACATCTGATGTGAGGTAAGATGAGATGTACTGTACATCTGGAAGGTACTAAAGCTGTGGCGTTCATGCATTTTGTTGACCTTTAACTTGGAAAATGGAGACTTATCTACACAAAACAACATACACAGTGTCATCAAGGTAGTTTTATTTGTTTTTTTAATGCGGATAATTTGTCTTTTTAAAACTACAAATATATCTTTGTGTGTAAAAAGCTTTGCTTGTCTTTTTGTTCCAGGACAAACTATTGTGTGATTATCTCATTAATTAAAGAAGGGGTAAACACAAGCAACCTCCTTTCACAATCACATAAATTTAATTCATACAGACTAACACACCACAAATGTAGCAATCATGTGTTACTAAATTTTGTGTCTTCCAAAAATTTGTGGAACCTTTGTGTGGCTTGAGGTGAATGTGCTAGAGAACAGTATGACAAAGGCTGGCTAACTGAAATAGGCTCTTCACAGTAAAGACTCAGCTACCAGAGGTACTGTTTTTTAGATACAGGAAACTGGCAGACAGCCAGAATAGACCACTCTCTAATACTAATACCAGGACAGAATATGTGAAAACAGGAGCACTCAATGAGCAACATCAGAGCAGAAAAGACACATTACAGTAAACTAATGAAACAATGACTCTTCCCAAGTACTGCTCTATTTTCTGGGAGGGGTCTTTAACCTATTAAGTAACACTACAGTTAAACATTTACCATTTACTCCCATGAACTCTGGCATTCTCAGACTGCTATTAGATATTCAACATACCTGTACAATTTAGTCTTTCTCAGATTTTTCACTCTCAGTTTTTCAGTAAAATTTGCATAAATGAGGGAAGGAAAGTCAAAAGGCATTTGAACATTTGAATTTGCTATCCATATGGGAGAGGACAGTATGTCAGGCAACTTCAAAAACTTCAAAACTTCATACTCATTTTTCCCCATCTTAGAGAGAGTATTATAGTATGTAAGTAGTATGCTCAATGACCATAAAGCAACACTCACATGCCTGGTCCTTATGTTTCCTGCTAATAGCTCTAACCATCACTCCACAGTGCAGCCTGTAAACTGACATTTATGTCCATCTGTTTACGGGCTTCATCCTCTTTCAGGTGAAGAGAAGGAACCTTCTTCTCTCAACAATTAAACCAATTAAAGGGAACATGATTGGTTGGAGGCACCACACAGTTAAAAAAGAGGATGAAGGTGAAGAACATCCTCTTTGTGACATGCTTGACATGTCCAACCAACCACTTTCCCTGGGTTTCAGTTTCAAATGCTTGTTGAGATGTTCCAGGGGAGCATAATTTCTAGCTCTTACTGATACATAAATGCAAAAAATTAGCAGTATGGTGAACCAATGGTGACCACCCTAGGTGAACACCTGAGGTGCTTCTGAGGAGATACTCACCTCCGCTATGAGATCTCCATTCTCTGCATGCACCTGGGCGATGGCGCCGATCTCTTTGCACTGGGAAAAGGCAGTATAAAGCTCATGATCCTGGAGCATGAAGCTGTCCTTGTAGGCCATGAACATCTTGAAGGAGTTGACACCCTTCTCTTGGACCAGAGTCTCCATTTCCTGTTTGACCTATCAATTTTGAGGCAGGAGAAATATGTTTGGAGTGAGAGACGCATTCAGTGTAAATACTACATTAAAAACCAAACCATGTAGCATTAGTAAGCTGGCATTGTGAGTATGTAGGATTCATTCTTCACTTAAGGTCACCACACTTACTTCTTACTTTCTTACACACAGAAACTCTACAGCATATAATGTCACTCCACACTAGGACAATGAAGTTTGAGCGACACCTGGTATAAGACACTAATGGCCATATGACCTGTAGACCCTCCTGTAGTATCTATTGAATATAACACAATAGGGCCAGAGATTTGAAATTGTGTTACCATGGTTATGGATTTACAGAGAATAATAAAAAATCATTATGAATACAATCTAAAATTGTTAGGCATGGGAAAACCAATCAAATACTGATTACAGTTAGAAAGATGTGCTTTTTAGCTGAACGCACTGTACTGAGCATGTACTGAAATACTTGCTGTTAATTCAAATTAAAGAAGGAATCATCTTTGCAGGGAAAGCATTACTCCTTCAGTTACAATTCCTCTGAAGTCCTAGTGACCATCAATCAATACCAAAATTGATATACTTAATTTCCCACTGGGATTAATAAAGTACATATCTATCTATCTATCTATCTATCTATCTATCTAAAAGCACTGTAGGATATTTGTTATACACAGCCCCAATTGTAATGTATCAGTACTTCCAGAGCCCTGTTTGCAATCAATTGGGACTCAGTTGTGATAGTGGGAACAGACTACCATCCAACAATGTTTATTAAGGTTTTAAGCATTCTAAATACCTTTCAAATGAGTCTTCTAGTAAATAGTTGCACTCTACAGCCAAAAATAACTGCATATTTCTCCTAAAAAATGAGACTTCGTCAGTTGAAAGAAGTACTAAATTTTAAAAATATTTAAATAAAATATTATAAAATAAAATAAACAAAAAAGATAGTTCAGCATTTATTACAAACATTATATAAACGTCAACACAGAGAAATGAAATTTTTCCTCCGGAATTCCATACAGTGAATATAAGGAAACTGAAACATTTAGTGTAGCTTTAAATATTGTATTGTTGAGTTGGTGACCTTACACAAGAGTAGACTAGAGCAATAAAGGGTACACAACAGTTTCATTGACTCATCCCTCAGTTAGTTGCTTATTTTTTTGGAAGGACAACAAGACAGTCAAAGGTACTGTTAATAGCTTGCAGTCTGAAATGTGAATGTGAAAAAATTAAATAAATCATTTGTTGTGTGGTATGCCCAATAACCTTACAAGATCCTGAAAAACCTCCAGCTGCCATTGAAAGGCTTTTTTTCTGAAAACCTCTAAGGTTGCAGAAGGACATTGTGAATGAAATCGTGTCCCGCTGCATTTGTTGGCTGGACCATACCAACAGCAACAAGGGCCCCAGGCTGATCATTGCCAAATCTAAACTTTTCCAGCAAAAAGGGGTTAAAATCAAGGGGAGAGACATCTGAGCAGCAAGACAGATGTGTATCATTGGCTGTGAATAAACCTTATATAGATATACTACAATATCGCAGTGTGGATATTTTGAGTGAATGAAAGTCATTTTTTTCTCTTTTTTATCTCTTAAGGGGAGGTAAATCTCAAGCTGAACAGGGCAAATACTAGCTGAAGAATATCATTGAAAAAAGTGATCATTGCAACTGCAGTTGAAAAAAGTGAAGAAACAATCAGCCATTTGGAAATAACTTTTTCAATCATTCTTTCAAAATCCCTAGACACCAGACAACTCATATGACTTAATGAGATTAAACAATTTTTAAACAACACTGGTCTATCCAAACTCTTTACAGTATAGATGACTATTGCTTTCTTTCTCCCCTAATGAACTTCCGCAAGCACCGGCTCCAATGTCCAGTGGTAGGTCCCCTGGTCTGGATGGATTCCCAGCAGAATCCGTCACTCTCCTTTCTATTTACATTTACAGTTATTCATTTGGCAACTTACTATATTAATCGATTGAATTAATAACTAAATCATCTCAACCTCTCCCTTCAAACAACACATGAACACAACTGTAATCACTCTACCTGGAAAGGAAAATCACTTTGCTGGAGTTACAGACTTCTATCTCTTATCAGTAGTAATATTAACATTATTTGTACAGCCCTTGCTTGTAGGCTTGAATCAGTAATATTCAAATGAACCCATCCAGACCAGAACGACTTTATCAAAGGCAGAAACTCACAGGACAATACCAGAAGGCTCTTCAGCATCATGCACCCATCCAAATTCAACAATACACATTCAGTCGTTGTATTGTCGAGCCCTGAGAAAAGAGTTGATCATGTGAGCTGACCACTCCCCTTCACTGAATATTCACTTGGATGTTTTGGATTTGGGAAGAACATCATTAATTGGATCAGGGCCCTATACCCCAGCATCTGTCAACCACCAACAATACAATATCCAAAACCTTCACACTGGTAAAAAGTAAGATTGCCCATCATCACAAAATTCATGCTGCCATTTGCTTATCCTATTTGTAAAAAAAAAACCTCAGCGTACACACAGATTCAAATAACCACAATAAGCCTCTATAATAATGACATTGTACAAGATATGTTCAACACCCATCAAGATCCATAAGATCAGTTATGTGAGATGTGCTGTCCACTCACCTTCAGTGATCTGCTTTTCACAGGGAACAAAAGAAAATCATTTCCATGATAAATTCTCTGTATTGCATCCACATTTGAGGCATGACATAAAACTAACCTAATACTATATTTATTTTCTGGTTCTGATCCTAGAGGGGAATTAACCACTTAAATATATCATTTAAAATTTTACAATTATTCTGTCTTACTGTTCTCAACATTGCAAGATAAGTACTCACTCCCACAGAACCTGTAATATTCATATCCAGGTAACTCCTACTTAAATATGAAAAACCTAGGTCTGTACCCCCCCCCCTCTTCCTGCAGTTACTCAAAATATCTCTACAAAACATTAATCTCTCAAAGATGTACAATAAAAGTGTAGCACAATAATAAGGAGGAGGACTCGTAACCAAAAGGTTGCTTGTTCAGTTCACCACTGGGGCAATGCTACTGTACCTTTGAGCAAGGTACTTCAGCCAGAATAGCCTCAGTAAATACCCAGCTGTATAAATAGATACAATTTTCACATGTTAACCAATGTAAGTCACTCTGGATAAGAGCACCTGCTAAATGACAATAATGTAATGCAAACTAACTAAAAGAGTTTCCTCCCAATGTGTCTGGAATGTATATGGAATGTATCATAGAGATGACACTCATCCCTACAACCTCCACTCACAATCCGGGGGGGCAGACAGACTTGTGTTCCCCTCCAACACACGCTATATGAAGCACCACTTTTTTCACACCACAGTTCCCAAGTTAAGATGGCAGAGACGTGAGCTGGAGGAAGACATTTCATGTAGAGCTTCATACAGGCTGACTATAGGCACCCGATTGACCAGCAGGGGTTACTGGTTACTGGTGTGTGTTGAGAAGGACAAACCCTGTCCTACCTACCAACTCCTATGCCTGGTGGAGCAAAGCAAATTTCTGCAGCTGTGGGCTCCTGGTCATTGTCAGGTGATGACATGGCCAGGATCTAACCCAGGCTGTACAGCTGGGCATTCAAAGCTTGCATTTGAAGTAAACACCTTGACCACTGAGCTCCACTGAGCCTCTGTCATGCACATTAATGCATTTTCAAAGATTAAATTGAGGAGAAGGGGATCAGCAGTGTGGCATAGTCGTAAGGGACAGGGCTCATAACCCACAGGTTTCTGGTTCGATCCCCCAGTGGGGCACTGCTGTTACATTCCTGGGCAAGGTGCTTAACCTGAATTGCCTCAGTAAATATCCAGCTATGTAAGTCACACCAGATAAGTGTGTCTGCTAAGTAACTGAGGAGGCATCAAAGGGGAGAGCATGGGGCAAGGTTCAGACAGGTAAGTTGAATGCCAAGATACAGGAATAGGGATATGGGGGGAATTTTCTGGAGGGAGGTGTGAGAGCACAGGAGGACACAAAACATAGAGAAGTGAGACATTATATTGAATAAAACAGTTCTTTAAGAGGGAAGGGACAAAAAGTCCACAATGTTGTTCAATGACCTCAAAAAACAAGAAAAAAAAATTGTGTAAAATGCTATCTGCTGTCACACTTTACCCTTGACTGGTAACTTAGGAAGTTGCTTGGGGAGAGAGGAGAATACAATGTCTGGACCATTGCTGTACCATCCACTCTCAGGGGCTGTACCATCCACTCTCAGAGGGCCCCCACTCATAACCTGCCTGAGACGAATATTTCCATCCCCTTTCCACCTCACTGGCTATAGAATGGAACTATTTTGATGGAAGGATTGAGATCAAGTGATGCCTTGTGTTACACCAATGCTGTCTTTTATATTGTTCTTTTCCAGGAATCTTTCAACCACCTTTTCCTGGGGTCAGGGAATAATTTTACAGTTTTTCCAATTTAGCCTGGGTTTTTTTTTTTTGAAAATGCACTATTTACAGCATTTTGTGATAATCTTGATTGTAAAAAAGCACTAAAACAAAACTTGATTAAGTGATTAAGGTGACACTGATTGCTGCAATATCAAGGACATCAAAGTTTGCCATACCGTGTCACTCCACCAGGTGACGGCCACATGGAGGGAATAGTCACAGCAGACCTTGGAGTCCGCCATGGCCCTCCAGCGCTCATAGGCCTCTAGGAGCGAGGTGCCCTTCTGGGGGATGACGAAGTCCAGGATCATGGTCGTGCCTCCGGCCAGGGCAGCCTGGGGGCACACACAGGGAAACACGGTTACATGGCTGGCTGCTGCACAAACCTCCTGCCATCTCTTCAGGGTGGGTGATGTCAGTGATATCATTATTAGTGGACTCAAAATGTTTCATTTCTGAAAACATTAAACTGATCACATTCATTGCTGCACTGAAATAGTGATTTAACCATACATTTTGAAACCATCATTATTATTAGTCTTGTTTTTAATGATTATTGTCATCATTACATAACATCTTATTACAACTGTTTGTGTGATTTACTTATCTAAGTGACTTAGATTTAAATGTTAGAAATACAGATTACAAGTAGCAAATGCAAGTGCTATACAACCAGTATTAGAATTAAATAGTCACACACAGCCATTTAAAACACAAATCCTTTAGTATATCAGACCAAACATGATTCACCATTATTCTCATCTGAGCATGAGCATAGTTTGAAATAGTCTCCCAGCTGTATGCCAGTGACTCACTCCTGAGAGGTCCCAGGCAAAAATAACCACAGGGTCAAACTGAAGGCAAGCCAAATGTAAATTCATACATTTTTAGAACCCCAGGAACTAAATAGTTTATCATGATTGATGGATGTGTTCTTGGGCATATAGGAAAATTCTCTGATGTCTTAAAAATACACATGTTGCAGATATCTTAAAGACCATTCATTAATTCCTGGTTGATTTGCATATACCACAGTGAGAAAGCTGTTGAATGAAAAGCAAGTTTGGCTGGTTGCATACACCCTTGTACTATTACGTATATAACTGAGAAAATGGTGTGGGCAAATCAGCATTGCTCATTTACGATTTTGAGACATATTTCATATACTCTCAATACCACTTTAACTTCAGCAGGAGTTATATTCATGTTATGTCTGCCATATGAGAGTCAAGTCTGAGAGAATGCGGTAGGGGTTTCTGTTTTGTGACCTGCATGTTCATTTGTTCCCACGTCTGGGGCCGTGATCACAGTCAGTGCTTCTCATCTATTTTACCAGGGACGCTGCAAACGATGTGGTGAGAGACACAGGATGGGACATGTGGGCCTTCCCATAGTAGGGGTAGGCCACCTCAGATCTCTAAGTGGAAGACTTTCTCTTCCTCTTGGCATCATGAGGAAGGAGGGTGTGGAAGAAAATTAAGAAAAGGACTTTTGAAACATTGCCTTAACCCTGAAGGTTAAACAAACAACTCTGTGTGACTATACTGGGAGAAATCCTCCCTATTCTGTCTCTATGGCAAAAAATGTTACTGTTATCTGGTTCTCTGGTTTTCTGTACTTTTGCACAATTTTTCTCTGAGAGTCCTTGATATACTGCCAAGCATTAACTGCCTGTATGACGGAAATGTGATCCATCCATTTTATCCTTCCTATTCTTCGAGAGATATAAAGGCTGAGCTTGTTTCACTTTTAGAGAACTACGGCGCTCTGTATTTCTCTCCATGATATCATGTAATAATATGCTGACCGAAGCCCCCGGCTGTCTGAAGATTATTCAACAGAGGGACAGCAATGCAACAACCAGAGAGTGTAGCAGAGAGGTTGTCCTGCCAATGGGAGTGGAAAAGAACACAATTGAGGTCAGCACCATCCATGGCCACAGTGACCTAGCCAGTCACTGTTGACTCACCACCTTGATGGCATTCCAGGTCAGGGGGTTTGAAACTTACAAAGAGAGGTCTACCTAGCAGACGACGCCCATGGATTGAGCAGTCAATTAATCAATCCTATCACGTTACATGGTAGTCATATCACATTACAATTTACTGGCTCTAACTTGGAGGTTTTACTGTGGAGATCTTCGCCTTTCTATTGTCAAATTTCTGAACAGTCAGGTTACCTAAAAATGGTGAACATCTTATTTATTTCATTCCTGTTCTCGTTTCTGCAGTGATGCATTTCATGTGTCATTCTATATTAGCCTTGTAAGTGCATCTGTAAATAAGCAATTAGAGCAGTATGGTGTAATCAGAATGCTGTTGGAACTATTCCAAGTTGGGGCACTGCTGCTGTATCCTTTAACAAGTTACTTCATCTGAACTGCTTCAGTAAATACTCGCCTGTATAACTGGATGATATCCAAGCGTTATAAATTGATCTAGATAAGGGTGTCTGCTCAGAAAACAAATAATTCAATGTACCATAAACTATAAATTTATTCATTCAGCAAGGAAGAGTACATCTGCACTGCAAATACTTTTTTTTTGCTTGCATAAGAAGGATGTTTGTGATCTTGCTGTTTGTGATATTGCAAATAATATTTTAAATGAGGAGGGTGGCCCTCCCTCACAGAGCACCAAGATCTCTAGATATTTCACCTCTTGTAATTAGGCTTTAATTTCACAATGAGGTCACACAAGTACATGGATCTGATTCTGATTACTTCAGCATATATACTATTTATTCTGTTATTATCAGTATTATTTGAAAATATAATATTCAAATAATCCTGATAATAACAGAATAAAAAGATTAACTGCATGGTTGATCATCTCAAAACAAAGTCAACTAGCTAATACAACAGTATCTTCAAATCTGGCATAATCTTGATATAAAGTTTCTAGTTTGCTTTTCATGGAAGAGTGAAATTGATGAAAAACGCATATGCGGTCTAACGACAGGTCAGCACAGGAGACTCCAGTAAACAGGAGTAAGATAGTATTTTGATTTAAAACAGACGCAGCTTCTTCCTTTCAGCAAAAGAAAGTATCCCGTTTATATTTTGTGAACAGATCTTTACCGTGTGAAGTGGTAGGACTAATACAAAACAAAGTGATATGTAGTTCCATGCAGTTGGTGCCATGTGCAACTCCAGTCGTAGAGGCTAACGACCGATCCTATCTCCAAAATTGGAAACGGAAACAGCTGTACACTACTCCAAGCTATGGCGATCTCTAAATACTAACATGGAGATACAGTTCTGACCGATCCCTACAAAGAGAGTAGAAAGTTCGGGATTAAGAAATGTACTGATTGAAAACGAATCCCCTCAGAATGGACAGACAACATCATTTGGGATTTTCTATGACCGCTTTCATAAAGGGTTATGAAAGTTATGCCAATTTATGAACTGATGCTTAATTGTGAGATCGATTAACTCATTACCTGCGATTGGTAAGAAGTGCTTTACCTTAGTCCCAGTATGGAAGTCGTCCACAGCCTTCGTGCCCATAAACTCCAGTTCCATGTGGGTGTGTGTATCGATGCCTCCAGGTAGGACAAGTTTATCAGCGGCATCTATGATTTTTACTCCGCCTGGTATTTGCAGGTTTAATCCGACCTCTTTGATTAATCCATCTTCAATGTAAACGTCAGAAATAACGGTGCAGTCCTCGTTGACAACTTTACCCCCTTTTATTAGAATCTTGCTTTGATTTGTCATATCTCCAATCTGTTTATTTCGCCTATATAATCGTTCACCTAGAAGAAGCAAAAAAGTTTTTTGATGACTTTCAGCCAAGAGAGCAACAACTGCGTATTGTAAGCAGTACCTATCAGTGCACGCAATAAAGTCAAGCAAACCTTAAAATAGCATGTATATATATAATCCTTGAAATTTAACTTGTATGACACTTGCTCTTAAAGACACTTGGTCATTTAACTTCTACTTAACGAAAACCTGACTCGAAAAAGCTACGCCGAGTTAAGAGGGCTCACTTGTTACTGTATATGCCAATGAATATATTGACATGTTTCGTACCTTTCCTCTTTGAAACCGGACAGATCTGAATCAATGAATCCTGGAATCTCGCTGCGTGTGTTTGGTAGCTCAGATCTCGCCCACCCCCTCGCAGACCCTGCCCCTTTAGTCGGAACAGCCTATCACAAAGTGGTCAGTGTTATCATTAGACCCGTGTTAGCAGACAGAATAATTTTTGGTTCCGATTGGTTGTGTCAGGTGCAAAAGAGTACCTGCACAAAAATTAAATCCAGTAACTTTAAAAAGGACCAGGTGCACTGCCGTCTTTTGCGAAACGATGAAGGACGTTTTAGTCAAACAAAGACAAACAAAATTAAATTGTCGAGTTAACAGGTGGAGGCAAGTATTAGATTGAAAACGAACGTCACAGCCCATTAATTAGCAGATGCATAATAGAAACGTACATAATTTGAACTTTGCGTTTACCCCGAACACTTGTTTTAAAATTCCAGGTGAAATTACAGTTTAAAATATGATATATATAAATAATGAAATGTTTCTGTAGAATATTGTAAAAAAAAAAAAATTAACCAGAAAAATGTAATTACATTATCCGGCAATTCATGACGTTATCTAATTTTATTGCGTGAAAAGGATATTACATAATAATGTCTGATAAGCTACGTTTTATCAGCTGCGACAGGGCCGTTCCAAGTCCAGAACATCAGAGAAAGTCCTTGGTAGGTGTAGTCAGTGCATAATAGTTCGCATGGATCCGTTGCATTAGAAGATTCAGCCATACGAGTTTTCTCGCTAGATTGTTCCCAGCATTGTCTTTTTGCAAGTAATTTTGTACTATTCTTTAAGTTACACACAACTGGGGATATTTCTTTTAAACATGCTTTAATGCTTGCTGCTTTACATAAACTGAAGCCCATCCACAAAGGATATATTAGTGACCTATGCTGTAACAGTGAGTGTGGGATAATTAGTCAATGCGTCTTAGGAATTGCAGACCCTGGGAGTAGCTCCTCAACACAAAAATCAACAATTTCATCTCCTAGCTAAGACATCCATGACCTTCCCACCAGGGCTGCCATGTTTACATCAACTGTTTCTTTTGGTAGCAAGTAATTGTCACCATACTCTTTAAGTTGGACGTAAGTGCCCGTTGTCTGAAGAAGTACTTGGAAATAAGTCTCTACTAGCTTTCCAGACAGCTCCAACACTGTTTGTTAGACTTTGTGGTTTTAAATGAGTTTTCATTGAACAAGTAAGGGAAGTTCTGAATTCCAATTGTGCAAAAAGCAGCACTTTTCTCACCACATCATTGACAGTTGTCAAGATTGTCCTGGGTAGCTGCAGATGGTAGTTGTAGTTTGCACAATTTTGAAGAATAAATTGATCTTTTTCATTGTCACGCTGCTTTCCTCCTTTGTTACCATACAAAATTGACAAATTCTACTCAGAAATGAGCAAAAAAGAGACATGTATGGTAAATGTTGAAAATGTGTCATATTTCACACACACACACGATATATACTTGTTAATGTTTAGGTCATTCTTCTTTTGTTGGCAACATCCTTATACTTATGAAGCCAAATATAATTAATTTACTTAATGTCAACATAAATAAACAATTCATGCAAAAAAAAAAAAAAAACTAGTCTAAAATATCCCTATTGTCAGGTCTGGGTGTATGTTGACCTCATTTAGATATGTGAACCGTTTCATATTTTGTGAGAGTACAAAGTTGTGATACAAAGCTTTGGGCCTTCAAGATCAAGGAATGAGCCTTATAGTTCAGAAAAGAACATTAAATGATCATTTACATTTTAAAGTGTATGACTGTATTGTTCAAATTGTTCTTTTTGAAGGAATGCTTTGACTGAGGCTAATGCATAAATTCAGTTCTTCTGACTCACTTCAACTGTAATCCACAAAAAGGTTTTTGCTAAATTAGGATCAAATAAGGAAGCATGTCTGATATAAGGGGTGCTTGCATTCCTCACGTTTGACACATTTGATCCAGACATTTAGCCTCCTCTAGAGGCCGGTGGTGAGAAAATGAAGCTGTTGGCAAGTTAGATTAATTTGGGACACAGGAGGAAAGCACGGCCATGCACTCTCCTGCTTTGCTGGTTGATTTGAAGTGGGTCTTACTTTAGCAGCTGCATGCAAATAGCGTCTTTCATTAGTCACATTTACCTAAGGTCAGACAGTGGCCATGGTGAAAAGGTTGTTTAAAATCACTGCCAGCTGTGAGGGGGTTAAAGTGAGTCACTCTGGGTATAGGTAGCTACCTACTAAAATATATATTTTATATATATAATATATATCTATCCAGCCGGAGGAAGACATACAGTAGACACAGGAATAGGACAGAGACCTTTTTATTCATACAAAGCTGTTTTCCGCATGTTTATCTGCAAGCAACACATGAGACAATAGAACTGAAAATGTTTCAAGCAAAAAATGAGTATATTAAAATCAGTACCAGACCACTTTTCAAACTAGCTAGCTAGTTTTTAGTACGTGACCAGGAGATGGTCACAAGCTAGCAAGTTGTTTATCAAAGCAAGCAGATCGAAAAAGGTAGAGATCTAACACAGTTCCACAGCAACTCAAACCTAAAGATAACACAAGGAAACAGTGTACTTTCTAGGTGGAGTCATCCATTACTGCACAAGTCAACATGGTTGGTGGAAACATTCTATAATTTCAGGATCAACCTGTGCTGATCCACAGCTTGCGGTTTGTTGCATCTAGCCTTGAGATGTTTAAATTGCCTAATGGCCATCTCTGCCATTAGGATAAGGAACAGACTGGGAATAGCTGTCAGTATAAAAGTTCAAGGGTATTCTTGGATGATTCCTGTAAGACCCACAGCACAATGGGCTATATTCCAGCCTGATCAGCCTACCTCTGCATCATATAAGACATCAGAGAGAATCTTTTTACTGAGCCAGTCTGGTAAAAACCAGATATGTGAAATCAAATTTATCATCTAGAATTACATTCTGATCGACACAAAATATAGAATGAAAAAAACTGAGCTCAGTATTGTGCCCAGATATGTTCATATTCTGTACCCTAGATTTACATTCTGTCACATCTACTTTACAAACCTCCCTCCCCCTAAATGTTACACTGGTGTGAGCCATGGATCTGCATGTGATATATGATATGCCAAATGAGCATCATTTAATCTGCTTTGATAGCCAAGATTAAATGATGTCTATAGCATAGAGGAGCAAAGCAATCACTCTTGACACCACATTCAGAATGTTAGGATCTACACTGTATTACTCATTTATCTAATCACCCAAAATCATGTCAAATTTGATCAAGAATTCATGTCAAGAATTACACCAAATCCTCCATGGGAATTGTCCTAGAGGGGAGCATCACCACCATATCAAGGCGGATCACACCAAATTGTCTGAGGGAACTGGCAAAGCGTCACCACCATATCAAGGCGGATCACACCAAATTGTCTACGGGAACTATCTTTGAACAAAGGCTTATCAACATATGAATGCTTGTAGTCCACTGTCTCTGCCTGTCTGTCTAAACACAATCAATAACTGTTGTGGTGTGGCCTAATCACACCCAGGTATTTCTGTGAGTGCTCATCTGAGTCCAGGCAGTCTTAATTCGGGCGCTGTTTGCATGTGTAACTTTGGCTCCTGGGGAATAAATCTCCTCTCTCCAAGACCGGTCTCATCTCATTCATCTGACTGTAGAACCTAACAAGATGAAGGTGGCATCATTTTTATCATCTCAAGCAATATCAACACAATACTCCACCCACAAAGCTAACATTAAATAATGCTTTGTGTCTTGCCATGTGAAAGACAAGAGCTACATGCCAGTGGACATAAATGGTAGAGAGGAAACCTTGTTTTTCCTAAGGCTGGATAAAGCTGCTATTGATCAAATAAGGTAGAAGTGAAGTACTAATGTCAAAAATGTGTACATTTTGTTCTGGAAGTTCCCAATGCCAATATAGAGTGAGGGTTTATATCATTGCTGCAAGGTGATGTAGGCCTATTCCAAGCTTCCTTCAGGGTGATACTTCATATTCTGTGCAAATGGTTTTTTCTTTTTCTTCCACCAACAACTGCATCTCGTCCAATGGAACCTGGAAACATGGGAATTGGAACATACGATTCCAATGGATGTACTGCTGCTTAAGCAACACATGAGACAATAGAACTGAAAATGTTTCAAGCAAAAAATGAGTATATTAAAATCAGTACCAGACCACTTTTCAAACTAGCTAGCTAGTTTTTAGTACGTGACCAGGAGATGGTCACAAGCTAACATTAAATAATGCTTTGTGTCTTGCCATGTGAAAGACAAGAGCTACATGCCAGTGGACATAAATGGTAGAGAGGAAACCTTGTTTTTCCTAAGGCTGGATAAAGCCTCATAGTCACTAGATCACAGAATCCAAAACGCATTGCGACCATACACCTAAAATAAATAGCAATTAATACAGGTAATACATGTAGCAGGTGTTAAGAGGTGTATGTATTAGTATTAGTACATATTCAAATTATTTTTTGAATAAAATGCAAAAATTAAAGGCCAGCGTATAATAATAAATAATAATATATAAGGAATAAATAAATAATTCCATGCACTCACATGTTCAGGGCAGAAAAACTGCCAGCCCTGCAATGGTAGCTGTTTTTGAATAGACACAGTGCAGAGACATCTCCCTGATTCTACGGCTGCCAGCTATCACTGAACCATTCTGAGAGCAGGAAGTTGCAACCTGAGTACCATTTCAGCTTCTCTATGAACATTAGCAGAAGATCTACAGCACAGGAACAGCCTTCAGCGTTCAGTGTTATGAAGGAAAGCAAATGAGAACTATTCCAGAAAGCAGTCAAAGCAATTTTGCAGAGCTTGTATCTGGTTCAAATGCAAACACCAGTATATGGTCTGCCTTTTATTTGAAATTACACTTACAGTTGGGCTAAGTGTCTGTATAACCTACAATCTTCACATATATAGAAATTCAAAAAAATAAACAAATGGCACATACCTTTTGAAGGTTTGGTTTTCCATCTTTGGAGGTTCAGTGACATGCAAACTGACTGACAAACTGTCATCCACTTGGATGTATTCAAAAGTAACAGATAGGCAAACCATAGCATGTAATGAAAATTTCCATTCCATTCAAGATTAGGAAAACATGACAATTTCCCCAAAAAAAACAAACTTTAACTTGCACTTCAGAAAATGTGCATTACATCATGGTAGATTAACACGCCATTCAATCTGACATGGGCCATCTGCGCCTAAGTGAATACCTTACCTTAATACTGCTCCCCCTAGTGGAAAATACTGTGCAATAGCAGCCAGTTAACCACGTGTTAAATGTTGTAACCTCAAGACAAAACAGCAGAATAGCAGAATGTATTGCCTTTATTTTATTAACCGAGTCAACAGATATTTATAGTTTCAATATCATATTTAACAAAAATCACAATGTTGAACATGCTTCTGAAATAGTCTACCAAAATCAATATAAATATACACTCACACAAATACACACTCAGTACCAAAACACTGATTAACAAAATGGTACCAAAGCAATAAATAGAACAAACAGCGGTGGATGTTAGACATCGTACAATTTTGCAAACCATCTCTCTGACTGACTCCTTTTCCTTATAAATACACATCTCTCCCTATGGTTTCAGGAAAACAGTTCAGTACCATTACAAGCATGGGACAACAGTTCATTTTTGCTGAAATGAGCGCACTGCCATTGCATGGCAAGGCAGTATTAATTAGATTCCTGTGAGAGACCAGTGAATTGTTTTCAGCTGTGTGCAACACGTGTAGCTTCTCCTAGCCTGTGTTGTGAAACGTATCGGGTTGTTTTCACAGACAAACGAACAGTGGGTGTAACAGAAACATCCCAACTTTGCATGTTCCGCGAGAGGACAAAGCTGCAGGCTCTATCGCTGCATTCCAGTCTCTTTTCAAACATACTTTCACTTGAGGTATCAAACGCACCAGATGTGCGATTTGTTGGGAGCCAAACGGCATGGTTCCTCTCTATGGTTCAGTATGGTCAACAATGGGGTGGAAGTGGGGAGGCATTTCTTTCACCATGGAGTGTGCTTGTACCGTTAGTGTAGGATGACCGCTTTTGTACCGAAATGAAACTCCTGTCCAATCAGCACCTTCAGTCAAACAAAAGACAAGAGAAAGAGGGTGATAGGGCGGGGTTATTTTTGCCGCTGAGCTGGGCCATGGCGGTTAACACAGCAGCAGCGCCTCGTCATCGCTGGTCTCCGATTTAGCCGTGGCCTCCAGGCAGGCGTCGGGGATCTGCGCTGTGTGGACCATGCCGCAGTGTTCGCAGGGCCCATCTCGGCTGGGCAGCCGGGGCAGGCGGGCCTGGGCCGGGAGGGCAGGTGCTGGCCCGGGGGCCCGGTCGGAGGCGGGATCCAGCAGGGGCCGCGAGTGCTCGTTGGGGTCGCCGTCCGGGGCGCCGTCGGAGACCGGGATGAGCAGCTCCACGTCGTCCTCGTCCTCCCTCTCCCCGCCAGCCGGGTCCAGGTGCCGGAGGGGACTCTGGTTCTGACTGCCGCCGCCAGACCGGCCCAGAGAGAGGCGGACCCAGCGCAGACCGCGGGTGACCTGGCTTAGGGCGCTGGACAGCGGGCTCCTCCCGGGCCCGGCACGCTGGGGCTCGGCTGACCTGCTCTCCCCGCCGCCCTCTACTGTGCAGTCCTGACTCAGCAGCTGCGAGGAGCTCACCGACACAATGGCCTCCACAGCCGACGCAGGGGGCGTCTTTTGGGGCAGCGCTGTAACGCCCCCCCCCACCGCCCCCGGGACATCCCGCCGGTCACCCTCCACATCAGTGTCGTCCGAGTCAAGGGGCAGCAGGCCCCTGCGGGCCCCGGACCGATCCACCTCACCGACCACGCTGGCGGCTCCCACACCCTCCTCCGTGTCAGCTGACACCAGCGCCAGCGACCCTGTGCACCGCGAGCGGGTGAAGTTGAATAGCCGTCTCCAGATGGTGCCGCGCCTCCCTGAGCTCGGCAGTCTGATTGAGGTAAATCCCAGCTGGGAGCGGACAGCGAGTCTCAGGTTCTCTAAAACAGACGCCTGAAACAGACAGAGAATTTTCGTTCCAGTCAATTCATTAAAAAGGCTAGAGAGCTCTGATCCAAATTCTGTAATGCTGTTTGGGTGACCAGTCACATCAGATAATTTAGCTTGAAGTGCAATTCCATTAATATCCGTTGCCCTGGTTTACTGACCTGGCTGGCTGAACACACAGGAAAGTCATCCACTGGAGGGATCAGGCCCTGTGCGATCAGCTGACCATATGAGGGCGGAGCCTCCCTCCTCAGGAGCTCTGCCTCCACTCTGGACATCTGGGTTTCAAAGGACCTGAGGATACACACCCGGAAATCACAAAATATAATCAGTGATGAAGTCACTATTAATTATACAAACATTGAGTCTTACGGACCTGAAACAGGTTTCTGATGCCTAGAAAAGAAAGTGAAACACACAACAGCTTACAGTGGGGTAATAGAGGCTCATTTAACCATAAACATGAACACTTCATAGTGTCTTATAGACCTCTAGACCACATTCACAACGTTTTGGTAAATTGAGAATGACATGTGCATCATCACATCCAAAAGACAGCGCTAAAGGTCTGATGCAGGACGCAGGAGTGTGTTACCCACGGCCTGGGAGGAGGGGCTGGGTGCGGGGGCGGGGCGCGGGGGACGGGCCGTACCTGCGCTCGAACATGCGCAGCGAGTAGAGCTTGCAGGTGCAGCCGAGGGCGATGACCAGCAGCAGGCCGCAGATGAGGCTGCCGATGACGGCAGCGGTGATGACGCGCGTGGGCACCACCACGGGGCAGCTCTCCTCGTCGCTGCCGTCGCCGCAGTCGTCCTGCGCGTCGCACACCCAGCTCTCGAACACGCAGCGGTTGTTGCGGCAGTGGAAGTTGCCCGGCTGGCACGCGAAGCAGTTCTTCTCGTCGGAGCCGTTGGGGCAGCGGTTCTGGTAGTTGCAGCGGTCGGAGCGCGGGTAGCAGGCGCCGTTGCGCGAGCAGGGGAACTCGTCCTCCTGGCAGGCCGAGCAGTTGGCTTCGTCGCGCCCGTTGGGGCAGTGCCAGTAGCCGTCGCAGCGCTGGGCTTTGGTGTAGCAGCCCCAGTTCCCGCCGCACGGGATCTCCCAGGGCAGGCAGAAGCCGTCCACCTGGTAGGTGGCGTTGAAGCCGCGCGCCGCGTTCACCTTGTCGGCGTGGAAGTGCACGCGGAGCTGCCCAGAGGTGGACGCCACAGCGACGGGGGCGCGCGAGTCGAAGGCTGTCAGCACGCGGAGCAGGCGGCGCGGGTTCTCCTCCAGCCCGTCGTACACCTTGACGTAGTCGCCGTAGCCCGTCCCGTCCAGCTTGAAGTCGGTGAAACGCAGGATGACCTTGCGGTGGTCGCCCGTGTCGATCAGCCAGGTGCAGTTGCTCCCGGGGGGGTAGAAGTCCGGGTAGTTGGGCGAGCTGAAGGTGCCGTAGAAGGTGCGCAGCCACTCGCCGCAGGCGGGCACATCGCAGTCGATCTCGTCGCCCAGGTCCTGGCAGTCGATGCTGCCGTCGCACTTGAGCGACTCCGGGAGGCAGGTGTAGACGCGAGTGTAGCGGGACAGGCAGGGGAACTGGTTGTAGGCGCAGGGCTGGAAGGAGAAGGAGGCGGACGGACCCGACTGGGCGCAGGGCTCCTCGTCGGAGTTGTCACCGCACTCATCCATGCCATTGCACTTCCAGGTGTCCGGGATGCACTTCCCATTGGCACAGTGGAATTCATCCGAGTCGCAACTGATCTCCTCCGTCTTTCCTGGAACCGAGAGTATGCCTCGGGATTATGGCCCGTTCATGACTCTACCCAATGGTTAAGGACAAGCACAGCAAGCCAATAATTATTCTTAAAATTACACATACAGCATAAACCACAAGTCAGCACAATGTGGCTATTTACTTTTATTGCTATTTGTGAAATCTTTGAACGGACTGAAGCTGCTCTGAGTATTCTTGAAGCGAAATGAGTCTGGAGCTTTTATTTAACTAAAGGAAATATTTCATTTTAATGATAACTCATACTGTCATTGTCCTTTGGGCACAAAATACATATCCAGTTGGCTGTTTAATGCAGTTTTGTTGTAAAAATGAAGTGGGCTGACTTGTATAAAATGCATATAAAATGTGGCAGGACATTGTGGAGAAACAATATTCCCTTGCAAAGAAACATATCCTCATTTGTTATGACTGTATGTTTGTTGTGACTGTAAAACAGGAATTAAACTCCAGCAGGAAATTTGTTTAACTGCTCATTTATGTGCTGAGAAAAGTATGGGTGTGAGCTGCCAGGCTGATGGATCTCCAGCATTCACATCAGCGGGTCCCCTGGAAAACAGACGGTGAAAGAGTCCCATACTGTGCGTGACAGCAGAGAATAAACCGCAGATGTTACAGCACATTTTGTAATTTCCCTCATCGTGCTGGAGTGTGATTTTAGGGAGTGGGGGGGTCACTTTGCTCAGGAGCAGAGCAGGGGAAGCAGTCCTGTCCCCGTCACTGCGGGTTGTCCTGCTGAATCCACAGCCGCGGATGTGGATGCCCGTAAGGAGATGCAAATGGCCGGGGCCTACCTGTTATATAAGACAGCCGGAAGCCCTTGGCCGTCAGGCTGTCGTCAGCGTGGAACTTGATCCAGACGTGGTCCTGGGAGGAGATGTAGGGGGCGGGGACAGAGGAGCCGCACGCCCGGTAGCCATCGGCGTTCTTGTATGTGCCTATCGAGATCCAGTCTGAGCCGCATCTGTGAGAGCTCTGGATCTCAAAGTCCTGAAAGCTGATGCCAGAGATACACAACCTCATCACAAAACCATCCTGTAAGCAAAGGCCGACGGTTCACTATGGGCATGTACCCCTTCCCCTGCATTTCAAGGCCTGTAGTAGTAATTACATTTTTCTTTCTTTTTGCTATGCAATCTATGCCTCTGTAATAAGTAAATCAATGTAAGAAAAGCTGCTTTCAGAAATAAATACTTTCCTTTAAGAATTCCAGATCAAAGCAGCATCTCCATTTTCGCTGCGGTCGCATTGTTTCATTTCTAAATTATGGCCTGCCGCAAAAGTACGCTGTGTGCAAAACAGTTATTTTGGCACCGGTAACCACGGCAGCCGTGTATGAATTAAAGAGAATGCTACTGGCTAGGCAACTGTCACAGCGATACTGTCAAGATAACAGAACGGAGTATGTGCGAATTATGTCCTGAGACAACCCTGAGTGCTTCCATCTCAAGTGTGAAAGACAGAGGGATGGTCTACATTCTGTCTGAGACTTTTGCAGAAAAAAAGAAATGTGGAAGTTTCTGAGGATGCTCAACAAATCAAATGCTATCAAATGCTTTTGAAAGGTTAGTGTTAGTGTGTTAGCAGATCTTCCATTTTGGGGGATAGTTAATGTGAAACAAATGTTTGGAATCATTTGAAAGCCTCATAATTTGAATTTATTAATCTGCACCCCCCACACAGTAAAGTATGCCATATTATATTTTATATTTTATAACAATAAGAAAATATTTAAACATATAAAACTTAAACCTAAAGGAATTAAGCTAAGCTTGAAATTCTGTGTGTGTGTGAGTGTGTGTGTGTGTGTGTGTGTGTGTGTGTGTGTGTGTGTGTGTGTGGTTGGGTCTACAGCAAACCTTACCGACAGAAGGGAAAAGGACAGGGGAGCATACCTAATCGTAATGATTTCCCCAGGGTTGGCTCGGATGTTCCAGCTGCAGTTTATCCTGGAGGGGTACTCGAACGGCCACCCAGGGCTGGTGATGACTCCACTCGAAGCCCTGATCTGTTCTGCCACGCCTCCACAGGCTGCACGCATGCACGCAGGCACAGACACAAACACACAGATGCAGAGAACTTCAAACACAGAACCACTGACACAGAAGTCAAACGGGCCACCACTACAGGAGACCACAAGGGCACCAGGTCATAACACACTGCCAGTTCAATTAAACAGACACTGTTTCTTGTATGTGCAGCTCAGAGATCATCCAATACAGTCATCAAACCTTAACCACTTCTCTAACTGTCCGTGAGGTGGAGACAGTGTGTGAGTTTTGACGCAGCCGTTAAGCTAGCAATGCAAACACCCACCATCCACTCCCCACATTTCAAAATAAGTACACATCCTGAAGCACGGATGAGAAGCTGTTCAAACTTGAGATAAGACAGGCTGGGAGAAAACCCACACTGCCTTGCTGTACAAACATGACTAGGATCCTGGGAAAGCCAAACAAGGGCCTACGAAGTCTGTTACCGCGCCCGGACGCCATGTTGCTCCGGGTGCAAATGCACCACAAACCAAACACGTTACGGCTGTTTATGTAATAACTGTCAGGGGCTGAATGTTTGCCGCGCCACACCATGCGTGAAATTTAACAGCGGGCAACGCGGATGCTGTCAACTTACCGTCTGAAATCCCTGAAACGTATATGTTCTCATTGTGAGCGCAGCCCACGTTTCCTGAAATGAAGAGAAAATTAAAACTTGAGTTAATAACTTTGCATAATGGAATGGCTGAGTTTGTGTCTAGAGGGAACCTGGCTGACTTTTGTGTCAGTAAGAAAAAGATGCAGTATGAATACCTTTCAGTCACAATCGTAAGCTGTAGTGGACTGGGTCTGTATATGAATTTAACTGTTACGCATTTGCTACAGTTACAGAGTGCTAACAAAATGCTACAGAGTGGCAACAAAATGTAAACATGAAGGCAAAATCATATTGGAAAAATGAGGACGTTATTGAGTTGGGGAAAGAGAGTATAACTGTTCCATCTGCAATGACCTACCAGGAAAAACAGTGGCAGCTTGATTAGTGGAAATACTAACAACTGGCTGAGTTGAAACAATAAGTGATCTTGCTTGATGTTGCACATTTAGGACAGATCTTACAAAACACCTAGCCATAAGGCAGACAGCTCATTGTCATAACAGTGGCAACAAAGCTCACGTAGTATGTTATTTATGACTCCAACAGTTCTTCGGAGGGACATCATCAGCAGCGTGTAGCATAAGGAGGTAGGCGTTTACCACAACATTAATTATGTTGGGCAACAGTGTGATGAAATAGTAAGAATAGTAGATTTATGGTCAAAAGGCCACGGATTGCTTATGCATTAGGCACTAATGCCCTAGTACTATCTAAGTATGTTCCCCGTGGTTGAACTAGCATAAAATTATTATTATAAGTTGAGGGTTTCTGAAACTACTTTTCATTTACAGGTATCCTGAAGAGATGTAAAAAAAAAGAAATATATTCTGTATGGGGAGTTTCCCTGCATTTGCCACTATGCAAAAAGGAAAGCAAAAGTATAGGCAAATGTGTACCGCTAGATCAGATTCTTTGGAAATCCCAGGTATTGCCACAGTTTACTTGTGGTTACAAGTGAAAGAAGGCACAGGATCCAAATGCTGAGTCAAGAATTGTTTTCTGTATTACATCTACCCTGGGGATTTTCAATCCTCTCTTCTCAGAATAAGGGAAATTCTATAGACATTTAGGCCCCGTTTAAAAATGCGTCTTGGGAAATCGGATCACAAGTGGACAGCTGAGACACATCGCCGTTTACACCTGTGTCTAATGTGCATCTCTAAGGGGTCTGCATTTTAAAATCAAGTGTAAACGGGGCCTTAGTGCTTCCATGTGGTACATTATTCTTCACATTTATCAAAATAAAGAACAGACCAATTTTATGAAGACTTTTTTTTATTACAACTCATTTGACCCCCGTCCCCCCACCCCCGACTCTTCTGGCTTTTGGCACCCAGACCGTGTTTTGAGTCAGCAACATTTTGTCACTATTATGTAAAACTTTAGCAAGTTCCTATGCAGGGCTATCAAATGTCAGGAGGGTCCCATAAAGGGAGTGACATGTTGAGTGCTATGTCAAAGCACTTTGTTCATCAGACTTCAATCCCTGGCTATATAATTTTCCCATTTCTAAACAGGTAACTGATCCATTGTCATAGCAAGAGACACACACAGTTTTATTTCATTTTTCAAGCACTGTTGGAGCCATCTTTAATCAGGGAAAATGGTATCTGAGTAAATTAGAGCTCTTGAGCTAATTTATAACTGTTACCACAGAAACTGTATGCAAGGTTATTCTACAATACATGTTATACTAAATTTGTTACATGAAGCATGTGAAATTGTACTGTGAGCAATAGGTATGGTGACTCAAAGATTTGTATGACATAACTATATGTATAACTTGGTATAACCATACACATTCACATTACATGATGGTAAAGAGAACAACACTGCAGTTAGCTGTTGACAGAACAGTTGTCAAATTCACACATCTGTCATCTCATACCATCTAACAAATGGAACTGAAACACTATGCAGTCCGTTTCTAAGAATGACTAGTAAGGAGCCAATGCCAAAGATGCAAAACAATGGGACAGAACAGTTCCAAAACGGTTTAAATATTTCACTGTATTGAGTAATCTGGTCATTCTGGTTTTAGTGCCTGTATGGGAATAGCCTTAATTGCAAGAAAAAGGAAGCCACTTTCTGCCACTAAAATGCTGTCTTTTTGAGACATACAATATTCTTTTTAAGACCAATACAAGAGGTACAACTGAGGTATAGGTCATTCCAAAACCTACACCGTCCATGTCCCTAAAAGACAAAGCATCATAAAATGAAGGAGGCTGAAAATGAATGTGAACCAGCAAGGCGCCTCTGATTCCAGAGACCTGTCACACCAAACAGGTTTGAGATCAAAGCATTTAATGCACTGCACCCTGTAGCCTATGCATTGCCAATTATCACAGAGACATTCAAAAATAATTTGAGTCAAACGACTATCATAGGTTTGAAAGAATTTTGTAAAGGACATCTTCACAGTGCTGAGACATTTTAGCCTATACAATGCCAGCAATTTGCAGTCACACCATAATACTACACATAAGCTATACAAGTCTGAGGAATGATCTCAAGAATAAGAAATACGAACAAGAATTACTTTTTCTGTTTACATTCTTAAGTATTAAAATCTTTTAAGAATCAAATTGTCCTAGATGGATGCGATTCTTATGAGCAGTGAACTGTATTGCATCATACAAGTTTCACCCCAGTTGCCACGAGGACAAAAAATTGCATGGCAACAAAACTGAAATATACAGAACTGGAATTCAAAAATAACCGGAGCTGAAAACAGCCTTCAAGTAAAGAACAAAATAAAGGGCTCTCCATCCACTGCATAAAAACAGTTGCACAATACCAAGTTAACCTTTGTGTGAATGTCAAAAATCAGATGATCCAGCACAATAAAACTAAAAAGGCCAACATTTTGGTTGTTTTGCAGACACTTACCCAGAGGGACATACACAGGTTACAAATCTTACATGAATGCAGCTGGATATTTACTGATGCGACTCTGGTTAAGTACTTTTCCCAGGGGTACAACAGTAACCTGAGTGGGGAATCAACCTGGCAACCTTTTGGGTTTTCAAGTCTTTCTCCTCACCACGACACCACACTGCTGGCCAACACAATTAGAGTTGTGGTAAATGCCTACATTTTCACACTACAAACTGCTGATGATATGCCTCCAGAGAACTGTAGGAGTCATAGGTGGCATATGTTTGTTTTATTGCCACAATTATTACAACAAGCTTTCTATTTTCTGTCAAGCTGGCTTTGTAAGATTTGGCCAAATGGTGGAACATCAAACAAAGTCACCTATTGTTTCAACTCAGCCAGTTGTTAGTATTTCCACTAATCAAGCTGCCACTGTTTTTCCTGGTAGGTCTTTGCAGATGGAACAATTATACCATCCCTCCCCAGCTCAATAACCTCCTCATTCGGTCTAATATATTTCAGCCTTGGTGTTTACATCTTGTTATCATTGTGTCTTCTGATGCTACCAAAATACCAACCTTCAGATTTCCACCAACAACTACAGCAAATGCATAACAGCTATTATCATAGCTAAATCTGTGCTAAAATTTAAATGTTTATTCCAGGCTTTAGGCAACAATTGCTATTCAGCCCTGAAATATTTATGAAATGAAATATTCTAGACATATTTGAATTTCTAGCAGTACCCTGACAATAAAAATATGAACTTTCTTAAGGAGTAGTTTAAAAGAAGGAGTTGGATTGAATTTTCCCACAAAATATCCCTTAATGTATTGGCGTTTATTAGTTAAAGTAAAACTACTCACTTCCCTAATTGTACAGTTTCAGGTTACTGTTCTCTTTGAAGCAATTCTCTACTTTAGATAAACACACAACACAACACTGCTAAAACTGCACACGGTTTTAAAAAGGCATGCATTTAACAAAGCATATTCTAAAATGGCTGTTATGACGTATAGTACTGCTTTGTGGATGCGTGCATGTTTTAATTACTATGTAGTGTCTGGTACAGAGTTGGTAAGTTATACTCATGACGGCACAGTTGGATGTATCCAATGAGAGATATGACCCGTTATTCGGTGCAGAACTCGTCGGCCAGACCCAGTAATAATAATAATAATAATAATAATAGTAATAGTAATAATAATACCTACCATCGGTTATGCATTACTAGATCCCCAAGTCATATCGTGTAAAAATGTATAGCTGCTGTATAAGATAATCTTAAAAAATCTAGTGTTACAATATATATAAAAACGTGACCGATATTGTACCCCAGTCATTTGACGTGTTAAACTTCACCATTTACAGTTAAAGGCATAATAATCATAACAAATGATGCGAAGCCTCATGGCTAGCTATATTCACATGAACCTGCGTTCAGACAGACTACACACAAGAGACAAACAGATCGCAGTACAAAGCTGTAAATGCTGTCAACGTTAAGTACACTTATCTTGCAAGTGATTTAAAGGCCTGAAACAGACAAATACGTGCCCCACCAATTTCATCATGGGACCAAATGTGGGCTACGACACCTGTTCCTCCAACATGTAACCAAGTTCATCCTGTTCTCTTTTGGCAGCCAACACTTCATTTAGATAATGCTCTCTGCGTAATAGCAATTCAGAAAAACCGACACGATAAGTAACTCAGACAAGTAAAATGTCAAATATAGCCTACTTACCGATGAAACAGCAGCTGACAATCAAATGCAGATACCTCCATAAAACGATTCTAGTTTGCGAGCCCACACAGTAGGCCATAGCAACAGATTATGAGGAGGAGAGGCGTATGGTACCTAACGTAATACCTGAGTGGGTGTATAGTTAGACTTTCAATATAGTTAAAGAAAACGTTATATCTTATCAAAAGAATTTCGGAGCTGCGTTATGTTCAGCTGACAAGACCAACAAATTACCTCCGTTTGTCATAACTATTGACCAACCTTAATTCTAACAATAATTATGAATAACTGGGTTTACGAATCACATTTCAAAATAATTTAAAACATATAATCTAAGGTTACACATATGAAAACAGATGAAATGAGGATAACTGGCTAATCTAAACTAAAGAAAACCTACAATGATGTCGATGTTTATACCAATAACTATCAACAGATGCAAGCTATTCATCCACTCTATACTGAACACAACACACGGTCAACTTAATTATGGCTAGGCTAGTTGCAAGCTATAGGTCTTTATCAACCCTCTCTAGCTAGTTAAGTAGCTAGCTAAGGCTATCTTAATGTAACCAATAGGAAACGAATCCGTGTACATGATACAACACTGCGGTTTCTCATTCATTGTAGCGCTTGAAAACACAAAGACATAGTCTTCGTATTCCGCTCCCTTTGTTATGTTCAAACGGGTTTAGTTACAGTCAACGTTTTATGCCGACTGATGCAAAGCGAGCAGATTCTTTCCTAAATAAATGAATTCACCAAAACCCGTAGTTTACTAACTAGGCCTTTTCATAAAGTGCAACAAAATTAACTTTGTCCATTTCCCCCTTTTGTGACGCCTACACTACAGTCATTGCGGCTGGCTAGCTACATGTAGCAAGCGCAAGCGTTATTGTAACGATCAAGCTGACCGAACAAAAACAATCCGAAACGGAACATTTCCGTCAGAAGCTATTTTACGCAAAATATTACTAAAATGGATTATCATGCATTAATAGTTACTATTTTACGCGGCGATTAATTCCTTCTAGGTTTGCAGCTTCGCGACGACATCCCAATACAGCTGGCTTTCAGTAACGGGCCTAAACAGCTGTAGCCAGCCACAAGTAAGTAATTCTGGTCATTTGTTGTTACAGCCGGGTATCCTCGGCCACCAATGTCTTCTTTTCTTTTCTCTCTCCTTTTTCCCCCCTCATTTACTGAGGGTGAAAGGTTGTGTGACGTCAGAGCAACAAGCTCACGCACATGCATGTTAAGGCCAGTGAATCCAGCTACACGGGGAACGCCCCCTCTATTCCTATGAGAGGCATTTCTGCATTCTGCTTTGTCCGGCGTAGGATCTTCCTCGTCAAAGACCGTTTCTCTAACAAGACATTTTACTGCTGCATTATTTACGTTTTCAGCTGATAGGGGTTCGTGTGAGCGTGTGTGCGTCTGCACCTTTACACAAGAATTATACAATTTGTAAATAAGCGCGGTTTCTTTGTGTTGTAACGCGCAGAAATGCACTTAAAGCTCTCATCACATTTCAACCAGCTCCAAGTGTATTTTATTACTCATTACTACTCATTCAATATTTTTATTCGTTTTCAGAAAATGTTAGTTTATAACTAGCTATATATACCTGAATCTCTTTAACTATGAAATACTAATTAGATATTTTTGGCTTGCAGGTTTATGTAATTCTGTCATCCCAATTTTTTAATGTCTGCACATATATTGCCTATACAAAGATGGTCCTTAAATTCTGTAAACATATTGCTTGAAACATTATGCTTTTTGTTACTTATTATAATTATGAAATGTTTTACACTGATGCAGATTTCTGAATCAGTTTGTCCAAGTGTTGAAAAGTAACTGTATTAACTCTCTAAAAATCAGTTCAAAAGAATGGCTTTTGATGTTATGAGTAAGCATGTGCTATTAACAGTACCATGCATCATATTTGTTTGATTTCAGAATATGCTATATTGATAAAACCGTTATCAAATGAATGTATAAAACCTTTAACCAATCTGAGACAGAGGAAAAACTTTCTAATTCTCTTGTGAATGTTTGTGTTGTAACATGTCATAGGCACTTAATGAGCTTAACACAGTAATGCACTTTCTACTTACTGTATACGCTTGTCAATCATATGGCTGGGCATATGCATTTCCTATTGTTCTATGAATATTTGTATTCTCACTTGTATCTCTCATTTATGATGGAACGATTTAAAAGAGAAACACCTAACATGGCTTATAACAGGCCCTGTCTTCAACAGGAACCAAAACATCTGATGTTGGCAATTCCACACTTTTTATCCCAATACATCCACAGAGTGGATAACTGGGAAACAGTCTCAGAACTCATTATGCTGGTGGTGGGGTGCAGGTGCACGGGGGCTTTCACAGATGGCATGGTGAGTTACCCATATGTGGAGGGAGTTGTGCACCACATCATGAAAGTTACTTATTGCACTGGGCACCCTAAATGCATGGGGTCAAAATCATATAGCTGCAGTCTTTCCTGGGGGTTTGAACTATGTCCTTCATTTCTCTGTATTTTTAAATTATATATTTGGTAAGGGATCATGGGAAACTTCAACACAGGCTAAATATAGTTTACTGAGATGCAGATTACCTCAATATATCTGACCTTCAGCAATTAGATGTAGCACATCGTTGTCAGTTCTTGTTCAATTCTGTGGTTTTCACATATTAAGCATTATCCCAACTGATAGTCAAGTGGGACCTTATGATCCCCATAATGGGCAAATCTGCTGCATGTTGTCAAACACTGACTGGGAAAAAAACAATCAAAACAATTTGATAATCAAAACAATGTAAACCCAATATGTCCAAACCTGGAACAGCCAGTCAAGTAGCACTCTATATGGATATTCATAATGGGATACATTCACATCCCTACAATAGGTAATCCTACAACAGCTGAGTGAATTTGGGGGGGGGGGGGGGGGCCCTCTGTTTTGTCACTAACCTCCACAACGAACCATCCAAAGAAAGGCCATAAGGCAGGTGGGTTAATGCACTGTGGCTTTATTAGTACCTCCCATCTGTCCTTATCCCAGCTGCTATTGAGTTTCCTGGTAATTACTGTGAAGCTATGTATCATATGTTGCCATGCATTACCAAACCAGCGGAAGCAGCAATAATCACGGAAGCGAGGCTTCTTGACCCACAGAATCGGCTGAGTTATCATATGTTGTCATTTAAACTAATTTCGGTGTATTTTTCTAGGAGGGGGTAATTTCAATTGGTGTGTACAAGTAAGTGCTTTACAACATAGAGTAGCTGTGACCATTACAGATATCATGACATCCCAGTTTGAAATCATTCAGAATAATGTTTCATCAATCCAAAATCGAAGTATTTTGAAATTGAAAAAAATGAGTGTAACCTCTGTCATGAGTTCACTGCCAGTTCCTAGATAAGAATTCAACTAATTTATATTCTACTTGTAATCCACATTGTTCAGGTTAGTATATCATATAAATATGTAATACCCACTTGTGAGGGTATGTTATTTTATTTATTTATTAATATTTTGCTGTTTATTTGATCTGTATAAACACTGAATCAAAACAGTTCAAGCAAAATGAATAAATCACTGACACATAAAGTACCATTGTATGCATAATGAATTTCATCAAATACATCACTTATTTATGAAATACTGTTGAAAGTAAGCGTTTTGGCCCCTTAAAGTGTTGCCAATTAAGCTGTCACAGATTTAGCTGAATTGAAGTTTAAAAGTGCTTGGTTACGAAACATCCATCTGAGGGTAATTAAAAATCACAGGGGTTTGAAAAACTAAGTTAATAATTCTCTACTAGAACAAAATGACGTGAAATACATTACGATTTTCTATGGATGTCTAATGCATACCAATTCAAATGTAAACTGAAATGCAATCCCAGAGCGCATTTTTGTCAAAACACTAATGGAACTTTTCGCTATGCTTAAAAAATTGCAACCTAATGACTGTGAAGTTTTTGCACTAGTAACGCTCTTCCAACCACAAACGTCAGGTCCACTGTTAAGTATTCGTGCAAAAATATATCATAGACTAACAAGCCAATAAAGAAAACAGATTTTGCATTAAGACGCAAGGGCTACTTCAGAGTTGGGCTGCATGCACTACACAAAGATGTACACAGGCAAATACCAATTTAATAAAGTAAGTTAAAGTGAAGCAAAGCGATGTGTAATAATTGCTACCTTACAAATACCTATGATGTTAAATACCCCATAAAAATAAATCTGCACTGTACTTTAGGGAATACTCAAATTGTAGCCAACGCAAACTGTGAGAGGTGTTACTTTATTGAGTCACCTGAAAACTGTGTTTTGGAACTCAATATTGTTTTAGAGTTTACTTTTGACCAGGGCAACACAACATGCTCAAAACTTTACATATCAGATTAAAAAAGAACAGTTGTTAATAATAATACGTTGAGATATGTGAATTTTTACAACAATACTATATATATGTGACTACAACGTATGCAAAAGTGATACTTAGTGCAGACTTTAAGTTAAAAAAAAATGTCTTTTGAAATGAATCCTTGACTGATATCATTTATCACTATTGAAACCCCACTTTTGGGGTCTCAGAACATGGACCGGATGTATCAAAATTATTTAATAGTGTACATGCTAACATGTTTAACTTTATTATCTCACAGCTCTTACATGCAGGCGTTGATAGTACCTCATCCAAATGACAACACGATGGCATCTCCTTGGAGAGATATTAGTCATAGTGAAAACTAAATCTACCCCCACGCCTGTGAGAACGCATGATCCGGTAGAGACGGAGGCTTTGATTTTCCCTATAAGCCTGTGTCTAGCGCTGCTGCGGGAGCACAAAAAAACTGGAGGTGACGCGACACTTAATTTGAGGGAACAGAGCATAATGTACGGTGGAAATATCTCCCAGGGAGGGTGACTCAGGCACAGCCAATGTTCTCTGACATGGGAAAGTACACAGAATCACGCTGGGGTTTACATAAGGGCTCAAAACACAGCGTCCCAAAAGCTTTCGTTCAAACGTCGCACCGCATGTAATTATTTATTGCTCACGCCCATCTTGAGGTTCAGCTTCCACCTGAAAATGCATTACCTGCCGCTGCGACGAGGACGTATTCTTGTCAAGGGATCCAGTGGCAGTGGTCATAAGGCAAATGGATGCCATTGTGATAATGAGCACTTAATCTTAAATGTACTAAAAAGGTGCAATACCTTTAGGCTGCATTATAATACTCCAACTTGATGTTGTTCTCAGCATGTGTGGATAAAAACAGGTCGTGAATGATTCACTCATTTTCTATTTCCTGTTAGTTAGTTGTTGTTGTTTTTTTAAACAATATCCAAAATCTTTTCTTCCACCACAGGTTACAGATAACTGAATAAAGATAATTAAATACTTTTACCATCTTATAACTGCATAATAAATACATTGACCTGCTTCTGCCCCAAAATGCATTATGGAAACACACTTTTAAGTGTGTAATAATTTCATATGGTTATTTTTATTTATTTATTTATACAAATGCATTACAGTGTATCTGTTTTAACTTTTCAGTTTATTTTATTTTTTTTCCATGATCAGCCAAGAGGTATGAAACATTAATAATGTTCACATGAGATATTGGTTTGATGTTATTTTCTCTTTTCTCTTCAATTATTTTCACTCTCTTTTTAAATCCTCCTGATCCCAGCCCTCAATGGGGTCTTTATAGTTTTAACAATACAGCACTCTCTGTTTCTCCCTGATAGTGCAGTATCTGTAGGCACATTACAGGTGTGTGCAAGCAGGTACAATCAGGGAAAACACAGAAAAGCGGCAAAATGAAATACAGTAAATGTAAAGAGAGCTTCATAATGTGCCTGTCTGAATTAACTAAATGCGCTTGTGTGCTGTAGTAATATCCTCTGCACTGCCCAGAACAAAACACTTCATAAACAGAATATCTTGTTTTAGGACACCCACAGTAATGTGTAGTCAGAACAAGTGTGAATAAAAGGGAATAATAAACAGGAACTGGAAGCTAAGCTATTAAGGGGTGCCATAAATGCTCTGTTTGCCAAGGGCCTTGAAGCCATTTAATCCAGTCACAAGTGTAGGCTGTAGTATACGTTGATATAACAGAACCCTTATTCAAGGAAATACTTCACCTGACTAAAACTGGTCCTGGTCATTTCATCTCTCTCAAGGTAAGTTGCACAGCTGGGCCTGTGCCGACAGATGAGACTATGAGAGACCTCACTGTTCTTTATCATCCCCTGAGCAACCATCATTATTAAAGCCTGAAGCATAAATCCCTCAATAATTTACTCTGGGTACTTTCCCTGCTTGACAACAGATCCAAGATCTATTGGCCACTGCCAGTCCTTACCCCAGCCATTTAGCGTAAAAATTTGATTCTGATCCAAGATCAGTTGCTAAGGGCAGAAAAAGCTTATACTAATGGCACCTGTGTGAGAAACACCTGTGTGTGTAACTCCGCCTGAGGTGTCAGTAGCTACCCACTTATATGCGCAGTATCATCAGTGCCCTGAGCAATGGCTATTGCATGCTTTGCTGCATGCGTATTGGCAAGCCTCCTTCGCAATCTGATCCAAAGCAGTACCAGCGCCATGAAACAAGTGATAAAGGGGGCCCAGCACAGACCCAACGGCAAAACTGGAATGATGAATCAGTGGTCCCTGCCCTCTCCCTTTAGAATGGTGCATCAGTGAGCCGGAGTATGTATCTTCTATTAAGCTGAATTGGATTGGAATCAGTCAACAATGTCTTTGCAGCATTTCATCTGCCACAGAGATTTATGCCTCTGTAAAGAGCCAAAACTCTTGTGATGAGAAGGGCATTATGGTTAAAAATAACCTTATGGGAGCACTGCTTTGAAAATCTGTAGTTCAGTGCAAAAAAGAGAATCCAATTTTTGAAAGTTACTATTGGTTGACTTCTTTTAACATTCCTCCAACTGGTGTATTAGTTTGCATGGACACCATTTGAGCTATTCAGCGATCCTGCTCAGTTAATTTTAATGCCTTTCCTCCTTTATGCCTTTTTTGGAATCACCAACTATGTTCTAGGGTCTCCTCACTGTGTCAGCCACTGTATTTGGGCAGGAGTGCAGAAGCAAGATGAATAAAGTCCTCTGATACACTTGCACTTACAGGTACTCACACAGTGCACTGCAGTGGAGCATGCATGCATTGGAGAATAGCAACTCACAGATGCCTGTCCTCTACTCTCCCACATTTTCAGACATTCATCCCTGGGTTGATGTACTGTTAACCCCCTGAACAGAGCATTCCTACTAGCTTCAGTTCATCTCATTTCGACAGTCAATATGTTGACCTTTTGTGGAGATGTTGACTATCTCACACTGTTGCTGACCCCTCAACTCTGAACCATCTGCAAGTGGAGGTCTCTGTGAGATCCTGCTTTTTCCGTCCCCAATAATCTTTTCCAGATCATTTGACTTTTATTTATATATTGTATTTTTGCAGAATTGTGAGCAATAAACCTTTCCTATCACATTTAGCTGTTTTGAGCCATTTGCCCTGGTGGTGCAAACCTCAAAATTACAGGCTGAAACAAAATGTACAGTACATGGTGTTGTCAACCGGCCCCTAGATGGTATCACTGCCTTTATAGCCACCACCTTCTTGATACTTGCAATCAGTCTGTTCCTATATTTGAAGAAAATCTGATATTATATAGTTCAGATGCATTTATTGGTCCTTGTTTGGATTGAGAAAATTTTTAACTCTGAACATGTCTTAATGACAAGTAATTATAAATTAGCAGGTTGTAATATTTTATTGAACATTTTATTCAAGGTAAGCATTAATTGTAGGTAAGGACCGTTTATTCTAGAGCTAATGATGTTAGTGGCAGGATTTATATTCAAAAGATTTTTACTCACATCTCAGTCAGTTTTTGATAATGAAACCTAGTTTTACCAATGGTAGAAGGTTGACCACACACTCGTGTTTATGAAAGGCTGTGGGAAAACTATGGAAGACACAAAGGGCAAATCTGAAATGAGAAAGTCCAAACTCAGAAGTAGTACACCATTCAGTATTATGCTCAGCATTCTCATAGCTGAGGAGATATCCATGTTTTATAACAGAACTGAGGAGTACAAAGTAGAGAGGCACAAAAACTCGTTCCCATGGAAAAAATTAAATTGAATTATAGTGAAGCTGCTCCAATTATTTGATCTTGTTTAGAGAGTTGTGTTTTGAATGCCAGTTATCTAGGAATAGCCTTGAATCCCCTTGGTGCATTGTTCAGTGCTGTAGATTGAGTGCCACCTGGTTTCATTTTTCCAGCACCAATTTCACCATGGAAAGGGATTTCTTTTATTGACAGGGCTTATTTTGAACAATTATGCTGGGAACATGTGCACATGGGGACACAGCCTTTGCTTTTATTGTTACAAATAACCAGAATTAGTTTAAACCACTGTAATGGTTTGACTGTAAATGTCCAGAAAGTGTGGGCCTGCATAATGTGGTAAGACATAGTACAGCTTCAGAACAAGCAGATATTGGCTGTGGTCTGAAAGTGGCCATCTCCAAGCCAGGACATAATACCATTCAAGAAGCTAATACAAGATTCTGTATAAACTCACTGTAAATTGATAAATTTCCCAATTTTACTAATAAACGTTGCTTTAGCATTATATACAGCAATGGTAACATTGCTGAAACATTGTGGGTATGTTAAGTTGATGTTATACACACATTTCTTTATATAAATGTGAATCTGATTTTCACATTTGATATTAGTGGGATGCTTGATGAGACCACAAAAGCACTTCTTCGTGTCAAGCCACGTTGGATGCAGTGAACATTTCAATGGCTAGTTCCATGAGAAAATACTATTCAGCTGGTTAGTATGGTGGAAAGCATGAAGAGTTTCCTGCTACTTTAGAACGTTTGTCTGTCATATTGTCACGACTAGAGCATCGTAAGGAAGCTGTTAAGAAGACTCTGAAAATGTTAAGCTTCCAACAATGGGAGACGGGAGAATGTGAGGGAAACAATTAAATTACGCCTTGCATGAAGTTTGCTTTTCATTTTGTGAGGCAAATTTATTGCCGTGGTTAATCATTATGCTGTCGAACACGATTTGCAAAAATATTCAAGAGCTTTATGTGCCTCACTGCTCTTTCTGTATTGAAAAATAATGGGCCTCTATCCAATTAAAAACTGCATTAAATCTCTAAAGAATTACATGCACTTTGCTGGTATCTTTGTGATGAGGCTTTTCTGCATGTGCAGATGCTGACTGTACCCTCGGAAAGAACTGTTAAACTGACAGCATTCCCGCTAATCTATTTTAAGTGTTGGTATTTCTGGATCCACCTTGCACCGTCGAATCCCTGTTGTGGAACAAAGGACGACGTTTACTTTAAATAGCCTCGGCACAGATCCTCCAGTCACATCTGATAACGCGGAGAGACAGATTACATCAAAGGTCTGTCCCCTTTCTGCAGGTCTGTGGAATATCTGCCAAATTCCATGCAATGCCACCTAGGCCTGCCTCTTCTTTCATCCACTCAATAGCTCATTAATCTATATGCCTAAAATGTAAACTCATTAACATCTAATCCATTAATCAAAGCAGAGGCTTGGATGAAAAAAATGCAATGGTGCATTTGCTTTCATTGTATTTGTGAATTACAACATATATGCATAGACATGGTCAGCTATTTTGTTCTGAAAACAATAATTTATGTCTAGGTTATGAATGGAGTTTGCAACTAAGTCAGATGCCTAGCCACAGAGGCCTAACCACAACTGAGGACTTGGCAGGATGAGAGATATATATTTGGGTGTAATACCATGACAAATATTTGGGTATAATCCTGTAACATGTATCTGGGTGTAATACTGTAACATGCGTTTGCATATAATACTGTAACATGTATTTAGGTGTAATACTGTAACATGTATTACATGTAATGCTGTAACATGTATTTGGGGGTAATACTGTAACCTTTGCTTTGCAATGGATGAAATAAAGTCCCGGGATACATGCACAGTGTTGGAGAGAATGTTGTAGTGCTACAGAACAGCTCATGAAATTTATAATTACTAATGTTTCAATTTTGTTCAGCTTTGGAGCTACATATGCAATCAAGCATATATCACATCTGTAAGGGTCTCTGGGTTACACTACAACAGGTGATTAATGATCACTAAATACAGGACATGATAATTTAAATGATGCTGCAGTGATTTTCTCACAGAGCACGGGGAAAGATGGAATGGCATGGAAGGGAAGGGCTGAATCAAAATGTACCAAAGAACATGGAGGACTTCCCACGTGTCAGTCTGAGAAGAAGCTGTGTCCATTGTGTTTTGGGGAGAACACACCTCTCTGATCACAGTGTAAAAGCAAGATGTTTAAATGATCTATTGCTTAAGGACATCAGAAAAGTAAAGTTATGGCTAATTAGCTAATTAGCAGGTCACAAGTGGTTGCCTTAACATCTCTGTATTTATTTTTTGTACTATCACTTTATGTTGTGTTGGAATTTGAAACACCTTTCAGTTGGTAGAAGGCATCTGTGGATGAGTGTGTTTCCCTAATAAAGTACTGAATGTAATGGGTATCTTGTATTATTTTCCTAATGTGTTTCCACCATTAGTTAAGTTCATAAAAAAGATGGCCAGTTTGTGAAGCCAGAGGGCACCCCAGGACTGTGAAATACCTGGTTGTGGGTAATATGCTGCCCTCTAGTGGCTCAACTTCAGTTCATAATGTGCTCTTGCTGGTCTACTAATTTACTGCTGGTTCTGCAAGTTTATATGACAGTGACTTGCCTAAACATTAAAGGTAGGACATACAAATGCACATCCTCGCTCTGTCTGCCACATTCCTGCACACACTGACCAGAGATTTCATAATGGTCACTTTATTTCCAACAGTGGAATGCCATTTGTCTTCAGATAAAATACCTACATTAAAGACCTTATATTGAAAGGAATGACTACACATAGGCATTTGGGAAGTCAGAACTGAAACAGCAAAAAAAACTGTCTAGAGGTTAAAATCAGAAAAGAACCTGTAATTCACAGCAGTGGATTACTGTGGCTTTGTTATGTTCTAACCACACGTTGTAGTGTAAATCAAGACTTCCATTTCAGTCCCTGGGCTAAAAAGTGAAATGCAATTGTGGGTAATTAGAGAATCTGGGGGTGATCACTCCCTGAAGCCTTTAATTCAGATCACCAGCCCCTTTAACATGCACGTTTTTGGGCTACACCCTCACTCACCCTGTGATAGGAACTGGACTACAGGCACCCCCAAAGCAAGCTGTATAACATGACATGCTAGAACACCACCTCCTACCATTCAAAACAATGTACATTTTGGCAAACACTCTGTAGGGTGGACAAAGATTTTCTTTAAAATGACAGGCTGCCATTTTATTTGACCTGAAGTTTTCATGTGAGTTTGGTGACTTTTTTCAGGCAATAGTTCAGGCAAAGGATACTGTAGCATACTTCCCTCAGTGAGCATAAACATCTGGTTGAGCATATAGGTCACACCTGTTAATTCATATAGTTCATATTATTTCTTACTTCAGGAGATCCTTGAGAACACATTTCTGGGCTATGGAATTTCCAGGTCTGCTGTCCAGTCTACAGAATCCTATTGCACACGGGGTGTCTCAGGAGCAAGTTCAATCTACGATTCAATATCCTTCCTGACAATAAACAATTGTAGTGCATGGCTCAACATGAGGGGATTTCAAATGCCATCAGAATACCTGGGTATGTGCTGTGGAGATGTCTGTCACAACAAAAGCTGTGAATCACATTTGTCTGGATGGGATGGGATGGGGTAGGCGGGGGGGGTCATGCATGGGAATGTCCCTCCGGGCATGCTAACACAGGTGCGACACAGGTGCAAACACAGGTGCTCCACAGCCATTACAGGTGGCTGTGCGCACAGACAACAGGCACTGCGCAGCTCTGGTGTGCCTGGCATGTTCACCGTTCCACCTGTCTTTCAGCTCCATCTGGTTCAGAACACTCTCAGTCGCCAGCTCTGCCATTCACACCACTCACTCAAAAGCTGGGCCGGGTTCGACCAAGGAGGACCCGGTTGAATAAGTAAAGAAATGCTTAAGATGAAAAATGAGGCACATTTTGAAAAAAGGCAATGTCATAAATAAAATTTCTTAAAACATTTCAGTGTTGTAAAAACATTTCCATGAGGAAAAATGAACAACCATAAAAATGAGGTGATGCTGTAATCTGCTTTAAAATGTCCAAAAATGAAATATATATACATTTTTTAATTCATTTTTTTAATAATAAAGATATTTTCAGTGTGTGTTTCCTTTTCTTAAATGTAGAATGACCGGACACCAGCCCTTAACATGTTACTTTTCAGCCTCCTGAAAGAACTTCACTTTTAGTCCTCATTATATACAGGTATACTGCGATAAGCAAGCATAAGGCAAACAGACGCTCAATGCAAAAAAAAAAAAAAAGCCCACAGTGGCCCTCTAGAAACAGACAGCGTTAAGAAAAGTCCACCTTAAAACATGTAGGACGAGAGAAGTTTACAGAGGAGTGTAGGCTGTGACAAGAACCCCCGCCTATGTGCAGTTAATGCCTCTTATTTATCGTCCCATTCTTTCAAAACTGAAGCAATCAGCGGAAAAAAAAAAAAAAAACGAGGAGCACACAGAGGTTGCAAAACAGCCTTACGATCTATGCTCGTTAATTAAAAGATTGGCAAATACATGTGTCTATAGATAATCACACAAAATGTCATCTAGAGTCCCTCGTTGCATCAATATTCCAGAACTCATTTACTGCTGCAATCTGATGTTTATTGTGGTATTAATCAATCTACTTACAATTAAGTTCATTAATTAATATTTTAATGCTGTTCTTATAATTGAAGCTGGATGAATCCGAGAACAAAGCAGGCAATTGAATACAAATAGAAAACTGATCACTGCGATTCACCCACGTCCGCTATTTACTGTCGGTGTTATGCGGGGTTCCCTATTTCCAATTCCTATATCACTCTTCAGATTGTCGTAATAACCACTAGATGTCACCATTGAGCAACAATTCAACCGGTTTACTCCTTTCGTTACTCACTTCAAATATTTCTCGGCATTTTGCTGTCTTTATTTTACTAGTTTACAATTACACTACTTCAAACACGATATTTTAGGTGAAGTTCCAATAACTTACTTTGTTATGTGGCCCTACAACGCCTTAGATAGATGAACAAATAGAAGAGAAACTAACACTGAAGCAGTTACAGGACAGGTTTGCTTTTTTTCAAGAACTGAAGAGGAGAGAACAAAATTTCCTGCGTTGGAAAGACTGAGTGATATTTACACTCAACGCCTGGAAAGACATTATTTTCTGCTGTCTAAAGTTCCCGGGTTACGTTTTCAGAAGGAGGGACGAAATTTGTATTGCCATTTTTTTTTCCAGCGGAATACTTTTCTAAGACAGTATTAGGCAAAATAACAGTTGGATGGAAAATTATACATATCGCAGCATCTTTAACTATTATCTTTCATTTAATAACTATATTTTAGTATGTATTGTATATGTTAAATTAATGAAAATGAATGTTTGGTCGTGCATTTGTTTCACCCTAGTTGCATGCACCAAGGTTTCAACTTTGCAATGAAGAGGCAAATTTAATTTAAAACTAATCAGTTATTGATTTTCTGTAACATGTACAAAATGTATGATATCCATAAGGGTTGTACACTATGGCATACTATTTGTTTTTCTTTAAAAAAAGAAAGAAAATAATCGATTTTAAAATAGGTCTCCATTTAAGTAACAAACATTTACCATCTACTTTTATTATTGTACTGTCGATAATTTAGCTTTTTCGTGGTATATTAGCGTTAATTATGATGCAAGATGTGCATAAGCTGTAAAAGTAAATCTTGTTTTAACACACTACAATTAGCATAGTTTTAAAAGTTAAGATATAATTTCATTAGCCAGCACTGTATTTGTCATAATAATAACGATGATTGTGCAGATGCTGATGATAGTAATGTGGAAGGAAAGCATCAATTTCAGCAACCAATATATCAGATACACCATGAATCACATCAGCTACCTTTTGTCTCCCAGTGTTTCCATTTCATTGTCTCCCAGATCCTCTGGCATTTTTGGTAGAAATGTACAAAGCTACAATTACTGTGTGCCCTCTCACTGAAGCAGCAATTATTTTCTCTTCCTAAGCCTATCAGCTCTGACTATCTTTTCAGATAAATGTGACAGCTGAATAAATACATAAGACTGCTAAATAAATAAGTGCATGGCTGTGACGATGCTCCAGAGATTGTCTGGTAGATACCCATTCTCTGCAAAGCAAAGTATAATCTTCTGCCATGGCAGAGGAGGCTTATAAGGGATTTAATTGAACGACTTTATTATCTTTTGATAATCGAGGTATCGGTGAAAATCTGGATGAATACATAATTTGAATGTTTGGTAAAGATTTTCTTCCTGGCCACTTCCACTGGAGCAGGGAGTTCTTGAGATGTATGCGCTGCTACATAAAAAAAATCACACACACAATTTATGTTGCTTGAAAAAAAATCACTACATGCATTTTACAAAAGGAACCAATCACTGCATTCTGTATTTAATCATATAATATCAGACACAGGTCCTCTTCAGTGCTATGCTATATATTATTGGTGAGAATTAAAAGGAGTACAGCATCACCAGCAAACTTTATTCTTGTATTTGGTACCTCAACCAGTGTGAAATGTTGGTCATACTATGCAGATAGCTGACCTGAAGTACTGATACAAGCCCTCATTCACTGAAACACTAGGTGCCTCTTGGAGAGATGGAATTCTTATATATCCTAACATTTGTCTAACGTACAGCAAGAAATGTTATCCTACATATAGGAAGTAAAGCACTGTTTCTGTAACACAAAATTATTAATGTATTTATTTATTTTTGCAATATAAGGATTAAAGCACTTCAGTTCTTTTAGCAGTTCTGGCTATCGAAAATGATCACACCTTATGAAAATGAAAGGGAATAGATTTATGGAGGAAAAACTTGAATTTTCTGTATGAGACCCACAGGCCTGTCATAGCAATGAGTTCTTTTTATGTTTTAGTAAAATTCATTTTTGTAATTCTGTGCCACAACAGGGTTGTGCCATTTAAAGACACTAGCTCCTTCCCAACATAGCACTGTGCTACATTCACTTATCTTCTTGCACCATGCAAAAAAAAAATCCTTTTGAAGATTCCCCTTTTCTACGCAAAGCAGAGTCTTCAGTTTAGAAACAGAGAACGTTGCCAAGTCTTTTTTTTGTTACAACCCAGAAATTCAACTGTATGTTACTGTACCCGAATGTTATGTGTAGAGTTCTGTAAGGGCTCCACTGTAGCAGGGGTTTTGCAATCACCTTTACTGTGATCATCACAGTGGGGTTCAGAGGTCATGTGACACAGGCTTACAGCCTCTGTTGTGTATCAATAAACGTCTGATAATTAGCAAATAAAAAGGGGATTTCCACTTCCACATGACACGGTGCAGAAAATATTTTCCCAAGAATTCCTAGAATCTGAATATACAGTATAGCAAATTTTTTGGAGGGTTTAAATGCTGTAAAAATATACTCTGCCTTTTATAGCATACTGGTAAGAGTGTCTACTCTAATACTTTGGGTTGTTGCCTAGCCCCCAATTCCCAGCATGCTTTGAAACATGTAAGTCTCTTTTCAATCAGTTTTTGAACACAGCATTGATATTGGCTGCGTTCACGACAGAAGATGCGCTTTGGCTGCTCTCTGTGAGGGAATTGCCATGGGAGAGTTCGGCTTGACCCAGCTTTTACACAGAAATTAAAGAGGAGGGAACAAAAAACTACTATATTTAACCAAATCTGCGGCTTACTCAAAGAACACATGATAATGATATCCTCTTAACACGCCATGCTGCCGAATTACAGCTCCCACAACAGCTAGGGCCAGCATTCAAGATGGCAGAAAATGACAAAACCACCACCAACAGCAGCAAAAAAAAAAGGAAAGTGCAGGATGGATGGAGATTGTGATGGTTCTAAACACAAATATTTTGACTCTAAACCAAATTCAAAACTTTCTGTAGATCTAACTTGTCTTTTTGAGAAGGGTGTTAAAAAAAGGGGATTGTGGGTTTGGTTAAAAACAGGAAACAAGAAGTTGTGTAAGAATCCTGCCTATATAGGAGAACACCTTGTTTCATTTGCTATACCTTGCAGGTGTATGGTTGCATGATGTGTACATGAGGTGATTTATTTTACCATGTGTTTTACTTCAAGATGGAAGTTTCCCCTCTGTTTTATGAGATTGACTTGCTGACCCTCCATATTGGGTCCTGTTCTCTTACAGTGGGAGAAAGCATCTGTCCATGTTGACTTATTGAGAACCACTCTGACTCCTTCGCTAATAAGCTCACATTTATTCATTATTAGCTTAGCACGTATAATTGTCAGGCTGTTTCTCTCTCCTTGCACAACCAAAAATAGATACATCTTTCATGAGGTTCTTGTTGTTTTCCAGAATCTTAATTAGCGATTAGTTGGAATAATTCTCAAACTGCCTCCTTTTTTCCTTCGGTGGAAGATAGTGTGTTATTTTAATTAAGCAGAGGTCAGATTTATTAACTCGGCAGGGGAGCAATGAGTGGAGATTTGGATACTGGCAACAAGCTGTACCACGCTGTCTCTGTGATGCACAATCCTCTCCCTCAATGACATATTCGGGGAAACGATCTCAACGGGGGAGTGCTGCTTTATGCAGCGCCTCTCGGTGATGCCGCGCGATTAGGCGTGCGGCGCGGGCGGGTGGGCGTGCGTGCGTCGCCCTCCCGGTTCCGTCTCTCATGACTGGGACGATGACGGCGCTCACGCAAAACGCCTGATGAGATGCGCGGGAGACTCGGCGTCCTACTCGCGGCCGGAGAGCGCGGCCGGATCCCGCCGGCACAGAGGGAAGTAAATCAAGCTATAAATCAAAACGTCTCCGCCTTATATCCGTTTAGATCTCTTGACAATAAATTGCTTGTTTAAGCACTGCTTTATGGCAGTCCGCTTCACAAAAAAAAAAAAAACAAAACAAAAAAAAAAATCCTGAGTTTGGTTTCAGTTTACCGAGTGCTTAGATGTGTATCGTGGGACGCTTTAACTTTAAAACCCTCTTCACACTGCAGTGAAAGGGGAAGGGGAGAACATGAATTTGAGCAGCGTTACTTGGTGCCTTGAGTCGCGGCGCGCACCTGGCGTCACACACGCTAATGCAGCTAAGGCTAATTTTCATTATTTTGATGACAACGGTTTGGAATCTCTCCACGGCGCACCTGATCCTCTGATGTGCTCCAGTTCCGCTCCTTTCCCAGACATATTCAAACCATTTATATCGCCCTGTTTTGCCTCTAAAGTTTCATTGTACGAACAGACCTTTCAAAAATAGAAGTAGTGTTCAGAATTAAAAGATAAATATGATAGGAGTTTCTTCAAGATGACAGAGTGATTAAGTCAGTAAATCATATGGCCAGCTAGGAAAGTCATGTTTGACTTGGTTGACATTTGAACTGCATTTATAGCCATCGCTTTGACAAATAGTTGTGCTGGCATTTCCCAGCGCCTTGCACTACACACCCTAATAGCTGCGTGCACATAATCCCACACAACATAGTGACCTACAATGGACCAGTGATGATAGAAAAATGAAAGAGGAGGACATATGTTAATACTTCTGAAATACTTCTTAGAGTGGCAACAAAACATAAGCATGTTAAGAGGTAGAAGGAAAAACTGTTTTTTTTTGTTTGTTTGTTTGTTTTTTTATGAACCAATTCTACAGTTTGTGAGCCGTGGTGCAGATGTCAAAGACCATGGCATTAGCCACAGACTATGCCATTAACTGTCTACAGGCTCAAGAATATTGCTCTTCCTTGTGATAGTCGAAAATGTGCACCCTCACGCCATTCATGAGACATTTGTAAGTATTTCTAAGGCTCTATCTCATCCCTGTGACTGATGAAAGACAAGAAAAGGTGCACCCCTTGGTCTGATATTAAAAATGTGAGGAAGCGGGTCTCTCTGCCGGAGAGGCCCGAATGCTGACTGACACAGCCTGAACGATAGTGAAATCTAGCAGGTGCATTTACTTACATTCCTCTGATCTGTACACCAGCCGCACTTGTCTTCTTAGCTAGCTCGTAATAAGCTGCTTCAAAGATCACTATGTATGCTCTCCTGATAAGATCTGGAGTACGGAGTTCTCCTTCCTCTCAGAGCGCGTTTTTTTCCCCCCACTCTTTGGGTTTTCTTAAGAAAATGTCAGTTTAATCATATCTTAATGCTTTGATAATGGGCTCTTTTACATAGGCGAAGAACAGTCACTTCAGTGTTTTAAAAGCCCGGCATGTTAAAATAATGAGAAAAATGCCTGTAAATTAAATTTGCTCAAGCCCACATTGCTAGAATCGTGGGGAGGAGAGGGTTTCTTTTTTAACCCACTTGACAATTGTGTTGGGGGAAATGTAGAGATCTATTTAATTGTTTCACATAAAAGGCAGACGGAAACCTGACTTAACAGACCTGGAATGGGTGCTGGGCTAGGAAAGAGGCCTAATGTTTTATAATGTTTTCCAGGGAGAATAAACTAATAAGCTGTTCATAATGGATACCCAAGCTATAAAGGACAGTATTATGACTGAGCGGAATGCAGAATGCAGCCTGAATATAAAGAGACTAGAGAGTTAAAGTTACTGTAAATACTTTGTTTGTTTGTATGTGTTAGCATTTTTTCACAGCCTGTATAACTACTAATAATTTTCAGTCATGATTACATATGCAGTTCAGTAACAACAGATGTGCAGGGTAAATATTACTGCTAGAGGTGCTTCTGAAATACCTTGCAAAGATTCTTTGCATTGATGTCAGGACTAATCTTTATAAAACTGAAGTCATATTACCCTTCTCTTTGACAGTGTGTCAAGGGTGCTTGAAGAAATCCTTTCATACATAAATTGTGGTATAACCACTACTAAACTAAACCTTTACTGGTATTGTTATTTAGTCTCAGTAGGCTGTTCACAGTAACTTCACCGATACAGTAGGTGACAGTGTGGTCATTTAAACGTCATTCAAAAGGAAATGGAATGTACTTTCTATTGAGAAGAAATTATTGAAAAAAAATTATTTCACTTCCGGAAAAGGAATCTAATGGGGCTAAGATCTCATGATTTCCCAATACAGCACAGAACATAGCGGTGAACATCACAAAACTGGTGAACATCACAGTTGGTAATGTGGTAAAGGTATCTATACCTGTTGGGTATATCTGCTGGGCATTGGGGAGCCATGATGGACCTTAAATGAACATGTGGATCAAACCACATTTACTCTTTTTTAATCATGTGTGGAACCAGGGTACAGGAGTTCCAGATTCTGTATAGGCAAAATACAATACACAACTAGCTGCAGAATGAAAATTAACTCTGGAGCTGCAACTCCTCCAGTGTTTCAGTGGATATAATACCATGCCTACCTACAGTTTTAATGGCACAAGATATGTGCATGTGTATATACATGTTCATCATAGAGGGTGGATCTGGTGGTACCCTCTGCTGTTTACAGCTGTTATATTGCCTTTCTATATTGAAATTTTTGAAGTACTTGTTCTTAGCAAAACATTAGAAGCTTGTAACTAGCTGATCTGGTGAGCAAACCATAACATAAGTGAGTTTGGCTTTGTGAAAAGAATGGAATTGTGAAAAGAATTCCTGAATAGGAACTTTTACTCAGACAATTGAACAAGCTGGCTTGTGTTAGCTAATTTTGAACCATAGTTTCATGACAAAGAGTAAGTTATCCTGCTAGGTAATTATTATACCAAAGTAGAATACGAAAATAACTGTTTTTTTATTAATAATATACTATTAAGCAGCATGTAAAGGTAAAATATTCCATAAACTAATACATACGTTGACTGGAAACATTATGAAAGAGTAGCATGAGAGAAGATTGGAAGTAATGGGCAGTCCTTGACAAGAATTTGTCACAATGTCTCCTCTTTGTATGTAAAAAACAGAGGGGAAAAGAAGATGGAACTTGAAACAAGCAGCTTTTACAGAAAGTACAGGTGTGAAGCCAGCTGCCGTCCTGCTGCACATTGTTACCATATCTACTGCCGAAAATGACAGGCAGGTGAGGTTCCAGACATGCAATCTTTCAGGCACTGCTGTCATCCGAATACCCTTTTTTAATGGAAGAACAGCACATCCTGTTCATTAAAAACAGAATGTCAAGCATTAGTCCATTTCCTCCAAACACTGGAGAAATAATGCTGTAATTCCATGTCTGAATAACATAAGCAGCTTCACACAAATGCATGGAGATTTCAGCCCAATGTGAGGTTGAAACATGATTTTTTTATCTTATAAAAGTTGTTGGACTGCAGTTTAAACTGCAAGAGAAAAAGGCCTTAGGGACAATGACAAACAGCCTTGTGGAAAATGACAGACAAAGGATTCACAGTGAACTGTGTGAGGAAAAAATAACATTATTGTACTGACCTAGTTGTATCCATTAGGAAAAAATGAAAAAGCAGAATCAAACAAGGAGTGAGCATGAACACAAACTAATGGATCTGTACTGTACTGTAAGACCTCTTTTTTTTAGTCTTGTGGCAAAGCAGGGGGAGAATAGGAGCAGTATAATCACTTAGTGAAAGCGCAAGCAAGCTGCTGCCTGCCGAGGGTGGGGGGTAGAGAACATTATCTGCGCCTCAAGATGGATCCTTGACTAATCCTGCCGCTCAGTCCGTCAGACAAGTCTGTGCTGAATCCTCCCATGATGCTTTGGGAGAAGGGAGAGGGAGCCCAGCTGGAACGGTGGAGCTCCCAGCTTGATTCCAGCAGTCCAGTGGTGTTGCTGGGACACCAACCCGCCCCACCACCAACCCCCCCCCCCCCAACCCCCCTCCGAGGTAGACTCACAAGCCACGCCCCGTCCCTCCTGGTTTGAGCTTGTGTTACATTTTGCTCCCTCAATCGGTGCGGAAATGGGCGTTGGCGCTGTCCCCGGCCGATTTTTGGAACGCTACTTTTTTCGGCGACCCTCCGAACCGCCAAGGACAACAAGGGTCCTTTTCATCTTTTAATTAGCCGGTTTTTGCTCTCTGGTAAGCAGCGGATTTGTTATTTATTTGCTGAAACACAGCCTGACACAGCATTGTGCTGCACCACTCCAGTCCGGTGTCCTCTTTGATTTCGATTAATGGAGCCCCACCAAGCTCCATGATGTGTGTGGTGTGAAAAGCCCCTAATTCCAAATCATCTTAAAGAACGATGCATGCAGCAAGAGACATATTCTTCTAATAACAAAAAAACCCCTCTTCAATCGTTTGACTGTCTGCGCGTGGAAGCAGCACATTCACAGAGTCTCTCCCTAATTGATTAAAGTGAAACTACTCCACTCTTATCCTCTTCATGCAGTTTACAAAATCTATGGAATTAATTTCATTTTAGCCAGAAAAAGAAGGCCTGGGCTTATAGTTTAAGTCCGTCTAATTTGCACATATATGGGTAAGGCCCAGATTCAATCTAACCGCAATGCAGTTTGTCTTTAAATCACAGCTTAAAGCAAATATACATTTTCCTCTACACAACATTAAAAGGTTGCTGGTGGTTGCTGAAGCCAATAAAAAAATGTTACATAAGAAAATAATGCAATGCTTGGATAGTAGCATTTAGATTAAGACAAGGCCTAATTTGGTAGCTTTACTGATATGCAAGTGATCAATAGTATCAAAGGTAAGTAAAAGCAATTTTAATGCATTTCTTTCTTTCAACACTATATTATACTTTGTTGATGCTTTTGCCAATAGGTCATCTGTGTTAGGCCATCTCCTTACATTCTAAAAAAGGAAATGTTATGTTATTCATTAAATTAAAAATGCAAATAATTACTATGGTAATATAATTGTATAACAATCCTAATTAAATTGTAGAATTCACCAAAGAAGAAGTAAACATGAGAAAACAATTTCTTCTCAATTTCAGACTCAGCTCAATACTGTCAAGCAAAGAAGATGCACTGAGAAGCACACTGTCCTCTGCCAAGTGTGGACAAGTGATGGTGTCATTTACTGTACATCACAGAATTATGGACTTGATCTTTAAGTAGTGATTTTGGGTGATCACGTGACTCCGGGATTCATAATTGTCTAAAAAATGTTGGTAAATGGGAAATGCAACATTATGAAGTGGGAACAGACTGAGGAATGCCCGTTGACTGTCGAGGGGGGTGATGCTTAATGGTGGGTCCTCTGCTGAAAGTGGGCGGCGGGTTATTTTTAGCACTGACTGAAGGAAAAAGTCATGAGCAGTGCAAGTAGGTCAGATTCAGTGCTCGACCACTACAATATCAGCGCTGCTACAACGGCGGCATCCTAATCCTGCTCTTAATCCAGTCTGCATCCAAACCGCCACTGCACTTCCTGCTTCACAGGTGACTGTGACCGTGCCACCTACCCATTAATTACACCACAACTGCTCCTCAAGGCTCAGCCTAGACTGCAGTTGCAAGAGGAGAGGTTGGTGTGAGCTTGGAGGAGGGTGGCCAAATTACTCTCCCAGGACAATAACATTTTTGTGTGATACTTTCAATCCATCTACTAATACAAATGGTTGAGCCTGTCATTACTATTCGCAATTAATGATTTGTGCTGTTCTGCTCTCTAGTTTAAAACTATTCGCTTGCTACAAATTAGGTTTTGTGGATTTCACTCTGGTCTATTTATGATGACACGTATCTTGGGCTTTCATTTTTACACTTATCCCATCGATATTTGAATAAAAATCACCAAAACAACAACACAGCCACCATGAATAATAATAATACATTTAAAATAATAAAGAAAATCGAGGGAGAAATCATTTTAAAAAGTTCTATGTTGAAAAGGAATCTTCCTTGCATGGTGCATCCTTGAAATATTTTGTAATAAATTGTTTAAATATTGAATTATTTGTAATTCCTATCCCTACTTGAAATAGGGTTAAATAAGGTTGCCATGATATCTGGAGAAAATAAACAAAGGGGTTGAAAAAAGCAATTAATCTGTACACCTCAAGTGAGACGCATTTAATATATTAAATGGTAATTGCATGTCTGAAAGTATATTAATTGAAGCACTGATTGAATCTACTCAATTTTCTTTGGTAGTTTATTGCAGTTTGCAAGCTCAGCGGGTCATCATTATGTTCTTCTAACCTTACATTTATTGTTAAGGTTAGAAGTGAACAGACCTTTTTTACAAGGCATTTCCTTGCCGTTTTAGTCATTATCAAGATTATAGCCCAGAACAATTTATTGCAATGAAAATGCCTCATGTTAGGAATAGGAATATCCACTTATGATTTGGTAACAATTAAAAAAGGATTCTTCCACCAATGTAAAAAGCTGAAGACATAAATATGCAATAATAATTATGTAAAATGGGTGCATACTTTAGGTTTAGTGTAAGACACTTTTGTTACAGAATTCCCAGATATCATAAAATTAAGAGAAGTCCATAAAATCATTAAAATTCCGAATGCATGCATTAAATAGGAGCAGGATAAATTACAACAGAACATTATGTTGCTTATTAACTGTAAAATGGACAGTAAAAAAACCCAAAACACTTACAGCTTAGTAACTCCTCATACATGTAGGATAGCAGTGTGGTGTAGTGGTAAGGAGCAGGGCTTGTAACTGAAAGCCTGCTGGTTTGATTCCCTGCTGGGGCACTGCTGTTGTGCCCCTTCACAAGGTACTTAACCCACAATTGCCTCAGTAAATATCCAGCTGTATAAATAGATAACATGTAAAATTGTAACTTATGTTAGTTGCTCTGGATAAAAGCATCTGCTAAAAGACAATAATGTAATGTTGTAAGAGTTTGAACATACTGAAGACGTTAGATGATATCTCTTTGGTTTCTTTCAGTGGTTCAGTATGACATTTTCATTGGTATATTTGCCTTCAGAATGCAATTTTGGTATATTCAACGGCCACATGAGAGAATAACACAGATTGGTAGGAGACAGCAGTAGTTAAAGACAGAATGGAGTTTACAGATATGACACCAAGCAATGCCACTCTAGAGATGCATTTTTTTCATCATCCTGTATTTTTCCAAGAAACAATGTAATCTTCTTGGTACAGATAACATTACATGAGCTGTGTAGCAGATGCTCTTATCCAGAGCAACTTGCATAAATGGGACATGTTCATCCTTTTAGGAAGCTGGATATTTATTGAGCTAATTCTGTGTAAAGTTCTTTGCAGAAGGGTACAAGAGCATTGTCCCACCAGAGAACTGAACCAGCAACCTTTGGGTTATGAGCCCTGCTCCACTACATCACACATGTCATGTTAATGAGTTCGCTGTGTCTGGGAAACAGGTACTAGTTTGTTAATTTTGTAGTTTGTAAAGCTCCACAGTGTAGCCTTTCCTTTGGTTCAAACTTCTAGGACCTGCAAAGTCCACCATATTATAAAAGGCCATACAAACATACATTTGTCTTGCCAAAGCACAACAAGCATTCTTACTCAGAAGAAGTATCAATACATACTTACATATATACATGATTAAGAGAAGGAACAGACAATGCAAAAATTAACAGAATGCTGTTATTGATCCTCCTCACAGACAGAGGGCTCAGGTCTTGTCCCCCAAGCTTTGGCAGGTTGCAATATATTGTTCGTGGCTCTGTGCACAGCAAATCAATCGTCTCTTTGCTTGCTTCATCCTTGCGACAAATCAAGCCACGGTGTACACTTGCTGCAATAGGACATCTCAAATTTCTAGTACTTTCTTTAGTGGAGTAGGCCACAAAGCTAACTTCTCTAAATCTCTAAAAGTCCCAAACCCAGACCCTTACATGACTCCCCTGTTCATCACGGTGTGAGATGAACATGAAGGTCTGCCATCTAGCAGAGTCCACCACCTGGTAGGGCTCAAATGATGAAGATCGTAGCTACTTGAAATGAATTGTTTTGGGCACACTTTACTTTGGGAGTGCTGGAACAACTCCACCTTTTCTGGCCTTGTTGCTAGACAAACCCTTAGCCCCACTTGAAATGCCATATGAATGACTAAGGGAAAGGAGGGTTCACTTTCACACACATAGCCCCTGGACAGCTTTGCTGTTTGCACCCTACAACCTTTAAATATGACTTTGACTGTCCTAGTCAAGTGGCTGCATTTTTGCAGATTTTCATGGGAAATGCAAACAATCCATTCCTTTATGACACAAAGCATTGCTACGAATACTCGTTACGAATAGGTATTCAATCCTCTTTTCTTGTTGATGCAAAATTAACAAGGAGTCATATTCCTGAACACATTCTAGATTTTTTTTTTCTCTCAAAAAGCAAGGTAAATATGGGAATAAGTCAAATGTTCTTTAAATCAATACAGTACAAATACTTAAACATACTTAAACATGCACAACACACCATAACCACTCAGTATTGTGACATGCACCCTGTGATAGTTGGGGAATGACAGCACACAGAGAACAGTAAGACACAATAACAGTCTTTGGACAGGTGTCTAATTAAAGGACAGCAAACAAACAGCATCAAATATTATATAAATCATCTTCAGCTCCCATTCACAGGTTCTCTGAATGAATACAACAAGCCAGGCAAAAACAACTCTTGGAAGGAGCCCTCATCATGCCTTTCTGCTAGCTGCTCACACTAACTTAGGCTCAGGAAGACACATTAACGAGTTTGATCATCAGTCTATATTTCAGCCCCAAATCTTATCCATTTATACAAAACAAAAACACTGGCAAATGTACAGTGCAGCCTAGGAGCCTGGTCCTCAACCTCACCAATATTCTTGCCATTACTTCTAACACTATCACCACAATAGTAAGGGGCATTTGATGTTTTGGTGTTTTTGTTCTATGTCTGACAAGTCACTTATTTTGTGTTTTACTTCCAAGCTCACCTGTTACTGCAGCCTTCTTTTTTTATCAAATTCTTTAAAGGGTTTGTTGGCTGAAAAAAATGATGGTGAGACATGCATGATGGCAACTTCCAGTTAAGTTGAATGATTGTTTAGATTTGTTTGGAGTTTGCCTAAAAGGTGTGTTAAAATCAGGGGTCTGTGTTGCAAAAAAAGATTGACAGTGGCAATTTTACAAATGTAGTTAATGCAGCACCTCAGTGATCAGTTTGCATGTACACTATGGTTATGTTCACCATGTGGTTGTTTCCACTGCCCATCACAAATGCTTGCTGTCCAGTGGTCTTGAACAGGTGACTGCACAATGAGCGCAGGTGTGATTGATAACATCTGACACAGTCTCAGGGACATTATGCTACTGTCCTATAGCTTTTAAATCCATGTTCACCCGTGCACCATGCAGTGTAGGTGACCACATTTAATTTGCAGTAAGAGTTTATAGGATGGTATTTTGACCCGTATTTGAATTGTGGAAGAAAAACATCCTAAATGATCATAATAGCAGCGTGCAAGGCCTAATAGCCATATTTCCAGTTTAGCGCATACCATCCCCGTTGCGAGCAGAGCAGACAATCACATCATCCGTACCACAGAAAACATGTCAGCTTGGAGAGAGTAATTTACGGTGATGAATGACAAGTATGGACTCTGGCGCAGTAGTTAGAGAACTCATTAGAAAACACATTTTCAGATGTCACATAGCTCCTGTGTTTCTGTAGTTTTGGAAATTGTGTGTGTGGAGGGGGGAGGGGGGTGGCAGGGTAAACAAACAGCGCTCAAGTATTGCTATGTCATAAAAAAACAACGAACATAAGGAACTGAAGCCTCAATTGACATGTCTCATATAGCTGACTTTTTTTTTTTTTTTTGAACACTGACAGCCATCTGCGTGGGTTCTTTTCACTTCCACTAATGAGCTACTCCTTCTGTAGGCCCGGCCTATACAGGCCTGTCCCAGGGGCCTCCTGCATCTGCTAGACTCTAAAATACTTGAGGGGCTTCCTGCAATGTTTGATAATGCAGGCACATCCAACTTGGGCAAGAACTTGAAAAACATACACATGCGCACGGCAAAGCCTAAATATAATGGTTGCTAAATACAAACAGGAAAGGCAATTTAAAGCAAGGCACAAAACTAAGGCCAGCACCATGATCGCATGGTTAAGAGGCTCTGTGTACAGACGCAGCAGTAGCCCCACAGAGACATACACTGAATTATTTAATGATCCTTCTGTGTATGTGTGTGTGTGTGTGTGTGTGAGTGTGTGTCTGTGTGTGTTTGTCAGAGTGAGAGGGAAAGACAGAAAGAAAGTGAGCAATACTATGCGTACTGTAAAAAATTATGTTTTCAGATCAAAGTTACGTTAATCACAATTTCCTTTGTTTTTTTCACTTACTTACTTTGTCCTTGTCAAATAGGTAAATAAAATTTCATGTGCATTGAAGAATTTATTTGATCCCTATCTTACTCAGAAGAGAGGGAAAAAACAGGAAATGTTGTGACTATGAAGGTTAGAAAATGTCTAATCAATTTCTCCCTGGACTGGCAACTGACATGTCTTTGTTTTGTTATTATTTTTTCCCCGCAAATACAAGTCTCTTTAACATCACAATATAAGCCATTATCTCTGCAGCCAAGGTATATTTAGGAGGAAGCACAAAACATGCATTTTCTCTTGGCTTCAAGATCAGTAGGTTGGGATCTAAAGTCATGCAAATACTACAGTAAAATGCAGGCAAACTCATTCTAATTATTCCATATCAGCAGATTTGCAAGGAATATAATTTATTTAAAAACGGGAGCGGTTTATGATCACCGCTGCTCGGGCACGGCTGTTTAGGAATTCACTGCATTTTGATCTAATCACAAAATCAAAATATTCATGAAACACAATGATATCTCCTAGAAGCAGGCGGGCAGCCATTAATTTTGAAATTCGGGTAATTTATTAGCACTTATCAGAAGCTGAAAAAAAAACCTTACCTCGGTGTTTGTAATGTGGGCAAAAGTGAAAGCAGGTTTTTCCTTTTTTAAAAAAAAAACACTGAAAGTGATTTATAATGGTTTGGGTGTAATTTGAACCAGAAATTCAATTAAATGTATGTCCAATTTTATTCCAAGATCTTTAGTTAAAAATTCTATTAAAACTATATTTCCCTGGACATTAAACATATCTATTATCTGCATGTACTGCAAATGTGATAACTTTTTCTGCCTTTTGCTTCCACTGCTGAGACTCCACGGTGATACTGGGGTTCTCATTACTATTAATTGGTGCACAAATTAAACACAGAGGCGTGTAAGCATAGCTGATCAGTTCCTCTGAAGTGGAGGCTATCCCCGAGTAAGGGTTAGATAAAAGATTGGCATCATCGTAATTTCACACATCTTCTTCATCATCTTCCTCTTGTTCATCTTTGTCAACTCAATGGAGAGCAAGTGCTCTCCATTATCAGCTGTTGCCTGTCCAGTTGTTCCCTCTCTCTCTCCCTCCTTCTCTCTTTATCCCTGTGCGAAGGAGCCACAGTGAATCTAAATATAGGAAGAATGTAGAACACAGGCCATCCACAACTAATGGCAGTGAAGAGATACTGATGACCTCCTCCCACTGCACTGAACATGATGGCAGAGGTGCAGCAGGGACCCATCCTCAGCACCCCCTCAATCACGGAGATACAATACAATTCATCACACACCTGCTGCATTCAGGTCAGGATTAATGGCTGCAGGGACCCAACAATTAGCCATATCCTTGCATACGGTGTGGGAATTTGGCAAAAGAGGAGACAAAACAAACATTTAATTGCATGGTTGTTTCATGACTTTTTTTTATTATTTCATCATAAAAAACCCTCCCCTCCCATGTTATTACATATGTAAATTCCAGAGAACAATCAAGGTGCTATGCATCACAAGAATGGAGCATCATCTGGAGGTTTGGTCGCCTTTCCTAATCAACTCATTCTAGTGGGAGGTGATTTTATCTCAGACCTCCAATTGTACTACTTCCAGCTTTGTACTATGCAGAGAAAGAGATATTATTCTGTTGTTATACCCTAAAGTAAAAATGCAAAGGACAACGTGTAAAAATAATAACTGTAGTGCTGCCGGATCTCTTTGTCTCCACTATATTGCAGAGTGAATTCAAACACCCAGAAGCCAAGCTGAGCTCCGAGCTCTGATCGGAGCCTGATAACAGCGAAATGGATCAATACATGTGTTGTAAAGGTTAAATGATGTTATGTTGTGCGTTGTTATTGTACGATACGTGTCATGTTGAATGCTACTGACACTCTTTTTTTTTTCTCCACCTCCAGCTGAATCACATTTTGTCACTGCAGCGGCCAAGCGAAGCCCCTCCATTTAACACAGGGCCCTGACCAAGCTTACTTCTGTGGCAAAGTAGGAGTAAACAGGTTTACCAAACCTGATCATAACAGTTCCCTTCCTCCAGCAGAGGTGCCAGTAAGCACACATAGGTGCAGCAGTTACAGCAGGCTGCTTGGTAAATTTCAAAGCCTACGGTGAGTGCTGTTTGGTTTCAGTGTAAGTGTGCTGGAGGAACAAGCCACAGTTGCGGGTAGCTGCAGCGAGGACCAAGCTGCTCATCCCTGGCTGCAGCTTTCAGGCTGCAACCCCTGGTTCTGGTGGTGTACAGCGCGGCAATCCTTGATGATTGCCAGTTTTCTCAATTACATAACCACGCTAAAGAAATGCATATTTGGGCAGATTCCAGTCCCTGTGGGCTGCTCAAAAACTCCTGCAGAACACCCAGCACCCAGCAGGCTCCCAGTGGACTCATTGTGCATCCTTTTTTCCCGTGGGGCCAGGAGGAAATGTCAAAATCTAAAATGAACTGAGATATCTCTGCAGCTCCCTGTTATCAATCTAAAGGGTTTAATTGTGAAGTCATTTTCAGTTATTTATTTATTTATTTATTGCTGCATTTAGTATCTCACTGCAAGGTCAAAAGGGATCTCTTCCTCCCTGCCACGTGATTGGCTTTCTGCTCTGATCTCAACACAAACTGAAGCATCTCTGCTTTAAATGAAATATTGTTAATACAGAATTGCATGATTTCATATCGTTACTGCATATTATTGTCTGTCAAAAAACAGGGTGGGTCCACATCGAAATGTATCCACCCACTGTTACAAAAACAAGAAAGCTATTACCTTTAGCGGTCAGAGGCTCGCATCCAAAACCTAAATTTTGACATGTTATGGTTTTGTGATCTGTTTATGTCAGATGATTCAATGATTGGGTGTGATCCTGCTCACAGAAAGGCTTCAATCTTTAAGCTTTTTAGGTTTTAAAAATAGAACTTTTCCTTTCAAGAATGCAAGCTTTCAGTTCTGATTAAATTTGGGTACAAGAAAAACAAATCAACTGTTCCATATAACATGTTAAATTCGTTCCACAGATTTTGTGTTCACATCCAAACAAATCTACAGCAAGATCAATGTCCTCTGTCTGTCATATTTCTCACATTTTAGGTAGGGTTTGCTAAAAGTGCGGGGCGTTATCCACTCCAAAACAAAAACAGTTTGGGTAATTACACAGAAAATCTGTTTAAGACCAAAGCCAGTGAGAAAAAAAGAGGCAAACAAACAGAAATAAAACGATCTTTTAACGGACCAGTCTGTCCACTTGTGGTCATGGCCCAGAAGTGGGTCGTGCAGTCATTTGTATTTCCAGCAACTTGCTCTACAAATAATAAGCCAGTTTGTTTACAGTTTCACACTCAAGATATGTTTAGTGTTTCAGCCTTCCACCCAATTCATTCTCAATGGGCACTACTTCATGCTAGTACATGACAAAAATCCCCCTCACAGATTTACAATGGATAAGATTAACAACTAAATTGTTTGATATTATTTTTCCTTTGCAAGCTTCAGCTGGCACTAATTTAAACATGAAGAATGTTAGTTTCCACACTGTGTATTTAAATATAAGTCTTGGTTGTCTACTGAACTGTAAGTTATTACCTGTTGTATTTATAACATGTGACATTGCCAGAAGTGTCTACTCAAACATGTGTGAGTGTGATGATTAATTTCCCTGGAATGTGCAATTGTATTAGATAGCACTGGTTTCAGAATTGGTTGGTGAAATTGTTTAAATATCACATGCATGTTTTTCAATCCAAGAAGAAATCATTTGAACATTGTAAGAGAAATAAAACACACCATTTTGCAAAAACACAGAAGAAATATTAGACAAAATAATTTTCCTCAACTTGTTATATTTATATAGTAATAAGGGATCTCTTCTACTGTCACTGAATGGCAAACTTGTCAAACTCAAGCTGATAAATATAACAAAAGTTCTCAGCTCTAGCCCATCAATTCGACTGAATATTCCTCAAATCTATGTGTATGACTGTTTGCTGAATATTTTGCCTTTGTCAAGCAGAAGAAAGTAGCATTTACACTTAATTGCATGCAAAGTTAAGGGAAAACTTTGACTGAATTCAAGGGTTAATTTTCTCTTTGAGTCTTCTTTCTTCTTACGGGTACATGAGTATGCACAAGTTTATGCAGGTATGTACTGGGGTCAGTGTGCTTGATTAATGGTTTTTATACAACTGTCCTCACTGAAGTCCACAGTGTGATCGGACAGTTGTTTTGAGCATATTGCACGAAGAATACGTGGAGTCCACATACACTGTGCTCATGAACATTGGAGAGGTGTTTTCTTCAATGAATACATATACCATTGCCCTTGTACTGACCATTCAGAGATAGGTAGTGCCAACGGGTAGTGTGTATATGGAGGATAAAATCTTACCAGCTTGTTCACTGTGTGTATTATTTCTACTGTGACTATCTACCTGTGAAGGTGAGAATAAATGATTTGTAAACGCATGTGAGCCAGATGAGAAAACAACAGATGTTGTCCCCTAAATAGATCTACCTTTTTTCTTAGTAGTGAGTTCTTTGCATTTACAGTATATAAAGAACCCTAGAATATGTTACCCTCTGATAGTATATAATAAAATCTGGCTCTTGAATATTCAGTTTAGTAGGACCTCACATTCCCCTGAGTAGTCATTTTGTTCTGTCATTCATTTTTTTGTGCAATTTTGAATAACTGTGAATACATAACTCAAGGTCTTCTGTTTTATGTGTCATAGATCGGACAGACTCAACAAAGTGATTCCTCTTACTTAAGTCTTACTTAAAATCCTACCCAGATCTGACTTGAACGTAAAAAGCAATCTGGTTGTAAAGACACCACACTCCCTTCTTTTTCTGTCCACACCATCTCTCTATTAGTGCTGACCTATTTTTCTAATTAACACTACATCCACTGCTTCTTTCTCTTGTCTTTGAGCCGTTGTGTAGCATCAGAACAACAGCAGGCTTAACAATTAACAGACATTTTCAATAACGCAATGCAAAAGATTATTACAAGAGCAATATTATTCGCTGGGTTTCAATTATAAAAGTGGAAATTATTTTTTTTCCCCCATGCATCTTTTTTCATTCCAAATAAAAAAGGAGACGATCTGTAAGCATTTTAACAGGGAAGGATGATGGCATTATTTATTATGTTAGAATGAGCTTACTAATTGTAATTAATGTATATTAATTCCCCTATGGATGTCAGATATGTTTTCACTCAAATTAAAATCTACACTTGGGTCTTTATCGTTATTACTATATTACCTCTAATGTTAATAAAGGGATTTTATTTAGACACTTACTTCTATATGCTAATTGTTTTTGTTTGATTTCAGTGACACTTTATCAGAACTGCCCGTTAATTAATAGCAATTATACAAAAACTACTAAGTAGGTACCATATTAATTAATGGACTCGGATGCAATTAAATTACAGATGCACACACCAATTTAGCAACTAACTTTATTTAATCCTGTGTAATTTCAAAGGGATTTTGTGAAACCAAAAAGCAATTCCATTATAATGGCTAGGTGTTAATTAAGCAATAACTAGAGGGTGCATCTAGTGAACAAGGAGATAACCAGAGCAGGCAAGGAGAGGCGGCTGACTGGCTGTTTACACAAATGTGAGGGGGAGTGAGGGGGTTGTGGGAGTTCAGTCCACAAACTCTGGCGCATTTGCGTTCCCTGTCTTTCACACACAAAGAAGAATGTTCCATGAGCACATGAACTGTTTTAAATTCAGGGGCCTTCCTTCCATTGGTAGTATTCTGCATTTACGATGTTGCATGTCTTAGTAATTATTATGAAGTGAAACACAACAATGTCCAGTACAATGTGCTGCATCAATGATGAATTTGTGTTGTTGTCTGAACGGTGATGCCATGTTTCTCAATTATCTTTTGACACAACTGAGAATACTAAAAAAAGTGTCTGTTTGAACAATAAAAGGTAAGCATTTTCACCACAGGTAGGATCTATCTTGACAACCAATTTCATAAAACTACTTAAATGCCTAAATTTTTATGCTTCCTTCATTGATTAATTAAGGTTTTTAAATGTTAGTTCTTTCTCCTGACAGTGCTCTGTAACTGTAAAATTAATGGTAAAAATGTCCGGTGGCCCTACATTGGAGTCATTGTTTCTTCCACACAAATAGTTTTCATTTCTTTAACTAAGTGATTTGCACAGTGAACTGTTTGCCACTCTGACTCTGCATGTGTCTAAACTCTTTTCAACCGTGGCACTGATTTACTTATAAACCCAGCTGTTTTCATTCATCATAAGAAGTTTGAATCTCTAAGCACTGCCATAATTAAAGCTAAAGGGGGTGTTTGTCTAGGCCCTCAGCATTCAGTCACATACACACTGCATTCCTAAAAACATTTGGTACCAGAGTGTGCAGACATCCATAGGACCCTATCGTATGCAGAATATAAAAGGGGAATACAGCAGTTCAGGAAATATGAAAGTCAACTTGCACGCCTTCCGATTATGTTAATAATAAATCCAATTATGCACTTATAGCATAATGCCTGAGAGCATAATAAGTCTCATCACCCACAGGAGCTTTTTTGAGTTCTACCAGCACTGTGTTTCAGTGTGGTTTGCAATGGTCCTGTATGGTTTAAATATGGTCGCTCTGAGAGACATCATTGCTAGGTAGTGTAGTTGGTGTCGCCAGCTTTCGATTATATAATTACCTGAAGCTCAGATTGCTCTCTGACATATTACATAAATCAGAATGCTTCTGTCCTTATGCAACCTTATTAATCCTTAGAGAGGGTATATGATGTTCTGTATTTTAAACACAAGTGGAGGATTTCAACATTAATTTTTCTAATGAATTGAGTTATACTTCACCCTTAAACATGGAACTCAGATATAAAATGAGCTGCTGTTATGAGCCCAGCAAGGTCTTCTGTTGCAGCAAGACAGATCCTCTCGCTCAGATGAATTGGTGACGGCACAGTGACGGATCACTCAGTTGCCTGTTTGCAAACGAAGGGCCCGTTTCAGTGTTTACACAGCGTGTCCTTTAAAGGACATAAACATGCAATTCCTGTGCCATTTCAGGAAAACAAAGGCTCGCTTCTGTAATCAGATCATTGCAATCTAATTAGCTAAGGAAACATCGAGAATTATCTGCGTTAATTAGCGAATAAAAGGCTGGCAGAAATATCTGATCAAAATCCACCAGACCTAATTATAAACAATCAGCACATCCCTCATTTTAGAGGTGTCTGTTCGTGTGTGTACAGAACTCTCGTTTACTGTATGTGAAAAGCATTGTGACTGAGAAAATGATACATGCTCATTTACTGAAGTTCCAAACAAAGTCTCCCTACACAATTAACCAAAACAAAGCAACCCAGTCCCCTCCATCACTATACAAATCCCACTCACAACTTCCTTTCTGTGTCAGCTGTTACTCAGCATCCCTCCTCTTCCACATCTCCCCCTTTCCTTTCCCGGGTTTGATGTCCACACAGGAGGTCAACACTCTTGGCCATTGGCCAGGTGCGATCCCTTTCACAGACACCAAACCAAATAAAAGTATTGCTATAACCACCTCAGACACAGCCTTCATACTTTGGTTGTACAGAAATTCACATCAGCTGAATAGCCCTTTGAACAAGCTGGCATTACAGGGTGTTTACAATAGTCTGCATTCAGGTATACCCCAACTTGACTGTCTTTTTTTGTCACCACACCATCCAGTTATACCTGGTTGGGACCATCACTTCTGTACTCACTGTACAATATGACATTGAAGTCAGCCAAAGCATAATGGATGGATGTAGATATGTATTTTGCAATATTGTGGCAAGAAGAATCAGGACTGAACACACTTCCTACCAGCAAATAACAGTTGTTGCTTCTTATTTTGTTGCACTTCAGCAAGACCTTAAGTATCGAGGGCGAAGGTATACAAAATGTCATGGATAACTTATTTTTATCATGCCATATGCCATGCCATGGTACTGAAATGAATGCATATTTTTTCCTGAACTACCAGCACGTATGTGGTAGTGCCAATTTAAGTAGCTATGCATGCACCACTCAAGGTCTACAAACAGAGAACTGAGCTGTAAACACATGATGCTGTTAAATGTTGTGGAGGAGCAGTTTGTGTTCCCACACTCTCATTGATATGTTATTCATTAAAGTAATGAAATAACTGACTACCTCATGCCAAATCCTTAATTTCCTCAAATGAGAAGATCTGAAGACACGTTTCATACCATCTCATTCTTGTCAAATTATAGTCAGATGCAAATTACTTGTGATTTCTTTGATGATGACTTAAGTAGTAGAGTATGACAGCACTAATCAATAAAACACCCCCATAAGAAATGTGCATGCAGTGATGGAGATGAGTGGTGGCACAATCATTTCCATTCCTTCACTTTCTACTTTTCAAACTCTGAAATCTGTTGCACTGCATTGTCTGTTAGCATGTAATCATGGAGAGAAGGAGCAGTTGACCTCTGACCCTTCTGAAAGGGAGCTGAAGTCAGACACACTTGCGCAAAATCAAAGGAACTCAGCCATGGAATGACATGGATATGGTACATTTCATCTAAGCCTGGATATAGCCAATGACAATGAAAAGCAATAGTCCGGTATGGTATGGCATACTGGCATCCTGTCCCTGTGGTTTGCCTTTGGTGTACTTCAAAAGAGACTGGACATTGGATACATTCATGTATTTGGTGTCTACTACTTTATTATGTGAATGAGTGGCACAATAGTCCACCCACTCTGCAAATTGTCCTTAACTTGGACTGAACATTTTAAGCAAAGGTTGCTTTTCTGATAATAACATAGAAAAGAGTCTCTGAAATTAAAGAAGCTAAGTATCAACAAAAGTAACTTTAAAGTTGTATCCGAGTACAAAGCCCAGTGTGATTATAGTCACATTAATCTTGATAACAATCATCTAAGCCAGCAAAGCCAGTTATAAGGCATTTATTTTACAGTAACAAAATATACAGGCCTGCTATTCATTGGTATGTCTTTAGCAGCATAATTACATTTCTGTTTATGTTTGTAATTATACTGAATCATTAAATGAAAATTAGTTTGCCTGTCTTTGTCTAACACATCTTCCCCAGTTAATCTAATTTACGATCATGCCAAGATTTTAGTAATAGTTTTCATTTACACCACTTTGAATATGTGATTGAATGTATACACATGGAAGACATTTAATTCATGATATGTCACATTTGCCTTCAACACCAATTTGTTTCTGAGGAACACAAAACATAAAAGTCTTGCTTAAAACAAAAACACAAAGCTAACAAAAACACATATTTTAACTTTTCAAGCCTATTTTTGATCCCTCTGGACTTCCTATCAGTAACATGTCCCTGATCAGCGAATAAACTGCAAAACACAGTCAACCCAGCAATTAGTACAAATTAACAGACATTTTCAAAAATGTCTTTGCTTAGAAAATGGCTGCTTTGTAGTTCAAAAATCCCACTTTGGCCTTGGAGTGGGAGTTTTTCCAGCAATTGCTTAAATCCTAAAATAAGTACTGCAATCTTCTGGCACAGACGCACTGTAATGCTTTAAAAACAATTTAGCAACTGTCATCGCTGTAATTACAGTAACTAATTACCATCCTCAGCAAACAAATAGCTTAACATAATACGCAGGCCCAATCAATTTTGAAGAAATGCAAATTCCAAAAGCAAAAAAGGGGCATTTTGGCAAACCTGAAAGGAATACAGGAAAATAATACACTTTGTTTTATCCACACATAATTCCCAGGGAATATCATATCATAAATATTTGCATTCAGTTCTTATCAGGACATTTGCATTTGCTTCTTATCAGTCGGCAAGCCGGGCTCTGGGTGATAGAGAGAGCAGCTCCACGCCATACACACATTTCTAATGAGTCACGTCTCAGGCTGATATCATATTTTGGCTAGAACTTTATCACCAAAAACGAGGAGGTCATTTTCTCGTGGAGTTGGCTCATCTTGGAACTGTCTTTGAGTTTTTGATGTGATTCAACTGAGATTCATTTTTAAAGCCCGCAAAAAGGATTATTCCCCCCCCCTCCTCCTGCTGCAGCGGGCCTCGTATCAGTGGCACATACACGCCGCAATGATTATCACTGTGTCATAAAATATTTCAGTTTTATCTGCGTATTATTTTATTTACCACTGCATCCCTTGGAAAAAAAGAAGAGGAGAGGGAAAAAAAAACCTTCATCTGCATTAACGGCCTCGTTGGGTTTTGCCGGGCGACGGGCTCAGTGTCTCTTTTGGCCATTTGATTTTTTTTGTATACATATGCAACAGTTTCCGGGGGGAAAATTAAAGTAATTGTTTGATAACATTTTCAAAAAGGTATTCCACAATAACAATTTCATGGTGCATTGCGGAGTGTAATTATAAACCAGGCTTTATTCTTGGATGGCCAGGAAACACTGGGGGTCAAGAGAAGTATCCCAGCGAAGTGGAAGTCTCATTAGTCCAATACGTTTGCATTTTTTTTCACCCCTGCTAATTATTTTTTCCACTTCTCAAACTGCGGTATAGTCCCAGCCAGGGGTGCCTCCCATGAAGCAAGGAAATTGTTATTCCTGCGACTGTTTGCATTAATTACAATGTGATTTGACAACATGTAACATATTCTTTTGATGTCATATAATCATGCGCGTGAGACAAATATATTTTTATGCTTGCTCCTATTTTTGTAATGCTTTTTGGCAGTTTTGTCAGCCCTAGTTTGGTGAGCAATTAAATGGCAGGAATATGTTTGCATGCTCTCAGAGAAGAAACAGAGAGGACCAGATTGATGGAATGAATTAAAAGGGATGTGCTGCATTCAAAATGTACAATAACGAATTTCAATTACAATTCTCTCCACAACAAAACAATTGCACATGTATAATCTGACAAAAATGTAGGTATCAAACAGCAGGGCAGAATATTTGAACTATTAGTATGAATTTATGTGAATTGCATACAAACTACCATTCAGCAAAAGGGCAAGACTCTCCTGTTCTGGACAGGCTGAGAAGCCACCATGTTTGTGTGCTCCAGATAAGGGCTACAACAAGCCAATAGAGAATAATCTATCTGCCTATCCCCTCCGCAGAAGACATTTCATAAGAGCAAACTGTCCAAAAAATGCTGGATAAAATGTATTATTAAAGACGGGCTACCTGCAAAATGCAATTCTTGTTTCTCTCCACTTTAAACTTGAACTGTGGAATGATTTTAAGGTCAGCCCCTTCCCTGTGTCTGCTGGAAACACCTTTGAAAATCAAAGGGCAACCAGTTCACCTTTATTATTTTCTTTAAATCTTATCTGGCCCTTTGTTTAAACAGGGGAGACAGGACATTACCCAATGGCTGTCCATGCCCATTTGTCTCAATTCGGCTGCATCTCCACAAAGGATTGCCCCTGATTTTTCCACCTCGCACCGACTGGGAAGAATTTAATTGAACGCCGTTTTCATTTACCTACGCAAGTGATTGCGGGAAAGAGTATTCACGTCGTTCAGAATAACGCTGGTCACTGTCACGCCGTCACTAAGGCTTTGCCATCCGATTAATATTCACAGCAAAACTCCACTCATTGTTATTGTCATTTATGTGTAAACAGGCTGAAAATGCTTTTGTGTGGGAACAAAACATTTAAAAAATGGGGAATAATTTCTCGCAGTCCAAGGTACATTTTGCATTGCACTTGTTATTCAGTTGTAATTGAAAAGTAATGATTCCTAAGCCTTCTTAGAGCCTCGTCCATCAATCCTTTTGTCTTTTTATACAGGTTACAACAAACTTGGTTCAATCAAGTGAATTCAACGAATTCAAATAAAAAAAATCCATCAACCCATACTGAAAATGCTATTGAAAAATAAAACATCTAGGTTGTACTGTACATTTGTGGGCCCCCAACAAAGCCCCCCCCCCCAAAAAAAAAAAACTCTATTCTCTTTCTGCTACAGAATATTGACATTCTATTGTATTCTCTCATTTAGGGGGTTCACCGTTTCTTCAAACCGCAGAATTACCTCATGATGTCATCATTATGACATCATTACACTTCATCGACCATGAAATTTGAAAGCACCACGATTCATAGGCATGTATGTGGCCTCAAACCATAGGAACTCCATTTAGGATTTATTAAACTGTGTGCAGTACTGTATATCATGTATAGCATAAAATAACAACCTTAATCTGCTGTGTAAGATCAAGGCCCCTGTATGGTATTGTATATTTGGAAAGGGGGAAGGGTGAATCATATCATTCCTGTTCTGGATTGTGACTATGGGTGCAAATTAGCCTCCTGACTAGCCCGGGCACATTCCCATTTTTGTGCATACTGAAATACTGATTATTGACAGTCCTTGTCAAATGAATAGCTGAAATAAATACATTTATTTAATAGCCGATGTGATACTGGCTTCCTTGAGTTCCTGTCCTGTCAGTTCCCTCCTGTAGATAGCAGGCCTGGAGATGGCCCGCTGGTACTCTTCCACACAGACTTTACCAGGGCCTGCCAAGGCAGCCTGGAGCCCAGTGCCGTGTCGAGTCGCTGCTCACGAACACGGCAGGAGCCTGCTCTGCTCCAGCCTCACAGCCCGTAGCCGCTAACCTCATCAGCGGCTCCGCTGATGTCCGCCTGGCATGCCGCGGGTCCAGAGCCGCCGCCTCCCCTGTTCAGATTTGGATCTGGAGAGGGCCCCAGAAAACCCGTGGATGTACAGGGTCAACGCATTAGCACCCTGTTCCCCTCCCGTTCTCTGAAGCGGTTCGCTGCCTGTTCCCGCAACTGGTGGGCTGCCACCAGGCCGCGGAAAACCACTAATTGAGACCCCCATGAGCAGCCGGGGCCCCACAAACAGGGCCTTTGCCTTTCCAGAGCCACAGAGCTTGAGGCCAGCAGGCATGATGAAATAGCGTACATTTCCGCCTAGCTGCTTTTAAGCTCTTCAGCAGGGCCCAGATATTTCCTCTAATATTAGAAAGAGTTTGTATCGTTTGAAATAAAAAAACCCTAATTGTTGTGTGATGAAAGAAACTATGCATGCAGGAGTACTTGATATTGCCAAAATTTAATACATCTCTACAGGACACGTGCTGGGAACAAAGTTATCCAACAACATTGATGGACTTCTGCATAAACGGAAGGTAAAGGGATTAGCAGATAAATCAATTAAAAGCCAGAATCGACATACACAGTGTGGAAATAGCTAAAATACATGCTGCAGGGCAATAAATGGCTTCAATTTAAATTTTTTTTTTTTTTTGGTAAATAGGCTTGAGATTCAATGGTATTTTAGAATATCATTTTGCAAACCCGAGATGAGCCATTTTCTCACTCCTGTTTGACACTGATATAAAAGCTGTGCTTGCAGAAAGACAGGCAGAATCAAATCACCATTTCTAGGAAAATGTATAAGCTCAGTTCTAAGACAACTCATAAGAGGGCTCCATGAATGGCACCACAGAGTCAACAGGCGTTGGGAACAATAGTAATAACAATGCTTTATCTAAGAGCAATGTTTTTATTTTTAATTTTTTTGTGGGCTGTAGTGGTTAGAGTAACACTTCAGCATCTGCACTGGGTGTTGATCGGTTTGATTTCCAACCACATCGAGTTGCTGTATACAGCATAACCTTGAGCTTTGCCTTATGTCATCCTGTTGAAATCCTGCTGCATATCTGGGACACAGACTATGTAAGATGCCAAACTGTAAGCACTGGAAGTTGAATTTGTGAATATGCACAGGTGTTCGATAAGGTTTCACACTGATAACATACATTTTTTGTACATTAAGCCCACCCCTCTCTATTTAAAGCTTCACCCACTGATACAGCCTAATCACTATGATAATGGAGGCCTGGACAATGGAACCCCCCCCAACACACAAACACACACACATTCATGTGTAAACTCTCACACGCATAGATTCATGCACACACACACACAAACACACACACACAAACCCCAAACAAAAATGGACTGTTTGGAGTGAGGAAACAGCGCATGATGGAAGACAGAGACTGGGCTGGGTGGAGCCATACTGATTAAGTGATTGGAGCCATTCTGTTACTGAAATGCTTTCTCCAATCCCGAAGATAACATCATCCTTAGCTTTATCTCTGTTCTTGAACTTCTTTTAAACATTCCCCCCTGCTCTCTCTTCATTACATACTGTCCTCCTTCTTTGGCATCTAGTTTCATTACTGGGACTTATCTCATGCCTCCCTCCTTTCTGTCAGTCTGTTTATTGTGTGGCAGGGATTTTAAGATTAGCTGTTCCCACATACTCTTAACACCATTGTATAATGAAGGCATCCGCATGCCAGCACAGGCCAGCACTGCACTAGGAACTAAATATTTATTTATAGTTGAAGTAAATTAATTAGACTATCTGTGAAAGATAGGGAGGAAATCGTGCATCAAATGCAAAAATGGCATATCTGGCGTGCGTTTTTTCCATCCTATAATTCCACCGCAAATATCTTGTCGGCTTTATGCGATGTAACATCCGGCCGGATTACTTGCGTTTTGTATGTGTGGCCTGAGCAGATGTCTGATTGTGTTTGATTGATGAAGAAAAGTGTACATTGAATCAGCTGATAAAGAGTGGCCTAATTACACCTTGCACGCGCATTAAGGGATTTTAGACAAACTGCTAAATGCATTTGTGCACCCTAAGACAAACAGTCCCGCACTCCTGACAACTGTACACATAGATTACACTGTAGGCTGCTTGATGTGGGCAAGTGTTTTGAAACATAGAATATCAATGTGCAAGTACTGTGTCTCTTCACAAAAAAGTCAGTATTTTTTTAAGCAAGTTATTTGAAAGATCTGACATGTCGTATTCTGCTTGTGTGATAGAGATGAACGCGTAGGAATGAGGCATAGCTCACTGCTTTGTGTCCTCTCCAGTTTTAGATCAGCATTAGAGCTTAGACAGCTTAGAACTGTCTACCAGCAAATTCAACACTAAAATAAATAAAAAACGCTGACTGTAGCAAGGCCTGGTACACAGCAAAAAATAAGCTGATCAACAATAAAAATCAGCTTAAATGCACTTAAAACATTTCAACAGTAAAAATATAAGACTCTGAAAGAAACATTTAAAGGGGAGGAACAGTAAAATCAATAAAATGAAGTCACAAAAGTCAGTTTAAGAAAGTAGGGATTTATTTTGCTTTTGCCCCTTTCTTAACCTTTTTAGAACTGCCATTTGTACTACATTGTGTTTGCATCTCTTCAACAGAAGCATGATAAATCCAGTCTTCAGATATACTTACATTCAGCCAACAGCTAGGGGGCTATCTTTCACACTGTAAGTCCCATAGTGCATCAGAGTGGAGCAAACCCCAGGAGGAGGATGATAAGCTCTTTTCCACTGACGTCATCTGAGTGACTTGCATATGCCTCAACAGCCACTAGAGGCTGCCAAAATGGAAGGGCGAAGGAACCCCTGGTGACAACACTCACCTTCCCCTGGCAGAATGAAGCCAGTTGTGTTCCACCACTGCAAACTCCCACTCATGGTCCTAAACTGACTCAAACCCAGGTCTGGGCCCTAGGCCTCAGCATATGCTCGGAAGAAGTGCCTTGACTGATCAAGGTACAGCGGCGGCAGTGTACCATAGTGTTTAAGAAGCAGGCCTCGTACCCAAAAGATTGCCAGTTTGATTCCCCACTGAGGCACTACTACTGTACCCTTGGGCAAGGTACTTAACCTATAATTGTCTCCGATGTAAATGCCTAAATAATATAATGACTCACCGGTCCACTCAGGACCCCACAGTTAGTTTTTGTGGATGTTTTTAAGGGAATTGATAAACAGTCACAGTTATGGAATTCTACAGCTAAGGAGTGATACACCTAAGGCTTTATATGACCTCTGACCTCTAAGTACAGGACGGAGTGTGTGGTCATGCAAAGGGTCACTGGCATTAGATGGAGTGGTGTTATTAAAGGCTTTATAGGTGAGCAGCAGGTCCTTGCAGTCAACTCCATTCCTGATGGAGAGCCAGTGAAGAGGAAGAAGTACAGAGGTGATGTGCATGTATGCAATTTGTCTCGCTGAAATTTCAGATAATGATGAGGTAAGTCTTGCTTCTTCTTCATGCCTAGAAGGTAACTGATCCTGATGTATGTGATGATTGATATTTCATTGCTTGTTTTTTAACATTTTGAGGAAAAAAGGGAATAGAGGTAGAGATGTCATGATTTAGTGATGCTAGAGTATCATTAAATCACAGATTCACCCGTCACAAAAATTCCAGTGCTAGCCAAAACCACTACTGTTGATTTGGAAGGACTTATAAAAGGACATGGCCACAGTATTAATCAAACAGCTGACTACATCTAGTCTCAAGCAGTTGGAGTGAAGAACAGCAGATCAGTGAAGTCTGTTTAGAATCTTTCACAGCATAATGCCCTCACATACAACCATGTTTGGAGTGCTCTTGGACAAGCTGAAAACATGTATCTTACATAGGCAGAGACACAGCAAAGGTTGCTGGCTAGCTACTACAAGTCCCATGATTATGACCTTGCTTACAGAGTGTGAATTCAACATAGAAAAAGAATCTCTGAGAACACTACACGTGTAGTTCCTAGCAAACAGACTCCAGTTAGCTAAATACAAGTAGATCTGAATAAACAAATGCTGCACATTTTGTCCCAGTGCCTTTTTATTTTGCACTGTCTCAAATTTCAATATTGCACAGCACGAATTATCATTTAACATTTCTTCACTGTCTTTGTTGTGAGCTTTCATGCATTGCTAAGGCAATTAATCTAACTTACTGCCCTTATGTTTACCCGGGACAGAGGACTCGCCTTTCTTGTCCATTTACCTCCCCTGAGGCTGCCGGGTCGTATAATTTTGTCCAGGTCCTGCTTTTTAGATTGCTCTTAGGTGAAGTCCACAAATGCTAATACTTTAGTCCCCTTTGTGCCATTGCTGCATCAGACTGAGCTCAAAATGACATTAGTTTATCCACTATCATGTTTGGGAGTGGCTTCTGCCCCCCTTTTCCTCTACCACAGCTAATTACAATTTGTACAATTTTTAATTCTTCCGTGTAATCAGACAATGAGAACAGTATAAAATCCAAAACAGCACTGTATACAGACAAGGAGATCGGAGGGGTCCCCTTGCATTCCAGACCTCATTCTCACCTGTAACCAATCATGAAGCAGATAAACGAATGTATTTGCATATAAATGAGGAGGCCCCTCCTTGGAGGCTGGGCATCCCTTTAGAAACCCAGCCCTGCTCATAACCACTCAACACACTACAAGATCTTTGTTGTTATCCAAGCTTTAGACAGCAGGAACATACAAATGAAGAAAACAGGAAAGCTAAAGTTAAACAATTTAAGTGAGTTCCACCACTGTATTAAAAAAAGATAAATGTTCAAATATACAGAGCTCCCACCAGCACAGTTGCACTACGAGAAAATGTTTACCATCCTACCAAAAGAGAAAGATGGGCCAGATTTTCCAGGTGTCAGGTCTGTGTATAAACACACAGGCGTAAACGGGCTTTTCTGTATCTTGGACACATAAAATGATCCCAAATTCCAAGCATTTCCTATAGCCTCTGTTTACACTTTCCTGCATGTGCCCAATGTGGGAGTTGGGAGGGGCTGTGGATTACCTTTTGAGATAAGGTTTCATTAAAATTCTGCTAAAAACTGTCCTTAAAAACCTTCAGCTGAAAGAAGATTTAATTGTAGAATAACAGAGCGTGGGACAAGTGATGAATTTGAAAATGTGAAAACTTCTTTAATTCAAGGGATCAAACTGAATGAATGACAATCTACTGAAACATGTTTACCAAGCAGAAATCATCTTAGGCTGTACTGATTTGGATTTACTGTGAATAGATGGATAACTAGCCTGTGTGCATTTATGCCATTAGTGTCTTTTTTGGCATGTTTCAAAATCTAAAATGCTGCTGATAACTCATGGTGACACATTATATATTTTATTTGTGAATACAGAAGTATAACTGATGGTCTTTCAATAGTGTCGCCCTTATTTGAATCAATTTGAAAACCAGTTTTAAAGTATATTTTATTTAATAATTTCTGTCTTATACTCTACAAGTGTGAGTGAAAGATGATTTAGACAAAGATAAAGACTACAGCTAGACACAGATATTAGATTTGACTAATTTCAGACAAAAATAAGACAACCAACTGATTTTGGCAAAATTCTAAATAAGCAGTGCCTGTACTTCACAAATAATGAGTACTTCGAGGAGGGGGATGTGGTATCCAGTCCAACAAATATAGCAATCCAGCCTTATGAGGTAAATGTCAACCTGAGGACTATTGTTCCGGTTTACATCTATCACATAGCCACCACAAACCCTCTGATTTAATATGGATCAGATATCCATTACATCCACTTAGATATAAAAGATATCTGCAAATGGCAGAAAGTTTAATTTGTCCCAAGGCATGACTGAAATCTTACCTCCCATTGTTTAATTATTTAGAAACCTCTTCTTTCTATACATGCCCTCTCCATTTGACTTCAGGGACAAGAATGGCAGGATTCAAAAAGCAAATTTGTAGCTATGGATTACAAGAGCTGTAGTCTAATCAGGGGGCAAGTTAATCCTGGATCAATTTCAGCTATATGCAAGAACTGGTTGGGGTTAGTATTACAGTTTTGTTATCAGATGCTGGATCAGTGCTTCGTGGTGCTCTCTACGTGGAACTCACCAACACAGTTTTGGAATGTAGACTGCAGTTGCAGCTTTTGGGTGAGTTTGAAGTACATGGTGGTGAAAAATGCTGAAAAGCCTCCATAAAACAGTATAATATAATCGATCAAAATGATTGTTAAATATATAATGTACAATTTTAATTACTTTGTGTAGAAATCTAAATAATAAGCACCACATTGAACATTACCAGTAGTCTCTATACACAGCACCAGAACTAAAAACTCTTGAAAATATTTGCAAGCAGCACCATGCAGCTGATACATTCATCTGTGACATGCAGGCAGGTGCTTGGGCTCAACCCCAACAGGCCGATAATGCAAAATGCAATTAATTACAGTTAAACAATGCAAATCACCAAACTGGCAAACTCGATCCGAGATCCATGGTGAGAGGGGAATATGGAGCCCGTCTCTCTCACATCTCCAGGCATATCCTCCAGAGCCACTGTCAGTCAGACAGCCTTAAAAAAGGTGAGCTGCCCAATCAGAGACGGACCACGTGCGTCTCACATCCGGGGGCTTGCAGAGAGCAAAAGCAACCCGCTGTGTGCGACAGCCACCAGGTTTCCTCAATAAAACCTTTCCAGCCGACACACAGCTTCGGTGTCTTTTACATCTGCGGCATATCAATCCACGTCTTTACTGAAAAGCCTAATTGCATCACTCAACAAGCAGGTTAAGAGGAGGCTAAAGAAATTAATATTCTTTTTTTTTTCAACATCGAACATTTCCCAGTAGCCTTAATAACCAATCTCAGGGCTGCAATCTAATCTGCGAGAACAGCGCGAGTAATTAAAGTTAAAATTAATTACCGCCTGTGCTGATATTCTAATAACGGCTTTGAGTTGCGTGGCAGGAAGTTGATATTTTGTCACCCGCGTTTTTTATCTCTGGCGGCCGTGTGCGCAATTGTCTGTACTTACAGATTATTAATGTCGTCAGGAAGAGAGCAGGAAATGGAAGATAAAGGGAGAAAACCCTCCTTTTCAGCCCTTCTGACCACAGCTTTCTTCCTGACAGCTTTCGCCCTCAACCACCACCCCCCCCCCCCCCGAACCCAAATTCCTTTATCATGACAATGCTGAGAAAGGATATGTTAAGAATGGCAAGCCCATCCTCCGACCCCCCCCCCCCCCCCCCCACCATGGGTGTTTTTTTTTGATGGAAATTATACATTTGTTCATTAGCGGGTAAGACAGTGTCCCACCCGCCATCCCCCTGGGATCTCATTTAGCACCCGGAGCATTCGGTGGAGCAGAAACGGGCCCGTCGGCGAGCAACACCGCCCCTCCCGAGTTCAGCTCCGAATGTCTGGCGGAGTGAGCGCGGCTTTCAGAATGTCGGCGTGAGGAAAGATGAGCGTGGCGCAGACGCGGTGACAAGCGCGGCGACCAGCTCGCTCCGGAAAGAGTCTTCCCGCCTGGTTTGTCACACGGTGCTCCACTGCTGGCTTTATACCGTTTCACATCTGTGCGAAATGCAACAAAGGGACTTACTTTTCGTTCCCGTTGCATTTGGGGATTGAGAGTCTGAGGAACGATGGCTTGTGTTTAATTAGGAATCTGGTGTTACTAGCATGCTCTAAGCACCTCTTACAGTAGTGCTCAAGGCCTTCTCCAAGACAGGATAAGAATACAGGATATTTCTGAGTGACTTGCAACTGATTTACATTTTTCTCGACTTATTGTCATATGTAAAGCACACCTTTTGTGTGTCCTCCCTCTCCCCGTCTCTGATCTTTAAACGATTAATGTTAAATTCATAATTCACCCACACGAGCAAAGTCCCATGCTGTTGCACAGTTTATGAAAGATTGTTCTTCTTGCGCAACCGGGTCTTTCGTTTCCAAATCCTAAGGTTTTGATTAATGCTCTCTGTATTCTTTTCTTGCTGAATTATGTCCTGTCAATCAAGGGCGGAAAGCTGGCTAGACTCCGCTTCCACTGATATACCAACTGGGGCTGCTCTTTTCCAAGAGAGAAGTTGTGTGGCAAACAGATACTTCCCCTCATTTCCTGGATCATCTGTAAGGCGATTTTGACGTGAGGAAGATCAACTGTTTCAAGAGTCAAGGCTATGAGACAGGGACAGGCGGGGGTGGGGGTGGGGGCTTAGAATCTGGGGCTGGATCAGAACAAGAGGAACACACAATCGGAGGCAAAGCCACGCGGGCTTATCTGGCCTTTCACAACTGCCATCGTCGTCTGAGAGGTCCCCCCAGCCGCCTCGCTCAAAGACGAGGATCTCTCTCACGGCCTTGAAAAGTTCAGCTTCGCTCCAGTCAAAAACTTTCATTTTGAAGCATGAAGTCCACAAGTGCTAATACTTTAGTCCCCTTTGCCTCATTGCTGCATCAGACTGAGCACCTCCATTTTGGAGCCTGATGAACACTTTGGTAAACTTGATGGGGCAGATAGGCATCAAGCCTACAAAACTGTAATTCATGTGAAAGTAAAGGGGTGGGCAAAGGCAGAAAAAACAAGAAATTAAGGAAAAAGGAACATTTATAAAACACCAATGTTCAAATATGGATTTCAGCACACATTACTTTGCTAACTGTTATGGGATTGTATGTGGGCCCACCATTCACCATTAGGCAGTACTAACTGTTATGACACTATATGTGAGTCCACTGTGTGTATTCACCATTACGCAGTGCAAGCTGTTATGATACTATATGTGAGTCCACAGTGTGTATTCACCATTAGGCAGTGCTAACTGCTTTGGTACTCTGTGGGTCCACTGCAAGTATTCAGCATTAGGTAGTATTAGCTGGTATGGCACTGTATGTGGGTCCTAGACATAACTTTGATAATATATATCAAAATATATATTTTATTTCAAATATACCCATTACTGTAGATACATGTAGGAATGAAATGAAACCTAATTCTTCACCAGTTTCTTCTAAAGCAAATATTTTCAGCCTGATACTATCTTCATCAGGCATTCAGTGCTCCACCAAGCTAGAATGCGATGGACAACAACAATCAATGTAATCATATTAAATGTGACAGTGAAACCAATGATTGTACAGCAGTAAAATGTTAAATTTGCTCCAGTTCTTAAAATATCTTTGGTAAAAGCTTTCTCTCATAAAATATCCAATTTACTATGGCTTTTGTAGACCTATTTGTTAACGTAGTAAAAACAGCGATGAGCTAACCAATAAAAATATGAATTTGATTGGATTTGTTCAGATTGGTTTATTACAGTAAGGTTGAATTTACAACATGAGGAGTGTTTTTTATACAACTTACTAGGAGTTTCTTTATATTCAAAGGTGTACTAAATGTAACAATACCATAGCAAAAATCAAGTGTGCTGTCAAATGATGTTTAATTGGTATGTTGCTTGACAAATATGTTGTCTAGAGACAGGAATGGGTGTTTTGTCATGACCTGACATCAAAGATTATGAAGATTGAGACAGCTGTTATAAAGGTTATGTCTTGCTGATGGTTATGTCTTGCTGGCATTACGTTAGTGTTGTGATGAAGCGTTGAAGCGAGTGACAAAAAAAAAAAAATCCTATCCATTCATTTTTAGAAGAATTTAAACATTTTCTAAAGTGGTGTGTGGAGGTAAAGTCTGCATACAAGATGTCACCCTTTCATTTTGCACATTGCGAATGCTGCAGCTCAACAGTTTCTGTAACTGTAAGTAATGTTTAGTGGTACTGCTCCTGAGCATTGATGTGTTTTACACATCTTTTTAAAACACGTGCTGCTTCACTGTGCGGTTTTATATCAAGCCTGGGTCCAGAAACAACAACACCTCAGCTAATGCATGCTGCCATTCTGTAAGTGTCAGCCAGTTGCTTGTATATTCCAGCTCTCTGCTAGCTATACACCCTGCCAGAATAAATGGCAGGCTGAAAGGATATTATTGCCAACAGCATGCGCTGAATATGAAATATAAATGCTACATTGTAGTCTGGGCCGCATGTGAAAACAATACAAAAGTATATGGGCCTATTGAAGGAACGGCTGCAGTCCACGCAGAGGGAGGGTTGTATTAGCGCAGTGTAGTATCTCTTCAGGAAGGATGGAAACACAGTGTAATCACTACTGTTTGTATTGCGTGCAGTGGCAAAGTAAATGTTTTCTGTTAGTCTATATGTGCACATAAAACACCATTAATAGACCCAAGAGCTTTTTACAAAGCATATAATGACAATTAATAAGAACTCATGAAGGTTATTGCACTATAGAGTCATTAAATACAGTCCTTTGAGGTACCCCTTTCTATTCATTTGCTTAATGGTTGTATCAGGTCAGGGCGACTTGTGCTACGTTATCCATTCATGGAGATAGACATTAACTGAAGCAATTTATGTTAAGCATCTTGATCAAGCGAGCAACAGCACTGACCTACTGGGGCTTAGAACTTGCAGCCTTCAGGTTACAAGTTAAATTATGCAGCCATTACACTGTGCTCCACCCTCACCATGAATGAGTTACTTCTTACTCATTATCACACTCCAGTAGATGTTTGTAAATTATGTGTTGCAAGGGCCATTGATTGGTTATTAGGGATTATCTATAACACACTGTTATTGGTGGCAGTTTCTGTGTACTAAATGATAACGTAAGCGTTAATTGAACAGTTAATAATTGACTCCAAGATTCCATCAGCATTTGTTACTTCCAAATACTTTTTTACTTCCAAATAAATACAAGAGGGACTTCTCCATACAAAGGTAACTTCATTCATTAATTTTGGTGATGAACTCAATAAACTGTTTCAAGACAAAAATGTAACTCTTGCATTTAATTGTAAAAAAACAAATTTAATGAAAAATATTGATTGAATCCTCTATTGAGTGTGACTAAAGTAGAGGCTTGTCATATTTCTTTCCACTGGAATTACACAAGTCAGATTTGGGTGTTGTGAACAAAGCAATTTATTGTGTGAGTATTACAGTTTTATTGTATATTGACAGGTAATTCAAAGTCTCTAAGCATACCTTTTCTGAGTAGGCTGGGATCTCTGGGATCTGAAGTCACTGTTCTCCAGTGGAGAAATAAATTCCACCAGCCTTTATTAGAGTTTTGGGAGAGTGAGGCCTCACAATTCCCATTATGGGTAGAGCTACCAAGTGCTGTTAATCACTGAAATGCCTCTCTATCATAGTTTTTTTTTTTCAGCCTGTTCATTCATTCAATATTGGCATGTGAAGTAGCCTGGTTTCTCAGCAGAAAATGACCCAGCTGCAATGGGCTCTTTAAACAAGGGGGTCTCATTAGCAGTACAAGCCCATCTGTGAGGAAGATAGGGGCTAGAAACTGGGGTAGAAAATTATTTGCTGTACACACTGACACAGCATACAGCAAAACACATTAAGTCAAAATTCAGTTGGGTTTGCAGGACGTGTAGAACGTCTGAACCATTCTGTCAGTAATCTCCCATGCTTAACGGGCCAGTTCTGCCTTAGGGCTTCATTTAATTCTTCCACAATATGTTTTGTTCTTGGCTAACTTTGGATAACGATTTAATGATGCCCCATGCTGAAATTCAATTATGACAGCTTTGATGGTTGCATTGTGCAGCCACATCAGCAATGCACAGCGCAAGCAATTTTAGGGTGGGGTCCTTGAGTTGATCCGCAAGTCTACTGATGGATTCCTTCCCAGGTACAGCAGAAGTGAAAGTGAGCTGGGGAAATCATGTGGTGGTGCAGACAACACTACTGATTCAAATTGGTTGGAAATTTAGCTTTAATCATTAGAATACGTGTGTGTGTGTGTGTGTGTGTGTGTGTGTGTGTGTGTGTGCATGTGTGCGTGTGTGTGTGTATGTGTGCGCATGTGTTGTGGTTAGAATTGGCAACCACATTCCTCCACAGACTGAAGACCTACCTCCTAACACTATACCTCAATTCCCTTACCCTAGTGTGATCTGGTTGCCCGTATATGAATTTTTTATATATTGCAGTTGTGTGTGTTTTTTTTTATTTTTTTTTTAATTCTCATAATAATGGAGACATTGCATTTCACCTTTGGAATTTTGAATCATGTACATGTTATTGTTTTTTGCACACCTGCTGTTCTATTAAATGCACTTTGTATGAGGACAATGGAAGTCCCTCTGCTTAATGAAAAAATGTAAATGTGTGTATTTAAAAATGTTGTAGAAACAGCATTGTTTTTTTCCCGAAAGCTGCATTATAATGTGGCCTACCCCTTTGCTCTGTACTACATGCGTTTAATGCAGCATCAAGGTGAGGATGCCATAATTTGCTGTTTGAAGCCAGAAAAGTCATTTCCACTCTTTGCTTTTGTGGCCTTCCCTTGGCAGTGGATGAATTATGCTTTTTTTTCTTTTTTTGCTGAAATGGTACAATTTGCCCTGGGTCTCATCCGAAGTTTCAAGCGAACCAGCTAATGGTGGGGTTTGATGGTCCTGTGAGCCCGTGCCACGCAGTCTGGGATCAAACGGCATGCCTGCCACCAGCCACCAAAAGGGGAGGCCCTCCGCCTCTCCCCGCACGGCAGGGCTGGGCTCCTTCCCTGCTCAGCGTTTTAATTTTTTGGTTTTATTTCACCGCGGCATGCCAACGGCTGGAGACGGCGTTGGTTTCAGCTGGGGGGAACAGACGCCAGTTTGGTGATGGTGGCGCGAGGCGATTAGAGCATCGGCCGGCCGCCGCTGCGAGGACAGATGGAGAGGCCAGGGACAGTCCGGACGGGCCAGCGGTAATTAGAGGGGGAAGGAGCGAAAGCACTGCCACCCAAGCCAGCGGGGTGCGGGGAAAAGTCTTGAACAACAGCACTCAAGCGGCAAGTCGTGGGGAGGATGGGGGGGATTTTGTCTTGTCACCAGTCAGCGCGTCATCTCATGGTCTGCGAGTTCCCATATTTGGCTCTGCATTCATTCTCCCAACCCACTTCCACGTCCCTGTGTTCTTACATCATAACATGGTGTCACAGTGCTCCTACATGTTCTAGCATCCCCCAAATATCCAGGTATTCTGGTGAGTTTTGATGAAAGCTGGTGTCACAACAACAGAGGGGAAACCAGAGAAATCATAAACAGAGGGAGATGGTGTAACTGGCAGAGCAAAAGTCACCTGTCAACCTCACTAAAGAAAGGAAAAGAAAAGAATTTTCTGATGGTTTGTAAGAATCACTGTGACAAATGACAACACAATAAAAATGGGAGAATTGGACAGTGTGAGTCAGAAAATGTTATTATGTTGAATACTTCTAGAATATTTTTGGTTCTATGCTTTCAAGTAAGTAAAAGCTGTTCCTAGTGGTCATTTGTAAATACCTATTAATACAAAAAGGAATGGAATTAATTAGGTTCAGGTTTAATATATATGACATCTGTAATTGGGGAATACAATTACAGATATTTTTGAGTACTCCTAAGTGCCCCTTAAGAATATAGACACCACAGAGACCATCTGAGGCCGTAGCAGATTTTTTAGGTGTGATCTGAGCTGTGTTTTAAAGTGTTCAAGTCCAAGGAGCAGAGGAAGAACCTTTGAGTCATGAAACTGACAATAAGTTTCCACCCAGATACATCTTGACAGGAATTACTCAAGAGTGCTTAAAAAAAGCTAAGTACAGGCTGTAACCTCAGGAACACATGCTAATTGAGTGACCACCGATTGTCAAGGAGGGTGTCCTCTTCAATGAAATTAATACAACGTCTCAAAATGATATCTTGTGCCCCGTATGTTAGTCATTTAAAAGGGTGGTCTTGGATGCTTGTCTGCACAGACTAAAGCGCTGGTTAATTTTCCTATATGATTAATTACTTTGTCAGCCATCAATCTCCCTCACCATGAAATAGCCAGAGAGAGACTAGCCTGCAGGTTGTTCGTGAAATTATTAGCACTGCAGCCCCATGGGGCACACATTAATGAGGGGTACACTGAGAGTTAACAATTCACATTAAAATGTAATGCATTCCTAAATTAATTAAGCTCTCATTTATAAACATCCAACACTTCCCCTTCACTCAGAATCTGACCTAACAATAGCGTATTAATGTTTTATGTTGGAGGCGTAACATATTTAAATGTCATTAACATATTAACGGCAAGATAAACATATTCAAAAATTCTATTAGCAGTGACTCCTGCCATTTAAGTCCAAAAAAAAATTACAAATTTGTGTGGCATTTGAAATGATATGGCCATGGTTGAAATTAAGTCCAATAAGGGCTAGAATTGTGTGATTAATGAATCCTTTTCAATTAGAAAAAAGTAACATTTTAGGCTGTGAAACACTCAGTGAAGAAACAACTGTCCAGCAGGAAACCCCCCACCCTCCCCATTTAATGACGAGCAGTAGGGAAACAGCCTGAAGGCTGCATGCATTGTCCTCTGTGGCTGAGACAGAATTTACATGAAACCGACAATTAAAATTATTATTATTATTATTATTATTTGCATAATTTCTCATGTCAGTTCCAAATATACAAACAACATGCAGTGTTTAAAGCAATATACTTAGTATCTATTCAAGTGTGCAGACATGTGCAGGAAAAATGTCACAAAGTGATGGGTGATGGGAACAGCTCAACCTTCTAATTAGGATTATTTACCATAGTTTTTGAGGTAATGGACTAGACTATAATTAGGCGTGTATGATTAGAATGATTCTGTGCTCTAGCAATGTGAAATGATTAATAGGCGCTAGTGTATCAGCTTTCTTTATGATAGTTCAGTCTGGCACAAGGTTATGCCTTCTTTTTTCTGTTTTCAAATCACAGTTATTCAAGGCCTAGAGCCAGTCTCTGGGAACATATACAATTTTTCACATGCTATGATCTGATTTAGCTACTCCACCCTTGCATTTTAACAGGGATACTGTTTTTCTACATACCAACACTGAAGGGTTCCAGTCATATTGGGGGTCATATAAGGTTGCCATAGCGAGTGCAGACAACAGAGTGCATCTGTATTATGCGTACTTCACAGCCCAATAGGTAATAGTAGACCTAAATAATGAATCACAGTAGGATAACAACATTCTATTGGCTGGTTGAATATGTACAGTCAAATCATAATGAATGTTGATTATTACAACAGGCATTTCTCAATGTATCAAATGTTTCTTTCTAGTATGGCATGTCAGACTATTCACACCATAGCAATGTTTACCACTGAAAGTCTCAGTTTTCAGTAAGAGCCTAATCTATTCAGTCTATATTTGATTGATTGTTTTACAATAATTCTGCCATTATTGTCATTCAACAATTCTGCCATTATCTGCCATTAACCTACATGTTATATTCCAGACAGAAACAAAGATGATAGTCCTGTTTACTTTGGAACAGGAACAAATATTTAGACATCTAATAAGATATTCAGCTAACTTGGACAACTGATTGGCTCAGCTGGTAAGTGGATCATTCCAAACACAAGCATAGCCCTGTAGCTCAATCGTTTGCTAGTCTGAAGCTGGATTGTGTCATTAGCCAGCTAAAAGTGGGATTCCACAGTTACTGGGCTGAGAGACACACTTCTGGCCAACGTACTGTATGCTTACCTGTGGTATACTGTGTGGCCAGTAGTGTGTAAAACACCAGCAGGCAGTACAGACGTCTCTCACAGGAGTGCAAACACACCTTTCTTCAGCACTTCAGGAGACTCAGTACAATAAGCAATTAGCTATTCCAAAATCAGAGTGGAGAAGGGGAATAATAATAGAAAAAATTTGCATTTGTGGGTTGTCTTATGCAGTATTAACTAATAAGCATGGAAATCCATTGTCACCATTCACTGGGCATGCAGACTTTGAACCTATAACCAACATGGGTCACACTTTATGTTGCACGGAGAATACACCCATTAAAGGTATGTGTTGAATACAATAGTAGTTATTAGTAACTGTTACCATATGCAACAAATACTTAATTACTGTATGCTTAATCTGTAATTATGTAAAGATTTAGAGTTTGGGGTTTGATATGGGGTTATGGATTTCACTGGGAAAAAATATATGGACTGGGGTCAGGCTAGGGTTAATGTGACAGTAATTGTAATTATATCAAGCTAATAAACTTGCTCCCCCATTAATTATTCTGGAACAATGCACACTTGTAAATCAGTTACATGGTACTTAAAATGTAATTACAATTTTATTATTCAGGTAAACTACCTGATTATTTTGAGGGAGGGATGCCTATATTTTTTATTAAAAAAATGTGCCAACCATAATGAAATATTCATATCTGTATCCATTATATTATTGTCTCAGACAACACAAACAATTACTTCAAGCTGATGGTGAACCCTATGGCCTGGGTTCGAAATCAACCATGTCATTTTCTGACAGTGAAGGGAAGCCCACACTAGCAGAACAAACTGGCTTTGTTCCACTGGTAACAGGGGTGGGTAAGTCAGCGTAGGTCCCCTTGTCACTCTGGCTAGGACTCCAGGACTTTCATGGGCACCAATGAGCTACACAGATAGCATCAGGAGGATATGGTTATTCCTCTGATGACATTTGCCTCCTGGTGCACTATGGGACTATGAAAAATAGTTGTGGTTGGAATGCATGTGTAGCAGAGGTTACACATGCCTCACCCCGCATTCACTACATCGTTTCAGCAGTTGTCGTTGTATTGGTGATGAGCTTTAATGCATAATGCATGTGATTACTAACACTGGTTAGGAAAATGACATTATTTGAATTTTTGTTGTTGCACTAACACTTTATGGGAGACCTCAGCATATGTTGAGTTTATAATCGTAATTATAGTAAAAAAATAACAAGTTGGGAACTTCTTTCTCGATGAGGTGACTTCTTGCTTGTACTGACACTCAGATAGTTATGGTGTGTAATGGTGGTTTGGGGGCACACAAAAATAACCAAACCTCTTTATTGCTGTGTCTGGATTTTAGCAGCACCCTACGGATCTGACTGGGAAGTGGACACTTGAATGGGAAGCAAGGACACAGACTTTAGCCCTGCCGCGGTGTCGGGGTTAGCCCCCCACACAGGGTTGGGGTTGATCTGTCTGGCAATTTCTCAGCGGCAGACACAGGCAGGCGGCTGATCACGGTGGGGGCCCTGGCTTTTGAGAGAACCAGCAATCTCTGAAGTGCGTTACCAAACTACAGAGGAATGGCAAATCAAACGAGCCCGCATAAAATATTTCAGGGTTTTACGGGAAATTATTTACTAAACACATCCTCGTAAATTTTAGATAAAAAATAATGCTGTGTGATGGCATTCCAGTTTTACCCAAATACGATCGTGTTTGTGTAGGATAACATGATAAAGACTCTGGCCCGTTTCCCTTTGAGCTTAATCTCCCAGAAATGTTCCTGTGGTGTAAATTTGCAAGTATTATTTTGAGGTCTAACCACAATGCTTCTTCTTTATTTGACCAGTTTCACTGTCAAAATGTTCATTTTTATCCTCTAAAGATACACATTCCTTCATCTCTACAGTGGATTGTTCATAAATAAATGAGAAATAAATACAGCATATTAAAACATTGAAAGTAGGCTTCAGGAATAATACTGTGTGTGGTGAGTGATTCTTGGAATTTTACTGATTTTTGTGCTCAACATAGAAACAGTATTATACTATATAATAACTAATATTAAAGGACAACAGCATTGTGGAAATTGATTTGAAACCAAAGGGTTGTAAGTGTGAATCCTTTGCTGAATACTACTGTTGTACAGTAAATGAGTGCATTTGAATAGTAGCAAGGTGTATAAATAAACATTGTGCAAAATTTAAACTATGTAAAATAATCCTGAATGAGGCACATGTTGAGCAAATAAACAATGACAAAAAACTGCACTGTGCCAAGAAATATTAAAGACAACTGTAACAAAAAAGAATAATCCAGTGGGTGTATTTGCTAAACCACCAACAAATTGTTAAAGACCTTCCTTTCTAAGTTGTTCCTCTCAGTGTTTGAAATCAATCAGAATATGTATGTGTGTGGAACAGAGCAATCTGTTCATTTCAGAACGATGTGCCACGTCAATGGAGAGGAACTTGTGCCTTGGCACACTGTGTTTCTGCAGAAAGGAGTTTCGTAGGTTTTTTTTCCTTTTTTGCCTTCTTGCCTTTGTATCCACGTGCATTCATTGGCTCGTCCTCCATCAAGTGCAGCCGGGATACTGTTTTTAAATGAGCAAACAGTACATTTAAATGGTCAACACAAGCATGCACTGACCTGTGTGATCAGCTCCCAACAGTGTACTGTGTTTCAAAGTACCATGCTTCAAAAAGCTGAAATGAGAACTGTGGTCCATGAACAAATACATAGGAGTGAAATAAAAGCCCTTTTTACAGCCTGGGGTAAGTACACATAATTATTCACTGACATTCAAGCATTCATAATCAATACATTATGGACTCTGTTATATTTATTATGGTCTTGAAAACATATAGTTATGGTACAGGGATCAGGAGAGACAGAGAGTTAAACAACCAATATGACATCATTCAGTTTATGTTGATGTGCACTGCCTAAATTGCACCAGACATTAATTCTTCACCTTTGATTTTTCTTCCCTCCATTTCCAGATTGGTTAGATTAGAAATCCTCTGTGGCACATGCACACAGCCCAATCAGTGATCAGATTCACAAGAGGGTTTTTTTCTACTGAAGTGAATGTTTTTTTAAATTAAAAAGCCAGGAGCCAGCAGCGTTACCGTCCTGTCTTAATTGTTTTGCTGTTTATGACATTTGAGATTTGCAATCCCACCCCAGCAATTTAATCACACCTAATCTGGGTCAGGCAGCCTGGGCTCCAGACACACACTCTGGGATTACTATCACTGTGATTTTAAAGTGGCTTCACCTGTTCCTGACGCCCCCGCCCCCAACACACACACACACACACACACACACACACACACACACACACACACACACACACACACACACCCAGCCACTGAGACGGAAGCCTAGATCTGAGATGAGGGGCGGAGGGAGTAGGTTCAAGGGCCATCCCGTTACTGCTGCCTCCCTTTCGGCCGCTGCTGCTGCTGAAAGTTTGGTTCCTGAATTTCACGATGATGCGCATCGGAAAAGGAGACTTTGTGTTTAAGATTTTACTTCCAGCCGCCTCTTTTCTGCCCGTGGGACTCGCTCCTTGGGCTTTCATCTGCTGCCATTTTCGACGGCATGCAGTAATTTCATGGCTCATTGCAGGCGCTGAAAACCTTTGAAACTGCAAATGTTAACTTTGCCTGGCCTGCAGCCATTTAGGAAGCGATTAATTTAGCAAACAGAAGTGAGCCACTTTCTCCTCCTAGCCTGTGCATAATTTTGGGGTTTCTATCTATATTTGTGTTTGAGCGAACAGTGTAATGACAATTTCTGTAATTGTGGCTTTGTAAAAAAAAAGTGCCTACCTTCACAGCCGTATCAGCCCATCGCTCCTGAGCCACTCGCGCCTTGCCCTGCATGGTGTGGCGCAGATTGTGAAGAACCATCTAGAACCTGGTTGACCTCGATTTTTAAACTCTCTGCACATTCCTTTCAGATATTTATTTAGAAACTGCCCATCTTATCTCATGAATAGAGAATTTCCAGTACCCGGCTGTGCTGAACACACATCACATTCTTCAGCAGTAATCAATTTTACACGTGACACCAGTTTACATGTATTGTTGATGGTCAGTTCCTTGACACCACAGTGCAGCTTTGGAAATGTCTTGGAGATGTCTTTGGCTGGATGTTGGACGCCACGTGGCATGACTCGTGCGGTTTCTGTGACGCCTTGTGAGCATGACCTGAAATAAAGATGAAAGATGAAGAGTCCATAGCCTGATGTTGGAGGGAGATGATAGTCATCTGCCCATTGTACTTGTTAGCTATTCCTGCCCCTGCTCAGTCAGCCTGTGGACAGTGACAAGTGCTGTAACTTGTAAAAAATTATTTATGTGCTGAAATGCATTGTAAGAACAAATAATAAGACCATACATTCCCCTTATTTTAACGGTATTAAGTAGTAAGTAAAAAACAAAGCACTGCAATTGCAAATAGTGTTAATTGCATCTACATGTACTGTGATCCTGATATGCAGTTACCAGGGGGTACCAATTATTGTATTAAATTGTATTTTGCTTCCTATCAGGGTGTGGCAGGATTGGAGGAGTAATTACAATATGTAATAAAGAAAAAACTGGGGCTTCTGACCATGGAGTAATTTTGATTTTTTAAAACAGTGTAATCTGATCTTTCACAGAGGGGAGGGCTGCAAGTGAAATGAATCTGGTATCTGTGTTGGAGGGCTCTAGGACGGATCGCTTTCCTCTGTGTGCCTTTTTGTTTCGGACGTGCCATGTGTCGGCTCACATCCTACGAAGGGAAGGAAACCGGGTCGTCCTCAAATGTCTCACTCTTTTGTCACCACTTCACAAAAAATGTCACAAATGCTCTGCCAAGGAACCTAATAAGCAGATTTGGTGTCTGGAATGATGTTTGCCTTTTTTTAAAGCTTCCTCTGAGAGAATTATTAGCATATTTGTGTAAAGTTGAGCTTGCGTTGAACTTCAGTTTTTATTTCATGTCCACACAAAGGTACGGTTCGAACCAAAACTCAGAGGGAAATTAAAACTTGGGAATGAACACTTTAACCAGAAGCTCAGCGCTCTGAAGTATTCGCCGGCCATCTGGAAATGTGTTTGAAAGAAACCGTAATTACACATTCTCTTGTAAAACATGGGAACATGCATTGAAATGGCATAAATTAATTTCTAAACTTCAAGAAGGATTTTGGCTTTAGACGTATTTCTTTGAGCATGAGTCCCTCAGTGTTGCAGTATGTTTTAATGTAGCATATTTCTGTTTTTGCTCTTTACAAAAGCTATTGAGAATTATGAAGCACACACAATTAAGACTGGATGATACAAAATAGATAGAAAGGAGAAAAAAGTTTTATCTTCAAATATAGTAAATGTTGTCAGTGCCAGCCAAATGTGTAATTTTATGGAATAAATGAAAATAAAAATGGTACTCAAACCTATATGTGTGTGTGTGTGTGTGTGTGTGTGTGTGTGTGTGTGTGTGTGCGTGTGTGTGTTTGATGCCTTATATTCCTAAACCTGCAGCAAAGGCAAGGAATTAATATGCACATTGTAGCAATCACACCAGATCAGAACCACAAAGGTTTTACTGTGCCATAAAGTATCAATCACACAAAATCACAAATGTTTTTTTAAATGAGGTCTCTGTTCAATCTAACCTCTATTGCCCCTCTTAAAGCCAAGTAAATACTCTATCAAAAATGTGGCACACAAATAGAAATACAACAAATAAATAACACACAAGTGCATTGCATTGCAGTGAACAGAGGTCAGAAGATGACTATGAGATACAATAAATGAAGCAAAATATACTGAATTTCCCCTTTAGAATACTAAACAATACAGTCATTCCTGACCACAAAAAAACATGATACTGGATATGTTAGTCTGTCTCATTTCACCGTTTGACGATGCGGCTCTGGTGCCTGTCCTGGTTCTGTGCAGCAAGGCATGTGAGCCACAGAAGGCGACGGACTGGTCGGCCATCTCTCACAGCTGTCCACCTCCACTCTGGCACTCGGAAATCCTGACAGACCACGATAACGCATTCTCAGGCCTCTCCAAAATTAATTTCCCTTCACAGAGACATACACAGATTTGACAGTATAACATATAGCAGGTTGTGTGCAAAAAATCTGGATGCACTCAAAACAACAGCAGACCTAGCTTTCCTGAAGATGGGTCTGCTCTGAGTTGCTGCAGTATTGCCTGTATCTCATCACCCAGGGTATTTAGTTCAAAACTGTGTAACAGTGAGTTTTAACCCAATTTAAAAAGCGAAGAGGGGGAGAACAATAAATTCGTACAATCTACAAAGGGGAGAGGACAATATATCATATTAACATAACATTAAACATCTGCTTCCAGCAGATAACTGGTTTGTGTTATGGTCAGCTGTAATGCTTATTATTTTCATCACTGTGTCCGCAGACTGCATTGAGATACACATTAATGTGGAGGAAATGATGTCAGAAGTGTTCAAACACTGAAGAAGCAATGGTTTGCTCTTAAACACCGTAATTGAACGACAGATAGTTAAACGCAAGCACCTGACAATTTGTACTAAAACTAGTAAAAGTGGCCTGAGAGTGTAAATGGTTATTGCTGCTCCTCTGTAATAGGTTTCTCCTGGGAAGCCTGGTGATTAGAGAGATGTTTCTTGGACAGTGTAATCTGGGAGGGTACTGCAGTTTAAATCCAGGCTGTTTGTCGACAACAGTGCCAAAAAACGAAGGCATATACTGAAAGAAAAAAGTTCAGATTTCTGTTTACATTGTCAATGATATGTTATTTCCATTAATTGTGTTGCTGTGTTTCTCAAAACAAAGCAGTGCCTAACTGGAGTTAATTGAGAACGCGCAAATTATTTGGTGGCCATTGTAAACAGCCCTGGCCATTTTAAAGGGAGGAGATGAGTAATTACCATTGCTTCCTGCTGCCATGTGAGCCCTCCATTCCAGATGCTTTGTGTTGTCCAACACCTCAAAAGTCTCCCTGCTGCTTGGGACGGACTGATTGAGCTGGCCAACACTGTGCACTGCAGTCGTTGTGAGGGAGCATGTCGCTAACACTCAGGAAAAAAATAGTCTGCTGTCTGGGCCATGGAAATTTCCATCACAAAACAATCTACTGTAATTGCTGGATCTGAAATATGTGAGGGGCTCCGAGTGTCCGGTTGCCATTCTAATGAAAATTTTGCACAGTCAAACTCCAGGAAATTCTCATCAATGAGTCATGTGACAGTTCAACACTATGGACTTCCTGCAAAAAAAGAAAAATATTCTGTGTGTAAGAGACTTTATGTGTGAAACTTACATGCACACCATTCTGAAGTGTTTCTCAGTTATTTGCAAAGGTACTGTGACAGAATAGATTAAGTGATTTAATGCGTTTGTTACAAGTAAACACCAACAGCCTAAATTATTACCATACAGTGTTCATCTTGTATGAGTGTGATTGCACTTTATTTTTTCACTTCAGAATTTCCCCTAGCAGTTTTTTTTTTTGGTTTCCTTTGTTCATGTATGGATTTTCTCATCCATTATTAAGAGAATGTGCAGCTTGTAAACCAAACTGACTTTCATTAGAGTTCAGGAGCAGTTAGGATCCAGTCTGTGGAAAGTCAGAGTGAAAGACAGTGATGCCTTTTGGGGGGGGGGGGGGGGGGGTGCACTTGCTCGGGTAGGGTGGTTCCAATGGTGCATGGCTTTCTTGAACATGAAGCTCTTGTGCTGAATTTCTGAGCTCCGCAGCAAGTCGACTATAGGCAAAGCAACAGAAACCAAAGTGGGTGATTCATGTTACAGTTCGCCCTTTTTTTAAAGTGTTCTCCATATTTCGGAAATTGCTGTTTCCTTACCTGGATGCCCCACAAGCCCATCTGCTTCCTGTTGTAGCGTGGCATGCTCGCCCTGCAATCTCCCTGCACCCACTAAACTATTAATTACACTGAAAGCATAGAGGCAACCATCAGAGATACTGGGAAGCAGTATTCGTGTGCTTTTTCTCCTTATCATAAAGGTCCCACATGTCTCTGTAATATCCCTAAAATAAAAATGATAATATTGTCTTAATTACATCCCCCAACAATGATGTTCAACAGCCAAACACATCAAATTTAATTTTGTTTTGGTTCAGGAAAAGTAGAGTCAGGGTCTTATATTTTCAGCGTAGGTACATTGTTAGATAAACGTGAGAGAGAAAACAGTAATTACAGGGAAGGGGGGTTGCGGTAGGGATGGGGGGTGGGGGTTACATCAGAAATTAAGAAAACTGAAAGGATTCACGTTGAAATAGGTTTGAGCAGCGAATTAAAAAAAGGCCATTAACCGCAAAGAGGCAGGTGTTATCCTCGTTGACCAACCCAAAACAAACAAATACACGAGAGAGAAAGAGAGAGGGGGAGAGGGAGACAGAAGTACATGTATATAAAACCCAAACAAAATGTACCTTGGAAGCAAACGCCTATTAAAACCGTTATCTTCCCTTTGACGTTGCTATATTAATTTGGCGGCAAACATTGCTCCGCTGATAAATGCAGAGCAATCAAATAGGAAATAATGGTAAAACTAGACAAGATGTCAAATCTTCACAATGGGATTCAAACTGTATCTTGTCCTTGAGCCTGTGGAACTTTGCCACCTTTACGCAAACTAATTTGTAGTTTCATTACTTTTAATGATTTCTTGTTTTTTGTTGGTTTTTGTTTTGCTGCATGTGTTATGTCCTTCATCACCATGTATTCACCTCAATTCTGTTCCATTTACCTTTACTATGCCATCCACAAGCTCATAATTTCACATTAAATTATGGCAGATGCAGGATGTGTTTAGCTTCTATAGGTCACATATATGTACACTGATACATTGGTCCCAATGTGACCCTATAAATTTATAGCACAAATAGTATTAAGTAAAGGTATTTGAATCATTTTTATGTCCAAAGCCTGACCTGACTTTACAGATGTATTGCAACAAGAAATCCATTTTTAGAAGACTGACACATTCAAAATTTACTTTATTTCCATTAAAATGCATTTTTAATGCATATGATAAAGCACATTTGCTGCAAATAAATAGTCCATGATTCTGATCAGTAAAATTATTCTGAATATATACAGTATGGCAGTGTGCACATTATTTGAGCTTAAGAGGTATAGAAGATGAAAATGTTCATGTCATTTTGTATGCAATGGTAAATGAATTGTCATTTTACCTATTTTAGGCGCACACATAAAATACCTCCTTTTTTATTTTTTTAAAGCAATATACTCTTAATGTAAAAACAAGAACACCTATAAATAAATGTTCCTAGTTATGATAATGGTATGTATGTGTGTATTATCCAGTCCTTGGTAAGAGCTCCTCATACTCCTTTCACCACACAGTTCGGTAGTTTCAGAAGTCAGACTGCTCTATGCATCTCTGCATATTCCTTGAAGCATTATTCAGAGGGCTTCTGTGCTGCAGACATATTCTAATTCAAAGCGCTAAAAAATTGTCCTGTGTGCAAGCTGTTGTAAAATAAGGCTGGATATCAAAGCTGACAATATATTCTGTGCGGAGGATCCTGGGCTCATCGTATCCCATTGGATGCCATAATTTTATCAGACATGTTTCTGGTCTTTTCATGGGCTGACAGAAATTCACAGGTGATGAGAGAGGTTTTCTCTCTGATAGGAAACTGGGCCAACGTGGTGATTGGACAAAATTATATGAAGTTTTTTTAATCAAAGTTGCTCCAGCCTGATGTCTTCTCTCTGGGCCAGATGTCAAATGTTTTCCATTGAAGTCAACGCAGAAGTAATCACAAAGTCAATCCATCGCTGAGCAACCATTTCATTGCAGCGTAACACTCTTTCTCTCGCCGGCGAACACCTTTGAGGCATTTAAGATTATTTCTTAAATTTGAAAAACGTGTAATCTTCAGGAAAAAAATCCTCAACCATAGCATAAAAGTAATTAAGTAAATTATCAAGGTAAAGGTTAATTAGGTGGCTCCAATATTCGTGAGACAGACGGCTTTGCAAACAGTGGAATGCCTCAGATTTTTTAGCCTAAACATGATTACCTTTTTAATGCAATCCTCCTGATGCTGTCCGCGTGGTGCTTCTCACTCTTCGGATTGTGAGATTGATTGAAGATTTTTTTAATTTAATTAAGGGAGACTTTGTGGAGATCAAAGCTTCTCGGATGTTTTGTTTAAGCATAATGGGTTATTGTAAATGATTTTTACTTCTCTTTTGTTTATATAATCTGTTTTATTACTAGGAAATCTTACATTTTAACACGTCCTTGTTAAACAAAATCAAAAGATTTTTCTTCATTCATGGACGGACATTTTTTAACCTTCTGTATTTGATATACAATTTAGATTTTTGATCTCATGAATGAAAACATACTGCTTGTATGCTACATGGAAACTCAGTGCAAAAAAGTATCTTAAAACAACAGAAATATTCCATTTTATCTGTGATTTTGTTTTTATCACTGCCAAAATGTCAAAAAGTGTGCATCTAAAGCAGCAAGCAAAGGTATTTGTAAGTGGTGGATACATAATGCATTTTCTTTAGCCATTTCCCCTTTCTCTCTCTTTTATGGGTAATAATGTCCTCTCAGAATATACTTCCTCTTCCTGTAGGTACTCTAAAAATACAATAGGGCATTGCCATTCAGCCAGTTCCTGACAAGGCCTTCCCTACAGAGAGCAGGCCAGTAGGTTCCTGACACCGACAAAACTACTACAGTACAGCACTACAGTTTCATCCACTTTGCAGCCAAACCACAAACAATTGGCCCTTTCGTTGGCCCTACTTATTCATTAATATTTTTGTTCTGACAGCATCAAGTGTTAGTCAGTGTTTCGGCAGAAGTCCTCTGAAGTGAATGGAATGGAATAAAGCCTTTGTCCTGTCATCACATATCGTCCTGTTAATTTGAGGAGGCTGTAGTAAGCACTGTAGTAAGACATTGTAATTGGGGTTCCAGCTGTAAAAAATAAACTCCTGAAGTTATTTTCAGATTTTTTTTTTTTGGCTGTAAATAAACAAATCATCCAATTAATTATGCGCGTGTGGAATAGGCACAAGAAGCCAATGTCAAAACAGGACATGAAAAGTGTTTAAAGTCCATGGCTAAATTTCATTGTGTGAGTGCATTAAAAAAAAAACAGCGAATGAGTAACTTGTTCTAGCCAACACTGGGGTTTATCCTGGGCAAATTAAAAAAGGGTAATCTGTCCATATTACACGCCAAAGCTACCGGGTCTGAGAGCACAGGGAGCTAAAACCAAAAATATGAGCAGCATCGAGCCGTAGCAAACAGCTGCTTGCTCACATGAAACTTTAAAGGAAGGAACAGAGAGCTCATGTTTTCCCCCCTGTTTTCTCACAGTCTCTGGCTGTGTGTGTGTTTTTTTTTTCTTTCTTTCTTAAATGGCATGAAGGTTGAGATGGCTGGACTCCAAGATCATCACGCCTGAGACCACACAGATGGGCGAGATAAAAGTTCTCCGTGAGTCTCACACAATGCCTGCCATTTTCCCCGCGAGCGGCAGGGCCACAGTCGGGGGGTGTGTGCGGGGGGTGAAGCCACCTGCGGCCGTGACATCACTCCGGCTGAGGGCCCGGGCCCAGAGGCTCGGCCCGAGCCCGGTGCCCTTATCGCGTATCGGGTGTCACCTGCAGCCCTGTGTCAAGCCCGAGAGAGACAGATTTCATCTGTCATCTCGAAGAGGATCTCAATATAATTTACTCCGCTGATCTGACATGAAGGGGGGGGGATGGTGGATGGTGTAGGGTTGCCAAACCTAATCTTTCAGATGAGGAGTCTCCTTTTCTGCCCAGTCATGACTTAAGGTGCATTTGCGAAAGGATTGTTCAGATATCAGATTCTGATGGTACGAGAGAGGCTGATTCCTAGGTTAAGTGGGCCCACGGTCATTCTATTTTCTATTCTATTAGGGAGATAAAAAAATAAAAAAAATTTTTGGAATTTTGAGAATTTTTTAGAATTCTTAGAATTTTTTTTTTCTTTTTATCAAGATGTATTTTGTTTATTGAAATTTACCAAGCTTTGAAAAATGAGATTGACACTGTCCCTTAAAACATAAACAAGTGTAACAAGCCTAAATGCCTGCATTTTGAACAAGATATATGACTCTGCAGGGATTGGAGAAAAATCTCAACCATGAACCTGATCAATGAAAAAACAGAAATAAAAGACGAAAAAATAATCTTGTGTACTTGCTGGTAGGTACACATGTCTCTTCTTGAATATGCAGGTTTAAGTTTAACAGTGCACTTTGAATGAGTGTCTAAAGTAAAGGCCACATCAGGGTTATTGAATCTTTGCTATGTTTTGGAAGCTGCAGAAACTTACACAGAAGACAGAATTACAATGCACTGTCAGAATGTTAGTATCGTTTTACTTTAGCACTTAATAATTTCATCATCTTCTTCTGAGCATATACTGTTACCCTATATTTATGGATACCTAAACATTTTCTCAACTGAGATCAATTATTTTTGTGCCACTTCAGTACCTGTTCACTAGGCCTAGCATTTGTTTCTATGCAGTGACATGTTCTGTGCATCCATAGTCATATTATCATCTCCATGTGCTCTATAACTGCACCATAGTGAAATCTTTCTCTTCTGCATTACATTCAAATATAATGGATCGATACACAACCTCTTGGTCCTGGTCTTCACTCAATGTTGACAGATTGTTGGAAAACAGTCTCCAAAATCAGTCTGCATCTGTGGTGTTCGTAAGGGCACAGTAAATGACAGAAAATGTTGATAAAAAAAGATGACCTTTTGAGAAGATGGTCCTGATGGGAAGGAAGCTGGGTGCAGTTGGGTACAACACGCAGAAAATGGCAGATGGCTCTCAGCTCATTTTCAGTGGCAAGTGGAGACAATGTGCTGCTGACGAATAAATGAATAAATATGTAAAATAATCTTCCATGCCCTGAGCTAGAAACATTAGTGGTATCATCTATAGCATGGCATAATTAGAAAGACTAATCAACTGTAATGTCTTCATTTCCGATAGCAAGCTGGAACCTGGACCCACACCGCACAGACGTCGGAGCGAAAACGTGGAGTGACATCATTCTCTCCGCCATGCAGTTTGCTCCGCCCACATTCGCAGCCGCCGCACTAACAAGTCTCAAGGCTCATTTGAAAGGGCCACCCACATGACTTGCTAATTGCAGGTCTTCAGCCCTCAAGCGCCCTTCTAGTCATTGAGAAAACAAGAAAATTGTTCTTTTTCACTTTGCTGAATATCATTAATAAATAAATTGCATCTTATTTGGAAAACATCCCAAGAATGGTGACCCATATTTCCATGTGATGTCTCAAGAGCTGCTTCTTGAAGGAGTGTTTTGTAGATTTATTACACATATTAGGAGACTCCACAGGGTAGTGATAACAGACATCGTTTCCTATTGGTTGTTCCTCTAACCCAGCTTGCCCTCACTTGAACATGAGTGCATTCTAATCTATGTTGAAGTCTGGACAGTTTAAAACAGGCACAAGACAACACCTGACATTTTGTATACATATATAAATATATAAATAGTAATTTAAAAATTTGCAAATAAAAATCATCAAAACTACTGCTGGGGTGCCCATTATTATTACTCAATTATACAATAATTTAGACATAAGAACACACGTTTGTTTGGAAAAAAATAAGACTTTTTTTAAACACTGTTTATTACAACCAAGTTCATCATTTTTCCACATATTATGTTTAATGCAGAATAGAAAAGAAACTATAAACTACCCTAAAAACTATAAGGTGTATCATCATTTTTTTCTTTTAACTATGAGGAGATAAAATGTTGTCCCTTTTATGGCAAGTGCTTGGTTTGCTCTTCCACACGTACACACAAAACTGAGTTTTTCAAAAATGAGTTTACTTACCTCAGATTTTACTTACCTGGCTGGACATACCATGCCGGATTCCTGTCTCCAGGATACAATTTCCACCTTGGTTATTTTCATATTGAGGTGGGGTAATTTAGTTGATCGATTTAGCTTCTTCTGGCTATTTGATTAACTATTGCAATACAAACAATCAAATGAGATTTCATTTCAAGTAAAGTTGTAATATTTTTCCAAGGAAGGTGGAAAAAAAAAAGACGTTTGCTCAGAAATTTGAATGTTACCATTGCCATAAATCACTGTGACTCACTGTGACTATGGGCAGTCCCATAGGTCTGACTTTGTAAGTGTTTTGATTTCAGTTAAAACAAATATTCAACTGAATGTTCTTGTTGTTTGCACATTATAACACTGTTGTGGCATTGAAGCTTGAAAGCATTCTCTCAGCAACATAGACCAACTACATCACACCTGTACATTGCTGCTGTCTGAATATTGTATGCATCCAGATATTTAAAGTTTTAAAGGTATTAATGGTTTCCTCCCATTTTTGAAGATATCAGTACAACCAATGGGTACGCTATGGTCTACATCAAAGACACATGCACAGGCTGCCTCTTTTGAAATGCTAGTTTATTAACCTTTTATTGTGACTTAATATATTTTTATTTGACTTATATTATGCATCACAAGCTTGTCATACTATCACAATAATTCTGTAATAATAATGATCATTGTCATTGTCATCACCTCTGAAACTGTCATTCAGTTACTGGTGCTAACCTATCCAGTTGTGAAATCATAGCAGTATGAATACCTATCATATGATTTTGTGATTCCCATTCCAGAAACGCAAATGTATTTGGACAACAGTAGTTGAATTCCTCAGATGCCTGAAAAATATAAAATACAAGAAGAGTTTCCTACCTTTTCCATGGGGTGTAATTCTCTTCCATTTCAACCATTGCATTGTGATATACCTGCAACAGGAGGGATATATATTTCCAAAAGAGACCATTCTTTTGGCTAACACCATAAACTTGGAATTAACTAATTTAACACCACAGGACTTCACACATTAACGTTCATTAAAGGATATTGCAATTTACTGTTCAAGTGGAGGAAACCTGATCCATGCTGCCTGTGAAACTTTTAATGGTTAGCAGACTTACTATATTATACTATACTAAGTACATTTTCCTCTGGTCATATGTTATATAAATATAGGTAGATATCTTGGCATTCCTTCTGAGAAGTGATTTCTTTGTGTTTATTGACCAATCATAATGTGCAGATTGCTAGTCTATTTCATCTAAAAATGTCTTTAAATGAGAATTTCATGGTAATATCAGTATTGTTGATGGTAATAGCAGTAAATTGTTATAATAGCTATTATTAATGTATTAATCATTACCACAGGCATTACACCCTCTGTATCCCCCTCACAGGGCTTCACTGAATTTTCACGCACAAAGTTTATGGAAGAAATGTATTATATTTGAGACCCCAATAAGCTACAAATTGATATTCACTTCTACACTAACTACATTTATTATGATAGTTAATTGTAATAATTCCCCAGGCCCTTCATACACTAATTAATACAGAATGAAAAAATGTTTTCATGTGGTACAGGTAACAGTTTTAAAAAAGAAATATAATTACAAATGACAAAAATATTTTACTAAAATATTTTACATATACATACACTATGTTTTAACCCCCATCCTGCTTTTTCTTTCTCTGTTTTGACAAGCCATTTCCAAAAACATCTGTGTGTTCTTCTCACCCCATACCAGGAAAGAAGGTGAAGCATTTTCCCTCATAATCACCATTAAAATTCACCAAAGAAGCAGTTGGGTTATTTTATCATTGCTCCCCTCCTTGGAAACCGAACCATTGCGCTGTTCAAGGGTAACCAACCACTGTCTTATAACTTTATTATATTTTCTCTTAATCGGTTTTTAAATATTTATGAATCACCAAAGCCACTCCGTCCCGCAGCTAAAACGGAAGCCGCGCTGAAATGCATTCGGAGGTGGCCGTGGCCCTGTAAGGGAGATAGTGCAGGCAGGAGATTTGTGACAGAGCGAAGCATGAACCCCATCTGTTGATGAGTGAAAATCCCTGGTTTCTAATTAATAGAGGTACACAGGCCAGGGGATGAGGGGGGATCAGGGAAATGAAATCAGGAAAAAGATACCATCACTCATTTCTGTGGCCCATTGTCACACTTCAAAATCTGCTGTAATGAATCACTCAAGCATTCTGCAGACACATTTAAATGGTGAAGAAAATTCATTGTCCGGTGGAGAGCATTCGATAAGGATCTTTTCTTCTCCCTCTTCTTCTTCTTCTTTGTCGGTGGCCCCTCTGATCAAAAAACGAAATCAACGCCCTGCAACAGGTGCGGTTTCTGTAAAGCTGCTGGAATCTTGCAAATGAACTGAAAGGATGACACTTTATTTCTCAAATTCGGTTTCCATCATCGGCAGGGAAAAAAAAACAGCTCTGAGATGTTTCTGGGAGAAGCTTAAGATCAGAGGATTTACTGTGCTGGAAATTCTTCTGGGGTCAAGTGAAAGCATCAAGGTTTGGGCAAAATGTAATAAAATAATACTCAGACTGTCAATTTACAAGAGCAGTGTGCTACTCCTTTTCTCTGCAACCACAGACAAATTCTGGCAGGAAACTGAGCCGAGAATGAGGTCTTCCCTACATTCTGTTAGATGGCTTTATGAAGGCTGTTTTATGACTTGAGGTTTAGAACCAATATTTTAAGTGGTCAATTAAGAGGGTTATTTTGAGGGTTTTTCTTCTAAAATGTATTTTATTTCTACAGAATATGGTTATCAAGCTAGAATGATAAGGTTTGAGGGGAAACTTTGTTTCCATGTAAAAGTAATTTTCATATTATGGCATCGATACAATTTAAAATATTTCTGTGGTTTGTTGGGTATGGCGCTGTATGCTACAATATATAACCAGATTTATATTATATAAGGTAAATATTGTATATGGGCTAAGTTTTAGATGCAGTGGGTTAATTTGCTTAGATTTAATATAGGACTTTGGATGTTATGGGTTTGCTGAGTTGGTACGGTATGTGGTGTGCTCTAATACTGGGTTGGCATTAATGGCAAATTTGTGTTATTATGTGCATTGTTCTAAGAAAAGTAAAGAATGATAAAAAATAGACAATAGTTTCCATGTATTCACTCATAGATTTGACTACATTTTGTTGTGCTCAAATAAGGATATTCTGAAAATTAGGCGGGGCAGGTATGACAGTTAAGTACGTGTATGACAGTACAGTATACATGGCAGTACAGTCCTGTACCTTATGGTATAAACAGGAAAATGATGTTTCATGAACAACAAAATGGATGGAGCTTCTTATCAATAACTCTAATTTGAACCAAGCCAATTGTTTAGCTATGTATTGCAATGTCTTTTAGACATTGTAGCCTCACCCATGATGTGTTCATGATGCAACAATTTCTCATCACTAGCATACAGTAGAAAGACAGGAACAAACAGTACAGTTACAAAAACAATAGCCCTTTCAGTTTTCCTCCAGAATGTTTACATCAGCTGTGATAAATCCCAAATCGTAATTTCTCTAACAGATGGTGTAGAGTAAAGCTCTAAATCAATAGCAATAATACAGGCTTATCATCAGTGTTCAGTGTTGGGGAATGATTTTTGCAACTTGCCATGAAGAGAGCATGGAAAAATAACAAATGTATACGCATATTAAAAAGTAGGCCGCGTTAACATCTAAAGTTCTTGTATTACAGTAGCAATAACCTTAAAACTGCAACTGAGCACCCATCCTAATAATCAAATGCTTAATTTCACAATCAAATGCCAATTCAATGAACAAAGCTTCGAAGCATTGAATTTTTCAGTACAGCTCTATAAAATACAGGATGGGACTAAGAACAGTGCTGAAGTCTGGCTATGCTGGTGATGCCATTTTACCATGAAATGTGACAGAAGGACAGAGTGGTCTGTTGTTTCAAAGGTAATGGATCAAGTAGTCTGAATTGATTTAATTGATTAAAATGGGAAGGCCGTGTAGTTTCTTGATCATAGCATATTGCTGGATGATACAAAAATGAGAGCTAACATCTCGAGGACATTGCCATGACATTCCCTAATTGGGAAGCTTGGGAAGTAGCCACAACTCTGCATCCATTGTACATCCACTGTACCTATAAGCAAATAGAAGAACATCTAGAAATTAACTGATCAGAAAAAATGAAATCTATCAGCATCGCTCTTTCCAAGCACTTGCTAACAAAGCCTATGAAGGCCCCTGGTCTTTTGCTGTACACTGTAGAGTGTTTGGGGGGATCAGCATGAAAGTGGATGCCTTCCACAAAGTAAAACCAGTAGCTGCTGTCAGAGAAAAGAGTGGGGATGGAGGCTCAGCTCGGCAGCACAAATTGTATGTATTCTGTCTCAATGGCCCCGTTTACATTTGGTTTTAAAATGCATCTTAGGCGATCACAAGTGGACAGCACTAAATACTAGTGTAAATGACCACCAAGACGCATTGTGATCCGAACACACAAACCACTTGCCGAGGTGGTCTGGGATGCATTTGACCACATATCTTTTGTAGTGTAAACGTTAATGCGTCCTGATGCGTCCCCGACAAGGATGTAACAGGAAAATACGTCATCAATGCAGGTGGTTGTTTTGGTGACAGCAAGCCAACGCTCGAAAAAATGCTTTTCTAACATTCTTCCTTTTTCATCTTGACCTGCACTCTAGTTCTTGAAACATTTTTGTTTTCTTAGCTAGCCCATGATAAACAATCTGGCGCTTGTCTGGCGACAGAGACTGATGTAGGCAGGGTGACGTAGGCAGTAGCGAAATCTGAGCAGGCAGCTTTGCATAAAATACAGACCAATTGTTTTGTTATACCCTGTTTCACGGTCTACATCCTGATGAAAAGTCAGAACATTGTCCAATCTGCAACTAGCAAAAACAAATAAAGGTAATGGCTCTACATGCTTCTCTTCTCGCCATGGTTTTGTTGGCATTGAGTTATGCCATTACTGCCACTAGCATTGGCTCTTAGTGGAGTGTATGCATAGATGACGACAATAGCCTCAGCCTTTCACCAGTCCTTCAGTCCTGTCTGCCTGGAAAACAGCGAGGTAGCCCAAGTGGATGTTTTTGGGAATTGGCCCTATCCATCCATATCTATCTCACAAGTGAGCAGACTGGCGCTTCTAAAAATGGAGTCTGTTCTGAATTTGGCATTAGGATTGTCCAATTTGTTGCAGAGTTACAGCTTGTTCTGTGTTCTGTAGGTTTATAATGGCATCATCTCAATCTGGTGAGCATCCCCTCCCATGCCTATTCCAGGGTTAGAGAAGAATGTTAGACAGAGAACCTTGAGCAGATTGGTAGGAGATTGGATAGGTGTCCATAATGCAATGTGACAGTAACTATAGCATAAGATACATCTTGTACTAGTACAGTCACTTACTTGCTATTTTAATTCACAATACAACATATGTAGTCTTTTAGTCCAGCACCCAAAGGTATAGATTCACCTTGGCAGTATAACAGAAACAGTTTATTTAGCTGACTAGAGTGTTCCTGACAGTGAGATACAGTAAATATTAGTCAATAGATAGCTAGCAATGTGTTGAAAGCCAGTGGCCATGTGTTGCTAACAGAGTTAAGTGCTAAATTAGTTAGCTAAGTTACATTAGCAGCTTGGTATCCTTGTCACTGGTTCAGTCATGAGACATGGTAAATGCGGAAAAGAGGGCTTAAGTGTTTATTAAGAGACACAATGCACGATGTAACTTTAGCTTTATTCTTTGTCTACTTCGCTCAGGGGTGCACAGATATTGAGCATGCTTCACTGGCAGCTTGCTAAGGACAGGGAGCAAAGTAGCTGCCAATCCCCCTTTTGGGGAACCTAAAAAGCAAGTAGAGAATTGGGTGTAAGAGGGCACTGTCACGGGGGTGACTGGGACACAAACGCGGACCACGGGATTTTCTGGTTCCAAGCGTTTATTGAAATCGGCAGGCAGTTCATATGACCAGAGACAGGCAGGGTTCGAAACACAGAGAAGCAGTCCGGGGGCAAATCCAGGATCGGTAGACAGGGTCAGGAACCAGGCAGGCGAGTAGTAGGTGATCGAGTCCAAGCGGCAGGCAGAATCATGGTCAGGAAGCAGGCAGGATCGGCAAGGTGGCAATAACGCAGGAAAAACTACAGCAGGGACAAGACAGGTAGAAAACACTGAAATGAACTAGCAACAAGACAGGGACACGCAGGGTAGATATAGGGCTGGGGTGACGAGGAGATGAGATGCAGGTGGGCAGGCAGGCAGGTGAGGGTGATGAGGAAATCAGGTGGGCGGGGACCAGGCAGGGAGCGGGGCGGGGCTAGAACACAAGGAAAACAAAAGCACATGGACAGGGAAAAACAAAAACACCACAGCTAAGGGGGCGGAGCTCTGACAGGCACTGCAAGAACAATGTATTTCACTCCCCAGGTATGTTTAAACAGACAGCCATATATGGCAGCTGGAATTTACCAATGCTTGATTTTGGATGAATGTAACTAGGGGAAATCAGTTGACACTGATAATGGTTATCAGTACCTTGCAATCCAGGGACTTCCTTTCCTCAGCTGGCTTGGCTCTGTTTCCTGGAGCTCTTTGACACAGTGAGCAAGTTTGCTAGCTAGGTCATACCATTCAAATTACAGATAAAATGGAATTAGCTTGTCATGTCATACAGTGCAAAAATGGTTTCCAATTGATTAAAAGAAATAATGCATGACATTTGGTATTGTAGCGTTGTAGACATTTTGGTTTTTGCCATGAAGATTGACATAATGTTAACTGGCCACTCTGGTTTCCCAAACACCTAGCTAATTAGGTGAGGACAACATCTTGCAGGCTTTCAGGCTTTGAATGGTTGTTTGGTTGGCTAGGTGAATGATTGCCTGTCAATGGTGGCCTGGCTTGGCTTGGCTTCCACTTAAATTTGCACAAATCAAAAAGGACAAAGTCCATAAGTTGGACCTAGTACTACAACTTTGTGAGCTTCGAGTTATGGAGCTTAAAAGCTGAAGGGGGCCGTGTCTGTGGAGGGAACTGGTAAGAAACTGGAAATATCCTGTTTTAAAATAGTCTGATTAATTAGACTGATTAAGTACTGAATACAAGAGCACTACCATTTTATCATTATTATTATAAATTATTATTTATTATTATTTTATTATTATTTTAGTATTACAATTTTGCATTTGTTTCAATGGGAAAGTCAAATGTTTAGGTTTACTGGCAGACATTTTCTCATTCAATGTGTGTGGAATTGTCTTGTCAATAATGTGCTCAACACAAAGGGTGAATATTGATTGAATGCATGCACACATTTCAAGCCAATTTTTCAGTCGTAGTAAAAATAAATTATCTGTGACCACAGCCTTAATGGGTTGAAAAGCAAACTGCTGTTTGTGATAGCATGTAACTGTTACCAAACAAGAAAGCAAGTTCATTGGGTGTGTCAAAATGTTTCCATATTTTAAAGTTTCCTGTAGGGGAATTCCTGTAAGGGAATTTATTTATTCATTTATTTCAGCAAGAATTCTATCACATTTACTTTGAGTTACCTGAGATAAATTATGGCATTTTTTAACTATATCAAAGTAACAGAGTTGACTAAATCAGTGTCTGTGTAATGTAATGTGTACAAAAGACTATATAAAGCTGGTACTGAATATCAAAGTGGTATTCTGGTATCCCTTTCCTGGTTGAAGTTTTCAGGTTCTTTATTGTTATATACATGGCTGACAAGCTAGGCAATTGCATAATATATGGAGATTGGTTGCCAGATTGCCAGATCATGATCAACATTTAAGATGTGGGTGTATCTGGAATGTTACAAATATAACAGGAGCCTTATTTTGCAAATTATAGTGCTATGGAAATTATATGTCTTTAGTTACTATATGACTAGTTAGCTATTACTCTGAAACTGATTCATGCTTTTGGCATGTTGCCTCCGGTAAGTAGAGGGAAAGCGATCCTCTCCTGTGTGTCAGTCTGAAGAGCATAACTGAAAAAGTTATGGATCAATAACTTGATCCATAGAGACATTTTTGATTGTATCATCTTCAGGGGAAAAGGGATGACACTGATTATAAGCAATAATTAATTTTAAATTAAATGTGGTCATTTATGTGTGCAAACAACAATGTAAATATGTCATCATGTTTCATTTTTTCAGATATATACTATAAGCCACAGTATTAACTGCCAGGACTTTTTGGGGTTAGTACCCTATTTTAACTTTATGACAATAAGAGATACTACACAGAGTCTGCCTTAGTCTGGTGAGATATCTGTTATTTACTTCCCTGTGTTTGTGTGTAGTGAAGAGAAGACAAAGCTAGAAAAGAAAAGCTTCCCTCCTTGTACCCCTACAAGGAACACCTAGCACAAATTTATCAGTACATTGTACCAGAACCATCCATGGTTTCCCTTTTTCAGAAGAGACTTTAATGAACAAAGCAATCCATATTTCTGTGTACCAAGATTAGCTCATGAAGACATTTCATTTCAGCCTGGAAAACATAAATAAACAAATATCCACCATCCTTCATTCTGCCCTAATGGTTATATTACAGAGGGAAAAACACCATATCCTCCAGTATCATACCTTCCTGCTAGCGATTTATTAGACTTTACTAGAGTACCCATGGACATTTCCCTCAAAATCTAATTTGAAAAACGCATATGCACTGGAGTATATATTTCAGAAGGGACTTTCTCCCTTCAAATAAACACACTTTTTGCATTTCCTTCTCAGCAATGTCTTTGTGTGCTTTTTAACAGATAATTTTAAGTTTTTGGTTGCTGAGTAGTTCAATCCAACCCAAGGGACCTATACCCTGGCCAAACAAGGTTTTTACTGTTCTTTTTTTTTTTTTTTGCTCAACCCTTATATCCCAATGCAATTATTTAATATACACCCACTCTTAGTCTGCATATGAGATATGAATATAATTGTATGTTACTTTTTAATTACAGGAAAAATCTAACTTGTAAGATGATGGGCTGGAAGGTGCCGTTGCATTGTTATTTTTTTTTCATCCTGGTTTTCTGATTATGTGAGCTGGGCTCCTTTGCTAAGCGATGATAAGGGGAATTTCCATGTTCTCTGCATAATTAATCCATCTTTGCCTCTCTTCATGCCAACTCCGTCGTTATCGCCCGCACATGCCTGAATTGCAAAAGAATCCTCTCTTCAATTGGAACTTATTGATATTCTAAAAAAAAAAAAAAAAACTGGAAATCCTTAAATTTAAGCCACAGATTGTTAAATGGATTAATTTCGCGGCAATCGCAACCATCTAACGCGGGAAGACAGGCAAAGCAAATTGAAAGTGTCTCCTGCTTGTGGAGTTTTAGTCCCAAATGATAGGGTTTATTGGCATGTTTTTTTCCCTCCATAGTCAAAAATTACCATTCATTTGCATCGCATAAAATACTTTTATATGGTTGAAAATTCAGAGGAATTTCTTTCAATGCCTGTCTTTGCCCGCGTGATAACAACTTCAGCTTCCACACATCTGGACCCTTTTGATACCGGGTGAAAGGAATGTCTGAATATTTAATATTTTTATCTGTTTTCATCAATGGTTTCACCATTAAGGATGCCTCTGCTATTTGCATGGAGCCTGGCAGATGTAGATTTATTTTTCTCGGTCGCCTGCGTTCTGCTCTTGTGTGTGAATATATTGATGCATTTCTTTCCCCCCCCCACACCTCTTTTTCTGAGCGTTGTTGTCTCTGCATATGTAATAAACTGTGTCTTTTCTAACAGTAAGTGCAAGCAGTGTTTCTCCAACGTCTTGTGTTAAGTGTTGCTGATTAATTATCCACCTCAAGCCTGCAGGACAAAAAAAAAAAAACTCGATTTCAATATAAACATAAAGGGGCATAGAATCTTTTGGCTATGCTTGTAGGTAATGACAGATATGCTGAGTACATTAACAGAGCATGAATTTAAAATGTGACCTGGGCAATATGAAGCTGAAAATGAATACAAATTTCTTTCACTCCATTTTTAATATTACCCCCCCCCCCCCCCCCCCATATAGGTCAAATATTGATCCACATGTCTGTGATCATGACTTGAAGAAACAATCATATTTAGGATGAAGAGGAAGGGTTTTTCCATATGATCCTGGGGATTAAAAATAGAGAAATTTCAGATTAACTGGCAGTCATGGCAAGAAATAGGACACCGACTTATTATTGTTACATCTGTCATCTTTAGGAAGACTGATTGCAAATATATAATTAAGTAAGCCTGTTCTGGACTATGCCTGGGCCTTTATAATCTAATAATTATAGATTAATCAGCCTGATATTCTGTATACATTCTTGGCAGTTCCAGTTAAGATGTTGCATAAATTGGATGCAGCTGTAATTCTGGGCAATTAATCTGTCAAAACGTGGAGCCAGAACACCATGCATTTTGCATCCATATGGCATTTTTTCTGATACTGATCATATATTATTCTTGCGAAGCCAAACTGAAAGAGGCTTCCGAACACTGCTGTCCTGCATACATAATTTACTGAATATATTATGTGTGCCACTGATAAAATAAAATAAAAAATAATAAAAACTTGTATTTTTTCTTCCTAATGTCCAGAATTGGGTTTCTTAAGGTAACTGTTTAATGTTTTTGACAAGGTTGGATTTTCTTCCACCTTCAGTTGTATGTTGAGGCAAAAGTCCATATATTCATTTCCAAACAGAGAGCATGCCTTTTTTTCACATACAGTATGTTGACATCATCATAGGATGAATTTCTTACATGAAAAAGAAGAGTGGTAAGCAAGCACAAGAAGTGACCCCTTCCCCTTTATGGTGCACAGAGGTTATTGCAGTCTTGCATGTTGATTGGCCAAGATACAAATAATCACCATATTTAATAGATTATTATGGATAATGAGGGATCACTTAAGTAAACTAACAGGTAATTTCAGCTGCAGTGTTCATGTTGATGTGAATTACAATTAAACAATCAAATTGTGTGACAGTTAACAATTAAAAGACCACTGGCAAATTAACATTCTATCAGAAACATGCTATGGGGGGTGTCCTGAGTAGCTCAGTGGTTAAGGCACTCACTTTGAGTGCAAGCTAAGCTATAAGGCCCAGGTTTGATCCCTGCCATGTCTTCAGCCTGCAATGATCAGGTGCCCACAGTAGTGGAGCAAATTTTCTTGGTTTTGCTTGGGATAGGGGTGGGCCAGCATCCCCTTGTTGCCTACAATTTACCAGGAGCCCGCAGATTGTTCAAATGGCCAATCAGCACCCACTCCACTGTAGTACACCTGTGCCTTGCGATGTGAAGAATAGCTATTGGATGGGTGTGAGTGTATCAGAGGACTTCATTCATCAAGAGGTGAGACATTGTTGATTGATAACTGAAGGTTAATAAGAGTTAACTAGCTAAGAAGCAAGTCCTTTTCTCACTTAAAATTGCTAACAAAATGACCTGAGTTTTCTCTGATTATTGTCAATGTCTGTCCTTTTAAAAGTATACAAATAAATTATCAAACCATCTAGCTATTATAAATACTGCAAGGATCAGTTCATGATTCTGTTTTGTATGATCAAAGGGTGCTTGGATGTCAGTTCTCAGAACTCACCATTTTTGCAATGAAAGAAAAAATCCTTAACTTCAAGGGAGCATGGAGCCCCAGACTATATCCTTGGGTCTTTGGATATTTGCCAGCATCAGGGATCTGGGCAATCCATGTCATCCCACTGAGGGTTTTTGTGATCTCCCTAGTGTTATGAAAAACCCAAGAACAAGTGTCAATGAACACTGGTGTTAGTAGTGGGATACAGTTCATGCATTTCCTTCATCTGACAAAGTTTCAATGCTTACATTCACAATAAGCTGCAGTACACTCTCCTCCTCTAAACTCCAACAGCATACTCAGCCATACAGCAGGCATTGACCTTGAGTATCTGGAATATGGCACCAATATAACTGCTGTGGTTGGATTAGGAATCAAACCCATGACCTTTACCTCCTCCCAGCACAACTTCAGTACACGAGACAGGATTAGCTCACTAGGGTGTCTATATGGTATTGTGGTAAGGAACAGGACTTGAAACCCAAAGGAAGCTAGTTTGATTCCCCGCTGGGGCGCTGCTGTTGTACCCTTGGGCAGGGTACTTAACCTCAGTAAATATCCAGCTGTATAAAAGGATAACATGTAAAAATGGTAAGCTATGCAAGTTACTCGGGATAAGACTGTCTGCTAAGCAACTGTAATGTGCACAGATGCAGATATAAAACTCTGGGAGCCATGGAACATTTATCACAAGTCCAGGGAGATACTCGTGGGATTGCACATACTCAATATACTCCATTACACCCTCACCTTCCCCACCCAGAGCTGTCCCCAGAACAGACAGCAAGTTACATGCCCTGTAAGTGAGTTAAGGGCAGACAACTGAAGAATATGTTGGAGTTTGCCCATAAGTAACTTTAAGCTTGAAGCAGTTCTACTATTGTGCTTGCTCTGTGAGAAATTTCGGTTGTAGTTTCTGTGTCCACTTGGTGGAAGTCCAATTAATGGCACTCATGCAATGTTCCATACAACTGATCTCATAGCACTGTTTCTTTTGGGAACCGCCAGTTTGGTATACATGTATCTGTGCTTTGTAGTAGAAAATGCATCAAAGTACTGAGGAAAAACTGTTAATTGCATCTACAAGTTCTTTTATATTTAAGTGTATAAAGCTTTGTGTTTCCTCTTATCTTGTTAGGTCCAGAATTATATATTCAACCTACTTCTGACTATCCAGTGATGTGTCAAAATTCTGGTCACATCAGAACATTTGGATTAATGAATTATGGCTGCAAAATAATTTTATCAACTGTTTTCACGTTGCACCCAGAAGGACTCCTTCAACAGCATTCTGTCTCCACTGATATAAATTCAACTACTGTATGTACATATACATACATAGTATTGTGTAATAAATGTACTACTGAAGAAAAGGTGAAGCTTCAGTGTTTCTCAAAAGGTGGTACATGTACATAGACATAGACATAAATCTACCATAGATTCTACATGTCATTGCCTTATATATAATCCAACATTTTTAATCATGGTTAGATTGAATCACTCAAATTTTGAAAAGTGTAGGTATCCCTAAGAACATAAAGTTACTGCACATTGGAGCTAATTGCAAATGAGGATAAATGAAAATGAAAGTTTTACATTTCACTGGATGACTTTTCTATTAGGACACTAAAATTTGGTGTATCAAAATTAAACTCTGAAAAAACCTCTCAAATCATGAGATGAAGCCATCACTGGATGCCATGATGATAAAGAACAGCACTGTTAAAGAGTCAGAGGCATTTTTGGGGTGGTGGGGGTGGGGGGATTTTACGGTTAGCCCCTCTTTGAACTTATTTTGTTTTACTGCACGCTGAGAATCCCCAAACTATAATAAATCAGATTGCTGCAACTAGCTAGTAAATCTGTCACCACTGGAGAGAAAAAACGGATTTTGGGGCGGCGTTGCATCATATTAGCCATAAGCTATGCTGTTCACATCTTAACAGTCAGAAGAAGCAACAAACAAAAAAAAAGCTGCAGAAAATCCTATCTTGGCATCCCATTTCACTACAAAAGCATGACAAAAGTTAATGTGTGAGGCTGCAATTTGGGACTTTTAAAAAATTATATTTTAAAAGACATTTGGATTAAAAATAAGAGTTAACTGAGAGACGGTGCTGTCCCTTGCTGCCTTTCTTTTCATTCACAACAACAACAACAACAAAAAAGCCTTTCTTTTCAGATTTAGAGTGTCCCGAAGGAAAGGGCATAGTTTGCTCAACATTTCCCCACACTTGGTCCTTTCATTGCTCCCCCTTGTGTGGATTCAGATTAATCGGAAGACGCTTTGGTCCGCGCAGCCATTCCGTTCTGCCGTGAACAAAAATGGCCATCACCAGGCCCCCCTTGCCCAGCTCCCCGGCAGACACCAGAATCTGGATGGTGGCGCGGGAAAGCGTGGCATCTCTGGACGTGGCTGGCCGCTGTCCGCCAGGGCCCCGGGTGCTTCTGGCAGGAGGGGAGGGAACGGAATGGGCACTCTCTCAGACATCTGTTTGCTCGCTGCTGCTGGAAACCGCCGGCTCAGAGGAGCCCACGGCCACAAGCAGCGGGAGAGGCCGTGGTGTAAAAAACCGAAAGCCATCTACCCTACTCCTGGCCGCAAGCTTGTAAAAAAAAAACCTACAAATCTTTTACCAAATTGAGGAAAAAAAGTGTTTCACGTGATAAGAAAAGACATTGCCTTTGTTAAGGAAACTAGATAATTTATATAATACAGATTTTACAAACTGCATTTTTACAAGCAATGTCAGTGTTTTTCTTCACTTTGGGCTAAAATTACATTAATGTCAGAACCTACCATGGAGCTCGTCATTGTGTAATACTTAAAGGGCATTAAAACAAATGGATCTGCCGGGGTCTGAATTTGTGTGATATTTTCACAGACGCGCACGCAAGTCCTTCCATCCCGTCAGAGCCAGACAGACGGGTGTGGCCAGCCCCCTCCTTCGGCTGTCTCCCTCACCCACGCATACACCTCACTCGGACTGGGCACCAGCCAATCGCTCAGCTGCCGGCGAGCGCGCTCATCAGCCACCGTGGCAACGGTAAACCCGCAATCAGCGCTACCCGTTTGGACAGAGATGTCCAGCAGACTATATCCAGGTGGGCCTCTACAGGGACAACACCACAGCACAGGGTGAATATCTGGAACATGTCATGATGCTGGGGATTTGTCAGACATTACTATTAAAAGAGCTTACATTTTTAAAATATAGACACATCAATGTGTTGCAAGGCAAGAATTCTAACCCCTTTTTTTAGCCAATACCAACCTGCTTATTGTTGTCGGGCTATTGTTTTGGTTTTGCATGAGGATTCCCATTATGGCATTATGGTATCTTGTTATGGTAACTCCATCTTCCTAAATTACATCTACACCTCCCATCAGGCCCCAGAGCTAAAACTCATCTTCAATGGTTTTCATCACCGCAAACACGGACACTGCCATACAACTTTCACACAGTGATGTCGATGATATCACATGATGATGTACATTCTCAGGAAGACATGTAAAGTTTTCTCAAAGGAAAGCATGGGTGCTAACTTTCAGCAAATTTGAACCAAATGTTAAAGGCCTTTGATTACAACTGTTCTTGTCTTAAATTATGCCACTGCATCATGGAATATGATGTTTTAGACAGCCCATTGCAGGCAGTAAAATGCGTTGCTTCTGAGGCTGATCTGGTCAAAACATATAGGAGCAAACCCTACAATCTGACCTGACCTGTTTCTTAATAACTGTTACCCACATGTGGTGAGGAAAATGCATACACACATCCTAAATTGACATAAGCAATGAGATTGTTATTTAAGGGTCTTGGATAATTTGAATCTTTTGATGTACACATTTCCATTCTGACAAGGCTGTCCAATATGGTATGCCTCCCCTGGAACTGATGGGTTAGACATGGCCAGGTGTGTTTGAGCAACCAAGCAACTGTTACCTGCTTTGTTAGCAGGTTTCAGGCAGATTAGCGCACTCTTTGCATTTGAAATTCTATATGGCTTGATAGCTTTTGAAGAGGAATTCACCTCAAATTCACCATTACCAGATGGCCATACAGTTGGCGTTCTCTTTTATTGTTTGGGCCTGATTAAATCTACATTTTTACCGAACACATGAATCAAAATCAAACACTTTTCACACAGATTTCTTTCTTATTTCATTCACCCTTAAAAAAACTGTAATGATGAGAGGGAACTAATAATGTCATGTTTGTGTCACAGATACAATTTATTGCATTAGCCCCTCAGATGCACTGACTGCATCTCAGAGCTTTCAGTTGGCCATTTTACATTTGATTTTTAAGCAACACTTGGGGAGTGTGTACGCTATAGGTCAGTTTTGGTAGCTTTGATTTGGTTCCCATCTTTGTCCTCCTCCCTTGAAGGCTTCCCTCCCTGATCCTTCCATGATCCATTGCACACATGCTGGCAGACCCTGCATGAAGTCCCCTGGACATAGTAAACACGTGCGCTATGGGTGATCATCTTCAGCCCTCAAAATGCACAGGAGTTGATTAGGGTGATGAGATAATATTACTCTCTGATTTTAATCTCATATATACCAGTTTTTACAAATTTTAATTTTAATTATCCAGCATTCAGGATATAATTGTGTAATGAAACACAAGACAACAGATGAGATGGGAAAAATCTAATATTTGACAAGCATGCCAATGTAAGGGTTTGAATTACTAATTGAGGAAATGAAACTACATATATATGCATATATACTGTACATGTGTATATACATATGTACACATGTACACACGTGCTTAGTGTGTGTGTGTGTGTGTGTGTGTGTGTGCGTCTGATGAAGAGGATACTGGTAAGAGAAGTAGCCTAAAATGTAAAATAACCTCAACATAAGCCATGGTAGGCAAATATTTCCACATACCACTATTTGACTTTCACAGACTTATGCAGACATACAACAGTCATAGAAGTCAGTAATACAAAAAAGTCAGTCATAACAGTCTTGGAAACACATCTATTTATGTAACTGTATATATACTAAACATGAAACAAATATTGAATGCATTTGCAAATTTTAAACAGCTATGAAATGACATTTAAAGTCAGCACACAAATATACAAACGGTTACTGTACAGTCTGTGTTCTGACTGTGAACCATCTTTTTCAAATATGACTTGACATCTTTAATCAAATGGTTTGGCATCATGCTGGGTCAACCACCCCCTCAAATCAAATTATGAGTGTACTGTAATATATCTCCATATATACTTTAACCTATTAATGTGATGAACCTCTTGTCATTGATTTCCCTTGTGACAGAAACGGCATCATGTTAATTATCATAACCATCTGGTCCAAACCATTGAAAAAGCAGGCTCTTCCTCTCACAGATTTGTACCTGTCAGTCAAATTCTGCTTCAAACAGTCCACTGCGGTTCAGACACAGAGCCAAATAACCTTTCAGCCACAAGGGATTTAAGAGTGGCGTTAAATTAATCTTTAGATGGAAATTTGACTCCCTCTCAATACTGTTGCTTCTATAAAGATCACAATTGACTTCAGGCAAACTGAACTTGATAAATCTTTCATACTTATAACAGTTTAAAAACAGATATTTCGATGCCTTTTGTTTCCCATTCCCATTCAAAATATTTATTATATTCTTGCAATTTATACAGATTGATTGTTTATATTGTTATGGATGAATATATCTGGACAAAATGAGAACTTGTGAATATTACTATTACAGTTAAGCCTCCAACTGATAATTTGCCATAAAATATATTCCTAAAAATGTTGGTTTAAATAATGACAGTACAGCATTAATATAACTGTAATTAATTCAATAAAATGCAGTTTAATGTTAGAATTTCTTTGCCATTAAAACGGGTTGAAAAATCTGAATTTTCAGAAAGCTCACACAGAAAACTCACACAGATCTTGATTTGCCTTTGTTTTTGATGTCATATTTTATACCACTTGTGTTCGCAACCATGTAGTACACTGTCAAGCAATTTTTAATCAGCAAGTCCATACTGATGGTTGCTGTTTATAGCAGATTTCCTCTTCAGGGATAGTGATAATCAAACATATATTCACTTTTAAATTCCATTTATAACACAAAAAGTTGGAATCCTTGGGACCTTGTCAACAAATAGTTTAGTCTCCTTTTTTACCTTGAACATTTCAACGTCTGACAGAACGCTTTGGGATTAATTTAATCTCGCCCTGGAACAAAATGCAGAGCAGTTTGAAATATCTTGCTTCCTCTTTTTTTTTAGATTATCCTGGATAATACAACATCTCTACTTTGCATAAAGTGTCTTCTTTACATGTGACAATTATATCTCCTGAAGCCAAAAAAAGATTCAATTATTGATTGGTTAAAAATGCCTGTAATTCCTGGCAAACATTAATTTCAAAGGAGTAATGTGTTGCTCGTCCCCCCTAAATTTAATCTAACCCAAAGTCAAACAAAAAAGGGCTAAGGTTTGAATAGTTCCCTGGAGCCAATTAATTAAATCTGAAGCATTAGTTCATAGAAATCACATGACTGGGTCAGCGTTTGTTGGCAGGTTGTAGGCGTTGACGACACAGAGCTTAAGAGACATGACCACTCTGTTCATCAAGGTCATAATGGCTCCTGTTCATCATGTTCTGCCTGACCTGGGTTATTTCAAACCAGACATTAAACCCATAAGTGCATTTTCCTGTTCTATACGTATGAGTGGAGGTTGTGCCACACAAAAAACAAACACAGAAACAGTATTTTTATACTTTCAAGACAGTGGCTGGACACTCATTTTTTTAATTTTTTCATTGCATGTCAAAATCATGCAACACCATTCACCAAGCACTAAAACACATTCAGCACTGTCAAGCACAGTCTGACAAGGTGCATATATCACAAGTCAACCCTTTTCCCAATTCAGTGCAGCCAGAATCAGATTTTGTACTCATCAAAACTGAACATTGCAGGAGCTTCAAATTCACAGTGAATCAGTTTTACTTTATAGGCTTTTGAATTTTTGAATTATTAGTTCATTGAACTAATATTAGTTCATATTGAAAGTCTAATACTATTATTAGTATTAGTCTTTCAATATGGTCACCATACCTCATGAAATATTTACTTTCTAGTCTTTTAATTTTTTCAGGCTGAAAACTGCCACCCCAAATAACTCTTATGCATGTTCCATATGTAATGAATTGAACTTGGATTCACTTTTGTTCTTGGTGACTTTTGGATATTTAGGTAGAGTGTAGAGATGGTGTTTTATGTTCATAGTCTGTGGCTCCTTAAGAGTTACAGTTAAGCCTTTAAAGCTCTATAGGTCACCCTAGGTAAGGATCTGTCAAATAACATAATAATAATAACTAGGCCTTGCACAATTGGTTAACATTTGTGGAAAAAATGTTGCTGTAATCATTCTAGGTTTAGACACATTTGCTGATGACCTAAAGCTGCCTATGTTTGTTACTCATTCTGAATATGTATTTTCTCTGGATCACTCTTTCATACGTACTGTACCTGTATCTCAGAAGGCTAATGGGGCAGCCAGAGTGCTTGCTACCTCTAAATGTCACCTACTAATTGTCCCTTGTGCATTATTGCATTCTACAAGAAACATGTGACCCGAGCATACAAGCATACTTAATATGACTGACATCCAGTTCTAATGTTTTGACTGTCGAGAATAAGGACAAAAGCACTTTTTTAGACTGCACCCAGAAGTAGCAGTAGTACATCTTAATTGCAGCTCTCACTGACTGATGCTTCGCATTTGAGCTATTCATGCCTGGCATAATGGGACAACCAGGTCAAATATCCTTGTCTAGGAGGCAGAATTAGGGAGAATCCTAAGTTAAAGTGAAATTCACAGTGTATGAGAAATCCCTCACTAGTGGCTACAAGCTACCAGAAACATATAGGTATGACCAGACTACACTACATAGAAGGAATGCTATTAAATGTATAAAAATAGTTCATAATGACCACACCGGGTCAGGAAAATAACAATAGCTTGTTCTTTTGTATACAGTTTTTTCTTATCTTCATCATATCTGAACATGCCAGTGATGCATGACCTTCCCAGGGGGGTCCAAGTATTCGTAGGACTTCATTACTTTGTGAAGGTTGGTTAACAAGCTGGCAATAATTCGGATCGGAATGCTTTACAGCAATATACCCCATCTCTTGGTCTCTTATTCTCAGCTACTTCCACAGTCGCCAGAGTTAATGGTTTGCGGTATTTCCTTGGCTGGCTTACTGACTGATGTTACCAGAACCAAGGGTGATGCAATGAGTGAGAGAGGAAAGTTAAATGCTGATGGTGAGTGGATGTGAAGGAGAACTGCATTGAGGAGGAACAAAATTGCTCCTAAGGACACAAGGTGCAGCATTGTTGACTAGTTAACCCCTCGAAATTATACTGTAGTTTCAGACTCCGTTCCAAAGTCCTGAAATTGGGTAACACGATAATTTCACAGGCGACTTGCTTGTCTTACTTGGCAGTTCAACTGGTTAATTGAAGAAGGCGATTTCCCGTCTCTGCGACTGTTTAAGAAATGATACTTAAAATCTGAGTAATGACGATAAAAAAGCTTTCCTATGACGAAGGAAGGTGTTGGGGCAGGGGAGGGGGGCCTTCGTCCATTTTTAAAAATGTCTTTTAAAGGGCAAGTTCATTAGAGGACGTTACAGGTCTAGGAATTCTACTTTCATTAAAAATGTTTACTTTCAATAACATTTCTTTCATTCCAATGTACGTGGGGCAGAAACTTCACTGAAATAAATTACCTAAAAAAATGTAGGGTACAAAAACCCTTTTGCAGAAGGAGAACCAGAAGGTCATACGATCAAATCACAGGTAGGGCACCGCTGTTTTGCTTTCCAGCAAGAAATGTAATCTCAAATCTTAAGTGTAAATGTATGATATTTTGAATGTAAATGTAAATTAGTTACCCTGGAAGTAAGGCTGTCTCCTAACAATAATCTAAAATTGTGTCCAACTAACTACATGTGGTTGTACAGAGGAAGAACAACCAGATAAAGGATGACCAGCTAACTTGCCAATGTCTCTGTGTGTCATTTATTTGTGAAGCCAGATATCAGAACTGATTTTTGTAACTGTTAACTTGAATTATGTACCATCAGACCACTGTGCACGTTCACTGGTTCCTCTTTGATTCCGAGAGAGCCTACATAGCTACAATCACTGCTGCATATGCTGCCAGTTGTTGACTGTCTGCTGTATTGCTGCACAATGTGTTTGCATAGTTTGCTGCTTGCCAGGGTCACTAATAGGTGACTGACCAAGATAAGTGAGGTTAAATAGCAAGTAGCAAATATACAAATAGACAGATATGTAAATAAATATTTTTATAGAATCTTTTGATATACTGGTCACATTCACCTCACTTCCTGCTGACGACTGCTGTATTTGGCCTTTGGTCAATCCACAGAAACACAGCCCTGCTGATCCATGGTCAGGATACCCAATGGACTCTTTCTGAGACTCGGTCATGCTTTCAGGGATAGCCGGTCACTCTCAGTGTAAGTGATGATGGGGGCAATTTTTTAAAGACCAGACCACATCGTGTGTGAATGTGTGGCAGAGTGAAGCTCACTGTTCAGATACAGAAAAAGTTTAAAGCATTCCATCAGCTGAGTTAACATTTAAATAAAACCAAGGGGTTTGGCACAAGACAGTAAGGTTTGGTAGCCCCCAGTAGAGCCAGGCCTGGAAATACAGAGAGAGAGGAACATCTTGTAATATGCCACCATCTTAGTGTCAAGTCTGATGCATATATTCCAGTTGAAGTCAAGTGAAACAAGCTGCATAATGATTTCAAACTAAGATAAACTGGCATTGGTGTTGTCTACTAATGTCGCTAGATGTCAATTAGTGATCAATATATGATCAGTTTGATAATGTACATGCAACAATAAAAATGTACATCCTTTCCAATTTATAGCAAGTGTGTATGGGATGGGTGGTTGTAACCATTCCATGTAAATGTTTGATGACCTATAAAAACTATAACTACTTTACAGATCCTAGCTACATTGTGTGTTTGATGCAAATGACATTAACAATGACAATACCAGTGATAATGTTGCTAATTTAGCGTAATTTGCTGCCAGTATTATTATTGTTTTTATGGTTTATCATACATTATGAAACATAACAATAATATTTATGTTAGTGGTGCACAAAACATTTGTTCAACAATATTTGGTTCTCAGTGAGAAGTTAAAGCATTGAATGCAACTTTAGATAGAAGGCTTTTCCACCTATGACAGGCAAGGCTGGGCCACTCCTGACTTTAATCTCAGGGACACCTGCCACTGAGCTGAAGTGTTAACTCCATAACAGGCATAATGCTAATGCCTGAATTTCCAAATGAGACCTTCATTTCTGTATTGATTACTATTCAGGCATTACCTTATACACTGTGATTAGGCTGTATGCAGCCTACAGGTTAGGCCATATATATTTCTTTTTTCTGCAATTCATGACTTCTTTGATTTGATTTGCTTTTCATGGCAATATAAACCATACAGTACCATGTACTTTCTGAATGATGTCCCAGTCTGTGTAAAACATTCCCTAATAAAAAATTTTGTAATGCCAAAAACTAGCCTTAACTAAATGTTTCCTTTGCATCTTAGCTGTCTAACAGGCCACTTCTATTACAATGCCAGCATCTTGAAAACTGGCATATTTGCTTATTTTCCTCCTCATGATGGAAGTGATTAATGAATATTTCTCAGTGAAGAAAATAGACTTGATCTGATGCTCTCCTAAAACAGTGCATCTCTATTAATTTCCAGACTTCTAAAACCATTTTTTTCTAAATTGCATTTTAGCTGTAATCTCGCCTATACAGGCATTTTGCATCATACACGGAAATCAGAAAGCCATGTTAAGTGTTACTGATTGATAAAGATCCAGGGGCTTTACAGCAGTTCCTATAAATTGTGGAATTATTTCACAAATAGAGAGATCAGTCACAGATGAGGGAATTTATTTATGTGGAAGACATTTACAGACGCCTGATGTCAGGCAAATTAACATTTGCATACTACTATGCAACTGAGTAGTTTCAATAGTTTCCAGTTCTCATTACATTCTCATATGTTTACTATACTTTCATATTGGTTCATGTGTACAGTACAAAATCTTGTAGTAGAATGAACAGGCTTTAAAAAAAAAAAAACCTTACCAGGAGATGCACATGCACATAAATATGGATAAGTCAGATCCAAATCATGATTGGTTATCTGTTCATTAATTTAGCTGAGGGACCTACTGGGCATATTTAAATCTATGCACTGTGTAACGCACAGTCCACTGCAAGAATGTGACAATAAGCTGAGATGTTCAGTCTCATGGGTGACGTTCAGGCAGGGCCTAGCGAATGTTTGCTTGTGTTTGCATCCTGTCTCTACCGTGTGCCAAATTAGACTGGGCCATTGCACCTGTGGGCGCCAGAGAGGGACGGCTGTTCTTGAGATCCACAAACACAAAGGCAAAAACGCAAAATTCCCTTCAGGCCTACTGCGGCCAGGGAGCGGGGAGATCAAAGGAAGACAAGGGGTGGTCACCTTAGCAGATTTCTGTACAAACTATCAGATTAGATTTTACAAAATTGTTCGTTTGTTTTGTTTGTAGTCTTATGTAGTTTCCATGAACGTTTTAATCATATTTGGTCATATTATATTTTTCATATACTGTAACGTCTGTCTGTCAAGATTTAAATTGGCTAAAATCATTTCTTTTATTGGCCAAGATGGATAAAGTTGCGTATAAAGTTGCGTTGGTCCAAAGGTACTCTGAAGGTTCCACCACAATTAACCGTTGATTATGTGATGTCAGGAGAAAAATTATTCGAATGCCACTGCTAATGTGAATTAGTTTTAAGTAACTGATATCTGTGGCGAATTATATATTTTAGTTGCTGCAATATGAATATAAAATATTCATTTTAATCCTTCTAATCCAGATTCAGCATGGAGGTGGATTTAAGATTTTCGGTGGCAATATACACACAAAACGTTTTATTTTTTCCATAACAGCTACAACATAATGCCAAGTGAAGCTTGTAACTGTAATCTGCAACGGTTAATGTTAGTGTGCTAGCCACACTAGTTGAACGACTAACTGTCCATTGAAAGAAAAATTGATCAAACCGCGTCTTAAATTTGATTTTCTGTTGACGTATCTAAATTGTCTCATGCTCAAAAACGTTTTCTAACATATGCTAAAATTGTGTAATCGTGAACAATTTGGCATATCTTTATATTTTAATTTAAAATATAATGCCCACATACGTTATACAGCTTTTTCGAACCGCAACTCCTTCAAAAAAGAAATAATTTTATATTCAAAAGATCTAACTCATCTGGGACCAGGAGACTATTTAAAACAGTGATTATTGCACCAAAGTAACATATGACTACATTTAACTAATTTTGATAGTTATCAAAATAAGAACGAACAATAATCCTCGAAGTTCAAACACTGAATCATGCTACTCACAAGGGAGCAGGTCATTTCAGTTATCGTAATCTTGACACTGCTACCTCGAAAAGAAAAGCAAAAACAAAACAAATCAAAATGTCAATATGTTTAGCTGTTCATTCGTAAATCCGCATGATACGTGTTCATATGACTGTGCACATATACTTCATTAATGAAAATGAAATAAAATAAAACATGACACCGTTCATTGGCTGACAGCATTTCTAAATTCTGTTTGAGTCATCAGATACATTGAATTCCTCCCACACCATCGCTATTTAGAATCATTATCATAACAACAGATAATAATACAAGTATTTCATAGGCTACGGGACCTGACGTACGCGTGCACGCGCTCTGGAAGCAAAAGCCCCAGTGCATGCGTTATGGCATAATGTGACAGTCTATACCTGCTCCCTCCTTCAGAGGCGGGCAATTGCCAGATGGTGATTGCCTCACGATCTGCGCTTTCTCTATTGGTAGAGATGCGAGTTAACTAATCATTCAAGAGCAAGTCATTCAGATATATGTGCATCAGTGGAATACATTTCTGCATGACGTGAAAACAAAACTAAGATACTAAATAATCCTGCTTCATTAATGATACGTAAATAAAAAACAGAAGTTACAATGTGCCGTTAATAAGGTTTGGATAGCGTCGTTTGACTATTTCAGTTAAACACACGAGTGCATGCGCCTACACACACGCACAAAAGTGGTAGCCTAGCTCAATATGTATTCTTTTCATTTGCTTAAAGTTGATTAAGTAAAAGTCTAAAAAGTATATAAAACTATCAGAACTCTGCAAGTGAATATTGAATAATGTTATTGTTATATTATTGCATTGATGAAAGAGGGCCTAACAATCAGCGGTAGCTTTACTCTCCTTCCAATTTGTGTTTTAATCGTTAGCCACTTTTATTAGCCATAGATATCAATAATATCAGTGGTCGCCGACAAGACACAAAAAGCCGACACATAAGCAGCACATGGTCATTCAAGTTCAGCGGCTGTGGCTACGGCACCCGGGGAGGCACAAACCTTATCTTCAAACAAAAGCGCGAAACGCTTTCACCTCTTCAGTCAGTCCGTGCGGATCGCAGCTCAGTGCAGCTTCATCTCGGAGAACACCAGAGAGAAAGAAAGAGTGAGTAAGAGGGAGCGCGCCAGAGAAGAAGGAAAGAGGAGAACAGACGGAGCGAGAGACAGTCAACAAGAGTGACCAAAATTCGTTCCCTTTTCAATTCAATTTCATCTTAAACCCCAGGCATTGGTCGGCGCTTGGATGAACCAAAACCTATCGATCAGTCAGTTGTACACCTGGATCCACTGACCAGCTCAGAGCAGGCATGTCCCGAAGGAAGCAGAGTAACCCGAGGCAAATCAAACGTAAGTTTTCCAGCTTTGCTGTGCTGTTTCTGTCTAATTAAGATTGTTAGAAAAGTTAGAAGAGGTTAATGAAGGGTGTTTGAGTATCAAGGCCGTAGTACTGTAAACGTTACATCAGACGTTATTCAAACTGTTGTCGTAGTATTTATTTACAGAATTTCTAGTATTTGAAATTGCATTTATCTCGTACTTTGACATATTTCCTGGACCTCATTTATACACGTGCACTCATAAATAATGTACAGTGTGTTCTGAGATATTTAGTTTTGAAACCGTATGACTATTTACTTTTAAAGTTCGACCCGAGATCCTGATAGATTAAAATTGAAACCTACACCTTCCTTATAATACATTTATACGAAACTAAGATGAATTGAATTGAATGCATTTATTTTCTTGGACTTTATGTATTGTCTGCATTTGTCAAATATAGTAATGCCAAAAACCAAATCAAATGTCAAATGACAAATAGTTGCGATAAATGGTATAATTTTTATCAAGAATTGTATAGTTGATTGTCGAGTTTAGGGTGTTCAAATGATAAATTTTATACAGGGTTCAAATGTAGTGTTTTCAGTGCTAAAATCACCCCATACACATACAATTTGGTATTGTTTATGGCCAACTCTTCCAGTTTTACTACCCAGCTAATAATAATAAATAAATAAAATAATAATAATAATAACAATAATAATAATAATGATAATAATAAATGTAACCATTTTATTAGTAATATGTCACAACTATGTAATTAATTATATATAGGAATATCAATATAATTTGATAAATGTAAAAAAATAGATAAATATATATAAATACAAACTATATATAAATATATATCTTAAAATCCATTCTGAGGCTTATAGTTCTCACAACTTTAACAAAATGTCAATGTATATTTAAACTGTTTGCTATCTCAGCAGCTAAGCTATGTATAGTATACTGTAATTACACTTTTATACAGATATACAGAAATGCATCAGGTCTAATATTTTTTAGTTTCTCTCAGTTACAGTTGTTCAAAATTTGGTCAGACATTCACTTGAAGAGGCCTGGCATGTTCTGTACATGTACATTTTAAAGGGTTTAATCTGAATATAACTGTCCTCAATCTGGAGTTTTCTAAGACAACATAATGAATATTTAGCTGCTTGCATTATTCGTGTTAATAGTAGTTCAGTTTAGTACAATTCAGTGGAGTTTAATTCCCCAAAATGTTCAGAGAAGATGTATGTTGTAGTATGCAGTGCTCTCACTGCCATGCACTTGGGGGGTCTCCATTAGTTTTTTGCTCATTGACGTATTGTAATTGACGAGTGTGCCAGCGTCTCTTTTAGCTTTATTGAGTAAGTGGTGTACAGGCCTAAATGGGCATCAGGTGAAACGGATGCCACCAGTCAGGATTTGTTACTAAACTCTAGAACATATTTAAAGATCCTTGGGGTACTCCTTTTGATTGGGGGGGGGGGGGCAAAGAAAAAGATGCACCTTTCTCAAACTTGTTGTGTTCAAGTTAGCGCTCAGGATGTGTGAAACCCTCTACCTGCATTTGCACAATTCAACTTTTTTCTTGTTTTTTATTTGTATTTTAGAAGCAACAAAAATTATTTCAATGGGAGGAAAATATTTACGCAATGAGGGAGAGAATAATAGCATTTTCATGTGTGTCTGTGTGTGTGTGTGTGTGTGTGTGTGTGTGTGTGTGTGTGTGCGCACGTGCATGTGTGTTTGTGTGTATACGCATGTGCGTGTTTGTTTAATTACGCTTCTGATTATAATACATGATACAATAAACAGTTTGTGATGTGTGTAACATCAGCTCCTAAATACATGTATAGGTGTATGTTAATACATTGTCAAGTTTGTGTGATAGCATTATGCATTTTCTTTTCACTGGGGCACTTTCTGCTTCTAATTTTTAAGGCCTTTGAATAAAACAAATAAAAACTGTCTGGTATAACATAAAATCATGTATTCAAATGACAGATGTGAATTTTCTGAGAAAGGCTTCTTAAGGCTTTCAGCTATGCTGGCCACCTAATTCCTGGAGTTACGACTGAGCTAAAGTAATTTTTGGTTATAGTTTGGTCTTTATTTAATGCCACACAGCGTTATTTTCGGTACTTAGGCTTCCAATACTGATTCAAGCAATGTGTCAGCTGTAAAACAATACAGCTGACACAAAAGTATTTAGTTACACGTGTGTGAAATTGGAAAGAAGAAGCGAGATTCCCTCCAGGGGAAAAAAGGTGGTACAGTTAACGATCGTTTTTTGTATTAATAATATGCATGATGTTTACATGTAGCCCTTCCTGTAAGAAATTACAGTCTGAGGGCAGGTCTGTGAGTAAGAGTTTGCTAAATTAGAGTCATTTGTCTTTAAGTCCTTAACGTCTGTGTTGCTGGGGGGTGGAGGTCTTCCCTGACCGCTGAGCTCCTGGGCATGTGCCGGCCGTCCCTTAATTTGCACAACGGCTATGGTATTTGGACTGCTTTTAATAAGCACTTGTGATACAGCAAGGGAAGGCAGTCCACCCCACAGACCAATCACAAGGCGCCTCTCGGAGTTTCGGGGGTCGTGTGCACGGGGGGCGAGAGCACCGGCTCCGGCGTCCGCTCATTGGGGCACATGTCGGCGTTTGCGCGTGTGTCATGCGTGATCCGGCTAACGCAGCGGCAGTCAGTGGTGTTCAGAAGAAAGGCCTGGTTCAAAACAGAAAGGTCACGAGGAGCACCAATCTCCTATACCCCACGAACTCAGGGAAGGCCGGGGAGACACGGCACAGAGAGTCGGAGCAGACAGTCGTTCTAAAGGACAAAAAGGTTGTTGGGCGCAGTTTTTTCTCTCAAATGCCCCCCTCCACCCCCCCAAACCTGCATACATTGGGCTGTTATCTAAAATTGTGATTTATGCAGTATTTTAATATTTTGCTTATTCTTTCCCCTTGGGTGCTCTCTGAGCGGTGATAAAAAGGCAATGCTGAAAGAGCACCATTAATTTGCTCCGATGACTGGGGAGATAAAGCCTGATAATGGGATAGATAACCGGGAGAAGATATACCATCAGAAACCCGATTATTACCATTAAAATTCCAACCCAGCAATCTGCAGCGGCCTGATAATTCCTTCTCCGTTTCCCACCACTTTGGATGATAAGGCAAAAAATAGTCACTCAGTGGTCCTTGATTAGACTGCCTGGATATCCCGATAATACGGTGATAAATTATGTATTTTCCCCCCTTGTTTTTTTTTTTTCCTCCTGTGAAACGTTACATCTGATTTTTTTTCATTTTCTTTTTGTCTATATTTCTGGTCTTTCCTGCACCCCCTCCTCCTCCTCCTCCCCCCTCCAACAAAATGAAAAACCCTATACACTTTTATTGTAATAAGAGTTTGATAAAAAGCTCAGATAGCAGAGGAGGTGTTTTGTATGGGAGCACATATCAATGTTATCAGCCCATCTCCCTGAGCCAGCTGCTAGCTGCTGTTGTTTTTAGCCTTATCGCCCCCTGCCAATATGCCAATAAATTGCCCAGATTGTTAGCCGTTCTGAAGGCAGGTCGGCTAAATTTATGACAGAAATGATGAAAATATTGCCGATGCTCTGTGGATTGCGATTAGCAGGAATATGATGTGTGCATTCCTGTGCCCCCCCCAACCCCTCCACCCCCCTTCAGCGTCTCCCCATTCCTTTTTTTTTGCAGTGTCCATGCCTCTACTTGTGCTGCGGGTTGAACGCATTGTGATGTTTAATAGGAAGGAAAGATATGAGCTGGGTGAATTGAAAGCGGGCCCTTCAGTGTAATTTTTCTGTAAAATTGCTCTCAAAGTTTTGTGGTGGAAGGGAGGCCGGATGATGTAGGGGGACCCCTCTCCCAATTGTTTATGGCTCTTGTTGTGTGCAGGTTGAACCCCAGTGCTATGTACAGACATCTGAAGTCAAATGTGTTTATTAAATTGACTGAGTGCTTTACTGCAACTTCTGCATTCACTACAGTTTGCAGTTAGCTACTGCAATTTCAGTATTTTTTTTGCTTTCACTTTCACAATATGGTTTATTTTAAAAATCTGGTTAAAGTGGAATTTTGTTTTGCAAGCACTATAATCAGTGCTGTTAAAATTGTTTCAAAGAATGTATATGTGTACAATATGTAAGATGTTCGGGTTTTGTATATTTTGTATGTATGGACATACATTGTCATAAATGTTTTCTTTCAAATGGTGTTGTTTGCAATTATGTTTATATCCAAAAGCCTGACATGTTATGGGGTTTTTGGATGTTTATAATTTATGTTGCAAATATTTCATGTTGGTACTTATCGGTTTAGGGACACTTCTGTGCTACTATGTATGAGACTTCTCTCAGAATAGACTGAAAACAATATTCAGGAGTTCTGGTTGCAAGTGCTAATAGGGCTGAATGGCAGCTGTTTATTCTGATAAATACCGCACTGTAATGAGTGACAATCTGCTTTGGTTTGAACTGATAACAGGGAAATGTGGCCATAAACAGGTGAAGTACCACTGCCTGAAAGTTAAGCTGTTTGTTGCAAACTGTTACTGTAGTCAGGTAGGTTTGTGTTCGTAGTGCTCTCCTGAAATGTGGGGGCTAGGTTTTGGTATGTGGATTAACGTTTGGCGCTGGACGCATTCTGGGGGGAGGGAGGCTGTGATGAATCCGTTGATCTTCTCCGGCGTTTGTTCATGTGCTGTATTTAATGAAGCAGTTCAGTTAAAAAATCTCCACTTCTATAGTGTCAACTTTAAGAAGAGGTGAGGACAGGGGGGAGGCGATGAACACTCTGGGTCTTGTATCGTCTGAGATACAGAGAAAGACACTCCTCATTGTCGCTTTAAATGTGTGATTATTTATTACTCAATATTGAGCTATGCCACTTCCAGTAGTTTTTTCACCCTTTGCACAGCGGCAGTATATTTGCTCAGAAATGCTGCTGCAGTTGTTATGTCACTGTTAGGCCTGTTAGGTGATGATTCAAAGCCTGGACAGTGTTTATCAGAGGAAATGTACTCTGGGGTCGGGGGACTTGTTGAGCCCGGTGCCAACACTGCCTGCGAAAGCAGGGAAGGAGGTGCATTTAAGTTTGTTGTTCTTTCCTCAATGGTGAAAACAGATAGGTGAAACAAGCATAATCTGGGTCACCACTTAGAACTACTTAAGTAAAGTTCATACTTTGTACTTTATTGAATTTTCGCTCAGATACTAAATCTATACCTTTTTATTATTGATACTACAATTTCCACATATAGTAGCGGGAACTGAGACTCCAGAGATGTAATGCATATGCTTAGTTTTTTTTTATGACTCTGTTGTCTGAAACAACACAAGAAGCTTGATAATTTTTTGAAAGGCTATCTACAAACTTTCCACACATTCAAATTGTATAGTTCTGGAATGGGTTCAGTCATGTTTTTATGAACTTGCTCTTTGTTGACCGACGATGGAGAAGTTTCTGCTGTGCTCTCCGTAGATCGGTGCTACTCAAAGGCGGGTTGATGCGTGCCAGCTCTCCCTCTAACATCTGTTCCTTACCAATAACAGCTTGTGTTGTGTGCTTGTCTTGTCTAAGCTGAGGAGTGCCATTTGCCTCCACTGCGTATCTTTGTGGAGTGGTGCTGTTACGAAAGTATTCATGCCAACACAGACACGCCCAGTTTCATCCTCAGACTCCTTGTCGGCTGCAGAGGTGTTTTTTTCTGAGGGCTGCTGTCCTTTCTTGTCTTAATCACAGTAGTTTCTCTGTAGGTGTCACTCCTGATTGCGTACATGCAAATGGAACTGAAAACTCTGAATCTCAACATTTCCTCCCCGAGACCATAAAGTGGCACTAAGTCACATTTCCTGTGGAATCCAATTGAAAGTGTTGATGTGCGTTTCCTTTGATGGAAACTGCGGCGGCCAGTCGGCCGGGGCCGCTGGAGACCGGTGTTGCCGTTGTGGAGTGCACGGTAGCCGTGCTCTCTGCGTCTTCAGCCAGCCTGGGGAAGAGAAGGAGAGGCAGGGGCCCACGTTTGTCAGTGTGGAGGTCACTTCCCGTTATAGCTTCCTCTTTAATCTTCCCTTTCCCCCCTGCATTCCAGCACAGCCATTCCAGTGACTGCTTTAGGCCAGTCAGTGTCATTTTACCATTTGTTTGTTATGCATATAATTTCAATGTGATATTGCCAACGCTGTGAAAGACATGTCAGTTAGGATATAGGCTATTCAAATCTGACAAAAAATACTATGCTGTTGAACTGGTTGTGTTAGCACCACAGTATTAATGGTCAGAAATCATTCTGTCTTGGCTGCACCAGTGTTGTTTATTTGTCTGCAGTTTAATTTTTTTTAAGTGATTTTTTTTTTGACCTGCTGAGCTCTTCAGTGAGGAAATTTGCTTAACGCAGTTTAATCATTTGTTTTCAGTTTATTCGGATTTAATATCAATGATGTCTATTGAGCCCCAGGTAACAATTGACTTTCAGGCTTTGAGTTAATAGCCTTGTCTCTGGCTTGTAGGGATCAATATTGGTATTAATTAATCACCATTATCAGGGGCAGGATCTAGTTCTATTTGTTGTTACATCAGCAAAATATCAATATAGAAAGTGGACTCCCTGATCGTCATGGCAACTTCATCTCTTAGGTCAAAGAAAGTTTATCTTATCTTGCTGCTGAGAGTGGCAAACTGCTTAGGAATCTAGTTTAGACTCTAAGATCATCGATTTAAGCTTTTTTGTTGTTGTTACGGGGGCTGAAAAAAGAGGGCCGCATTTTAATCACAACAGAGATGTAAGATTTAAATATTGATGTCCAAAGGCCATTATGGGAAAGGCCCTCTGATTCTGTTCCTGTTCAAGTACGTCCTTTTAAGACCCAAACAAAGCTTTGATTATTGGACTGTCACCACAGAGTATGTCTGTATAGCAGTGTCTCTCCCTCACTCAGAACCACAGAGCAAACAGGCCATTCTTATTTTTCTGATATCTCCAATTTGTTTTAAAGGGATTTTGGCCAGGGGAAAGGGGTTAACGTTTCAAACCTGCAAACAGCAATAACAAACAATAAATATACTCTGTGTAGACATTGACTTTTGGTGAATTAGACTTTCTGATTTTTTTTTGTTTGAATTTGTTTGAATTTTGTTGAATTGTAGGTGCAGAGAGATTGGTCAAAAATTTGAACATTCTTCATTTCATTGAAGCTGTTAAGGGTGAAATGCATTGGTGTTTCGGGCATGCCAGTGGCCTTTCATAGAATACATATTCATCTGGATGGAGACCTGGGCCGCTGCAAGGCCGGAACCCCCATTATTGAATTATTTTAATCAAATGAAGTATGCTTGTGTTTCCAAGCGAAGCTTTCCAGTTCACGTTTTTGCGACATGCTAGTTTATGGTACCATTTTGACAGAAGTAAAATTTGCATTTTTGACACACTGAGGCTCAAGCTGCTATTATCAGAAAAAGTTAGGTAAGAATTTAGAATTTTTTAAACTTAAAATTCCATGTTTTTTTAAATAATGAGGGAATGTTCATGCAAGGTCTTTATTCAGAGGAAAGTATTTTGCTTTAAACTATCTGTTGAAAGGCTCCATGGATGAGGAATTGATGTGTTCACTACCTAAAGAGATTAAAAATCTTAAATTCATGGTCTGGCCCTGTCAATTTTGGGGATTTTGAAACTTACTTTCCTGTACATAGATAAACTCTTTGAAGCCCCTGGCAAAGTTGATCAAATTATTTCCAATACCAGCTCCAGACTGAGAGGAAGAAAATGTCTTTGCCAGCCACTGTAACTTTCACAAATGAATCAAATTAATCTGTCTGAATTATACCGACCAACTTTGCTCTTTTGCTGCCACAATCATGTCCAGTGTGTTTTGTACCATGTGACTGAGAAAGCAGAGGAATAGCATCGGAAGACCACGACTTGCTTCTCATACGAGCAGTCGTGGTGCGGTCCACCGTTGTTGTTCAGTTCTAACGCAGTCACATACCTTGCCAGTTCCGGAATGTTCTCCAGGGAAGGAGCACAGACGCTCTTACCCCCCGGACATGTTTGCCTCATTTTCAATTCCCTGTTTGGTCCTTGCCAAGTCAGGAAACAGCCAGACTGAATGAAATGTGAGCCAATCACATGTCTGTTAAATTGTACATTCCCAATCACCTTATAAATTTGCCTTTACCTCACAGAGCAAATTTTGCTTTGTAAAGTATGACTCTTTTTTCCACAGTCATGCATATGTAACCAATACAATAATTGAAACCTCCTCCATTGCCATCGATAGATGCTAGGCCTCTGTTAAACGTGGAAATGGGGGTCACCACATTGTGTGCCACTTTTTTATCTGCAGACAAAGCACCAGCTTGTTCTTGGAGGATGCTTGCTAGCCTGCCTCTGTTTCTTCCTTGAACAGAGGGTTACACAGTGAGAGGCAGCAAGACCAGTGATGTCCTTACCTTCCCGCACAACTTAATTAATTGAACTTGCAATTAAGTTCAGGGACTGTGGAAGGGGCATGGCAGCTCATAGTACAAAAAAAGAAAACACCCGGCAAGACATGGAACAAAATCATTTGCAGGACCCCTCCCCTCTGACCGGAATTACATGCATCTCACCAGAACACCTACCCCGAATGGTCTGAGCTGTGGCAACAACGCACATTGTGCCCCCTTAGAGGAAGGCACAGGAAACGTCACCTGGCACCCTGTGTCTTCCAGATGCCACAAAAATTTATGGAAAAGGGAAGGGATTAACGTATTATTATTATTGATCAAGAGGCAGGCGGGACCTGCGGAGTGACTTCTCCGGCTCTCCTGCAGCATGAGGGCCAGACGCTCGGCAGGAATTATTCGAAGATGCGGGGGGAGCAGTGAGAGCGGCACTTTGGATTTCTTGGGCATTAGGATGAAACACGCCAGCCACTGTAGTTATGGGATAGGTGGTTAAAGGCGACAGAGGATTAAATAGCAAGCCTTTCAGTCCAATTTGTACATCAGCATTTCCGTGGCCGAGCGGCACAAAGAGAGACACCCTCTTAAGGTTCCTGTGGAAAATCGCTAATGACAGAAGTCTGGGAAGTAAATAAATTATTAATTTATGTTTAAGAGAAATCTGCAAATATAAAACAAACTTCAAAACATGCTAATACTTTAAGGAGGCTGTACTTGATTCTGCAACTGCAAAGCTGCTAATACTGTTGACAGCAGAGCTTACATTTTGAGATCACCAGTCATATCACATGATTATGCTGAAGTGTATACACATGTAGCCATAGAATGTGTGGGTGTGGGTGTGTAATTGTGTGTCCTGGTGTATATGTTTAAATATGCGAGCGGGCGTGTGTTTGTGTGTGTGTGTGTGTGTATGTGTGTGAACACTAGTGGTTTAAGCAGTTTTTTATTCAGCAGGGCCTATTGATTAACTGGGGTTTGTCATGAGAGCAGCTTGCTCTTTCTTGTATCTCTGGGGTTCAATTCCCAGTCATGTAGCCGCACGGTCTGTATCCTGTTCCAGTGTAAAATGTGATATAAGCAGCCCTCGGATTTTGATATCTTCTTAGTGAAGATGTATCTGTATATGTTGCTGCATTATATTGCAACTTTGGAAATTCTTGAAAAATGGTTTTGCAAATCTGAAAGAGTCTGCGCCTTTTTTCTCTCAGGCACCAGTTTTTCGCACCATGCAACAGCTATCATATGAGAGTCCTTGGATTGCGTTAGCTGAAACTGCACACAGTGCATTGACTTACCGTATATGGAAGTTCCACTATGTTTGCTTGAATTTGAACGTATTTTTAATTGGAGGTGTGATTGTCGTGCTGACTTCATTCTTCGATTTGCCTAATGCAGAACGCGATCGATTTTGTCAGCCTTGAAGCAGGAGTCGGGTCCCCCAAGCAAAAACGGTGGCGATGCTTGACTGGGCCCGCTGTTTTTGCGAGGCCCAACAATTCCTTTTGTGTCGCGCCTGCTCCGGGATTTCGCAGAGACACACATTTGACCATCATCAAGTTTCTTAAGCTTCTGAAACAGGATAACGACTGGGTCAGATGATAAGGGGAGCAAAACAGGAAAAAAGAAGCCCTCTGATAAAAACTGATTGATTGATGTCTGGCCTCGCCTCCATCACAAGCAGTTGACAGTTAGTTTGGGATCAGATGATTTCACTCTTTAGATTGAAGTGAGGGGATGCTAGGCAAATCTGAAGGACAAAAAAGGTCACAGGCTTCTCTCTCTCTCTCTCTCTCTCTCTCTCTCTTTCTGTCTCTCTCTCTCTCTCTCCCCCTCTCTCTGCGTCTCTCTCTCCCTCTTTCTCTCTCTCCCTTTCTCTGTATCTGTCTCTCTCCCAGGATCTGGAAAGCTTTGACGTTTGGGCACACGCATTTCTATCGCAGCTCCTTACCCCATTTTAATGGAAAGGGGCAGGATAATTTGACCTAAATGGATCATACCAAGATTAATACAGCAGATTGGAATTTAGATGCTTTTTAAGTAAGGCCACAGATTCTTGTTTACTGCTAGCATAGTTTGAATACAAAGGTTTACACTGAAAACTAATATGCCTATGTGATTTGGAAGCACATCATCGCAGGTTCAGATGATGATGTTATGCATTGGTCATAATGTGGGAGAGCTATGAGAAATTTGATGTCATTTTCAAAATGAGATGTTACTGCCTCACTGTGGTTGGCAATGTACTGTGAGGAATTAGTCAGTTTCAGCATTTGTTTGTATGCGCACATGTAGAGAGCTGCACAGTCTGCAGCTTTTGGGAGTGCCTCCTTGATCCTCATTTGTACGAGACTGAATACTCTGTCGCACCCCCAAGGGAACACCAGTGTTTTTTTGAAATGTCACTTTACTCTAGGAGAGAAAAAAATCATCTGTCCTATTTTCAATTTGTTTTTTTTTTTTTGTTTTTTTTTTCTCAAAAGAGTGCTTGACTTATTGGTTACATTCTGTGGGGGAAGGACTTGGCATGGCAGGTCTCTATCAGCAATCCTCAGCCTGAGGCATTTCCAGGTGCCTCTAGAGCAGATGGACACCCTTTTTATCTGCATCCCTTTGCTGCATGAGGGCTTTGCCTGCAGTCCACAAATAGCTGGCCACACCTAGCTAATGTCCGGAAAAGGGTGCCAGGAACTGCGTTTCACAGGGTCAAATGGCCACATTTGACTGAATTCAACATTCCTTTTTAGACTATTAGTATCACCTCTATTTGATCCACAATTGAAAAAAACACTAATTTTTGGTTGAGCTTCCTGGATAACTAAATTAAACATGGCACATCTTGTAGTGTGGCATGTCATTGTCTCCAAAACTAAGCTTGAAGGAGTTTTTACCCAGTCCTTCAGGCATGTACAGGAATGCCGTTGCATAGTTGAGAAGCTCTTGACTGATGGAGATAAGATAACCCATTTGTAAAACCGTAAACTGGAAGTCCAAGGCCTGCTGGCTTCCATGCACCAGGGGCCACTGCTGACCAATCTAGATATTTTGTAATGGCCTTTTGTGCAAACATCTACCACAGCATCACAGGACTGTTGTAATACTGCAGAATCAACAGCTACCACCCGCCTCTTGCTCTACTGCTCCGAGGTAGAGGAAATAGTTTGCCAGAGCAGTTTCATGGCTGCTTGATGTTAAGGCTCTGTGACTCCTCAATAGTCACCTCAGGCTAGCTCTTGGCCTGGATGGGTGAGAGCACCCTCCAGTCCATTGCAGGGGTGTGCCACCATGAATGTGGCCAGAGCACATGCACTGGCTGACATTTTTCATTCTTCAACATCATTTGTCCACAATCTGGGGGTCAAAGGTCACTACTTCTATGGGAGGTCAACCAGTTTCAGCTTACAGGTTGCTTTAGTAGGACTCTCCCAGGTTGAAGCTGAGTCCTTAAAATGGAAGCTGGAATTATTCATGTGGTGTTGCCCCATGCAGTAAACAAAGAAAATCTGAGGAGACACTGCCAGTGGCAAAATTTAAAGTTCCTTTTAAATGACCTTTCATTGAGCTTTTAGGAAAATGAAAGGAAACTGCAGTTACCATAATTTCTAGGCCTGTGGGCTAATGTCGTTCACACTGTTCTTTTAAAATTTCCTATAGTCCACTACAGTTCTGTTCCAAATAATGCTGACAAATGGTCAAATGTGGCAACATTACAAGAGTACAATAACAGTGGCGAATATAATGGCAATGTTATTGAAGTAAAGCCTTTTAGCAGAGTGAAATGTAGCACGATTGTTGTCTGAAATAGCTTGTGAAGACATTCCCATGACAAAGTGTAAACCAAAATGATCTGTGTGTATGAACAAGCAGGTGGGAGTTTGTTGTCAAATGTGCCATTGTTTTTTTATTTTGGTTTTTTTTTGCATAAATGTTTATTATTGTTTTTTTTGCATTTCCTGCCATTTTTATCGTGTTTTAGCATCCCATGTTTATGTCTCTCACTTTCTTGCTCAGAATTCTGCGGATTTTCTTTTTTCCTTTTAAATTCAAGGACTTGTAGAAAGAGATTTATATGAATTTGTTTCTGAGAGGGAGGGTTTTTTGGTTGTTATTTTCTGTGAAACTCCCTGGGCCTGTTTTTGCTAGTGGAGCTAATGGGTACAAAGGTAATGATCAAGCAGTGAGAAAATGGCCGCATCGTCCTCAAAAAGGGGAACAGAGCCAGAGAAGGTAAGAGCCGGTGGCTTCCAGCACGTGTCCCGTCTGTGTGTGTGTACAGTCTCGCGGCCTGGCTTTGGTCTTTGTTCGCCTGCTATCAGCATATCTGCAGTGTCTCTCCAGCCCGCTTGTATAATGTGCCATTTGTGGCTGTGCGAGGAGAGACGTGGCTCGGGCCAGTGGAATTGCTTCGGGCCCTGCCCCCGGCGAGTGGATTAGAGCGGCCCGCTTTAGCGCGCCGCGGCGGCGGTGTGAAATCAGCAGGCTTCAATGCGGCGCTCTCCACTTCCCGCGCCCTGGCTCCTGCACGCCAAAAAAAAAGCCTCCCCAGCCATCTGTGAAATCCAGAAACTCTGTGTCTAAGTTGAGTTCAGATCCCAGCCTTCTTAAGCGTGGGGGCTTGGGGGGGTGGGGGACGGGGAATGGATGGGGGGGAGGGGGGGATGGGCGCCCAATTGGTGGCCGGGATCAGCTCGCTGATGCACCGCCACCGCATGGAGGAACCCTGCCCGTTCTCCGCGGGCATTTTGGACAGAGGTGCCACCCCCCGTCTCCCAACACCTTGGCGTTCCTGCTCGACGGGTTCAAATCCCCATCTCCCCCTCCCCCCTTTGCCGCACAGAACCGCCGGCACTCCCGGCCCAGTCTTTTGAAGATAAGATTTTGATACACGGCCCTTTAGCTTCCCTCGTGCGCCACACGTGCGTTTCAGCCACTGCCCGCAGCCATTAGTGAGATCGCGCTGATGCTTCCCAACTGAGAACAATTGTCAACTCACTCCGTGATGCAAACAGGATATTAATAGCCAATGCACAATTCTCGGAAACAATTAAGGATTTGTTAGTTTAATTGTGGGCAATTTTCAGGATTTAGGCCTGGAAGTCCCTTTTTATTGTTTTGAGATATGATATGATACGATAACATGATATGATATGATAACATGATAATCCGCAGTTTTGGAAGATAATTTTTTTCACCCTTTTGTCATTTTGCAAGCTTATCTCATGAAACGCTCCTTTTGGCGATGGAACACGATCCATCCAATTCACCACAGACCTCGCGCATCACAGATGACACAGACAGCTCATGTAAACATTAACGAAAGGATTACGGTGTCCCCTTTTTTTGGGCAGCTCGCACCCCGCTTTTGAGACCCTCCTGGCCCTGTTTCCCCCTGTGCATTTTTACCATGATGCTTGCAGGTTTTTCAATGTGATTACGATCCTCTTTCTTAACAGCTGCATCTGAAATGAAGCACCCCCATCGTAATCAGGTTTTTTTTGCACTTGGAACTCAATGTCCGCTTGATTTTCCTGTGGCTTTGGAGTTCAGATCTGCCCATAATGCCTTGTGATTGCACATCATTACGGTGAGAGAGCCTGAGAACCAGGCTTGGAGTCCAGCAGCACGTCGCGTTTCTGTACACAATGTGAATCATTCTGTCTCAGAGCTCATCACGGATGGAGCGTTGATTGCTTTTTGATACCCCTCCAACATGGACCCCGTCCTGCATACATCAGCCAATTAGAACGTCCTCCTGGTGTGTGCTTGCACAGACCTCACACTCATCAGCAAACCAATGTCTCTGAGTGTTCCAACCGCACTGGCTGAGTCTGTTTGAAATGTGCTACACGTCAGAGCGCAGGAAAAAAAAAGGAATGGAACATTCACTTGGAAGTTTTTTTTCTGCTTAAAAGTTTTTCATTTCTCAAGTCGTTTTGCCTCGGAGACCTTGTTTCCTAAAGTATCTTCTCATGTGAGGCAGAGAAATATCATTCAGCTGCAAAACCTCTAAACCATGCAGACTTTCCTCTCTTGTTTTTTTTTTCACACAAGTTTTGTCACTAGCACAAAATCGAGCTTGTCGGGCTGTCTGCCCTTGTTTGTCTAGTTTGCTTATAGTTTGATGCAGCTTTAGTTGTGCGGCAGAGATATTCATCTAGCTAGCTGACACTGCTTGCCTCGTGGCGGTCTGTGTTTGGAGGTAAAGATGGAATATGTTAACGACCACACGGCAACACCGCGACCCCGGCTACACGGCAGAATAACTAGTATCCTAACTTCTGCCACTTCTGCCGCTTCTCTTCTCTTAAAGCGTAGAGAAAGAAAAAGCTGCCGCATGAGGCAGAGCATAAGGGACTCCTGTAGGGGGAAGGGTCTTGGAGTTTAGGATTATTACTTAGCTGGAAAACTCCCTGCCATCCTGTGCACAATGGCTGCCTTCCCTCAAATTTAGCTCGATCTTGAGGGGAGATCTTCGGCCCGCCATCCACAGGGGGTTTCGGTCAGCGAATGTTTACCCCCGCTCCTCCGTGTCGCTGCAGCTCGTGCTCGACGCATGCTGGAGGGCACAAACGTCCTCCCGCACAAACCTCCACCACATTTGGGTTCACTTCATGAGAGGCGTGCGAGGTGCAAAGTCGGAATGCAAATAAGACCTTAATTAACGCAGGGCCCAGCAGAATGGGGGCGAGTAACTTAATTAGGCGGCACAAATCAGTGAATAATATCACTGTGCACACTTTAATTATATTACTATAGTATTTCTGCTTCGCATGCGTGACTTTGGGTAAAAAAATTTACATTTCCTGGCACCCTAAATAGCAGTTTTCACACTGCAAATTTATTTTAAGATGGGGGAAGGGTCAAAGGTTATTTCATAAATGTAGCAGCCGTACCATGCCGCTCAAATCAGGGTCTTGGGAGTAGTAGCAAAATCTGATCAGCATTCTGCAGTGTCTTGCGCAGACAGATTCGGGCGTGGGGACCGCGAACATCTTGCTCAGTTCAAAGTAGAAACCCATTACTTCTTTAGCTCCCACCCGATCTCCACTGTACAGAATGTTCAAGCATTGAATATATATCCGTGCTGGAAGAAAGGCGACCTACCCAAAGATCACACTGCTGTTTCTTCAGGTAATCTGGCCCGCGGATCTTAATTCCAATAAAGTGTTATTTTACAGAACAAGCCAGATGCAAGAACACTCCACCGATATTTCTCTAGCCACACTTTATTGAATATCATTTTAGATAAGAAATGTAATCCTTTCAGTGAGATGATGTATATTGACCAGCTTCTATTTTTATCAATAATAGCACACGGGCCTTGGGATGTAAAGAAGGCGTAATGATTTGCAAGCTATGATCAATCAGAGAGAGCAGTGCCTGGGATTAACCTGCAGTTTAAGGCGAAACTTTTCTTGGAAAAAGGAGACCCAAAGTCGAGCGTCAGATCTGAAACTGGTGGGAATACACAGAGAGTATATTGGAAAGTGTGCTGGAGGTTTAGTTCTGCTAACTGTTTTTTTATAGGGTAAAGATGATAAATGCAACATATTGCCAACTACGCATTGCATAATTTATGAAGCACAGTATGTGACCCCTGGGGATTCCTGTAGGAGGAGAAAAAGTGTCACTAAGCTAAATCCAGATTCAAAATGAAATGACATTCTCATCGATTCAAATCTCTATTACTTGTAGTTAGTCAGAGATCTATTCATGTGCATCGGTCATACATCTTATCAAAGAACATTTTGTCATTAGCACAAGATGCGCCGCTTATCTGGCCTCCTGCTCTGATTGTCTGGTTTGCTTCGAGTTTGACACGCTTCTAGTTGTATTGCATAGATATTTATCTAGCTAGCTGACACTGCTTGCCTCATGGCATTCTGTGTTCAGGGGTAAAAATGGAATAATACGCATGCTAACGATCTTAGCATGACAGCTCAACTCAGCTGCAAAATAGCATAACTTGACTCTTAAGTTATGCAACCTGTCTGAAATATCTGCAGAAAATGACCGAGTGCCTTCAGTGGCTGTTTGCAGTTGGGTCCTGTCGGGAGAAGTCCTCCAAGCTTTGGATGATGAAATACTATTACTGACAGTGGTGAATTTGATCTGGAACTCAAGTAGTGTCAACTGATGTGAGCAAGGTTGTATTGGTGGCACATTGTGTACAGCTTGGGAGAGGCGTCTCATCTCAGTTCCATTTTATATGTCTTATATTTCAGTTAATAATATTAGATAGATAGAGTTTGCCCACCACCTAAAATGGGCATAGGTCAAGCCATTGCATCTACTGGAGGCGGAGCCACATGAGAGTAGGGGTTTGTGGGAAATCACTGTGGGCATTGCAAGGACCCAGCTAAACGTGTGACCCACCTTGTCTGGTTTGGTTCACCGTGTAGTTTGCAACCCAGTCATCATGTGTGAAAAGCAAATTCTTTCATATTCAGAAAAGTAAAACATAATAACATGACCATCAATTTATGAAACTTGTTTTTTTTTTTTACATTTCTTTCTTAATTCATCTAATTCATTTTTGTTCTTTTTCCTTACATGGAATTACTCAATATGGCAGGTACATGGAAATTAAAGTGGGACAAACCCAGAGGTGGGGGAGAGATATGAAAGAAGGCCAGCTGAAAGAGAGGCTTGTAAACTAAAAGACTGCTAACCTGTTTTAAAGTGCAGGGCAAATCTACAGTGTTGCACCATAAATCTCCCCGTTTATGATCTTGAAGTGTGGCTTTCTCACCAAATCTCCAACGAGAGCGTCACCTTAACCGCCACTGATTCATCCGCGTCCATCCTTGTGGGTACATCTTGGCAGAGTGGGTGTGGGGTGGGGGGTACTTGGGGGGCTTAGAACCAGGTCACCTAGACCACACTGTTATGGTTCAACCTCTCAAGTGGCTTGTTTCCTCCCGCTACTGAGACCCAGCCCTCCTGCTCCCGGGCGGTTAATCTCATCAGTGGGGCTTTTATCTTGACTGGCCAGACCTATAACCCACGAGCACCGGCGTGTCTCAGATCGAGGGTTGACGAGATGGCATCGAAGGAAGCCGGGTGGCACGGTCGAGTGGCTTCAGTCCTCATCGCCAGCATTCTGACACCCGTAATATCTTCATAATTTTTGTCTGCTGATTGACTTTGCTTTAGACGGATACGCCAAGCCCCTGTTTTCACAATAACGGGCAATGCATTCACTATTGTGTTTCTACCAAGTGTGAAATTGAAACCCCCAAAAGCGTGCAGTTTAAACAACATTGATTGTATATGAGGTACTGCTTTTATGCATTTATCTACTTATTTTTTGATTTTTTTATGATTTTGATCATTCATTAAATATTGCTCCACATCCTTCACAAATGAACGGTAACCAACTTCATGTTGCACTCGAAAATAAATATGCAGCTTGATGTCTGTATTCTTTCCCTTAATCTCTCATGATGTGAATGCCTGATGCAAGTATACAAAGCAAGTTCTTGTTATTATCAAATTGGACAGGCTATATTGTGGCTTGTGAAGTCAGCTTTAAAAACATCTCAGTCAATAACTTATGTAAGTATACCCCAGACTGATATGTCTGTATCAGTGAGAATTTCTGAGCCAACAAATACTACAATATTTATATTTTTCTCCAGTGCGTGCAAAAAGAGAAATTTATGTGCTGAATTTCCTTTAAAGAGTAACTTGAAAGAAATTAGCCTGGGTGCTACAGACCTTCTCTGCACTGTGCAGATAATGCAGCTTTAACCGGCTGGTTTGTCTTTGTTGTCTGTCTTTCTTTTAAAGTAACAGTTAATGTTTTTTGCTCTTTACTGCTGCGACACTGTCTGTTTTATCAAATTGTATAGGCTGGGTATTCAAATTTTTAAGGTATGTGTTTTACTAGGGTTCCAATCTTTAATACACTATGCCAAGCTCCTTTGAAAACACACCTAAGGAAGCAGTGTAGTTCTAGGCCCCAATTCAAAGGTATCTGCAATGCTCTTGGTCATTACAGCAGCAGATTTAGATGATTGTCACATTTCTTCACCCATTTCCTTACACAGTTCCAGTCGGTCCTTGGTGAAATTAACAAAAAAAATTGTTAGAATTAGTTTGTCTTTAAATGTGTCGTTAGAGGAGGGTGAACTGAATTGTGGGTAGATGGAATCGCGCCGCCAGCTCTTAAACAAATTGCATGCGGGCGCGAGCTGTTGCCCAAGTTGGCCTGGTGTGATCCTACTCCACTGTTAAGCACAGCTCCAGATTGTGACATGAGGGAGCAGCAGATGCCCTGGAAATATCCCCGCTGGGGTGCCATCTCGCGCCGAAGCAGACGTCCGCGCGGATCCTGGACACCCGTCTCGGAGATTTTGACAACAGCCTCCTCCACTTTGGAGAGACATGTGTGTCAGGCCCGTGCCAGGAGTGCAGCACGGCCTGGTGGGCCGGGGCCGCCTCAAACTGTCGCCTCCGCTTTGGAGGGGGATGTCGTGGGTGCCGTTTAACCCCTTGCTTGCACCCCACGCCATGGCGAGCGCAGTGACGCTCGGGTGATCACAGGGGACGATGGAGGGGGCGCCTTCGAAGTTTTAAACCGCGCGACATCGTAAGCAAGAACACCAATCACAACCGCTGTAGTGTCAATGCTTCCTGCTGCCACCCCCGCTCCACAGTGACACCCGGGCCGTAGACTGCACTGAATTAAGAGATGCAGCTCGACAAATTCCGAGCAATTGCCTCCTGTTAAAGCGGCTCGTCTTGGCGGATTTAAAGCGTAAAGAGTGCTATTTCTAATACCATTATCCTCTCAGCCCTCTGAAAGAATGTTCCTATTCACTTTCCAAAACCTCAGTGGGAAAAGGCAAGCCGGGAGCCTGTCTCAGTTGCATAGACCCGGTGTTATCAGCACCAGATGCAGGTTGACTTCAGACTTTCAATGGAAGGTAAAGAGAGGCGAAATTAATGAGGCCCATAAAGGCTTACAGGATAAATAATTAGGGGAACGGCAGAGAAATCCGTCCACTGAAATCCTGGCAGAAAGTTTCCTCTGTTCATCGGAGAATGCTTGCGATGCTGTTCAGATAGGCAGATTTTTTCTTCTCCCTTTTTTATTGTCACAGTTATGAAAATGTTTTTACCTCTCGCCACTGTTTTTTTGTCTGTGTTTGTTGAACACCAAAACAGTGCTGCAAAACACCTTGCTGTTGCCCAGGAGTAAAACAAAACATCAGATGAAGGACAGGAGATGGAAACATTGTTCCAAATTTCATTTATAATGCATTGGGAAATGAATGAATGTACATGCAGACCCAATGTTTGGGTGGCATTAAATGATACTGTGGTCTGCTTTGAGTCCCATGATTTGAACCTAACAGACATGCTTGATTAGGTCACATGGTAAATGACAGGAAAAGTACGGTATGTTATTCCATTCAGGAAGACTTGTGTGTTGTGGAAACCATTTTGCATTTTTCATTTGACCTCTGTGAGGGAATTCCTTTCAGTCTTTTGGGAGGTCCCTGGGCGCTAAACACCTTACTATGTCATACCTCATAGGTGGAGACACTCTCAGCCAACACCCCAGTGCTTCGCAGTGTTAGAAGCAGAAAATGGGTCACTCTATGAGAGAAAGAGAGAGAGGGAGAGAGAGTGAGAGGGTCTGGATGCTGCGTGTGGTGTTTAGGGGACTTATTAAGTCATATTTGCCTGGGATTTCTGAAGGCGTTCACACAATTAATATCCAGAGCTGTCCATCAAGATGTGAATCCTCATGTTCACAACCAGAGTGTTCCCTCGGTACACAACCAGAGTGTATTTTGTGCTTTAACTGTATTTGGGACTAATCCATCGATGCTGTTAGTTTTCAGTATGCTTGTTTGCTAAAGTGAATAACCACATAACGGCTGTCCATTGTGTCAAAAGTGATAGACCTGTCAACCCCTGTTGTCGCGTAGATTAAGAGAGTGATTTTTGGTCGCACCAATTCTTTCTCAGTCCCCTCCCTCACTCTTTGTTCGAATGCTTTTCCAAAAGCCCGGTGCTGATGTCACTCCTTAGCGGTCGAGGACGTTCCGTCTTAATGTACAGCATGTCGAGTAGGAACGTTTACATGAGGTGTGTCCCTGGGGATTCTGCATTATTGTTGTTGCACTGTATTGAGCATCGCCACGCGCATTGTTCTAACACTCCGCTGACAGATTTAAAGAGAGGGGACAATTCTCTGAAAGACTTCCATTATCCAGCGAGTCTTTGATCGCTGTTCGTGTTGCTGCACTAGGTAATCTTCTCCTCTAATCTCATTCAGAGATATAAATAAACAAGCATGCTTCTAAATGAGAGGGAAGGCACATCGGTGAACATTGGAGGGATTATGGTAATGTTGGGATAAGTAGAGGTGTTTAATACTTGGCATTTTTAATAAGGAAGTAACTTCCTGAAGAAAAAAAACCAAAATGATACGTTCTAGATGCATGCACCATACATTTAGAATACACTGAGATTACAAATGTTGGAAAAATAATGAACAATTAAAAATACAGAATTATGATTTAAAAGGCTTGAGGTCCTAGTTGCACAGCATGTATGACTATGTATATAGAATACCTGCCACTCTTCCAATAGTAGCTCTTTCAAACATGGAAAGTTGTACATTAAAATTAGGAATCTGTCACACTTCAAATCATATTAACTTAATATTACCATAATTAAGATATATATTTTTAACAGAACTGTTATGTTTTGTGGGAACTTCCCTCATTCCTTTTGGGTCAAAAAGATTATTAGACAGTGGTTCGATTATTGCTCATCATTCTGACAGTGATAAAAACATATAAGGTGTAATAGCAAGGTATAAGCTTCTTCAGTGCTAAATGAATATTATTCTCCAAACCAAAAGATGCTAACGAATTTAAGCAGGGTTAAAAAATGAGCTTGTCTCCTCAGGAAGATTGACTCAGGTATCGCTTCCATTTTATATCGAAATGAAAAGGAAACTACCAGGACTTCACGGTCACCACAGCTCCCCTTTGACATGGTGCATTACAAAGGCAGAGGGAAATTTCATCCCGCATACCTGATCCATAAAACTCTCTTTGAAATGGATTGCTGGTGCCAGTCCAGGCTGGCGCAGGCGGTGCCGATTGATGGCACAGCACATGGGCACAGGGACGCTTGGCCCGGACGAGGCAGATCCTGGGCCATATCAGCGCGCGCTTGCCCGCTCCACCGGGAGCTCCTAAGCCATGCCGTCTGAAGCAGGAGCGATGGTGTTGGCAGCGCACACGTGGGCATGCAGTGGGTTTTATTTCAGTCGAAGCGGCCCCCGATGCTATCGCCTCAAGCTGCGAACATGGCTGCCGTCAGCAAACTGACCCAAATCTTTCTGCTTTTGACGGATTCTTTTCAGAAAAAAAAAGAAAGCTAAGAGGCCAGTGCAATCATCCTTTACACTTTTGTTACAGGTTTGAACTTTATTTTATTTTGTTTTTTTTTTCCACTTTTTTTTTCTCATGGTTCATTTTAGGGGAGAGTTCAACCAAAGTGCTAAGTAGTTTAGCATTAGCATTTGAATGTGGGGAAGTCTCACCCACTCACTACAGAGTCTTACATTTTCAATTTTGTTTCATACTTGAACAAAATATACCATGCTAGATGAAAGTAACTGCCTTTGCTGTGGAAATTGATTGTTGAAATTCAAGACCATACCACTTTGTGGTTTTATGGAATCACTCCCAAAGTGGCAGTCCAGTCCCTATGTGTGTGGTCAGCATCAGAGAAGCTGCAACTGTTCCAGAGCAAGTTGGGCTCCTCTCAGATGAGTAAGTTTAACAGCTTGCTAATGAAACAGCCATCTTTGAAGAGAAGTTAAAAAGAACGTGGCTGTTTTGGCTCTGCAAAAGACACCGCTTGCGGGAAAAGGGGGAGGTCGAGGATAGAGCCGTTTAAACTGGTCACATCCGAAAGGTAACAAAGGCATTATATTCGCTGAACTGCAGGTGTGAGGCATAGCTGCCAGTACATATCTTTTGTCTTTCATTATCTTTATTTTCTTATTATTTTAAATGGCCGGATTTTTTTTCCACCAGCAGCTTTTTTGATATCCATTTAGATTGGAGCTTCATTAAAAAACCTCAGACAATAGAGTGACTTCTAATTAAGAAGCACCGCATCTGGCCTCTGGCACCCTATCCCGTTGTTCCATCTATTTTGCTGGGGAGAATTCATTTGTTTCTTAATTAAGAAAAACACCAATAGCGTGAAAAATCTGCTTATGGTACCTGAATCCTAATTAGTCAAATAGTGAGGAGAAGGGGAAAACACATTCCAGTAGCCTTAGAAATGAACTGGGTGCTGATAAAAATGAACTAACTACCCTTGCATAAATCGAAGCTGTGGAGAAAGTGTACCATCATTATGGCTAAGACAATATGCAAACTATCTTCAAAGAAATCAAATTGCCGGAATGTTTTCATTTGCATGTATTAACCATTAACATAATGAGGAGAAGTGACATTGGACCCGGATTGTGTGTCTGTTCGGATTGATAACTCCGCCGCATCTGCAAATAGTCTCCCGCAAAAAAAAAAAAAAAAAAATACGCTAGCAGTCAAATCAGCAATGAACTGTGGAGCATTTCTTTTTTTATCGGAAGCTTCGAACAAACCTGCTGCAGAGCTGAATCCGTGCCATCATTCTCTGACAGCTATCCTAAAACAGGAAGGGGCTCATAGTCATTGTCTTTAAGCCACTGCGGAAGGTGGGGGGGGGGACAGGGAACCTGGAGGATATGCCACGCGGGTTGGAGAGTGCGTTTCTCTATCTCCCCAAACATGGGCCCATGCTTCCAGGATGCCGCTCGCCTACTTATCTGTTCCGTTAAGATTCGGCGTGGCCCACGTCGCTCGGCCACAGGCAGCGGGCCAACTCAGAGCATGCGTGAGTGTGTGTATGTGTGTGTGCTTTTTGTTGTTTTTTTGTGCACTGCTGGCATCATGCAAAACATTTCACTGTCTTCATTTTCAGTTTTTTTACATGCCATTTTTCTGAGGATCAACCTCTTAGGTCACATTATTCAATTAAGTGTCTGTTTATTACTGATACCAAAAGCCGGGCTGCGGTTGGACTTATCACCTTTTTTGCAGATCGGCGTTCCCACACAATGCCACCATAAAGATTGCCTCAGCTGTAATTAAAATGGCACGGGGACAAATTTGACGTAGGCCGAGAGGCACGGAAATGTAATTTGGGGGGTGGGGGGGTGTGAAAATTGCCACCGCAACACCAGGAAAAAAAATTATACATGTAGCCCTGTAAACAAAAAAGTCTTCAATGTGAAGATCCATCTGAGCCCGAGTCAGGAACCAGCAGTAGGTGGGTGTAGGTCAGGCGAGTCCTGACCTTTTAGAGTCCCGTCAACAGCGTATTGTTTATGCTGCCCAGCTTAGAAATCAGCCTTCAGAAAGGGATCCATGCAACTGGCCTTTTTCTGTTTGCCAGGGTCTTCAGCAGGCCCTGGTAGATACTGAGGGCAATCTGACATGGCACCGAGAGGGCCAGGGAGATGAGGTGGGCCACGCTGGGCGGCGCAATGCTCTAGGATGGTGCTGTGCGGCATTTTGGATGCCCTCACCCAGAGCCGCGCTTCCACTGTTGTGCTTTCGGTGCTCGACTTGGGGGGGGGGGTGGGGTGGCGGGGTGGGGGGGCGACACGTGTGTCTGTGTCTCGTGGCTGACGCACCTTCCGCCGGTTTGTGCGCCAGAGGCACGTGATCATCGCTTAGAGTCAGCCGAACCAACCGGTGGAGGGATGGGGGCGGGGGACGGGGGCACGTGGGGGTGGAGGAGTTTGGGGGGGGGGGGGTGGGGATAATAGACAACTTTTCACGAAATGCATGGATTTTTTTCCCGACGGAAACGTTCAGGGAGGGTTTCTATTTTTTCAGGGGCGCCACGCGTTGTCATCGCTGATAAACGCCGATGTTTTCGCCCGGGCGTGCATTTGTGTAAAATATGTTAAAGCGCGAGCCGCGCTAACGATTTCCCCTTAATGACGGCAGATCTCGCCTTTCTCCCCCGAATCGAGTCTTAGCGGGGTTTTTCGCGGCTTGCTTGTGTCTGATATCTGAATATTAAAGGGAGTTTCAAGCTCATCTGTAAATGTGATTTGCACATATCACCCCACTGCAGTCACCAAGCTGCTTCATCGGAGAGCTTCTGAGCGGCAGAGAGGAGAGCGGGGGGAAAAAAAAGACGAAGATGCACATATGGGTTGCTATTGATGTATTCCATTTCTGACCTAATTTAAATCCCTGCCAACAACCTTATATGCATACTGTACATTCGCTAAATTAGAGAGTGTATACCCTGCCTTCTCTGGCAGACAGGTGTAAACAACGTTGTTGTTAGACTGCAGCACCGGTAAATATGATAATCGTGTCGCGCGGCAATAGAGCACAAAATAATTTGGACATCATTTTGATGCCTAGGGGCCCGAGGGAATGGCCTCTAGAAGGAAGGCAGCCATTGACATGCCGAACACGCCAAGATATAATTATGGCCGCCCGTCTTTGTTCCTCCGCAGGTCCCTCACAGAACCACTCGTAATTTGCTTGTAATGTGGAAGCATTTTGTAAAATGTAGACTGTGATATTTAGGCTTGAATATTCTCAGTGGATTTGAGGGAAAGGATCGTAATAGAGCAGCCCTTTGTTCCGTCCTCTGTCTCTCGGCTCAGCAAAAGTATGCGACGCCACTGCCACTACCAGTAATACCTCTAAGACTTCCTCTGTTGCTGTTCCTAATAATAATTCAGAGGCACTAATAATAATTGTAATGATGATCCAGATAATAATTATACGAACGTTATCATCATAAAACCAAAGAATCATAAAAAATAAAGATTTTTGCCTTTGAAGTGTTTCTTTTGTTGTGTTTGCTCAGGATCATTACTGACATTGTTTCTCATCAGAGACAAAGGGGGAGCAGACATTTTATTTCATTGAGAGGGCTTAGGTTTCACTCGAGAGCATCATGCAGTCTGAAGAAAGAAACATTTTTCAAATTGATATTACCTTTGTGAATTACAGTTAACTAACCCGTTTTAGCCCCTTCAAAAGTACTACGCAAAATCTTAGGCGGCACTTTTTTCCAGGATTCATTCACCAGCTGTATTGATATGTAGGTTGCAGAGCTTACTCTCAGTGAAGTAGAGCCCCGATTGTTCACATCTTTTGTGTTGACACAGTGTGGACTAAAAGAATATTAAATCATTATTTTCTAAAATAAATCGAGCTTAATTATTTTACTCAGAGGTGACATTACATTGGACAGGAACATCAGTTCATGGAATTCATACATTTTGTTAAAAAATGAAAAGGATATTACTGACCTTAAAAAATGCTGGCTAAAAATACCCAGATATCATTGGCTGCTGAAATGGCGTATGATGGCGATAGCAATCCTCACCTTTGTAATGTCAATATCACGGGGTCAGGACTTTCTCTGTGCTTCCCGCTTCCTCGGCATGTCAAGGCCCGGAACCTGGTGTGCTGGATTGTCATTTCTGGAGGAATATTTTGACAGCGCCTTCACTCTGAGTGCCTCCTTTTAAAGGTCAAAGTCATGCGACTTGTATTTAACGTGTCGAACGCTCTGTTTAACGTTATTTAGCTCATTCCCTATGGGGCGGGTGCGACAGCCTTTTGAAACGGATCCTGCTTCCTCCTTCCACTGAATAAAGTTGGTTGTTTTCTGAGCTAGGCACCTGGATGGTTTTCACATTAAATTAACTTGGTTTAATGTAATGGTTACATTACATTAAACATGAGGACAGCATTACTGTGGGTCCTCTTATAGTCCGGGAAATCTTTTGTGTGAAAAATGCTATCAAACTGAGGACTCAGAGAGTTTTGAAATGTCTGTGTTCACCTGTTGTTCTCTCTCATTCCCACACCTTCCTTTCATAAACATTTTCTGGAGGTTATTGTCACATTTCTGTGCAATGCAATGCTCATCTCTCTTATCACAAAGGGTTTTGTAGTGTTTATTGGATGGGCTTGTTTTGAAAATTTGCTCAGAGACACAGAAGGAGTCTGTTTGCTTTGCCACTTGATACTTAATTTTTTTAGTAATGAATCTTTGTATTTTTTATTCTTCTTTATTCCAAGTTTTACAGTCACAGAAATTCAAGCAAAACATTGGAAAAAAACACTTTTTTGTTGCTGTTGCATTTTCTGTTGGCAGTACATTGCCTTCCTCAGTGTCTTGGATGGCTCTCCCGTTGCACTTGTGCACCAGTAAGAATCAATGAAAGTAATGACCTAGGAGACCTTTTCGGTATCCCAGGTTGTTGATGTTGACAGCACAATTAGGACATTTGTCATTATAACCCGGATTGCTACACTGCTGCGTTGGAAACATAGTCCCACTGCATGTGAATGGAGTTGAACACACATTTCCTCAGAGCTAACAGGAAATCTCCCCCATGCAAACACTGGGGGCAGGTGAACACCACTCCAAGGAAGCTGACTGGATAGTTGAATGTGTGTAGGGTGGGTTCTTTCAACGGCATCCAATGGTAGGGATGCAGAATACCAAAATAATTTCTCATGTGACAAAGATGGATTTATGACTCTTTTTTGTATTATACGTTTTATTATTTAATATATATTTGAAATATGTCAATATTTGTATTAGACCAAATTATCAGACCAAAAACATGCTATTTAAAAATGTGTTTTTGTTACCATGTACATTTATAAGTGTGTAAATGTGCCCGAGAACATTGTTTATATTTAGAAAGGAAAGTGCATATATTACAATATGCCTGAAACATGTTTTCTTTGCATTGGCATATACAGTTTTGCAGTATTTCCCTTTTCTGTATGGGATGTGCTATGTCTTTCTGAATGAAGGAGGTCTTCTGTGCCTGTCACTTGTGTCATACAAGATTTGTGGTTACGCCCATGTCCTGAAACTGGGTCTGATCGTCTTTCCTTTTTTTAGTGTTAACATTTTAACCCGCCCAAAGGGTGGATCGAGCAGGCCGTCAGTGCGAAGGCATAATTGTACACAAGGGTACATTTCAGTGTTCACCTCTTCAAACAGCCATCTTACTCTATGCAGCTGCTGTCTATGTGGAGAGAAGGAACTGGTGTCTTCACGTCTGTGAGAGAGACACTGGCAGAATTCTAATCTTTTGAGCAATAAGCTTCACATGGTCAGATCAAGAATTTGAAAAAAAGTCCCTGTCTCTGTTTTAAAGGACAGTACTTTGAATGTCATTTGACAATTTCCTTTTAATTAGAACTAATTTACAGAAAGATGCCCACCAGCTAATCTTTACAGGATAATTAGCTTCTATTTTCTTTACTTTTAATTAAAAAGTGGAAAAGATTTAGCTGATCCATAAAGAATTGTTCTTTTGAAATGTTCATCAGACTTCACACTTCTTTTTGGCATTGGTAATATTTAGATCTTATCAGCTGTGCAGTCTCCTCTGAGTTATAACACTGAATTTATATCCAGGGTATTAAGTAGTGAAACTATCAATACTCGAAATAGGAACCAGAGGCAAATTAGAATTGAATTAATGATGAATTTCTTGCAAAAGAAACCCCCCCCCCCACACACACCCCATCTTTTAACATTAAAATGAAATTGACATCTTTAGATATATCCATTTCATAAATTCTGCCTTGATGAGGAAAAATGTTTTATCTACATTATGTGATACACTAATAATTTTTCTGAGAGCTCCCCATTTATTTGAAAACTTTTTTCCTCTCATGATTAATAGCTGATTTTATGCTATAGTAGATTAACGCTTATTTTTTCCACATATACTGACTGTTCGTATTTCAATCACAAATTCAGCATTTAACAAAATGGAACACAGCATATAATTGTGAATATCTACGTAGAAGAAAATGTGAGATACCTTGGAAAAAAACAATGGTCTGATTAATGTTTGGGATTTATTGCTGGTCTTGTAGTTTTAGCTTTGAAGTGTCTGTTGAGACAACGCATCAGGAGGTAAATGTAGCTGTAGGAGAACCAGGGGCCGGCTGCCTTCTGGTTGGAGCTCATTTCTATCATTTCTCCTGCTGAACATAGTGGTAGAAGATGAATGCGTCCACTTAGCCATGATGACTCCCAAGAGGAAGCGAAGCCAACGATTTGATCTACAGCAAAGGTTCAAGTGGGGGAACACGTTTATAACCCATTAATTACATCTCTGAAAATGATGCTTTTATTTTCCCCCAGCCTTCAGCTGCTCCAGCTTTCTGTAGATACACGTATGATATATTTACATGAATTTGAATATGCAGATGACTACAGGGTTTCAGATTATCTGGGAAATTCAGTCAGTTGTCTGGAAAGCATTTTTCAAAGATATACTTTTAAAACCTGACCTATTTTTAATCATATAATATTGATCAGACTATATGTATGTGTATATGTATTTGTATAGACACACACACACACATATGTAACTTACAAATATATACCATATTATTATTTACATACACCTTATGGTGTGTGTATATATATATATAATAATAAGATAATAATATGTTAGATAATTACAGAAGTTTGTTCTTAATGAAGACAAGATATTTGCAGTGCAATGGGTCAATCAACACTTTTTTGGTGAATTCCTTACACATTTTCTAAATGTGCATCTCTTTTTATTAGTGCATAAAACCCTGCAACTAGTATAGGATATGCCATTACCAGCTGGACCTTTTTTTTTGTTCAGTGTAAAGTGTGCGATGTGAAGTGAACCCAGTTATCCAGAGAAGCTGGCACCTGCTGAAGCCTTGGAGGCATACTTAGAGGTGCCTCCAGCATTTTAATGGGACAGTCAAATGCCAGCATGTTTTCATGCCGTTCCAATTCAAATTAATTGGATAAAGAAGTAAGGGGAGTGCTTTCCCTTTAGTATCCCTTCAAAAATAGCAGGACAGACAAATAATGAAAAAAGTCATCTTAACAAAGCCGTGTCACGTTTAGCTAAATTTCAGCTCTAATTTATGCGGTTTTGTTGCATTGTATGACTAATTTGCCTCAGAAAAACCAACAGCGACTTACCAGTAGTATGCTCTCTCTTGATGTAGGTTAAATTTCAGGGACCATTTATATTTGTTGTGGATTTATGCTCTCATAAAGAAACAGCAATGAAGAACATACAGTAAAGACATAAATATATGAGGTAATATTAAGTTGAATCATTTGCATAAGGTATACGGGGTGAATGTGGGAGAAAGGTAATTACATTGGAATAAAAAAATATTCCATGTCATATTTGAAATTGTTTAAACGTTCCATACATCCTAAAGATAGGCCGAGCTTCTGTGTGTGCCATTATTACAAAACAAAAAAACAACTAAAACTAAAGAAACCTGCTGTGAATAAAGAGGCAAAATCATGCTCGTAGCTTTTCAGTAATGCTCTGTGAATGTAACATTAAATGTCTTGCTGTCTCTGCCTCGGTGCCACCTCGACCCATGACTTGTGGGTAGATGTTTGGGCGTTATGCAGTGTATTGATGGTAGACCAGGTTTTCCTTGCCGAACATCTGCGGTGTCGTCAGCAGAGCAATCCGAGCACCTTCCAGAGGGGCGTGTTGAGTCTGCTCCGGATTAACTATCCATTTTTTCGCAGCAATTTACAGACAGTCTTTTGGATTATGGCGCTGAGTTTTTGAAACAGTTTGTTGACTGTTGATTGTAAGTGCCTGAATTTAGGAACGCAGCCATTTCTAATCACCAGAATTACATTGCTTAGCAACCGGAAAATCAAGTTAAACAATAGCGCCGCTTATTCTCGGTCACAGAAATCCGCTCTGAGAGCACATCAATCTCTACTGATGCTGTTCCATCCCGCTCCATGCATACACAAACAAAACGGAGGATTTGAGAAACGTAAAATATACAAATGGTAATTTCCATCTGACTGATGTTGCAACATTAGGCTCATATTTAGTCTGATCAGAGTGTGTAAAACTTGTAGAACAGCCTCTTGTATCAGAGGCCCAATAAAGTATTTCAAACACAATCCTTTTGCAGGTTGTTGTAAAACATTAATGCAGTCAGAATGGCTGGAGTGGTGTGTGTTTTTAATGAATGACTTTTCCCCCTGAGATTTGAGCAGGGTACACTAACTCCGGTGCTCTCAGCTTCTCAAAGGTCTTTTTAAGAAAACGGTCATTTTCACTGAAGTGGGGGCATGAGAGATCACCCCTCCTATGCAAGCACCACAACACATTGGAAACCAGAGAAAATAAGACTGATATTTCCTCTTGGTTGCTTATGAAAAGAAACAAACAAGCAAAAAACCTCAGAGTGTCCAAGTTTTTTTAATCACACTGTATTTATTAAAAAAATAATAAATTTGATTTAATTTAATTAAATGTGTTTTATTTTTTAAGACACAAGTCCTCTGAAGTATCTTTTTTTTTTTACTTCACTACAGTTTTGAACCTTATTATGTATTGTATTACTTATGTATTTTTTGTATTTTTCCAGTGTCTAATAGCACCCCTATTATATAGGCTGACAAAAGTGTACATTTTTCCTGGAATGGTTCAACCAGTCCTGCAAAAGTTGAAAAGCATAAAACTGGAAGAAGTCAAAAGGCACAGTTGTTGCCTTGGCACGCTGCAGACAAAGTTGGCAGAGGTTTTGCTGGAGCTGGGCAGCCCCTATAGGGTATGGGGTGTATTATGTATTCCTGTTTAGTGTCAGGTGCTGGGATTTATCCTCGGGCCAGCTCGGTCACATTTTCAATGGACAGCCAGATTAAAAAAAACGTTATAGGTGGGAGCAAAATGATTTCCATGCTCATAGAGATCTGCTGCTTTGTTCTGTCACATTCAATTAGCTCACCTCTAATTAGGAGCTATAGAGAGGCCCTGGTTTGTGATCCGGACATCACACTGTGTAGCCTGCTGATAATGCGCGGTGTCGCTATCGGAGTTCGACCAAAAGCTCTCTGCATTGCAGAGGGGTAAAAGGAGAGCCATGAAATTAGCTGTCGCTCCAACAGGGCTGGCTTATTTGTTTCCTGGTTTATTTTACGCTGAGTTTGACTGAACGTTTACACACGTACCTGTGTGTGTGTGTATGTGTGTGTGTGTTTTTTTTCCCAAGGTAAAATTTTTAAGAAATTGCAAGGCCTTGTGAGTGCATGGATTTTTTCTTAGATTTAGAGCAGTCTCTGCTTTTGAGGGACCAATCACATCCTCTGCCCACTCCTCCACTGCTGTTTCACCCAGACAGCATGTGTTTGCCCCGTCGTCCACTGACTGCCCTGTCTAAGAGGCCGCCTCCGATGCTAACGCTTTCTCCCATGGTTAAACTCGATATTATCGGATGCAGGACACAGCGCAAATGAAAGACACAGTGTAATCACAACTTCATCTGGCTACCAATGTCTCTGTTAGCACTCGCTCCTGAGTTAGAGTTTGGACGGGGTTGAAATTTCCTCTCCGGCCAAGCAGTATTCGGAGCGAGATGGGAGTCAGACGATATTATCAGAGTGTGCAGCAGGCATGTCTGCTTTGGGCACAAACAATGCCTACACTTTCAGATGAACAGGGCTAAATGGAACTATGCGAGTGGAATGGGGTCCGCTCCTCCACATGGACAGAGACCAGAGAGTGCCTGTGTTCTCCACTGAACTTTCAGTGGCTTTGCACCACTTTGGTCTGTCACGGTCCCTCAGAGTAAATGTATCTGCCTGCTCCCTGTTTGCCAATGCATTTTAAGTCTGTAGATCAACAGCCTGCTCAATGGAGGTCCACTAACACAGCTGATGACAGAGAAATGGTACCCTACCCTATCATTGGTGGTATATGGTTACTGAACACTATGGTGACTATACAGAGGTTGGGGAGTAGTGTTGGGCAGGGTTGGTTATTGGTCTCTTGGGACAGTGCAATCTGTGCTTATTTTTCAGTCTTATGTGTTTTGTAGAGGAATTTGTGTATCATGGACGAGCATGACAATCAGGGGTAGACCCAGTGTTTTACAATGACAGGTTGCATACTGTTTGGGACACCCCCCCCCCCAGTTTGTGATCAGTGGAGATGAGGTGGGCGGGGGGTAATAAGGGAACACAGGAATGTGTGTTCTACCCAACCGTTCATCACCCCTTACATACAGACATGCTCCAACATCCATGGGTCATACATAGCGAATGTGACAGGGTTTCAAACAGTACACAACTAAATATAGCAGGGACACCACTATCAGAAAATGAGTTAGGAGTGCGGTGCTAGTCGTTTAGAAAGTCATTACTCTTATCGTTGCTGTCTCTGAAATTATTTCAGCTCTCTTCATGCAATGAATACTGTATAATAAACTAAACGTATGGAGAACGATCAAACTTTGGCAATCTACGCAGGTCTCAGGAAATGGCCATCAACAGAGCACTGTTGGTTTTTCAGCATTGTGTAAAAGGGTATGCATTATTTTAGTTAGTATAGTTAGTTACTGCAGAATTTGCGTGGTTTCTGAGAAGAAACCCAGTCGCGCAACGTTCTCCAAGTGTTTTTCGCACGTTCACCTTCGATTCACACAGCCGTTGTGCGGAAGCTCTGCTGCGTTGCACAAAAAAATGTGTTTGTCACTTTATCGAACGTTTATCGGATGTTTAATGCACGTGCACTGAGGTGGAATTAGAGCCTTGAGGCTGCTCACGGGGTGATGGTTTGTGCGTGTGTGTGTGAACACACATTCCCCCACCGTCATAAAATCCTCAGTTGCATCAAAACACGTTTTGTAAAAATCCAGCCCAGCAATCTCCTCTGATATTCTGATGTTTATCTCAGGACATCATTTTAAGCACCAGTAGACATATTGACTCGCTTCAGGTTTCGCTGCGTTCCTCTGAAAAGCAGTACAAGGCACACGATAAAATCATAAAACTGTATCCTAATTTAAAGCCCTCTCTCTCCCTTCACAGTGTCTATTAGAGATCCACGTACTAATTCTTTTCATGTTCAGGGCTCCTGCAGATGTAACGTCCTACAAAGGAGTAATTTATAAGACTAATGAAAAGAGCAAGCAGTTTGTGGAGATCAGGGGGTCTTTCATGAGTCTGCACGGGAATAAAGGAAAACAGGAGCGCGCGCACGGCGGAGTTTTTGAACTGAAATTATTGCTTTATTAAGCTGAGGGGCTCGTTCGTGCTACAATAGAACAAACACGTTGAAAGGTGCTGAGAGGATATCAGCACGCTTGTTCTGTCTGAGCGCAAATATGTCTCACGAGAGGCTGCAATGTAGCGCACGTGTGACAATGAAAGGAAGGCTATTCATTCTAAGCATCAGCAACAGCCAATCCGGTGACTCATTTTTCCTTTTAAATTTTTTTTTAATACATAAAATCTTAAAAATAGGAGTTCCAAAAATGATAAATAGCACAGTGGAGTCTGCCACAGTAGATTTTTTTCTGGAAGTAAAAACATCTTAAATTTGCACCTGCACTAATTCTTTTATATGCAAATTTTTTAGAAAACATTTGAGATTATTTTTTTTACATTTTTTGGCATGGGAGGTGTGAGAAGATATATTATTTTAATATAATTTAAATGCAGGGTGAAATATGTTCAGAACTAATGCAATTCAGGTAGCAGTAATTCCATCAACGCCCTTGATTGAAGCAAAATAGTAATATGCAAATACCAAAAAGAAGATGTACAGCTACAAGCAAAACTCTGAAATCATTTAGATTTAAAGAAATAATATTGCACAGAGGGGAGAAAAATTAATCACACAGAAAAATGTCTCCTTTAAGATTGCACTGGTGTTTTACCTGGAGGCAGGGAATGTAAATGAAAAATCAACATTGTACCCTCTGATAAGGCTAACAAATTAATAAAAGTATTTTCCTTCTACCTCCTGTGCTGTCGCTCATGTGAAAAGTCATGAGGCACGGGGAGTGGAACTTTTGTCGTCTGGATTGGTTTCGTGCTGGAATTTCACGCAGTGACACAAACGCAGCAGTAATTAAGGCCTCTTGCAAAGAACAGGAACCTGTGCGCTCTTCCCTTCCTCCGTAGCCATCCTCAGCGTGGAGATACAGCACAGAACAGTAATAAACTCACTCACATTCAAGGTCCTTTGTGCTGAAGTGCCTTTGACAGTGAATCAGGTGACCTTTCAGCCAGTGGCTTGACCTTCGCGAGAGGCTAATAAAGCCTGTATCACTTGCTGATGAATTACACGCTTTTGACACCAGTTGAATTTGTGGCATTGAATTTATGATCTTGGGTGACAAGAAACACGTAATCTGATGGGAGCTCTAAGTCATGAATGGCCCACACTTTGGTAGCACAGTGTGCACTTGGTGCTCTTCTGTTTGATGTGTGTTTCGGGTTCATGTTACCTGTGCATGTTTAGTAAGTTGATTGTCTGTGGGGCTGTGTTACTCCTAGAATGCCAGTGGTAATTTATAAACTATACTTTAATGCTGCACAATGTGTCCTATTTTTGTATGTTTGGTGTTTACAATTATTGTCTATAACTGCGCATACGTCTTCTAGCATAGAATTACTTACATTTATTGCTTTAACGCAGTGGGCAATGAAAGTATAGCGAGTCTTTTGTCTATACCATTCTGTAGGACAGATTTATAGTCCAGAGTGCAAGAGGATGAAAAACAGGAAGTGGAGGTGGTGTCCATCTGTGTGTGTGTGTGTCTGTGTGTGTGTGCGTGCGTATGGTCGCCAGTGTAAATGTGTATGTGTTCCATTATGTATGCAAATGTGCATGCATGTGTGTCTGTTTGTCTGTGTTTGTGTGAGTGAAAGTGGGTGTATGTGTGTGCGCAATCAGGTGAGTTTGTATGTGTATGTATATATGTGAGTCTGTGCGTGTGTGTGTCTGTGTATGTGAATGTATGTATTTATGTTTGTGTGTGTATGTGTGTGCATGTGTCTGTGAATGTGCGTCTGTCCATGTGTGAGTGTGTGTTTATGCCTGTATGAGCGTGTGTGTGTGTGTGTGTGTGTGTGTGTGTGTGTGTGTGTACATACAGAGGAAAGATCTAGGCATTGAACTGTGCTGTCGACACCAACTCCACTCCCCTCTCCCCTCAGCCGCTCTGAGCTGCCAGTGGCTGAAACTCAGATCTCTCTGACAGGAGAGAGGAGGGCCTCAAACACAACCCTACCTAGTCCTGCTGAAGCCAGGTTTCCATCACAAGCTAGATCCACAGAGAAGCCATTTATTTATCATATGGATCTTTAGTATGTTCATATTAGCTGCTGTTTCATATATAAAGAGTTACATTAACTCTCCACAACACTTTATACTTTCTGCATTTGACTAATACTGTAGCCATTTGGGTGAAGCTACTTACTGTTCAAACACACAGTCCTTGGGTTCTTCTTGTAAGTTGTGGTTACATGAGGATGAATGAAGTCTCATGAGTGAATGTGTTCTATTCCCAGGACCACTGGATGATGATCTGGAAGAGGAAGAGGAGGAGTGTGTCTCAGAAGAGAACGAGCTCCTGGCCAAAGATGAGTTCTCCGTAGAGGAGAACTTCTCCACTGACTTTGAACCCGAAAACCTGAGCTGTGAGGACATGGAGTACTTCTGCAACAAAGGTGACTACCCCCCAACAGCAACACACAGACACAGATACACACCCCCCCCCCCCCCCCCCCCCCACACACACACACACACATATTCACATGACTGAATTCATCTGCTCCTTCACATCAATTACAACTTGGAACCAGGCAAACAAGGTTTGGCACATCATTGCTCGATGTTACCACAAATAAAGTCCTGTGCATCCAAAATACCAAAACCACATGACTGTCCTTGAGGAACATTTCCATTTGCTCAAACCCCATTGGTCAGGCAAGAAAAAAACACAGTTACTGGATGATGTGGATGTATTTAAATTATATGGGAATTTCTCCAGCAGCTCTGTGCTTGTCTTTGAAAGCAGTCCGTTTGATATCTGATCCCCACCATGTATCTGAGAGCTGGGGTTTGATCTTGGAGAAATGGCACCTACAGCCCAGATTGCTTCCAGCTTTGTGGAGCGGTTGGAGGAGGTGGGGGTGCACAGGAGAACAGCGCTTATGTGTGAGCCAGTGGCTGCCCCCCCATCATCACCACCCCCCACCCCCACACCAACAGCACCTGCCGCAGGGAGAACTACCATCAAACACCTAACTCAGCCAAACCCTCCACTCCTCTTTGAATTCCATTTCAATTAGATCCATTTTTTGTTTCCTTTTGGTCACACCTTGCCATCAGTAGCAGCTAATTTGTGGCATGCTCCAGGTTACAGTGCATAGACTTGTCTTTTCTTCCTCACTTACCCCCACACCAAATTTCACTACCTCAGGTGTCGAGCAGTATGAATTTTACTTGTAAATAGAGAACTTATGCTTTGAATGTCCCCCCCCCCCAAAGAAAGAAAATGTTTTGAATTAAATATTTTTCACGACTATAAACTATCCTGTTTGCCTTGCGGGATTTCTCTCTCAGACACAACTCTAAAAAGGGAAATCTTTTATGTTTTGCATTGGCTGCGCACAATAATATTTTTTTGTTCTTCGAGAAAAGGAATAAAGGCACAGTGTGTGAGAACATTAATTCTGATGGCAATTGAGTTGGCAGTTGAAATGGAATTATGTTTAACTCCTTCCTTGCCTTCTGTGGTAGCCAGCTGTATGTATACACACACACATGCGTTAAACACCCTATGATGCGGTAACATTTCAGCACACTGCTGCATGTCTGATTACTACAAATCTGAAATACTGAACATGAATGGCGCTTAATGGGCTTGGGTGTTGCATGTTAATATGATTTTTATATGTTAATATGATGACCTTTATAATCAGTTGATTGTGCTGAGAGCCCTGATCCCTTGCTTCGGTGTAGAGAAATGTGAACAGTGAACGGGAATTACATTCACAACACACACTCAAAGGGAACTGACATAAATTCCTGATATTCCTGAAAAGTGTGACATCAAAATTTTTGGGGAGCTTTTTTTTTTTTTTTAAACAAAACACTTTATTTCTCAGATAACCTCAAAGTTGAGTTGGTTTCCACCAAAGCTCCCTCTAGTTTTTAACATATATGCATAAAGTGAAACTAATAAAGAATCCAAGGAAAGACACTGTTTTATTTCCAAGATTTCTCCATAATCTTCTCCATGTCACATACAAGCTTCTGCCAGATTCTTCACTTTTTAACCATCTTAGCTAAGTCTCCCAGTTCCTCACAATACTAAAGTAATGTTCTCTGTGAGTTTTTTCTGTCCTTTTCTATGACTGTTAGTTGTAAGCAATCATCAGGTGTAGTCATTTTCCTCTTGATCCCCTCCTCAATTAGATCTCTTTAAACTAATTTAGCCGTGTGTCTGAGTGGCTTAAATTCCTCTCCACTTGTACAGAAGTGCTGGGAATTAAGCGGGAAACACAATCCTGGTGGCATTAAACGGTTTATGTGTGTTACTCCTTAACTATGGAAAGGGAAAAAGAGAGACCCTTGATTAACTAAACCCTCTCAAATTTGATGGCACAGCGTAATTAGCCCAGTGTGGAGTTGAACGTAGGGTTTTAAAGCAGCCACTCATCCCATGGCCTTTATCTCCTCCAGCTTCCCTGAGAATAAGGTCTCCCGTGTAAGGTTTCTCCACTGAGCAGTCGAGTGACTCTGCGGTCTTAGCTTAGCCTTGTATCTGTGTAGTCACTCTCTGAAAATGGGCTTGTCAGGAAGACCTAAAAACCTCCATTAAAAGTTTCAGCCTATAATAGGTATTAAAAAGCTGTAGGAACACAAAGAGGAGCACCAATTTTCATTAACATATGAAGCACTTATTAACTTTGATCAGAGTGCGGTGAAGTAGCAAAGCGGCTTAAAAGCACAAAGGTCAAGAAGTTGAATGCCACCAAAGTCTAGCCCATTTGCCTTACCCTTGCATGGAAGGGGGAGAAAAAATGGTCCTCAGATTGCTGTTTGGAGCACCTGCAAGGGTTAGCTGGGCCTGGTTGGAGATTTCCCATCACTTGGACCTCTGTCCCTCTGTGAATCCTGCTACTAGCGTGTCTCCTGCCCTTGAGGACCATTCTGCTTTGGAACGCCATTGGATGAAGGAAGGCCCTTTTGGTAGCGGCATCCTCTCTCTCTCTCTCTCTCACTTTGTGTGCTCCTCCAGTCCCTTTTTGAGGAGGCCGAAAATCGGAGACGGTGCTCTGTCCTGGAAAATCCAGGAGCTCCTTTCACATTCGCATTCAGAGCACTGTTTAGCCAATCTACGACGCAAGAAAACTGTGTCAGCACTAAGGACTGTGGAAATCTTAAAACTGTCTGGAGAGCGTGTTTGCTTCAGGAACACTGGTGCTTTCTCATGTACCATGAAATGATGTGAGTGGATCTCTTCGATGCTTTTATTCCCTCCACAGAATGGCTCTGAGACAATGTACATTGGTGTGAAATGAAGGAGCCGTGTTGGCGACGAAACCAAAGGGGGCCTGCGCCGAGAGCTCTGGTGAAACTGTACAGCCCCTTAAGATTCGACCTTTGCGTCTCCTTGACGATTACAGAACCCTCTGCTCAAACAACTTCCTCGGCATGGCCAATTTCACATTTATAGAGGCCCGCTCGTGAGCACTGCACAGACCACAGCTTTCACAACGGCGATTTATTGCCAATTGTCACACCGTGTACCAGCATTTTGAGAGCAATGTCGTTTTTTTTACTGAATAGCATCTTTCTCCAGAAATTGTGAAATTTCACCTTGCTTTCTTGACCGCACCATCTCCTTTTCAGGGGTAAACACCCAAGTGAAGAGCTGAGAGAGAGTCAATTAGAAAGTTGTATTCCAAAGTATTCTGTGTTGCGCACCTAGCTTATAGATCATTAAATTATTTTTTAGTTAATTTAGCAAAGATTGCTCTGTTTTCAGAAGAACTTTAAAGAGTGGTATCACAAATACTTTCACCCTTGCAAGATAGAATGCTGTCTCCTGTACGCTGCATGAAAGCGTGTGTCATTACAATCCAATCACGGCTCACATCCTGAGATCAAGCCCATATAACCTTCTAATTAACCAGTCTCAAACCACATCATGTTCTCAGTTCAGGAGACCAGGATTAGGGCCGGCCAGCCAGTGCACATGTACGCCAGCCCTCAGCGTCTCGCCTCTGAACGAATAATTGAAATGGGAACGACGAGTGACGCACGGCCATAAACAGAATGTGGGCAAATTAATTACACATCTTTGTGCAATGGAGAAGTAATAGGAGTCCACGCAAAGAGAAGACCTTCCCCATGTTTCACCCCGAGACGGCGGCGTTCGGAGCAGCGAACGCGGAATCCTAATGCGAAGTCAACGCTGAGAATATGGAAAAATGCTAATTCGCCAAGCGATAAGATGAATCGAGACGTCCCTTTAGCCCCAGTTAACTCAGTGGAGGAAATTAATCATTAATGTTTGTTAAGTATGACAATCTAACTGAGCCAGATCTACATGCTCCAAGACTGAATGAGAGCGAGATAACCGGCTACAGACAGAGAGGAAAAACTGCCAGATTCTGTAATGATGGGAATTTAAGGGCCTGCTCTAGCAGCTTTAAAGAGGCAGTTGCAAGGCATTTTGCTAATAACCTCACAATGCGGGAGAGCTCGACAGAATCCGGTGCTTTTCTCTCTTTTTTTTTCGCAAAACTCTGGAAAGCCGATAGTGATGGAGTCCGGGATTTCGCGTTCCACGGGGTGTATGGATAATAGCTTATTGTGACACTAAAGCTGACAGAAACGCTGATACTGTTGTTTACCGATGCACAGGAGAGTGCGGTGAAAGTGGAGTTGTTCAAGTCTCTTTGGCGTTTGCCAGCTGAGACCAGAGCGGGCCTTTTTCTCACTTTTATTTAAGTCTGCAAGGACATCACCTAACATCACAGTGCAGGTGTAGAAATGACTGGCTATGACAGGTCCTAAACAGGTGGAGAGTGCAGTGGTGCAATGTAAGAAAATTATCTGCCACATCTAAATATGATGTTACTGATGAAAAAGGTGATTCAAGATGCTTGACCATTTGGGAATCAGACTGGATGAAAATGATTCTGAATGAATAGGACAGTGATTATATTGCTGTTCCTTCTCAAGATGATGGCTAGCATTGCTGCTTTAGTGGAGCATGAAGCAGTCAGAAGTCCTTATAAGAGGATTTCCATCCTTTGGGTCCCCTTCCACCCAGGGGTGGGCATTTTACTGGTGTTGCATCATTCATACTACAGCTGACTGTGTCATTTAGGTGCTTGCTACCATTAGATGGATCACTAAAATCAGCACTGTGTCTATGATGATGTTTTTTGATTCCAAGTCAAAAGCGATGGGTACCTGTTAATGAATCACCCAATATAATTGTGATGGCAAATAATGATTTAGGGAGCTTCATACTCCAATACCAGTGAAAGCAGTGATGGTTTCCGATGCCTGCAGCTGTTTTGGGAATTGCTGACAGCCAATATATTTATCTGTAGCATATACCATTCACCATGTAAATGAGCAAAAGGCGGAGTTACTGTGTATGAGGACTGTGTTTGCTGCCATGCTATATTGATTAGATAAAGGTTATCTGGAGAGCATTTATCAGTAGGATTATTCATGGAATCTACTAGACCTTTTGGTGGATGTCTTTCCTTCTACGTGACTATGTGGTGATGCTCATTGGTTCATTAGCTGTGGGGTCCTCTAGATGAGCCCTTGAAATGGTGTTTTACACAAAAAAGCAGCAGATACATGTGTGCGGGAGGTTTCATACATGCACGTTCAGTATGTTTAGATTTGCACTTAGATGCATTGGTAATGAAGAAGCACTACGTATTGAGGTGATTAGAGGTATTTCTTCCTGCATCTGTGCCCCAGAAGACTATGAGGAGGAGAACCCCAGGCTGATGTTGCATTGTTTTATGTTACCATAGCAATGCAATAACAATGTGCTGTGATGTGATGTAATATTGATGTAACACACTGTTGAATCTAGCAGCCTTTCAGCAAAATAATTGCAGGGACTTTACTGCTGTGACGAACAATTCTCTCTGCTTCTCTGTATGGCTTGTGCAGATTGATGAGTAGCGGAAAATGACGCGGCGCCGGAAGGGGAAAGCTGCGGCCCCCTCTCCATGGGAGCTCAGAGGAGCTGCCGAAGTTGCGGCTCATCGGCCAGCGCATCGAGATTAGGGCCTCTGAGCTCCTTAAAGTGCCGCGTACGAGACTGACATTTCCAAGGGCCTCCTTGGCAGAGAGACAATGCTAAAAGGGGGGGGGGGGGGGGGGTGAAAAAAGCCAATATGACATTGTTCCTACCTTGCTGGAGGAGCCGTTTGTGCAAATCGCCTATAAGCTTATTGACCTGGATGCGTGGCTCCCGTGTTTGACTGCGATTTGGCTGGAGAGCCCACCCCCTCCCCACACTCCCCTGCCCCCACCTCCCTGATAGGCTGGCGATAGGGCTGATTTTTAACAGCCCAGTGGTTTGTCTCGCATGCCCGCCAACCCCCACGCCCGTCCACCCCCTTCGTTTGTCCGGCCGCCTAACGTCCGGATCACACTCTCCGCCAGCTCTAGGCCTGCTGTTACCCTCCCTTCTGAAACCGCAGTCGGGAGAAATGGCAATTTACTTTGACCCATAAGAGAGGGGAAAAGCTATCCCACCATGCGCAACTCTCATGATTCCAATGCTGTTGGTCCTGGCCCAGCTGCACAAATAGAGGTACAGAGACTCACTTGAAGAAGAAGGCCCTGCTCATCAAGGTTATGCTAAACAGAATTAAATTGTTCGGTATATTTCATAGAAAGTTTGAAATGAAAATGCACACTGGCATTCCAGATAAGATTAAGTCTGCTTCCGTATTTTTCCGATACTCCAACACAATATTTCCACGCTCGCAGGCAAACACTGTATTTTTTTTTTGTCAGCCTACTCCTGCAGAAACTTCGCACAGCCCTGTGACATTGTTCCTCATGAGGTTGCGCGCGACACTGTGTTTAAAATGCACCGCAAACGGCGTCAGATAGAAGGCAGAAAATCCTTAATCACCGCTTAATTAAGGAATCATCTTGTAGCTTCATTTCCCGAGCTGTAATTAAACAGTTCCAATACGTTCCGTTACAGGGCTTAGCATGTTCGCCTGAGATCAAGGTAGAGCCTTCAATGTTATCTCCCTCTCTTTATTTTAAATTTGGTACATTGGAAGGCACTGTTGATATTTGCCTTTGTTATCCCTGCCATGATATGAGCCCAGTGTGCTAAAGAGGTACTTGAATCCCAACAACAATTCAGAAGGGAATTTAGGCATGTGCGCTGTCTGATATTGCTACAGCCTGAATAAAAAAGAGTGAGAGAGAGAGAGAGAGTGAGAGAGAGGAGCTCTCCATCCCAAGCAAACACTTACTCTGAGGAAACTGGGTCATAATGACCTCATGTACTGTAAGTAGGACAGCAATGCACAGACTTCCCCTTTGCTTTTCAGCGCGAGGCAGGAAACGTCAGTCCCCTTGGCAGCATCTGCTGAGCGGAGTCTTCAAGGGCCAAACGAACGGGCAGTCTTGGGCTGGGGGGTTGGGGGGGGGGGGGCAGCCCACCAGGAAGGACCCTGGCCTGACTTCCGGTCCGGCCTTGAAAAACTCTGTCTTTCATCGTTTACAGTGTTTTCTCAAGGCGAGAAGGATCCCCTGAAGGGAACAAAAAAGGGTTTAGCATTTACGGTATTCAGATCATTTTTGGTTCAGCCGATGATGGCCGCGACATAAGTGCATATCACGCATTCCATATGGCCAGTGTATGACTGTAGCATAAATTGGCCCTGATATTCAGTGACAGACAGTCAATGCACAGGCTCTCTCTTTTTGAAAGCCTACTTGCTGATGAAAGCATCTGTGAGTGGAACTCCTCTCCTATATGAGTTAATGCCACACAATTCTTCAAATATAATGTAATATAATGTGATGTACACCAAATGTGTCTGGTAGTAACATACTGGTAGCTTTTTGAAGCCTGCTCACGTATTGAATGAATGCCTGGATGAAAATATGTACAAGCCATTGTTTTTGGTGGTCTAAGAGGCTCTTCTCTAAATAAATGTATAAAATGATGATTGGCCATTGTCTTTTTTATTAAATACAACAGTGCTTGTCTTTTCTCTCATATTGTGGACTGATGCTGATTCCCCTGAACCAGACCTGGTCACCTGCTGGTCTTGGTAGGTGGAGGACAAGGGGCTCCTCAGAGCTGTGCCTTATCGCATGGAGTGGATAAACCACTTACAACGTGTTCGGTGACACAAGGCAGGGAGCCCACAGCCCCTGCATTCACAACTACGTCGACACCTTCATGACACGGTCAGGAATCGAGGGTGATGCCACCCCTGGTCGCACATTCTTTGCACACATTGTACATTTTGCTTGTCGCCATTGGGGTGTCATTTCCTTTGCCACTCGAGAATGTCACAGGTCGGCCACTTCTGTGCACTTGAAGTCCACAAGTCTCTCCAGCCAGACCATGGCACACAGTTAAACATAGTGCCAAAATCATCTGGAAATGGAGTAGTGATTTAGGTCTGTGAAATGCAGAAGTAGTGTAGCAAAAATTTCTCAAAGACTTGCAAATTCACCATGAGCGGAGATGGGGTGTGGCCCTGAAAACTGTGGAACTCAGTGGATTGTGTCACCGGTCAAATCCCTAGTATAAGTTAAATTTTAGAAACATTTTTTTCATTTCCTTGTGTGGAAGAAATATAGAAATTAGCTTACCAAGTCATCCTTGAATTGAGGTATAGCTGTGCTGTGGAGTAGAACATAGCACAGCATAGGCCACTTCCTGGTTTTGACTCCAAGGGATTATGGAATTTTCCTAAACTGAACTATCTCAAGGAGAGAGCAGACAGTGTCTGTTCTCCTGAAATCCACACGGGACTGTGAGATTTGTTTGAATCACAAGGACAATGCAAAGACATTTCTGCTGTTATAATGTAGATGATGATGACATCAGTGATGTTCAAATGTTTGGACAGTGCTCCCGTGCTCTCTCACCTCCATACCAGTCACAGCCACCACGGAGTTTAACATACCAAAGCTCCAGGAACAAACTGTGACAAGGAAGAGCCCGATATCTGTCCTCACACTGCAGGTCTGGAGCCAGCTGAATGACCAGGACCACCTCACAACAGCCTACTCAGTTCACTTAAATCTGACTTACACAGTAAAAAAAGCCATGCATGGTGAGAAGGAGGTTCTTAATTAGTTCTGCTAACTTGAGACATGTCCATCCTGATTGTGTATGTGTGTACACGTGTGTGTTTGTGTGTGTGTTAGCATGTTTGTGTACTGCATCTACCTTTAATTTTAACAAATGCAGATTCCCCAAATATTGTATAGTCAGTGTCTGGTCCCATGATCAGCATGTCACACCTGAATCAGGCTTGCTCATGTGTGTACTCAAAAGAGGTAAAGCCACACCTCCAACCCTTCCAGGACCTCTGCTCTACAATAGGATAGCCCCACTCCCAACCCCCCAGGGACTCTTATGGGTTACTCGCCATTGATTGAATCATAATTAAACTAAGAGGGATGCCTACACAATATATTGCAGCCAGTGTTACACTGAGGCAATGGCAGTTATTTCTAGATCTATCAGCTGCCTTTGACACGGTCAACCACCAGATCCTCCTGTCTCAGCTGTTGGCCCTGGGAATCACTGGAACAGCCCTGGAATGGTTCTTCTCCTACCTCAGAGGTTGGTCCTACCAGGTCTCCTGGCAGGGCTCCACCTCCTTGCCCCAGCTCCTGAAGGCAGGCATTCCACAGGTATCAATGCTGGGACCACTCTTGTTCCCTCTCTACACCAGAACACTTGGAGAGGTCATAACAGCACATAGCTTGTCGTATCATTCATATGCAGATGGTACACAGCTGTTCTTTTCCTTTGCTTCGGAGGTGGACATCACTCCTCAAATCTTGGGTTAGATGAACAAGCAACAGCTCAAACTGAACAGTGACAAGACTGAGATAGTCTATGTCCCAGCAAATACATCTCCTCCAAGGAACCTCTCAATTTGCGTTGACAATGCAAAGGTAATGCCAACTACAGCTGCCAAAAACATACGAATAACTTTGGACAGCAGTCTGTCTTTCAAGGAGCGTATTGCAGCCACAACCAGGATCTGCAGATTCCTTTTGTTCAACATCAGGAACATCAGACCATACCTTTCCACATACACAGCCCAAGTTGTGATCCAGGCTCTCATCCTGTCACATCTGGACTACTGCACCTCGCTGCTTGCTGGCCTCCCAGCATATGCCATCCGACCACTGCAGCTTATCCAGAACACAGCAGCCTGACTGACGTTCAGCCTCCCCAAGCAGGCCCATGTGACACCTCTCATTGAATCCCTCCACTGGCTACCGGTTGCAGCAAGGATCAAGTTCAAGACCACATTACTAACCTTTAATGGATCAGCCCCCCGTTACATACAAGACATGATCAAGGCCTACAAGCCAGCTACCTCAGGGCGCCTCTGTGTCCTGAAATACAAGGGCAGTATCTCTCGAACCCACCTCTTCTCAGTACTGGCTCCACACTGGTGGAATGAGCTTCCTGCTGAGATTCGTAGAACAGACTCCCTGGATGCCTTCAAGAGAAAGCTGAAAACTCACCTCATCTACCTTCCTCTCTATCTATCCTATCTATCCCTATTTTCTATTAAAAAAGTACTCTACACTAGTTTAGCACTTAACTCAGTATTTTACTGACCTCTTGTAGTACTTTTCGATAACTACTCTTAGCATTGTGATGCACTTATTTGGAAGTCGCTCTGGGTAAGAGCATCTGCTAAATGACGTAATGTAATGTAAAGCTGCAGAGGATTCAAATGCTACTCTTTGGTGTTTAGATGGACAACGAACACAGCATATTTGCAAGTCTGAAGGTCTCAAGTCTGCAGCACACCTATTTATAATGTCCAAATGTTCTGCAGTTGCTGTGTATGCCTTGTCTATACGTATGCTGCCACATATCACTGCAAATGATGTAGGTGGAGCATTTTTAGTGGAGCAATACTGTTGGTGACAGTGCTGACAATCCAGGTTTTGATACAACACTTATATTCAGGATTTCTGCGCTGATTTGTTTGGCAGCAGATACCATCCACTAGGGTGGTGGAGGATTATGCCTTTGGAGGTAATTTGTATGGTCTAGCTGCACTATGGTGTTACTCCAGATGACAGTGTGCCAGAATCCTGTGCCTGACCTCTGACCTTCTGTCCCTCAGGTGAAGAAGATGGGAGCAGGGAGGCGGGGGAGTCCGATGTTGACGGACAGAATGAGAAAACCAGACACACCCCCCTCGAGCCAGAGGACTGGGATGGACCAAGTAAGATAAACCCTGCTTTTTCAGCTTTGATGTTCTCCAGACATGTTATGGAGGCCATGTTGATTTCTATTCTCTTTTGATAATGAAACGCTGCATTACTGGCCCATAAAATGGATGTGCAAGGTGTATGCTGTAACAAGGGCATTCTTTGTTATTCCCATTGCTTTTCCTCAAAAGTGAGGTTCAGGTAGAGTAACATGGTTAGGACAGTTCTTCTTTTATGATAATTAAGATCATGAGTTCAGTAGCCATGGAAGAACCCACAGCCTTGTCAGAATGGAACAACATGCAACACTTGCTTAAATTCATTACTGTAAAGACAAAGCACGCTGTGGTTAGATTGAATCTGTGACCCAGATGCATGCTCAGAAGTATCACTCTGACTGAACCCCTCACTGTAACCCTCTTCATTTCATCTGAAACAGCAGCCTATGTTACAGTGTTGAATTCTATGACAGGATAAGCCTTGCCCTATAACAGTGGTGCTACCCAATTACTGTAGACACGTTAGACTAAAAGCAAGAAGGTGTCCTGTCAATATGATATCTGAGCATTTGCCAGATTTTTGGTGACATTCTGCCATTCCCTGGATTCCTATAACCGTTTAGCCCATTAGATAGCTGACTGTAATCACTTGTCTGGGGCCTATTACGACATGTTTTAAATTAATGCATCAGGGATCTGGGGATTTCAGTACCGCAATAATAGTAGGGCATCTTAAGATATCCTTGACAATCACCAACCTCGCAGAACTCGCATTGTCTAGAAGCAAGTTGGGAGGGTTTAAGGGCGAAAACTGCTAAACTGTGAATATACTGTCTTGAGTGCGAGCTTCGCCTTATCTCCTGTGCTCCTTTGCCGGGTAATGAAATAGTTTGGCGCATGCACAATGACACACAGCTGTTTTGCAAAGCATCTCTGAGGTTACAGCAGTAGGTTTTTTCTTACTGTCTGTAAGTATACAATAAAACAAAAGCTTGTTTTCATTTAACCCATGAACAAACACTGCATGAAAAAAGTACTTGGCCATCCATATAATAATATTCAGTTGAATGCTATAAAAGTCTCTAGGTATGGCAGTTAAACTAGCTTCCCAGGGTGTTATACATGGAACTTCCTGTTGATTTTGTGCTTTGAATGAATTTCTTAGCCACATTTGGTCCCCTGACCATTCCCAAGTTTGAAGCTGAAGCGCGTTTGCCAGGTGTCCACTAAAAAGTTTTGTTTTCATATTGATGAAAGTATTCCATCTGTTACTGCTGCACGAACTGGGTCTGATGTATCTTTACATGCAAATACAGTTAAAAAAGTAACAATGTTACTATTTATACTTAGGACACTTTAATGGGTATATAGAACATATTATGGCTAAAGTAGATATACAAGTGAAATAGCATGTGCTTGATAAAGCCACTAATTAGATGAAATTAGCATAATTTCTGCATCTTGCTGTACCGTCTTTGTTTAGATTGTTTTACGTATAGTTATTCTCCTTTTAGACAGAAAAAATGTGGTGTTTTTAATAGCCAGACATTATACATCAGAGATAATATGCAGTGGTAAGTACATTGGAAGTTGGAACAGAAATGCTGGGTCTGGGACTTAATACCCTAATGAGTGTCTCAAGTTTGACAAAACTCTGTTCCTTAACAAACCTTTGAGGACAACTGCGAGAACCGATATGCTGTGCTTAAATGAACCTATTATCACCAAGGAATTGTACGTTTGGTTAGCAGGGTTGAATGGAGTAGATTAAGTTGCTTTGCTGCTAAGCTTATTGAGAATATGCTGGAACACAGCCTGTGCACCCCCCTAACAGAAAGCTTATAATAAAAATTATATTTATCTTTTCTTCTTGAAGAATCTCATTTTACCATGCAGATTTTCCGTTGCTTTCTATGAGGGTTTATATATAAAAAATAGTTTTATCTTGTTTTTTTTCTTTCTTAAAAGTCACTTCATCAAAGAGATGGGTAATACATCTAGAAAGATAGTAAGGCAGCAATTACTGTCCGGCATTACGGCCACGATGCTGAATGCACAAAATATGATTCCTTTGAATGCATATGACCTCAAGAATTTATTGCAGGTATATACATTTATAAAGTGGATCCAGGCAAGTTATGCTGGAAGCCCCCCTGGGGTGTGTATTTTATACTGACAGAGAATCAGTGTTATCGGAGCTATCAGATAATGCATTTATCATTAAATTTCACATTTGCATTTAAATCTCGGGAAGGAAATGAGTATTGCTGGCTAAAGATAAGAGCGCTCGGACGACTGTAATAAACCATCACTGTGATCGGCCGGGAGCCGGGGCTGAGGGGGTCAGCCCAGAACTATGGGGTGACGACAAAAAAAAGGCATCACATTCTGAAGGCCTTTTGGGGGGGGGTGGGGAGGGAGAGAAAAAACGCTGAGCTCAAAAATACCGCCTTGAAAAGAGGGACGGCGAACCGTGTGACTGACTAATTATGTTCGTGTTGCGCCCATCACAGCGAAAGTTAAAGAAGCTCAGGCTGTTGCCAGATTGTGGGCAAGAGGCGTGATTTTTTTCTTTTTCTTTTAAAGAGCACAATGCTAGATTGTGTCCTGATTTTTTGCGTGAAGACTAACTTACAGCAGTCATATGTCACTGTAAAGAATCATCCTAGCCCCCATCAGATGGGCTGATGTCAGTCCAGCGTACTCCTTTGGTTTTGGCCCTACAGCCCGTGAAACAGTGTGTCTGGGGACTAGTCCCCGAGTGTGAGCATGACAGCTCAGTGTCTCAGTAAACAATATCTATGGCGTCCTTCACAAGAACCGATTATAATTGTACTGAACACGTTTGAGCTGCTTTTCATTGTTAAGTGTCACATTCCCGTAATGACACAATAGTATTTTGTTTTCATTCATCCATTTTTGCTGAAATGAAGTGCAACCATTTACTAACAGACTATTGTTATCTGAAGTAATGTAGACTCCAGCTGATAACATCTGCGATCTGACCTTTTCATCACGAGGTCATTCAGTAACGCGGAGACCCATTCCAAAGAGGTAACTCGTGGAAAATTCTCTCCCTGTAGCAATGTGCCCTACATACTTGCCCTCGAGTACACAAATGGTCTATCCAGTTGAGGATAAGTTTCAGAAACAGGAAATTCCCATGATGCTCTGGGAAAGTGGTATGCAAATGAGGAATCGCTTTCTACTTGTCCACTAGGAATCCAAAGTCTCAGGGTATGGGATGTGGCACTCTTCCGAAAATGATGGTATTGTCTTTGAAGCCAGTGTGCAGGGGGCCAGGAATTAATCTTTGCACGTAATAACGGCATTCAGTTTCACATCATGTCTGCTGTGAAAGGCCATTTCCCTTTTTAATTTTTCCCATTGTGTAGGAAAAGTCAGATGGGCATGTTGTAATTTGAATAAAGTGGGAAATCAGGCAATCAAATATGAACATCTTAAATGACATGACTTCCTGTTCACTGCGATTAAAAGCAAATTTATTTAGTTTGACTGTCTAACCTTTAATCTCTTTGTAAATGCTCAGATACTCTGCATTCAAATTGTCTTTGTTAATAAAAGGGCCTCTAATGCAGAGGTAGGGAAAGGTGTGATTACAATCACCAGCAGATAATTCTTAAACACTTTGTGTGTGGATCTGAACATAGACCATTTTGGCCATTATGCTGAAAAGAGGGAGGGATTTTTACAGCGCTGCACATTCTCTCGCCCAATGCAAGGGATTGAACTAGCTGTGGAGTTTAAAGACACCTTGACTTTTCTGTGCAAGTGGCATTTGCACAGCCCACCATCACCGTATAATAATGGGTGACTTTTGTCAGGTGCAGCTATCTGTTCAATAGGCATTTGTGATGTTGTGCTTTGGTCCTGGATTGTGAGGTCACCGTATCCTTGGCAGTACAGCTATACAGTGTGGCATTATGATCTTTAATTATTAGCCAGTGATAGTGATTGTCCCATCTGGAGACAATCCCCCATACTAGGGTCATCAGTGTAATTGCCAATGAGTCATTCAGCAGACATCTTATCCAGGGATACGATATAGCATTTAACATGCGGGCGAATTTGAATGCTTGAATAAATGATGTACAAGCGCTACAGAATTATTCATATGCATTAAACAACTGCAATCCAAAAGAAATAACCTAATCATCTAACAAGCAGAAGGTTTTGAAACTAGATTATGTAGAATAGGCTCCGCCCCAGTCCAGTTTTTATGTTTCTGAGACCCAGTATTAGGAGACTCCTCAGCACACTCACAGTGGCAGTGCTCTCCCAGAGCAATCATCCCCAAGATCTGCTGTTTCATGCTCATATCTCGTCATGGGTGTTTGTAGTCAGCGTCTAATGGGTTGTTAGCATGTATTAATATTCTCTCATTGTTGGAGACTATAATGATGTGCACTTGAAACTCTCCCTCAAGGCAGAATAGGAGTAGGGAAGATCCTACAAATGCTTCTAATGAACTTCTGTATGTTATCTGATGTTTTTTTTTTGTTTTGTTTTTTATTTCATATGAAACCATATCTCCCATTATAAGTCATAGAATATCAACTTTGCGAAGCCTTTACATGGCTTTTTGTGCTTTTGTGTCTGCATAGAATTGTCAACAACTCTCAAGACAGAACTGTGTCTTGAAATGAAAGATAACTGAACATGAAAGAGTGATGCCAATGGATTTGACTGTTGACACAGTTTATAGTACATGGTTTCTCACTTGACTGAGCATGGAGTGATCATCCACACACAGAGCTTTACATTGTTAGCATTAGTATGTATAATTTTATGGCTTTTAACTGCAATAAAATGACCAGTGATGAAATTATTAATAAAAAATCTTCACGGTATGAAGTGGCACTGCAAAATCAATAATGTTGTCTCTGTATACAGTGATCTTGATTCACACCGATTAATTGTGTGCAACACCAGTAAAGTCCACAGTTAATGCTAAACCAGTTGAGACGATAACTTCCAAGACCACACCTGTAAAGGCCACAGCAGGTAGTACTCTATCAGTTAAGGCTACACTAGCTGAGCAGTAAGCCTCTGCAGGTCACTCAGGAGAGGAATGAAGAGAGTGTGGGGTCTCTCTTCGTGTCCCCTCCCTCAGTTTTGCCACCCTGGTCCTTGCCGTTGTGAAACAGGAGCCTGACGGCTGCGGCCCTGCCCATCTCTCCATGCCAGCTGGTATCGGGCCACAAGCAGGCAGTCGCCAGGGGAGGGAGGATCCCTCCGGGGTCAGGGCTGACAGACAGGCACAAACAGAAAGCCCCGGTACCATTTGCCACCACCACACCCCAGCAAAATCTCGTGTTTCGTGGGACGGCAGTGCTCAGGCGACCAGTGGACTCTGCCTCCGGCATTTGACACGGCTTCGCCTTCGAGCCTCCGGCCGATCCCTTCCATGGTCCGGCCGATGCAATAACCGTTTCAGGTTTTTTCACGCACATATGTCACACTAAGTGAATTTGTGCAGCAGATGGTCACGATGCCGGGGCAGGTGCATCGACAAATGTTTGCGTTCGCTGCGGTGCTATTTATACCGTCGCGAAACAAGGGGGCACAAATATTTGTGAAAGGACGGTAGGCCTGCTTTGTTTTGAGTCAGAGTGATCAATGTTTTCTTTTCCCCACATGAAAATATATAGACAATATTGAAACAGTCTTAATGTAACATTACTTTTAGAAAAATCACCTTTTGAGAAGATATGTAAAAAGCATAATTGTGAATCAAATCAAAGAAAAAATGAAAAGATAAAAGCTAAAGAATTGGTAAAACAAATGCATTTTTACATTTAAAAAATACTTTTCAAACACCATTTTTTTCTCATGCCACAGAGATGAAAGGATGGTAGAGTATTTCACTTCTCACCTTCAGATATCAAGATTGCTCTGTCTTTGTTTAATTTGGGTTTCAACAGTCTGTGTGTTCAACTGCTGAAAACCCACAGAGTTCTGGCACTGAACATGGCATATTGAGGGTTGGGCTTATTTGGGGAGGGTTAACTGCTGCACCAGTGCAAACTGACAGATCCACAAGTCTGTGGGTGTGTCTATACTCCAAACTCACTGTTGAACTATCCTGCATGATCTGGCAACACAAGAGTAACCCTGTGATGTTGTGATGAAACACATACCTAGAAAGTAATCAGACATGTAAAGTATACTCGCCACATTGTAATGCGGGGTGAAAAATTCTCTCCTGAGCACTTTAACTTAATGAGACTTTCTGACACCTGCCAAGTTCTGCATCGCAACAGAAAATTTTAATTTTATCCCGAAGTCCATTAAGTCAGGGTGTCGTAAGAAAGGAGGAGACTGCTGAAATGAGTTATAGAGACAAACGGAGCACACAGATGCAGATTAAGCTTCAGAAGATGAGAGTGTAAAAAGGATTTAATGGTAGGATGGATTAGAGAAATCCTTGTAACAATGTTAAATAATTATAGTTCCAGCCGAGATCAAAGCACCATTGATTGAACCCCTCAAGCCTTTTGCACGGAGAGTCTTGGAAAGCAAAGATTGGTAAACTAGTGCTGAAGCCATTCTGACTGCACAAGTTAAATTGGATTGGAAATACAGGAATATAAGATGGATCCTTTAGAAAGGTTTTCAAAGCTTTTGTTGCCAGAAATGTAGCCACAGATTCAGTTGAAACCACTGATACCACTGTCATGGCAAAAATCAAAAGACCAGAGCGATTGAACCATTTCTCCTGATACCTGAGCAAGTAAGATTATTTAAATACTGTACATTCTTGACTTTTCCTTTTTCATTCAAAGTTGTTTTCTTGCCGTGTAATTAAAAATGTTAGATATGCATAATAACATTTTCTTTCCAAATTAGTTGTCTTATTTTAATTGTTATTGATGATCTTCTTACAAATTTATTTTATGTGCAGACATCACATTGCTCTGCAGAAAACCAACAGGAAACTCAATCACAATCACAACTGGCAGGTCATGCTTCACAATCCATTATTAAACCTGATGAAACATTTTGTATTGGATTCAGGCAATGTTTAAATCAAAGGTGAGACAGAATGAGAAATTTGTCATAAGATTTAATAAACAAATTTGTTAATGCTCAAACTGCAAAAAATGGAAATATTTTGTTCAGTAACTACAGGTAGTTGTGTATTTTCAAAGGCATATTAGTTGCCAGGCAACAAGGACAACAAGCCCACAGGTGTTTGTGGTAGGCTACCGAGTCTCATTTTCAGATTTACTTGGGAATAGAACTCACTATGTGGAATACAAAGGGAATCAGCATCCACTTTAAAATTACGAATTTTATGATTGTTTTTTCATCAGGATATTTACTGTAGAAAAATGTGGCATATTTGGAGAAGGAAACACAGCAGATCTAAATTGAATAAAGATAATTTTCTAAACATCACTTAAATAAAAACCTGAACTATTTTTCTAAAGGCTTAGTACATGTTTTAGTCTCTACTGTTGTAATGCATACCTTCCAGATTCACACACACACACACACTAATCACACACGTTTTCTGGCAAGCAGAAAGACATTCGGTCACACATGCATACACTCACACACGCACACGCGCACACACACACACACACACACACACACACACACACACACACACACACTCAAGAGAAACTGAATTTCTATTTCTGGTGATGAAGTATACAAAAAGAGATTAGACAAATCACTGTGCTCTTAGTATCCTTTAGTATCATGATGCAAATGTAGCCCCTGATCTGCTGTTCTAAGAGGCTTTATGTGCAAAACTTCATGCTTGTTAGTTATAGAATCCATCAGAAATAGTAGTGAATCACAATCACAATCGTTATTATCGTTAGAGGAAGGCATGATTTTGTTAAATTATATAGTCTGCAAACACATAGTATTTTAGGGTTTTTCAGACAGTTATTACTAAGCGCTCCTAGTGGTAGAGCAGCATTTTCGTATTCTTTGCAGTGCTGATTACACAGTGGACAAAATATCTAACGTCATTGTTTTTGCCCTGTGTATTTCATTGGTGTCATAGAAATTAATTACATTACACATGTGAGACTTTATATTAAAATTGATTCAATTATAAATGTTGCTTGCTTTTCCTTCTATCATATCATGCCCAGATTGCTTTGCAATTTTATAAATATATGTGGAGAATGTCACAGGAATGGCTATTTTAATGCTTACATGAAAATTCTTATATGAATGTTTATTTTAATGTATTTCCGGAGAGAACTTGCTGTTTCACAATATGTCATTCTATTACAGTTTTTTACAACCGTTTTCACACTTAGGTCAATACCATGGCCACTTTTTCAAAACTCTTAACACAGTGTGCTTAACAACCATGCATATGAGCACATCGGTTAATCTTTTGTGCAGAATGCACTACAACCACCAAAACACTTCATACTTCACCCAAAAGTGACTCGTGCCATAACTATAGCAATGCTCTCTGTAAACAGAAACCACTTGAAGCATTGCGAAATGCATATATTATGTGTTGCTGTATCCTCTGTTTTTGCATAGATTAGTGCTGCATTGCAAAAAAGGAAAGTAACGTAGAGTTTCCAGTACATATTGTAATACCAAACAAATAAATCTGAAATGCTGAAATATAACTCATGACAGCTCTATGCTACAATTTCTGAGGTATACTATAGTACAACAAAAAGTCTGCAGATGCTTTTCATTTCTAGTACAGTAAGTAAAACAACAACACATGATACTACCACTAGAAGTCTGCTGTAGCCCTAATGCTGATCCATAGTGTCCTCTGTATTTTGGGTCAAATTTTTATGAATTTCACATTTAATGCAACATTCTCCCTTGCCTTGAACCTTTAGAAAAAATCTTTAGCATATCTTTTCCACCCCTACAATCCCCCACCCCCATAAATATTTGAAGCCAAGCAGCCATCATGACACCAAGAACAAACATACAGCAGTAATAGTGGAAAAAGCTCTTCAGCGACAACTACATCTATATTTTGCCTATATACATGCAAATTTCAATACAAATATGACCACTTACAGTGGTAACAAGGCTGCAAACAAAAAAACTGAATAAACTTTCTGCTAAAATCAGAATAATCTGTCTTATTTCAAGCATATAGTTTCATTTGCCTGTCAAAATGCAGCATATTTCCATCTACAGTGATCTAAATTTTGTTAGGTTTTGAACTGAAAATTAACTGTTTTGAACACAGTATCTAAATGTCTGAAAAAATTTGCTGTAGTTGTACAGAATTTTGCTGGTGGTGAACATTGACTGAGAGATATTCATGAATTTCAGAAGAAGTGGTGATTGAATGCATTTTGTATCAAAGCAGTGCAAAAGTATACAGTTTAGTTCACATAGTCTGCTGATATGGTGAATGTGTTAAGTGTTTTGAAAAAGTGGACATGGTATTGAGACGTGTGAAAATGATTGTAAAAAACTGTAATATGAAATTAATGAAGTGTTTTGTAATGGTTTTAGTTCATATTCTATTGTAAAACCTTTCTATATTGTGTCAGTATGATATTAACCACAACAGTACACACACAAACACGCGCGCACACACACACACACACACACACACACACACACACAGTGTTCTGTGTTTGTAATATATTTATATTATGACATACTACTTTAGGAATAATCTCATTTATCTCACTCCTACGTTTTGAAAAGGCTATACACCCCAAAGCACAAGGAGCTCCATAGCATGTGCTGTGTCTCTTCGGGTTGGAGGGTACGAAGATTCTTGGGGAGTGCGTGTTTGTGTGTGCGCGTGTGTGTGTGCGTATGTTGGGTGTGGGGGTGGGGGGTACAACTTGCGCTTGACATGACAACCCCCCCCCCCCCACCCCCCCTTTCTCTTTCCCTCTCTCTGAGCACACAAAGCAGAAAAGAAACAGAGAAAGAAATGGCTGTGAAAAGCATCTATATCAGAGCACTCGCACCTACTTATCACGGGGGTTTATACAGTACTCCACAGCTGTGAACAGCGTGGCCCCTCGGTCACGCTAATTTCATCTTTTTGTGTGTTTGGAGGTGGAGATGTGGGCTGGTGTGGGGGTATGGGGCTGTTGTCAACTGAATTAAAATAATAACAGTGATAGTAATACTACTACTGCTGCTACTACTACCGCTACTAATAGTAATAATAATAATAACAATAATAATAGTAATAATAATGATAATAATGAAAGTTGATGAAAAAAACTTGCATGTTCCTCCCTGATTGTGTGAGTGTTGTGGTATTCAATTATGCAATTTTCATTGGCATATTAATCATCTTTTCAACAAACAAGCCGCCGTTAATTAAAGCAGAGCATGGATAAAGACGTGTTGCCGGATCATCACTCCGTTTATCACTGTGCGCAGACCCGCAGTTAAGTAAATTCAGGCTGTGAGATGAATTTCAATGGTCTTCTCGTTTTTTTGTTTTTTTTTCCCAGGTTTGTGTGTGTGTGTGTGTGTGTGTGTGTGTGTGTGTGTGTGTGTGTGTGCGTGTGTGCGCGCGTGTGCGTGTGTATGTGTGTGTGTTGGAGTTTGAATACAACTCGCCTAAAAAAGGGCCTTCCACGGTTCATGACAGAAAGATGAATTTATTTGTAATTTCTTGGAGAAGGCTGATAGAGCAATCGCATCCCCCATAATGGAACTGGAGAGGCTTGAACTTGACTGTTCTCTCTGATACGCCACAACAGCAGGCCTAGCCGCTTCAAATATACAGTTTTTGTTTATGCTAAAAAAGCGCACAGAAACTTCCACTGTGTCCCTGCCAAAATCTTTACCACCTCACTTGTTTTAATGGCTAAGCCACTGACTTAAATGCTTAAACCTGAATGTCAGGGTGAGACCCTAATTTTACATTTAATTGCATTGTGTTGTTGTTTTTTGCCTTTTCATTTAATTCCAGTTTTATCCCTTAATAAAATTCTGTGAGGCTGTGATCACCTGGTTAATGTTTTATCATGATTATTGCTGTTTATGAAAGCTTCTGTTCGTTTTAATTGTTGTGGAGCTGCTAGCCAAGCATTTGTTACAGTTATATAGTACATGTAAGCCGTGACAATACCATGAAAGGTATTCCTCATACATTCAGCACTGTCAGTCACTGAACCAAGACTTCCTGTTTTCTGAATCATCTGTTCTGTTTTTTATTGTTATATTCGGATGACTCGTGGGTAGCAGAATGGAGAGTATTGAGGATTCAGAAAGATATGTCTGCCTAATCACAGCTCTCTGCATCTCCTACCATTCACAAAAAAAGGTAGGAAAAAAAAGCCCCGGTGGTAAGAGCAGCCATGGGGCGATGGGAAGCACTCGAATCTGCCAGCAGAAACGAACTGCAGGCATCTGCAGACATGTTGCTCTCCCTCGTCCCCATTGTGGGGGCACTTTATCTGCGCCCGCCGCTCAAGCTCCCTCTAAACTGGAGGGCCAGTCTTCTCTTAACTTAAACATAAGATCTTCGTGGTTTGAAGCACTCGGCTGCACTGCGCCCAATGAGAATCTGAAAAGCAAACACGACTCCCAGTGTCGGTGTCGCCCATCGTGAAAAAAATCACACCTCGTTGGAGCACTCGTTTCTGCTGTGTTAGCTCGAATCTAAATGCACTCAAACAGACTGCTGCACCGGAGCAAGATTCCTTCTCAGGGAGAAAGGAATGAGAGAGAGGGGGAGAGTGAGTGAGAGAGGGAGAGAGAGAGAGAGAGAGAGAGAGAGAGAGAGGGAGAGAGAGAGAGAGTGAGGGAGGGAGAGGGAGAGAGAGAGAGAGAGAGAGAGAGAGAAAAGTCAAAAACCTCCACATAACAATGCCAGAGAAAAATCAGAACATTTTCCGCCGAAAGATGGGCCATTTCCAAATCCTTGTGCCCTATCAGACAAATTAAAGTAAATCAAGCATGAAATGAAGCAGAAGAGCCCAGAGATAAGGCTCCTTTAAGTCGTTTACAGATTAGGGTAGAGAGTGAGGTGCATCTGGTCTCTGGCAGTGAAGGAGGCTAGTTTCTCATTTCACAATAGCAGTCTCTGTATAGGATTACTTTCCCCTGTCACTGACATGGGGGAGCAGGGGAAAAAAAACAGTCCGCAAAATGTTTCTAAATATGTCCCTAATGTTTCTCACCAACTTCAGATGTATTGCAATAGGGCGATACTGTGTCACACAATGCAGCTTTTATTAGCAAGATTGTTAACATGTCAGTTCAAAGTATAGCACAGCTAAATGTATCTCCTGTGTTTTTTCCTGGTTTGTTTGCTTTTTATTTGTTTTGCTTCCTCTTTTCAACAGCTTTAAATATTCCCATTTTTGAACATGTAAGATAATCTTGGTATACGATTGGCTGAACTGTGTCACATGACCATGGGAATAACTACCGCAGTTGGTGGTTTGCATTCTTACACTCACAGCACCACAGCATTCTAAACTATTCATGATTTCTGAGAACAGCTGCCTGTATTGCAAATGACAAAAATAAATGAATTAATAAATACCATAGATATGTAAATATAACATAATGCAGTGTGGTCCACTTAGCTTATTATTTTATTTAGTTACTTTTTGGTAGATATATTTTGTTTACTGTTACCCCTTTCTAATGTACACCAGAAGGGTTAGAAAATAGAAAATGTCCAAAATCAGCCCAAAGTACTGTGCCCACTTTTTTCAGGTTGGCAATTTCATGTCATTACTTTGCTGCATAAACCATATGGACCAATCCAAGGAGGAGTACAGCAGCTGATTGTGTTATACATAAAGGGGTCCAGTATCTAAATATCAAGCCGTGTCATCATGCTCAAGGGAGGGAAAACGTCCATCTATAACAAGGTGCTGTCTCGGCTATGGGATTATTGAGGAAGCTAATGTTACTCAGGTAATAGCCTTTGAGTTGGCCATTGTAACAATGTAAGTAATGGATTGTAGTGATGTGTGAAACCTGACAAAAGTCTTATCACTGTCACCAGAAAGGACATCTCTTTATTTTTAAACCTGATAAAAAGTGTTGAGAAAAAATGTAATAACATCTTGCGTTTTCATGTTTTTTTTTTCATTTTCAATTTTTTATTATTTTTTTTAACTGATAGCTAAGAATGAATGTCTCTTTTAAAAACAGCTAGCTGCTTTCTCAGCAAGTGTAATTTTGAAGTCACTGCTAAGGTTCAATAACTCCAAGATGGAGCAGAGCCTATTTCTTCACCAGGACAAAACAAAATAAACAGGATAAGTGAAATGTTATGGAAGGGTATAGATGACATGGTCAAATGATTGCCTGTGAGACAGGGAAGAAACTATTTGATTTTACGAGTGTTACATTAACTTATAAAGGTGGGGGAGGTATATACAACCGAGTATAAATTTAGTTAAATGTTTTACACCAATGAAAACATCATGAATCAACCCTTTATGAATATTGGATAGTCTATTTTAAACCATCTTTGCAACTTATCATTGTTTTGATTAAAGAGTGGAGACACATTATCCGTAAGTAGGTTAATATTAACAATGACTATTGCTAATATTGTTGCTAATAGTTTATAGCATAGTAACTGTTATGTAAATAGCTGTTTAATTAAAATTAATAGTTTTTTTTTTTTGCTATACCTAGTGACTTTTTGGGCTCGTTTAATTAAAATTAATAGTTTTTTTTTTTTGCTATACCTAGTGACTTTTTGGGCTCTTTTTAGCATTTTTTCTTTTCTGAAAGCAGCCAGTGAGAAATCTAGGGACTTTAATGTTAGTTTGGAGACTTTGCAAAGTGAAAGAGGTAAAATGCTACAGATGGAGTTTTTCCTTCGTCTGCAATATTCATATGGTTTCAGGGATCACAGTCTGCAGTGTCATTGGTTACAAAACAATATTGCAGAGCTCTGCGGAGCTAGGCCCTGCCCCTGCCATGGCTCCAACTCCGGGTCTCTCCACTGTGGGCATGGCTAGAACAGTAACAAACGTACATCACTGACGTCATTGCATATGTGTCCAGATATGCATTTAGTGACTTTCAGTTACAAACTGAAGTACATCAAGCAAGATCTGGTTTAAAAAGTTTAAAAACATTGAAGGCAGCTGTGGTCTGTTTGGCTGGGTGAGCAAGCACTAAAATCTGTTATAATTTGACAGGGAATCTTTGAGAAATGGCATCCATTACAGCCCAAACTTCTGACCAAAATATAATTAGCCAGCTGTTTATCTTGATTCTGTACTCCCTTAGACCTTTACACGTATAATGGTGTCACATATAGTGCTGAATTGCTACCTTAACGATTTGTTCTAGGTTTGTGAGCATAGGTAAATGACAGAATTACTGGTCTGGAGTATACCATACATCTAAAACTAAGAAATGCTAAATCCAGCCAGTTTAGTACTGTAGCTAGCCAGGCTGTGTGAGTTGTTTGCACATCTATCCATCCCTGATCTTTGCATTGTTGGCTACTGGTATTGTGGATAGCTTCTCAAAATTACAATAACCACCACCTATCGTGACAAAGAAAAAACAACCATCAAAAGATTAACCAGCTGCCCTGGAGTGATGTTCTGTTCATTTGTTTATTTATTTTTTTTTACTTTTTACCTCAGGGGGTATCTTTTCATCTATCAAAAATGAGTTGCCATACTGTACAATTTATCAGAAGTGAGAAAAATATGAAATGTTACCAACTAATAATAATTTAGCATATATTTGTATTTAATTGTTTTTGCTTTGTTTTGGTTTTTGGTCCTCTTTTCAATATCATCATTGCCACCATCTTCATTATCTCACAAGGGAAAATGTTTATGCAGGCAGATATAAAAAAAAATTAAGTGTCTGCCAGTAAAGAACCTGTTCCTGTCAATCCGACAGGCACCTGTTCAGATCTGAGTGACCGGAGCAAGAGAGGTTAGGGGGGTGAAGGGAACACACACAGGGGTGTATGGCACCCTGAGGCCGCCCATTGTGGGATTTGGGAGGTATGGGGGGGGGGGGGTTTCGCCGGGCCCTTCAAGGGTCTTTCTCTCCATGTTGAGAGGTGGTGTAGACTGCAGCAATGTGACAGCCCGGGGTGCGGGGAGCACTCTCAACTCATCGGCGGGTAGTTAGTCATAAAAACACAACCTTGACCTTCCCGGCTGGAGACTTAGGTTTAGCCGCTTTATCAGCCTATCTCCAGGCATTTAAAAATACTCCTGAACCTCAATGATTTAACCAGCTTTTACGCTGTTCACATCAAAACTGGATGAAAAAAAAGAAGCTTAATCCATCTTATCTGTTGACTGTCAAACTGCTCCAGCTAAAACCTACTCACAAAAGACAACTAGGTCACCCAGGAAAAACAGAATTTCAGTTTAGTAAAGTTTGAAATCTGGTAATTGACTGCGGGAGAAGGAGGAGAAGCACAGTGGATAACGGATGAAGTGGGAGGAATCCACCACCTTTGATTCAATCCCATGATGCACTGCAAATAAACCACAAAGGAAACATAAATATGTTCCACTGCAGTGGCTCTTTTTACTTTTTTTGTTTCAACCGAAAAGAAGGTTGCATTTTTTCATGTTTTTGTTAAAAATACTTTTTTGAATCTGATCTTTTCAGCTAAATGTTCTAACATTTGTCCATAATTTTGTCACAGCTGCAACTTTTCCAGCAGTATTAGGAAACAGAACGTTGCATTTTAAAAAATGTAGGATGTATTATTCATGTGTTCCATGACACATTTAATGGGAATTGTATTCTTTTCAATGCGTTTCAGTTATATCCATCATATGGTCAAATTGGAAAAACATTTAGACCGATCAAAACTCAGAAGAAAAATTTGTGTCCTCTAGATGTTGGTAGTGATACATTGGAGCTAGGACAATCTTCCTGAAAGTTTTTTGTCTTTTTCATGTGCTATCATTGCGCGGTGCTACATCCGCATAAGATGGATGTCTAAGATGGTTGTCTGCACGCTCAGTGAACTTGTGCAAGCTTTTGATCAATTCCAGCACAAGACAACTGACATATTCCTATTGTTTGAAAGTAAAACCCTGGCTCCATACTCACAATAAATTATTTACATATTCTCATGGACTGCATTTATTAGTTGTCAGTTTGAGATTAAATTACTGTACTTTTATGAAAGACTTCAAATTCTTCTCAAAGGATAAAAACTGCTACTTCTGGCAAAATAGATTCACTACCAAATATACAACCCATTTTTAGTGTTTTAGTCAATCATGTTTGTTTAAAGGACAGACCTATTCCTTCTCTGGCATGTATTGGTGACAAAATTCAAAATAATGCAAAGGCGATTGTAGGCAATTATTTATACAATCTGCAACAATAATATGACTGTAAAATATACCAAGTTTTCAACATGGTATTGTTATAAATACGTCTTTATTTTAAAATGAAACATCAACAAAAGACCTGACATGAAGGCAGGCTTTGAAATAGCAAGTGAGAGCAGCCAACGTAGTCAGCTCTTCCATACAAAAACAGAATTCACTGTGGCAGAAAGCTTGTGTGTGTTCTGGTAAGTTCATCCTACTAGGGCACGGCCACCCTGGTTCGGGGGTTAAGACAAAACTCTTGTGTGCTTTTTAACTCTCTTCCAAGCCCTCATTGTCTGAAAACAAGGCTGACCGTCGGGGGGGGGGGGGGGGGGGGGTTGGGGGGGGCAGCGGGCAGCGGGGAGAGGACTGATCTCCCCTTCTTAGCCAGCATATGTGGTTGCCTGGAAACTTTGCTCGTCGAAGATTTTCAACTTTCTCCCGACACTCAAAAGGGAAGGTCTGAGCCTGGCAGTGGGCTTTCGTCTGGGAGAGAGGAAGAGAGAGAGTTAGAGGGAGAGAGAGGAAAAAAGGTCCTTCTGTGTTTTAAAACAAGTGTCTCGCCAGGAGATAATAGTGCAGCTCTGGGTTATAAATGATGCATTTTGTTCACTCGGACCTGATAATAGCGGTTTGTGGGGGGGGGAGGAAAGTTCATCGCTCTCTTATCAAGGCTCCCTGACATTTCTCCTTCAGCTGTAAAATTTCATATCGCATATCTCCTTTAAAGCTGTAGCACCTTTTGTTGAGCGACACAGTACATTCCATTTCACTTCGTATGCTTCACACGCTATATTAATTTGTATCCCATTTGGCAGTCCTATAACCTGCTCTGTCAATAGCGATGGTGTCGATAGCAGGGGCCTCTGGATTGCCAGGCATGAGTTTTCAGAACATTGTCCCTGGAGTTTCTTACATGCTGGAAGGGGATAGCAATAGACCCTCATAAAATTTCTTCAAATGAAATTGAATCAAAAAAGCAAATAAACAATTGCCCATGATTGGCATTGTAATGGTATCAAGAAATCTGTGTCAACAATTCCAGCGTGTGATTGTGTGTTGGAAAAACAGGTATTTTGTCTCATTTCAGTTTGAGATATCTATTATTTTAGCGTATGCATTTTAGTAAAAAATACACATATAAATTTGCTGTTTGAATTTACTAAATTAATAGAGATTTGTTTAGAGCTAAGTATATAGAGACTGTAAGCTACTTAAGTCATTTTTGTCTGTGCTGATAAATGAGTATGAATTAAATTATTTTAAGATGTTCAAAATTTTTTATTTTTTTTTTCCACTCACTCAATGTTCAAGTGGTGACATCACCCTTCCATTTGCTTAATCCTAGCCACCTGCTAGTATACGTTGTCATGTTAAAGATCCTGTTTGTCGTATAAAAAATCTTGTAAAACAAATTGTCCTAAAACATGTCTTCAAGTATGAATCTCAGACTGATATCACTGAATCCCTTTAACTCACAAGAGGTAATATCTGTTGATATTTTCAGAAGACAGCTCTGAATGGGAACATGGGAACATCTTAAGCTGTTATACAGGACGCGGGGTATGACATGGGTATCAGTAAATAATGTAAGTGGGAAAAGCAATTGAGCAGGCAGAGCAGGAAGTGTCTCACGAATCTCCCACGTCATGTGATCGGGGTTCCAGTCGCAAGTGGTATTAGAATGTGGTTCTGTCTGCAGGCCCAGTTTTGTGAATCATCCAATCCGGTGTTCAAATGTCAAGTGACTTTTTTTCTGAACAGAGGACAATTTCTCGCCTTTCACTTGCATGTTATTCCATCGAGTAGCTATGGAGAGATGTCTCAGGTCTAATGGTGATTAAACATGACAAAGGCTATGGCGTGCGGGGCGGGCACACATTTTGGGTCAATCCCATGCCCGCACCACGACCACCGTGCCTGCATTCTCTTTAAATCACAGTTGGCCCTCTGCCAACCCGAGGAGCTCGTTAGCATTCAGTCATATGCCATGGAAGAGAGAGCCGAGGTCCGTCTTCCCCTGCGCCATAACAGAAAACAAACAGATGCCAGCGTGGAGCATCTTGGTGCTATCTGAGGAGGATCTCTCCACACAAAGGAACATTCATTGGGCTGCCAAGTATCTGTGGAGAGCAGGAACAGACCCTAGAGTCTAGAGACAGATGATGATCTTATCGAAATGGGGGGGGAGTCGAGGGGGGAGGGGGCTCTTTAGTCACATCATCAGTTCCCTCTTGCCAAGACTGTGGCATTTCAGTGTTGAAGATGAGCAGCCTGGACAAGAACAGGGACAGCGTTTGTGAGGTCCTGGTTTGTCCCGCCACCCTGAATCATCACCTCTTGTTTCTGCTTTAAGGTATTAGGGAAATTCTTATACTAACATATTTTAATCTATAAATTTTTGGAAAACAGTGTTGAAATCCAAACCCCAATACATAACAGCATGAACAACTGTGTCTATGATTGCAGTATCCCCTTTGTGGTGGCCCCAGTCCTGTACAGCTATTTGCAGAGCAGGCTGGGGAATTAAACAAATCTTCCTGTTCCACTGGATGAAAAAAAGGCTAAATGAAAATGGTGACATTCTAATGCTGGATTTATAATACATTTCTGCACAGGAATAATGAAAACCAATAGCCAACGCTGCATTTTTCAGCACCTCATATCTTATATCGCAGTCCAGCACAGCTTGACCTGGCATGGCTCTGGCGTATCTCACAAAGTGTGCATCTTTTACAAAACGTGACCTCCACAGGCTATTAAATCTAAATGCTACTCTTTTTTTCTCTTTCTTGGAAATGTTGAAACTATAGAGGGGAATGAATTACCCTCACTAGCCAGGTATAGTGTTGATTTCGGTTTTTACGCATTTTGAATCAGAAACTGGACAAAATGCAATAGTGTTTTTTGCAGTATGGTGGTGTGGAGACCTGTCTGAAATTACAAGAGTTGTAGTGAATGTAAATTATCACATAGTATGTCCAATAGAAAAACACTGAAGCAGCATATACACAGTTAACTATAGAGATACCAGTACAAAGGTTGTGTGATATCTTTGCAGTACTGTGAAGACTCTATTTGCACTTCAGATTGGTGGCAGTCATGTTGCAGCATCTTGCTGTTAGCCATATTGAGTTTTGCCTCATGAGGAAGTCTTTGAATTAGCTGGCTGCAGTTAGTCAATGTAAAATAACAAATCTGGTAGCAAGCTGGGAAAAAATGCAGTTTACATAGCATTTTAATGTGTTAATCATGAGTGAAATGAATCATGAGTGGAGTGAAACTCTATTGTATTTAATTCTAGTTTGGGATGTGAAATATTTTTTGGGGGAGAGGGGTGCTTATCCCCACATACAGACACCAACAGGGATGATTATTTTTTGTGTGTGTGTGTGTTTTTGTCTTCCTAAAGTATCACTGAGACTGCTGTTGGAGCAGGTTTTAGTCATTTTTTCATTGAAATCAGATTTAAACTGCTATCACCCACTTTTAGGAATGCATCCTGTGGTCTACCAAACCTCCCCCTCCTGCAGTTATATGTGTCCATGGGAAACAGGATATCCTATGAGTAATGGCTTGCTTGGTTAACACTAACACATTTTATGGTCTTGCCTAATTAAAGAGGTTATCCCATTGGAATGAAATTACAAAAGATGATACATAGTTTACTGAAATTTATGTAGCTCTGAAATTGCACTTCTTTATCTGTTTGAGATAAAACCTCACATCTAATTATTGTTTGCCTGCTATTATATCATTTGTCAATGGAAAAGAAACAGACCACAATATGTGTAACAGTCAATGAAATGGGTATTTAAATGTGGATTAGTATGTTTTAATGTGATCCAAAGGTTGTTTCCCAACCCTCCGACTTTTACCCCAGTTAGTAACTTAAATGCTTATATCTTTCCTGAGGGGAAGGAACGGCACACACAAATTGTCTTGTGGGATTCCATATTTTTCCTTGGATGCTGTTTCGCTGGTGTGCTCAACAGCTGTGAAAAGCCAGCTGGGATGCAAGGTCCTCTGGCTACATTTGGAAGGGGATACAAACAACTGGCACCCAATCAGTGCTGCCCCCCCCAAATCCCCTCACATACCCTTCCCACCCAAAAAAAACCTTACCCGCCGGGGGTTGACTTCCCCACGTGTCAAGCGGGGCTAAATGTGAACTCGCATCCAAGTGGTTAAAGGCCGGTAGCCTTATCAGAGGACAAACAGAATGCATCAAGCACTGCCTGTGCTCTGAGCGCGTCGCTCTCTGATGCTTACCAGCTGTGCCTGAATGCTTAATTATTTCGTTTTAATGAGCTTACGCTACCTTCCCGCCACACCGTGAGGAACTCGGTGTGCCTCAGAGGCCCAGGAGGGGGGAAGAGCTGTTTGGGTCATATCTCCCCCCACCCCAAACACCCGCACAGCCCCCCCCCTCCCCTCTCAACCCACAGCGACCTCCCCAGTAATTCGCCAGCGAAAGTTCAGCCGTCTGTCCGGATGTTTTCTCAGCCAGATGACGAGCAGAAAAGCCCTCTTCCCAGTAAATCAGCACCGTGGCGTGGATCGCCTGTTTGGGGGTCAGTGGGTGCGAGACAGTAAACGGGAATTTAGATGGCCGCTGGTCTGTCGTAATAGCCGCGCTGCTGGTGCTGACGCACCGTCTGTTAAACAGCAGCAGACAGTATGTGAAGTGAACCCCATTTGTGGTCTTTGAGCTGTAATTTTACTTATGATTAAGCAGAATTATGTAATCCTGCAAGCATATGAAAATTCCCCAAACCCAGCCATTGTTGGGAAAAATATAAAGTTTCGAACCATGTGGTCCTTAAAAGATTAAAGATTAAAAAATAATGCTTTCAATTATAGTGCCATTGGACACCCCATTCTCTGTCTGACAGCCTTTTATCAAAAGTACCAACATTTCTTTGATATTCTGGACATAACAGTGCAGTAAAAACTGACTTATGTAACTTGTGTATGAGTTAGAGCATTTAGAAGAGACATACAGTGTATTCATTCTATACACTAACAAGTACACTATATCACAAGTAGAGAGAGGGTTTAAACAGAAAAAATATGCAGGGCTATATAAATATGCACAGCTGAACAATAATAACCCAAAACAACAACAAAGTTTTGAAATGTATATCGCACTGTGTTGCACTGGAGAGGAAGGTGGAGCATGCAGACCTCAAACATGTGGCCAGAAAAGACAGGATATGTTATTATGAGCGGTGAAATCAGAGGAGCGAGAGCACACAGGACGATAAAGGAGATAGCACTTAGGTTTGAGAGTCTAAATCCCACGCAGCCACAGGCCCTCCTGAACCGAGGCGCTCGGTGTTGTCAAGGCGACCGTGCGGAAATGTGCACTCGAGAGCCCTGTGACTTTCTCCAGAAAGCGAGTCGTGACCAGGAGTGTATTATCATAACTATTTGATTAATCACTGTCCTAAAAAAGTACACTAAATCTAAGAGATAAGATAGCGGGGCACTCTGTGCTAACAGTGCTATCCTATTACACAGTTAATTAACTGGAGTTCTGCAAAGCACTAACAAGGGGGCTTCCTGGAATAGCAGAAATAGTCGCACTGTCAGTGAATAAGCCTGCGACATCTCATTGAGATTATCGGAAGAGAAGTCGTCTTTCAAGAAAAGTTTCCGCGGTGTTATTTTGATGTGGTCCATCTGATGGAGCTGGCTGTGTTAAGGTTGGCCCAGCTGTGTAAACCGGGGACCTGATTTTAAAGCGGCCCTGCGCATTGGGGGGAAGGGACCTCCGGCTGGCCCACTGAGAAAGCAGGTGAATACAGAACAATTTTATTGCAACACCGAGGGGCTCTTGGCATCGTTTGACTGAGTGTCTGTGTCGCTTGGTGTTCCAGGGGAGCTGGACGTTTTCCACAAGGACGGAGAGCGGCGGATTCAAAGCCGACAGCAGCTTCCTGTGGGCACGACCTGGGGACCCTTCGAGGGGAAGATCGAGATGAGCACGGACGGCAGCGGCCTGGTACGTCACTGCACGCTCTCTCTCACATTTTACGTTGTTGTTGTTGCTTTTTCTGTGAGCAATTTCACGTGAACACCCTGCACCTCGCACCTTGCCTTCTGAACTTTCAAGAACTTGCAAGTTGTTCTTAATCGGGTGGCCAACATGGTGAATGTTTTTTCGTCCTCTTACTTGATTTTCCTCAAAAGTCCTTCCACTTTCCGCTCCCCCGTTCATCACTAGAAAGTTGTCTGCACAAATACAACGGAGCATGGCAAAGCCAATTTTAATAGACGGAGGGAAAAAATTCCCCTGACACCCTGACACAAACCAAACCCGTAGAGTTGACTGTTCTGGAATCAAATTGGCCTAACAAAAGGCTTTGAAGTGCATCCATTTTAACTCTTTAATCTGCATATTTTATGACTAAATGGTTTAATTGGTGGATTTTGAGTTCAGTCCAGACCCCGATTCAATGAAGTTACCATCCATTATATTTGATGTTATTCTCAATACAGCTTTACATCAATCAGTTGGCCCCACTTGTTCAAACATCCTCGTTAAGTTCTTTTAACTACTTAAAAAAATGTGTTGACCTGGCTGCTCTTGTGGAAAAAAAAATCCTTTAGGGTTTAATATTTAATTTTGCGTTTGGATTAATTAAGGAATACTTATTAAGAATTGTAACGAATCTCACAGTTATCCTGTTAAGAAACATAAGGAATAGTCTACAAGGAGTTTGGACTCTGAGGTCCCGCACTGCAGGATTAGTTTAACGCATAACTTTATTAAATCATTCTCTGAACGGTTCTGACGGTTTCAAAGCTCCTATCCCTGTTTGCTTTTTCCAGCTGTTACAAAACAGTTGAAATGCCTTTGAAACAGGAAAAGCCCAAACCCTGTTCTATGGACCATATGCTCAATCATTACTTTTTTTGCCCAAAGGAATGGCACTTTGAATTATTTGACTGCACAGTCTCTTGATATGAATTTTCTGCTAACGTCCGTGTACACACACATGTCAAAACAAGCTATCAAAGAGACACATAGCCTCTGACAGCAATAGCAGTCTGTGCCATACTATCCATTACTATCAATGAAAAAGTTGTCAGGTCAAGTGAAAATGGTATTTCCATCAGAGCTACCAACCAGCCTATATGAGCATCGAGTTTAAGTGCATTGTAACACATTGTAACAGAAGCTCTGAGCAGATGCCAGGAAATGGTCCTGCTTTTGTGACATTCTCTGTATTCCAGCCTGAGGGGGCAGCATACAATGGCCTTCTCTGGTAACAGGAAAAAATAAAGAAACCTTATGTTAAAACTCCAGTGTTTAAAAATGGAGGCCAGTATGTGCTGAGGACCTCATGTGGGGCTGTTCTCAAGGGCAGGCTGACCAACACAGCATGCAGCTCGGCTACCCCTTGCTCCATCCTTTTTGGGCTCAAAATGGCCTCCAGCAGAGGCATGACGTCTGGGCCTTAATTAAAGAGCTGCCTTGTTAAGTGCAGTGAAGGGGCCAGTCCTTCCCTCTGATACAGTAAGAACATCATTCATCTGATTTCCTTCAAGCACTCCTGCATATGCAGCATTATAATGTTGTGAAGAGATGTCATCCTCATATGACTGCACAGCTACCACAGCTACCGACAAGGCGGGCCGAACCAGAATACGTCCCAGTCACACATGAGGCCAGAGGAGGAAATATATTAAATGATTTGTTCATTGATTTGGTGACAGGTCTTAATTAGCTCTGTATCGACAGGAGCATCTGGTTGTTGTTCTTCTCCCCAGACTCATAAAGTGCTCTCCATTGGGTGACGCTCAAAGGATTAATAGCAGCATTCCCACAAAGGAATGGCAGCTGAAGGCTTTTTTGTTTTTCTGTCAGCGAGCTTGCTTGTGACGCTCAATGAAATGCACTGTATTGCTGGCACTAAAAGAGAAGAGAGCTGAAGAGAGTGGAGAGGAGAGAGCTTACCAGTTTTGATGCATGTCAGGCCAGTGGGTATTTTTCCCGCAGGGTCAGAAAGTGCAATACAGCATTTGAGGTAGAAATAAACCTTGATCGCTTCATGGGTCTACACCCTCCCCCACAAGGGAGGTTCGACGTCTTTTATGAAGTGTGACCCTGAGAGGCTATTAAATCCAGACGTTAGCCTTTTTTCTGTCTCTCTTTCTTTGAAATGTTGAAACTATAGAGGCGAATGAATTACCCCCGGCAACCAGGTATGGCATTGATGTCAGCTGTCACACATTTTGAATTCGGAGCTAGAGAAAACGTGATACCATATTTTACATTTTGTTATGATGGCGCCCTGCCCAAAATCCTGAATGTAATAAACACTGTTAAATGTCAAATGGAAAAACACTGCAGCAGTTTACACACAGTTCACTTGTAGCCACATGGGTGCCAGATAGAGGTCTGATCCTGTGTCATAGTTAGCTGTGATAATTATTACAAATTAGATGGTGCGCATGTATAACAGCCTGTAGAGTAGTACAGCATGTGCAAGTGTGTGTCACTGATCTGTTGCATTTTACCTAAATTGTAAATTGCCTCTACTAGATCCTACACAGGACCATTATCACAACTTACGCAGAGTGTAGCAGGTCAGAGGCATAGTTAGTACATATGTATATCCATGTGTAACAGTCAGGGGTGTACTTTGTACACATTAATGTGTGCATGTGCAACAGGGGCAGACTTAGTAGACATAAGTATGTAAATGTGTAACAGGGGCAGAATTAGTACATACTTAAGTCAATGTGTAACAGTCAGGAATGTACTTAGTACATATATGTATGTGCATGTATAACAGTCAGGAGCAGACTTAGTCCACATGTATTTCCATGTGTAACAGTCAGGGGTGGACTTAACACACATGCATGTGCATGGTTGGCAGTCACACATGCAGGAGGAGGCTTGATGAACACCCAGTTCTGAGGACGTGGAAGAGGGATGGCAGGGTGACGGCGCTGAAAGCCAAGCAGAACGGTGCCGGCTGCGGGCTGGAGAGGCTCGGCTGCTTGATGGATTGCGATCGGAGGGGCCCCGGCGAATGGAGCGTTGCGGTCGTCCCGGCCGGGGCGACAGAAAGGCATGACAGGAAATCTCAGCATCTGCGGGACGGAGATAGGGTCACATCTCAGCCGTTTATCAAGGAGGAAGGCAGATTTCACAGCCGATGGGACGGGCACGGCAGCGCTCAGGAGGCCCAGGATGGAGCTGGCTCTGACGCACAGCTGCAGCTAACAGGGGCTGGAGAGAGAGAGAGAGGCAGAGGGAGATGGACAGTGAGAGGTGAGAGAGATGGGGAGAGAGAGAAAGACAGAGCGAGAAAGAGAGAGAACGTGGAGAGAGAGAGAGAGAGAGGGAGAGGAAGAGACTGTTGATGTGCACTTGCTGCATAGTTGTAACCAGCTTCACATTATTTTCTGGGCCTTTATTATTCTCATCTTCCTAGATTGCTGACATGTCCTCACACACATGCACCCACTGCTATGGAGTGAAAGAGTGCTGGTATGCTGTAGGGAAAAGGCTTTCTTTCATTCTGATACCATTCATTTGTATCACACTGAAAAACAAAAAAATAAATACTCTGGCCTATGTTCAGCACAGGCAATTGCGGAGCTTGTAAAGTGGTGTAAGCAATGGACATATATTGGACATGGACATTATATTGAATGGAGGCACATGTTAGCGCATTCTTTTGCCATTTGGTTTATGCCTGCACTCTCTGGAGTGCACTAGTTATCTTCCTTTTGTCAGATTTCTCAAACATTCATATGAAATATGAAATGTAGCATTCTTCAGGAATAGCGATAAAGGATTTGAAAGCTGACTGATCAGTGATGAGTAGGTGTTGAAGTTTTGGCACGGTTGCTGGCTCAAGCGGTTAAGAATCAGACGGTGATATGACAGCATTCCTCAAGGAGCAGCGTGTGTCTCTGCACAAAAAAAAAACACACAGGTATTGCCACCTGCCTGTGACGAGGGACTCAGTATGAGATCCACCAAGGCAGGCTAACAGCTCTGTTTTCTCCATTGTCAAGTCGCTTGTCGCGGTTCTGGGATGAACACTTTGAGTGGGCACTGGCGTCCTACGCCAACCCCCCGCCCCTAACCCAGCGTGGGTGTGGGGGTCACCACGAGGTCATCAGGGTGGCCTCGCTCATTAGGTGCAGTGAGCGTGGACCTTTTGTAAAAGAAGCTATCTGTGTGTAGCACATGTGTGCTTGTGGTTTGGGAGGGGGTACTGGGCAGGGGAAGAGGGTCTTTGACTTGGAGAAACAGCACACAAAGCTCTCAAACTCTCCAGCAGCCCCTTCCCCCCCCAAACCCCCCCCCCCCGAGTTACAGAGGCACTGTGGCCGGGATTCATCCCTCACCCCTCCAGCAGATCAATCAGACCATTAGGATCCAATTACACCAGCAGCCCACCGCAGGTGAGCGACGATCACACTCATCCAGGCACCGACGGCCCACAGTGCCACGCTCCCCAAATTAACGCAAATTAATGTTGACACCTAGACATAAATGTCCGCGGCTGAGGCTAAATTACCATTCTGGGTGGAAGCAATTGAGGAGCAGGTGTCTTAAACGTGGTAATTACCCAGGCCGGGCAGAACCCCGACACAGGCCCACAGCTCCGCTCAAGTGGACCTCCTGAAAGCCGGAGTCCATTTTAGGTGTTAATAATTGATTTGGAAACGAGCTATTAATGGGGAGCAGATTTTAGGCTCTGTCCTCGATGTTCGTTAATGAAGGTATGGCTTCCTGCAATGTTGGATTCATAAATTAGCTCTTTGCTAATTAGAGGGCTTAAATGAGGGAGCGTGCGTCTGGAGCAGAAAACTTTTTTGGAGCCGAAAAGTCATTTGTAACATCCCAGTGGCTAGCCGGCCTCAGCAAATAGGTGCTGCTTTCTGTATGGGACAGCTTTGCATTACGACACCCTTTCTTTAAGCACCTCTAGATGCAGACTTGTATTCTCTCCCATTTAGCCAGTAAATAAATAAGGAAGTCATTAAGGTGTCAGCTCTTCAGCGCAGAGCAGTTTACACCCAGCAACATCGCTGTGTGATAAAGGGCAGTGAAGGTGACGCCCAAATGTCAACAACAGAGTCGAGAAGCCATGGCATGTCATGCCACAGAAGTCCTGTTCTGTGACTCGTGGACCTGCAGTGCACTTAGCCGGCTCACCTTTTGTCACACGCATCCCCCGCAGGCCCGAAACGCCCCTGTCACGGCGAGGGTGTGGCATGTCACCATCCACATCGCGAGTACCTTTCATTGCCATCCTGGTCTGTTCAAGCCACTGTGGAAAAATGACTGAGTACTGTTATATCCACAAAGGCTCTTAAATGCTCTGCTCCTTCATATGTTAGAAGATATCCCAGTGTTTTCCAAACTAATAATTAGTCCATACATTTTGTTAGGTAACATAGGTGGCTTGCACTTAGTTACCAGTGTGTTGTACGGTAAGTTCTATGGCATGGTATGCTATGGTATAGTATGGTATTCTCTCGTGCTGGAAGCGCTCCAGATAAGCATCTGCTAAATGCATGCGATGTAATGTAATGTGTGGACATTCTTTGATTGGGTGAACATAATGAAGCTAGAAAGATACATACACGGCCACTATTTTTGTTTCAAGATGAAGCAGCTTATTTGTGGGTAAATACAGTTTGTATCTGTATAATAATTTATGAAGTGTGGGTGTTTTTTTTCCTTTCCACTGCCTGCGTGCTTGTACCACAACTGGACTGTGAAATTAAAACAGCAAGACCGAAGTGGTTATCACATTTACATGCGTAGAGGTGTCAGTGAGAATTGGAGAAAGCGGTCAGTTTGGTTTTCAGTTCAAGACTCAGGAGTGTATCTGAAGGAAAATAACTAGAGTGACAGGGTTTTCTTCTTTTTTAATTTGTTATTCATTCTTTTTTAAATGTGTTGTGAACCGCACAGTGTCTCTCAAGCCAAACCAGGAAATGCATCGTGTTAACAAGAAACTGTGGTTTACATATTTATATTTACTTGCTTGTGCAATGCGTATCTTTTTTTGCAGTTTGTCATTTTGTGTTTTTTTTTTTATACCAGGCTATTTATCGGTGTATTTTTTTCACTTCTCAATCCTCTCCCATGTGCCAGCGGTGCAGCTCATTGACAGCAAATCGCAGCCGAATCGATGCGGGAAGTTGCTCTGATCTTTCAGCGGCGCACGAACCGCCCCCGTGCCCCGCGCTCTTGAAAGGGGCTCCGTAGCCCGCCGCGGACACTGAGAGCACTCCCAAGTGCAGGAATGTAAAAAATGACAAGATACCGTCTTAATTTGCACCTTGAAAAAAGGTATGGCCCGTCAAGCGGTGGACTGTTTTTATTGTGCAGTTTAGTTGGGGGTGAGGAAAGGGGGATGGGGGTGGGGGGGCAGGCATACCAAAAAAAGCTCCAGAAATTATTCAACCCATCACTCGTCCATTTATCTCCTCCTTTTTTCCCCACCCCTCTCCGTCCGATATGTTTATTGTGCGCTCCCGAAACTTTAACAAGTGGCGGCGGATTTTTCTGCGCCGAAATTATATTTTTCTTCTTGTCATTACTTCATTAATCAAGAGGAGGCATTCTGAAAAATGTTTTGTTTTGGAGGCTGCAATCTATTTTTTGTGTGTGTGTGTGTTGTTGTTAATCTGCGCCCGTGGCAGGTTTCCCCTCCGAAACGCAGAGCTAAGCAGCGCTATCGCAGGCCTATTGTTGTAGCCTCTGTCATAGCAAGGAGAGCCTGATGCAGGCCTGTGCTGGGCTGATAAGGAAAAGAGGATTCAACATGGCTGGAAAAGAGAATCAGTGGGACTCGAGAGTGGAGTACGGATGGGGCTCACGCGCACACACACACACACACACACTCACACACACACACCCACACACACACACACACACACACAAAACATACATACATACACACAAACACACAAAATGTACACACATACACACACACACACATACAGACACACAAACACACACACAAAACATACATACATACATACATACACACACACACACACATACAAACACAAAACATACACACATACAGACACACACATACCCAAACACAATACACACAAACACAAGCACACTCACACATACACACACACACACACACACACACACACACATTCAAAACATGCAGGCACACACACACATACTCAAATACACAAAGCACACACAAACACACTCACATAAAACATACACACACACAAACTCAAGCATATGAAACATGCACACAAACACATACAAAACACACAACATACACACAAATGTACAAAACATACATCCACACTCAAAACACACAAGCATGTACATACACAAAACACACACATACACACACATATAACCACAGAAAGCCTACATGCACACACACAAAACATATATGCCTACATACACAAAACAAGTACACACATACAGAAAACACATACAAACGTACACAAAACACACACAGGCACACAGTGTCACACAGTTATCAAAAATAGCCTAATAAGCACCAATACATACCATCACTTACACTGACTTTTGTTAAAGGCACATTTGCCCATACATCAGTCTTGCCAGGGAAGGATTTAGGCTTTATTTGGTAGTAGTAAAACAATGCCTTACAAGGTTTTTATAAAACCACCATACCATTGTAATGTAAGGAAATCCCAGAGTGCACTTGGAGCACCAGCCTGTGGAGCACCGTTTCTGTCTCTTTAAAATAGCAATGTGTTGGCAATAACATGACTATGTAAACTGTACACCCAAATAATCACACATTATCGCGTCATTGAAGCTCTCTACCCTCACATGTGAACAGACTCACTGGCTGGTTAATTCCTGCGCTGTTTTTGACTGCCCCCCTCCTCAGAAGCCCATGTCCGTTTTGTCTCCGAGTGCATCGGCCCCCGGAATGCTCCTGCGCTTCCACCGCGGCGGACGTGGCACTCCGCCGACGTCGCAGAGATAATGCATGGTTGACTCACTCCACAAGTGAACCTGACATTTCACTGTCCTTACATCACACAACAACAACACAAACAGCTCGTGTGCGAGATACGAGAAGCGTCTGATAAAAACAAGGGTAGTCAGTGGCTCACATGGTATTTACGGTTGCAGCTACAGCACTTACACGATGGTGCTGAAGATAAAAATATATATAGATATATATTTATATCGTATGCGTGTATTTCTAGATGTTAAATACCTTGCAAATTTACTCAATTCTGCTGTGGTACTGTATGTGATTTTTTTTAGCATGTGGAACATCTTACACTCCCACTCTGAGGTCAGCACCACGGGGTCGTGAGCAGAAATGTCTGTATCTCTTCCCAATGCAGCAAGGAACTGCCAAGGTTTTTTCCCCTCGGTCTTTCAATGTTATCATACTCCAGAGCTCTGCTGCAGTGACATTCCCAGCTATATGAATATGGCTATCAAAAAAAAACACTTGCTTTCCGCCTTTCCCTCTGAGACAATGAAAAGAACGAGGGGGATACCCTAAGCAAAGCAAATTGCTTCATTTTTTTTAAAGTGTGTATTCGGCAGAAGGGAGGCATTGGGGAGGGGCTGTTGCGGGGCGGTAGGAATCATCACGCGTTTATGGAACGCGGCTCATTTTTCTTTAATGAGCTGGCTCCCTCCCGCCAACAGCTGAGTTCCGCACCTTGTCAGCCGCCAAATGGGTACCTTTCCACAGCAGCGGCCCAGCGCAGGTGGGAGATGGTGAAACGCGAAACTTCGCCGCCTGAAAGGTGAGCGGAGGCTGAGAGATGCCAGCCCCCCCCCCCCCTCCCCCCCAAGCCAGGAATTAGCCGTCTTAAAGGCAACAACACAAATTACCTGTTTTACTAAGGATTATACCAGAGAAACCGCAAAGGGGCCCTGTGTAGGAAGGTTGCTGCCTCTTGTGTTCAGCACATCCTCGTATATACAAATCCCGTGGAGCCTTGTGGGTGAAGTGAGCGGCTCGCTGGGCTCCAGAACAGTGGCCACCTTTTTACTGACCGGATACTGCAGCTGTAAAGGGTTAGAGGGCTGTCAAAAGCCCACGCAAAGCTTTCCTTGGTGTTTCCTTTTGGTTTTGCCACACGTGGCATGCTTTGCCAAACACGTATGTTTACACAAGCGAAATGCGGAGCAGACACTACACGGGCAGAAATGACGGAAGTGGAAGGCACTTGAGTCTCGCCAGCTGCTACGCCATCTGTCACTGTCACGGGCACACTCGTCAGACGTTAAAACAACTTCCTCCAAAAGGAGAGAAGATAATCCCTGAATGTTTCTGTTTGTTTCCGTTCACTCCCGATCGTCATATTGCTACATGCCACATGTGAGGTGGACAGAGTTAATTGCTCCCCTGCTTACAGAATGGTGTTTTGAAAACACTGGAATGCTGATTTGAGCTAAAGGTTAGAAAAATGTGCAGTTTAGCGCTATTAAGACTACGATGTGCACCATGTATTTCAGAAGTAAAGCATAGGTATTATCTCTCATTTGTTTCTGTTTGTAAAGAAGCACTAGCTAATTCCTCATCACTTACAAAATGATGATAACCACATAATGATAATTACAACTTCAAAGTAAAACAATCCTGCAATAGTCATTGTTTGTTTATTAATGCACTGATAATTGAGCCGTCTTTTCTTTTTTTTTAAATTAGACCTCAAAACAAAACCAATACTTGAAAATCAGATGGCTGTTTTAAAATTATACCAAAACATCCTTTATACTACATGTAGATTTAAGACATCACCTCAAAGTCTAAGATTCCTTTATCTGCATGACTTTTTTCTCAGCAGTACCCCCTCACATACACACACACACACACACACACATACTCTCACACATAAAGTTGAGTCAAAGTTAAACACTTTGAAGTACCAGCCTTGATGATGTCTGCTATTCCTGTAGTCATTTTTCGGGCCTTTGTTTTTTGGGCATTTTTCCTTGGCTATGCTTCCGGGAGGGTCGATGAACACCAAAGCTTCCCCAGTTCCACCAATGCAGTGCAATCCCCTGCAGCCTGGCCCCTGATAACCACCCCCCAAACCCACCCCCCTCACCAGACCTGGCCCTCTCCCCTCCCTCCCCCATGCCCCCGCCAAGGCCAAAGACAAAACCCTGTCAAATTACCCCCAGATGGATGAAGCGCAGAAAATGAAAGTATTTGGCAAAAATGCAGATTTTGCCGGTCATCTGCCCGGCTATCGCAGCAGAGGGAGATAAAAACGGTGATAAGGTGCCGGGGGGAAGTCGTCTGGAGAGCATCTGCCCATCCTCCCCGGTGGTCCGCTGCATTAAGTTGTGTGTATGGGGGGCTGTCAAACAGGAATATTACACCGCAGGGTCGTCGGTAAACTAATTGGGTAACAAAGACCATTTCCAGCCCTGGAAGCCGGTCTTTTAACAGTCAGTGTGCTGAGGCACTGATAAGGAAGTTCGCGTCTAATGCATTTAGTGGGGGCAAGTTCACTTTCTTTATCTTATTTACTTACCTCAGTGTAAATATTGTCGGTCTATAAAGTGGATTTATGAAGACCCCATTTCTCTGTAGAGCAGGCCAGTATTAAATAGTTTAATATCACATAACATGTGATGTTAAATAGTATGCAAATAGCTACAACTCTGCAAAATGTTCAAAAGTTGTGGACACTCAACAGATGTTGCTTTGTTCCTAAGACACCTTCAGGTTTTCATAGAATTTGAATGTTGTTTTTTGAGTTTTTTTTTTTTTTTTTGCTTGATAAATAATTTCCTGAAATGGTTCTGGATCCTGCGGGTATGAGTATATTCTATTAAGAAGTTTCATGCAAAAATGTTTTTTTTTTTTCAGTTTGTCAGAAGTTAAGCACAGAAAAAAGGAGAGAGGGGAAACACATTGATCTTCTCTTACTTCTTTAGGAATGTCTTCATTTTACCTGGAGTCTCTGGGCGATGCTTCTATTGGGATGAAGTTGCATGAAATTGTTTCCCAAAAATAACACAGGTTAGATGGTGCGGTTAATGGATCGTGTAATTCACAACTTCTGAGGGGGCAAAACGAAGAGTTCAAAAGAATGCATATATATTCAATATTTAAAAAAGGGAGCATCGAGAAACATCTCAAGGTTTTGGGCATCTTTTTTGGGGGGTGAATTTGACTTAAGTTGATTTATTTGTCCCTGTGCGTCGCTGTCCACTCGGACTCTGAAGAGACTTCCAGGATATTGGTCTGCTTCAGGCTCGTCACATGCCTGTGCGGCCGTCAGTTCGGTTCTTCCGAGAAAAACGGGCCGGTTGTTTCGGCGATGCCGATAAGCAAGGAAGCCTTCCAGGGAACACACCACCTGCTCTCCTGCCCGCGAAGAGATTGTAATATCCATACCGCTGAACAGAGCTGGCAGCAGGTACCCTATTATGTTCTCTCCCAGCTACACATAGCTGCAGGAGTCATCCGGAGGTTACGCACAGAGATCAAACAAATTGCCAATTGAAATCAAATGGGAAAATTCGAAAAATTTAAATGGCAAGAATGGAGACACCAGGATGGAATGTTTTTTTGACTGCAGTCCAAACCCTCAGAGGAGGAGGTGGCAGCTACTGTATTTCTTAGCCCCTGGTCATAAATATAGAATAAACTGCACCTTTTCAATATGCACACTTTCCCTCTGTGTGTTCAGGAACATGACTGCCTTACGCAGCACAGATCACACTGTCAAAAGAAAAGAAGCGGTTTCCTAGAAAAAAATACATTGTTTTGTTTTGGTAATGTAATGTATTGTTTTTCTATTTTGTGGGTGAATGATAGGCAGTTGATTGAGACTGGGAACAGCTGTCTGTGTGCAGTCTGGGAAGGAAGAGCCCTCCCCCCCATTCCCACGCACAACTTTGAGCGTGAGGATCAGGGGGAAATCTTTTCCGGGGGGCAGGTTGAGCTTCGACTAAACTGGACGAGTTTTGGAGCTGGAGCATCTCTCAGTGCCTGGAGGTTTGATGGAATGTAGGATGCTTGGAACAGGCTAGTTGCTCTCTCTCCCTCTCTCTTGCTCTCTCTCCTCTCTCGTTCTGTCTTTCCCCCTCGCTCTCTCTCTCTGGTTCTCTGTCTTCTCTTCTCTCTCTCTCTCTCTCTCTCTCTCTCTCTCTCTCGCTGTCACTCCTCTCTCTTTTTCTCCTTTTCTCTCTCTCACTCTCTTGCTCTCTTTCTCTCTTGCTCTCTCTGTCTTTTTGAGGCGTTTTGCTTTTCGTTGCAGAAATGGTTGCAAAGACCCAGTGTATTCCACTGCCTCATATTCAAGGCCAGATATTGTGTTGACAGAGGAAGGTGGTCAGACACAAATGGGGATGTAAGCAAATAATGCATGGAAAAACGCTGTGCACCTCTTTCGAAATAACAGCTGCACAAACCTTGGTGGACAGACTATGATCTGAAATACAGGGGGAGAATGAAAGGTTTGATTTCAAGGCTGCTTAAGAAAATTCCTTGCTTGTTTTTGCAGTGGGTTTGATATCTCTCACTCAGATTTAAATAACAACTTATTTGTATACAGAACAGATATTTTTATATCTTGCACTGTTGAGTGTGTTGATGTTCTACAGCAGTCAACAAATGTTGATGCATTGTTGATGTATTATTACTGGTATTTTATTACATTATCATTGTGTATCACCATTTTTAAGTGTATATCACAAATACTTCTATAGACTATACTATGAAACAGTGGTCTGGAAAACCATGTAAAAAAAATAAATAAAAAAAAAACATTTTTTTTTTTTTTTTTGTTCATATACCATAATTGCAACAAAACGACAACAATCGGAGTCCCATATGTGCTCCTTGATAGGTGTTCCTTGGCAGATTATTGGAACAGCAGCAATTCTCAATTTAATCGATTTAAACGAAAAAGTCAATTTAACAAAGTTGAAAAGAGAGAGATGGGGAGAAGAAAAAAAGGCATTCTTTTGCACTCAAGCAGTAAACTAACTGCAGCACGGCACAGGGAGAGATTTCTCCCGAATTATCTCCCACCTCACATTTGCTCTTAGGCAAGCAGTTTAAAAGCCAAGCGATTGAGCCAGTGATCCAATTTGAAATGCAGAAATGATTAGAGCAGCTTGCCTCATTTCATATCGAAATTCTCTGATTTATGACAGGGCAGCAGCCAAGATCTATCTCCAAAGGGAATTAGTGTGCAATTTTTGCATATTTCTGTTATTTAGCCTCCCAATAGCAGATGCTAGCTCGGAAGAAAAAAAGGAAAAAAAAAAAGGAGGCTGGATGGAGGTGTCTCTTCACTCGAGCAGATGAAACCAGGGCTATTCGGGAAGAAGAAAGAAAAACAGGGACGAAAGGGAAGAAACTAACCTGCTGCGTGTGGCTTTGTGTGGTGCACATAGCAATTTTCATTTAGAGAAATGCCTTTAAAAATGAAAACACATAAACAAATTAGTGTTTGAATTTAGATTTTTAACCATGCTAGGAAATGTGTCATCGTTGTGTGCAAATGTCATTTTCGGTCATTCGTTTTAACAAAAAAAAAAAAAAAAAAAATAGTCCCCAGCAATTCATCTGTCCTCAAGGCTGAGGAAATATTAATACAGTGAGCGATAACGAGGCTGAAGGAAAATCTCCCTTAATGAAATTTCCAGTTGACCACTTGCAATTTGTTTCAACATGGCGAACAACTAATTGCAATGGACTTTATCAAGGTGTGAGTGTGCTTTTGTTGTAAACAGAGCCTTAAAAAAGGTACAAACCTTTTATCACCAGCAAACCCTGTTAATAACTGTGGAATAACATGTAAACTAGCCCTAAATCAGACATAAGCATTTGGTTTAGTATGTTAATTCTTTCAATTCAGAGCAAGGAGCTCCTCTTAAATGAAGCTGTGGTTCAAAATATTTGTTCCCAAGTGTCAAGCGGTTTGAAAACAAAGGTTTCAGAAGGAAGGGTCTTCATTTTACTTGTGTCAGTGAAAACAGGCTGCCAAATTCATTATTCATTAGAGAGGAAGAGAATGAACTGTCAGAAAATGAACCAGGTTCTTTAATTATTCAGAATGCCATTTATTCAAAACAAAATTCAGCTACAATACACCTTTTTCTGGGAAAAGTCCAGTTCCAATCAATATGCACTATGACAAACTGTATAGCTGGCTTATATCTACATTTACATTTACATTTATTCATTTGGCAGACATTTTTATCCAAAGTGAGAAATAATCACTTGCAATCACTTGAAATAATCATACAGAACTTCAAATAATTGTTACCTTTGCTTACACTTACTGTGTTGAAAAGCTAATTGTTATGATGCCAAATATTTTCTGCAGTGATATATGAAGATATAGATGAATAATGGTATAAAACAATGGCAAATAAACCATTCATAATGATTTTTTGCCCATGTATGTTGAAGTCAGAGAACAGGAAATGTCATACATATTTTAACAACAGCAGTAGTGCTGCAATAGAGTTGAAATAGCTGTGTATAATAAACCTGAAAAATATTGTATTTCTATATATGTGTGTATCATTCTGGATATATCTGGCGGGTTACAACCTAGAGTGTTCAGCTAGTTTATATTCAAAGTTGAGGCTAATGGAATTTCAGGACATTAAAAAAAAACGGCCGAGATTTTTTTTGGAGCGGCTCTTTCATGTTTCAATAAATATTCCACAGCACTCGGTGGTAACGATGCCACAGAACAAGAATGAAGTTATGCCTCTGGATATGTCAGTGAGGCAGACTGTTTGGGGAAAGCAGGCGGGGGGGCTGAATAAGTGTTCTTCATTACAATAATCATCAGTGTTAGTGCGCATTCCCTGTTTCATGCTTGCATGTACCGTTTCACATCTGTTACAATTTGCCCCGCGCGTCTGCGGCTAGCATTCACCCCGCCGCTGAGCTTCATTCAAGGGTTCCAGCTTCCCTGCGTACTCCACCAGTTTACAGTGATAGTCTTGCCTGGTAGTGCAGCTTAAGCCAGCCTTGACAGGCACCCCCACTGGTGCGCGGCAATGGTCCGACCCAAGAGCGTTCCAACTGTGCCAAAGAAAGCTTCATTGAGTGATGCCTCGTTATTCTTGCTGTTCCTTGTGCCAGTGTTTTCTTGCCGATTTCTCCAATTAAAATGTTTAAATTCTCTCTCTTGAGTGACACTTTATGGTTTTTTGTTCATACTGTGGGAGATTGGACGTGATTAAAACTCAAATACAGTCCCCTAGTGCTCCAGGCAGACAACCTGCACTAAAGGGGGAGGTATATGGTATGGCTGCTACATGCAGATGCCCTCAGGCCTGGGCCTGCTCGTTACAGTATTCCTCCACTGTAAAGCAGTACCGCTGTTCACCAGAGAAGCCCATTAGGCACTGGGTAAAACACCTCCTGAGATTTGATAGACCGGAGGAAATCTAAACCTGAACCAGCTAGTATGGCCACACAGCGTGTCTTACGCAGTAAGCAGCATTAGCGTCACCTCATTGAATAGGCTGCAAAGCACGGCTTTTAAATTCCACAGTTTTTCATCGAAATAGCTTGATTTTGAAGGCTGTCTGTTGGACAAAAGAGAGACTGAAAAAAAGGGAAAAAGAGAAGAGGAAAAAGCCCCACCCCCCCACCCTCCAGCCCAACGTCTGAAGGGCTTATGGGTTCACCTGGCCTGACCGCAAAGGGTTAAAAGTAGCTGGTGGTTGTGAAACGGTCAGTGTGATATCATTAGCTTGTTGTTTACACAGAACCCAGGGGTTAGAGGAGCCGAGTGTCACAAGACACTTTCTTCTTTACCTCCTTCAGCTGATCAGAGGATCATGGTATCAAGGAAGGATTAGTAGCGACTTGGGATTTGTGTGATTGGTTAATTTATTGCGGTGATGGCAGGTCTTTCATCTAAGGCAACATTTAATCAGCCCAGCCACAGAGGCTATTACAGGTTAGCTCTTTTCTTGAGTCAGTCCGGCTGTGCCATCAGCTCTATCACAATTCCCCTGAAATTTCCAAATTATCTGGAACAGGCTTTAGCTTCTCAGTAATAAAAATTAGAACAGATTCCTGATAGAAGCTTTTGCTCGCACAGGGCCAATTATAAATAGTACCGCACTGCCTCGGAAAAAGGCAGGCGGAAAGAAAAAAAATCCAACTCTCAAAGATGTGCAGGGAACTTATCGTCGCGCCCCGCGCCGCTCTGATCCAAATCCGTGTGGCTGAAAATTTATATTAGATTTTATCACAGAGGCCCAAGTCTAGAAAAATCAATGAAGGTTATCTTTTATGTTGCTGCAACTTGTGGAAATATTGATTTTCATTTTATAGCGAATTTGGAGCATCAGTTTGTAATCACTTCCTCGCTGACTACACTGTTTTCCTCACTGTATCTTTTACACGTCTGAGGCTAACAGACCCCAGGAAAAAGGCTAGGGGAATATTGAAACCTTGGATGTGGAGGAAGGAAGTAGTTTAACCAGAACATCCAGCTAAGGCAGCTGTGTTTTTTTTTTTTTTTAATCATGGACAACTTGCATGTTCCTGTGTTGAATTAATTGCTCTTACACAGTTACATAATTTATGTCCTTGAGTTAGAAATTCTGCTTTGCTATAGGCCCTATAGTGTCAAGTTAGAAACCCATTTATGTTTCTTTGCATGTTTGTTTTTTAAAAATTTGCCATGATGTACATTTGACAGAAAACATTGAATATTTCTTGTATTTGGTCAAGAGCAGGGTAGTTTAAAATTAAACCATAATTCATATGTTACACACAATACACACTTCTTTTGGCTGGTCTTACTTACTCTGTTGGAGATTACTGCAGATACTGCTGTAGAGGGATGAATAGTAGCAGAATATGCTTCTTAGCTTGTCTTCTGTAAGCAACCTGATATTCCTTTTTTATTTATTATTTTTGTAATCCTTGCTTGCGTAAGCAAAGCTTATATTCTGACATAATAAACTACTTTGTTCTTGCTCATTACAGTGAATTTTAGTTCTGACTTGCAGTGCTATTATGTGTGTCTCAGGACCAATAAGGACAATACCACTAAAAACTGATACAACACACCACTTATTCATCGTCATCTGCAGGGGCCAGTCTTTAGGCTTACCTACAGAAGCTGAACCTAGTTGTCGCTGGGAATTTTTAAGTATGTATGCCTGCAGTTTTACTGTGTGTGAAAACTATTTTGCCGCTATTATCAATTATGATTAAATTTGGCATGAATGAGGTACTTATTTCTGCAGCCTCCACTCTAAGGCTACAGTCAAAATATGCAACTGTGTGTCACCACAGGTCACAGGCCGTTACAAAAGCAGCTGTGATTGCATTTTTAGACAAATGTTTACCATTCATAAACTTAATATATTAGGACATTCAGATCACATATACATATACTGAAAAAATGTCCTAAATGTACAGTAAAAACAAAGTATAGTTACAAAGTTAGTATGTTTTACAGTTTGAAGGTCATGACCCATATGTTCCTTGCCATTTGGTTTCACATATTTTCTGGTGTTCATAGCACCTGCTTTCATTCAGGTTTGGAATTTTTTTTCTTTGGGTAATTAAGTGCAGTGTGGAGGCCACACCCCATAATGTACGCTAACACACCGAAAGACAGTGTTTCCTGCTGTTCAGATGCAACCCCCTTCTTGGTCATTATCTTATAGTCACCTTTAGTGTGGGATGGTTCAACAGCATCATTTTATGTATTATGGATATGATACTGTGCTTATAGCTATTTCTCCTCTTTTAGCACACACTTGACCTTGAATTTTCCAATATAATTTACTAGACAACCTCAATTTACTGTTTTAACCTGAATTGGCAAATGGCCAGGTTATATGCTACGGTAGCCATATTGCATTTGGTTTAGTTGTTTGGCTGAAATCCATTTTTCAGAAAGCTTCCTAATGTGATGTAATTTTGATATGTGAACTAAAATATGCTTGCTGACGTGTCTTGGCAGCCATATTTCATATTGTGTAACCGCATAGAGAAGTGTGAAAGCCATTCCGCCTCATCTGTTACTTGCGTCACCCTTAGGTATTATTGCGAAGTTTACAATGGGACATTTCTATCTGCACATATATACATTACATTATGTCTTGGTCACATATTTTAGTGGCCATATTGAGTGTAGCTATGTTATGTTTACATGTCTGGGAGCAGCTTCATATTTTCTGTCACTTCAAATATGTGGCCTGCAAGTCTTGCAGACAAGTTTACTAAAAGAGAACATCCATTTTATATGTGATATATGCTTAAATGCACATGTTGGCTTCAAAATCTATGAAAGTGCTCCCGACCTCTCATCTCATAATTTAATTTCATCAAGAAGTTTTGCTTTGGGAGGGGGGACATCGGTGTGCTTAATTTTACAATGAGAGGGAAGGTATCCTGGTCTGAAGGCACTGACCCCGTGTGTGAGGACTGCCCGCTCTGACAGCAGTGCAGAACACACTCTGGTGTGCATTACCCAGCCGCTCCACAGCTCATTACAGGAGATGGAGGAGAGGCTGATCTCCTTCTCTTTGGAGAAAAACGCATTTTATGCCTGTCACTCTCCCAGTGTCTTAGCCCAGATCACACATTTGTGCATTTACAGTGCACAGCGATTATCCTGTGCAGCTAAGCCGCCCCTTCTTTTGCGCATGACATCATCATATGCCAAACCTGGCTTTGGTAAAGGAGAGCTGTCCTTTTGTATTCCAGGATATTTATTTTCTTCCTTTTAAATGGTAGATGTGTTTTTTTTAATTCCTTATGCGAAAGTATTTCTATCATAATTTGTAATAATTAAAAATTGGATTTTTTTCTGAAAGTGAACAAATATACCCAAAGAGTGATTATCATGAAATGTAATCACAGTTAATACTCAATGTAATCAGTAATTAAAATATACAGTAAAGACAATGATAACCCTTTTTAGAAATATTCTGACAAAATTAAATGCTGTGAGACAACGTATCATTCTTCTGGATAAACATAGATCTGCCTTATTTTTTTCAGTTTTGACAACAGTGTGATTTAGTCATTTTTTTACACTGGCACACCAGTGGCAACTTGAACATCACATTACTACCCAGTATTTCAACTACACAAAAGGAGGATACTACTGAATAAGAGATGGCTGCTGTCTGGGGCCGCAAGAAAGGGTTAATCCGATTTTCATTTTAGATAGTCGTCGTGGCAACAATCAGGCAGTCTCCTTTAGTCCTTTGACAGGAGTGTAAGATGTACAGGTTAGCTTAGATATAAGAGTTTATTGTATGCCTAATTTGAGATGAGAAATGGGAGCTGACTCAAATTACGTGCGCCTTTCTGTTCTGCTGCCAGTGTGGGATAAGAGACCTGCGAAAGAACAAGGAAAGCAGCATACAGCATTCACTGTTCAAAAGATATTCGATCTACTGAAAAGTCAACTGGCGCTTTGAAAATAGAACAAGGCTTTTTTTCCTGTAGAAGATCACTTCTTATTTGTTATGTGGTCTAATTGTGTCACAGTTTGGCATTTCTTAATGAGAACTGGGCGCAAACCCCATGTTGCGTGTTCATGGGAGTCTTTTGTTGGGATTACATGTAAACAAGGTTTCCCCCCTCAACCTGCAAGGCAGCCAGGAGCACCTCGACTCCAACCGCAATGCACCCCTAATAGAGGAGTCAGTATACGATCCTGGAGTTAAGGTCACAGCCTGACTCATTCCTTTCAGCAGTGCACTTGCTGCTGTGCTGTGGCTTCAAAACTAAGGACAGGTGTGGCTCCTCTTAATGCTGTGAGGGGCTAGGCTTCGTCAGAGACGAAGCTAATGTTACACACTTGTCAAATACCATACCACATCCATCTGAATTCTTCTTTTATTCAAAATGAATATTGTAATAGGGCTTATTAAAACAAATAATAAAAAAAATCACTAGTGTTGGCATTTGAGCAGTTTTAGAAAGTAAATTACAGCATATTGTGCTACCTAGTAAGTGGGTGACTATAGCTGTGACAGTGTGTGGTTCAAAAAAGAAAAGAAAAAAAAACACTGATGATGTATTGCAACTTTATTCACTCATGAATATGTAGTAATACTAAATATTAACATCATTAATTAGAATAATTACCAACACTACTGTTACTATTCCCTGGCCATGTCCAGGAACAGCCTATTATTTAAACCTACATTAAATGTTTTAACTCCCCAGTCATTTGAAAGCTTAGCAATTTGTTTCACTCAAAATGAATATGGAAATGATGTGTGTTAAAATTAAAAATGAAAATATTCACAATAATTACTGTCACAATCCTTGTGTTGTCATTTGAACAGTTTTAGAAACAAACTTGTGAGATACTGTGGAAACCAGCTAGCAAGCCTTTATGTCTGGCACATGTAGTTTGTAGTTTGTGAAAGAAAAGCTGTCAAGGAAGCAAGCTAACAATTTGCTGTATCATTGTATCTGTTGGTTAGTGTATATGATGCAGAAGGATGCTAGAAAATAAACTGCCGTCTCTATGGATTGTGAAAAGAATTAGGTTTCTTGCTTGTTTTACACTGTAACCTTGAAGATTAAAACAATTTAGCAAGCTAATTCTCTGATGTAAGGGGCCTTCTAAGATAACAGCCAGCTTATACTTATGCTACTGTAGCTAGCTCTTGTTACTTTTCTCATATAATCTCTGAAAAAAGGTATTGTGCTGCAATGTTAACGATAAAAGGATGTCATCAAATGGAGCTAATAATTTATAATCACAGCTGCACTATTATATAAAGTAAATCACCATTTCTATAACTAGAAAACTTTACACATTGTGGGGAAAAGAAGTCTGTCAGATTTGCATCAAAGACGTGTATGTCAGGGCTATACTGAATATCAGTACTCATGTACTGTACATTTATCCATTTTTACATGTAACAAACCAGAAACAAACCAGACCTAGTTTTGTATAAAACCCTTTTCATTCAATTAAAAGACAATACCTTAAATTTTGTTCAATAACAACACTAATCCCCAATGGCACAGATGGTCTAAGTTGTGTTCTAACCAAAAATGTGGTCTCCATAGCCAACAGTTGTTGTTCGTCATCTAGCTGAGCAGCAGCCGGGAGACAGAGAGTCTTTATGAACATGTTTCAAGGATTGTCTGCGGGGCTGTGTATTTTTGGTGAGATTCCAGTCAAAAGGTCAACGTGGCTCATGAGGAAAGCTCATTAACACTGTGACAACAAAATGCCTGATCGCAGTTAGTCATCGAGACCAAATTGTCTTACTCTGATCACAAAAACACAGCCCTTTTGAAAAAATGCCCATGGATGTTCATTGGTCATCCAAACTGCACATCATGCTTTTGCTGAATGATCACACATAATCCATTTAAGAATTTAGTCAAATTTTGAGCCATACAATATGGGAATAAGATCATCTGACCGATGTTCATTTATCCTGAGACACAAAAATGCCAGACTTCAGTTCAAATACAAAATGCAAACACGGCAGTGGACTCCAGTGGAGTACACAAATATAAATATGAAACATAAACAACTTTCTGAGAACCACAATCCATTCTATTACTATGACTGCACTAGACTGGTCGACCACACTATTTCAAGTACAAGTGATTGCCCTGGGAGTAATATAGAACAATTTCCTTTCTGTTTTTAATAAAGTGATCTTTATAATTCGTTAAAGTTATGACACCAGTTAACACTCACACCACACAGGCTGTGTGCTAAGCTACCTGTGTACACACAGGACTGCACAGCAGGCCTGGGTGAGGAACCAGTCGTGTGTTTGGTGTGTCATGTTATTCCAGCTAAGCACACTGGCTTCTATTAATATGTCCTTTAGCATATGCTGAACTAAATGCTCTTATTGTAGAGACCTCTCACTTTTGGTTTGTCTATGGTATGCTGTATATGCTATATGGTACATGTGTGTGTATATATGTATATATATACCATGACTAGAAGTGTGAATCATGGTGAAGTTTTGAGGGAGTCGGTGTACTGGAGCTCAGTATAGAAACACAGTGGCCTCCGTGCATGATCAGTGATCAGTTGGCTAATGTATGTGGCTAATTGATAAATGATGAGGTCACCCCTGCACTGTTACCCTTCACATTACTATCTGTAATGCGGAGCTCTTTCCCTGTAACACAGCAATGGCTTTCCTTTGGCCGGCAGCCTTTCATGTGTACCTCACACAGATGTGCCACAGCCCAATGTATGCCACAGCCCAGATGTGCTCTTCTGAAAATGTGCAGACAGTACGTTCCTTCCTTTGGTTTGGGGATTTTTTTATTGAATAATTTTAAAAAAAAAAAAGTAGAGACTTGTTCTTAGATTTCACCCTCCTCAGTTTATCGCGCAATAATTGTTCGGTCGTCCCCTTCTGTGTAATGTCACATGTGCCATTTGCATTTATCCTTGAAAATTGTGTCCACTGGAAAGTGGCATACAGGAGGAGGAGGAGGCACACTGGGCTGCATTAGGGAGATGGATGGTGTCTAGTGGCCGCCAATTTCAGACGGAGAAAGAAATGAAGTGTCGAAATTGCACTCCAACCCATTTTCTCTTAGCTAAACTATTTCTGTAACACTCTAATGAAGGAAGGCCTCGGGGTTAAAAAGTAATGGCCTAGAAATACGGACATTTTGCCTGGGAGTAATGGGCTACTGTACAGAAGCAGCTGTACCAGCTGCCTGCCATTCTCCACTCACAGTGAAAGTGAAGATGCTCTCTGGCTTTCATTACCCACTGTATAAAAATTCCATTTGAAAATAAAATAAAATAGAATAAAAAAATCTAATGAAAATAAATAGAATACCCTGCGCCAGTGCAGCCCCTCTCTCTCTCTACATTTGGGTGTGAATGCATTCCGTAGGGGGGGGGGGGGGTTGGTAGCTGTGGTCGATCTCCTTGTTTTCATTTTATAGGAATAACATGAAGTGGCACATCTGACCCGAGCCCGAAAGAAAAATAACGTTACACATTCAGAATAATTTGCTCCCGCATTGTAAAATGTAACCTCAATCGCCCTTTGAAATGGATACTGATTCTTTAAATTCTTTCCTGCCCGTTTCAGGAAATGGAGAGATCCTGCCGATAGCGACGCACAATGTGCCTAAAGTTCACTTCTCAGCGCGCGCCTCCTTCACTCTGAAAGTCATCTGCATTCCCTTTCATAATTCCCCGCCACCAGAGATCGGCCTAATCTCTGAGATCTGATACGGTATCACTGGGAAAAATCCGCGATGATAATTCCGCCATTCAGATTGGAGGCGGGCCCGCGAAGCTGGCCCCCACCCTCCTAGACACCGCCACACCCCCCCCCCCCCCCCCCCATAACCACACGCACCCCACCCCACCCCACCCTGCCTGCCCCCAGCCACTCTCTCAATTTTCAGATCTTTTCAGCAAGGGAAGGGAACTCAGGCCCGGCTTATGAAATTGCCTGTTTATGGCTTTCAGAGCCGAAGAGGAGCGGAACTTGCGCTTATTAAAGTTTCTTTAATCACCGAAATAAGCAAATGATTAGTGTTTGTTATCTTTGCCTGTACAGAAGACGAAGAGCTCCGTCCCGGTGGCGCTGAGCGGGGGCCCCAGGTGGCTGCTGGATGTGACTTGGCAAGGAGCGGAAGACAACAAAAACAACTGCGTGGTGTACAGCAAAGGTAAGCACGGTCCTGCCACGGCCGCCAGACACTCCGCCGGCCGCGCGCATCTCTCCCTCCCTTCTCCCTCTCTCTCTTTTTACACTTTCATTCTGAGTCACTCTTCCTTTCATCTTTTATCTAGTCAAAAGTCTAATTGGGACCAAACCTTTTTAATGTATTGGTTTAATTTCCTTTCTGCACATGTTCTGCTGGATTCATAGGAAAAGCTGGAGCTGTCGCTGGTGGCTTTTCTGTTTACCTAACTGTAGATATCCATACCTAAAATGCTCCACAGAAATGACAAGCCAGTCCATCTGTGCTGGTGTGTGGAGTGACACAAGACATACATCTTATTAAAGAGGAATGACGCTCTTGTGCATTGGATACCAATCCAACTGAATGAAAAAAAGACAAAAGGGATAACAATACACCCTGCCAATCATTTGTGTTCATTTGTCAAATTCACTTTTTTTTATTCGAACATGGCTTGTCATTCCTATACAATTCTCCGGAGTACAATAGGCTTAGAGGCATAGAAAGAGAGAGTGGGGGAGAGGGAGGGAGAGAGAGAAAGAGAGAGAGAATTTCCAAATGTATCTGTGGCCACGTCAGGGAGCCCCAGAGCCCCTGGGGGTTGAGACGCACAAACTCACACAACCTCAAATCAGACCCCCCCACCCCCAACCCACCCACCCACCCACCCACAGTGTTGTAGATGGTGGGACAGACATGTTGTCAAGTGCGAACTACATCCACCACGTGGTAGCCAATTATGTGTGTATGCCTACGTTATGTATAATTTGCACCCGGTGTTGGTTGTCTCAAAATGTCAGATGAGCAGGCTGCCTGCAGTGGATGCATGAAAGAGGAGGCTGTCAGCCCAAACCACACTGTCAAAGCTAGGGAAATGATCACCGTGGAAATGACTCCAAATGAAAGATGAGGACTTTTGGTTTAGACATGCACTTTCTCACCAAAACAGTCTCAAATATAGCTGTGCACCAGGCGTGTCTCATGCCAAGTTATGGCATGTAAGATGCCCATAAGTATGGCACTGACATAATCATTCAAGGCCCCTCTGTGTATCAGAGCGTGTTATTCCTTCGGAAATATATATCACTATACAAACGCACTAATTGGCTCTTTGACGGGCATAGCTCGGGACTGGTACATAAATAAGCAAATGCAGACAACATAGGATCCAAAAGGACATGAGTCAGTCTTGTTTATCAGTTTCAGAACGATTACTCCGTGATGAGGCTCCCGAGCCGAAATGGAGTTTCTTCCCCTCAAAGTGAATAAGTGGCAGAACTGGGATTTGCAACCCGGATTTTCACTCTCCCAATTCTCATCTACTAATCACTAGACTGCACTGGGGAGTTATCCTCTTAACCGGCTACTTAACTTTGTGCTCTTTATCATCAAATCATTAAAGTTTTGATAAGCTGTTAAAGAAGATTATGCAGTTCTTTAAAATCTTCTAATCTTTTAGCCAGGAGAGAGAATATATGAAACAAAAAGGGGGAAGTAACAGGATTTCTCGACTGTTCTCTTAAGACTGTAATTTCCCATCTCCCATCGTATTTACTTTCTACAGTGCAATGATCATGTGACCGCCACCCTCTCCATATTTGGCACCGAATCAGATGAAGCGCTGTCACCTTAAGCTATAACGCATGCCAGTTTAATTGCCCGCTACACTTTGGCTCATTAAAAACTGACTTTGTCACATACTGTCACCGCGTGTGTCATTCACTGGCGTAAACATAACCGGAAACCGAAATGCTGAAACGTTACTCGTTATGTGCGCGAATGTGCCTGCATGGCATCAGAAGCTTTGCCTTTGCAGTACTAAAAAAATTCCCCTCTCAGACTGACTGAACTGCCAATGAACAATCATTGGACAGCAGTCAGATCGTTGATGTGCAGATGCTTCTGTGACTCGCTACGACTCCTAGCTATGACTCTCTGCATGTAGCCGAGGGTGAAGGGAAGAAGCCTTCAATATTTAGTCCCTAACAGTTGTCATGGTCTCATCCTTGTTTTTTTTGTGTTCAAGAAGGCTGGCTGAGCTATTCACAGCCACTGTGGCAAATCTCTGTTTATTTCCGGTTTTGCCACTGTAAATTGAAATCAAATGTGGCTGGCTCCGTTCCAAATGAAGCTGACTTTCTACAGCTCTGTCTGTCGGCATGTCTTTGCTGCTTGGAATTCAGCCAATATGCGGTCAAGACAGCCTTTGATTTAGGGCAAGATTGGTGATATCTCTCATCCGCCATTGGAAGGAGTTGTGTCAAGCTCCCAAGTTTATTGTTAATGTTCACTTTCCTGAAAATGCTGTCCCCTGCCTGTGCTATGACAGCCCCTGTAATCCTGGGCTCTGTGCTCCACAGATTGTCATTTTTGTGAAAAAGGAAACATAAATTGAAGAGATGCAGTAAATGAATCATGAATCTACTGATTCAGTGCACTGCCCAATGATCTCATATTTTCTGTTCTGTCCACTCTATAAAGAGGATGAAGCAACACAGGCGTTATGAGTGGAGCCCCCTTCAGGTTGCTCCCTGAAAGTACCGCAGCTCTGAAATTGCCCAAGAGAGCATGTGACCAAAAAAAACACATGTTGACTAATCATTGTGCCTCAGATGTTTTTACTATACCGCAGATATCACCAGTGCTTTGAAATTTAACAGGGACTGCTCTACTGTGCATGTGTTATATTATTTTTGTGGACCACTCTATTTAATTCAATAATGTGGGTTTTTTTAAGCTTCTGTTTTGATGCTTTTTGTCATGATGGACCTTCTACAGAGCTATACATAATCTATGACCAGTAATGTCCATTCTCTGTTCTTGGGGGACAGGGTTGACCAAAACCCGTCAGAACTGGTCACTAGAATAGTCATGTACTCTGTGTATGTACAGGCATGCTTGTAAACTGATATGAACACGGGCAAGCAAATTCACATTCAGACATTTACGTATATATACAATAATTGTGGTGTAAAACTCTAAAACGGTGTGCTGCTTTTTCAGCATGTGCACTAAATATATTTAGGATATATTTTTGTCATTTTAATGACACTTTTAAGAGAGGAAAAGGCAGATAAAGTGTTTAGCTGCAGACAGCCTTGCAGATAACTTAAAACCCCAGAAATGGAGGATGTGGCAGTGCTTCTCTGTGTACCCAGCATCAGCATATCCATGTGCTGTTTGTTTTACATTAACATCACAGCCAGCTCCCCAGCTCATCCTTCAGTCAGCCATTACTAAAACTCTCCACTTCCCTGCAATAACTCATTATCGAGCAATCCACCTGGAACTCCCACAATGCTCCTCTCCACACTTCGCCAGCTTCTTTTAACTGCGGGAGTTTAAGGAACTGGCAGCCAGCGTACAGATTAATTAGACATTGCAGTGATGTGTGTGTGGAAGTCGAGATTTTACTCCACTAAAAAAATGAAAAATAAATTTAAAAATTTAACGCATGTTCTAATGAATATGAAGGTTTTGGAGCAAAAGTGGCATGTAGGAATATTATACTTACATACACGCAGGATGAGAGGTGTCGTCCAGAGGAGGTGACGGCATGTTGTTTTTACACTGCCTGTTTGATTTTCCCTCTGAATTTTGACTGATTGATTTCAACACATGTTGACGGCACATGTCAAATGTTCAAGTCAAATTTACCACAGTGATGAAATGAAAGTGCATGTACTAACATCAGAACCATCACAGATTACAGGGAATGGCACTGAGAAGCCAACAAGACTCATCACCACTTCTTTGTTTGTGCTACGTGATATTTAATGGCAGAGAAATGATAGCTTGTTTCATACAAATACTATCAATACAGTACACATATATTCTGTTATAACATAAAACATATATATATTCTGTTGTAACATAAAACATAATCTACACATGAGAAACTGAAAATAAGAGAAACTGACAATATGCTGGTTTAGGTGACTGCAGCATTCCCAGTCTAAACTGTTATTTTTGCTACCAGGGGCTGAATTACAGTGCAACTCCCATTGTACTGTATACTGGGAGGCTAGTCATCCTGGACCAGAGCTCTGTTACATTAGGTAGATGGCACTGAATAAGGTCTATACCATAATAATGGGTATATGACAGTACAATAGCAGTGACAGCCAGCAATAGATAACTTCCATAAAGGGTCAGGGTTAATATATCAGGATCTGTCAGTTTTCCTAATACACACACACACACACATACACATTCCATGTTACTCATTACTGAAACCACTATCACATGTGGCTCTCCCATAGTATATTTTAGCCATTGTGCTTGGCAGCCAATATCTAAAATCAGACCCCTTTTACATTTGCTCATTCACTGTCCTATAATGTTACGTCCTACTGTTTAAAGGTCACCTAAATTTTTTTTCTTAAGCCTCTTATGCAGAGTGTAGTTAGATCTATCAAACTTGCCACTGGAGAAACTTTGCCTTTGTGCAAGTGGAAATTAGCACCAGAAATGACCAGTGTAACAAGTCTCAATCACATAAGCCTAGGCCCTGTTAAATTAGACTAATTCATGGTGTCTTTGTATTATTTTACGTTTTGTAAGTCCTTCTAATCAGATAATTTTTTTCTTACATTTCTTTTGTGCATTGTTCATTAGTGCAAATCTCAGCAGTATACAGAGTGTCGACAAACGTCACTAACTCGACCTTTCTGCCTGTGCACAGATTTCATGGCACTTAAATGGAACTTTTCCTTTTCACGTAATTATTTAATATTTACGAAGCTTTTAGATAATAATGCAGTTGCTTTCAGTTTTCTCTTTACAGTATATTGCTTGAGAAAACTAACTCCTTCAAGGATACTGTAAAAGACAAGCTGAGGACAGCACATAACAGCATGATTTGTAGGGATACTTTAAACAGTTAAGGAGATGTAATTGTTTAATTTCAACCCTCCCTTTAAACAGACTGTGGGAAATAGGAGGTGCCAGGGTTATTATCTGTTATCTTGAACATAGAGAAACAGTGTGACTGAATAATAACTAAGCAACTAACACAATGTAAATTTTCATTATCAGTGTATTAAAACAAAATTGTACCCTAAAGGAGTCTGCACCACAGCTCTGAGCAGCAGTGTAATTATGTTTAATTAAAATACAACAGAGATCAACAGAATCATTTTCATTAGGAAATTATTACTGATTCCGCTGCAACAATAATTGATTGCGCTGTGCCACATGATAACTCAGTACGGTCTGGCTAAAGTGGCAAAGTATGGCTTGTGAGCTGACTCATGGAGTTGCAGCGGGGGGTCTCGGCTCTGCAGGAAGTGGCAAAAAGTTTTGGGGGTGGATGCGGGGGGTAGATACCATAGCCGTATGGACGCTGAGAAGGTGCACTCTGACACTTTCACTCTATGTGGTGTGGTGCCGCGGATTAGCGCCTGTCCTGGCAGCCGTGGTTATACTCGCAGGAGGCAGAAGACAGCAATCTGCATAATTCCCGCAGACTGCGTTTCGTTGTCTTGTCCCCCAACTGCCGGTGCTTCGCCTAGTCAGTGGAGACGTATAACACTGTTCTAGTTTTGCATGTTTGCCACAAATCACCTCACGGAGGCGAAATCAAAAATGGAAACAACAGCGATGACACAAAACGCTGAGGTAAACATAACGACCCTTGATGCCGTTAATAAATATAAACTTAACCCAAGACCTGCTGTAAGCGTATAAAAAGAAATGCAGGGAGAAAGGAATACCAGACATCGCCGCAAAATAGCATAGCATTAGCATGAAAGACCAGTCTGTCGTTTCGCTGTTGGAATCGAGTACACACGCGCCATTTGTGTCAGACTTGGGCTGTAGCGCGCCGCAGCCCGCTCCGTGTATCTGTGCTGCCGAGGGTGTCTCATTAACGAGGATCACAAAGTGAAACGGCGTGGGATGTTCTTCTGCTGGAGATCTCTCAATATGCCATTCACGCCGCATATTCAAATGCCTTGTAAGGCTTAAGTGTCGCAGACCCACGTTTGCCGTGTCAGGCCAGTGTTAAATCAAGCTGCGGCCATTAATTATAATACCATTGTGCTCGAATTGTGGCTAATAAGAGTGATATATTAAACTCTTGTGGAATGGTAGAAACCTCTGTGGAAGTACCTGTTGTATGCCTTGTACTTCTTAGGAATGGCACATAATGCACTGTGCTGTTTGGCATGTGTATAGGTGAAGGCAGGGCGGTATAGCATACAGGCTAGTATGGCATACAGGCACAAGTAAACTTGTGTTTGGTCTTAGTGTGATGGTGTACCTGATGTGGGAAGATGCTTATGTCGATGGTTAATGTCAATCTGTCCAATCAAATTGATCCCCATGTTTGCTATTAAGCTACAGGAAGCATCAGTTCAGTTTATAGGAAGTTGTTACAGTTGACAAAGAAATGAAGTGTTTATATGTATAGTGTCTGTGTGAATGTTTACTGCTTAATTTTTATATATACCAATGTACAAGACAAATATGTCAGTAAGTTAAGTGTGACAAATATGTCAGTAAGTTTAAATGTGTGTGTGTGTGTGTGTGTGCGCGCGCGTTGTGTGCCATGTTGTATGAAGTAGTTGGGTGATTGTGACCATATTAATCATAATTAAAGGGGAAAACTTGTATTTCAAACTTGCATTCAGTTTTATCTGTCCTTTTCTGCTCTTTCTCTAGCTATTATCACATGGGCCCCATGGATCTCTTGTTCCCCATAAAAATCTGACTAAATTGACTAAAACAGTAACTAAAACAGTAATCATAAAGATCGTGTAAATCTAAAACTTGTCACTTACTTACAGCTAAAATTTAGCAAAAACTGGCAGCTTTGGCATTCAGTGTTGTGGAATATCTTAGACATCTGCTAGATGGGCAGCATCAAATATGCAAGGTTAGCTATAGTGGATTTAATCTCTAACTACAGAACCACCAGCTACATTAAGGTTATTCTGTACATGCCATTGGCCTCTGTTTACTTGCTGAAAGTTGATTGATTGCAATGACTGTGGGCTGTAGAGTCTGATGATGGCTACATTTGAAGTCGTCATCATAATTATCAAGAATGGAACATAATTGACCACAGCCAAAAGATGACAAAATGCAGAATTATAAAGAATGTTAGCATAGTAGGTACAATGAGCATGTACAGTAAATGTTAAAATGACTTCAGTGCTAATGCTTCAAAACCATTATCCCTTTGTCAAGTATAGTAGCAGAGATGACTAAGGAGAACAGTAGCTTTAGTGATATTTCCATATTTTAACAAAAGAAAGGATGCTGAAAAACACATTAGTTAATGCCAATATAGAAACTAAGACTGCAGAACTTGCAATAAGTTTGTCTATTGCAAACAGAGTACAACACTTGAACTAACATTTAGGTAGTTACATATGTGGAAACAAGTAAGTGAGGGACATGTGGATGTAGATTCATATTATCTAAATAGCTGGGTATTCTGTCATTACTGCATATAAACTCTGTGACAATCATTGGCTATCATTCTGTTCATTACGATATAAAACCAGAGTGCATATATTCAGTTAATTCAGAAGTAGTTTTAAAAAGTACAGTAAGAACGTTTTCAGGTTGGTTATTCTGTCTGTAAAGGCCAGTTTGTACCTAAACTGTACTACGTATTTTATGAGGTCCTAGTATTTATCGAAAAATGCCATGAGACTTTTTAGGACAAAACAAAATCTTGTCTGGGCAAGAGATTTAAAATTTCTTACCACTTCATTGTGAGTAACTTATTTTTTTCTTTTATTTATGAAATGTTTCTCATTTAATGAGTTCTAACATATTGATGTGGTTTGAACCTACTATATAATTCTGTCTGCTGTTAAACCTTATTATTCTTTCTTCCTGATTTCTATATTTGTTTATAGAATGCTGTAATATTTAGAACTTTCATGGGTAAATAAGAAAGATATAACTGTGTCAATACAATAATGGTAATAATGGTGTTCAACGGGGACAATTTTGTCTATGTTATTGCTGTGTGTTGCTGAAAGTCTTACATATGTGTTATTGTACATACTAAACATACAGCTGAAATATTTTATAAGGATATGAAGACTTGTAGATGTGCTTTCAACAAATATGTATATTTAATACTAGAATGCCACTAAATACACTTAACCTACTTTCAAATCTTTGTGGTTATGTATTTTTAATGCAATATTTACAGATTTCTCAAAGTGAGAATTATTTGAAAGCACCTCCCCACACACACATGCATACACACACATTGGAGAGTTCTCGCATGTGTGTGAATGCTGCACAGATTAATTTTGCTTGTAGTGTATACTTTTTGAACACCATGCCCTGCCAGACCAGCATTGTTATAGTAAAGGGGTGTAAAACGCTTTCCCTATGTGCTTTGAAGCAAACCCTCAGGAGTGGGTAGGGACCAGCCCTGATGAAACTCCTCCTTAAGCTGCCTGAAGAGCGGGAAGGAAAGAGCAGCAACTTAGAGCCGGGAGAGAAGACTCCACAGTGCGTGAGAGACGCTGCTCCTGCAGAGAGAGCCATTTCTGCCATGTGTGGGGAGAGCTTTTATCAGCCGCAAAGGGAGGTTAATGTGAAAATGATCAGTGGGGTGAGCTAGCAGTTAGCCACAGCAACAGCAGGGCATCATCTCCCCATTCAGACAAAAGCACACCATAACTGGAGCTGAAATACCAGAAAAATAAACAGTGGGGTGGGACCCACCAATATACCTACAAATACACCTTACAATTTACTCACACTTGCAGGTTTCTGTTCTGTTATGTGCTTTTACCTTCGTTAAAGTGAATTTTTTCCCCTAAGTAATGTGTACCCCTAAAATCAATTTGGGCAAAATCTGATTTTTCTCTAAAGAAAAAGGTAGGGGAATTACAAAATTGTTTTGTAGGTTGCTACAGTGTTCGTGCAGGAGAACTTACTGATAACCTTTATACATACCTTTACAGCTAATCCATTTTATTGATTGTAGACCCAGCTTTGCAAGAAAAAAAAGCTCTACAGCCCTTAAACCATGGTATCGGTGTGATATCACTTTTTCTCATTGCGGGGTACATGAACGCACACCAAAAGCCACACACAACGCTGCCTTATCTTTTATTTTCATGATACAGGTATCTTGCAGGATGATCTTAGTAATTCTGGATCTTTTAAGCCTTTGTGCCATGGTAGAGGATGTTAGAGTGTGTGGGGGCCGCCTCATTGGATCGGCTACAGAACTGTGCTGCACGATGCCTCAGCGCCAGTCTCAGGTCCCATGATGCTGATTGGCTAACCTCTCACCCGTGTGTCTGAGTGTTCCCCTGGCCTCTGCCTGCTGAAGGGGGGGTCGCGACGCTCTGTGACAGAGACGCATTCTATTTGAGCTGGTGGCAGTGACAGCGGCGGGAGCCGGGCTGCAGGTACCATTGGGGGGCGAGGCGGGGAGAGACATCCAATGCGGCGGACAGCCGCCATCCATCCTCAGAGCGCAGGTCATGAGAGAGGCACGATCCACTGCTGCTCCTCCTCTGTCACAGCGAGATCTGCCATGAAAAACTGCTCTGCTTCCCTTACCTGTGGTGTGCTGTGGGGTTTCAGATTCAGAGGTGAATGCTCCAGTCAGTACCCAGCCAGTGTCTGCCTCTTTAAACTCCTTTTCACCATCTTTTACCAGAGGCCTGTATTGATTCAAGTCTTTTTGGCTTTTTTGTGATTTGGGAATAGCATAGGCTTACTTATGGCATCATTATAAACATTTCCTCACTTTCATTATTCTACCTTCTACCTATTCTATATAACCTGTATATCAGTTAGAAGTCATGCAGTGATCATGTCCAACAGATGTTTTTGATATATTATCTAGGGATGTATCATTTCAGACCAGCTGAGGCTGCACTTACAGAAGAGGTCCAAAGAGCCTTGCAGTAGGGCCTGTTCAGAATTCACCCACAGCAACTCCCCACCAATTCCCTTGTCCCCCTGCTCAAAAAAGCACCTCTCCAGTGCCCTCCTCCCCTAAGCCTGCACACTGTTGAATAGACAGGCCTAATGCTGAGTTCCAGTGCCATTTGGAGTCATTCCCCTTCTGGGAGGGATTCCCGCCACTTCGCCTGTAATCTCCCTACACCTCTCTGTTGTCGGGCGGCAACGCCTGCTGCTCGGAACTTATTCGGCAGCCCCGTTCTTCTCACATCCACCTCCACCATTTTAATCCCTTTGACCCAAACCCCGCGTGTTTCCCTGCATCAACAGCTCTCAGAGATTACCACCTCCTCCTCCGGTGCGCCCTGTAGAGAGCGGCCATGGCGTCCATGTCGGCGTGTTGGGGAACACGTCTTGGGGGCACTCAGAAATGGTTGTCGAGTACTGCCATTATTTTTGATCTGGTGCTGTCATCAACGTTACCATCACCGGCAGCCTCTTTTTCGCCTTTGTTTTCTTCATCACTGTAATAGTCTGTTTTGGTATCCCCACTGTCAGTGTTGTCATCCCCATCACCCTTATGGTCATCATTTTTAAATTCGATAACGTCTCTCTTTATAATCATCTTATTGTATTGGCATCATTGTCTGAACCATAGTTAATATCAGTAACATCATCACCATGAATTTCCTATTTTCCTTCAGAATTGTAGGAGGAAAGTGTGGTAGATATGGAGGTGTAGTAGATATGGATAATAATATGATTAATATGATTTTTCCGTTTAAAAAAAACTGGCAGCATGGTGTTTTTCTCACGATCTGATCTGCACATCAAGTTGTTAGTGTAATGAACACTTATTAGTGAGATGGCAGTTATTAATTAATAAATGCATCATGTTGTCTCTGTTAGTGTTGAAAAGGTGTGCAAATGGTAAAATGATCACAGAATGTCATCCTGGTTGACAGTGGCAGTTTGTCTTGCATATGGGTGTAGATTTGTTAGAGAGGCATTGACACCATCAGCAGTTCCTTCTCTGTTATTGTGTTTCTATTATTTAAATATAATTTTGTTCTTGCCAGTTTAATAGTTGCCCTAAAACAAGCACACATTTTTGTATGTAGTCTCTCTGTGGTGCACAATAAATCAAGGACTTCAACCCTTAACCCTTTAACCCTTTAATCCTACCCATCGCCCAATAGCTAAATTATACTAAACCCGTTAGTATGTTGTTTCCTGTGCCAGATTGGTAAATACTGTTGTGATTGATAGGCATTTTTGTTCAGTTCCAGTACTGTATGATGTTCTGGTACAGTAGATCAAACATTAAATCTATGCAGCCGGCCTTTGTACCAGAAATTCACTGAACACTTGGTTGATTTAATGGATGCTACAAATTGTGAGGTTGCAAAACAAAAGCAAAAAAAAAAAAAGACACAGACAAATCACTGAGCAGCACTCTCAAGGTTTCAGCTAAACCTATTCAACTTGAGTATAGCACGAGAACAGTGAAAAATATATATACACTCTATCCTGTCAAAAGGCTTTTGGCTTATCTTGAGTGACTGTCAGCCCTGGGAATATCAGGAAATGGACAGAAATATATAAAATTAATAAGCTGCTGGATGTTGTCGGGAGTTATGATGCTTCATAAATCCTGGTTTGATCATGGCGGACAAGGCTTAAATCCACAGCTTCCAAACACGCACAGTAGTGTTTTGGCCTGGATAATATTCTGTTCGCGAGATAGAAGCCCTTAGCTGGCGAAATAAGATTTATCATCTCGCCCCCTCTTTCATGACTGACAAATAGAAAAAAGCCTAGAGGAAGTTGGCAACCATTACTACCTTTAATAGAAGGGCACAGCTGCAGCAAGGTGAAACGGGGGCCAAAGGGAGAAAAATGCTATTCAAAAAAAAGGAAAAAAAGAAAAGAAATTGGTACTGGCTTATCAGTTGTACTTCCTGTGTCGGGTGAAAGGTCACCGAGCTTTTGTTTGTTTGTTTGTTTCTTATACCAAAAGGATGGATGCTATCTGTCCAGCCATCCAAACAGGTCTGCTTTGTCGAGTGGGAGAGGTAATATTTCATGTCAGGAATTAAGCAAGCCTCACCCCGCTTTTCTCCGGTTGTAGTACGGGCGAAGCATCTATCATCTTCGCAGACGTATGTTTTTAGGGTGCTTGCTTTCTGGGCTCCGACCTGTATGCAAATGTGACCCAAGGGAGTGGCTAATTAAACTGTTGTAGACACAAATGGCCAGCCCTTTAAAATGGAAAACGCATACTGTTCAGAATGTTGGGAGCTAATAATATTCTTGTTAGTTTCCAACATGAGCCTACATGGATAGAGTTGTCAGAAATAATAACAGCATGATGATAATAATGTTTGTTGGACCAAATCAGAATAATGGCATTCCAATTTCAGACTTTTGTTCTATTCCCAATGGCCCATGCTTTTTGAGCACAAGTTTCAATAAAAATGTGCTCTACCAATACAAACCACTCACTGCAAATGTATTTATTTCACTCATGTGTTTCAAAGTATATACTAATGCCGTTCTGATAAAAGTGAACATTTGATGAGGGGGCCCCATAACAGCAGAACAATAAGCCAGGCAAGCGAGGCTTTTAATTATTTTTGCATTCCCTACTTTTTTTTTGGAAAGGCTCGATAGGTTGCCATTTATATTAATGTTCAGTTGTGCCTTATTGGCACGAAAAAGTTGTAATAGGCATGGAGTGATTTTTACAAAACCTGTATGAAGCATAGTATTGTTCCATGCTTAGAAGGAATCAAATCATGGTGGGTTTTTTTTTTCAGATTACATAGCACGCTAATGGATTTTTGCAAAAATCTTCCAGCGTGCAAAGTAACGCAAAAATGAAAACATTTATTTTATCTTACCAGATTATTGCAAGAGTAAATTCATGATTGCGAAATGCTTGAAATAGGCGTTGTGTACTTGGGGGTCAGCCATTTTGCACTCGTGCTTTATCGCAGGGCTGGGAGATGGGGCTGTTTCATGGACTAGTGTGTCCCCGTTGCATGGCAAAGCATCCCTTTTTTAAATTCGGGGGATTTATTTTTTATTTTTTATGTCTTATTGGCATGAGGAGAGGAGGGAAATGGATTTATGCAGGTGCCATGTGGACTGTGGCAAGCAGAACAGCTGCAGTGTTTGAATGGGCCGAGAGGAGTTTGCCAGAGACGTGCAGTGACTCCCCTATGCCGGCTACATGAAAACACTGACCATGTTTACAGAACAGAGAGCAAGTAGTGGATCGATACATAGCTGGTAATGTTTCATGACTTTATTCAATTATACCATTTTACTCCAATTAATAATTAGACTTTGTAAATGGTAATTCAAAGTTTTCAAGTTTCTTTTTTTGAACTGGCTGGCGTTAATGAGAGAGAGAAGAAAACAGTGAAGGAAGAGAGAACAAGTGCAGCATTTGTTAGTACAATTGAAATGTACTCTGGGAAACTGACAGAGGCCGCACTTTGTCACAGTTACACTCAGTCAATGCATAATCATTTTATGTGTTCACACTGCCTATTGTACCAATTGTGCCACAGAATATGAAACATATGAATAGTACAGGGATTAAAATCCCCAAAATCTTTTTCTTGGATAAATCCTTAAATTGGAAATTGCAGTATTTCTGTTATTATCGCCAAGCGGCTCCCTTCTCAGAAGAGAAACTGGGCTCACAATGAAATGAACCATGGATATTTCACATTTGGGGGGGACTCCTGCCATCGAAAAATTTAAACTCAAAAAGAAAACACTCCCAGCTAGTTTAGCCATGTCAAGGGTGTGTATCAAAGTGTCTTTTTTTTTCTCTCTGCTGCATCTCGACCTTCAACTTGTGCAATCTGTAAGTACGGGTCTGTGGTTGGCGACCTACTCTTTGTGCGGTATTGGGGCAGGAAATGACCCAGACGATATGGAGCAATCTTTGGCAGTGGCCTGATTGAGGAGTACACCCGCATGTGTACACCCGTCTCAAGAAGAAGAGGCGCGTCCCACCAGCTGAGGAAAGTGGAGGGGGCATCGTCAGTATGCAGAAGTCCTGTGTGAGCATGTAGCCCCCCCGAATGGAGGTGTGGGATGCCTTAGTCAGAGGCTCTGAGCAGGTTCCACGTCCCTGTGAGGGAGGAAGGCTACACCCAGGTGGTGGTGGTGGGGAGAGATTCTCTGCAGCTCCACCCTTGAAAAGCAGGATCAGGCAGAGAGCATAGCCAAGTCTTCCCTGCTATGTGAAGAGCAGCACTGGCGGCCTCCTCTCGCATTCAGAGGGGCCTGCCAAAGATAGAAGGGGCAGCTCTCCATCACCTTTCTTACATCCACTCAGAGTAATCTATGGAAATCCAGTTGATTTCATTTTCTCCGTCACTGTGTTGAAAGCCTGTGCACCTTTTGATGTATCCCGTCACTCAACCAAACACATCTCTGTTAAGTAAGCCAATTGCGTTAAGGCCTGGTTACTGTTCGATATTTGGCAATTCAGCTTTGAAATGCGGGAAACTCCCACCAGACCTCAGCCTTTGTTTTACCTCTCTTGGTTGGCACAGAGGTTGAAATCCCTTTGTTAGACTAACATTTGAAAATATTTACCTTTAATTGTCAAAGGATTATCCATTTCGCCATCGCTGTCATGGAGACTGTTTTCAATCGCCACTCACAATTCAAGCTAGGGCTTTAACTTTGTTTTTTCTGTTTGTTTTTTCTTGTTTTTTCTTGCCATAGATGAATGCATCATAGTAGTTGGGGTTTTTTTTTTAGCTTTTTTCGTAGTCAGAGATATTCTTTCGGTCTCTCCACAGCCTTTTGCATCAACAAGAGGCCAAAGCCCCCCTAAGACTGAGACGTTTAAGAAATCTCCTAAATAGCAGCCTCTGAAGCCCGGCCTGAGCTTTGTCATCACGCTTGAAGAATTTCTGTTTAATGTACTGTAATGTGGAATTCAGCAGGGACGAGTTTAATTGAGTTTTACACAAACCAGTTGGGAGTAGCGCTAGAAGGTAGGTGATGTTGAGGTTTTTAATCTCCCGTTCCGGAGAGGCCTGTTGACGAAGAGGTTCTTTCTCTTTGTGGGGGAAAAAAAAGGAAGCGGAAGAAATGATACATCCAAGGATAAAAACCAATTGGCAACCCTCAAAGGGACCGGGGGGTGATAAGGCAAATCCTGCACTTGTACAGAAATAAAAGAATCCAACTGTTCATTAAAACGAGAAACAAAACACGCGATTGAGAGGGAAGGCAGGCAGGCCGCGGCGGCGGAGTAGCGAGCGAAACAGGCAAACAGAGCCCGCCGTATCAGAGGGAAGGATTGGAGAATAATCAAGGATTTGCAAGGAGGATTAATAAGGAGATGGGGGGACAAATAAGGGTTTTTCCACCGCAAAATTAGGAAGGATGAACTGCAGATATCGGTGGGGAGGAACGGCGCCCAGACACATCATTACTAAATATAACTGAGATCTGGGGGCTGCTCACTGTTTAATGTTTTTTTAATAAAAGGTGTGTCTGTGCTGACCTATAAATGTGATGCATACTGAGTCATTTAGTAAGTCAGCCACAAAGTATAGTCTCCTAGAAGGAGTAGCCAGATTCATGCACCTAAACTTGAAAAAGAATGAAAAATGAGCTGGATTTAATTGTAACTACTGCACATCTTATACGACCTAAAAAGATCAATTTATACAGGTATTTTCAAAATCTAAAAGCTGTGAATGTACAGCTGAAAGGCATACACTGAATTGAGAGGATTGACATCATAATGTTGGAAACTATTATTAAACAGCTGTTTTTAATCTCATTGACCCTCATTTTTCAACCATAGAATATGTTTATAAATATGCAGTTGAGTCAGCTGGGTTAGGGAATGTGTTGTCAGTATGAGGATCAGGGAGGGTGTAGCATTGGATGGGAGGGGCTGTGATTTTGGATTGACAGGGAAAGGGATCAATAGGCAGCTTCCACCTATTTAAGAGCTGGCAGTCTGTTTTTTGTTGTTTATCTTACAATAGAAGAATTCATATTTTTTGCATTTTCATATAAACATTCTATGCTTGATTTTCGTTAAGAAAAGGAAAACCAGAGTTTTGGTATCAAGTTCTGGTTAATTACCCTTATGGCAGGACTTTATCCAAAAGCATGTATTTTCTCTTTTTCTTCTTGTGAAATGCACAAGAACAAGAGCATAATACATACATATAATACATAATAACTATGCCTATACCCTTCACCAGCTACACAGGGCACAGAAACATGACTATGTTACGTACATCAGCTTTAACTAAGCCAGCCAATATGTTAGTTTGTGTTTGTGTTTGTGTGCGTGTGCGTGTATGTTTGTTTGTGTGTGTGTGTGTGTGTGTGTGTGTGTGTGTGTGTGTGCCTGTCCGTGTTTATTTCAAACTGTAATTTACCCAGTATTAATATGACTCTATCACCTGACTCTGCTCCGTAATGAGGTTTTGAGCCAGTGAGACTTAAGGGTGATGCAGACAAAGGGCTAATGAAAGACTAGGGGGTGTAACGGCCGTCAAAATAATCATTACTTGTATGATCCGGCAGTGAAACATTCCATTGCTGTTTTGTGTGAAATAAAGCCATTCATCAACAGATCAATAAAAATACGCTGCAGATTATTATTGTATTTGCTTACCATAGACCTCCTCGTAAATAATGCGCCGGCCCTCCTGGTAATATTAATTATAATTATAATGCAGATAATGCGCATGGTCTTTTATTACTGGGGCTGAATCAATTTTACAGTGTTATTCAGCACAAGGTCATGCAAAGTTGCCGGAGCTAGATGGCTCCTTGTAAAATGCGCCATGATCGGGATGCGGCACGCTGGATTAAGAACACCCCAGCGTGAGATAGAGCACTGTCTTTGTGCGGCAGCCGCCTTGAACTTTCCTTCCCAATGTCATAATTTCATTATATGTGCTCAGAGGCTGACATAAACGACCACTGTATCGGCGCGTCACTGAGTGACTGTGAGAAGTCCGCTCCGACAGCGTTCTTCGACGTCGGTGTGTCACTCCCCTCACACAATGGCTTCCTGCACCAAAAAAACAACGGGTGCGAGGGGGTACCATAAAAGCGACGTTAGCCACTAAAGAATTGAAGCCGGGACCTGAAAGCAGGGAGGATTTATTCAACTCCGCTGAAACAGAGTGCGAGAGATTTTTAAGTGCCATTTTTCTGGTGTGTGTGATGTAATGGTGGGCGTGTCCTCCAGAGCCCCAAAGCCTCCCTTTTAGGGTGTGGGAATCTACACTGAGTCTAAATTCATAAGGCACCCTGCTGGCCAGATTCTGTGTTTGCCTCATGCGTAGAGCTGTCAGATGACAGGAACCTGATGGAAGAACACAGCACCCTGTCAGCTGGGAATACCTTTATACTTCTCTCAGATACTTTAGAGAATGGATTTAACAGGGCTTTTCAAGGCTCAAACCAGCAACGAATCTTACAAAGTTCCCCAATCCTGCATTTAATCTTTTCTTATCATCGTAGTTTTTTTTTTTTTATTTATACACACTGGTGGATAGGTTTGTCCTCGATTTTCATTTCAGAGGTTTTATCCTCTGATTCTCTCACGACATTATTTAATTCTGAAACAAAATGGTGGGTTTCCTGTTTACGGTACTTGTTTGAACAAATAAGCCAATAAGCTTTTTAATAAACATAATGATCATAATTAACTGTGAGCATACAAAACAATTAGTTTAGTGAGAAACACTTGATGTTCACGTCTAAATGTTTCATGGAGCCTGTTTTTTCAACACATTAATTATGTTTTAAAATATATTTATCAAAATGGTAAAATTATTGTATGTTACATTTGTCTTATAGTCCCCAGAGCTGACAACATTATGTGCTTATTTATGAGGGATAACAGAAAGTCCTTTTCTTGACAATAAATGGATGTGCATATGCCTTTTGCAGTAAATTCTTGGTTTTTTCCCAAAGTTAAAATGACCCTCTCTTTCTGAATATTCTGTCAAAATCCTCATTCCACATTGAAGCATCAGTGACGTTACAGTGGCCTACCAGGGAATCCAGATTATGGATTCTGAGATATTATAAATGACTTCAGATTCCCTTGAATGTTGCAGGATTAATCGACTGGTACAGACGTGGAATCCTTCGGAACGCGCCATTTTTAACAGAGTCACTCATTTCCATAATTCTGTCACATTCAGCGTACAAAGCAGATTCAGAGATAGGTAATCCTTGTAAGGTTTTTACGAGACAGGTTATTAGATGCTTGAGGTCTGCGTGGAAATTATGTACATTTTTTTAAGTATGTAACAATTGTGGCACATCTGAGGGTGGCAGACGCAGCAAATGTTTCAAGTTACTGTACCACCCCCCCACCCCTGCTCCTTTGAAGTGATCCAAGCTACCCATTACTCTCAGAAGACCTCCACAGCCAGAGAATATTTGAGAGTATCTAACGCACCCCCCGCCCCCTCTCCCCCACACCAGCCACCCCACCCCAACCCACCTCGCCTTAAACTTTGGGGCACCCGTCACCTGTCAGAAGCTCTACACCTTAAAGCGCCTCGTTATTTTTCCATTGGTTTTATATTTCTTCCATATCATGGCTCATTAAAGCGCAGCGTGGCAGGCAGCGTATTTGCATAGGCGACTGGGAGGTTTTAATTTGCGTCGGTACAGTGCATGACCGGAACTGAAGGGTGCACAGGCAAAATGACTTTTTTCACATGACATTTCTCTCCCCCCCAACACCCACCTCCTGAAAAAAATACATGGAGTTTCGCTTAATTGCTCGTACAGGGCACAAAGACAGAGATGGAGCCTCCTCTGGGAGAGGCTCTCCTTCCTGGCGACCGAGAGGCCAGCAGGCGTTGGTGGTGTGTCTCCTCAATGGCTGTGGCAGCAAATCGGGACGTAGTGATTTCCTTTCGAAATCGCGATATTAATTAGCTTGGGTTTTTTCCCTTCCTCATCCACAAACTGTCTGTAATTTATTTTTAATAGTGCACTCATTAATACATCAATACATACATCTCCCCATGTGATAGATATGTGCTGTGCAATAGAGTATGCATATACGTACATGCATTGATTGTTACGTGGTTCAGTCTCAGTTCATGTCCCCATTCCAATCATCCTTACACAGCTTTTGACCTGATGTAGTATGAACAAATTTGAGCCATTGATTTACATTTTTTCATAGGTCCTAGATTAATTAGTTTTTTACTGCATTCCAGAGCTGGCAGAATATTTTGAAGGGACATGAAAGAGTATCTCAACATTAATGGACAACAAAAGTGTTTCCCTTTTTCATTTTAAGGGAAGGAGGTTAAAAATACAGCAGCATGCTTGCTAACCATTACATCAGAGACCATGTAAATGGTTGACCTTGCCAAAATGAGTTGAGGATCTTACATCGAACAAAATCAGTTTGGGGTTATATGTGGAGGCTGAGAGGGTGTAGGAGTTATTGTCGTGACGGTGCTGTGCGAGGGGGCTGATATTTCTGGAGGAACAGCGGAACAGCCCGTGTCTCTTGTCCTCACCGCGCGTTCCTCTGAGGACCCCCGTGCTACAAATCGATTCCCGCAGATGCACTTCGAAAGGCCGGCTGTTCATCACATGGACCTTTCCCTCCCACCCTACCCCCCCCCCGAACGGCCCGGCCCGCCGCGGCGCCTGCTGGCCGCACCCCCGGTTCCTCTCCGCGCGCGGATATCAATCACCGGCAATGAGCCTGGCACGGCGTCCCCTTCCCCGGGCCCCGCCTGCTCGCCAGGCCTCGCCGCCTCGCCCGTAAACTCTCCATAAAAACCCGCCGCCGAAAGGACAGGCACGCGGCGATGTGATTTCAGTGTAATTTTGGAAAGCATATTGTCTAATTTTGCCATCTGTCTGCACGGGAGAGATGGCAGAGCGCGCCTCATTTGCCGTCTGCTTCTTTTATTGCGGGCGATACAGAACAAGTTTTTGGACCAGGACACCGGGCCCCAGCACACAGCCCACTGGAGCCCAGACGCGCATTCTAACAGATACCAGTCTGACGGGTCCACCACAGCCAAGTCGGCACCGCCAGGGGAGGATGGGTGCCGTTCCTTGAGCAGCAAGCGGTTACGGTCTCCCTTTTGAAAGCGAGCTTGTCTTCCCTGTAAGGGTGGGTCTTTTTTTTGGGGGGGGGGGGGTGCAAAAAGCAGCTGACGGGTATCTGTGGCAGGGCTTTCATCTGTGAGCCCGGCAACAACACCCCCTGCTCGTCGACTCGTGTGTAGTCACTCCCCTCGCGATTCCATAGAAGCGTGGGACAGCGCGGGACATTAGAGGGGCCTGCTTTTCCTGTCCTCTTTTTTTGGCCTGCATCGCCGCTCCGCCACTGTTTGGAGTGTGCGGCGCGCCGGTGTGGTCGCGGACGTGTCCCTGTCACACATTGTGAATCACGTCTGGTTCAGCTGCTCCTTGGCACTGACATTAATACAGAGCAGATTGGTGGAGATCTGCAGCCCTTGTTGTTTGATCTTTCCTCCCCTTGCCACATTTCCTGGCAAGTGCCCCCTGCCACGCTGTGTGGTGCAGGCAGGGCTGGCGCACCCTCAATCCGGCTGCCAGGTTTGTTTTTTTCCCCTCTTCTTCATCCTCCAACTTCTTCCCTTCTGCCCGGGCCTGTGGATACCTCTCCACATGCATATCCAGAGTTCCTCTGCTTGCTGCCCTGTACATTCAAATATCCTTAAGAATTACACATTTATTTACTCTAAATGGTATGAAAATGCTACAGCATCAGTAAATCAGTGCAGAGTAACAGTGGAGAATATTGTTATACCGATGCTAATTTAACAAAAGGAACAAATGTGGAAACCTAATGAACAAAGCACTCACATACAGAAAACATGTTATATCTTGAGTTTTCACTGTATTCCTAACCACAGAGCCCAGGTAAGCTCCAGGACTCTCCTGAATAGCTGCTACAGATGTGTGCTCTGTTTTTCATGCCACTGGTGAGGGCCTCACTGTCATAGTGCTGTTCACTCACTCTCCTGAGGTCCAGTAGGGTAAAAGCTTGCAGCTCAATGTCTCATCAGTATATTGGCTGAGTCAGTTAGCACAGTGAATGGACTCAATATATAACAACCGCAACAAAATCCTTAACTGCCAGCACCCTTGGCTTTTGTTCCTGCCCTAAAATATCCATCCGTACTCACAAACATGTCATTTTGTTTCATTGGTTTCACCGTCATGTATAATGGAACATGCTTCATGTGAACCCTCACAGATTTTATGCTCTTTGGTGGTTTTTTTTTTCGTTTCCCCATATCACACTTTCCATCTGTCGATATCATGAAGTCTAACACTGAGAAAGGGACGGCGGCTGTAAGTCCCTTTCCATTGGGGCAGAATAAATTCCAACTCCAAAGGAAGACATTCTAAAGCAACTGTAGCCTTCACCTTGAGCAAATACTGTATCTGTTATCGTGTCACCATCCCTGTCATTTGTGTTTACCCTGCGCTGTCATTTGGTCCCTAATGCCTTGTGTCTCGTTTAAGGATTTGTTTAAATGTCACAGTCGGACATATAAATTAAAAGTAAATACGGTGGGGAGGTCAGGGTGGAATTTTTCGTCTTCAGTATTTGTTCAAAGAGTAATATCTCCGAATGCCGCACGGCGGGGTCTTTGCGCTGCAGCTGGCGCGGTGTTTGTGTCAGCATGGGCGGGAAAACCTGGGGGTAATTTGGTAATACGGCTGCTTTATGGCGTTTAAGGCTAATTTGCACAGCCGTCTCGCAATTTTACAGCGGGCGGAAATATCTTCATGAATCTGCATTGAATTGGGGCTTTATCTTTTTTTCTTCTTCTTTTTTGCATTAGCCACATCATTTGTGACTAATGGCTTTTACGAGATCATTATCTCCTTAATTCATTTCAAAGTTTAAAGATCGGGGGGGTGGATAAGGCATGAGGAACAGCGAGGGAAGCGCGGCCGGTTTAACGAGCCACGTCACTCCAACGCTTTTCGAGGTCAAAGGCAGCGCTGATGAAGATTGAGGAAAGCAAACATCAAGATTGCATCACAGAGAAGCCAATCTGTCAGCCCTCCAAACAAGACTTTATTCTGCGAAGGAGATATTTGATCACTGGAGCCCGGAAATGTAAAACTGCAAAGTGCTTTTCAATGAAGGTTAGGAGGAGTACTCTCACACAGGGTGGACACTCAGTGATTCAGCAATACATATGAACCAGTGTTGCAGCTTGCCTGTATTAGTGCTGATAGATGTAAAGGGCTATAAGAGCTGTTGTCTGAGTTATTCAGTTTCTTATCTTTTCTGTAATTTTCAGTTTTTCATGTTTGAAAATGGAAGGTATCTAGTTTTGCTTCTTATATCCAAGCAAACACTTACAATGAGTTCCATTTTCTCACAACACCTACATATCTTCTAAGGGGATGTTCAGGCAAACAGGTTTAACCTTTTAGGAACAACATATAGCACCACATTGTGCATACTCTTACAAATGCTTTTGAATCCAGTGTTCTGAAACTAGAATCATCTGTTCGCTCTTTATTGGTAAAACTAAAAAAGGGAAAAGTCATCCTCCAAGTAACTGGAGGGCCATGTAGGCGAATACATACCATTGCAGCCAATCAGAATTTATCCTTCACTTTGATACACAAGCTCTGCTTGGCAAAACAGTTTGGTAAATTCAGTATTAATAATAATTTAACAAGTGTTTCCAAGTCAAAATTAAGAACAATTGTTGATAAAATCCAGCAGATAGTGACAGCAGTGCAAGTTATGACTTGGGGATGATACAGTTTAGAATTCTCAGTGATATAATAATTTTAAATGATATAATTGTAGCCCGTCACATCAAAATGACAGGAGAGGGAATGAATCATGCATATAACACAGTAATGCTTGCTTGTGTGCCTGTGGTTACTGTGTTGAAACAAATGTATGAAATAAGTTTGCCCAGTGACAAACTATCCATTAGAATCTCCCACATCCTGTGGCCCAAAGGCATCTCAGAATAATGTCTAGCACAACTGTAGCTGTCATTCCGAATGCAGTTTGTCTTTTTCTTTCCCCCACCCGAGTAAAAAAAAAGAAAAAGAAAGAGAAGCAGTTGAGGAAGGAACAGTCGAGCGCTACACGACAGTAGCCCTTGGTCTCCTGGGCAACATATGGAACGGTCCAAGTTAGCGCGCAACTTCCCAACTGCTGCGCGGGAAAAAGTGCGCCGCTAACTGTGGCCCCTGAGAGCTAATTAGAAGCCCTTGTGCATAAACCTTGCTTGGAAGTTGCCGTGGGCTGCACAGTCGAACCGCGGCAAGGATCTGAGCTGCCTGCAAGATAATAAACAACATTTGCATATAATGTCGGAGCTTGGCACCATCCCTGAGCTAGGCCCATCCACTCTCTGCCACTTTTTCCTCATGTGTCTGTCAAAGGATGCAGGAATTTGGCTAATTTCAAGCACGGGGAAGGGAAGGGGAAAAAAACATATTTGGTTTATTTTTCTAATTTTATTTCTGGAGCGTGACTCCCAGTTAATTATCACATTCACTCTTGACTGGCTTAAACCACACGATTTCCGAGAGATAAGAGCCCAGTTTAAGGAGTTCCCGCGGCACAGCACACAAAGGATATTAGTTGCTGAGAAATTATGAGGTATTAGGCATTATTCACACCTGCTAGACTGTTATAGTGCGTCGTTACACAGTGACGCTTTCAATTAATGAGAGCGTCTAAGCCACTGTGCGTTCAAGAACAACACGCGGGAGTCTAGTTGAACTGTATTTGTCATGCAGCGTAGGCGCGCACAATCGCGCTGAACTTAACATGGTAATTGCCACATGGCGCTCCCCACTATAGAGGGAAAGAAGAATTACCTTGAACACTGTTCACAGGTCTTTGAGGGTAAAAAAAGCACCACTCCTCCCCCCCTCCACCCTCATGAACTGTAAATCATGTTTCACTTTTTAAAAGGGGCAAAATAAATAATGTCTTAAAGTGTAGTGATTTCAGTGATTTAGAGGGGGTGGAGGGGTGGGTGTCGGGGGGAGGGGGGAGCTTTGAGAAACGTATTACCGGAGGTGACAGCTCGGAGGAGATAGGTAGGTGGTGTTAAGAGGAAAGGATAAGAGGCTATGACATTATGTCTGCAGGGTTAAGGTGTCAGAGTCAAAGAGCGAACCGCTATTACTGGATCAATACTTCTCAGTTTTGCACTTATCTCCGGCCCGATGGTTAGCCGCTTTGCCTGATACAGGCAGGGAGTAAATGCCACTTCAGAGCGGTCCGCACTGCCCCTGCATTTGTTTCAGGGGACATTAGCGCTTCATAAGCCAGGCCAGGGAGGAATCGGGGTGGGGGTGTGGTTTGCATAAAATTTGCTATACCAAGTGCTACAACCAATGAACAAGCATGTGGTAAGTGGTTTTCTCCTTATACTCAAAAATAATGTGTAAACTGGTAAGGTTTTCCAGTAGCTTCCATGACATCAGAGGAAGGAGAAGTACGTGTGTTATGTGCTTTACATTGATTGGTATTTTTAATATGTTGATGCAGTGTAACAAAGCACGTAGATCATGTTTGTTACGCGTTAAGCATTTATACAGCCAGATATTTTACTGGAGCAGCTGAGGTTGAGAACCTTCAATGTACAATGGCAGGACCTCATTTGAGAATGCAACACAAACCCCCTTGATTATTACCCCAATTCCTTAACCATTAACTATTTAACTCTCATTTTAAATCCCCATGTCCTCCTCCTGCACACCCCTAAGGCCAACAAGCAGTTGTGCTGGGCAGATGTTTGCATTCCCACCAAAATGAAAACAGTGAAACAGCTCCATTTTTCCAGTGAACTCCTGATGCAGATGGTTAAGAAATTGCAGCAAGCACCATGGCATTGTGGGCAACCGTGTCTCACAGGGGACAAAATAAGGTGTAGGGGTTTTGGTGTCACAACACCCTTTTTTTCTCAAGAAAAAAAAAACATTCTCAAGAAGAAGAAGAGAAACAAAAGTGGTCAAGTTTCTGAATTGAATGTTTGCCTACTTTCAAGTCTTTCATGAAACTTCTGAAGCCAGAGTTAATCCTTGCTACACATACAACAAAAAAGCAGCATTCAACAATTTAAAAAAAAAGAAAGGAGCCAGCCCGATCGCTACATATTCATATTCCTGTGCAGCCGTTATCACTTAAAAGGCTTTCTAATTACAACAACAAGACAAAAACTCCTTGGATTCAGTCCAGACCCGCTAAATGATAAAATAAGCTTGCACTCTCTCTCCCTCCTTAATCTCAGCAAAGCACCTTGGAGCCTCATCTCCCAAATACATGCGAATGAATGTGAAAATGCCATTTAGAGATGCAGGTGTGACATTTGATAAGAAACTTCTGGATTAAATATGTTCTGCTAATGAGGAACCCAGCTACCCCATCAGGGCAAACTACTGGTTGGATTGTGTGCGAGCTGATAACATTCCACACGCGAACATCCAAATTCATTATTAATAAACAGCCCCAGTCTCTCTATCATAAGGAAAGTCTGGATCCTTCAGTAGAGAGAGGGATGGAGCGTCTCATTAAGAAAGGCTGAGGGGGGTGGTTTGGGGTGGGGAGTATCAAATCTCCTCATATTTAGCTGTTTGTTTTTTTTTTCTCTTTTTTTTTGGAGCTAGTTTCAAAGAGTATGTTAATGGCGCATTGAACGCCAGAACAAAGAGTTCAAACTTTTAGCCGCTCTGGAAACAACTGCTGTTTTGGGCTGAAGAAAGCCAGGGGGATGGGGGTTTGTTGGGGGAGGGGGTTTGGATAGTCAGCTAAGCCATTGGGGCACTGAACTGTAAGCCCCCGGACCGAAGCTTGACATTTATGACGATTCTGAGAAGATTAAGCCTGTATTAGCACATCACACTGTCCGCCGGGCTTTTAATGAGGTGCAGCATTTTTTGTGGCGTTTTTGGCGTTCTTTGATGTCACCGCGTCAGGTCTCATGTAACCTTGTATGGCATACGTTTACACGCGAATTCCAGTGGTCTGGTAAGGCTGGCCGGCAAGCTGTCAGCTCCTCCTGGAAAACGGGGCCCCCGTGAACAAACGGGGCCCCATCCTCAGAGGTGAGCAGAGGACACTGGCGAGAGTTCTGCCAGGAGCCTGAAATGAGGGCTGGGCCTCCTCATCGAAGAATGTCAGTCTAAATCAGCTTAGTTCAGCTAGCCAACAACTGTCACAGAGCGACAGCAGCTGGTTACTCGGACCAGTAGCTGTCTGGAAATATTTGATATTTAAATTGAAATTAGAAAACCGACTGCGTTATTTCTGAGGAAGATTTGGAAGGTACAAATTCTCATTCACAGAGAGAGGTTATATATATATATATATATATATATATATATATATATATATATATATATATATATATATTTTTTTTTTTAGATTTTGTTTGTAATGTTATTTCTTTAAAAAAATCATTAATTAAGCAGAGTTTCCTGTAAATGACAGAAACATGGTAGCATCAGACCAAGAGCTGCTTTATAAAACAGGTATTTAGGGAGGCATGAAAACCTGCATATATTACCCGCAAAATAAAAAACACAGGTAATTTTGTTTTAGCATGTGCAAATTAAGGTTGTGAGTGTCGTCCCTCCATTGAAATGGTCTTTATGATGTTAATTAGTTGTTAGCGTAATTTCCAGCCTCCACCATCAACCATGAGAAGTTCAGAGACCCGCTGTTAAATGGGAGTCAATGCCGTGGCATCATTTCAAGAGCGCCTAACAGGACTGTAAACGATAACGAACAGGTGATGCAGCCGATACCTGTGGGGATGGAAATTACAAAGACAGTTGAAAAAAGAGGGAGAAATGAATCATCCAGACACCCTATCAAACATTAAAGCCGCAGACAACGTATTTTTTTCCCGCCAAGGTAATAAAGTAGTTATTTAAAATGATAAACAAAGGAAAATTTAGTGGAGATAAAATGCATGCAGATGGACATTACTGTGAGTAAACAACAGTATGGAATGGGGTATTGGTTGGAATTGTTTAAGAGGGGTCAGCCCTTCGTATGACATTTGCATAAATGCTGTAAACAATAGGAAGAGGAGCAAAAGGAAGGTTCGGCCCCGGAGCCGTCGTCTTGTATTGTTTAATAACACACTGCGGGAGGTTAAACGCAACATTTCAAACTTGGGCTGCAGGAGCAAGCGCCGTTCCAACAGAGGAGTTTCATTCCTTTAGCCCTTGCGACGGCTAATCTTCACCCTTGCAATAACAATTCCACTCCGCTTCCCGAACTCCAGCATATTTACCCTCCCTCGCCGCTGTGTCCCGTTAAGATTTAAACAGCAAACATAAAATAGGGGAGATAACCTGCACGGGCTTTGGAGAGACTCGACTCCGAAACATTATTTTAAAGAGGAGATCTGAGCGCGGCAGCGCGGCAGTCGGGAGCGATTATCTGCCGTGATCCCTTCCGACGCACCGAAGCCATTCATCTGCAGATCCCCCCCCTATGCAAAGGCAGGCCCTAATCACGCAGCCAACGTGTGTCAGTAGTGTGGATGAGTGAAGCCCGGAGACGAGAACAGCTCTGTAAACACCAGCAGGCAGCGGGGAGCCTCCGTCTCAAACACTCCGCCTCGAATAAGCAAACAGGGATGATTTGGGGATTTTCGGTCGGGGCCCGGCGCTTTGTTGCGCCGGCTAGCAGCCCCTTCTTTTTTTTGTCCCCCCTGCAGTTTGCGAGGGCTATCGCGCGGGCGTTGTTCTCATACATTTCCGCTCCGTTTTAAGGCCTGCTGACGGGCCGGTGTTGGCCCTGGCCTGTCACTTTTGTTTGTTTCTGTCGCCGGCTTCTCTAGCGTGAATGTTGTGGAAAATGGACCAATGTTGTGTTGAAACAGTAAACCACAAAGGGCTTCCACCTTCAGTGCACATAGAGAATGCAGCAACTTTTTCTTAACCCCCCCCAACACACACACACACGCACACATACACACACACACACGTTTATGGTGTACTGTACCCCTTTCCTTGCCTGATAGTTCCTATCAAGCCACGCAAACCCAGTTTTATTGATAGGAAGTGTAGACATCTATGGTTTACAACTTGTCCCACCACGGCATCATCATTTGATACACGAAATTAAGGCAAAAATGTTCCTTAACTATGTATTCCATGAACAGTTTAACACAATTGACTGTGTCAAATTTGATGTGTATTAAACAGTCGACTCAGTGCACTCTCCCAGTCAGGATTCTATTATATGGGGCACCCTCCCCTTGTTTTGATACTGCAGTAATTTAAAGACCGATCTTAATTGACTTATTTTTTTCCTGCGTGTCTTTCCGAGGTTGTGCATGCACCGAAATAAGAGTCTTGTTTCTCTATTGGGCCACACACAATGTACTGACTTCAATTTTACCATTCATAATGAATGCAGTCTCGCCATTCAAATGCAGCCATAAGCACACAGCAGATAAGAATTTAATTAAATGTAGATTAAAACCAAACAGGAAAACACACTCGCTGATAATTTTTTATCTCATCCCCTGGTCATATTTTTTCCCCCTCATACTTTCGACTTGTTCTTCCTTGGGCTACGGCTTTTCAGCGTGCCAAAAGTGGCGAAACACCTCACACGTCTCGGCGTGCCTCCGTGAGATTGTGTAAAATGCAAAACACGAGGCGGCCACACGATTAATCAGAATCCTCGTGTCGGGGCGGTGGGGTGGGGTGGAGGGGGGTGGGTTCTAACCGGGGTGAAGAGAGGGAATTAAACAAAATGCCGCATCCCAAATTCGCACGGTTCTCCACAGGACAATCCCCTGTAGGCTGGGGGGGGGGAGGGAAAAAATGTATTGCTCTCCGCAAGAACAATGCAAGATGCACAGCGATTTTTAGCCAGCGGCTGGCTGCTGGAAGGGGGCACGTGCCGGCTGAATGCAGTGGCACCATGCACTCCAGTAGGCACGCGCCATTTCCATGGCCGTGGTCAGCCCCGATCCAAAGCTCACAAGAGCCAGCCCTCCTCCCCGAGGGACGCTTTCGAACGCTGCACCAGAATATCGATTCATCTTCAACGTGGGCCATATGCCTTATTCACAAAGTTTGTGTGATCCCCGTGCCATGAATCTGATCTAATCCACAGAAATGGGATCACTCACAGTTCAGATATCGTGCCCATGGCACAAAGATAGGGACTGCAATACAAGCTAATCGTCAGAAGGACGCGGACTGAGAAGAATAGAAAGATAATGACATTTTCTAGAATCAGTTTACTGAGCCATTGAGTCATTCTTGTTTACTCCTACCCAGTCATACTGCACATAAACCTCAGTACTGGATCAAATAAAATTGCATATAAAAGAAGCCATAGGAGTACTGCAAAATCATACCAGATTACATAGTAATTAGGACTGATCTTATACTTACTTGCCTTGTCCAACAAGACCATTTCATATGGGATGCTATAAACTGCCATTTGGTATTCCTTTGGGTATTAAAATCTTTACCTTCACACAATATTCGCTAAAATGCTTTCCTTTGCTGAAATATTTGTTTTCCTCGCTAAAATGAGGTAAACAGTAACCATCTGGTGTGTTTATTAGTTTGCGTATTTGCTGCTGACAAGAATCCAGCTCTGTGAACAATTTCAAAAAGTGTCGCCTTTCAAATTCACTGAGCAAAAGAGTAATGGATTTAAGCAGGTTTAAAGGGAAAGCTTAGGCGTTTGGGAACAATGCGTCTACACATCAGTCTTCTACACAACATGGAGCTGATTACTCTCAGTCATCACCCAAAGGTAGAACCAGAACAGCTGGCTTTGAAAAGTTCTGTTTTTTCCCACAGTGTAGACACTACTCTAATGGCACAGAAAAGTCTAGCTTAGTTGTGTGGTATTGTATTGTCCATGCAGAAGGTTATTTGATTTAGTTTTAGGGAGGGGAGGTTTAGAGATGGGTGTTCCTGTCTCCTTGTATTAAAAATGATACTTCTTGTGGCATCAGGGAAAAAAATCCAGGAAAAGCAATTTGATGGACATATGAAAAAATCCATAAATGTAAAAGCCATCTCCATGAAGCACGCCTGGTGTGTCCTTTAAACACCTTTACAAGTTTCCATTTTGTGATTATTTCACAAATTATTCCAAGGGATCTTCAAACAGTCAAGCTGCTACTGACACGTCAGTTTAAAAAACTGTGTTAATAAGATGCTGTACATGAGTGGAGGTAAAATAGCAAGAGTGAAGTGGAGACAATTCAAGACAGAAATTACCCACATTGCCTTTCTTTAAAAAAAAATGTATAAAAGAAAGGGGGGTGGGGCAGCTGAGAGATGGCGGGTGCGTTGGACCTCCAGATGGGCGCGCGAGTGGCCCCGCTGAACGCCGGCCGCTCTCGCATTGCACCGCCCGCCCGCCCGCCACCACCGCCGCGCCTCGGTTCCACTCTATTACCCGCATGCAAGCGATTGGCCTTTTCTGTGGGGAAAAGAGCAATTTCCTGTCGCAGTCTGTTTGATCAAGTGCTAAACCCTTGTGATCAATAGAAGGACAGATGTCGGGTCCAGATGGCCGGGTGGTGATACCTGGGGCAGCGTGAGGGCTTGCCAGGACGACAGAATGGCAGCGGGCGAGGGCAGCGGCTGCGCTCCCTCTCCGCCAGCCACCGAGACACAATGTGACAAACGCAATTAGGCCTCTCAGCCACAGATTATTTATTTCTCCCACAAACCGACAGAAAATTTAATTAGCGCTTACTTTAAGCAATATGTGGCATTACAGGAGAGCAGAGGCACAGGCCGCGATGGGGGAGCCGTCGGTGCTGTCCATCGCGGGAGGCTTCCGGTTGTTTTATTCTTTGCTGTTTGTGCATTTTGTGCTCTGTAGCTGCATAGCATGGAGGAGAGAATATATGTATGATTTCTTTTATTAAAAAAGATGAAGTCAAATATAGCTGATGATATAATTAGCACTATATTTCAGCTGTATAAGGCAGGCAGAGTATGTGTCTGGGTATGTTACCAGTTAAACACAATACCTGCAACACTGTTAAAATGCTCATCTGCAGGCTCTCTGTTGATGGTTGATCCTGATTGTTAGTTTCTGAATCGGTTGACAGGTGTGCCTTTCAAGATCGCTGTCCCCTTGGAAAAAAAAACAGCAGTGAGGAGGCTTTCCAAAAATGAGTAGGATGTTTTAAATGGCCCACATCACGTCAGGGGCACCTGCCCACTGCCATGTGGTGCGGGATGGCGCAGCCACGCACTCTCCCAAAACGCTCCCACGCACCGCCGGCGCTCACCTGCTCGCACCGCAGCCTGATGGGAAGGGGGGACGTGGGCCAGCGGGCCGCAGCTGGGGGGAGGGGGAGTGCGGGGGGTGTCCGGGATGGCGCTCAACACAACAGCGCCCTGCCACGGGAATGTCTTCGTCCCCATTAACACCCCCCTTTGAGGACCCGCCTTTTCTGCTGCCCTGCGCTTAGCACGGCTCCCAGCAGGAGCCTCAGTAAACACATGTCGACTATCCGCAACCAATCCCGAAAAAAGAAGCCATACCGGATATCCCGTTTTAGCTCCTGATACTCCGAGCTATATGCTGAGGCATTCACAGCAAGTTTAATACCTCCTTTAAACCCTTCAATTCTCTGAACATGCATTTCAGACACAGAAGGGTTAAATTTAACGGCAAGGTTAACAACATGCTCTTACTGGTTTTATATTTTGTGATTTGCAAGTAATTCATCATTTATTTCCCTGAAAGGCATATTCAACCGTGTCATGTAATATTTTAGAAACATTTAGATTTTGTGACTGCTTCAGATCAAGGATGAAAAGGGCAGATGCTGGTTATGTTTTTACAGAGACACAAAAATATTGATTATAGAGATGCATATATATTTCACCTTACTGCATGCTTAATATGGAAAACAAATACATTTGAGGTGCAATTAAATTTTTACTGAAAAGCAAAACACTGCATTTTATATTGTATTTCTGTACTCAATATTTGTAAGGAATGTCTGTTTTCTATATTTTTATTTAAATGGAGGAATGTTCAAGATGTTCTCTTTTTCTGTCGTGTCATTTTATATTGCAAATACATACATTTGTTTTGTGAACATCTGCCACCTCTAATAGACCTGTAATAATATATCATATTAATTCACAATTTTATGCTTCTTCTCTCTCTGTAATATCTCCACCAAAACAGGCACTTGCCAATATTATTTTCAATATGCTATAAAGAGAGCTTCATGCATCTCTAGAGATTTGTGAAAGAAGCAGCATTTAATTATAAAAGAAGCATCTAATTTTCAAATATAAATCATTTGCCATATCAGATCAGAGTCTGTAACTAGTACAATTTCTAAGTAGTGTTGTATTTTTTGTCTCTGATTGCAAGACAGAAATGTCTGTTGGAATGTAATTGTTAAATGCTGTTTTGTAGTTTTGTGGCTTTTTTGCCTGGGAATTCATAGCAGGGGAAGTGTAAAAGAGATTCTCCTGGGAACCCTTTTTAATTTGCGGATTCTGACCTGTGTGCCACTTGCTCAAGGCCATCCGTGAGCTTTCAGCATTGGGTATCATTTGCGAGACACTTGATGCTAAAATTAGTCCATGCGCTATGGTCCGGGTGAGTTTGTGGTTTGTGATGCCAGCAAACCTTGAGCTGTCAGTACCAGATCCAGTTTTTAGAATGTTATTTGGTAAGGAGCAACATTATATACATTTAGAATTACACATATCTGCAGACTTTGTCTGATTTAAAACAAACAGAACATGCCTTGCCTTGGTGTACTGTATGTAATGGTGTACTGGTGTGCTGTACGCACACATATATGTTTTTAAATGTTAAAATAACTAAGAAACATATTAAGCCATCATACAGGAAGTATGTGTCAATTTCAGAAATTTCAGCAGAATTAACAAGGTGAAGAGTCGCCATGACAACTCACTTGTGCCCCTTGGGAGCAGTTGCTAAGTCTGTGTCTTGCTGTACACCAATGGCAGTTGGAAGTTTGCAGACCTATACCAAGCGGTTCTGAACTTCTGTGTGTCCGCTGCTCCATCTGAACTCCTGTGGAGCTGTTGCACCATTTAAACATGAGAAGAGTGCCACCTAGTGGCCATGGAGGAGCTGGTAAATGGAGGTGACGCAGAATTTAGGGCCGCCCCATGCTAGAGGCTGATGCAACGTGCTGATGAGTGAGCTCTGCACCAGCACTTTGATGTCATCAGGTGACACTGGGTCCGGTAGTCTGTTCGCCCTGATTCTGGCTCTCAGACACACTCTGATATCGTTAGAAAGTGTCAACTGTTTCATTTTTCTTTCATGTGTTCTGTGTGATGGCTAAGAAGCCTTGAGCTGTTTTTTCTGGTTTTTTTTTTCTGTTCAACTCTGATGAGTCAGAAACTGTACCAATATTTGCAGTGAATCATGGGTGGGGGGCGGGGTGAGAGGGAGACATTTTGGTTATTAACTTTTTGTCTTCTTAATGGTAAACTTTGCTTAAAGGATAATGGCCTCTGGGCCTTGGCCTGATTGCCTCGTGTGAGTCCAGATTCAAAGAGCATGCTTACAGCAACTGTCTGATAATAAGTTAAAGGTTGAGCATTTGCTAAAATGACCTTTTGTAATTAAAAAAAAAAATTAATGTGCATTGACATTTATCATGCATCGTGTAGTCTTTTCGGTTCGCATTAATATGTTATGCTAACCTTATGTTGTTATGTTCTTATCAAGTTAAAATGTATTTTTCTGGGGTTTTTTTGCATGATTTTGACTAACAAACACCACAGTTAAATTGAAACTATACCAGCAACGTTGTGTAGAGCACTGCTGTTGTACACTTGGGCAACATACTTAACCCTCATTGTTAAAAATCTTACTTTATAACTGGAACTACAGTAGCCTGTAAGAGAGTCCGTTAAGCTAACATAATGGAATGGGTACACAAAATCATGAAGAAACATTGTGTGTCAGGACAGGGAAATCTCCCCTGAGCTGCATTATACAGTCATTGGTTACATTTGAAAAATGTCGTAGAAGAAATCAAAGAAACCATACAAATTAAGGCCTCCTTTGAAAAGCATACATTTTGTTGTGTTATGAGTCCTTTGGAATGTACAGTGAGTATATAAGGGTGCTGCCTTCAAACAGGACAGGGGTCTTTCATTAAAAACACAGCTGTGCTTTGAGGTGCTCCCAGCTTTACATGTCTGCTAGGTCCTGCGATTAGTGGTTAGTCATCGATATTCAAGAGTCTTTTTATTCTCATGGAGGTCATCTGTGTAAGACTCATTGCACACATCATTTTAGGAGGGTCAAGTATTGTTCAAGTGAGCATGCTTGCCAGGGCCCATGGTACACGTGCATGCATTCTCCTTACCAGTGGCACTACCTATTGTGATGGTGCATTACCCTCCCAAAATGACAGGAAGAGTTGCACAGCATGAACCCAAGATTTGCACAGCCTCCTAATCTGTAAGGTCCATCCCCAAATATTGTCCTCAGCCCGCAAACTCACCTTTATCTCATGGTTATCTCAGGTCAAACTACAATTCAGGCACCATTACAAGTAGCATAATTCTAATGGAACTTAACAGCACATCGTATGCTGACGTTCTTCTCCTCTGCCTCTATGCATTCGCTGTTAGGCTGCAAAGCATGATGGTACCTATGCGCAAACATCCCTCATGCAGGTCCATGCTTGCCATTTTCAGCTGCACTGGTCACTCTTTGCATGAAGGCACTTCCACAGTCAACAGAGGTGAAAACAGGAAACCATATGAGTGAGGGTGTTCATTACCTGCTCTGAGCAGGGAAGAGCCTAGCCTTGATCTGATGGGATAATGAATGGATAAAGCTGTATTAAGGAGCAGAAAGGTGTGTAAAAAGAAATGTTACCCAAATTCAGCCTGCTTTAAAAACAAGACAGAAGGTATCCCATGGCTACCAGGAACCCCAGCCATCGAAGTGGTGAAGTTGCTGGTGTAAAGGGAGCTCACACGATTGGTGCCAAACATAAAGCTCTGGCTGGTCAGAAGAAATAAACCCATATAACCTTGCTCTATAATTAGTTTTGGCCTGTCAGTTTGTTGTAATAACTGTGTGCAACAAAATAATACATAAACGTTGATCCTCCACATGCCAAATATCCTTTTCACATTTAGTCACAAGTTTCTTCTCACTTCAGCTTTGGAGTGCATCTCTTTTGTCATCTCTTTGCTTACATGAAATGATTGGATAAAACAGATTGAAATGATTGAATAAAACAGATTGAATAAAACAGAAAAAGCCCTTTAATTTGTTAATAGTCTCTCTTTTTAAGCCAAGCAGACTCCACTTGAGTTACATTCTCGACTGTTCACTGTACTGACAGAGATAATATAAGCTTTCCTTCTAATAGCAAAAGGTTGCTGTGGATTCCAAAAACAAAAGTTGCACCGCTATTTCAGAGTGTCGTTCTAACAACTGTACTCCTGTCCCATCATAATGGGCTGTGTAGTTGTAATTTGTCTGGACAGATGGGAGCGGGTAGAGCTGATGTGCTTAACTATGCGTTTTACAGCAAACTATTAAAGAGCTCTGCTGTTTACACACAAACATTTGAATACCTGTCTTCGGGCCAGTTTAATTATCCAAACCCTTCTGTTATGTTGTTGTCTCCCAGCTTTGCGTGAGGCGAAAGGGACTTTGTGTTTCCATTAAGATATGGGTGTGACGAGGTGACGAGGAGGCAAAAATACATAATATATATTTAGTATATATATATTTATATATATATCTATATATGTGTGTGTGTGTGTGTGTGTGTGCAAACGCACATCAGTGTGTGTGTGTGTGCATTATGAAGTCTTCAAATGCAACGAATCAAAAAAAGGTCTGTGATGCCTCGCTTTGAAAATCTCCGGGGTTTAGGAGGGGAGGGATATTGGTGCGTTTTATTTTGCATACGACTCATCCCTTGACGTTTGATTGGAGAAAATATTTATGGCAGCTCGCATAATGTCGCTTCTTAAATTCCTTTATGCGCGCATCTTAAACTGTACGTTCAAAAAAATCATTAATCAAAGAAAAAGGCCATTTAGCCCGGCAGAGCCATAGTATAAGGGCTAGTGAGAGGTGGAGAATATTGTATTGAGGGGGGAGGGAAAAAAGGTAGAAAGCAGTAGTGTTTAATTATCTGGACTGTGTACAGGATGCTGTTTTGATTGTTTTAATGAAGCAGCTGGCCTATTGTCTCCTGTTAATTCCTCCATTGTTTTTAGAATATGTCATAGTTCTTTATTCTTTTATCAGGTGCTCTGCAGGAGGACTCAAACAATAGCCCGCATTCCAACAGCATTGGCCACTGCACAAAAGGGAGCTCAGTGCAGACAGCAAGCAGGAACAGTACAAGTCACAAGCCACACTTCCCTAGGCTTGCTCACTTTGAGTCCTGTGTAGGCGTCCCTTATTTAACCTCAGCATACCTGTGTGATAATGTACATGTGTGTCTCTGAAATGCACGCATGCCTGTGAACATATGGTATTGCATGGGATTGTGGAGGCTGAAGAAATGCACACGTAAACCCCAAGCTGTGAAGATAAAACTACGAAACTCAAAAATCCAGTCGCATTTGTTTGGGGTGGCCCACGGCTGCCTTGGCAAGCCCACGCCTCTCCCATAGATGGGTTGTGCCGCCGTTGTAATCATTACAGCATTGAGGAATGTGCTAAACAAAGGTGACGAGTAGGGGTGGTTGTATGGAGAGAGGTCCTTGGAGATCGGCTTGAGGTACAGACACAGTATGTGTCTGCCAGAAGTCTTACAGATCCTAAAACCATGGAGAAATGTTTGAGATCTGTACATGGACAGGAGGGAAAGCATCACCCTATGGAAATGGGAGTACTTATTAACAGATATTATTTTAACATAGCCATGAAGGTGTATAAAACACCCAAGGAACATCAGTACATTCCCTAATTAACATATGTGTTAACAGACCCAGGGGAAGGTATTTTGGAGGCAGTAGGCAGCATCACCCACACATTGCAGTGTATATTACTATGCTGGCTGTGAATCCATTGCTCCTGAACTCGCTGAGCCCAAATTTTCCCAGGAAGCCGCAATGATCTGCCCCCCCATTGTCAATGGCAGTTAGTATCTACCTTGATGGTAACTCCAGCCGACAGCGGAGGAGTTTTGTTATTTTAATTAGAAGATAAAAATTCAAAGAGCCACTCCAGGCACTGTGTGGTGTGACAGAATCAAAACGCTGAAGTGAACAGGCCTGAAGTGTGTTGGTAGTCGGAGCAGATTCGCCAGCAGATAGCCCCCCCCCCCCCCCCCCCCCCTTTAATTCAGTTCACTCCTTAGCTCTCCGCTCTCCTGCAAAAAAAAGACTTTGAAAGATGGCATATTTTAATACTACTTTACTTTTCTGACACATATCGAAAATAAGATACGGTCTAATTTCAAGCCATGTGGCAACCGCTCTGGCATCGCCTAGCATGATTAAATACAGAGCTGAAGATGTGTCTTAGGAGATGCACCAGGAAAAATAATGGAGAACCACCAGGTCTGTAAAGGCACATTTAAAAAATGCATATGAAATTATATCCAGGAAACAAAGAGGCATGGAATGGCACCAATGAGAAGAATGTCTTTTTATATTTCTGGGTTTCTATCTTCAGAGTTGTTAAAAGTGCCACATTTTACTGAGGCATTATGGATTGGCGTCTTGTAAATGAAAATAAGGTCATGCTGTTTGCTGGAAGTACTTCTCCCGCAAGTCCTTCAGTATCCATCAGTTCTGCAGTTACCACACTGAAAGTAAAGTGATAGCCGACCCCTCCGCCTTCTCACCACACCCCCCCCCCCCCCCCCCCCGCCCCCACCCCCCACCTCCAACCCCCACTGCCTCACCCTAATGTTTAAAGGAATGATTCAGTTTGTGTAAACATCTGTAATGAGTTCTTGGACGTCTGGAATTTTTAAAACGGTACTCTTTTCGTGGTACCCCATTACCTCTAATGAACCATTCTCTTCATTTCAAAAGAGTTCAGCTAAAACCTATGGTCTTTCACTCAGAGCTTCTGCCGGAGTGTTTGCACATCTTTGAAAGCTAACAGTGCGGTTTAATTAATTGTCCAGCTTTTCTCTAAAACAATGTCCTAATTCTGCCATTTAGCGCCAGCATATCATGGTTTGTTGCTATCTCACCAGCCAGATTTTTGTAAATAGTCATATTAAAAACTTTAATCTCTTCTGTGGAAAATGAAGTGCAGTTGAAAAGCCTGTCATGTTCTGAGATAAATATTATCTAAGCTAAAACCTTCCCTCTCTCTCTCGGTCTCACTGTCTTAATGAATATGTTCAGAAGGCTCCAGCAGAATGTTTAATCCGAAGCACTACAAGTAAATATGAAAGTTGTCCCAGGTGTCCCCAACACAATTTTTTATATTTACTCTAAACAAAGTCACATATTTTAAACAGTTTTTAAAACTTTGCTTTGGTAGAGGAGGGGCCTGTGGTTGAGTGTCACTTGCATAGTTACCACTTGCATTGCTACCAAATGCTAAACATAGGCCATGTTATTGTCCTGTTGTGTTATCGAATATATTTTAACACAGGGTTATTTTCACTTACCGCTGTAGGACTGAATATTTGAACAAGGGATGTATAGGGAATCCCAAATAGCTCAGCAGATAGCATACCTCCAGCAGCTTATGCATAACACATACAGAAGCTGCCCTAAAACCAAATAATTTCTTCCCTTGTCCCACTAGACAGTCATTTCACTAATTCCCATCCAGATTTGTTCATACATTTAAAATTTTCCATTTTAAACAGACACAGACACATAGTCACATAACCTCCACCTTATGTGGCATGGGTAAAGAACAAAATACAGACAATATTGTTTAATTTAACATTTATTTTACAAGGTTAGTCTCATTGAGGTTAAAAGTATCACGCAAGCCTGGCAAAAACAGCAGCACATGAGGTTTCAGACAGTGACACATTCACAACATTAAACACAGAGCATTGCAGGCATTGCAATATGTTGAATTTATTGTGTTTGTGCTTTGGTGTGTTCAGATTTTGTCTGTGACAAAATTTTGGGCAAACAACTAGATGAGATAAGAGGAAAGAAACTTGCCATGAGGGTTTATATTTAATTGTCTAACAAATACCATATATGTTTTATTTCATACATTCATATTAAAACACATCTGAAATAATACGTGTAATACATTGTGTATGTAGAAATAACAAGTCTGTCTACATGTCCTATTTGAGTTAGTTCTTCGTTCTGTTTCATAATGAGGTTATGTTTACTGTACATGTGGTCTCCTTTCCACTAGCACCACACTGCATTCCTCTTCCACCCCTACAGTATGTGGCATTGTGTTATTTCATAATAGAATTACTTTGAACAGAGAGCAAGATCCTGACAATGATCAGCGCCTACGCTTCAAAAAAAATGAGTCTTATTTCATTGTAACATGGAGCCATTTCTTCTAAGGGACTGAATATCTGAAATTTGACCTTCAGCATTTAGAACATCTCTCTGTCCTGTCTTCAATACACTATCCGCGATAGCATCTGTGTTAAAGAATATAAACCCAGAGATTCCGTGCTGTATCTCGGGTCATTTTGCAACCGCGCGTGCAAAGGAGACATATAAATGCACATTTACTCTGCATCTGCCCACAGGCTGAGTCTGTCTGCTCTGTTGAAGAATTGCATGGGTGACGTCACACAAGTGTTAAGCGCAAGTTTATTTTAGAATTATCATCAAGAAAAAATGCAGAATTTTTCTGTGCACCATAACAACTACAATGTGGTTACATGAGCTGAGGTGAAATGTGAAGCACCAATACCTTATGTTCAGTTAAATGTTGGTTGAACCACAAATATCCAAAAATTGAATGTGTATCTACTACCAGTATGAGATTTTGGCAAATCAGGTACTCGAATGTGTCTAACCACAAAGTCCAAACACAGATTTTTCATACATGGACCAGACAGTCAGCTCTTTGTGCTATTTTGTAAATTGTATTTCTGCCATTGTTGAAGCAGCAAGCATTCTAATTCTCTGGCTCATCATAAAAGTTCTTGAAGGTGCACAGTCTAGGAGAGAGCATCCAGAGTCAGCATAGGAACACAAACAGTACCCGAACCTCCACGAGGGATCGAAGGAATATTGTAGTTGAATATCTAATAGAATCTCTAATGTGTATGACAAAAGGTCACAGTGACGTGATTGGTTCAAGCTCCAAAACGCGCATGTGCTCACCTCTCCTCTCAATGTGTTCCCAGGTGGACAGCTCTGGTGCACCACCACAAAAAACATGGTGGAGGGGGAGGAGCTGGTGGCTTTCGCGGTGGACTTCGACTCCCGGCTCCAAGCGGTCAACCACATGTCGCTGACGGAGGGCATGTACCCAGCGCGGCTGCTGGACTCCATACAGCTCCTTCCACAGCAGGCAGCCATGGCGTCCATTCTACCCACCGCCATCGTCAACAGTGAGTCCTGTCACCACCCCTTCCCCGCTGACCCGCCAGAAATCAAGCCCTCTGTCTCAGATCTCTCCCAGAGATACCGAGGGACATGCCATCTTGCCTTTCAGTTTAAAGCGAAAGGCATGCTAACGCGAGATGTCTAGACACAGTTTCGACTTTTTTGATAACACCTTCTAATGGAGGATTTTAGATAACCAGCTGAAATTAATTCTGGCTTATTTGATGAGCTAATGTAACCCTGGCCAGGTACCCTGGTTTGTTTAGTTGTTGATGCTGTCCCAACACAACAGGGCACCTGCTAAGTGTGGATGGCTCAAAGCTCAGTGGTTCTAAAGCATGCTGATCATAATATGATTAATGTGGCATTCAAATATACTATTGCTTATAAGATCAATTATTCAAAGCCCAAAAATATTCAAAAATAGTTAAACCCCACTTTTCCCTCAAGCACTCCTGCTCTCTGTGTAAATAATGACTCACTGCGGAGATCTGCACTCGCTTATACCTTCAGACTTGAAAATTAACAATATAAATACATAATCTCTTCTCGTAAAAAGTTCCAAGGGTTCATGAATATTGATGAGAAGTACCAATACTGGATTTTTCCTCATTTTAGGTCAATGAGCAACCATTTGGTCATGTCCCTAGTTTCTCTGCCCACTCATGCATTGTCCATCTCTGACCCTGCAGAGGACATCTTCCCCTGCAAGGCGTGTGGGATCTGGTACCGGAGCGAGAGGAACCTGCAGGCCCACCTGATGTACTACTGCAGCGGACGGCAGAGAGAGCCAGAGATGCTGGTGGAGGAGAACGAGGCCGGCCCTCACCAGACACCCAACATCTGCCCCTTCCCACAATGCAACAAAAGCTTTGCCGGGGCACGGGCCTTGGAAATGCACTTAACCACACACAGTGGTGAGTGTAGAGGCAGATTTGCTCAACATTAGCAGAACCTATGGATCTGAAAAAAATATTTACATTGAGGAAAATCAGACTGGGTATTTGAATGTGTTAACACAAAGGTTTTTATCTGCAAGTAAATGTATGTGTACATTAAAAACACTATAAAATGTCTGCTCTTACAAAGCCAGAGTGTCATTTCCAGCTTTATATATTTTTACCCTCTAATATTGGATTGTGTCAGATAGCTTGATGATTTGTGAATATTATTCTGACAAAATGTGTACTATTTACTAGTAGTGTGACAGTACTGCCAGTGTCATAAACTTTGCCTCAGCAATATGCAAATTTTGCTGCCAGTTTCCTCAAGTTTCAGTTTATGGAATTTTTAGCACAATCTGGGGGTTGAGCTTGACATTATGCGCCATTTTTGATCATTGCTGTACTCAACATTAAGGGAAGGCGAGAGGAGAGAATCTGAAAAGTCCCTTTTATCTTTTTCACAGGTGTCAAAATGGAAGAGACTCTCCCCCCTGGCACCAGCTTGAAATGCACAATCTGTACCTACACAGCAGATTCTCTTATTACATTCCAACACCACATCCTCTCTCACCTGTCACAGGCGGCCTTCAGATGCAATCACTGCCATATCAGCTTCCAGAACCACAGGGAACTCTTACAGCATCAGGACTTACATGGGCACGGCAGCAAACTTCACAGAGAGAGCGACAGCGAACACTCCCCCAGGGGCAATGAGGAGAGCCTGCAGCAGACGAGAGGCGAGCTGGTAAACAGGAAAGATGTCCTCCAGAGTCCCAAAGGGGGACCAAACAAGGAAATCAGCTCCGACGCCGAGCTGGAGAAAGGAGAGAAGAAACCAGCGCTTTCGTCCCAGAAGGGCGACGCCCACCCGGGAAGCAAGGCCAGCTTCTCGTACACCCGGATCAAGTCGGAGCCGTCCAGCCCCCGGCTTGCCTCCTCCCCAGTCCAGCACAACATGGGCCCCACATTTCCCATGGGGCCTTTCCTGTCCCAGTTCGCTTTCTCCCAGGACATTTCCGTGGTTCCACAAGCCTCGGAGATCCTGGCTAAAATGTCAGAGCTGGTGCACCGGAGATTGCGGCATGGCGGAAACAGCTACCCGCCAGTGATCTACAGCCCCTTGATGCCGAAAGGGGCGACGTGTTTCGAATGCAATATAACTTTTAACAACCTGGACAACTACCTGGTCCACAAAAAGCATTACTGCAACAGCCGCTGGCAACACATGGCCAAGTCACCCGATTTCTCAAGCGTCTCGGACAAGGTGGCAGAGGCCGTGAGCCCGAACAGCGGTCACGGCTCAGTCAGCATGCTGACCGCCTGCCACCCCTCAGAGGCCGACAGCCAGCTCATGCAGTCGGCCTGCTTGAACTCATCCGTCCTGGACATGATCAATGCGAGCGGCAAAGTGCCTGACAAAGACCTCGCGGGACAGGTGAAGAAGGTCTCCACGCCCACGGGGGCAGAGGAGAGGCTGAACGGCAAGCAGGCAGATGTGAAGAGCCCCAGCACGTCCTTGGTGGACAATGACAACGACCCCAACAAGACCACCTGCGAGGCCTGCAACATCACCTTCAGCCGCCACGAGACCTACGTGGTGCACAAGCAGTACTACTGCGCCACGCGCCATGACCCACCCCTGAAGCGCATGACCGCCAACAAGGTGCCTGCCATGCAGCGGACCATGCGGACACGCAAGCGCAGGAAGATGTACGAGATGTGCCTCCCTGACCAGGAGCAGAGGCCCCCCATGGGTCAGCCAGGCTTCCTGGGTGTCCCAGCACTGGGGAGCCCCTGCACATCGCAGGAGGCTGTGGAGAACCTTGCCGACCGCTTCCACCCGCGCTGCGACATGTTCCCGGGCATGGTCCCCAAACACCTGGAGGCTTCTCTCACCGTCACCAAGTCCATCCTTGCACCCAAATGCAATACGATAGACCAACAGGAGCTTGACGCGCCCATTGATCTCAGCAAAAAGTGCTCCCCACATCCCGACAAGACTTGCAGTTCCCCCAAAAGACTCTTGGACTATCACGAATGTACAGTTTGCAAGATAAGTTTCAACAAAGTGGAGAACTACCTAGCCCATAAACAGAACTTCTGCCCTGTGACAGCTTCCCAGCACAGTGAAATTGGCAGTCTGGACCAGACAATGTTCCCAGACGTGAAAAGCGAAGGCAATAATCCCGATGATGTCTATGATAAGAGCCCTGGGAAATGTGATAAAAATGGAGGCGCCAAGCTGATTGCGCAAAACGGTAGCGTGTTCCCCTCGCATTTAGGTTCCCTGCCAGGGCTCAAGTCTTTCGGCGAGGCTCAGCTCATTCCCGCGAAAGAGGAGAACAAGAATTTGTTTCTGCCCCACTGCCTTTATCCCGGAGCAATAAAGAAGGTGAAAGGTGCTGAGCAAATATCGCCATATTACGGGATAAAGCCCAGCGATTACATTGCTGGGAGCCTGGTCATGCAAGGAGAGCCGAGCACGCAGGAGCCCAGTACAAACGGAGGGGGTGAGGCAGGAAAAGACCAGCCAGCTCCTAACGGCTGCCCCCACCCCGGCAAAGAACCTCTGCCCCTGCTGCCCAAAAACAGGGGAATGGTGATAGTCAACGGTGGGCACAAGCCTGAAGAGCGGCCGGGCACCGTTCCCTCTCAGCAGGAGAATGTGCCCCACAACTCCCAGCCGCCGGATGGTCACCCGTCGCCCACGTGGGTGTCCGAGAACCCAGGAGACTCCAATGAGAACGTGTCGCCCTCAGCGAAGTCGCCGACGGATGAGGCCCCGCCCGCCGCCGGGAAAGGTGTGAATGGATCGGCCCAGGCTGCCGGCAGTGGCAAGTACTGCCGGCTCTGCGACATTCAGTTCAACAACCTGTCAAACTTTATAACCCATAAGAAGTTTTACTGCTCGTCACATGCAGCAGAACACGTGAAATGAAGCTACGCCCTCCCTGTTTCCTTTTAGTTTCTATGTTTTGGGGTTTTTTTGTTTTGTTTTTTTTTTTTTCGGGGTACACCGTTGTGTCTGGAATAGTGCATCATGCAGACTAATATGCTGCTTGTGGACAATCAAGAGAAGCTTCTTCTTTCGTCATCTTAAGACTTAATGCAAATCATCGGTTAAAAAAAAAAAAACAAAAAAAAGTGTAATATTGGTGCCACTTTCACATTTATTTATTTTACAATCAGTATTAATAGGAGTAGTGATCTTAATTTAAATTAAAATGAAATTTATATCAGAGTCGTTTGTAATGTTATTGTATAGTCATTCTTGTGTAGCACACACTGTTTACACTGTAATGTAGATTCAATGATAACAGTAGTCACAGAATACAAAGGAAATGCATTTTAGACACAAAAATAGCTACAAAAGCACTTGTGTATTCTTTTTTGCTGTAACGGTTTTTTGTATATGCCTAAATGTAATCTGCCGATTGAATTCATGACTTTTTGCCTTAACCCACTGTTTTGGGGATAACCAGGCACAATCCCGCATCTTGCATTTTGGCATAGACACTCGGCTTTGCATATGTATGTAGCTGTTTGTCCCTGTCTCTTTAATTCAACTCAGAAATGGATGTTTTAAATGAGGATGGCAGCGATCTTGTAAAGTACTTGTATTTCTGTTTGCCAATATACTTTGGTCTCCCTTTTTAAAACATTGCTCTCAACGCAATACTTTGTAAAAGAGGAAACATTACTGAAAGCAGTATTATAAAAGGGGGACTCGTCAGATCTTATTTGTATCCCATGAGAAAAAAAAAAGAAAGTTGTACAAGAATTATGTTTATTGATGTCGACGAGCAGGATGGGTGGGAGGGGCTGTGGGGAACACTGATGTAACATGATCATTCCAATGTCCTGATTATGGGAGAAAAAAAAATATTTCTTAAAAAAAAGTTGTTGCTATGCATGTATATGGATGGAATAAAATTCCAGAACTGTTGGAAATTTTTATTTTGATGTGGTGTCATAATTAAACTTTGATCCTCAGGATAACCCAGTGTTGTTTTCTTGTCTTTTTTCCTCACTTTCTAAGTTCAGACAGTTGTCTCAACAGTTATGGTCATCGTAGTCTCTTTCCTATGGCACGCGTGACAGGCACTGTTGATTGTTCACAAAATAGTCCTAATTAAGGAAACGAAGTGAAGAGTTTATTGATCTGAATTCATCTACTTTTTGGTTCAAGAGGCCTCTGATGAGTGTCCAAACAACAAAAGCAGAGTTTGAATCTACATGAAAGTACACATTAAAGGGGAAGCATTGTACTTTTATTTACAGATAGTTTTAATACAGTATTAAAAACATAACTTCAATCACTGGTAACATGACCGTTAGTGTATAAACTGTCATGTGAAATTCCATTCTTCTGTTTGAACCTTATTCCTGAAAACATCTTCCACAACCAAAACACAGCGCAGCTGTTGACAAGAAAAAGGCTTGAAGTAAAAACGGCAAAAACATCCTTCCGTTCTTTCAGAAAGTTGTGATATTTGGCACTTGGTCACTGGCTCTGTTGTTTAGACTGTTTCTGTGCTATCATCTTCCATAAATGCTTGCTAATTGCAGAGGGCCTTTTGTAGATCATTCTTCGGTCGGCCCCATGGACACGAATGTGCTTGGCTGAAGGGTACGACTGCTCCAAGAACTTCTTCTGAAGCTTAGCTACCAGCTAAAAGGAAGACACAGAAACTCATTTAGCAAGGCTCACAAAGTTTGCACTGGGCTCCTGCTCAAATACAGCGCATGAACAAACACTGGAAATGAAAGGGAGCCTCACTTGGTTGAGATGAGCGGGTAGTTGTTCGTCAAACGAATCGCCAGTTATCACGCTCACCGAAGTCCTGCTGGAGAGCGGCTTGTATTTAGATATTTCCCTGAAAAAAAAGGAAAACCACATTATGGCTATCAATAACTTTCCTTGACAAAATAACTTTCTGTTTTAACTCCATCTTAAATTATATGTTTCAAATGGAGAAATCTTCGAGTCATGTTCAAGCAAACCCGACAGGGCCTACTTTGTCTGACATTGTAGCAGGGTGCTAACATAGCTCCCCCAAAATATAAAGTGTGTCTCACCTTACTTGAGACGCACTCTCGTTCAGGAAGAAGTGCTCGTCCACTGCGCTGCTCTGGTGAGCCGGGTTGCTGAGGTAGTATTTCTGGCGAACAAGAAAAAGAGAAGAAGCGCAAATAATGATGAAAGTGAACATAAGCACTAAGTTTGATGCTTCGCTCCTGCAATGGGAAATCTAAGAACATTTTTTTCTCCCCCCAAACTCACAAAAAGGTCATCATGAAAAGAAAGCTAAGAAGACAGTGGGGGTGTTACCTTTACATTTGTTTTTGTTTTTTTTTAACAAACTTGAGTGGGGAGAACACAAGGCATACACAAGGCATACATTCCTCATTTATAAATCAAGATCTGACATGAAAGCACAGCATCTCCATAGCAATGTTAATTATTTACCAATTACTAGCTGGCACAGTGGCCTGCCGAACATGACCTTGAGAACGGTGTTTGTTTGCCAGGTTTGAATCTGGGCCGCAAGTCTTCAGCATGTGTGTGTGTGCGCTGTAACCTTCTCTGGTCTGTCTTCAAACCTTTCTTTTTTCCCTTGAGAATTCAAGCACAATGCCTCACTTGATGTCCTTATCTCCCTGGCAACAACTGTAATATTTCAAAAGCTGAAATAAGTCCCTCATCTCTATTGCCATCAAAAAAGTGTGTGGTGAAGGGGGAAAAAACGGGGGTATTTTAATGAACAGTTCAGGCTTTCACCTGGAGCAGTCATCTACGCTGTGCAGGAGACCGAATTTGAATAAATAGCTGGAGCTAATTTTCATCCTCACGCTGCCTATCAGGGAAATGGGAGAAGGAAAAAAACTCCCTTAATTATCATAATCTTGTGTACAAATACAGGTGACGGTGACATTGGAAGAGGTGTCTCTCCCTCCTCACCCTCGCCAGTTGTTTCAGCATTTCGCTGGGTTCCATGGGAGCGCGGATCTAGGACACTGGTTCGGCCGCCCCTCCCTCAAAACAATGGCACTTGAGCGCGGCGCAGTCAATTAAGACGGGGCAGGAGTGCTATCATAGGTACGAACAATCCTCCACGCGAAGCGATTGAACAGTCAAATTAAAATGTCAAAAGGAATTTCAAGGGCCAACTGCCTTCTCGTCAGAACATAAAAGGCGTGCGTATCCATTAAAAGCTTTTTTTGAAGGCTTTTTTTTGTGCGGGGAGACGGCAACCGCTCGCCACAAATAAGGACTGTCGGCTGTAGTTCTCAGCTGCTGGAAATTATTTCATTTGCCTGGGCTGTTTTCTTTGATGAGTCCCTGTGAGCACAGCCTCTAATGATAGCTTTATTGGTGCTTTGATTAAGTAGTGCATCTGTGCACAGCATTCACAAAACTGATTACAATATTACATTATGAGCATTGCGCTATAACAAAAAGTAGACAAACAATGAAGTCATGTAAATCTACTTTAATTTTTGAAAGAACACAGCTAACTTTGCAGATATATATTAGATTGGTCCCTTCAAAAGAGGAAAACAGGAGCACAGCAGAACGATGTTGCTGTGAGGTAAACGTGTTATTATAATGACTTTATGACAGAATGTAATGTAATGTAATGAAGAAATGTATTTCAGTGATACAGGTTTAAACAGGTATATCTGGATCTGAATTACCTACCACATTGTAGGTCTATAAAAAGAGAAAGAAAAGATACTCAAATTGCCATTAGATAAGAATAATCAAACCACAAAGCTACATCAAAACAGTAAACTTGACAGTGTATAATCAGTTCATGATTACTGTATTGTTATTCATATGAAATGTTATATATTATTATATTTCCACAATCCCGCCTTAGTGAAAAAAAATGTTTGCTAGGGCTATGTTTAAAAAAGTCAGTGACATCATTGAATACTTGGCTTCAAGTGTTGTATGTGGTTTGAAGAATTTGCTACAAGAAGAATATTCTACAATTTTTGAGACATAATATCACCATACAAATCCAGGATTCTTAAGAGTCAGTGTAAGACTGAAATTTTATATTAGGGGCATTTTAAATATATCCAGAAACAGGAAAAGAAGGTGCAGAAAAAAGAATAACAGGTGGAATTCAATTATTATTATCATTATTATTATTTTTCATGTTTTGGAACTGCTAAAATGTTTTATGAAATGAAAATTAACAAAGGTGACATCAAGAATAAAGGGTCTCGAAAAATCAGTTTGGAAAGTGCAAAGGATTATTTTAACACAACCCAGTCGTCTCAAGGGGTTTTCACCCTGCATATAGGAATGGATTCATTTCATATTTAATTACATGCATAAGAAATACTTAACACCATGTAGTGGCTTGTCCAGTTATTTCCCAATAAAAATAGATGGAGAAAGATTATGTTAGTGATGATGTATGCATGTTTCTCTGCACACCTGTGCATTGCCTCTGGGTCTTATGCTGAAACAAACCACTTACCTGCAGTGTTTCCACAAGTGAAGACTCTATAGGCTGTGACTGAAACTAAATGCTCCCAGAGACCTGGGATACTCTGGGATATTTAAATTCAATCCCAACTGCAACACACCTGTTACACTAGTAACATGTTACATACAGGCCTAACTGGGTGTAAGTGATCAGGCATTGTTCATTATGGCTGCATGTAATTTGCTGACCTATTATCGACCTCTATTGGTAAAATATTGGTACTGCTGGAGCTGGAGTGTTTTAAGGGTAGTGAAGCTCTAAGACAGTGAGAGACAATTCCATTTCTGGGAGTGCTTCTTCTATTCCCTATTCAAAACAAGATTTTATCTAAGGTGTGTTTCTGATTTGATTGTACATGTAATTCAAGTCAGGTGTAACACTACCATTTTAATCCACAACTGCAAAAAAGAGCTGATTTGTAGAGGCCCTGCACACAATTAATCTCAAAACACTAGCGCAATCTCTATGCAGATGTTCTCTTTAAACATTCCTTTCACATTTTGAAGAAGAAAAAATCCATTCGCTTGAGTCAATCAAGGCTTCAGGTATTACAATTAATATTTGCAGATTTCTGCATGAGTGAAATGACTCTTCTTAAAACCCTCCTGTGTTGAAGCCAATAGCCAGACCAAAAAGCCACAAGTCATTTTAATCAACCTGCATTACATGAAAACTCCATGCCTGTAAAGCCTGCTTTAGATCTCGGATGAATTGTGACTAAGGCAGTAGTTAACTACAACTAGAAAACAGTTACACGTAGTACTGCTTATGATATGAAGACCTTCCCTAAAATGTGGGCTCAGTACATGAAGATGTTCAGAAACATCATTATGCTGACACTAGCACCACCATGTGGCCATACTAGAAGTAGTACTTTGTTCACACAACTGCTGTGATCCTACAGCTGTACACTTACTTGTGTCAATAAGGCCTCCATTTAGTCTAACTGCAGTGAGCTCTGCTACAAACATTTACTGACAACTGTGAGCAAATGTTCCTTTTCTGTGTCCTAAACAACATTAGGAGCACATCAATCACAAAATTAAATGAGAAATTATATGCAAGCAGAAAAATAAGAAAAAAAAAAACTTGCATTTCATTTTGCTTACACCAGTTAGGTCAGAGCGTGTTAGGAATGTAGTTAATGTAGGCATACTATTTTTTATTTTGATATTTGTTGATAAGACCATAGTAAATACTGAGATGTCATAGTCACTACGTGAACCTATGGTTATTGAACTCGCTGAACCTCCACTGAACACTACTTGTTGTATTCATCTGAATACTTTTGTGTGGGTTAAAACCTACCTGTCTCTGGATCATGTCCTCAGAAACGGTTTCTCCTTTGATTGCAGGTTCCATCATGCCCAAGATGATGAGCATCCTGTTGAGGCCAGTGGCTGCCGAGAACTGCATGGCTTGGAGGGAGGGCACCAGGTGTGTGTACCTGCAGGGAATGGCAGATACACTGAGGGGGGAAGCATGGGGGGAGAGACAGCCAGTCATCTCTGACATCATGCAGTGTGTTACAGTAACCTGCTGGGAAACAATTACAGTTTGCTCAGCTGCATGTGTTACATATCAGAAAGACACATACAGATAAGGTTAGCAAAAGCCATGGGGGCAGTGTGTTGTGGTGGTGAAGGCACAAGGACTTGTATCCCAAAGGTCCCTGGTTCAATTCCCCTGTGGGCCACTTCTGTTGCGCCATTGGGCAGCATAGGAACTTGACTTAAGTAAATGTCTAGCTGGATAAATGGATAACATATGAAACTGTAAACTATGTTAAATTAACATTTAGTGATGTACAACAAGGCACCAGGTGAGGAGTATTACGACACAAACTCAAAGAGCAATGTAAAGTGATCCCTGGGGATTCCACAGTAAAGCAGGGTCTCACCGCTGGGAGGAATAACTTATTAGTAATGTCATGAGACTTCAAAGCAGATGAAGTATAAACAATACAAAGTAAACGGCATAAAGATGACAGCCACTGATGTCTGACATAGTTTTCATTTTCCCACACCACCAATTTATACAACTGTGATGTAGGACAATAGTCTGAGGCAACTCAGGCTGATTTCGCTTCACCAAACACTTCCACACATCAGTGCAAAGCAGCTGCATGAAAGCATGTGGGCTCACGGCAAGATGACAACACACACTCACAACCTACAATAAAAACAGGAAAGCACAAGGAAAATATCAAGACAGGCAGGCAGCGGACAGATGGGAAGATCACTGATAATTGCAAAAAAATAAGAATGTGCTAAACAAAACAAAGACTATTGTTATAAACCTTGATACAAGTAGAGTCCAACCCTCTGGCAATGAGAAAAAGATTTTGAGACTTTTTACAAGCAAATGGTTTAAATTTCAAATGACAGTCAGGACAGGTCAGCAAGCAAGTGTACGGCAAGTGAAACCAGTTGTTAGTTATGCTAATGTTTGTAGTATAGCTAGCAATATGTTTGGGAGAATGCACTATAGAATGCACGTATTCTTTTTGGAATATGCTCACGCATCAGGCTAATATTAACATTTTGTGACTCTAAGGCGTCTATCACTACCTCCAGACATGCCTCATGCAGGTGTATATTACCATTTCTGTACATGTATCACATAGGTGTACAATAACATTCCCACATGTGTCACACACATGCATTACTCTCTCCATACATGTGACAGGCAGGTGTATATTTCTCTCTGTATGTGCATCACACAATTGTGTATTACTATCTACATACATGTGACAGGCAGTTGTGTATTACCTTCTCTGTACATGTGTTACACAGGTTTGTATTGCTCTCTCTGTATGTGCATCACACAAGCGTATATTACCATCTCTGTATGTGTGTAGAGCAGGTGTGAGATGCAAGAACACTCACAGACATAATGAAGATAAGCCAACTGCTCATATTGTGAGAAGAAGACTAGACATCATCATGCACAGAAAAATCTGTAAAAATCTCTCAAGTGCATGTAAAAACACTGATGACATCACAAAAGTCATCAAGTTTGTATGGCAACCTGGCATGAACCAGTGGCAGATCATGACCATCAATGTGCTTGGTCCAGACAGGTGAGAAAGCTGGGCTGTTAAACTGAAGGCGGTAGCTTTTATCCCCTACAGCAAGACTGCCCACCTCAAGTGATACAAAATCGTAGGTGTATGACTGCAAATTAATCCCAGTATGGCAATTTGCCCAAGAAATGGGAACTTCCCATGGAAACAAAATGGCACTGAATGTAATCAATTACAATCTACCGTGGGTAAATTTCTAAAAATATGAACTCACAGACAGGCAGAGAACTTTCTGTTTTATACATTCATTATGTATGTATTATCATTATTATTCATGTAGGAACATGGGACGAGGTGTGTCCCATCCTCTGATACATACACACACCTAAATCATAACTTTTTTTCACACTACATGTCCCACAGTGCCTCTGGAGGACAGACACATACTCCTGATGCTAGCTGATTAACTCATACACGTCCAAGCACGTCCCAGGGTGCAGAGAGCAGAGCAACGACGGGATCCTGGCAGAGCTACACACCCCTAGCCTCAGCATTGCTCCCAGTCATTGCCGGGAAATGACACAGCCGGTTTTGAACCCAGGCTGCAGAACTCAGCCTGCACTTGGAACAAGCATTTTTCAGTGCCTGAGCACACTGAGATACAGTGCATATCTAGACTCAAAAGGCGACCACCTAATGGACCTGCTATGAAAAACCTAAAAGATTGGTATTGTCCAGTATCTCCTTTAGTTAGCCAGAGCTACATCTAGATGTAGAAAAGAAATCAATTTTGAACCAATTAAAATGGTAGTCCTTACAATAAACACAGATTTACTGCAACAGCCCTGTACTTACACTGCTATTGTCAGTAAGTTGACAGCCCACTTTACAACTTTATTGCAGAAAATGCAATATGCAAATTGTTATATTGCTAAAGCTGAAAGAATATCGGTTTATGGAAGTAGAAGTTGGCACTAAAGCCATATTTTACTGCTGCGGAAGCAATGCAATATTCAAATAGTGTGATCAGTTCTGCCAATCAAAGCCAACTGACTCAATTGAACAAGCAATTGGTTCAATCTCACTGGCTCACCCAATCAAGACAGTATGACTGATAGTGATTGCTGATTATCATACACATTATATCAGACCAGGCCTGGATACATCATCAGTTAATCCAAGGCTTTTACCCTGAAGAATGCTGGTTTTAATACCCAGTGGGCCACTGTTGTCATAACCTTGAGCAAGGGACTTAACCAGAATTGCTCAGTAAATACACAGCTCTACAAATGGATGATATGAGAGTATGTACATGGCTGTCACTAAGGATCTCCTACACAGGTGTGTAACACATGAAACTACGGCAAAGGTCAATATGCCCTGTGTCACAGAGGTGTATATTTTCTTATTGTTTAGTTGTCTTCAGTTTATGCTTATTAGCAGGTGTTACCCAAACATGTGAGAATGGCCCACCAGTTACTTCATTCAGGTTCTTCCCACAAATGGCACAGAACTATCAGTTACTGCAGGAAGTAGCCTGCCAGTACGTATATTCTCCAACTTGTTTCCTAAATTGATTAGTGCTGCTGTAGCAATCCTGGACAACTGATTTTGGAATTAATGAAATGCCACCCCCCGCACTCCATGTGGTTGCCAGTGTTGGTGAAGTGGCACAGACAAAGAGATCTGATGTTGCTTGAGTTCTTCAGGAGGGAACCTCAGCAAGAATGCTGTTGTTCACTGTGCAGTGGCAACCGGTGTTAGCACATTGTAGGTCCACATTACACAGCATGAGTGGTTGTTTCTGTCTGAGCCTGAGGCTGAACTGCCCCATCAATACACCCAACTCCTACAACATGCCATGGATGAGTTCTCAGCAGGAGTGTGTGCCTATTACAGTTATGACTGATTGCAAACAATGTATGATGTGGTTTGTAGTTGCAATTTTTTTTTAAATAAGTGTTAACTGCATGGTAATACATGCCCGGGCATTGTACTGAGGTCATATATTAACACTTTGAGGGCCAGGCTTGCATTCAGGGCCATCCATTGATGTAATGTTTAAACCGCATTTCTGTCTTTCACTGACAAGGGAAATCCAGAGGGTAGTGCTGGGTATACCGGAACAGCCTGTTTAAACATATCAAAGTGCGATGCAGTGAGGATGGTGCCGGAAGTTTAAACCCTGCTTCCTATCAACATCTAAATCAACAGGCATGAGAAGTATTCAGGTGGCTGTCAAAATGGGGACCGGGGAGATTACACCCATAAATATCATCCGATCTTTACTGCCCGGTGCAACGGACAGCACACGACAAGCATTCGAGATACGGGAGCAAACTTACAAACTTCTGAAAGGGGAAAAAAAACAGGAGTGCACACATCCTACAGAAAAGGGAATTAGAGGCAGGGAAAGGTAGCAAAGTGAGAGAAATGAATGCTGGGATTTTGTAACTCAAGAGTCCCAATCGGTCTCAGCTCAGTGGTGCACTGAATTGGCTGGTCTCAGCCTGCGGAGCTCAATCAATAGTCACACGCACGTACGCGCACACGAATACACACACACTCTCACACAGCAGTGCCCGCGGCCGCCGTTCCTCCCACAGTGGCCCCAGGATGAGGCCGGTGCAGCCGATTGCTCCCGATCACGGACCTTTATTGACGGCCCCATTAATGAGTTACAGGTGAACCCGTGCGTGACGCCGCTGCTGAGAGAGGAGCATCACCGATTTTAAAAAGACAAGGACATGACCCGACACACACAAGACCACCACAATTGCCCCTCGACTGGATGGAATAGTTTTAGGGGTTAAATCCCAATACACTATCAATGGCTAAATAGGAAGAGTCTTGGTAATCGAAAAGTGCTCAGTTGAGTTTTTATTGTTGTAAATATATAAATGTTTCTTATTTTTAGCAATAATGACAGGAAATTCACATCCAGTGTGTTTCTCGAGGTGGGCCAGGGTTGGCAGATGGACAGTCTGTTGCACAGAAGTTTCTGCTGGAAAGACTTCACCACCGCATATTGGAAATATACCCCCCCCCAATGAGGTTATGACATTGTATTTTCATATTTCAAATGAATATTTTCCTTTTTCAAATGAAAGGTTATGAAATCGGAGACTGACGCCTTTGACAACCTCATCTCCTCCTGCCACTGACTGCCTCGGAGCCATGCCCACACCCCCCGAATTATAGCTTCCTTCTCTCGGCACCTTTTCACCTGTCGGTGCTTCTTTGCCAAGGAGAAAAAAAGAAGAAATAAGACAGAAAAAAACACAAGCCATATCAGCCCGAGTTCGATTTTAGCCGTACGATTTCCATGGCATTGACATTGTTTGAAGGTTTTTTCTTTGAGCCACCTGTCCCTTTTCTCTCCTCCTCTCTCTGTTTTTAATTCTGGCCCGGAGAGGGGGATTATGCGGGGGAAGGCATGCGTGGCAGAGGGAAATTTAGTGGGTAAAGACTGCCCAGATTGGCGGGATGAATTAAACAGATAGAGCAGGAGACGACGAGGAACCATGTAGAGCAGAGCGCCTCGCCAGTGTTGGTCATTTTCGAACCGTTTTTTTTTTTTTCTAACCGCGAGGCAGAATGCAATATCTAAATTAATAAAGTGATGAAATGAGTTTGTGCGGCGGACTTTCTGCTGTTTGACTTTTCCATCTGGATTAGTGCAGGCTGAATAGCCGCTCTGTTACTTTTGTAACGACTGCGCGACCCTCTGTTGGAATCCCCCCCCCCTCTCCCCCAGATAACCCCCACTTCGTTAGCATATGATTCAGCTTCCTGGCCTCCGTGACCCGAGAGCTGGCTCGTGGACAGAACACGTCCCATTACATGCATGGCTTCTGTGATAGAGACGTGACATGTCTCGTCCTGTAGGCGGATACCGTGACATCCCTGGGCTATGGGGTGTTCATGAGGGAGTGCAGGGGCTGTACCTGCAGTGTAAGGCACCTTTTTAAGAAATACCTGTCTTTTTTTGACACTTTTGCTGTAACAAAAGCTTCCTACCTGTCAAGCAAGGATATGATACATACACAAACATATATATATATATATATATATATATATATATATATATAGAACCAGGCAATATGCAACATTTATTTTGGCATATACATGTAAAAAAAATTAAATAATAAATAAATATAAATAAAGAGATTAGGCAGAGGAATACTTCCCAACTGTGACATGAATTTGGTAAATTCCTACATGACCACTGTGTGTCAGTCAAGTACTATCCTCAGCGCAGTGTCTCCAGAAAAACCAAGGCCTCTGTCTTCCTGCCCCGCACAGAAGAGCTTTCTCTCCAATACTGCCCAATCAATAGTATTGACTGAGCTGAGGGAAAGACACACCGCCGGGTGAGCCCGGTTTCACTAATGAAGAATAACAGCGATAATTACAGCAACAGTAGCACAATTACGATTAAACACTGTTCCTGAATTCCCTGTCAACCTCATGGGTCACCCCCTTCCTGACTGCAGACTCGAGTCTGAGGGTACAAAAAGAGAGGCACGCTAGAGGCTACTTCATGTGAAAACGGGAGCCATCTCTCGGAACGTGACCACCGAGTGACATTTCAAATCAAAGCCCTCTGAAAAACCCAGCTCCCAGTGAAGTCGGGCTTTTCCATTAGTGCTGATCGATGGATTTGCGCGCCGTGTCATATTTCTGTCACACCGTGGGCCCCAGCACCCTTTATCGGAGAGACCCGCGACAGGGTTGCCAATTTCGACTAACAATCCGTCGGGGGTTTTTTGCTTCTCCATGCTCCAGTGGGTTATTGAACATGGCGCCCTGAGTGGGGCCAATCGCAGGCCCATGGCATGGGGGGCTTATTTCAGCTGCTCTCCCAAGTTACGGATACAGAGTGTAGAAATATGTACGTTCACAATGAGCAATTCAACACCATGTTTTTGAAAACTACTGAATGCAATTCGTAATACACACTATCAATTCTGTATTTCGAGGATGGCACTCTTGATTCAGGATCTGTGTGCCTACTTGCCCAACCTTACTGAATGCACTTTTTGTAAGCTGTTGTGATCAGAGCACCTGGCAAATGAATAACTGCACATGTAAACATACATGGTGACTGCTGCATTTCGAAAAACTATGCAGTCTAAAATATAACAAAAAACAAAGGGAAAGTACTTAGTTGGAACAAATGAGGTCTGTAATATGCCTTATAAGGGACATTTAGTTGGTATTGTTTTGGTTCAACACCTGTCATGGGGTTAAACTTTCAAATATTTAGTCACTTTTTTTTCTAGAGGATTGGAGTGAATTCACCAATTAGATAGTTAGAGCTGTATTTAAAGGGCAAAAAAAAAACAGAACATTGATCAAACATGGGAGCTAGTGTCTGTAATACTAGCATTTAGACAAAACACAGACAGTCTGTTGTATTTTCCTCCTTGATTTTCCCATTGCTTGTGCTGAGTGGGGGTGACAGAAGTGTGTGTGTTTGTTATGGAGTATGCCCTAGCACCAACAGAGTTTAGTAGTAATTAAGCAGCCTGAAAAATCAGTCAGCTTAAAGGTTATTTTAACTCAAATACAGGTGACCTTACATATTACGATATGTCTGTGTTGTTCTACAATTGCTCTGCTGTGCATTTAATGTTTCATACACTACTATGGATAAACTGTAAAAACCATATGGCTTCAAAGATAACATACTAACAACAAGGAAAGGTGTTTAGTCCTGTAACCTGACAGACTAAATAAAGGACCATGCCCTGCCTCCTTCCACATGCAGTTTCAAAGGACATTAGGACATACTGTAGCATTACTGCAGCACATCACAATACCTATCAAGGAGAAGGAGTTGTAACGTTTCATGGTGCAGACCCCCCCCCCAGACTAACAGTCTAGACCAGACATTTTTGACTTTTTAAAATTGTGCCAGCATCAATGCCATGGTCCGGTAAAGGTTCTCGGTGTACGTACACCCACCACCCACCAAAATAATTGTTCACGGCCCCGCCACACCCATTCCACTCAAGTACTGAGAAACGCCCTCTAAATGACGCCCACATTCTTCCACACTACGTAACAGAAACAGCTGGACAGGCAAATCTCTTTTCAATTTTTAACACCCCAAAATATTTTCAAATATACAATAACAAACACACAACAACAAATTATGAATGGTTTCAGAATGAGAGCAAGCACAAGGTGTAAGATGCAATTTCTTACGATATGATAGCACATGTAAAAATAAGCAAACAAAGGGAAGAGCTGTTTATGGTGAAAAATGAATGTTTTTTTTTGTGGCTTTTTGTGGTGATGAGCTTAAATGTATAATGGTGCTTAAATGTCAACTTCAAGAGTTGGGTGACAGAGGAAGGAAAAACAGAAAGATATATTTATAATAAAAAGTGATGAGGCTGAGTACATGCTGTGTCAGAACCCTGACCCGCTGTCCATCACAGCCGCATGGCTCAGATACGGCGCACTTATCGATAAGATGATGCATGAGGCAGGAACGCGTAGTCTCCGCCTGGACTCATCACTCAATCGGGCTGTGAGCCCCACCGCGGTTGCTTCTCTGCTGAGATCTGATGAAGTAGAGCCTCCGTCCACATAATTCACCCCCCCAAAAGATTACACCTCCATAAAGATCCCCTTCTGATGCATAAGCTCCAGGTCAGCCCACTTACAACACCTCCCCTGCTCATCTTTCAGCTGCAACTGAAGTTGTTTTATTAGTCTCCCCTGAGTCATCATGTGGAATCTTCCACAGACTATTGACAGATTTCAGGAATAGATTAAAAAAATAAACAGTCCCCTAGAGTCTTTATAGCTGTGTTTCCATGGCCTTTCAGTGCCACTTTCCTAAGAATGTATGAGGAAGAGTGTTAGCCCTAGGTACTTATCAACAGCACCACTCACCCTAGGCAACACCAGCTCTTATCAACTTATACACTGCATGTTGAGCAAGCCAGGCTCGCGCCTAATCAATACCGCACTGCCACTGCCCGTTTTCCCCGCAGCTCTGATGGGAAGGGGGAAGAGCAGTTAAACCAGGCTGTAACCTGTTTAATTGTGCCCCATTGTTGTATGAATTTGTTACAGTGCTCTTCCTGACTCACGGCTAGGTTCTCATCAGCAGCTACAACGAGCCGCACTACTCCAGGAGAGGTAACAATCAATCAGGCCTTATTAAACGCACCGGGGCCTGTCCCATTATATCAGGCCACTTCACTGCACGCCACTGTATTTTAGCCTCAAAAGTAGACATTTTCATCTCTCCTAAATGAAAAAGGGAGAGGCGCATTGCAGGATTCCAATACATATTTAGAGACACACACTCTATCTCTATATGACAGACAGACAGATAACTCATTCCTGAGAGATGGTTTGAGAACAGTGGTCAGGGAGACACTACACATCTGAAACAGTGAGCTAGAGACTCACGGCTGCTGCACCTCCTCATAAAACTGCAGACCAGAATGAATTCACCTCAGACTCTGACATATAGAATGACTTGCGACTGGTCACTCGGTGCCTGGCTGACGTTTCTGTGTGTCAGCAATACCCTTAATGTCAGCATGCCAGTTTGCTCTCTAACCTGAATAATAATCAAGGGTCTGTGTGTCTGGGAAAATGTTAACACTACACAGCACAGACTATAAGTGGGATCTTCGGTACATGAGTGGTACACTGTACCGTACAGATGGTCACACCCTAGAATAACCACTCTGCACTGCACTGCAAATAACAGCAACTGCCGCAACATCAGAGAGACAGCTGCAAATCTCACAGCATGCAAGCGGACCTATGCCAGTCCTCACACCTAGACAGAGACCAGCGGCATACAGATCAGCATACTGCTCAAGGACTTCAACTGCAAAATCTGCAAGGGAGCCGAGCACATGACTCTGTTATATTCAGATCCTGTTATATTCGGGTGGCGCTGTGATCATTTTTGGAAGGCAACTATTGAGAATTGTTAAGCAATTTTTTTCAAGAGCCAAAGACACCCAGAGGTTTAATGGAGCAATGGAGGACCCCGGTATAATAAGACCAAAAATGTGTGTCAGTAAGAACAAATGAAAAGCATGAGCATGAATGCAATTTGTATGGATCGATGGACTCTAATGCGCAAACTTATTTATTTCTAATCATGTGGCATTATCTATGGCTCCAGTCTAGTGTGCTATGAAATAGATGGGAACCGTGCTGTTATGTCTCCCGGAAATCCCTGTAGGAGAGTGTCTCCATCCCCCCCACCCCCCCCCCCACTTTCAAGTCGATGTAAAATATTCTCGGGAGACGCGAGCAATTCATTTTGTAGGATATAACAGAACTAATTTTCGGAGTGAGCCATACTTAATGAGAACCTCTTTGAAGTGTAAATCCTTGGCCCCTTGTATCAGCCAGATACGGTCTCCAAGGCTGTCTGCAGGTACTGTGGCGTCTCCCATTGGTGCCGCTTTATCTTGTTCTCCCAATTGGATGATCAGAAAGAAAAGCCGAGCCTCCTTTTTTTTTTTTTGCATTGCAACTATGTTGATATGCTACCTATGGAAAAAAAACAATGTCAAAAGAATTTCTTGGCCTGACAGCAAAAGCACAACTTGGCAGGTGGCAATGTTTTTGTTGGTGTTCCTCAGATACGTATCCCTGTGCCACAATTTTAGTTTTGTGTACAGCTGTGTATAATATACAGCTGTGCATCCGCTGTATATTCCTGGCACCGATTCTGTGAGAACAAAGCAAACTATCATTTGAAATTATTAGAGAAAATGCCATCATCTTAACATTTATGCACTTGGTTTTTCCTCTATCTAGGGTTCCACTGGGATAAATTTTTGTCCATCATAATTACAGACATGGTTGAGAATATTCCAACATTATGAAAATTTGCCTATCATTTCCATAGGTCAGAAAATCATTGTTCCACTCCTATCACATGAAGTATCACCAGAAAGAGAGCATGCAGAGATATGCTTTCCAATATCTTAGTAATCCTCTGAATTGACATGCTCTATAATGAATAATTCAGTTTGGCTATGGCTATAATATTCACTGACGTTCACAGAGTTCCACTGTGCACACCACAGCTCTGAAGTGCAAAAAACAATGATTCGACATCAATGAACGAGCTCCAATTTATTTTTGCTCTTTAACTTAGAAAAGACATTTTTAATTTCAAAAATTGAATATTAATGGGACAATAGAAATTATAATGATTAGGAATGCCTTGATTTTTGTCTGTCAAAATGACAGATGGGATTAAATAATTTCCATCAAAATTTGGTAATTATCAGCTACCAGAAACCATGGTTACATGAAACATACCAGAAACACGAGTCAAATAAACAATCATTTCAAACCTTTTTTCCTGAAATGTGAAGACAGGTTTTAAAAGCTCAGTCTGATGAAAGACGTGTCCTTTTTTATCTGTATTATGCTTCAAATATGAACTCAACCATATATACGCAAGTGTGCTGTATGTGTCTTTTACTCTGTGAAAATTCCCATTTTTTCAACAGCATACACATTTAAAATAAATGGAACCAATCCATCTTTGTGTCATGAATTAAAACATCTTGTCTTATTTCAAACTAAACGGCCTATCACAGTGGTAGGATGATATAAACAAGGAAATTAAGGGGGGGAAGCAAAACATTTACTTAAAATTTTGCTGTCAAAATTCAATGAGTTTAATTAACTCATCGCTCACCACATTTTACTCCTGAAATTACTTAGTGAACACTGACATTTGGCAGAAGAAGAAAGCTATATGAAGATGAGTTTAAGAAAAACTAACCTGCAGCATTTATGGCGTATCTAATTTTATGAGGCAGACTTGCATCATAAGACCTGTATTTTAAATTCTGGTCATGTGGTGAAGCTAATAATCCTCAGGATGTCTTCTCAGTGCTACATGCTGATTGGATGGGGAAATATCCCAGATGTTGCAGATCCCAGTACTTAAGGACCTCTCTGCATGTTGGTTTCCATTATAATTGAATTCCAATACCTTGATTGGTCACTTTTACTTCACTGCTAATGACCAAACATCTGTATGGTCATTGGAATTCCTGCTAATTAAGAAAGGCTGTGCCACAATGTATGTCGTACCCCACTCCCATCTATGGGCCACATGCAATTAACAGCCATCTGTAGCACAAACAAGGATAAGTCGTTTTTCTCATCAGAGGCTTCTGAGGAACTTGACACTCTTCAGATATCAAAAATGCTATTGCCAAGAAAATACAAGCCGTCTATGGTAATGAAGGAAATAAAAGGTGAGCTCAATGAGACATCACACAGGTGGCAAAGGCCACACAGTGAAGCACCAAACAAGGAACAAATTCAACACATGTGAATTTCAAAAGAGGTTCAAGCAGGAATACAAATGACTGCATGAAGGAGTCCCAAAGGGGTTAGCTTGAGCTGCTATGCTAATATTATGTGGAGAAAAACAGAGGTGTCACAAATTGATGTCTTTGATGTGTCTTTTTAGAATCGGAAAGCGGAGCATCCTCCAGTCCCTCCCCAGTGGTTAAAATACCTTGAAAATACACTTGAGAGAAACAGTGTTGACTCCTCTCTTTTTGTTAAACATAGGACACTGCTGTTTCTGTTCCAAAATTCAATAATTCAACCTCATTACACAAGCTCCTCTCCGATTGGCTTTCACAGGGGTGTGGACCGTCCTCAGACCTCTGGGCGGGAGCGGAGAGTGCAGGCCGGAGACGATAGCAGCTCTCACTACCATTTGGCGCTTTATGAATATGAATGTAAGGCCTTATTAATTCCTGTGCCGTGATTGCAGCCTGGCTGAACGCATCATTACACCCCCCCCTCGCCAAGGAAGGCAGCACACGAGGAGAGCCATTCTGCTCCCACTGGTCTGTGGACGCAAACCAAGCCCAGCACCACGTACTGCTTTTAACTGATGCAAATTGAACTTATTAAAGGATGAGGAAACAGGAGAGGTGAGAAAAAATATGAAGGTTTAAAGTGAGTCAAAGTGCTGTCCGCCAAGTCAGTTATAGGAAACAAAAAAAGAGGTTTTTATGATCCACTATCATGTTTCAATAAATGTTTGACTAATGAGCAGATATAAACCATAGATACCTGTATGAATACAATGGCACAGTGCTACTTATAGTAGTTTAAATAGTAATGACATTAATTTAATAAGAGTGATTATATTAACCAATTATATAAATTATATATTAATTATATTAACAGTGCAACTATCACTATATATTTATCTATAATATATAGTAATAATTTATTATACAGTTTTATTTACAATATATGCAGATATGAATTAAATACATATATTACTACTCATTTATTAATAATATTAACAATAGTAGAGCTGTCATAAAAACAGTGAACACCCAAAGACACAGACACAGTGGTGTGAAACGTACAGTGGCCGCTGTGACTTACCAATACTGTCTCCACTGGTCGTCCTCAAAGACGTCCTCCGGGATGGGATCGATGAGGACGAGGTCTGACACCTCCCTAGGGAGGAGGAAGAGGGCATCTTGTGATGAAACGCTGGCATCTCCTGTGCCATTCCTGGCGGTAACGAGGGGCGAGATGTATCACGCGGGAGCCTGGCTTGCCTGTCCCATACACCCCCCCCCCCCCCCCCCGGAGATGAATGGGTCCCGGTGACCGCGAGGCAATATTTTCATTCTCACGATGTCACCCATCCGCCACAGCTTAATTTACCTCCTTAACCGCTGCGCATCCTGAGAGGTAAAACTTTAAATCTCTCGCCCCCGAGAGAGAGAGGCCATGGTTCGTGTTAATCATGAGGTTAGGGAAGGAGGGGGTGTAAGGAGGCGGGGGGGATTTATGTCTTGCTCTTTGATAAGTGCAGAGTCAGGCAGAGGACTTCTGAGTACTTTTGCTGCACTGATGCAATCGATGTGTCGCATGTCGCAAATGTCAACCGCTAATTCTTACTGGGAGGGGGTGGGTACTTTAAGGAGCCCCGGGGTAGTCCTATGGCAGAATAAAACCCAGGGAACGCATCGTACCCATCGAGAGTTTATTCAGGCCTGTTTATTACATGTCCACATGGCAACTTCCACAATTTCACATTTCATTTGCAACATTTACAAAAAATGTAAAAAAAAAATGGAAATCCTGTTAAAAGACTATACAGAGTGACATTGCATTGAAAATTTGAATATTTAACAGTTTTATGCATGGAACTGAAAAACTGACCTCAACTTACCCATGTTGTGGCCATGTTTTGTTTTTCAGTGAGTTTCTATTATCTATAAGCTCATTACCGCCCGTCTCACAGGTGCAAATGAGTTAGCAGAGCACCTGGGCTTTCATCCTGCTTTTGAAGTTCTGTATTGTAGACAAGTTTCTCTGATGATTGGACTGTTGTAACTGTATCACTGATCACACTCTTTACTATTAGATGTTTAACGCTTCTGTCTTGATTGGCTCACAGACATCATTACACATGCTTTCAGAATGTATCTGAGGTGGGGTTCTCCTCAGTGGCAGATGTCTGCATACTGTGCCTTACGTACGTGTTTTAGTGCATTGCTCTCCACGTGCATTTGTAATAAAATGACTTTGCTGTATTAGCCTCCTAAACAGGCTGGAGTATGATTTTTCCTCCACAATGATCTAGAAATAAATATTCCTGTGTAGTCTTTAAAGAGATCATTTCCAAGATTTCCTTTTCCTAAGTGACAGATTCATTTAAAAATTTGGCCTCTTCAAGTATCATCAACGTTATGCCATGCAACTGCAGCACATCTTAATACACAACATAAAATTAAGGAGAGTATATTTTCTGGCACTATGGCACTGCACCACCCACTGAACGATGGTGACCCTAATCTGTACAAGTGCATGTCATGATGTCAACCAGTTGCCATGTGCAGTTGCTATTGTGCATGCAAACATAGTATAAAGAGAGAGAACTTACGAATCGTGGATGTGGCTGTAGAATCTCCCATTGAGCGTACCCAGTTCGGAGCCCACCAGGACAAAGGGCGTGGCAATTTCAGCAGCCTTGATGAGACGGTGCAGATCGTCCACCATTCTGGAAAAGACAACAGTTCACTTAGCCAACTAAATCCAAAACCAATGATCATGTGACCTACTGCTGACCCCATTCATCATAATAGCACACAAGTCCTCTCACATCACAAACCTGAGCATTCTCATTTACATAAAGCCCAATGAGACTAGGAGGTGGAGGGCTCCCAGTAGCTAAAAAATCAGCTTACAACATGGTGATCTTTTTGCATGAAAAGATTTAAGTGCTTCTGGGAAATAAAAAAAACAGCACAAAACACCATATATCAAGGCAAGGACCTGACAAGATGCCAAGGCCTTCTTTCTCAAACCTATCATAGAGCAGTACTAACATTCCAAACTGTATAGATACAGACTGAAAATCAATAATGCAATACCGAGGTTGGAGGACAGTGAGACCCTGCATTGCGCTATGACTTTCTGGCCTGAAAAGGCATTATGCTTAAAACCTGCCAGGACTTGGGTCCTGATCAGCTGGATGGCGGCAAATATAAAAAAAACCAAAAATGTTTTCAACATACACAGGCGGACAGAGAAAGCCCCCTCAGCTGCCTTGTCTTGGTAAATGACGACAGCAGCAAATAAAAACAGAGGAAGAGGCTTCACCGCATAAAATGGAGCTCCATGCAGTCGGCCATCTGTTGTGTGGTGTCTCTAACACTAATAAATCAAAATTCGGCTCAGGGAGGAATGAAGAGGTTTTCACTGCAGCAGGGAGGGGGGAGGCAGCCATCAAAACGCCAGCTTGCCAGGTTATTGAATTCTGGGAAATTGATTGCCTGCATCAACATCAGAGCCTGGCTCCTGTCCGGGCCCGCCGCCAGGGTAAACCATACTGCTGACCAGCCGCACGATGACATCCCTCATCCCTCAGACGGATTCAGCGCTCGACGATGCATTACAGTGTCCGAGACAAAAAAGATTACGGCCGAATAAGAGGTGGCGTGGGACTCAGGCCAGAGCTGGGGAGTGGCAGTGTGAAGTGTCTGACGCGTGCGCTCCTCTGATGATTGTGCATGATCACAGCAGGCTGTGAGCTGCGAAGCCAGGTTGAGACAGGTCACACTCAAGCTGAGTGCAACCCTGGATGCATGAATCACAGCTTCCTTTGCTTTAGGGGAGTAGGCAAGGGATCATTAAATTAAATATAAAAATGTGCACTACAATGCATCATGAGGGGTAGCAGTGTGGAATAGCATTTAGGGAACTGGGCTTGTAATTAGCTCATGTGTATTCCAGTAGGGACAGCACAGTTGTACACATTGTTTCAGAGTAACATCTAGCTGTACAAACACATACTTTTTTGTAAAAAGGTAAGCTATATAAGTCACTTCAGATAAGGCACATTAGATAAGAAGACCTGCTATTAACAATAACAATTAACAATGATGATGATATGATAGAGCAGTACTGCTTCACTCTGATGCTGATGAACTAGTACATGGATTTTTCTTTCCTTCAAATCGCAATCAGTCAATAAGTCAATGATTATGATTACCTTTGTTCTCTTCAGCAAATGCCATTCACTTTACAGATGAGAGTATCTGATCGTTGGACAGTGGGATCACTAATCAATTGCTGGCATCAGTATTCGAATGTTAATTAACCAAACTTTGAGAAAATATCCAAGTATTTGCCCTTTCTCATTGATATTCATGCAGGGGAGCCCTGGAGCCCTACATGAGGGAAACAACAACTCATTCATGCCTATTCCTATTTAAAGTGAGAGAAGAGAGTGAAAGCATATAGTGAACAGAAAGAACACGAGAGAGTGAAAGCAGAAAGTGAACAGCAAACATAGTGAAAGCAGAGACAACAACGGGGAGTGAAAAGAAAGTGAATAGAGAACAAGAGAAATTGAAAGCAGATAGTGAATAGAGAACAGGAGAGAGTAAAGCAGATAGTGAATAGAGAACAGGAGAGAGTGAAAGCACAGAGTGAATAGAGAACAGGAGAGAGTGAAAGCACAGTGAATAGAGAACAAGAGAAATTGAAAGCAGATAGTGAATAGAGAACAGGAGAGAGTAAAGCAGATAGTGAATAGAGAACAGGAGAGAGTGAAGCAGATAGTGAATAGAGAACAGGAGAGAGTAAAGGAGATAGTGAATAGAGAACAGGAGAGAGTGAAGCAGATAGTGAATAGAGAACAGGAGAGAGTGAAAGCACAGAGTGAATAGAGAACAGGAGAGAGTGAAAGCACAGTGAATAGAGAACAAGAGAAAGTGAAAGCATAGAGTGAATGGAGAACAAGAGAGAGTGAAAGCAGATCTCTTGCAGTGAGTCATTATTTACACTCCACAGTAGAGTTTCATACAAGGCTTCAAGAATGAAAATGAAAAAACAGGTTGACCAAAAACTGAATTTCTGGGATTGAATAGAATGTTCTAATATATCGTTAATCAACATACACACCTGTTGGTAGGTGCAGGCTAGAGATCCAGATACATCCAATTGAACAGAATTGAAGCTCAGCACTATAACACATTCATTTAATTTCCATAGCAATGCAATGACACAATGTCCATGGAATGTGCACCAATGGTGCCACACATGGTTGGTCCATCACGGCAATCTCAAATGGACCATGCCATATAATGGACCATGCCACATGCTTACTGAAGGTGGTTGTAACATGTATTACATGAGTGTTTTATGAAAATGAAATGAGAAGAAATAATGAAATATATTGATGAAAATGCATCCAGTATAAGGAAAAGTATTGATCTTGCCTTTAGGGCAACTGTTCCAAGGTATGGGGGTGGCTGGTGGTGTTTCAAGCCCAAACTGTTGTTTTGTATTGTATTGTCTATGCTGGTATGGTCAATGGCTTTCAGGCCTCCACCAGGAGCAGGAATTTAAAGTTTCTTAGATGTGCACAGGGAGTGGTAGCTTTGAGCCTCTTTCAGAATTTATTTTGGTGCTTTGGATTATGGATTACCATTTTTTTGGATTCCCTGGCAATTTTGAATATTTTTTCCCTCACTGCATTTCAGTGTCATGAAGGACATAAGGCATGGGAGTCTGATAGGACTATAGGTCTGATTCTACTCTTCATTTGCTGTTATGAACTGAGGTGAACTGTTTGAGAGGTTTTACTTTATAACCTGTGATTTATTTTGTGAACATTTCCTTTGGTGTGTGAAGCTCATTGGGACTCATTCATTGTGTATCATCATGTATTATGTGTTCATCTATATTCAGCTTTTGTTTTTTGCATATTCCACACTCATGTTTTGTTTTTCTATATTCTAAATTCATACCTTTTGTATCATTTATATTCAATACACTTGTTCATAAATGGTTACTGATATTTGTTTCTGGTAAGAGAGTACTGGTGAAGTACAACAAGGCCATGAAACAACGTTATTCAATTTAAAGATCTTTTGGTAAACACACAAACTCAAGTCCCCCAGGGCTGCAGAAAGCTGGTTACAGTAGCTGGTCTCAAGTCTCTTTAAAGCTCAACAGTGTAAGGCTATAGTAAGCGAAGAGAGGATCTATGCAGTTACCAGACACACAGGTAAGCAAATAAAAACCCAAGTGGAATATGAGCAACAACACTTGGCCTCCCAGCACTAGAAAAACATACAGCAAGGTGCATTCATGTGTACCTAAAATGAAGGACGGGGTGGCCTGAAGCATGAGACAAACCTCAAACACAAACTCAAATTGCCTTTATCCTGTGATGTTAAAATATTTTAGTCCTTGAAGTAGGGCTGTGCCATATAGCTGTCGCGATATATTGCATAGCTATTTTTAGCGCAATCCCCGGTATGTGGCGTTAGGTTTCTTCCCATACGTTTTTTCCCCTTTAGTCATACCTGATGTGGGAGCACACCTCCAGTTTTCCAAGGCCATGTGAAATGCTTCTGGGGGAAAAAACACCACTTGTATCTATTCAATGTTGATATCACAGCAACAGCACTATGCTGCTTCCATGTCATAGATAGCATGTCGGAAGCATTTCACTCAACTCCCACATCAGATATGACTAAAGGGAAAAAACATACAGGAAGAAACCTAACACAACATACTGGGGATAGCTGTTATTGCGCTAAAAATAGCTATGCGATATATCGCGACAGCTATATCGCACAGCCCTACCTTGAAGATACAAGATCAATTCCTCCCCTCCCAATGCATTACATATATGGACACATCCTTTTCCATTCCTCCACCGCTCCCTGGCATGTTCAAAAGTTTTGCTCACACAACTACAATGAAGTCACCATAAGTCACCAACCTCCACCCCCTTAAACTAATCATGTAACAATAAAGATTCATTATGCCTTTTGCATAATGCACAACAGAGGTTTTCAACAATCAATTGATTACAAACACATGACTATTAACTTCCAATTACCTCATAAAGAAAAACTTCTGATTCTGATTCGGCAAAATACATTTGATAATACAGACGTTTTTACCTTCCAGTTGTTGACAGTCCCCATACTTTCTCCATTCCTGTGGTTTCATTCTGCATAGCTCGTTTGCTGAATCCCAAGCCCACCCTGTCATACGTGCACACCTGAGAGTAAAAACACCAGACAGGAAGACCAAATCAAACACCTGACACAGTAACACGAGTGAGCACACACTACAGAGGGTGACGTCAACAGGACTGCCATTAGTTTCCACAGCTAGGAACCTGGGTCTTTAGCCTGTTGAGCGTATCTCTTCGTGCATCATGCAAACAGCAAGGGGTGGTGGCTTGAAACCCCAGACAGGCCCATCCCCTTCAGCATTTGCATACCGGTCAAAATTCACTACCATTGAAATGAAGAATCCTCCTGCTGTACAGGCACTGGCCAAAGTTTGAAAAAGTACTCATAAGTACTCTGTAAACAAGGCCTCACAAGGACTTTACCTCCTCTTGAGGTTAAAAAAAAAAAAAAAAAAAAAACTTCACACATTTGTATCTGTCGTTATCGTGCTTTAATGCCAAAGCTTATCTGGACTTCAAATCGGATAAGTTCAAATGACAAATTCCATCACTTCCAGATCAGATTTCCCAAGTCGGGTTTGAGGAAACCTGACGCCAGCCAGTCGTTTCAGATCAACCATGAAACCAGCAGCAGAGGGAAAGGAAACTGTGAGCCTGACTTATTTTAGCACACAGTGTGAGGCTCATAGGAGCATCTACAGCTAAGGGTTGACATGCAGAATTCTACCTCAGGTGAAGGAGAGCTGCTCCGTTTAGCCTCTGTCAGCACTCAAACCCAATTATGGCTGAAACCAGACTTCCTTTGGTTAGGAAACGTCCATCCAACTCGCTCTGGAGTACCATGCCAAGTCTGTAAGCAGCACCCCTATGGATCAACATGATGCACTTCACCATATTCTGCGGCCACTGAAACAAGAGATGCTACTGGATGATTAGCCAGTATTCATTTCCTATTTGCTCAGCTCTACTTTTTGCTTTATTTTACTCAGTGAGAGAATTGCAATATTAACAGCAGATCTGTTTTGGCTACGGTGAAATCGGTGGTGTTATTGTGGCCTTTGCATTTAATCAGCTGGGAAAATATACATTGGAGGAAAGAGCACACCTCATAGCTGAAAAAAGATGAGGCAGTTCATGCAACAGTGTTAAGTCGCAAACTATTTCCACCTGTAAGTGCACACAAAGAAGCTAAACACTACAAAATATAAAAGGGATGTTCAAGTATAAACTTTAAACGTGGAATAGACTTTGTTTAAAGATACAGCTTGTATGTCTGTATGGTCTACAGGTCCTGTTTTCCTACAGATGGAAAATAATCCAATATGGGTCCCCCAAGTCTCCACCATGCTGCCTTATTGATCTCCCCTGCTGCGTATGCCTCCGCGCGCCATCACTCACTCACTAATGCACTCTGTAATCCTGCTGCTAATCAACTCAAGTTGTAGACCCTGTTACGCAGCAATTGTACTGTAATGGCTTTCCTGCATACCCAGTCGAAACAAAAGAGAATGAAGAAACTCAATTTCCCAGTGAAAATCGTTTCGGATATTAGAGCTTCACAAATCCGAACGTGTGCCCACATGTTTGCGTTGTCTGGCCAGCGAACAGATTTATGCCACGGCAGTAAAGCAGTGGCACAGCAATGCATGTTGGGAAGAGACAGCAGGATGAGTCTCTAACCCCATTAGAGTGAGGGGTCGAATTTGGACAAACAGTAGACCGCTGTCCGTCAGCTTAAATCTTTGCTGCCCTGCATTTGTTTATTGATAAGCGATGGCATATGTTCAAGGGAGCTCGCCCTCGGTTGCCACTAACAACAAGCAACGTGACCATATTAATAAAATCACATTCGCTTCCTGGGGACTGCTGTAAGAAGGCAATTCATTGCAGTGTATTACTCAAAGCATTAATTATGGTTCACTGCATAAGGCAGACAGTGTCTGAGCAGCTTACTAAGTCTGTAATTAAGATGATTTGTTCATGAGAAAAGCTTTTTTAACCCCAACTGTTGCTATGCAGTCATCTTAACACATGTTGGGAAAAGGGCCACAGAATCAATGGATATGTTACATTTATCTGAGCAAATTAATTGGTACTGTAGTAAGCTACAGTAGAATTTTAACAAAATTATATTTAAACGAGCTGTATGTTACAGTGCCACAATGGCTAAGTGAATATGGTTAACGAAGTACATTAAAATCTTGATCACAGTGTAATGAATGCTGTGTGGTATTCTGTACTCTAAAGAGTAAAGTGCCTTTCTAAGCTTTGTAAATTGTTAAATCTTACTCAGATGGTAAACTGTTAATCTGTCATCATGCTACTCTTGTCTAGTACAGCGATCTTACACACATCACTATCACATACCTGTCACATGTCCATAACACTCAAGGGTCCAGCTTTATCAAAACTGTTAGTTCATTCTCTGTACTTTTCAATGACATCATTCCTATGCACAGACCGCAGAATTACCCTAACATTACCATGACCCTGGGGTCAATAAACCTCTCAGCTTTCAAACCAAAGCAGTGGACTGATAAGGGTTCAGTGATTAGAGATGTCAGTTGTTGTTTCTGAATGGTTAGCCATCAAAATAAATGCATTCATATCAAAAAACTTCACATAAGCTTCCACAAGCTCCTAATTTTAGCTAATATAATGGGATGTTGTGATCTAATGACAATGTATATATTTGAATGGGACATAGCTATCAGAATGATGCGTGCAGTACACATGATGTGTGCTGATAAAATGAATTAGCCTCTTTGGGGATCAATCATGTTTTTGTATCACAGCATCTACCTTTATGACAACTCCATTACAATTCATAAATACAGTATTGAGGGTCAGTATGCACTATGTGAAAATGAAAGAAAGGTATCCTTTATTCAAATTAAAGCAGAAAACAGGTTCCCTGAAAAATCATCTGTGCCCGCAGACTGCTTCTAACACTCCTGCTCAGGGGGCATCAACCTATTACAGCCTGTTTCTCATTCTCCTGCTCTCAACTGTAAGGAGCATCAACTAATTAACAAACAAACCACAGTGCCGTCGGTAAACAGCAGTGGTTGTAATGCATATAAATGCCCAGTCAGAAACACTAACATGCTTCAGCCCTAAAGTCTGCCTGTGACTTGGGGAATGTATGAGGAGTGAAGATGTCCAGACAACCGTCAAATTAGCTACCAAATGAGAAAAATGGGTTTGGCACAAAACAACCAGGTCTGGTGACTTGTTATTCTTACAATGTTATGCTCATAACTACTGTCTATCATTAAAATGTAATGACTTTGTTTTGTATCCTAGCCTAGTTTTTCCAGCTCTACTATTAAACACATTTGGCCTTGACCCTTTTAAACAATGAATTTGCTTTCTTTCAACATTCACAACCTTCTCAGTGCATGCTGTATTTGAATTTTTTGGGATATTCTGATCTCACTGTAGATTGGTCAGACATCCACACTGTACCAGTAAGACTGATCAGAACCTCAAATTGCTGTTTCCTTCTGCTCTTGGTGGATGAGAGAAAGCAACAGTGGAAAGTAAATGATATGCATTCAATCAAATCCACATATTGACATCTGGGGAGGGAATACACCCACAGGCCACAAAACACAGGTCACCACACTATACCATCTCTGTCACATTCATTTTTTCCCAGTAAGCTACTTAGTTCTCTTTGTTCTGAAATGGAATGGGCCAATTACTCAAAAGCAGACATTTGATTGAAAATAAAAATGATTGTTTGCATGGCCAGAATGCATGCAGCAATAAATTAGCCAAGATTACAGTCGAGGCACTTTCCTTTCCATGGGAGTGTTTACTATGAGGATGGATACAGATACAGCACTGTGTTGATGTGAGGCAATACTACCTGAGAGCCTGCAATCTACCTGCCATTCTGAGACATGTTTAATGACCTGGAGGCACAATCTAACAACCTAACTTTTGTTTTATTGCAAACCATGGAGACCACACTTGACTTGCTAGCAAGCTACATTATAACAAACCAGCAAGAACAATGTGAAGTTTACTTTTCCTGGTTCGTGAGCCACAAAGAATTGCTGAAAAGCATGAGCATACTGCTAGTTACTATGGAATCCTGCTGTTAGTAAATTTTGATTAAAAAAAACTTGTGTATGCTGCACTGTGAACATCACTGAAAAGTAAAATATTTTCATTGAAATATGGTCATCATAGTTTTGGTCCTCAGTTCTGAAGTCAAACCAAACCTAACACCATACTGAGATTAAAAAGTAATGATTTTGTCGTGGGCACACAACAAAAAAATGTTTGGTATACTGTTCAATTTCACAGCCATACCAAGTTATGTCATATAAATCATGTTATAATTTGTGATGAACATTTTTAAGCAACACCATTCTTTTATTTAATCAAGAAAAATCCCTTAGTAACTTCTGGAAACATGGAACAAAACATATTTGAATATATAACACTTAATGCAATCCTTGATTAATTAAAACAAATACAATAATATGACTCACTTAAATTATTTATACCACCATGTGAATTGTTGGTGCCATTTATATTACAATGCCCTGGAGCAGTTAGTGTCCTTAGCTAAATTCAGACAAAAGTTAATATTTTGAATTAGTGATTTTTAAGTGTCTCTGTAGTAACCTGTGCTGTGTAGACTCCAAAGGTGTCTTCCCTGTTCACATTTGTTTTGCTTTTTTTCCTTCTTCAAGATGCGCCTGATGGTCTTCCAATATCTCATACCGTGTAGACCAAGGATTGCCAATTTCACAGCTGCATCTTTTCTGCAAGGCTAATCTCTGTGGTAAGACTCAAGAAGGCAGAATTTTTGATCTGTAAAAAGCTTATTCCTGCCATGCCGACCGGCATCCAGGCTGAACTGCACAAATATTCCCTGTCAGGTTCTTTGATATCTAGCTTGAAATGTAGGAAAGAATCAGTCCTAGTTATTTTGGTCACTAAATGTTTTTGATTCTGATATTCTTTTAGGACTGCATTGTACCAATGGTTTAATCAAATCACCCAGCATGGGGTTCATGTCGTCACAGGACACAAAGACCAGTAGATCTGCTCAGCGACTGTCTTGCGCTGATGGTCCTGAGTAAGCAGAAAATCTGCTCCAACACTTGCCATTAGAAGAACTGGAGACTTGGCACATCTTTGGAAATTACAGCCAAGTAAGTACTATGTGGGACCCCAACTCCAAAACAGGGAACCTGGCTCTGGAAAGAAATCAATTCTGAATTGATGTTAGGAGTTTGCCAAAGACGATATTGCTTTTTTCCAGGACTTAAGTTCTTTTTGATCAGATCGCACATTCGAAGCGTTCCTGTGCTTTGGTGCCCCATGTGGGTGGTGAGCTTTGCTGTGAAACATGAAACCACACAAAATCCCTCTGAACGATCAGTGAGTCCCTGTGGTGGGCTGAACACTTCAAATTAGAATGTGACGAGGCTGCCTCCTTGCTTGTTCTTCCAAATCATCTTTAACAGTCTCAGCACACCGGAAGGCTGTAAGACTTAAGATGGCCATGGGCAGTGCAATCAAAAATACTGAAATACTGACTTTCAGCCTCTTTCGGGGGGGGGCTGAAATTAACTGTTACTAATGAGTAGCTCCCATCTAAGTGAATATACAGCATTGTTAATCATACTGAGGTGGAAAGGGGGGGAGGGCTTTCTTATTGCCAATTACACTGGAAAATGGGAATTTGGCCCAAGACCCACTTAACAAACTAAAATGCTGAAGTAACAACACTGTTGCTGTGTCCACAGTGTACACACATTGATTCAGAATCAACTTCTCTAGGGAGCAAGGTGGCCCAATCAGCCAACAGTCCTACTAACCCGTTTGTTTAATACCTGTCCATAGCACAAAAGTGCTGTACAGCTGGTGATCCAGACCCTCTGTATATGCTGGCTGTCCTTTGAGCTCAGCTCACAAGTAATTAGGTATGACCAAGCTGTTAAGCAAACACAGATCTGGATTTGACAAGTCTACATTTAATCTGCCATGCATTTTTTTGTAAATGAAATGAGCTGTTGGAGGTGCATTTGAGCCAACGTAAAGATGAAATGAAGCTGTTCATTCAACACATTTTTGTTACAAATGGGTCTGAAACACACTGCTGTACACAGCTTATCTCCAAGTGATACCATATGGCCACTTTTGTTAGAGTAAGGGCACTAGGATGAATGTGAGGGATAAAAGAACATGCAGTGACATTTCAAAGGTCAGCAAAAACATATTAGCATAATGATTTTTGGTGGAGCGTGCCTTTAAAAGGTTTGATTTGGGTAATAGCTTGAGACGCCCTCATAACCTTTCCACGTTGCTTGCTTGCAAGCCTTTTCATGGTGACATACAGTATGATAATAGCTAACCCCAAGCCATCCAAGCTTGAACACAACTTCACTGGAATATAATGTGGATTCACTAGATCTGACTCATTCATTTATGACTCTCTCATAAGGGCATTTTTGGACACACTGGGTAGAAAAGCTTTTAGAAATTCACGGGTAAGGTTTCGACACTGACCTTTGTTATTTGGGAGAGCTCTTCTTGAATATGGTACCACACATCCGACGCCGTACCAGTAGGAGCATCCAGCATAACTGCAAAGGAATCAAACATAGCACAGATGATGCAATGCAAAACAAATATTACTCATATTGAGACAGCAATGCTGGGATAGCAAAACTGAGATAGCAAATCTGAGAAAGCAAAACTGGGAAAGCAAAACTGTGATAGTAATACTGGGACAGCAAAACTGACAGCAATACTCAGAGAGCAAATCTGAGATATCAATACTGGGATAACAAAATCCGGCAGGCCTTCTGTTCTTCAACACTTACATTACTTTTATTCATGGAAGATGCTCTTATCCAGAGCAAGTTACAAAAAGTGTATTCAATCAGGCATATAGCAGTATATATACTGACTCATTCTGCCATATTTATAAAACTGAGAGAACACTGCAACAATAAGAGCTGTCATAAAACATCAAAGGATGTTCAAACAGCTGCCAAACAGGTCTGTACTGTTTTCTCGATCTCAGCTTTGACACTGATAATGATAAAATACAAATGCATCTGTCACTTGTCTTCCTCCAACATTTCTGTCATGTGTACTGAATTAACAGAGGAAAAAGCTGGTTTACCAACAGGTTGTCCTCGTCCTTTACACATCAGATGGATCTTTTGACCTAAACCAATATCCACCGAAAGTCCCCCTGCAGAAAGAAATATGTGAACAGTGTGAATATTGACAAGCTTCAAGTACAGAACTCATAAGTGCTTAAGCAAATAGAGTTTGCTTCACACAAAAGACTGCACTGTGAAAACATGGTCTGGCTTCTCTGCTAGTGGCTTTACTTTTAAGTCTTTACTGTATAATACAACCAAGACATTTTCTCCTACACATAAAACCTACACAATGTGTTCATTTTATACAAACTCATCTTCTTCATTGTGTATTTCTTCTGAAGTTTGTATGTGCGTACAACTGTCCATGAGGTAATTTCTGAAACAGGCGAGGACAGTCAAGGTAAGACCAAGACTCTATTCATGCCATTGGTACTTAAATTGGATAACACAATAGTAACAATAAAAGACAAGGGTTTGACTTTTATTCACATGACGGTTTTCACTGACGTAAGGGCAAACCATTGCAGCGCAAAGCGCTAATAATTTAAATAAGAACCAAAATGCAAACATTTCCACATGAGCCCACTTAACAACAGAATTCGAGAATCTATGCTTTTACCTTTTGGTATTAACATAAGCGCCTCTCGTTGCAGTGATGCGTAATTCAAAAAAGGAGGGATGAATATGACGAGAAGAACCACTTTTCCTACTGAAGTAACTGTCGACCAGAGCCCGTTTTTCCTCTCAGCGCTATCGCCGTCGTTTGATTCCGCAGCCTGCTTAAATGGAAAAAATGACAGATGTCTATATCATGCAACTATTCTGCAGTTATCGACAAGGAACTAAAAATCTGATGCAAAATCGGTGTTCACTATCACGTTTTAAATAAATCTGTGGAGAACATGACAAACAAAACATCAATAATGATCCACTTCGTGTTCTTCGCACGACAAAAATCCCAAACAAAAACCAACGTTCATTATACATTTCACTCGCCTAACAGTGTGACCTGAATAGGTTGATCGACGTTTATTACTGTAGCTTGCAAGAGATCATTTACGTTAGCTATCTAGGAAGAAATATCGAAGACGGGGATAAAAATTCAAACTAATGTAGGTTTTCTGACTAGGTGGTTATCTTGGTCCCGATTTAACCATTCTCTTCGCATTCCCCGACAGAGATGTGTTTGTGCCGGGTGAGTTGTCTAGTTAGCTACTATTGACACTGCATATGGTGTGTATGCTAGCTAGCTACCTTGTTTATATCAACTTTGGAATTTCCTCCATGTTCATCTTGAGCAGCTGTCCTTTTGCGTAACATGTCTTAAAAAACGTCAAACAAATTTCAGTTCAGACAACAATACGCTTCTAAGTGATGCTATCCAGCTAGTTAGTAGCGCAGCGTGCCGAATAAATACATGTGTACTTTCTAACGAGCAACGCAACTTCCTTGTTCTGTACAGTGGCCGAGGCAAGACATCGTACAAGCGTTTTGTATCGTAAGCCTTATGCAAGTCAGTGAAGACTGATGTTACCTCTCTTTTTCCTGCGAGACGCAAATACTTAAGGAATATATTTAACCGAGTGTTTCCCTATGTCAGGACAGAAAAACCGGTAATGTACCCCTACGGTTAGGAACAACGGTCCACACAAGGTATAGGTGAACATGAATTAAATGTTAGCCTACAAACCAAAGGCATATTATGCTAACATTGTGTTCAATTTGGACAGATCGTGCTAACTTTCACTGGCATTTTTTTACTATTATTTTGCATAATAGAAAAGCATGAGATATTAAAAGCACTAATACACCGATACACATACATACGGTCAAGCTATTGTTTGTGCGACAAGTTCCACAGTGCACCACAGCGGAGCAAACATCAGGCAGAGGATAGGCACTAGGCACTAATTGCCTAGCAAGTTGCTAGAGGGTGCTAATAAGTGGTGAGATGAAGGGATGTTGGCCAATGTAATCGATCCACTCACTGCAGAATGAAGCCAACTGTTTTACCGTTCCCCATCTCAGAACATCTAAAATCTTGGGCTATAGGGCACAACCTGCATTTGAACCAAGTGCTTTCACCAGCCCAGTTGGGAGCCCACAGTTGCATCTTTTGTGCTTCATGTCATTTTAATCTATATATGCCAACAATACAATTACTCTTTTCAAACTATGAGCCTTGAACAATACTCATTTTAAGAGGGACAGGAACCATGCATAATGACTTTCAGAGGATAAGGTTATTGAAAGTGTTTTGTCTCCACATAACATATGTTTGTTACTGTACCTGGGACCCTTCATTCTTTTATTCTTAAAAAGCTTCTATGTCATATTTTCAAAGGCTTCTATGGCCCTGTTCACTAGTGGTGTTCAAAACGATTCTTTTTAGTGATTCCTTTCGTTCAGTTCAATAAAATTATTCGAATCTTTGACTCACTGATTTGTTCATTTCCATATCCGGTCTGGCGGCATACACGAATCTGTAAAAAGTTTTATTGCATTTTAAAAGTTACTGTACATTGTTCCAAACATCATGTCCATTATTAGCCTGCTCTATTAACAATACTTAAATCGTAATATTCATTACATGAAACTGCACCATGATATTCAAACAATCATGGAGCCACAAAGTATACTTCGGCTTATGCATCACATTTCTGTTTTGTTTTGTAGCCTACTATGTTGATTTGTCAGTATTTATTAATAAGGACTTTATTCACGTTAAAAGGAAATGTGATGTCAACATTAAACACATCGTAGCCTACGTAAAATTCCAGTTGTGATAAACAAGAACTGCGATACATTGTGCGCACCTAAAATATGCTACTGCTAAAAATGTAAATATAAAATAATATTGCAGGTAGATGAGCAAAATAATATTTAATATTGTTTTTAATTCCTATAATAATGTCACGGAAGCGATCTGATTCCTTTTGTATCGTCACAGTCAATGGCGGATGTAGCCCAAGCCTGCTATACTGAGAACTAGCGATTCTGGCAACACGTAGTCACCAGATCTTCATAGTCAGTGAATCTTTGGAGTCCGAATGAACTGGTGAACTGAGGACTCAAAGGAACTGGTGAACTGAGGAACTTGTCAGCACAGTCACCAGTTCCTTTGAGTCCAAATGAACCGGTGAACTGAGGACTCAAAGGAACTTGTGAACTGAGGAACTTTTCAGCACAGTCACCAGTTCCTTTGAGTCCGAACAAACTGGTAAACTGAGGAATTTGTCAACAGAATGGCCTTGCGTTTAAGGAGATTTGCAAAGTGTTAATCATCCTTGATTCAAGAACGCGGGACTTGGTTCCACTTACCTGGAGAGCCTCGTCCGTCAGTGATGGGTAAATTACTACGAATCCCTCAGCTTGACAGAGGTCCAGAGGCCAAAGGGGAACTGCCTTTGAAGAGATGGAGTGCTGATACCAAGATCAAATTACACAGAAACTTTCATTCACGTTGCTATACCAGGAATAAGCACACCATACAGCTGAAACTGAAATACCAGTTTTGCTTCATTGATTATGTATGTTTTTTCCCATCTGAGTCCTTAATAGGAGATGAAATTAAGCCCGCACCCTTCTGGTCCACTGGGCCACTCTGCGACAGCAATCTCAGCCACCTTGCTGTGTGCACAAGCACATTGATTGATAACTGTTTACATGTTCAAACTTGGATCATTTGGATCATTTTTAGGGTTTTTGCTGGGGTGTCTTAAATCTTGTAGTGATTTTTCCTTAGTCAGATAGAGAATAGCCAAAACCAAAGTTGTGTGAAACTAAGATGTCCTAGAGAGAGCTCATGCCACCTTATTTACTAAACAAACTATAAATCTGCATCACACGTCAAGATTCTCTGCAATGTCTGCTGTGTTCACTGTCTTTCTGCCATCACAGTATGAGCAATACATAACCCTGAAACACAAACTGCAAAGAAAGCCAAAGCCAAAATGAATCAAATTAAACAAATGGTCCTCTAACGTGTTTCAGTAATGTTTGCTGATGGTTATGACTGTCTGTCAGTCCATATGAGAGAAATTATTTTGTGATTGGGTTTACGAATTACGTTTGGTGGCAGTAGTTAAGCTATTGCCTGTCGCTCCCTTTTCCTTTTAATGCCATTCCCTCTAAGAAGTAAGAGGAGGATGCTGATTTGTCTAGAGTTGTGTGGGAAGCACATGTGTGTCTTATGAGGTGCAGGGGGTTATGAGGTCAATGTCTTCGAAGAGGTGTGGCACAAAGCCGCTGTAGCATGATGGTGATAAAACCACATTGCCACATCCCCGGTCCTATTTAATCTTACTTAACCTTTTGTGACAGATGCCTGACTCTTCACCTGCGGAGAGGCGATGTCTATAGGTGGAGGATGTAGGGGGGTGGAGAGGCGGGCGCCAGAGACAGGACCCATGGAAGGCGGGAGTCCATGGCCTGGGAATGACCCCCAGGAAAGAGTTCCACATGCAGGTCAGCACTGACTGTCTCAGATCAGGGAGGGTACTGCAAACAATCTTACCTCCACATCCACAAGGGGCAACATCTGAGGAGTGTCTTTTTGTAGACAAATGAACAGATTCTATGGTCAATGCTGTGAGAGATTGCTGAGCGACAGTCTACCGTGCAAATCAAACGTGTGCAATGCAGTGCACTCTGTTTATAAGAATTAGTGATTAATACACTAACTGCACACTAGTCAAAAAGACTGGAAAATTAATCTGGAAACACATCCAATTCTAATACTATTTTAATGCTCTACTTGTAAGAATCAAGCTATCTACGAATAAGAAGAATTTTAGCCTCGCATGCAACATGAAAAGCAGTTGTGCATAATGAGCAAAAAAGCCAGCTTATGTACCTGGGTTGCTAGGTGACATGACAGAAAAAAGGAAGAAGTTGTCCCTCAATGAATAATGTAGCCTCTTTTGTCAAAGAGATGGAGAACACAGGCCCTGTTCACACCTGGCATTAAAATGCGTCTTGGGTGATCCGATCACAAGTGGACAGCTCTAAGTACGTCTGTTCACAACTGGCATTAAAATGCGTCTCCAGTGACCACTTGTGATAGGATCTCGCTTCCCCAGTCTATATGCAAATAAACACGTACAACATTTCCGTTTGCAAATGTAAGTTTATGCATCTTTTAAACGTCTGTTTGAACGAAATAATGCATGTTGTATCTGTAAATGAAAACCTAGGTGACTAGCAAGCTAGATTCCGTTCATCGCTGGTACCCTTAATTCAGCTGCAACTGATTTGTTAACTTCTGTTTATCGTTGGAAAAAGCAGAAACACTAGATTAGAACATTTTGAACTACACCGTATTTGTCTGGCACCTTGCCAGTATGGTTAAATTAAATAGGCTAAGCAAGATATTATGTTTCTTACGTTATTCACTGCAATAAAAATGTTTCATAATGTAGTTTAATATCAAAGGGTGTTTGCTGATTAACTAGTATTGTGAAAACATTTATGAATTACTTTTCTAAAACCGAAGCACGCTTGTTATGTAAGAAGGGACATTCTAAAACGCTTAACGTGAAAAGGCTTAACGTGGCTTAAAAACAGCCATCAATGATCGCCAATTTCTCTCGGACATCTCTTGTCATAAACACTTCCACCTGTCAAAAAATCAAAACTGAAATCCTATGAGTATCGACGCTTTTTTGATAGGAGATAGTGTTTATGACATGTGAGATGTCAGACAAATTTGGTGATCATTGATTGCTGTTTTGGGACATTGAGCCACGTTAAGCTTTTTTCCTTATAATGGGCGTCAATGGAGAGGAAAACGTAGTGAGATAACGACCATACTCATAGGATTTCGGTTTCGATTTTTTGACAGGTGGAAGTGTTTATGACAAGAGATGTCTAAGAGAAATTTGGTGATCATTGATGGCTGATCGCAATTTTGGAACATTAAGCCACGTTAAGCATTTTAGAATGTCCCCTTGATATTCATTTATTTGTAGAACTACAACACTTCAGGTATTATTCATAATACCATTTTCCATGTAATATAGGCCTATTGCATTACACCTTTGGGGCTTGGAAGCATTTTTGACGTAGCTTGCGAACTCCAGTTGTTGTAGCCTGTTGTCCACTTTAAAATCCTTTGGCACGTAACATATTTTTCGTGCTATGTAGCGCACGTGGTTAGTTATGTTTTCATTAGCATTATTAAGCTTCTCATAGTTTTAAGTTAGCATTTGCTATATTTTAACGTTAAATCGCTATTACCTCAAAGCTAGAATTTTTCCAATCTCGTGTTCTAATCGCACCGGATTTAGCATATGCGCTAAACCGGTGTGAACGCCGTTGGCGCGCGAATGAGTACGTACTTCTGCTTAAGCAGAGGACGTCAGTTGAGTAGGCAGTCCTTCAATGTGGGCCAGGATGCATTTGCGTTCACACTGCTAAAAGAATGTGGCCTTATGCGGCCCAGACCACCTCCAAACGTGGTCTGAAAGATCTTATAGAAAGATCTTGGTGCGTTCACACCGGTACTTAGCGCTGTCCACTTGTGATCGGATCACCAGAGACGCATGTTAATACCAGGTGTGAACAGGGCCTAAGTCCTTCTTAGAGTACAGTACTCTGCGCTGATAAAGATTCTTTAGATTGACACTGTAATTGCTCACTTCAAATATTCATTGAAATTGAAAAGCAAGGTAGTAAATATATGTTCCTCAACAAATTTCCTAATGAAAATTGAATAGGAAATAGGTGATCAATATTAACGCCATGTAACCACATATATAAGTGTTCCCATGTTGAGTATAGTATACATGTTCTATAAATCTGCCAAGACAATAGGCATTTAAAAATGCTTATTATTCTGTATTGATTCCATATATGGAATTCAGTATTTGTGGTATGCAGCACTAAATTCACCTTACCTTCCCTCTTTAGTGTCTTAAATACAATACGATACAAAAGCATACACATATACAATGCACATGACATAAGCTTTTGAACAATTTTAAATGTATATGCAGGGAATATATCTTACATTTTCATTTTTCTTATTTAGTAGCCACTCTCATCCAGAAGAACTTACAAAGTGCAAGTACAAAGTGTATCTAATAAAGTGGCATGAAAGGTTGTGCAGACAGGACACTGCTAACCATATTCAGTGTCAGTACCAAACACATTGCTGAGATCACAAGTGTACATTTGATTCAATATCATACCCTTCACCCATACAGTACATGTCTATTAGCAAATGCTGTTAAAGTAATTAATGTGTGTTCTACAAAGTCTTGCCACTTTTTAAACCAGTAGCACTGCATTACATTAACCTAATGTGACTGTGCTGTCTAATGTGGATATATTTTCAATTTTCTAAACTGACACATTCAGATTGCATTCTCTTCAAACTGAATCCTGTATTTCAATGGCAGCATTATGTGACACCACACGGTCATTGCAACTTAAAGCACTCTTAAGTGCTCTGTCTCTTCTCCTCTTCAGAAAAAAAACTGCAGACATTTCCTGCTGAGTTCACTGATTGAATCTCCTCAGATATGCAAATTGTATAATTTGACATGAGCAAGAACAAAATGAGAGGGACCGGGGATCTTCACTTCCATTAAGGCCTAATGTGTTGCTTAATTTCCATGCACACAGACGTGCCTGCTAATTAATTCCAAATAAAATAATGGCTCACATGACACTGTAGCTATGTGAAATTGACAGAGCTGAGGCTATGACTGAAACTGCCCGCACGTGTTTTAGTAGCTTGAAATAGGCTTTGTTGCTGTTTGGCCCAGATTTCCAATGAATTGAATGACCTAGTGCATTACATTTGGAGATATGAGTTCTTATGAGAACCAGCATCAGAATCTGATTACTCAAAGGGAACAACCAGTGATGTTTTATATGTATTTAGAGTGTGTAAATGTTTACTTACAGCTTCAGTGTTTATACAAACAGGAAAGGATCCATTTTAGAATGAGTGATTAGCTCATTGTTTCCTAACAATAATGACAATGTTCTAATCATGTGACCCTATTTTTACAGATCTACATCATAAATTTTAATTTGCATACATATTGTTAAATTGCAGCTTCAAAACACTTTCCTTATGTTCAATGCATGCAATCAGATATTTCTGCATTTTAAACAATATTGAATTCACAATTTATGTTTTGCACACAGAGAACAAAGCCAACAAAGGTTTGATACATAAATTTGGCGTCACAAGTGCAAACAGCAAGGGACGTCACAGAGGGTCACCCTGTGGTTTAATTTTAAGTGGTACAAGCTAACACTGGCCTGCTTACTGAAGAATATCAGTCTGCCCTCCAACGACCCCCCGTGCCAGGGCTCGGTGCTGATGGCATCTTCAGTACACACCTCACCCTGTTCAGTGTCCCAGTCTGGCCCGCTGTGGGGGTGAATCTTACAGGAGGAATCTAAGCAGAAGGTGCTTAGACACAGTGTAATCTTTAAGGGTCTGGCATTTGGACACATGTGAGTCAGGAATAGGATTAGTAATTGTTTTCTCTCTCATTGTCTCTCCTTTTAATGAACAGCTCACAAGGTTCATACACTATTCATTTTAAGTAACAATGCATACACTCCTTGAGTATCAGTACATATTTAATTTGAGTGTCAGTACATATACACTTTGAATAACAGTATATTAACACCTTGAACATCGGTATATATAGCCTTTGAGTAACAGTACATACACACCTTTAATAACAGTACATGTATAACTTGAGTATCAGTACATATACTCATATACACCTTGAGTAACAATACATACTTCGTACAACTTGAAGAACAAGGCATAACCACACCAGTTCAAAGTTGCACATGTGTGGAACAATGACCAGTTTAGCTGTGTGGACTGACAATGCTCCCTTAAGTTAGTAACCTGCAGGTTTTTATTTAGGCATATCATAGCCCGTTTCAACAAGACTTTTATACTTATAAAATGCATTACATCAGCTGATTTCAATTTACATGATAACCCAGAAGCTTTATCAACTTAAGATCTCTATATGCTAATTCCAAACATCAAACCTTTACACAGATTACTCAGTTTCCTTATCAATTGAATTGTATATATAGATGATCCTGAATTTTGCTTAAGATTCTATTAATGATTTGAAAAATTATTTTTTGTAGTGCATACAATTTTCCTACCTTGTAAAAAGTATAAAAATGTCATTACTTCAGAATGCATTACTTTCAGTCCCTGAAGACAGTTTCACATTGTATAATTTTTCTCTCTTTCACTCTCTCTCTCACAATGTAGTGCTTTGAATAGCCTGTGGCAAGTATTACCTCTGAAACATTTTCCCGTCCCTCTGTCTCTCTTACCCCAACTACAAACAGTGAAGGCACGATCATCCTAGTGGATGCACTTGTATTTAGAAATCACACTAAATAATATTCATTGCATTATATGATATTTATAATACAAATAATAACCTATTTATTAAGACAACTCTGTTGTAAAATACTGTAAAAATGTATGCATATTTCTGTAACTATAAGGAAATAATCCCCTATTGTTAGCGATGTACATCAAATAAAATGCAGATCTTGCAGTTTATTTTAAAATATTTGCAGAGAAGTGACTCATAGCCCATGTGACTGCACCCCTAGGGAAATCACATCCCCACAAATGCAGGGTTTTTTTAGATGGGACAGTGGATGGAGTGTTTCTAGGACACCGAGTTTTCACATACATTTCATGTTTTATAGTTCAGTTCCCATCGCAGCTCGTAAACACATCACCATTTTTTTAATCCTGTTTCCATAATCTTCACCTGCTACAGGCGCTAACCTCACAGTTCATTTCAGTAACGGCCTGTCATCAACCGGCATGGCTTCATGATCCTTTTGGCCCGGTCGATACTGTGTGAAACAGCGGTCACTATTACGCAGTACGTTTAAAGCAGCACAGAATGCAAGCATCTAGGGCCCCACTTTTACAGGAAAAGACCTGACTGAAGTGCAAAGTGAGTTTCTCTTCTTCAGTTAAGATGCTTCCTGGAATATGCACTGCTGACATTATCACAGCACAGTTGCTCATTTTCCCTTACAAAATGCGGGTTTGACACCAGCACGCATTCACTGACAGGGCAAAGTGACGAGCCATGGCCACCATCTGTAGCACTTGACAATTAATGCTACCACAGTCCTAATCATAGGTGAAAGGGTTAGCTAACAGATAAAAGCAATAATATAGGTGTCATTGAACAGAACTTCTCAGTCTCATAAAACAGTGATATTGTAAGCACCATATCCATGACATGTGTTCCAGTAGTAATGGCTTTTTTGCTATTTGTTTTGTAAAGAACCTCTCGTGCGTCACACAGGTTATGTGTGACTGCTGAAGAAAAGTCCACCAAAAGCGCATTACACCATTTCCACACTCTTCAGTACAGGTACAGAGGTGCATCGTACTGTGCTTTTATGTCATTATGATGATTTTCCTGGGAATCTCCTGATGTCGACATTTCCACTAATCTGGTTAGATACCCACTGCCCTATGTTCCTCTGCAGTCTTTTTACAATGCTGTCTGATATATCTAATGTGAGGGTCAACATCCTCATGGATATGCCTTACCATGGTAAAACATTTCCTAATTGCCCTTTCCCAGCTGCTACCAGACTCCTGCAATTCCACTGCAGACCCCTAGGGGTCCCGTTGTCCCTCTGAAGGAAGCAAGCAATAAGAGTTTGAGTGGGGAAAGAAAGGGTAGAAAAAAGTTATTGTTCTGCTAGCAGAATTGAGGGAAAGTGCCTGGCATTGAGGGGAATGAACTGATAGCAGATTGGGCCTTTTGGAGGAGCAGGGGGAGTGAAACATCTACCTTGCTACAAGACACAGAGGCATCAGGAATCAACACTGGGAGGGCAATGTCAAGAGCTGGAACTCCTCTTTAAGGTCCACTTGTGAGTTAATTATGCCTGCAATGTTCACTTCGATTATCAGCATTGTGATGCACATGCGAACCAGCTGACGTAAATCAATCGTTTCATCAATCCAGTCATCCATTTTGCCACATAGAGCCATTTTGTGGCATTCAGGTGCTGGGTGACATTCACATGATTCCAGATTGCAGACTGTCAATTAATTTTGCATGGCTCCCAGACTGAGGATGGATGTGAATTAATTATACCACATAATCCACTTTTGTCAGGAATATATTTGTATATGAGACAAATTTCCCTGCTGTGGCCACAACGGGGAAGATTATCAATTAGGGCTGTGCAAAAGCTGCAGTGTCAGAGAATGCAATGCCATCAAGTAACTCTCATCATTGCCAAGGTAATTGGTCAAACAAGTCAAACATTAAGCATTCCACATTTTGCAGCTTCTCTACACTTCTGCCTGCAAAGCTGCCATTCCTTGTCTCATTTTATTTAGTGTTAGGAAAGCGAGACATTTCACACAAGCATGAAAAGGGAACTTTTTCATTGAAATTTTTTTTTTTACTTGAAATAACATGATCTCAGGATGCACATAAAATGTATGACCCCATTTTAACATACAGTATCTGCCAAAGCTGGAATTGGAACAGGTGTACACCCATATGATAACATTAAAAAGAACAGATTTTTAATTAAGATAGGAGGGAATTTGTGGTCAACAACGTCAAACCATAAAATAAATACAGTTAACTGGAACAAGGCTGCAGCCAGGCAGTAAATTAATTGCAGTAATTAAAACCCTGGGCCAGACTGGAGTGATGAATGGCGCTTATTGACTCTCCTGTCAGGGAATGTGGGTGTCAGATATTTTTAAATACTGAGAGCCAGGGACCTGGAGGGGATGAACTGAGGATAATGTTTCCAGAGAGTGAGGGCCTTCACAGCCTCCTGCATCTGCTCCAGCTCTGCCTAATTAAACTGTAGTCGGGCCACCTTCACCGGCATTTATTTTAGAGGGACTGCGTTCATCACAGGCTGGTCACCAAAAGAACAATCTTCGTGGCTCATAATTCCTCTTGTCAATACATGTTAAAGAGGACCAAGCAGACACCCGAAATCCTTGGCAACACTACCCTAAGATCTTATTTGGAACATTGCATGGTTTTTATGCTGTTGCTTAAGGATCATATATCACCTTGTGTCACATACATGAATGGAAATTGTAGACTCCTAGCTATGATGTAACACCCTTACCTCAGCAAGGAGGTAACAGAGATATCAGCGTATTTAACAATCATATTTTCCTCAGCGTTGCCACCAGGAATTAGCTGAGCCCGCACTGAAGGGTGCTGTAAATGGATTTGAATCACAGGTCGTTCCATCCCAAACATTGATTTATTATAATTACCCATGATGCCCCTGAGAAGTCAACTGTAAGTCTCTGCACAGCAACATGGCAACGGCATAAAGTGCAGAGTGCCTATGCTGGCTGCTGTAAATCAAAGCAGCCGCGCAAAATGCCGAACAGCCAACGATTCCATATCGTCAGTGATCGATTAGCATTCCTTGCAGGAAGGGGAGAGAGCAATTATCAATCCATTGCTCAGAGGAATTCAGTTACATACATATGGTCATTGAGTCACCTGAGCAGGGTGTTAGCTAGCATTATTGAATTGAGCCTCTGATTGGTTATGACCTGGAAGGCAGAACCACAGTGCTTCCTTAGAGCCTGCATTATTGAGCCTGGAAGGCTCACAGGGTCAGACCAGGTCTCCCTTCCTGCAAAAGGAGACACACTGATAAGTGAGTGCACCTGCGGGATGGGATTCCAGTCTATCACAGGGCCAGAACCCACAATCCACCTCTCTTAACTGTGGGTGGTACTTTGAAGTCAGCTGGGGTTAGCCTCTAAGCAAAAGGCCACTTAACCAGCAGGGCAGGGTTTGCCCAGACAAAAGAAGTCACAGCGGACCTATTTTTTGATGACAAACATGCATTGACATACTGCAAAAATAACCTGTATGTGAGAAATGTACAGTATAGTATTGTAGAAATATTGTTAGTAATGATATAAACAACATGACATATATGGGAATGCATTCCAAGACTTAAAAAAACGAGGTCATTAGCATAAATTCACCTTAAACATGAAATAGAAATGTATTTCATACTTTTACATTGGACATGAATTAAAGATGCATTCATGTCCGCATTTCTCTCAGAGCTAGCCCTGTAATCTTCATTAGCATGCTGCTCCAGACGCTTCACTTTTACTGCTTGATTTAAAATGATTTTTGATGTGGACTGCACATAGCGTCGCTCCACTTGACTTTTCATTTCTCCTGATTCTGTCCTCCTTCTGATTTGCATTCGTTAGGCTGCATCTCTTTTGGGTCAACAGTGGGGATCTGTATGGTCAATACCAAAGTAAACACTGTGAAGGAAACACTTACTGAATGAGCTGAATTTTAAAATTTGTAAATCTGTTTTTAAGCCCATTAATTCACACAATTAGTTTGCACTTCTAGCCATGAATGGATGTAGACCTATGGTAAATCACAAAAATAAATTTAAAAATGTGTTGAGTAGATACACCAAAAATTAATTCCGGTCAATATATCAAATATTTAATTTTGTATTAATGTTCAAGTTTACAGTATGCAATTTCTTAATAACTCCTTAGGGGGTCATCTTAGGAAGATAGGATGGGTGTTTATACCAAAGAAGGGAATCTGAGCTGTCAAATGGACCAAACGTAAGAAGGTACTTACCCACATCCGGCTATACGCCTTTCATTCTCTGATCCTTTGATTACATCCGCACACTTTTCCAAGAAACATCCCATCATGCATTTTTCATGGGACTATTTAATGACATTGGGTTACATGCGTAAGAGTTTATCACAGCTAAACGTGACACTGACACGATTTTTAAGCCATGCATTAAAGTGCACGCTGGAAGGTTTCCTGGGGGCTTTGGCATTTGCTGTGATCAATGGCAGTATTGACCTATCCAATTTGCATGTCATTAAAGTGACACGGCTTCACTGCCATAGAGTTCAAATGTAAATTTAGCACCTGGTCATGCCTGGCCTTAAGCAGCAGGAAACTGTGGCATGCAGTACCAGGGAAAATATATATCTGAATGTGATGTATGGCTGCTAGTGGGCATTTGAAATTAAGCTGCATGAGAACATATTGTTGTGTACTTTTGTGGTAAATTGCTGTTGCAGCCGATCACAGAACATACACCATCGCTTCATCAATCTTCTGAAATCAGATTAAATTCAAAAATGCTGCTTTTGGGACAGCATCAACTGTGGTATGGTGGCATGACTTTCAGGTCCTCTCTTTATGGCTCTGTCATACACCGCAATGACTTTTAAAGCATCTGTATATGAGAAATGGCAATTTTCCCAATTGTTTATCAATACATTACAGTCATATGGTGATGAAACAAGACAAGCTATCACTATATGCAATCTATGAATTTGTTTTGATTGCATCACTGAGCATCACTGGTTGATGTTTTTGATGCATGAGATGCACCATAAATAAAATGTAACATTATAGACATGTTATAGACATTAGTGAAATATCTAGCCCAGTGTTTCTCAATCCTACTGGAGGCCCACTGTCCTGCATATCTTCTATCTATCCTTGTTCCAAACATACCTGATTAGTGTGATTAACATGCTCTTGATTAAATCAGGTGTTCTCAGCTAATCAAAAGTGCCACTGATGAGTTCAGTCAGGTAGGTAGAGCAGGGAAAGATGGAAAACATGCAGGACAGTGTGCCACCAGGAGCAGGATTGAGAAACACTGATCTAGCCTAGTCTGACTGTGTCAGTGCTCCGCCTCCTTAGCTGTCGTGCTTTTGTTTTCCTTGTGTTTTTCCTGCCCCGCTCCCCGCCCGGTCTCCGCCCGCCTGATTGTCTGCACACCTGCTTTCCATCCCCTCGTCAGCCTTGCCCTATATGTTCCCTGCTTTTCCCTGTCCTGTTGCTAGTTCGTCACAGTGTTTTTCTCCTGTTTCGTCCCCGGCGTTTGCTTTATGCTTCTGTCTGCCTGTTTCCCGTTTTTCGACCCTGCTTGTACCCTGACCTCGTTTTTGCCTGCCTCCTTGCCTCGTTTGCTTGATTGCCTGCCTGTCCGGTTCCCCGACCTTGCCTGCTCCGATTTCCCGATCCTCGCTCTGTCCACGGACTGCCTCCCGGTTTTCGACCCTGCTTGTTTTCTGATTAGCGATCTGCCTGACGATTCCGTTAAAGACGCTTGGAACCCGAAGCTCCCGTGGTCCGTGCCTGAGTCCCTGCCTGAGCCCCGACAGACTGGCTAGTTAACATCATCATGTTAAGTTCTTCTTATGAACCTACTGTAGATTTGCAATACCTGTGTTGAGAATACTGAATCCTGCATCCACTTTTAAATCCACATATGGCAGTTGATTTAATATTGCATCACTCACAACATGTTGGTGGGTGCACATGAAGCATGACTTTAAAATGCAGTGTGTTACAGTTAATGTTCTGCATTTACTGATCAATGTGAGGAAATGTTACCAGGGAGACAGGAAGTGAAAAGCTGGGAAAATAATTGCCCTGAAACCAAACCACTGCGAATAGGGACAGTTTATCTGGAGCAGAAACAGAAAATCCCATGCCTGTTAAATATGTTCATGTCTCTAGAAAGCCAATGCAAGAGCACACATTAAAAAATGATAAAGTGTAGTGCAGTGTAGCATAGTAGTTAAGGAGCAGGCCTCGTAACCGAAAGGTTGCCGGTTCAATCCCCGCTGGGACACTGCTGCTGTACCCTTGGGCAAGGTACTTAACCCACAGCTGCCTCAGTAAATATCCAGCTGTATAAATGGATAACATTGTAAAACAACTGTAACCTGTGTAAGTTGCTTTGGATAAAAGCATCTGCCAAATGAATAAATGTAAATATAACTGGTGGATGGTGAATAACCAGGGCTACCTGGTTAACTTGGGTTACTGTGTGGATTTTATGTGTAAGGCCAGAGTTATTCCAACAAGCCATTTCTATTATAAATCGCAGAATGGGACGTAGCAGACGTAACCGGACTTAGTGAAGGTAATGCTTCCCGCACGCAACACGTGTATCTCATGTCTCATGGAAATAAAGCGATTGCGCTGCCAGGCGTGGTAATGGTACAGTGTATTAAGGTGTATTATATATAGTATTGTACAGTATTAACCAACTTAACCCATATATTACAGTGTACTTTACCACATACATTAGTTGAAATACAGGACAGTACTGTATGTTTAGAGTATCTTGGCTACAGTAGTCTACTCCATATAGGTTTGCTAAATATATAGTATGGTGTTCACACAACGTCCAAATCACATAATGTCCTATTTCACAGAACGTATTATGGACATTAAGCGACGCATGACTTTATACACACATAAATAATAAAATAAGTTTACACTTTTACTTTTTACATTCATATATTCATTCAGTTTGATAACAAGTCTTCTAAACTTCCTATGTGTTGCTTTCTGTTAAGGTAAGGACATAAGTTATTTGGGTAACCTTGAGCTGTTCTGGATTGCTAGTAGCACCATTCAGAATTCCCACTGAGATTACAGTGATTACGAGTGATCAGAAGTCACTTTTTCCATTTATTTATTCTGTGTTGATTCCAGTCCAGACTAATGCTTGACTTAGGGTATGGAGGATGCTGATCATTTAGGTGTAGATACATTTTGTTAATTTTGCTGTAACTTTGGTGTGGACAGCTACATGCAATGCATAACTCTCTGTGTGCCATTTTTCTCCATAAACATATGGCTCCATGTCTATTATCCCTGCCTAGTTAGTGCCAGAATAGATCCATCCACTGGAATGCCACTGGGGAGCTACTGCACTCGTCCTGGGTCCTGCTGACACCTTCTTTGACATTTCTTCTGTGTCTTCAGGCATCAGCCATTTTTACTCCTTCCCCTGTCTCTCCCCTGACATTAAGCTGTGGCTCCAACTCTGCAGTTTATTCTCCCCTATAGGGCTCCTTTTACAACTTGGTGGGGAACTGTTTTTATGTTGTCCAATTTCTCCATTTGGAGCCACATGCCTTCACAAGCTGACAGAGGTTTACACGGGAATGCTTAGTGTTTCTGGAGTACGAATTATAGCCACACTAATACCTGTATACACACACACACACACACACACACAGAATCTCACATATATGTAGGGTGGGTGCAACAATTTTTGCAGGCAGCTGACTGCATCCAGAGACAGACCAACACATATCTACAGACTACATATACATATCCACATCCACATACACACATACAAGCACACATTAGCAGACTCACAGAAAGACACAATGAGTCCCAGTTGAACTCATAAATAGGAACAAATTGTTTCCATTTAACTGCAGGTACTGTAGAGATCTATACAGTGGAATAACTAAATGTGTTAGTCACATGAGTGCCCTAAGTGACAAATGGATTCCATAGCTCTGAGGCAGTATGTCAAAAGCGCATATGCAGTTCAATTAGTCTGCTGACACAGGGTGTAGGAAATACACTGTGGTGTAGGTACAGCAGTCCGTCCATGTTTGTTTACAGCCTTCTTCGACTTCTTTGAGAAAATGGAAAAATCTATATGTCCATCTTCAGCAGACAGGGTTGCTTTTATGTTCTCCACCTGTCTTCAATGAGATATTATGCCTCACTACATCCTCAATGCATCACCCAGATATATTGAGATGCTGTCGTCTTGATCAAGGATTTCCATCATACATACATCTGTGCCATGTGATTACAATCTCTGGGAAAAAAAATGGATTTTTAATTTAATTTTTTTCACCCCTCGGTGTGATGGCATCAAGCCGTTGCATGTTACATCCGTGCAGATTAAAAAGGCGACTCTGTAAAATCTGACAGCAATTTAGATAGCACGGGAGCCCGTGAAAACCCATTTCCCAATTTTGCCTTATCTGCTCATCAAATTGAGCAGGTTCGCGGGGGGAAGCATTTCCGCAGCAGGAAGTTGCTATCACCAAAGGGCATCGGCAACCTCCACGGGGCACTCACTGGAACTGGCAGGTGCTAATATCTCCCAGCCTGCTGCCTTGCCAGTATTCATTTGGTGCTACATTCACCCCTGATGTTTTCATATATTGGCTCTGAGACGCAATCCCTCCTATAAAACCAGGAATAAACTACTGCTCTGTCTGCACAGGAAGCCACTGTGCAGCATTTGAAGTTTGATAAAATATTAAACTCTCATACCCCTTGTCTGTTTCACTGTATATGATATTTTGATTGATTGTTGTTATTTCACAATTTCTCTTCTCTTCTTTTTTGAAGATGATCTTGACACTGTGACTGATGACAAGGACCACAGTTCAGAATTTACATATGTGTAATATATACAGACTGTGTAAAGCAAACAGAAATGATCAGACGAAACATCAATGGAGAAAAAAATAACTGTAAAAATGAAATAAAGACCCAAACAGATGACTGCTTCACCAGCATAAAACATGTCTCTGGAAGTTGTAGCCACTTAGAGATCTCTTCTTATTGAAAAGTGAGGACCATGTCTTGATGAAAACAACACTCCTATCCGATCACAACCTCTTATTCACTGTATTTCATATGCAGTTTTTTTTCCATGACTCATATTCAAGACTGATTCCCCTATTCATTAACTGTGGACCATTTGGGGCTTACTGTAAACCTAAGGTAACTGTATGTGTGGCAATGAGGGGCTCACACTCTGAGAACTGCTGTGTAACAATAACATGACTCCCTCTCCTGAAACTCAGAAACTTTATCAACAGACTCAAGAAGACTGACCACTGATATGCCTGTATAACATTTTCCTCACTACTTCCTCAACAAATGACAAGTACCTGCAAATTGTGAATGAACTTGATATGATGTTGCCTGAAGACAATGCTCACTAAAAGACAGGTACGTATTTATGTTTTGTCTTTTTTTTCCACTGCTACATATCACTCCACCCCATAATAAAACAAGGGTCAGCCACGTTTTTCACAGAGAGGAGAGCATGGATAGACCAGAATTAACTCCCCAATGACAGAGGAGAAAAAAAAACTTCACAACAATTTAGCGTTAGAAGAGGTCTACAATTTTCTCCCTGAAGAATATGAGCAACGCAATGGAGCAAAGAATTTGCAAAGAGTGGAACCCAGAGGCTAGGAGAGGGGGCACCTGATGTCAGACACGCTCCACTTCCATAAATGACAGAGCCCCTTTTATTCTATAAAGACAGAAGCTAATGAAGGTAAGGTGGCTGTCAAAGCAACAAGCAGGTTTGATTGCTCTTTCCTTTCTTGGCCCAGGGCATCATGGCTTAGATGTAGCCTCTTTGGGGAAATTAGAGAAGGAAATCAGTGCAGTACAGTCTCAGAGCTCAAGTCACAGCTCAGAAACAACTGGTCATTCTAACTCAAACTGTCTGTTCATCTAACTTATCTGGCTAGCAACAGGATGGTACCTACATAACAAGAGCACGTTTTTTGTAAGATTTTGGAGGAATACCTTTGAAACCAAGAAAACAGAAATATTGAAAGACTTTGTGGTTGGATTCAAGATTTTACATGTTGATATGCAGTATATAGTTTTTTGTGAGGTAATTGTAATTTGTCATTTTTATAAGGATCGTAACACTGCTAAATGGCAGTGCTTCGATCTTGATGGCGGATCTAAGTACAGGATTTTTCAGACCAAATGTCCTTTGAAGACAACAGCAACCTAAGGGTAGCCTGGACTTTCAGACCGTGCTGGTTGAGCTGCTGTGAGCCATTAGGAAAAGCCTGTTCTAATCCATCTACAAAAAAGCCCAGACAGAAGACCTGACATGCAGAACATGATCAGGATGTGAGGGAGATTCCTGTCGAAGGTGAGATTTCTATTCCCACACTGACTTACAATCCACCACATTTTGTCTATGAAAACTAGAAAAGTGGTGTCATAAGTGTGGGGTAGACAATGTCTGGAAGCATCACATAAACCTAATCCCACAGGTGTCTCCTCACAAACATTAACAGACTGACAATGTCACCTATGATCTTCCTGTTGCAGCACACAGCAGGCTTCTCCTCTAGTGCCCACCAAGGTGAGTCAGACGGACCGATTCTAATGGCAGCAATTCTCACAATAATGTCAAAGAGAAACTCTGCCTGTCAGTATCAGCTGAGTGGCATTGTTGAATATGCCACTCATTATCCACTGAGTCCACTGTGAATCATGACCACTAAGAATATCCCTCACGAGTTAGAGGGTAAGAATGGCAAAGGAGGTCTTAACAGATCAAGGCATCTGCTTCATGTCTGTGATCACGAAGAACCTCTATGTGCTTTTCCTGGTAAGAACAGCTCCACGCATCTTATGAACCACCCCCACCTTGTTTATTTACTGAACTCTACCCTCAAGGCTCCCTATACATGAATGGAATTTTCACCCTTTAAGCTGCTGTGTGCTTGACAACCTATGTGTCTGTTGAACATTGCAGGCCTGGGAGAAGGTTACCATAATTCAGCATGTAGATGTAATGTACAGCCAGTTGGTTAAGCTATAGCCATACAACACCATACGGCACAGGTCCAGAGAGAGCAGCAAGAGGTCTATAATCACTGCACAGCAAAGACAGTTACAGCTGGAGACAGGGTACTTCTCTTGATACCCACCCTAGAAATTTTATTTCTAGCTATCTGCCAAGGACTGTATGAGGTAATAGATAATGCAGTGAAGATGAAGTACAAAAGCAGGATTGGCCAAGAAGATGAAAGTAGATGTAAATATGTCAGGTCAAACCACTGAACAAATAGCATGACAGAAAGACTCTCAAAAGTTGTTTAATGTCCACAGAGAAACTGTGACATCATCACTTTAACATTTCTATCAACATTAGTGAGGTGGTACTGGCAGAATCTGCAAGAAGTGGTGGCCTGTGACCTGGATGTGTTCTTTCCCATGTGTTACTACAGGTCTGGTGCAACATGAGATTGATAATATCCATGGGAAACAGGTCCATTGCCCATTCTAGATGCCGGAAGCAACATAAGCAATCTAGGATTATGATTGATGCAGTGATTGACAGGCTAGGGAAAGCTTGATTAATTTATGCTGTGGCCCATTTGCAATGTGTGCCAGACATGTTTCGGTGCCTGGTGGACAAGATGACAGGACACCACCACAAATAAGTCACAGCATATATGGATAACATCATTTGCAGCTTGGATTAGCTATAGTAGACTTTGAGTGGTGCTAAATTCCCTCAAGGATGCATGAGACACAGCAAACTCACAGAAGTGCAGGTTGGGAATAATAAGTTTCTTTGGGATTTGCCACTAGGAGAGGTACAATCAAGCCACAGGAATAAAAAAATATTTTATTAGCTTCAACTGGGCAAAAGGATATAAGGAGCTTTTTGGATCTAACAACTTATTATGCCTGGTTTATTTGCTTACTTTTAAACTCTGACAGGCTCTCTGATAAGCTGACCTGGAAGTTCAGACCCTTTACTTTGAAGTGAACCACAGAGGCAGACATGACGTTTACAACTGAGGGTGGCACTATTGCCTCAACCTGTCCTGATTACCCCTTTAAGGGATTAAGGAGATGCTATTACAAATGGACAGTTTAAAAATGGGATTTGGAGACATGCCTTCCCTGGAGGTGGAAGGTGAGGGGCACATATTGTTACCTCAGCAGGAAGCTGCTGCCCTCTGAGGAGTAGCACTCTACCTTCAAGAGTAGAATATATTGTGATGGTGACCAAGTGAGCCCTGGAGGTCTTGAAATATTACCTGCTGGGGCAGCACTTCAGCCCCATCACTGATCATGCATGGTGAACCACCATTTTTCCACTGTAAGTCTTTAACTGTCAATGTTGAGTTTACCCAATTGCTTATGTGCGCGTAGAGACCAGCCCTGCATTGAGTAACATGTGGTACTGCGGTAAATTTCCAGCTATATAAACAGATAACATGTTAAATATAAGCACAGTACCTTGCCCTGGGGGTTTTGTTTTGGAAATATATAAATACAACAATATTGTATGTATAAAGAACGCATATGACATAGTGTGGTAGTGTAGGATAGTGGTAAGGAGCAGAGCTTGCAACCCAAAGGTTGCTTAAGTAATTCCTAGGTTGAACTCTGATATATAAATGTATAAAAGGATAACATGTAAAAGTTGAGTGATATCACTCTGGCTAAGAGTATCTGCTAAGCAAGTATAATGTATAGGTAAAGCGATGTAATGTATAATATGTATTTATGTATATAATGTATATAAAATGATAATATGTTTCATAAATGAAAAAAGTAATACAGTTAGCAGTTAAATGTTAGAACCACCTCAGACAGCCTGTGGTTTGAAGCAGATGCAACAGCCTGGCTATTTTTTACATGTCGGTTTCTGATTACAGACGTCACCAGCCTGCTGCTGTGGAGTTCCCTGTCACTGTCAGTTACACAGACTATAACAATGTACTCTCATGTAAAGCCTGCACATGAAGGGGGGACCCATGACCACAGTGGTGGCAATGAGTCTATGTGACAACGCCATCTGCAAGATGCAGCAAGTCCTACCCCATCCCCCTCCCCACACTCCTCCTATAAAAGCCACCCACCTCTCTCTTCACTCACTGATGAGATCTCGCCCGAGTGTTCACTGACAGCCATCAAAGGCACTGGCAGTCACCAGCCCTTGGACACCACACAGCACGGCATTGATTTTCAGCACTCACCGTTGACGCATTCCATCGATCAATACAGTAACAACTCTCCATTTTTTACTTCAGAAGCCAGCGTTTCTAGTTCAGTGGGCACAGCCTTTATCAGCTGTCAACCACAGTGCTGAAACAATGTTTAATAATAACACTTTTGCACACAAATCTATTTTATAACATGCTATTTGTGTTCAGCTCTAGCCTAAATTTTGATTGATTCACAGATAAATATAGATGCTGGACTCCTGCCTGTCACAGCATCTTCATATAATCTTCTCAATAAAAAGGTAGGGAAACTTATGCCTACTGATTTTGATTACTTCACGGTTCTCCTTGGTCAAAAAGATACGTAAATTGAACTTTTGCCTGAGTGAATAAGATGTACAATCAGGGTACAAAAGTCCATACATATTTTAAATGGCTCTTTCTTTTTGACATCTTGGTTCATCTCGATTGCTGGTGATGAAGAACCTTTGTGCAATGACTGATAATATGATAATAACACAGAATATAAGTATCCATTGAGATTTCCCAGTATATGTAAATCCAGTTCATATATAAATATTTGCAATAGTTATAAAATTGTAACATACTGTACAGTCTCTTATACTGAATATGTTTATATGGACATCTGCTGCCTCATAGGATTACCACATACAGTATGTCATATAATTTATCATTACATGGTTGGCGAACAGGATTATGAAACTCATGTATTTCAATGCAATAGGTCACTGCAACATATGTGGGCTCTAGGAAATCTCTAGAAAATTTTTTGTTTTGTTTTGCAATTAGCTTGTGGACCCCTATAGACTAACACCTGTAAGTAAGACAGCAGTTCTTTGTAAAACCAGTTAGAACTCTTTGAACTCACACTTGCCATCTTCTTTTTTCAGACACATGTGCATGAATGCTGTTTTAAAAATATTTAATCACACAGCTGTTGTTTGCATGGACCTGCCAGGTGAATGCAGTTACAGGGGTGCTCCGATTTTCAAGTCTATTGCTCAGGTTGTAGCCAGACTACAATGCCGCATAGTGGTTAAGGAGCATGACTCGTAACTGAAAGGTTCCCAGTTCAATTCCTTGCTGAGGCACTGCTGCTATTCCCTTGGACAAGGTACTTAACCCACAACTGCCTCAGTAAATGTCCAGCTGTATAAATGGATAACATTGTAAAAAAAATGCAACTGATATAAGTCTTTGGAAGAGAGTGTCTTTTAAATGTCAATAATAAATACAGTTCTCAGCTGGAGCTGGGGGGTTGCATTTTTTCAGACCCCTACCTGAACTTTGATGAATTCCAATATTCGATACTGCAGCCAGGTTGAGATCAGTGTAATTACTTGGCACTTATGTCACAAATGTGATTTTAAAGACCATCTGGTCATCTGACTGGCAAAGGCACCAGTTGTGATGGCTTAAATAAACCAATTATTCTGTGAAACAGCTGAAAATGCTGATTTGTTGATAATGTAATGATTTCATCCGTGTGTTTCACAATCCTGATCACTACTGGATTGGGGCTAGTAAAGCTAAACATAACATGTTTAAGTACATTTGTTCTTTTTGTAAAGGTGCTCTGCATAAGGATGAAAGTTGGTGTAATGAGTGTGTGGGATGAATAATGTCATCTTTAGCTTTCCGGATGGGCATTGCATTGTGAGTCCAAAAGGGAATCTCAGAATGAATTATGTAGTATAGAACTAGGAAAAATGAGGAGGGGGAATATATATGTATCCCTTCAACAGAAATAGATCCAATGACTAGGTGTACTTATTTTACAATTTTACCTCCTCTGAGGTTTATGTTGTTAACTCCATTTATAATACAGTAATTCAGACTGGCCTTTGATATAACTATTATGGAGTAACCACACAGCAAGGTGAAGCCAAACACACTAGATTTACAAATATAATATCCTACTGCTTGTACCTCTTGATGACAGAGTCCCTTTCCTAACAGGGACCTTCTCTGTAGTGAATCCCACTGCTTGATTAGTTTTGTTTGGAAAACTAGAGGCCATGCCATTTCCATACTAAGGGTCTGTGATCTGAGCCTTCATTATCCTCTAATTTATCACACCATATATTACATTAAAAAAACACAACACAAAACAAAACAGACAAAAACAGTCACAAGAATAAGACCAATTAAATACATAGTTTACTGCGCATCCTTTCTCCTCCTCTTTCCTAATGTTTGCTTGTAGCAGTTAGAGGGAAAGCAAGGACGTTCTTACAGCAGTGGAGTACATAGTATAAAAGTATAAACATATCACAGTAGTGTTCCTGGGAGAATGCTTCCTGTAAGCACCAAGGACTCAGCAGTGACTACCAGTGAAATGAATGCAGAGCCATGACTGTACACACGATTTATATTCATTTATTTTCCACTACAGTGTTTTGTTAGGTGGATTCCTACTGCGACTCCTCCCCAGGCCCAATAAATTCCATTTCAAATTCAGATTTCACATACAGTGCATCATGGGAAACTATCCAGAATGTTAAATTATACAAGAATGTCCAATGCCATATAGTGCCTTAGGAGTTTCTCAACGCATGAAGATGCACTCGGCAGAAGTCACGCACAAGGGAGTTTTTGGAGTATGCAGTCAAGGCAAACTTTAGAATTCTTCTGTCTCTTCTGTTGGTTCTGGTGTTCTTAATTGATGAAACAGCATGCGATGTCACACCCTATCACAGGGCTGCAAGGAATGAGAATGGTGATGTTTTCAAATTCAATCTAATTTTAGAAATATTTATTTGAAGATTCAAATGTGCAGAATGTAATATTTTTATAAGCAATTAAATTGGTTAATTTTACTGTGGTTGAACTTATGATAATTATTTTCCCTTTTTATAGAAGTTTGCTATTGCATATGCAAATGTATGAATCTGTGATAGACTAAGGTTTGGTCATTACTTTATGGTTTTGGTTTTACATGAATTGATACTGATGCCACTACAGATATGATGAGGGAGCATTAATCTATAAAAACCTGTTATATAAGATGCACATGATGCATTCTATTAATACCATTGAACGGATTAGTCTAGGAGACCATGTGACCAATAGCAATGATTGCAAGCTGAGTCCATGTCTACTTAAAAGTGTGATTAGTAACTGTTTATATTCATCTACCACACAAGCCAACATAAAATCCTTCAGGTTGCATTTAAAGCAAATGCACACATGCACACAGGCACACACACATGCACATACACCTTCCTAAAGCAAACAGAGGATCCCAGGAATGCATCTACTCTTATTTCATAAAGCCAAGTTAATTATCTCAGCCGAACAGTTTTTGACATGACTTACGGAATCCAGTAATCACCATGGTAACCAGGTTTGCTTTATAATTTAAAAATGTGAAAGTGGTACATTAGGCTTTAACATAAATCCTGTCTCTGGCAGTGTCATTAACAGGACCTACCAAATATTCTCAGGTGCTTTACCTGTGGGGCACGTAGTTCCACAACAATAAACTTCAAGATAAACTTAAGAAGACTTTTCTGTAGCTGAAATGAACAATTTTGAAATTGATGCTGTTTTGAAATTTGTAATCTATGGTGCACACGTAAAATTTGCTCTTGCAGTGAACATCCCACTGTTTTCCGATGTACATTTAGATGAAGGGTACAATGTACCATTGCAGAGGTTTGCACTTCAGGTTTGTTTGTTTGTTTTTTAACTTTTCTTACAGTTCCCCAGGTTATGAGTGGGCAATGTAAGCACATTACCACAACTGATCCCAGCTCTCTGCAGCAGTGTCTGTCTTTATTAGGGACACTCTTTACTGAAATAAGATATTGGTATACTGCATATTAAACCAATGCAATGAGCTGAGTCAGCATATTGAGGTTTTGCTCACTCCTCCTGTCACATGAACAGCAGTACCCCCATGTCCATCAGCGCAGAGATATCCCTGCTGACTTCTGCCTATGGTCCCTGGCAGTGACCTCTATAAAGCAGGCTGCCAGGGTTGATCTGCCCTTGATCATTCACCATGGCCCTGTGACTGCAGGATGGATAGCCCTGTCACAGCTGATATGCTGTAGCAAAGAACAAACTAGACTCCACTCTGGCCTTTGTATGTCATCATACAGTAAAGCTTATTGGCCCCTGGATATCTGAAGGGGTTTTGAAAATAAATACATACTTAGTGCTCTTGTGCTGTTGAAGCACAGAATGTATTATTTGGACTTGAAAGTGATCTTTTAAAAACGGCAACATTGTAGCATTTCAAAAAAAAATGCTTACCGTCATCTGAACAAGATTCAGTGGAAAGAGGCATTTTCAAGGCAAACTATATGAAGTCCAAACATGCATTTAAGAGGGTTTGCACAGGCATTAGGAGCAATAACACGCATGCCGTGGGCAAGAATGTGCTCTCCCCGTTTCTATAGCTTCTCTGAAAATGTGCACCCTTCCCTGAGACGGAGCTCAGGGACAGAGCGATCACCTGCAGCATGTGCTAGAGTTTAGCTGGTGTGGTGCTCACCTCCACTGTGTTGCTGCATGCTGTATATACCACAAATATGTTGCTTCCACTAGAGTTTGACCTCTGCTGTCCTTGCCAATAATCCTTCCAACAGCATGACCACTGCACCTACCTCGATCACCTGACCCTCCAGCCTCCAGTGCATCTCTGCAGGGCTCATTATTTCAAAATGTATCACATGTCCGTACAGGACTGTGTTATGATACTGTACATTATATAAAAACATATTCTCATATGTCTGTACAGAACTGTGTTATGATACTGTTCATTATATGAGAATCTATCCTCCACGGTATAATATTTCCCAAATCGTGTTATGCATGCAACCCTGTTCAATGAAGGTTTTTAACAACTACTGCTAATAGCCAGTTATTTGCCTAAAACCCATTCAAATGATGGGTTTCACTGTTAATCTCAAATTTAACACCAGTCATGAAAGAAAAAATTAGGATTGGGGTATGGGCACCTTTGGATAAATTATCGCCAGGTTCCTGTCTTTAGTATTGAGGAGGACATTCCATTTTGTTTAATATCACAGACAGTATAAATCCCACTTTCATTCTTGAAAATAGGCTCAGCGCCCAGAGAAAATACAGAGAGATGCACTTGCAATCCACAGGGGAATTAAAAAAAATGTAATAAATACTATGTAGACATCGGGATATAAGGAGACAACTGGGGGTGCACTGAGGTCCATCTGGGGGTGCAATGCACCCCTACGCACCCCCATGGCGCCGGCCCTACTCGACTGGCTTTGTTGTGTAATCTATTTAATCCCACAAAAAGCTGCATCATACAGGTATGTATTTCACAGAAGTTATAATGTTACAAAACCAGCAAATCTGGTGCCCATTTTTTGAGTTGTATATTACGTATAGCTGTATGATCATCCTGCCATATGTGACAAATTGCTGATCCAAATGAACCATGTTTTTGCACTCGTTGGAAATGTTTTCACTGTTGATTTCCAAAAGTTGTCCAATTTATCATGTTTTAGCAGAAAATATTAAATGAAAATTGTAACTGCCAGCCCAGAAATGAATTTTAATATACTTAGAAATATGTTGTTCAGGTCAGGAATGTATTGCAAATGCGTTTAAAATATATTCATGCAAGCAGAAATATATTGCAAAATACCAAACAGCAATAATTTGCAAATTTTCAATACACTTATTGAGCTAAAAATTACACTCTGAATTATCACTGTAATTTTATGTATTGTGTATGGATCTCTACTCAATGATGATGCCATCAGAATTTTCATTCAGCTCCTATAACATAAGGTGGCTGATGAGGACATAAAGTCATATGATATCATACATGAATCATACAGATTTCTGCTGATTTTGCAGGTGATTTGTTGGTGATATTAACCCAGGTGTCAATAAGGTGCGGGCTGAAAGGTGTCAGTCCTGACAACTGTGGTTCTACACTTCCTAATAACACACAGAGTTTAAGAATTTTTAAAAAATCATCTAGGGCCTTGCCAGCCATCATACACAAACCACCTGACTGACCATCCGTACTTTATGCACGGTGTGTAGTCTGACCATATCATCGGTGTATTCCACTCCACCTGATTTCTGTTCTTTGTATGGCCCTGAACTTGTATATTAACCGAGTATGTGTGTGTGCGCGCGCGCCCGTGTGTATGTTTCCAGAATTTCTGTCGTCCCGGCCGGGACACCGCTGCAAACCCGCCCCTCTGAAAAGTTGAGTGATGAAGTCAGCCACAGCTACTTTGGTTTGATCCGTTCCTCCCCCGCTTTCACCGATAGCAATGGTAGTTTCTATTATGAGAAGGTCAAATTACAGAGCATGTCTTGGAAAACACAGCTGAGATACACTTGCTGATGAATTAACAGCGAAGCCACGTAGTTTGTATCTGAATACGATGCGTGTCAACAACTGAACATGGCACACGCCTCTGTCTGAAAGTAAGTAACAATTTAGATATACTATCCGCTTATTTTCCTGTGGCGCCCCGTGCAGTGGCCGCGGTTTTGCGAATGGTGCATTAGGTTATTTCAGGTAATTTAACTTCAGGGTTATGATGCTGGAGGCATGTCGCGATATAAGGTAACCAATACCAAGTTTCCGAATGCTGCAAAGCTCCAGTTGCGGACTGTTCCCGAAGCTTCCCCGGCAGGCACTTCTAATGTAGACGGGTGCAGCCTAGCCCGCAGCGGAAAGGTATACTAACTATCCTAGTGGTCGGTGACTGCATAAAACTAAGCACGGGACGTTTTGCACCAAAAGCGTCTGCATATATATACATGTCTTAAATCGCCAGAAGTTACAAGTGTTGACTTGTCTTGCACTGTTATTTCTAGAAATAACTTTCTAAGTAATGTTAGTGCGGCGATGCCCTAGTAAAATGGCGCTCACAGAATTTCAGAAGTAATGTTATCGTTAGTTTTCAAAAGGAATGTATGGTTAAAATTTTAAAAATTATTTTGTTTCAGATTAAACTGCAACACAGTCATACGGTAAGTTAGAAAAATGTCAAAAACGTCATAGTTAAAGTGACGTCTGGTAGGCTGACTGCATCTGTGCGTCCCCTCAATAAGTAAGATGTGTTAGCATGATACTGATGGATACAGTTATTTGTATAAGTTTAAGTTACATTTTACTGATATAAGAACCTTGAAAATGACCCCCCTGGTATCCTTTTCATATAATTTCGTTATTCAGCTAAAACTGCTACTTTTTGTCCGTGTGTAGATGGTTTTCTTGTATTAGCATGCTGACTACACGATACGTAAACGCATGTTTAAATTGAATGACTGTAAATTTGAAGGGAATGAAATAGACCGATATCGTAAGCGATTACAAACACTGACACATTCGCATGAAAATTCAACTGCGCCATACATGTCCATGTAAACACGTTAGGGATGAGAATAAGTAGTTCCATAACATAATCCCTGTGTTCAGACTCGTGGTTGACCTATTGTCAGGACCGCCCCTAATAATGTGTTGCCTAATGCGCTATTAATGAGATCTAGCGGCACAGAGCGACGGGGATTGTCTATGCGCTTGTTCTAATGATAGATAGGTTTCCTTGCTTCATTATAAAGTGTGCAGGTGGCATCCTATCATACAGCTAGTAATTTAAACTCAGGCTCTATTCTCAGGAAAAATAGGCCGGTGCACGACGTGTGCAGGCTTGGGGTATGAAGACTACATTAAACCTCGCGCCGCTGTGTTTGTGCCGCAAGTTATCACACGTTCATGCGTAGTTAAATGAAGCCAGTACCTGAGTCAGATAGGTGTTGCTGCTTTTGCATCCTTTAGACCTTTGAGGTTGGATGGAATATAACAGACATTGTGTCCTTGAGATGTTCTGATTATTTTTGACCTGTCTCAGAGAAATCATGAATCATTCTGTGTTGATGATGCGTACTGATAAAACAGAAAGGTGAGTTCAGGCCACTTTCTTTGCAGCTACCCCTGGGGGGATCATGCAATTTCTCAGCTGCTGAAAGTGTTGTTTCTGTTCCCTTTTAATATGGTTGTCATAAAACGGAATTTTATCAGTCTCTCCTTGACCAACATGCGCTCACAATTTCAGACGTTGTCCTAGATGCTTTCTCCTTGCGTTAGCTTAATTGTACTGAAGAAATATTACTCAGAACATATGGTATATAATCTATGAATAGTGCTACAAAAAGAAACCAAGCAAATTGAATGCACACAGATTACTTTGCTCATTTTTTGGAGTGGAACTTAGCCTATGGGTTTGCAATACTGAGCTGAGAAACAGTCAACAATGTGAAGAAATTCTAGAAGGACAACATTAAGTGGGTTGCTTTTAATGACAGTGCATTGCTCTTACAAGAATCACATCCATCCTGGACAATTTGATTCTTATAAACAGTTGATCCTTATACCAGGAATTATTACAAAGTGCAAGATATTATATTTGGTCAAGTTTTGGCATTAAGAGGTTTCTGGTCTTCATGTAAGCAATGTCACTTGAGCATTGCATGGGGAGAGGTTTGATGTACAGTTGTTGAGTATGCAGGGGCTCAAACCAGCAGCCTTTACAACTGTGCTATATGTATGTTCTGCCAAGACATGTCCAGTCTACTATGCCAAGAGAAACAGTTGTCTCACACGGAAGATTGAGCTTACTCATGCAGGTCCAGTGGCCCCTGTTTCCAAAGAACAACAGAATTTCACCGTAATGGTGGCTTGTTCAGTGTCTGGCCTGGTGCTGATTATTAATTCTATCACTGACCAAGATTCACAATTAAAGAAAATAATCCAGAGTCTTATTGTGTTACCAACATGCAAACATCTCTTAAGGAAGAGCTGCCAATTAGGAATGAAAATTTCACACCCTGACCTGGTGCTGTCTAGGCTTCAGTAAGATCCTAGACAAATAATCTTCACTAATAGGTTTCAGATGACTAACAATGTCACATATTAAATTCACCTCAAGCAATAGTATAACAGTAGACCGGTGGTAAATGCGCAAACCAGCTGTACAAAATTGTTCTTTTGAGAGAAATGCAGTATGTTGTGTATGAGTTAACACCAAAATATGAAGGGAATAAAGAGAACCAACAGTTGTTAATTTCCAGTTAACCTCCAGTTGACAAATTCCCTTTGTGAAGGTGTTGTGATAGCCATTGTTCTCTGCAGTGTTTTAATGTTGCCCTAACACTTGCTTGTGGCTATGAGGTAACCTTCTGAAGGTAAATAGTTAATGTCATCAGTACTGTACACAGAGACACAAGCTGCAGGCAGCCATTCTGTGGCATTAAGTAGCTACATTCTGCCCCCCTGTATAGGGACTGCCTAAATATTTAAAGATGCAGAGGATCCTGTCTCATGCAGTGGTGTCTATAAGTACCTGTAAATACTTCATATGTCAGCTGCTGTTTCCCAAACCCTGTTAATGCATTAAAATGGCTCTGTTGCAAAGGATCCCTCCACTGTAACAAACAGACATCTTACCAATGAAAGTTTTCCAGTTTAATTGGATGTGTTGGATTTTGTCAATAGGCAATTTGACTTGATGTTTCTGTTTTGCATGCAAGTATGTGTTCTTTCCTTACTGTCTCCCCTGCTAAACGTAGTTCCAGGCCCAATATTAAGAGAAGAAAACACCCCTCTGAACAGTAATACAGATCTGCTGCATTTGTGGTATTGCAACAAAGAGGTCATTGGCATTTTGAATAAACACCCAAAGGAAAATAATGAGTTTTCTCACAATATCAAGACAAAAGACAAAAAAATTCCCATAGAAAATTTCTAATATCATTAAATGGAACACAATAGACACAATATGGAATGGTTAGTGCTTTCTCTTAATGCTTTCATTACTTAAGTCATTATGGCAGTATTGTCAAAACCATGCTTACAACCTCATGACCCAATGAAATGAAATTGCACATTAAACAAAAGCACATTATGTTCAGTGCAGTGGAGTGCTTTCTAATAGAAAATGTGACTTAGCCAATTGACCAAAGGAAAGTAACCCTATTATAAGTGACAACTACAGTTATGTTCACATCTTTTGTACCTCACTTGTGTTCCATGTGCATCTTTAAGATCGATTTATATTTTCGGCAGATGACTCTGGGATATTCAGCTTCCCGCTTTTAACTTTAACTAGATTGTTTTTGGTTTCAAGTGATTCATAACTTTAAGTGCAGGATCCACTGCAGCCTTACTTTTTCTGCCACAGCTGTGAATCTGAAATAGATGAAATAATGTACTGCAGGTTCCAGCCCTTAAAATATTCAGCTGGTCTGTGAGTGATGGTCTTTGCTGGAAGCCTTTTAAAAGGTAACACAGCTGAAATTCACTGCACTGAAACTCTTCGCTGACAGTACATGAGAATTAGCCACAGAGCAGGGTTGTCTAACTGATCACCCTGGCTTGTCTTATGCCTCACGCTGGAGATAGAAGCAGTCTTCTTTTCCCTGTAGCAGTCACTAAGTGGCTAATTGCAAGGCTGATATCTGACTGGAGAAAGCTCCAGTTATACTGTCGATCCCTTTAGGTTGGAAATAATTACTCCGGTTTTATTCAGTTTAATTACAGGGCCTTTTATACAGTTTAATTACTGTATTCATTCCAAACACTGAAGTTGCCTCTGTGAAGACCCATCTTATACAGTAATATTTTACATAAAATGCTACATGCTTTTGTATGTAAGGTGTATGCTTTTGTATATCAACATTTACACTTTGTCAGTTTACAAAAGTCCCTTTTCCCTCCCTGAATTCTGAGGCTATTAAAACAGGTAAGTGTTAGGTGGCTTCAGAATACCTTATACTGAACGCTAAGTTATACGGTCACATATTCTGCCAGCTGAATATAAAATTCGAAATGAAGGACGTGACATGAATTGTGTTTGAATACTTATCCAGAGAGCCAGGCTTTCCTTGACTTAATCTCACTGGTCGACCCTGTAGATCTGGGTTGTCTCATCTCCAATGCTGATGGTATACTATGTAGCACCATTACGTCCTTTTCAGTACTAGTCTTGCTTTGTAGTGCTGTGTTTTAGTAATCAATGCTAATTACTTATTTGATGTTCCTCTGCCTGTTGTTTAATAAGGAAATCACTATGAACTGCCAGTTACTATGACTTTTTTTTTATTAATTACTGTCCATCAGATGTAGCTGGTTGCTTAGAAGGTGTAAATGGAACACTGAGCTAGATACAGAAAGTAAAATGAGGAATCGATGGTACACTGGGAAGGAGTTTAATAGATGCAACATCTTTTGATATTTAACTATATACTGATGAGCCAAAACATTATGACCACTCACAGGTGAACCAAATAACGTTGATCATCTCCAGACAAGGTGTCTGTCAAGGTCTGGGTAGATTAAATGGTAATGGTAAGCGAACAATCAGTTCACATAGTCAACATGTTGGATGCAGGAGAAACGGGCAGGAGTAAAGACCTGAGCAACTGGACCTGGAGCAGTGGAAGAAGGTCGCCTGGTCCGATGAGTCCCATTTTCTTTTAGATCACGTGGATGGCCGTGCACGTGTGTGCCGTTTACCTGGGGAACTGATGGCACCAGGATGCACTGTGGGAAGACGACAAGCCTGTGGAGGGAGTGTGATGCCCTCGGCAATGTTCCGCTGGGAAACCCTGGGTCCGGCCATTCATGTGGACGTCAGTTTGACACGTGCCACCTACCTAAACATCGTTGCAGACCAGGCACACCCTTTAATGGCAATGGTATTCCCTGATGGCAGTGGCCTCTTTCAGCAGGATAATGCGCCCTGCCACACTGCACACATTGTTCGGGAATGGTTTGAGGACCATGATGAAGTGTTCAGCGTGTTGCCCTGGCCTCCAGATTCTCCAGATTTCAATCCAATTGAGCATCTGTGGGATGTGCTGGACGGACAAGTCCAATCCACGGCAGCTCCACCTCACAACTTGCAGCAGGACTTGAAGGATCTGCTGCTAATCTTTTGGTGCCAGATACCACAGGACACCTTCAGGGGTCTGGTAGAGTCCATGCCTTGTCGGGTCGGCACTGTTTTGGCGGCACACGGAGGACCAACAGCATATTAGGCAGGTGGTCATAATGTTTTGGCTGATCAGTGTATATTTTAATTGAAATGGTTCCGGTCTTTTTTTTTTTTTTACATTAGAAGTGAAACCTTTCTAGATTTCTAGACTTCCTCATCGCTTAAGAAATCTTAGTACAGTACTCACAATTACTTTGAAATAGTGCTGTTTAAACTTAAAATATCTTTTCACTTGTGACCACTGTTTTTTTTTTTTAATATTTGAGTGTGCACTACAAAAATATTTCTGGATTCAGAGTTCAGCCTGTTTTTGCATGCAGCAAAGTGGCTTCCTGTTTATTATAATGCACAGCGTGGGAGCTTCTGTTACTTCATTAAACATAATTATGATTGATTTGTTGTGTTTCTTGTAATAGTAATCACGCTAATTTCTCTCAGGTCCTGAATTGAGTGTACAACACCTTCAATATAGTTTATCCAGGTTTACATGAAGAAAAATGACTTTCTAAGCTCCCCTTGGTATATTGCTTTGTCCACGTACCAAGTAATTGCACCTGTGGAAATAATGCCATTGTTCATTGGTACCTCTGAAACAACATTTTACATGCAAGTGGGCATTTAAGTGTAATTCATAAGGATATTATTTCATTAGTATCTTTCCATTTAGACAAAATGTGTGATATGTGTGACGCAGGTAAGCCATTTTGTGTGTGGTCACATTGTTCAGGGCCCCTACAGCCTCACTGACAGAATTGACCTTTGGAAGTGAAATTTGTTTTTGAATGGTATAAGACAATTTCAAAATGGAATTGGGCATCTAAAGATGTAATCAGTTTCGTTTCAAAGGCAACTTAATTTATTGCATGGTGGTTAACTTAATATGGGTTAAACATAGAGCAGGTTCTAAATTGCTTTAACCAGTAAAATAAGGTAGACATGCAGGTGCATATTGATTGGCATTTCGCTACACAACACAGGAAGCACAGGTGAGTTAATGCAAGATAATTCACTACTGTTTGATTACTTGCTTAATTTGTGCATCCACTGCTGGGAGCTGTAAACAGTTAAACATCTTATTTAAATATGTTCTAATGTTAGAAGATGGAAGGAGTAGTTGAAACATAACAAACTGGGATAAAAGTTTTAAAATGAGGAGAAAGAGGGGAAAAATATTTGGGATATTATAATTTTTTAATGGACTAGAAGTGGCCCTAAATGTCTGTTTACACATCCTATGCAATTGCTGCTGGGTATATTCAAAGGGCTATACCCTTATACTTACAAACAACACATTGTATCAACATAATAGCACGCAAGGACATCGCTGTGTGTGTCACTAAAGATACATTCATGAAAGATTCATTTAAAATTCAAAACGTGGAGAAATAGATGCTGTTTGACTGAAAGCAGACCTGCAAAGAAATCTTTTGCAAACGAGCATTAATTTTTGTGTACATGCAACTACTATGACGGCTGGTACTGCAAAGCCGGACTGTGCAGACAAGCGATCTTCCTGTCCTGCAGTCTTGTTTACCCATGGAAAAGTGGTTTTCATGCGGATAGTTTAGTTTGTGCAGTAGAAGTAAAACACAATCTTTTCCAACTCTGAAGAAGCTACATTTAATTGAGAGCCTTTATTTTTTGGTGAGCAATAAAGCAAGTGTTTTGAAATACTTGTGTGGAGGCTCAGACTGGTCTTGTGCAGGCTGCCACAGACTGGAGGCTGACAGCAGAAATGTCAAAGTTCTCACTGTCCATTTTAACCAAAATAATGACATTCCTCTGAAAATATAAATGGTAATAATTGGTCCAAGACAGCCACCTAAATATGCTTTGAGGGCTCGTGATAAAGTTGTTCGAAGTACCTGTTGCTGAGAGTCAGAACTGGCTTCTCACTGTGTGGAGTAGGGAAGTAAAAACTGGGAAACCAGCAGGATGGCTCTCCAAGCCTGAGACGATTCAGCATACCTCAATTGCACAGTAAATAAAGTGTCAGGTAAAGAAGAGCAGCAGTGTTTGTAGCCTGCTTTTACTCTGATTGAAATGATTTTTGTCTCAAAATGAAAGCTTTCACATTGTCAGCTGATCTGATTCACAGATGAATAACATTGACTATCTTTTGGCTGAAGTGAAGAGGTCTTAAATCAGACAAGTACACTTCCTAAAAGAACAACAACAAAAAAAGCAATTTGATAATTAAAGAGGATACTACACTCTGTAGTCATGGCTTTGTGCAGCAGTTCAGGAACTTTAACTTAGGAATGACCTTGAAATGTACATAACTGTGTAGGGATGACTGCACCTAATTACACAGTGAACTGGGTGCTAAATATTTGGCTTTTACACTTGTTTTCATTAAGCTGAGAAGACTCCAAGTTGGCAGAATACAGTAATGCTTTCCCTATAATATTCTATGTATTTAGTATTGTGCCTTCTTTTGTGCAGGGATCCAAGCCAGAAATGTAAGTGGCTAAGCAAAATTGCAAATTGAACATTTCAGTGACACACAAATATTTTATTTTAATAATACTGTATTTAATAATATTGTTCTTAATATTTTAATTTTAACTTTTTTTCATTTTAGCCAGTCGGGCTATTTGGCTACATCTTTACCCCTCTGTGAAATTATTTGTCTTAAAGTTGCCATCTGGGTGTTCACTGAGTATATGAGGAAAGGTTTAGAACTGTGGTGTGTCCAACAGACACAGGCTCCATAAGCAGCTACCAACAACACCGTGTGAACTTTTCAGGATTACGGAGGATTTGGCCCATTAAGCCTCAGTAACCCCACCTCATGACCCTGGAGCTGCTCCTCCTAACCCCGCCTAGCTGTCACTTTCTCCCCACCCACATCCAGTCTCTCATTGATAAACTGGGAACAGGTCCATTTGACCCAATTTCTTTGCCGAAGCTGTCCGGTACAGCTTAGCAAGTACACTGTACACAATACTCGCTCATTTGAAATCAGGTCAGCCAAGGCAGTGCTTTGTTTTGTTGCACATTTAGTCATGTTTGGTTGAATATGGGTGGTTGGTTTGTGCTCGTGAGCCTTAGTAGCTCGTGGCTAAGGAGAAAATAAATTATCATGATTGATTTGGGTAAAAGTTTTAGCACAAACCCTTTCCCAAACCAAGTGAGGAATATTACAAATAAATGATACATTTCACACTGTGCTGCCAGGGACCTTCTTGCGCAAGAGGTTCTGTTTTGCAGGAAACAGTGTTGCGAATTGTTCTGTGCTTTGTTGAAATAGGTCTTAAGTTTCTGTTCTCTTCAGCAAGCCGGAATTAGATTAGACCCAGGAAACAAAGTCATTTTTGAATGACGCTCTAGGAGCATTCGTCTCTGTCAGCCTAATTTCATTTTGTGTAATGAGTGGCCAGAATAAATTCAAACAAGCCTCCACATCTTTAATTTATATTGACAGTGCCCTACCTTGCCAAGAGGGACACACAAACAGGACACTTTCCTGGAACAAGGGCCTTGAGGCCCACTGCTCGCTGATGCAAGCACTGCTATAGAATGTTCTCAAACCATTTAAAGCATTATATCATGAGCTACCTGATTGGATAGCGCATGACTTTTAGTATTGTGCTCAATGCAACCCTGAAGAAACGTTTGTGGGCAGCATGACATTAGTAACTGGTTGCACAGAGCATGTCCCATACAATGGTATCCTCCAGGGTATTACAGAAACGGCTCGCATGTTGATCTTCATTTTGAGTAGGCCTTATTCAGTTTTATTCGGCATAATCTGACATGGATGTATTGATTACTGTGGTGCAGTGACTGTGTCATGTTTCATAAGTGAACAGAAGCCACAGTGCCTCCACATAGTCATCCAACACCCATTGATGTACAGAAGACTGGAACATGCTGGGCACTAGGGCTGGACCCGAATATTCGACTATTCGGATATTCATTCGTTGGGTAGGTATTCGGTTTTCAATTTTGGGATTTGGATATTCGTTTTTTTTTTTTTTTTGTTGCTAAATGTAGGCTATCAATAAAGGCGAACTGCAAAATATGTCAGCACATTCTTGCACTATATTTATACTTTTTAATTGCACTGTTAAAATGTGGAAATATATATGTATATATATATATATATATACCACCTCAACTTGGGCGCCTGACATCCCTCTCACTCACAGCAGTGAATGTCACGGTGATGGGAAAGTAGCCAGCGATCGCCGAGCTCATGCTTTGGGACTCGAACAGAGCGTCAAATTGTTTAGACTGACCTTTTAGCTAAGTTTCTCACCCTGGGAGGATGCTAGCTGCAGCAATGTCATGCTTCTGTCTGCTTCTAATGGGGCATGAGACCATGTTTAAATACCGTGGCTCTGTAAGCAGAGACGGCGATGATTGTATAGAATGGGTTAAATGCAGAGGACAAATTTCATTTCAATGTATGTGAGTACTGAGAAATGACAATAAAGAAATTATAAATAAAAATAAATCTTATAAATATAAATCTCAAATCTTTAATTTGTTGGAGCTAGTATGCTGTTTCTGCGCTTCTGCGTTTATGTTTCAGAGCGTTTGTCAGGCGTTGTCTCGGATTCGGAGCCTATTATTATGAGCATTTATGTAGATCTATAATTTATATGATAAGAAAAACTGTCACAAGCTGTTATTATGTGACAAAAAGTGCATATATAGGACCTCGTTCAACCAAACCCCTCAGGATTACAAACATGCATAAAATACACCAAACCTTTTGGAAAAGGTTTTTTATTATTAACAAATAACAATACAAACAACAAGTTTGTATAATAGAATCCTTAAAAATGAATGCCTTTAATTAAACCAAAAGACACATGTTGCAGTGCTATGCTGTCCATCTCGGCTGAGAATGGAGAAATGTCTGGCTGAGTCCTTCCTGAGTCATGCTCATTTCTTATTTTCAGTGTTGATACAAAAATGTTATTTCTGAAAATTACAGATATGGATGGTGCAGTTACTACTCTGCTATGTCTGAAAAAATATACTGATAAAAGCAGTCATGTTTGAATTCCCTCTTACTGGTTATATCTGCATAAATAAGAACTCTTTTCTTATTTTTCACAATGTTTTGCATTCCAAACAAGAAAATCAAAATATGTAATATTGTACTTTAATAGACAAACTATATTAATGAAAACAAACCAAAAACATATAAACATATCATATCATATTTCAATTTTTTTATGTGTTTATAGAAAAAAATAGTAAAAATAACAAACTTGCCTCACTGAGAATTTTTAAATCACTTGAGGTGAGGAGACAGTGTTTAAAATTCAGGTATGCATTTTCAGTTGCTAGTACAGGGAAAGAAAACATAAAACAATGTGAGAATGTGTGTAATTTTCAGCTCAATTTCAGCCCGAATTTCAGTGAACATGACTGCATTTTTGCTTGAGAAAGCTGTGATGTTTTTTTGATAATGAAGCCCTTGGGGTTTGGCTGAACGCTGGCAGATGTCCCAAGTTTGAATGGAAATGCACTTCCTTGGCTGTACTGCACTTCCATCTTGCTGTTTGAAATCTCCACCCACCAGTTAGGAAGTGGGACTCCCGTAAAATGTCATCGCTGAAAGTAACTCCCATAAGCCTTTGCTGTTCTCTCCAGCATGAGTCTAAACTCAGTCAAAGCAGAAGCCTAAATTATTCATTGAAAACAACCGTGCCTTCCGTTGACGGTCTCAGGACAAAGCCTTCAGTCTACTGAAGCTAGCTTATTTAAACTCTCGTGGGCTATTTAAACTCATTAAGCTGGGGCCCCTCTTACACTTCAGAACGCGTATGAAGTTATTGTCCTTTACAGCAATGGATTATTACTTTTTTGATGAGTGACTTAATTACGTGAGTCTGAGATGGCAACTTTAAACTGTTCTGCTAGTTGAACATTTCAGCAGTATAGGTTAACTATAGCATGACACAAGTGAAATTCTGTTTATGCCTGTCAGACTTTCATAAATGGTCTTATTTATAAATGTACTACCTTCAAAGACTCTAAAGCCTGTTGTTTGTGTAATGTTTATAACTTGTGCCACCACTCGTGCTGGAATGTTACTGTAGTTTTCATGAGTTCATGAATTTTGCCTGCTTTAATGGGGAAATTTGCACATAGATGTACATAATGGAATTTAATTTAAAGTTTTAAAGCATGGTCACCAATGATTGATGTGTCAGCTGAAAACTAATTTAATCAAAGAGTATGCAAAATTACTGAACATAAAAAGGGAAGCAGATTTTACTCATGGATGGCTCCTTGCTTTGATACTGTCAGTCTTTACCGTAAGCATTAAATTTTGTACATTCTTTGTGAGTAACCGTTCTAAGCTTTATGTAGCTAAGTGTGCTACTCACTGGCTTTAATGGTTTTAAGAAGACATTTCAAATAAAGGTTCATTTTGAATTGTGCATTAGGTAAATGGTTTCTATATTTAGTATACACAGAATAAAGCTAGAAAACAGATTTCAAATATGTTCAAGCTAACAATGCTTGAGGACCACTTTTGCATTGTCTCACGTTGTTAATCAGCAACAGATTCAATTTTCCAGCAATAATCTATAGTGGTCCAGAAGATGAAATTGGTACTTGTGCTGACATTACCTTTGGCCCTGGCTAATGTCCACTGTGTAAGTAGGAGTGACTCTCAGCCATGGCAGAACATTTGGCCTCACAGTGGCTCAAAGCTTTTTATTTCACAGGGCTATATTAGATTGGCTCGTTTCTCCGCTGTGGTTTTGAGTGCTTACTATAATATGTAATGTTAATGTAGTTTGCAGTTGCAGGTTTGAATCAGACTTGAATATTTTCAAACTGATGCAGGTTAAATGTAGAATGAAACCGGTTTGCTTGTTTTTTCATGTTAGTAGTAGTTACTGTGCAAAATTATTTATTACACTTTTCTCCTGGTGCTTTTTCTGTAGGGTTTTTTTTTTTTTTTGCTGAAACAAGCCTTGTTTTGGTTATAATTAGATTAGTAGCAGTATTAGTTGTGTACCAGTAAAGTACAGCTCCGCACAAACTGAACATTCTTAAACCAAAAGTTCTCATTAGCAGATAGTTTGAATGAACACCTTTAAGGTTCATTCCCCACATTAGGGGGGCCCTCAACCTCAGTTATAGCCAGGAGCTTAAAGTATCTTGTTGCCATACAGAACATAAACCAATTTATTGATCTATATTTACCCCAAGGGCATTGCATGAGAGGGGCAAGGCACAGACAGAGTAGAAGAAACAGTTGATTCTATTACAGTAAAGGCTATGGAGGAATATTGCATGTTTGCTCATGGGAAAGCTCTACTGTACATGCAGTGTATAAAATCTGTAATGTGATAACTCACCCCATTTATAACTGTCTCAGCCCCAAAACCCCAGTGAAGTTGCTGTGGCGTGTGTTCAGGCAAAATGAGGCCCTTGTGTCCCCGTCCCAGACATAACTTAGGCTTCTAGAATTCCTCTCTGTTTCCCATCATTCTCGGTAGGAAGAGCATTTCCCATTGAGATGGCCGCCTGACCCTTCCACCATTAGCCCTAATGCCCTCCCATGCACCTTCATGCACCCCTTATCAGTTATTCTGGCATCAGCAAGTTGTCACTGACCTGACGTTGTATTTTCCGGATGCTTGAGGAGCAGCAGGTGAACCGCTTGTGACAAGAGATCACCTCCAATGATACCTGCATTATCACAGGGACACCAGCAAACCGGGGAATCAAAAAAAATGGGCTGAGGGGTGTCTGTGTGCCCTGTGACACTACCATGATGTGACCCCCGATTAGAGCTGAAAACATTACCAGCTTTACCATGTGTCTGAGTGATGGAAATGCATTAGGAAATGTTGAGGGCGAAATGGTGCAAACAGTATTTATACGTGGAGGGTGGCCCTGAATGCTGCCAGAGTGAGTCAGGCCTTGATTAAACCTGTAATCTGTGGCTGTACTGTTTCGCTTTTGAAATCACCCTTTTAATATCTTTTTAACTCAAAAGCTGTAGAAAATAAACCTCCAGCTATTTTTACAGCACATGGAGGCTAACAGCAGTAGTGTAATCATGTGTTATATTGTACGGTCCTCAAGTTGTTGAAATGAAAGGACTCGTATTTGAATGACTATTTGAATGACTAAATTACAAACAAACTTCTGCCCCACAAGGACCCACAGTTCATTTGAATGTTTTTGAATCTGATGCGGCCTTGGATGAGAGGGTGGATGAGAGAGGATATACAATGACAGGAGACCCAATAACTGCACTGTAAGCATTCAGTAAACTAAATCCAGTTCGTGTTAAATTATTTTTGGGGTTTAAAAGAATTTTATAGAATTGAAATGGAAAGCCATACTTGCATTTAATTTGCAGGATGACACAATGGTATTTTTTGTTATTGTGGTTTGGCCACGATCTCAGATGTCTCTTCTCCCTCTGACATGGACATTGGATGTAAAGACAGCAGAAGGCTAGCCATAGCAATCGGGTGTTCGCTGACAGGGTGAGAAGGCGGGCAGGCAGACACTCCTGAGCCCACTCAGTGCCGGCATGAGCCAAGACACTGCCAACCACACCAGCCCTCCACGGGACAGCGAGCTGGGGGTAGCACTCTCTCCACCCGCTCCCACACGGCTCACGAACATTGGTGAGGGCCTTGCGGCGATCCATTAAATGCCTGATCGCTAATTGTGTTTGTCAGGAGATTCAGTCTTGTGCAGAGACAATTAAGCTGGAACACAAGGCCAGGTTAATGAATCTCGGCAGGAACACCCTCTGCCCCACACGCACACACACACGCACACACACACGCACACACACACACACACACACCAAAATAAACAGAGTACACTACATTTATTTATTTATTTGCAGCCAGCCATAAATGGTGGTTATTTTGCCTCATAATGACCTGTATCCCATTTGTATCCTAGACACTCCATTAGAGCAGGCTCTTTTTGGTTATGGTAGTAGGCTGAAACTTCTTGCAGTGTATGTGAGCCATGTGGCAGGCTTCCATGTTAAGAGAACAGCCCGATTTTTAAGCATTCCTAAAAATGCAACTGCAGATGAGCAGAACAATTTGGAGGTGCTTTGCTCATTGTTGTTAGTGAAATCATCCAAAACAGGATTAATCGGTTTTTCTGATGGCAACAGTCCAAGTCAACACTCCTTATAGGAAAAGATTTTGCAGACATTTCGCAGGATGCAATATTTTTGTGGCTTGCATAAGAGATTATTTTTAACGACTGTTGTTTTGGAGGGAGGGGGGAACGGTTCAGTAAAACCATTACTCTATAATCACTTTAAAGCTTTGGCCCGCCGCAAAGCAAAGATGAGTCACATTTTATCAGAGAAGGGGGAAAAACATTTCGCTTTGAAAATGTTCCATTCCTTTCCCCTGTGCACATCCTCCTGTCAGGTTTGCCGCTCTATTCCTTTGTGACGCAAAACAATGTACAAGGAACAGATTTTTTTTCCCAGCAGGTGCTGTGGTAGTTCTGATTAAGCTTTCAAATGTACACACTTTATTCACTCTCATACATGACATATCTTGACACAATTCTTGTGTATATATAGAAACAGATGATAAACACACCTATAAATGTCAATGCAAATGGTATATGAGTTCTTTTATGTACAAATCAAAAATACACAGGTGAAAAGTAAAATAAATAAATAAAAATAAGAGAAGGAAAAAGGTTATTCTCCTCTCTGCTTATACCCAACCTCACATCACTCAAATATATCCAGTTTCCTCAGCCTCTTGTAACGCTTCAGACATATCCGTATTTTCCATAAAGAGAATGAATGGTTCCCATATGGAATCAAAGGTCTCCCTTTCACCTTTCAATTCTCTGATGTATGTATCTTGGAAATGGGGAGACTGTACACTGCTTTGTTGTCATGGTTCAGCAGACTCTTCCAAAAACGTTGCTGATGGTAATTACAGCTCACCTCTCCATGAAGGAAGGCACCGTACTGGGCTGGGAACCCCATGAGGCTGCAACTTCTGGATCTCTCTTTAATTGCCAGCTGCTTTGAAAACAAACCTGACTGTCCCTAAGCCATGGTGTATGTTCTTGTGCAACCTGAATGGTCTGAATCTGTCATTTTAAGGGGGAAATTAAATTTGATTGAGTCAGACGTGTTGTCTGAATGGACCTACATGTGAAAGGATAGGAGCGGACCAGTCAGTGGGAAGTGACTGCAAACTCCACTCTCCCAGTCGTTTTGAGGACGGGAAGTTCTGGGAGGGGGCGATGGGGACACATATGCTCCGGGTTGACTCATCGTTTCCTTATCCGGGTCCTTCTGCTTGGTTGCCTCCGAGGCTCGGAAAGGTCAGTGCATCGCCTGTCACTTCTTATTGCTTGTTTCATTAAGGGGACAAAGGGAGTGAGGTCTAATGAGGAGAAGCCGACTCATTCGGCCCAGATATCGCAGTCGCAACAAACTGATAAAAAGCCTTGTTTTAATGATGGCTGCCGGCAGCGATCGCTCGCCTGCATCTCTTGGCCCAAAACAAAGAAGAGGAATAGAGCGTAGCCGTGACTGAATTAAAATCGCACATGCGTACAGCCTACGTCATTGTGCGGGAGGAATAAACTTTCAATTAATTTCTCATTCAGAGCTTCCATCTACAATTTAGAATAGCTTTGAATGTGTACAGTGGTCCAAACTATTTTGTTCTTTCAGCTGGTTTCAGTGTCGTCACAGAATGTTCCTCTCTCTTACAGAAAAACAATCCAACAACAATCCGCCATTCGGAATTTTCGGAAGATCACCTTCTCCCTTTGGCTACCGTGAGGATATACTCTTTTTTAAAACAAAAAAAGAAAGAAAACAGCATGCGTTTTTGCATGCAAGTAGCATGCAAAAATAGCATTACTTAGTTGGATAACAGAAATGGGACTTGGGACATTAAATGGAAGCTGAGGAGAAGACCCCCCCCCATATTTTCTGTGTTAACGCAAACGTGGTACAAACACAGTAGCACCCCTCAGTTTGCCAAATTGTTGTCAGCTGCCTTTTTCAGCAGCAGCAGCATGGTCACTTTCTAAAAATGCAATCGCAATCGCAATCCCCACACCCCAAACTCTACAGAGCAAAATCTAATAACCGAGATTTATACAGTGTTTGGGATGGCATTTTCTGTAAGCATGACTATAAAGTCTTTTTTCAGGATAGGTCATAAATAAACAGTTTCAAGGGCTGAAGAGAAAGTGCTCAGTATAACTTAGAATCACTTTCATTTGTCTCAGTGAAGTTCAGACTGTGCGTGGCCATTGTTTGTGTAAGTTATCTTTTTAACTGCAGATGAACTGTCAGAGCACACCCAGGGGTAATATCTTAACATTCTTACTGTGACTTTTTCAGAAATTCCACACTATGCCCCATAGGTTTTCATGATAAATTAACCTTTTTTAAATACAGATGGAGCTGGATAATATCCTAACCCCAAATGTCATCTTGTTTGGGAAGAGCAACTTGCTTTCGGTGCCGTCTGTCAGAGCCACATGGCTGACTTGCAAACTGTTTTAAAATTCTGAATGTGTCCAATAGCACAAGTGCTGTGCTTGTAGTTCAAACTGTCACTGATTATCAACACACCTTTTCTAATTAAAGAGGAATGAATTCTCCAAACAGGCATCTGATGAAGCAGTAATCTGTACAGTCATCCTGCAGTCTTCGAACCCAGATGGACATTGCATTTTCTGGTGTAGCAGGTGGCTGCCATGTGCCATGGCTAGCTTGTGCAAAAACACTGCATATCAACGGCATTGCATGGTAGCCAACTGGCTATAATGATAAACTTCTCCCTCATTTTAAAGTGTGTAGTGGGCTTCTGCGCATGCTTCAGCTGCAGGATGAAAAAATATATATTTGCAGTTTTGTCTTATTGAAACTCAAATGTTGTGTTGCAGGATGTTGATGTCAGTAAACTTTAAAGTCATATTTTGAGTTGTAAATTACAACAGTGTTCCATGTCATATTTGTTTCTGATTGACGCTAATGAATAGATATTTTTTAGCTAACACGCCTTGTCTGAAGTAACTTACAGTACATAGTTTACATATTATGTCTTCACAGCTGAATGCTTTCAAAAGCAATCCAACACTTGTACAAGGCAACAGCAGCTGTGCCCCACTAGGGGCTCAAACCTGCAGCTCCCTGTTTTTTTCACAGAGCCTTAAGATGGCAGACATTAATCTCCTTATCTGCCCACAACAAAGGTGTTGCATGGGCTTCATTTCACTTTCATTTCCCCAGGATACATACTCATTTTATATTTAGTTCATTCTTTTTTTCCCCTGTCACAGCTGTAGATGTAGGGGGATGAGATGAAGTCACCATTGTCTTAGTGCAGAGAGGAGAAGATGAGCGGCCAGGCAGTCTAATCGCCCAGCCCTCTCTCTTGCTCCTCATTACTGTGAGAAAGCATGGTTGTGAGCTGGGCCCACGGAAAGCTGCATTAATTATTGAATCCTCTGCCCTTCTTTGATAACCTTTTCATGAAAGAGCAGTCGGCTCGCAGTGGGGTATTTTACCTACAGCACAGCAGGGCTGTCGGAAATGCAAATCTGCACGGATGCGCTTTTCACTGCAAGGAGAAGCACAGAGCATGGTCGGGGCATTCCTGGTGTTCACATATTTAGTCATCATCATTTTTTTTTGTTGCTGTTCATGTTTCTTTTATTGCTTGAATGATTCCCATTTAAACACAGAAATGGCACCATTTAGTGATTAATTGTACTGTATCTCATTCTTGCAGAAAGTTTGTTGCAACTAGCTCTACATCGGCAGACTTGCAAACACAATAGCAGCAATCATGAGACCGGGCAAGAAGCCATAAAAATAAACTTCAAATAGCATCACTGGTTTTTTGGAAAAGCAAGGATTGGTGTCAAAGCCATTGTCATGGCTCCGTTCTGTGTTTGTGGCCTGACACTCAGATGTCTGTGGGCCAGTCGGAGCTGGACTGGAGATGAAGTGGACCCCTAGCTGCCTTCTGTCTCATCCCCTGGCCTAATACCAACCCAGTCACTGGGCACCGAATCGACACCACCTGTGGCCCTGATGAAAGGGTGCCCTCTGCTGGGTGAACCCCATGTGATGCTTGTCTAAAGCCCTGTCCTTTTCTGCTTCCTGATGAATGTCTGCTCAGAGCAGGCGCTGCGCAGATCTTCTGGCCCTTTTATCATCTGGATGGGCTGATAATGGGCAAAAAAGACTAGGTTAACTTGTCCATAAAAAGTTAAGATTTGTGAATCTGCACAGTGTTTGCCCTCGAATGATGTCTGTGAACAGTGTATTCATACTCTGAGGCCTCAAGGGGACGGAGGGCACAGCAGCCACATTATTGTCGTACAATATCTGGATTTCTACTTGTATACCAATTCTATATACAGTTTATATGTGTGTATACCATGTGATAGTGTTTCCTGACTGTCACAAATTACATCTTTTTCAGCTCAGTATCTGCAGAGCTGTTTCAAAAACGTGTAATATATAATGTCTTGTCATATGCCTGTCCCTTGACAGTTGCAAGGATCCTTGATTGTTACCTCTTCTAATCATTACCGTCTTTGTAGCAGTGCAGTGTATTATGTGTACTGTGTGGTTATTATTGATTTCTTTTTTGTTCATCATACACATTTCTACAGTTTTTGGAATGTTACAGTGGCCTCTAAAAGTTTTCATCCTCTTGTTAAACAGTAACAATATAATGTGGTGAAGGACATGCAGGCGTATTTTTATTGCATTAATAAAAATTAAATTAAGAAAGAAAATGGTGTGAATATATTTGGCCACTTGAGCGTCTCTTGAACTCAAGAGCATAAGAAGTTCAATGGCAAGAACAAACCACTCTGCTCATCTTAGCTAATTGGTTTTTATATGGTCTAGATTGCATCTAGCATAGTGACAAGCCCGGTCTTGAACTAACGGATTCTGCTTCTACTATGAACCCTGCACATGCTTTCTCAGTGCATTAATAACTCTCTGGGGAAAAAATACTTCCTCGTGTCAGTGTGAAATGTTCCTCTCACTTGTTGGAACATTATGAAACGGCAGTTCAAAATTTGTGTTTCCAAGCTAATGAAAATGGAGAGACAGCGCAATCAATACATGAGGCAAACAATCTCTTGCAGCCCTGTGACAAGGATAACCAAGGTGAACTTCCTGTGTGTTATAAAAACAGCCACAAAGGCTGAGCAGATTGCTCCAATGGAAGAGGCAGAGTCCGAACGAAGCCGCCTGAGGTGTGCAGCTCCGTAGGAGGGAGAATCAGCTTCCCTTCTCCATGGTGCCTGACGGAGCACTGGAAGTCCCTCACTTTGAAGGGAGTCGATCGAGGTTGTTGCGGCCGGTCGGGGCTGCGTTACTGTGACATCAGGAGTATGCCGCGGCAACACTGAAAAGCTGACCTTGCGTTTGTTCCCTCTCCTCCTGCTCTTAGGTCGACCCCTGCCCCCTCAGTCGCCTGAAGGCTTGTCGTCTAACCTCCTCATCCATAGTCAACTGATCAAAAGAAGGGACGTGCTGTTACGATGTTCAGCACCAAAAGGTCAGTGGTCTTGCAGTTGTATCTTTTTCCTCCTGTGCTCTCTAAGTTATTTGTCACAAATATCCAATCCTTTTATAGAACAGCCTCTAATGTCAGTCAGCATCTATGGGCTGTGGGGTTTCCTTTATTTGGTGTCAGAGTGCTGTGTTTGTGTTCTTGCTTAGAGTCACGTAGCAGGTCTGCTGCAGCTATTTCTTTCAGTTCATTCTCATTACTCTGAATAGGGAAAATCGCAAACAAAAAGAAATCAATTCTAAAGGACATTTTTTTTTTTTTTACAAACAAAAGCCAGTGGTGGGACAGCGAGCATGTTATTTGTTATCTGTTAGCCCATTTGCACTGTCCCGCATAGATTTACTTCTCCTACGTTATCAGTTAATGACCAGAGATCCACCTTTCACAAACATTATTTGATTGTAATAGCTATATAATCGCTGTAATAATCATAATCATCTACAACGCTGGTAGCTGAATAGAGGTCTGCTTTCCTTTTATTAAACGTAAATCTGTCCTTTGTTTAGTGATTGTATTGTTTGCGCAAAGGAAATGAAAGTTATAAATAGACAGGTCATTGCTCAGACACATCGGGCAGTGGTATGGTAATGACTTGGTATAGTACAGGACAGCAGTATAGTAAATTAAACCCTCTCAGGACTCCCCGTGTATTCTGCAGCTCAAAGCTTGAAAAACGGTGAATTACAGGCATTACTTTTTGAATGTGAATGTTTGTTTTTATCAGGCTGCTGCCTTTTTCCAAAGCGCTGCTGGCCTTTGTAACGATTGAGAATTGGCAGGTTCCCTGTTGTGATTGTCCATTGTCACATTCTTCCATGTGCAGTGAAATGCTGCTTCATGGTCACCCAGTCGTATTGTATCAATGCATTCAATTGGAATAATCTCTTATAGGAGCTCGTGACACACATACACATACACGTGCACTCGCACAAGCAGATTAATTCCTTTGTAATTTGAAACAATGTGGCCCATGGGGAGTTTGTGTGCTTCGGTATTGATAACGGCAGCATTCTGTGCCAGTGGGCTCCAGGTGTGGATACAAATGGAATTCCAATTCACCACAGAAAACTCAGCTCACTGTGTTTACCAATGTACGTGATGCTAAAGAACATCAGCAGGAAGGGGTATTTAAGATTGTTTGCCTTTGGTAGGGATTCAGTACTCAAAACAGGGAGTACAGAACACAATCGTTTAAGGAAAAGCAGCCAAGTGATCCTCATTAGGAAGGGAGTTGTCTGCCATTTTTTAATACACATGTACAATTAAATCACAACACACCAAGTACACCAAGCTACATCATAATGTAATAATTAGAACACAGATTAAAACATACATGTTAATATTCAGAACATATGATCCATTTTTTAATCAAATCTAATGATGATAAAAACTGTGCACAACACCCAACGATTAATGAACCTGGAGCCACCACTCAATCTCGCTGTTTCTCAGTGGCAGTTCCCCTAAGAGAATGGCGGCGGCACAAATCTGTTATCAGGCATGTTCATGGGAATGCTGCTCTTTGGGTGTTTCGTAGTCAATGGACAAAGTTAGCATTGTGGCAAATGTTTTCTGTTACCCTGATTATTGTCATTGTCAGCAATGTTAAAGGGATATCGCCCTGAACATTCTAATTGGCTAGCTAGCTAAATTGCTTCATTTCATACTTTGGCTTGCTGGACAACAATCATTTCAATTCATTCTATTATGCTGTTATCACTTTGGCTTGAAGAATTCATGAAAAGCTTACTTGGCCAGGTAGTTGGTCACATAGTTTTTAAATTTTTTAAAAAAATTTTATCAATCCTTCCCTTCTTCCTCAGATTCATTGTTATCTGCTCTCACAATCTGAAGCCAAACTGCACTGCCATCTTTTAATAAAAGCGATAGACTTGAGAATTCTGAGCTGATGCTTCAGAAAACCGCCCAGCATTGATTTTCATTTTGTTTTAGAAAACATCTTTGGGCTATAACATAATTTTATTTCCAGTGTGATAATTATCATGGGATTAATTAACTCAAGGAAAAATCAAGGGAAATGGTTTAAAAGCAACTTCCCAGACTGCTGGCAGCACACAGCCTTCCCCGGCTTATGACAGTGTTTTTGAGTACATCAGTGCATCTCCTCACACATGGTATTTCAGATGGGTAGTTTCTTCCAGGATCTTGTTATGGGAGATATTAAATAATGTTCGAGGCCCATCAAGACATCAGCTAACCATGGTGAAGTATGAGTAACACAACTAATATATAAAGTTTCTAAGAATGTTGCCGGACTATAGTCAGTTAGGATTTTGGTTGTCCTATTGTCCACAACGATATTCTGACTAAAAAGCTTATTGTGAACTTTGCTTAATTGCAGTATGTTTGCATAATAATGCCATCTTCACTTTTGTATAAACATCTTAGGGTCATAAGGTCTGGTACACAAATGTGATTCATGTTTGTGATCATAAAGCAAGGGCGCTACAGGGTTGTGTTAGTTGCCAGCAGGTAATGATATACTCCTACTACTATCCACAATTTTCTTTAGTGTAGTAGTTTAAATAAAGATTGAATCATGATCAATAGTGTGTAATCAGATCTTATTAGAGCACCATTTTCAGTGTTGATCAGTCAAGTACCTAAAACATTATCACATGAGAATGGGCAATGTTTCTGATGCAATCTCAAAAAAAGGATCCACCATTGGTTTGTAATCAATGGTCAGCCTAGCCTAAACAAGGGCTTGCTCAAAAACAAGGTTCTGCAAAAAGGGACATTGGACCTCTTTGGAAGGTGAAAAACATCATCATCAAATAAACCCCACGAGTAACCATTGTTACTTCATGAACAGATGAACCACCCCACCTTCCAAGTCATTTTTTCCAGTCAATATTGTACCATTCAACAGAACAGCTAATGATACATGTGCATATCATTGTAGGAGACACCTGTCATTATAGCTGAGCATGATCATAAGAAAGAAGAACGGTACCGATTACTGCTTCAGTTTGTCATTGAAATGTATACACTTTTTAACCCCAGGGAATGCAATACAGCAGGCGCCATTTGCCTGCAGCTAAAAGCCAAGTACGTTCACATACTATATCAAAATTTCTACTACAGACAGAAGTGCCTCCTTTCGAGAAAATCAAATTGGCACACATCTCTTTCATAGTACCATATTTGTAAAAATATGGCCCTGGGGAGATTTAACACCTTGCATTTATTTTAGGCTACCATGCTCTAACACATATTGCCAGCAGTACTTTCTGTGAGAGCCAGGATTTTATTTCAGACATAGGTTTATTTTGTTAATGTCCACTGTAAATGGAAACTTAGCTAAAAAGAAGAGCTAACGCCTTATAGATGTACCATCTCTGTACATTATGTGTGATTTAAAGAAAAAAAATGGTCATAAAGTTCACAGGGTGTATACACAGTCAACTGTAATTATGCTTTTGATATTTTTACACATGACCAATGCTTCACTATGTGTGGTGTCCACCTCTGTTTTACAACATGGCCCTTCAGATGCAATAGAGAGGTAGAATATGAAGCTGGGATAAATCTTATTTGTGTTTTGGCTGGTTTCAGTTTTCCCAGAATCTGTGATGTTCAGTCAAAGGTGCGATACTCCTTCACTTGCAAAATGTACAAAGATTGCTCTTTTTTTGTGCTTGACCAGGGAATTCTGTACTTGATTAGGGAATTCTCATTTGCATTTCATCATCATTTCATCAACATTTTATCATTTTCAATTACTTAAATTTTTTTTCTACATGTAATCCCTTGTTTTATTCTGGTGTGTTTTCTGTAATATTTCAACAAAACCAAAGCAGGTGATTGTGGCATTACAATCTTCAATGGGCCTTTTACACACTCCATTTGTTTTAAAACTGCCACTTATGGATATTTACCACCATGTGTCATAGAGGCAGTTGTAAATGTTTTGTAGTTTGTAGATAAAACTGTATTTTTCTGTCCTTTCTGAAAAGACCCAATGGACAAGGTAAATGTTTAGCAGCTAACAGCGCCGATGTTGTTGCTAGTCAGCTAGCTGTTTCCTCATTGACAGACGTTAGTGTCTGGCATCAGTCGTCACTTACCTTTTTAAATAATACTCTCGTGTCCTTGAAGAGAGTGGAAATGGAGGTTGAGCCGCAGTTTATGTGCCGAGCCCTGTGGCTGGTTTGTCACCAAAGAAAGGTTGTTGCTTAGGCAATTTAAAGCAAGTTGTGTCACACTCTAACATTGTGTAGGCTGTGGGTGAAGAGAAATGCAAAGCAAAAGTTCCTGTCTTTAAGAATGGCTGGTAAACCTGGTGTATTTTGAAGATGCTGTTTTTGCTCAAACTCATGCTACTCCTGTAATCTACATCACTGTACTTGATCCATGAGTAATGGGCCTCAGCTAGGGCAATATCTTATGGTAAACAAAAAAAAATTTGAATCTAGAGCAGTATCATTGTAGCACACTTGTAGCCCCTGGGTAACATCCTGTTTGTGAGAACTGCAATCTGTGAAGAGTGTACATCGATGACCTTGACAAAAAACGTAATCTAGAAGCCGTTCGGTCACACATTTGATTGCCAGTGATATTGCGCACACCAAAACGCCACCCCCCGCCCACCTTCGGACACCTTTGACACCTCATTATGAAACTGCACATTTACCGTAAAAAGTGCCCAGACTGTAGCGTTTCTGAATTAATCCCGAGTCCCTTTGTCTAATATTGTGAGTACAATTGCATGTCTGCCACACAGTCTGGTCTGTGGGGGTGCAATTGTTTGCCGTTGCTCTTGTTTTGTTGCGGTTTTTGATGCAGTGCCAAACTGGTGCAGTGCACGGCACCACGTGCTCCTTTGCTGTTCCCTTGATCCATGCCTTCTTACTGCCAACCTTTTTTTCCTCTCAGATTTGGAAGGGAATAGTCGCATCTCTGCCAAAGAATCGGCATGTTGCTGAAAGAAAAAAAAAAAAAGAAGCAAAAAAACATTACCGTGACTCCAATACTAAAATTCCAAAACTTGCATTAGTCTCACTGAATACCGGAAATGAAACAAAGCAGCTTGTTTTGTTTAAAACTGAACTGCAGGAGAAGCCAAGGAGTGCTGGAATCTGTTTATCTTTAAACCCCAGCTGCATCTGTTGATTTTTAATATTGGTTTACTCTGCATTCCCCCAAGTCACCAAATCCTCACGTCTTTGTATGCACACCCACACTGTAATTAAAAGGCTTTCATTAAATTTTAATCACTTCAACAACTGATATATTACTTTACCTTTGATTATGTTTGGATGAAGTCTCAGACAGGGGGAGGAGTAATACATCCTCCACAGTATGAAAGGGATTAGCGCAAACTGGCTGCAAGTTCATTTAGCACACAATCTGCCTATACTGTGATTATTTTATTATTATGGATGGGCAGATAGGTTGGCACCTCTGGTTTAATTGTCTTTGTTTACACATGCTCATTAAAGGTAACTTGAGTGCCATTACATTGAATCCTTCATTTGAGGGATCGTTCATTAAGCTGAGATTTTAGCAACTCATTAAAAACTTGGCCCTGGTGTAGCTATAAATCTTGTTCAGGGAAAGAAAAGAACCCGTGATTCTGTTTGAGGTTTATGTAATTTGTATGTGTTCTTTACAGGATATAAGCTACCCTTTAATAAGACTTTCTTGTGTTTACAGTCAAATAAGATGGTTAAAAATGCCCCTGAGAATAAATGGCTCAGAGTTGCCAGAAATGTCCCACTCCAGTCTCCCCAATTGTAGTGGACAATTAAAAATATATACATATGCTTTTAGGAGGAATATTTGCTTGATCTGGCCTCTGCCTCCCACCCAACACTAAATTTCCTCTTAGGGCTGTGGTCCTTGTGGTAGTTTGTAGGGGAAGTCCTCTCAAAAGGCCTCGATAATGACTCCTGCTGTCCCAAGACTGGTGGCAAGACTCTTTTTGGGTGCCCAAGTTAAGCTGTCAACTGACAACTGTTCTGTGCCTTGACAAAATGAAAGAGTGTTAAGCAAACCGGAAATGGGAAACAACTGCCAGCTCTGTTACAGCCAGTGAAGTGGAGTCTGGCTGTCGGGCTCGGAAATATAATTGCTTTCAGTGGGGGACCATCGTGAAATTACAGTAATATGAGGCAGAGCCATTAGCTGTGCAGCATTTGAGCCTGTCACTCTGAGAGAACCTGTCTGATAGTCATTATGTAAGTGCACATGGTGTGAGTGACATGGGATCAGAGAAGAACACTGAGGCACAGAATGTCCTGGCCAGACAAAACAGGGCGGGGCTTCTCCTGTGAGAATCAATATTCGGGTATGAAGGCAAGAAGGTGTGTGTTTGTATGAGGGCAAGTTGGAGTTTTGAAGCCTCTGCATGATTTGTGATGAATTCACTATAGCCAGACAGCATTTCTCCATCAATGCTGTAAATTTCCGTATATTTGTCGTGATCTACTAAATGAAACAATGCAAGGAAGATATTTGTTTTTTAATGTCATGGAAACTCATTAGCGAAGTGCTTTATTAAAATAAAATTTTTTGTATATTTTTATGTTTCTGTACACACTGGTAGTGTTGACCTAATACAATTGGGGTTGCGGTTTCCTATTGGATACACTACAGTAATGATTGTGAATGACAGTTGTGTTTTTATCTTGAACTTAAGTGAAAACTACTGATATCCTTAATAGCCTAGTACCTGTCTGTCCTGACCAAGGTTGGCTTTGTTATATGGCTTTGTTATATGGCTGACACGTGTGAAGTATTTTCATGAACAAAGAGCATCTCTAGGCAATCACCATCATCATTCTTGTGTATTTTTCATTCTTTGTTGAAAAAGCAATCTCAAATTCAGGTATTTTCATGCTGCAAAACATTGCGCAAAAGGTTTACCAAAACTACACTATTTGTTCTGTTGTTTGTTTCTGACCTGAAGACATGACATCATAATAGTGACAAACACGGACCAACCTCAGTACTGTTTCGAAGAAAGAAGTTTTGCTCATTGCTGTTTTTTTTCTAGCAGTTTGGTTAAATATTTTATATTTTCCAGCACAGGGCCTGGAAAATTTGATTCAATTTGTCTGAGACAGAGCTTTGCTTTTACTGTGTAAGATTTTCAAAATGCTGAAACTACGTCAATACACCAATAAAAGAAGCTATTAAAAGAAATACAACTGAAATGTTACAGTGGTGCCATTTCTTTTTATTGATTCCCAGTGAAAAATGTTATTAGGTGACTCAAAACATCACCTTTAAAAGGTCACTGTTGTCCAAGTGCTTAAGATCATGCAGATCATTTATGACAAAGCTAGTCTGAGATCTGAAAGCTAATCAAACAGAGACATGAATGAGGATGGTTTAAAAAGTGCCTACATCATGCATATCACTGTAGGGCCACCAGTAAATGCTGGAATATGGTTTAAAATCCTGTTCTGAGGGGTTACTTGTAAAGCTAATTAAAGCTAAAAAATTACAAAAAAATTCGTTGATCTTTTCCCCCTTTGCATGTGAAAAGCATCCAAATGCTGTTGACAGCATTGTGAGTTAAAGACCAGTGGCTTTGTACTTGATTAGATATGCATGCACAGAGAGGGAAATTGGATGCTCTCTTGGTTGTGAGAACCATGGTGAGATGTGTGAACCCCATGCAGCAGCCTTCAGAGTCCCCCAGGGCTAGGCCAGCACCGCCGTTTTGTAAGCACTCCGATTGACCTTGACACCCATGCAGTATTGAAGTGAATAACTGATAACTGGCCATTACCAGTAAAAAAGCCCTCAGACAAATCAAGATAATTTTTTTCATCCATGTTCCACACTTATGTTTTCATGAATGGTGTTTATTAGACATGCTTGGAAAAAATGTAACATGTTTCCCAGAAAGATATAATGTTTGTTTTAAAGTGAAGCTAGAGTGTAGGTGGTGTGTGTGAGTAATACTGATGAGAGGAAGATGGTGCGGAGTCAGCACTTTTGGAAGGGTCACACTCACACTGTCTGTCTATCGAAACGTGTAGTATTGGCCTTGAGCATCCTGGATGATGAACATAAGATTTGAGTTACTTAAGTGATGATGTCCCCTCCTGGTCCTGAAGATCCAAGGTTCTGTGGGTTTTAAACCTGCCTTCCAACCAGCTGAATGACACCAGAAGGTGACTGATGCTCATTCAAGTTCCCATCCAATCAGGTGGAACAAGCATCAAAGACACAGTTTCTCCTCAGCAGGTCCCTGTATTTTTTATGTATTTTTTTTAATATTACATATTTTAAATATTAAATATTATAAGACATCAAACGACAGCAACAGAGCAAACATAAGTCAAACAAACAACAATAACCACAAGTAAAAAAATATATATATAAAGAAACATTTAAGACAAAACAGGAGTATTACAAAAGGGTAGAACAGACAAAATTACTCAACCCTCTAGCCACCCCCCAGTCTTCCTTCCCCTTCCCCTCCCTGTAGACAGGGTGGAAAGGACAAGCTATGTCTGGATCAACAAATGGGCAAAATAAATGTATGTATAAGTACATGTGGAGGGGAAAAAAAAAAGAACAAACACCCCCCAAGAGGAGGACAACTTCTTGTTCTGTCTTCACCGTTATTATACAATATATTTCATTATTCTTTACCTTCTTTGTTTAAATATATTACTAATTCCATCCTTCAGCCTCTCTAACTTTATCCCATCTTTTGGCATAAGCTAAAGCTCCTTTTTCATGTGCCATAAGACACTCGGTTCTACATTAATAGTTGACAAAGTTCTTGAATCTCTCGATTCTTAGAGTCTCCACTGATGTCAACCCAAAAATAAATACTTTTCTCAGCAATATAATTATGTTGTGTATTGTGTGAGAGTGTTTTGATATATCGCCCAGTATCACTGTAAACAAGTTTAATTGAAAACAAACATTCTGCAGTGATAACCATTCCTGAACCTTTTTCCAAAATAAGGCCACAATCGGACAATACCAAAACAAATGTTCTACAGATTCCGCCTCTTCTTGGCAGAATTGGCATATGGGGGATGGGTCAATTCCCCAGATATTTAACATCTTTTTTGTTGCCAGGAACTTATATATTAGTTTAGATTCAAAAATAAGATATTTCCAATACAGTGTTGTTTTATAAAGGATATTGAAGATCTGATTCCATGGGATTGGTGTATCTAACATTTTTTTCCCAGCTATCTAAAATCTTATGGTATGGCAACTAAGTTATTTGTTCTTAAGTAAAATTTGTAGATATGTTTATTTATCTTTGTTTTTTTTAGCCAAGTTACCATTTTCATATGTGGCCTACAGACTAACTGGTATCCAGTACCATTTCTAATTTTCCTTTTCCATGTTTGTGGTAAAGATCCGATAAGTTGATTGTATTTCTGTAAGGTGCAAACAGTTCCATAAACATGAATTAGTTGTGTATATGACATGAGTTTACCTTCTTCATCAACTATATCCTTTATAAAAATTATGCCTTTGTCAAACATTTGTTACATGTTATACATGTTAAATACATAGGTCCCTGTATTTGTCTGTTGCATGTTTAGGCAGTGTGTCTTGAATTGGATTCCAGACCTCCAAGACTGCAGCACTTCAGATGGCAAAACGAGCAGTGACACAGCGAATAGTTAGGATCATTAGCTGGGGAAATATCAAGATCGGCTGGCAGGTGGAATCAGCAGGCGTGGGAGGAAAATGCAGTCATACAAGACTTTCTGTCTGCACAGCGTCGCTGTGGCGATGACGGGAGTCGGAGCTCACCCAGTCTAAGAGCAGAATGCGTAGGGCCTGGAGCAGACATCTCTCTCTCCCTCTCTCTCTGGCTCTGTCTGTCTCTCATGCTCACTCTCTCTGCCTCCGTCTGCCTCTGTCGCCACAGCGATGACGGGAACCAGAGCTACCCCAGTCTAAGAACAGGATATGCTGGCCTTACACACACATCTCTTTCTTTCTTTCTTTCTTTCTTTCTCTTTCTCCCTCCATCTGTCACACCCTCTCTCACATGTGATGTCTCTCTCTGCCTCTGTCCATCTCTCTTGCTCTATTTCAGTCTCTCATGGTCTCAAGTCTCAACCTATGTCTCTGTCTCTGTCTCTCTCATTTCTCTCTCTCTCTCTGTCCCTCTCTCCCGGGTAGAGAGCGAGTCATGCAGAGCGCACAAGAGGACTAGGGCACACGAACAGGCGTGGCATTGCCGCGCGGGGTTACAGTTAACATTGGAAGTGACAGCAGAGTTAGTGTCGCCCGAGGATCACAGAGAGCTCTGTGAGAAAGTGATGAGTCTGAGAGGTTTATTTAATTATTTTTCCCGCCAAGCTGAGGAAGCAAGGGAGATTCAGAGAGTGCGGGCAATTATCACAGGACCTCAGTGCAGAGAGAGAAAGAGGCAGGCTGTACCCTCAGTGTTCATACTGAAGAGTCCACACCCCTACATGTGCTACATGTATACTCAGTCTCAGACTATTAAATGAAATATGAGGAAACATTGTGTGTAATCATATGAGTATTCAGTATGTTTATAGATACATGCATACCTGTGTGTGTATGTGTGTGTGCCCACTCACAGTTACACACAAATACATACACCCAAACAGTAATATAAAACCCCTGCTGGGCCTTTAAAATTATTTAGAAGAGAGTATTGCAGTGTAATTGAGTTGCTGGAGGACTTTCCCTCAGCATAAGATGGCAGGTACAGTACTGCGATACTACCCATCTGATGGACACAGCAGTATTTGGCGTTGGGCTTGGGAGAGCAGACTGTCCCATTGGTCCCAGGCACTCCGTTCAGCAGTGGTTTTTTTATTACCAAGGAGGCATGCGGATGTAAATGCGATCTCCCTTGCTTTGCAGGTAATGGCTCTTTTATGACTGACTTAATCAAGAGTGACGTAACCTGCTCATCTTACCTTGTGCCTTCCGTCAGCTCTGAAAGCAGCCTGTGTTTAGCTTTACGTAAGGCTTTAATTTTTGGTGGTTTTAAAGCCTTATGTAATGATTTGAATTGGGTATTCAATATTAAAATGCACCCGTAATTCACTTTACCTGACAGTGCTGTTCCGCAAAGAGCATTCTGAAGCTGTGAACATAAGCGTTAGACAGTGGAGTAATCTGTGAAATATTTGACATGGTCATAATCTCCTAAAACAATATGCCTGTGTTCTTCTGAACTCACTCCTCTTTGAGACAATATTTATCAAAGAAAACAGAATGCGTAGCTCCAACCTCACAATATTCTCTGACATATTGGATAGCATGTGGAAACACATAACTGAGCTTGGAGTGATGTATTATTTGGAGTTAGTTGCACAGCTCACCCAAGGTATTTGTAATCTTAATTTAAGTTTGCATTCATTAGGATTGATTGGTTATGGTGTGGTCACATGATTTATGACCCCTCCCCTCCTGTAAGTGATAAGGGGTCAGCAAATGTGAATATGAAATGCACATGAAATTAGGTGCAGTAATTATGCAAGGGCAAGCTGGCTGGCTCAAGTGTACTTGATTAATACAAGACAACCTCCTAATTGAAAAGACTTGAGACCCCAATTTGCTGACCCGTATTAAAAATGCAGGAACCAAATTGCTTTAAACTGCTCTGAATTTATTTAATGGTCCCAAGAGATGGAGCTCGATTGAAGGAGAGCAACAGTTGCTGAGCACATCCTGAAATTCATAAAACATGCAGTTCTCAGTAAGATAAGCCAACATTTAAATACACTTGCTGTACAGCATATCAATTTTTAAGTCTGTCTTCCCAAAGAGTTCATAGAAGCAAAACAACATATTGACTCGATGTGATACGCATAGTCAGAATGTGCTATGTATGCATGTAAATGACAGATTGTAGCCAGGTCTATGCAGATTTAGGTCTAACTAGTTTCAGATCACACCTGCTATATTGGATGAAACTGATGTAAGCAAAGTAAGTAAGTAATGTAATGTGGCCACATGCTTACCTCCATTATTTTACCAGTCCTGTGTGCCATTACAGTAATGCAACACAGGCCTATTCTGTTGTAAGTACTATGTGTATTGTACTTAAATTGGTGTAATGAATATAAGCAAATGTTCCCTTTTTTCGTATTGTTACACAACATAGTGCAACATAGTGCAAGAATCAAAAACTCTGCACTTGCTGGCATTTTGTTCCTCATAGTAAAAGGAAAACAAAGTCCAGTGTGGTTACATTGAATGTATCCCTTGGTCTCCAGCATGGCTATGAAGCTGGAGTTTGCAGTTAGGAGTCCATATGCATCATGCTGTGTCCAGATGTCTGGTGATCCCTCAAGGAATCAAAGGCATGCCTGGAGGGGTATCAGTTAAACATGATCAAGGGGGGGGGGGGGGGGGGGGGGGCGAGAAATTTGATTGTAATTGTTTGGAAGTTTACCTTGCTCTGTAGAGCCCTAATGGTAGCAGCACTAGGAGGGATTCTGTAGTGCTGTTCTCTGTGGCTACACTTTAGGGCTTTTAGGGCAATGGAAAAGCGCTCAAACATTACACAACCCCAGCCTTAATGCACACAGCTGTCAACAGCTCTGATGAATGTCCTCAGCCGACACCTGGGAACGAGCACTCGGCCTCGCAGACAAGCAGGACACCTCATTTTCTGCAGGAGGTCCTGTGCCATTTTAATGACAGGCTCCTCTGTACATAAATACAACAACTGCTTCATGTCTCGGTTGGAATCATGGTTGCCTCTCCTGTCTGCAAGAGTTCTCTAATGCCACTGTGCACTCATTTAGAAAGCTTGCATCTCAGTCTAAGATAGTAAAACAGGTTGAAAAGCAGGCAAAATGCTTTGAGATGGCTGCACAGCATTTTTTTTCTCAACTCCCAGTTTAACTTAAATGTTCATTAAACCTGAAGCAAAAAAGGCAGGATCTCAGAGGCTCTGCAGAAAGGTTGAAGTTCATCCGTGTTTTTCTTCAATCCCCCGCTGCTTGAAACGGAGCCCCTGAGCACGGCCAACAGCTAATGCAATTTTCATGCAACTGTATTTAGGACTTCGCTTGTACAGGATAACTTTTCAGTCTCAATTTCTGACTTCAAAGAGAGGGTTGAGTATTGCTGGAGGTTCTTTCCAAACACCAGAGTTCTGCATTTCACATTGTTGTTTTTTTTGTAATGTTCAAGGTATTTTAACCATTCCTAGCATATCAGTTTATCCTTTTTATAATATATCATTGAAGTTTTTTCTTTACCATGCTAAATTGTTGCTAGTCTGTTTGTGATGCAGCACTGAGTTTGAGCAAAATTTGTCATGTATTTTTTTAACTGCCAATATGTTTGCATGTCCTGTAGAAATTTTTCCAGGACCCCTCCTTGGAGTATTATTCAGTCTATACAAGCCCCCCCCCAAGCCCCTACCCATAACACATGATTTACAACGGCACTATATGGATGAATTTTGATTCAACTGAGGTTAATTTTTAACATGCACAAGGGTTGCTCACAATAGATACAAAATTATCAGAAAAGACACTGCTTTTCAGCTGAGCTTTGTGCCCCTCTCAAATGACAGTCAAAGTGAAGCCATTTTTCAAGCCTTGAAATTGAAGGCTGCTGCAATTTTTGGACATACACTGGTCATTGGAATCTAGGACGGTCACTCTGACCTCTCTGGTTAGGCCATTTCAGTCCACTGGCTAATGATGTGTGTTGTTTGGCCATCCAGCTGCCAAACCTCACACATGTGCTCTAGTGTTCAGCTGGAATTTTGAGTAAAGTCTCAAATGAATGTGTTAAAAAGCTCCACTGAGCTACGGCGGACAAGTATGGACAGATACTATGTGGATGCCCAGCAAGGGTAACCCATTCATGTGTGACGTCTGTATGATGACTGACTTACAATTCTTTGGAGTGAGTACATTAATCACACTGTTAAAAAACTGAACTGATTGCATGCCAGCATGAACATTACAGTGACATGTCTTTTTATTTTGGTACTGTAACCTGTTACACAATATCTATTTTATCCGTTTTTATATACAATATCCTACATCTCTATGTAAGTGGCCTCAATTACTTTGGAGACAGACAAAAAAATATGAATCTGTCTCCCTCATTCAGACGATATGAATATCAAGAGTCAAACAGTCAAATTTCCTGCTCTGTACAACCTGGAACACAAGTTTCTTTTTTGTGGTAGGTTTTCTTTAAACATCTAAACTCAGTAAAACTGTCTTTTTTTGCATACACTCATGTCCCTGTATTCACGTGTCCTGACTGAAGCGTCGTGGTCTGGGAGGGCCCTAGGGGCTCGGGGATGATGGGCAGAGCTCAGAATGGAGGGGTAAGCGGCGTACTGTCCCCCTCCAGAGGGAAGCCGCTGCATGTTGCCCCACCCCCCAACCACAGCAGTAGTTAAAATGCTGTGGCGGCCGGTCCCCTGTGGCAGGAGCATCCTAGGGTAAGCACCTCAGACCAGCCAAATTAAAGTTTGATTTCATTTGTCACATTAAACGGCAGCTGTTCTCAAGGGCGTCTGGAGGTTGAACTATGCCCTGAACATCTTCAACAATGAGCAAGACAAACTTGGAAACACAACCTTCACTATTAAACTGAGGTGGGAATGTGCTGTGTTCCCTCAAAACGGTGTTTTGAATTGCTCTGCATGCATTTTGTAAATTTGTAAAAATTTTTAGTCCTTCACATGTAACCATCCATATTGTTTTTATAGTCTTAACTCCAGAGCTACCAAGTGGTAACATCAGCAACAGACATTTGTAGTGGGTTTAGTGCGACGTTTCTGGGTGTGCCAGTGTGTTTGCTGAGCTCGGTAATTGGTTGTGCAAGTGAAATCGCTCTTCAAAGGTCTGCAAGCTCTGAACCGTAGACTCATTCCACCTGCCCTTTCATCCCTAAGATCAAATCATTTCATATCTTATATAAGTACAGATTATAGCATTACGGCAGAGGGCCTCAGATAGACGACTGTCGCTGTCTGGGTAAACAGGAATGTGTTTGCGCATCTCTGTGATGGTGTTTTTTGTTTTGTTTTGACTTTGTTTGTTGTTTATTCGGTGGTGTTTTTTTTTCTTCTTTGTGCCGATATCGTGAGTCAACCATCAAAAGCTAAAAAGAAATGACGGAATTTACCGTTTTGCTTTATTCCCTTCTTTCAAATAAAATGGGCCAAGCTCCATGCAGCTTGCCGCTGCTCCCTTTAATCCTCGTCTTTACTCATTTTTCATGTTTTCCACAGCGGCCTTTCAATTAGCTTGCGGTTGACATCACCATCCTGTATACACAGGGGAGGATAAAAGCAGGCGTGCCATTTTAAAAAACAGAAAACTGTATTTATAGCTTTGGAGATGCAGTTCAGGTGAGACACTAATCCGTTATTCATATATTATGCATCTGAGAGAAGGAGCAGAGCACAATATTTGAAGGTCACTTTTAACAGCAACAGCGACGTTCAAGTGCACAGGGCCAGCCTCCTGAGCCTTTTTTAAACAAGCCCTGCAGCTAGCCGACAGGGAGCATAAGGGCTTTTGCAACTATCAAGTGCTAAGAGGAATGGGAATGTCGGAGGATGAAAATCCATTATTTGAGTCTGTCACAAAACACATCTCAGTGTTGTGCCAGTCCAAATTTCTTTTGCCTATGTGATCTTGTCATTACTTGTTTATACATCCAGCATCATTCAGCGCAGCTGATATTGACTGTGGGCTGTTATGAGTTCTGCTCCACTGTGGATTTTACAGCTGAAACAAATAAAACTATCAGCCAGTAGACTGAGTCTTCTGACTGTTTTGTCTTGTTGTGGAAGTCTTTGTGAATGCAGCGCAAGGCGTTGGCTGACTGGAGGTGCGAATAAAGGCTGAGAGCATTGTGGAGTGGTGTTGGTGCGGAGCTAAGCGTACAGGACGGCCAGCAGAAGGCAGAGGCTGAGACTCGAGCAGAGAGACTGCACAGATGAGGGCTGAAGGAGCACACCTTCACACATCTAGTCCTCTCCAGGCGTGCCGAGTCGGTGTCTATTTTTACCCTGAAAACAGAGAGCACAGGCGAGCCAAAGTGATGTAAGAGGTTTCCAGTCAGATTAATGTCTCCTGCATTAATGTTAGCCTCTGCTGTGGCTGAAACTCAGGTCCTGTTTTTGATTTTTTTATAATTATTATTTTTATTTCCCGGGTATGACTCCTGTTGTAATCACATGGACTATAAGCACCTATGTGAAATTGGACATATGTAACCTCTGAGTTCAGCGTGTGTCTAGAAATGGCGCTTTTGCAGAACACGTGCTCAGTCCTAATCTCACACATATCACTGCCATTAGAATGAATAAACAGCAGTTTTTCAACAGCTGCGTGCTTATGTATCTCGGACTGGGTTAGCTAATCCTTGTAATCTCTTTTGATTCCCTATTCTGAGGATGCCACACTCCATTCGGAACTTTAGTTCTTTCGCACATGAAGGACAATTCTCAACAATTCTCACCCATGCCTCGTCGAAGGGTTGACTGCCCTTCCCCCACCCCCTTTCAGATGGAGGAGTTGATCTTGCTTCGTTTCACTGCCATTGAAGCATCTCTAAACGATTCCCGATAAACCCACAGCCTGGACTGCAGACGTCTTAAAATAAACTGGCATTTCCCTTCATTTTCTCCCTCAGCCACAACTAAATTCAAATTGCAAGTTATCCCACTGTTCTGAGCTCCCACCCCACCGGCAAACTGTATGACTCATCACACAGGGAGAGAGACAGAGGGGGACAGAGGGGGAGAGAGGGGGAGGGTGAGAGTGAGAGAGAGACAGAGAGGGACGTAGAGGGAGACAGAGGGGGACAGAGGAGGAGGGGACAGTGAGAGAGGTGGAGGGAAACAGGGGGAGAGGGATGGAGGGTGAGAGAGGGAAACGGGGGCAGAGAGAACTGAGAGAGGGATGGAGGGTGAGTGAGTGATGGGCACATACTGCAGGCCATATGTACTATTATTAGTTTAGCATGTAGGAACATAATAACAGTAGAAAGTCATTAAGATGAAGAAGTATTAACAGAAACGACAGTAATGACAAATAACAATAAAGACATTTTGCCTAGCAAATTATCCTGAAGAGCAACCTAACTGAATCATACTAGACTGAATGTTTACTGAGTGTATTTACATTTACACTATAATTGTATAAGGATGGTAACAGCTGTACTTCTAGAGTGCTGTGTCTTCATATGAATAAGAATATCAATGAGGACTGAATGTGATCATAAAGGTTTTTAATATTGCAGTATATCAAGGACATTTTTCATTAGTCTTGTAGAATTCAGTTAATCCCCCGGTTAGCTGAAAGTTTCACAGTTTTAAGAGCCTGTTTTTCAAGGCTGATTTATTCTTCAAATTTGCATGTGAATGTGTACACGGACATGACAGCTCCCTCCACCAGCCGAAGACCCTTCGTGCTTATTGCCTTTTTGCAGGGCAGTATGTGGCCATATGTACCAACCAAGATGTATGTGGCCATATGTACCAAGATGGTTAGTTCCGACCCATTGTGTCTATTGGTCAATTTGTGTTCCAGCAGTGACAGCATTCTTCATCAGTTAGTCGTCAGACATCTTGTGGTCATCTGCATAGCCCTTTGCATTGTTGCAAAATCTTGTAGGTGTGCGCCAGGCAGCGTGACCATCTATGCAAACGGCTGTAATGATCGCGATTACGCGATTATGTCATTTAATTTTTGTGACCGTTACTGCGCTGACTGCAAGAAGCATAAATAAGCTGTTACTTCTATTACAGAATATTGGGTCAAACTTCCCATTAAGTGCTCCACATAATGCAAAGTGTATTTCCACTATACCTCCTCAGGTAGTACTGAATACAGGCCATACACCACAGAACTCAGGCCTGTATTACTGTTTTATGTCTTTCATGTACTATTGAATTTGAATTCCTAAGGACTGGTGTCTGCGGTTGCTCACAGAAACCATACTTCCTGTAGGGTTTGGGTCACTGATTTCAGAAGCTGACTTAATGTTGGTTAGTACCTCCCCATCACCACCTGGGGGAGCTACAGCGAAAAAGGTGACATACTGCTTCTCTCCACTACCATTGACACTGGAGAGGTGCCGAGCATGGAGCCAGTCACTGCGAAGAGAGAGACGTGGCAGCCTCGCTCTTACGCAGGAGTTGAACCGCACATTTACATGACAGCCTGCGGTCTCCCCAGGGAGCGTATTACTTGTGAAGCACCACAAGTGTCTTGTCCTCACATTCCTCCCTCTCTGTGTCATAGTGATGGCGGTGGGGGCTGGATTGAGGCATCCATTTTTAATTTTTTTATTATGCTGTGGATTCCTTAGAGCAGCGTTTCTCAAACCTCTCCTGGAGGACCCCTTGTCCTGTATGTTTTACATCTCTCCCTGCTCCAACACAGCTGATTCAAATGATCAGTTTATGAACTCCTGAAGCTGCTTAATAACAAACGGATCATTTGAATTAGCTGTGTTGGAGCAGGGAGAGATCTAAAACATGCAGGACAAGGGGTCCTCCTGGAGAGGTTTGAGAAACGCTGTTCTAGAGCATCTGGATGTGGTGCAATATGCAAATGACCCATTTCCTGATTGGCCATCTGCAGTGACCCATGCGGTGGCTTACGTGGATGGAATGGCTAGATGGAAAACACAGGAATCCTTTTTAAAGCTTGTATGCAGCAGTTGCATGTTAGTTGGCATACCAAAATGCAGAATCAGATTGTCCTTTTCAATAAAACTACTTCACAACTCATCTGAACAGCCATTGTGCCTGCATGCTGTGGGGTGAGCTGTGGACAGAGAATAATCAATTATAGATATCTGCCATGACTTGCACTCCAATTCTTTAGGGACCAAAACCTGCAGCAGCTTGCTATTCTGTGCATTGACCACCAAATGTTTGGAGATTTGGGTAAGATTTCAAGGCGCTTTTTGAAAAAAGGAATCTGCTGTTGTATTGTTGTGTTTCTGTGAGAAAATTAAACCAGGGGAAATTCAGTTGGATATAGAAACACCAAGCATTTCTAGTTCTGTCTTTTAGGAGCCATTGACTTCATTTGTGCTCAGTGCTTTCAACAAAACTCTTTCCCTTGGGGGTCATTATCAGAGGCTTGTTGTCTTTTGCCAGAAATCTTCAAATTAATCTCAAACTCCAATTAGATTTATGTACTAAGTGTGTGTGTTGAAGTACTGTTCCCCCACCCCCCACCCCGCCCTCAAAAAAGCCCTGAGTGCCTTAATTACTTAAGACAAGAGACACACAAACCATTTGCAGATTTTTTTTAATTAAATGATGCTGTTTTAATTTCAGATTTGTTTAGTTTTAGTTTATATGTATAGTGATGCGGTCTATTACTAATTCTAATTCCTTTTTACATTCAACTAGTACTTGTTCTTGTTCAAGTTCTTGTAACATGTCATGCATGAGAAATAATGAGGAATAATAAGACGTATTTGTAAAATTAAGAGGATTTTGCCACCACAGATTCAGTGTATATTTATGGTCAATGACAGCATGAACTTCGCTAGGGACAGAAAGTATGCCCATCTGATATCGTCACAATTATTGCCTTTATTTGTACTATTGTGATTGTTACATAACTCACTATGCCCAAGGTGGACAATCATTTCCTCAGCGAGGCTTGATGAGTGCTGTATTCTTTGACCTGGAGCCTGGCGCATTGTGAAAGCCAAAAGGCAGCTCTGCGAAATCAGTGAACCCGTAATGGCGAAAGATGTTAAAGCCGGCAGTGGTTCCACTCAGTCCAGAAGAACTTTCTGTGGAGCAGCTCGATCGGAGGTGACATGTGACAACTACAGGCACAGCTGCCCCTCTCTGATGTGACAGCACTATAATCTGGTTTAGAAAATTGCCTGCGAGCAAGAGCGCTTATTTTAGCCAATAAACTGTCTTGTTCCCTTTAAATATTTGCGATTTGCCACATAAACCACTCCAGAAAGATGAAACATGTTCTTTCAAAAACTGTGCACGCTCCTATAGCACAGGATAAAAATAAATAAAAATATAATGCAGTGTCAAGTCGAATACCTGGAAATTTTTGAAAGGAGTTTAGTGCTGTAGTCATGATAGTGATCTAGTCTTAGATCAACCCTTGATAAAATGTTGAATGTACAAAGTAGCTCAGTGAAGACTTGTACAGTACAGTACGTGCGTTTGTTTATGCCTGCTAATCAATGTTGCCACAGATACAGTGGAGCCACTGAATCACAGACTGCAGTGACAGCCCGTGTCTGCACTGTCAGGATCATGAGAGCTCTTCCAGTGGAGAGCACGGGGAGATCGCTCTGTGGAGAGGCCACATGGGGTAGCACGTCACATGCCGTTAGCTGCACCATGTAGAGAGATGACAGCAGACAAATCAAGATATAACTTTGTCGAAGATTTAGACCACGCATGGCTGGGTTTGGTTTTATTTTATTAGAGCCAGAGTATTTTTAGTAAGACATTACATTTAAAATTGCCAAAATACATTGGCATTGTTAAATATGTATGTATGTGATTTTGCCGAAAAGGAAACTTTCAGCCTTCTAGGGAAATGAAGTGGCTTCTGAGTAATGTTTTGGAGTGTTCTCTGAAATATTGTTTTGACAAAGCAAATGACTGCTATAGCAGGTACTGTCCTTTGAGGTACGTAAATCATTGCTGAATGACAACATAATTTATCCCCATTGTTTGCTTCCAGCATCAAAGTGTTTTGGGAAGGAAGAAGAAAATTACAAAAATACTGTCTTCAGCAGTCTGTTAACATGCCTGTCTCTTACATTTTGTTTGAATGTCTACCAGAATACATTTTTGGTTACAAATATTAATTCCTTGTAAATTTGTACTTGGCGAGTAAAGTTCTGATTCTGAATCTGATTCTGATTAAGTGGACATATAGACCTTTTGGAAGAAAAACATTTTCACACGCTATGGATGACAAGGCCAGCCTCGTTATACGCTAAAGACTGTGATACAATGCGTTCAAAAGGGTAAGCAGTGAATTTCCTCAAATATTTACAGAATTGATTGTAGCCAATCCTTTTGACTGCAATTTGCTTCTTTTCAGTTGGTGTCATTCAGTGTGTAGCAGAATACACTGCAATTTCTCTAATGCATAAATAAATGCACCAGCTCCACTTGGCGAGGTGTATGCTGCATTTTCCTTGCCCTGGATGGCAAGTGGGAGGGAACTGAAGGAGGTTAGCTGATTAAATGTATGTTAATGTTAAGAATATGTAGTGTCTACTACACTGAGCTAAACCTTTGGTATGGGCATGTATTCTGATGATGGTTAAATAGCCCAAATACTTAACTATTGTTAGCTACTGATATTTAAGCCAGATTTGTTTGTGCAATTTGCCCTTCTTTGAAAAAGTACCATTCAAAGCCTCATTTACACGTTGTATGTTATGAAAGGATGTGTTATGGGAGGATAACATTTTTTGTGGAGGTGTGGAATCCCATTCACCATGTTGCATTTCAGAGTGACTTTGGGAGGCTGCTGAGTATGAAGGGAAAATTGATTAAAACAGGAGGCTGAAAGATGAGAGAAGTTCACAGAAATATGGCCAAAGTGTTGTAAAATAACCTCAGACAAGGTACAACCTTCGCTCTTTCATTTAGCAGTGCAGACTTTTTAGTGGCAGTATGTTAACCCAGCAGGTTGTGTGTACATGCACCACAAAAAATGTACTGTCCACCATGTGCAAAACTAGCATCAATCACAGCTCCTGTGACTGTGCAGTTGTCATGTCCAGTATTTTTGTTTCTGTGCAAGCAGGCTTTGGGAGGGTTGGAACAATATTCTCTCTAGGAATCTAGAATTGATTGAGCAATCAGCAGTGATTTTGTGTGTGTTCAATCCCAGGCTTGTACCATCAGCAGTAGCGGCTTTAAAATACAATCACTGCATACAGCATGTGTGTAGTTAGAAAGCGATGAAAACAGGTGATCGTCATTTGAGATATTTGATTAAAAAATTTGTTACAGAAATGCTTAAATCCTCAGCAACATAAACTTTCCAGGAGTATAGGCCCCATTACTGTAGTGTGCTTGTATTTTTCTCAACACAGACCTATGCATCAGGCACAGTTTCCTGTAAACATACCCTTGTTACAAATACACTTAGCCCCCAGTATCACATTTGTCGTTGCATAAAAAGCACTAAGCTTTACCTTGTAAAACAAATTTAATATTCTCTTTTCCAAGGAATATTTAATATTGAAACTGTGCGTATTTCCTCCTTTGGTTGTGTGTGTTCCTTGCCTTGATTCCCTGCTGCGTGTATGGCCGTTCCTTGTCTGCTGCAACACATTAATTGGCTGCTAATTATTTGACGAATTCAGCTAATGAAGACGCATCACCACAGCCATCGTCTGCTGGGGGGAGACGAGCCGCAAGGCACAACATCAGTGGGGTCATGTGACGGTGCTGATGTCCGCAGAGGCGTCAGGAGAGACACGCATGTGATGTGGGTCTGTGAGAAAGAGGAAGGAGGGATAGGATCATGTCGCTGGAGCTTTCTGTGTATCATTCCAATCATGCACGGTCGTCTCCATCTGACACGTCGACTCAGTGTACACCGGGTGTCACTGTTTTTTTAAACCCTGTTCTGCTCATGGCCATCCGTTATCATTAATGTCTAAATATGTAACAAGTCATGCCGTATCGGTGCTGAACTGTGCTGTTTCCAGATGCCCATGTGCCATGAAAATTCAGGATCGCTCAAACCTCGCAGATCACATCCCTCCCTCTCAGGCGTAGACCAAATAGTATTCACACTTTCTTCATCATTACTACATCATTCATTCACACTTTCTTCGTCACACTAAGGACCAAATTTCATTTTTTAAAATAATTTAAAAAAAGGTTTCTGAAATCTACTTTTCCATGTCTCTAGTCTAGAAAAGGTTTGGTTGAGGAAGTGTGCAGTGAAATGCTTTTTTTGGTGTAATTTGTTTGTACATTTGGCCCTGGCCACAGCACTTAAACGTCCCTTGCTAAATTGTCGCAAGGTGCAGTTTGCAGACTTTGATAACTGAAAATGTCTTATCTAGGTTAGTGTAAGTGTAGGTAAGTGCTATTTATTGTTGAGGCAGGATTTCTGACAGTGATGGTGGATGTGCGAGGCTCTTTACTGCCATCGCCCTTCCCTCTGGCCTTGTTACGGACCTTTTATTTGCCCTTCTACTCCTCCCAGCCTTGACTCTCCTAACAAAATGACGATCCCTTACCGGCGCTCCAATCGCAAGCTCTGTTTGGTATGTCACAGCTCAGGCATCACATTGGTGGGTGGGGGTAACTTTGAATCTGTCCTCTGACAAAATATAATCTTCATCTGCTGGGAACATCAAAAGAAAGCAAACACCCCTATTGTATGTGCCATGGTGTACTTTAGGGCCTTCATGTGAGTCTACAAATCAAGCTGCCTGCTCATGCTGTGATGCTTTAGGGCTTTTCAGCCCTTTCCCCTGTATATGGCCACATGTTTAAGAGGTGAACTAGATTCCTGTCTATCACGCTGTTATGTTGGGTAGATGCAATTCAGAGCATTGATGTTGTACTTATGGAAGTGTGCAAAAGAGTGCTGGGAGTCGGTTCCCCTTGAATGCAGTGGTTTCTTTTGCTTTCTCTATGTGACCATGTGTATATATTATATATGCAGTGAACTCCAAAGGTCTTTGGACAGGGACACATTTTTTGTCATTTTGAGTTTGGAAGTGAAATGATACAATGGCTGTGGGGTTAAAATGCTGACTGTCAAATTTAATTTGATGTTATTTTCCATTTGTATGGGATGAATTGTTTAGAAATTACAGCATGTTTTGGACATAGTCCCCCCATTTTAGTAGTACAGAGCCAAAACAATAAAATATTACTCCAATACTTTTGTCGTTCACTGTATATTCACTCTCTCAGTCCTGTATTTCCTACTGCATATATTTTCTTCCACAGTCTGATGGAATCTGTCCCAGCGACTTGATCACATTGGCATTATATATCTGGACCATGTTGTACAAAATGCATTCTTTCCTTTCCACACAGTAGCTGTAGATGACATGTAGTTTATCTTATGCATTTACCACTATCAATGTGTGTATGTTTAAATTGAAAGAGCTTTAATTATGATGTGTAGGTATGGAAAAGTCCTACCATTGGTGTTGTTTTTCACCAAGCTGTTGGACTTGTGCCACGTCGTTTGACAGTGATGCGGCCAAATGAAAAACTTTTCTGCTGTGTCACTGCACAGGAAGAGGCCATAAACGCAGCGGCGTGCTGCGGATCTGTATTCAGAGCTGCCGTCTGCGAGTCGTTTCCGTGCGCCACCATTTCTCAGTAAGCCCAGCAATGCCATTATGTGCTTCCCACCGAAAACCATGCAGAATACAGATGTCCCAGGTGGTGATTCATCATCGAAATATTTCCAGCGCAAGGCGTCCCTCATGAAGATAAAAGCCCCCCCCCCCCGTGCAGCCGGGCCCCTCGTTTGGTCGTTCCCCTTGCCCCAGGAACATTCCCTGCTTCCGTTAACCTGGCTGTACGTTTATTTCTGGAGCGAAGCTCCTCTAAATATTTCTGCATCGGTATGCAGCTGGAGTGACCAGTGTAAGAACGCAGTTGAGAGTTCCTGTACTTTCTGGGAAATGATGTGAGAGGATAATAAGTTGGTGCCTCATGATGAGGTTAGCGCATAGTGTTTGGTGGTCATTAAAGTGATTTCTGTGTTTCTCTATCCTGCTTGTTTCTGTGGAGAGGGCCTCACTCGTTCTTTGGACATCCAGGTGAATTAATACCTTTCTGTTCCCTTGTGGGTAATAAACTTACAAAGCTTACTGTAAAGTAGAATGCAAATGGCTACCCATAAGTCTTTGCAGTGAGTGTTGGCCGAGTAAGGTGAAGTGTGTCGAGCGTAATCATCTAGGTGTTGCTGAAGATGCGTGGGTGTTATCTCCCACAAATAGGATGAAATTAGTTCTCCTCTCTCCATGTTGAGGAAAGCTTAGCACCACTTAATTAGCTTTGGGCGCTAGTGGTACTGTACCTCAGTGCCACACTTTCCAGACCCTCTGACCTGACTGGGTTTTGTGTGTCTCCAGGTTCTCCCTCTCTTTTCACTGCTACAGCAGGTTGTTTTTTCACGTTGGTAGTCTCCTGGACAAGTCAGCTATTCACGTCGCAAGATCAGCGTAGTTGAATGCCACAACGAATTGCTTTTCTGACACCCGTCACCGGAGGGCATTGAGTATCTTAATGCAAATGCAGCTTAATCCATTGTGGCTGGAAGCTTGGCCCTCAGGAGCTTTGGCGAGATGTTTTTGTGCAGTGGTGCGGTGGTTGTTTTGGGGTGTCCTTCTCCCTTCTTTGTACCCGTCCATCCCACCCGTCCATCTCTACTCCATCCATCTCAAAGGGTGGAAGGAGAATGGATGGAAGGGGGATCAAGTGTTCACGGATCAGAGAGGGTGAAGGTCGTATACCAACACCAGGATGCAAAAGAGATGTTGGAAGGAAACAGAGACATCAGCACAGAGAAACCGATTCAGAGAAGCTTCCCATTACTGTTTCGCTTAAAAGTCACACATCATTCTTGCCAGCTGGTGGCACAGAGGCTGGCATGTGTCCATTCCGTTTCCTCAAGCTTGAGAAAGTTCCATGTTTCTCTCAGATAACATTTACGGCATCCGGCACAATGGCAATCTATTACGGGCTGAACGTGAGTGTGAGCGCAGAGATTAGATGCAGGGCATGACACGGGGTTAAATGCAATCGCTGCTCTGCGTGCGTTGCATGGCTCCTTTTGTTGATGGGTGAATGCGGGCATGGAATCCTGCTGTTGCGTTTGATCCAAGGCAAGGGACTCATTTGCATCGACATGGCATTTTGTAAAGGCAACACACTCACACCGGTAATATTTACACAGTTCTCACATTTCTGGTGTCATGACAAGCGCCACATGTACAATACACACCAAATACGGCTGAACGTCTGCCGAAATGTCCATGTGTCCTTTGCATTATAATAACAAAACATTATCCAGCCATGAAGCATTATGTTTTTCATTGCACCACTTTCGAAGGTTTGTATCACATGCATTCGTTGACTTGAGCACATAAGTACTGTTACTAAAGCAATTACAAAGTTTGCAGCACAAGCTATACAATCACAGTTAACATTGATGGTGGATTTGGCTCAGGTGCTGCAGCTACACAAAATAAGCAGCACTGTGCAACAGGTGAATTATAACAGCAACCATATCGTTAGTATACTGTCAAAGAGGTACAGGGTGATCCTTAAAGAGCTGCGATGTAAAGATGTCCATAAGGACAAGCATATTGCGGTAAATGCGAAGTAGCTCATGAACAATGTGCAATATTCAGAGCAGTAAGGACGGGCCAGTGCAGCGTTTAGGCTGTCATTCACTGGAGGCCGTGAGGCGTACCGCGAGTGCAGGCCCGTTAGTTCAGTGAGTTTGTCTGGGAGGCACCAACCCGACGTCATCGGCCATTTACGAGACCACTGGGACTACTGCAACACTACTGCAACACCTGTGGCCATTTTTAGCTTTCAGAGTTTACCATTCTTATCTGTTATCTTAAATACTGTTTAACATGGTGTTCCCTCCTTACCAGGGGAGATTAACACATTAACACAGTTTCATGATTATGTATACATGTTTATTTTAAAAACACATATGGTTTTTGTTGCATCATAAACAGGATTGATAAATAATTTACACTTTTCTGTGAAGACAAAGTTCTCTAGTTGATAATTTTGGAATCACAGTGCAATACACATATTCTTTACAAGGTTAATGGAGCACACATATGCCATGAACACTCATAAACTGAATTGATAATGTATGCATAACTGTGCAGAGAGAAGTCCGAAGTTGATGTCAAAACAAACACAGGCACACACACCCTTCACAAGGTTATATACATACACACAAACACACACACACACACACACATATAAACAGAATTGATAAATGATATGCACACAGGACAGAAGTCACAAGATCCCCTTCATTACTGCTCCCCCCAACACACACACTTCAAGATTACTGCCGCTCGTTCTCTTCACTCTATATAAGGTTACTACCACATACGCATGTATGCACTTAAGCAGGTAACTGTGTCAGGCCTGAGTCCGCCTCTACCAGCCCATTTCCCAGACTCCCCTGCTCCCCGGTAGACACCGCCACACAGAGATTTATGCAGACAGTGACTCATCTCCAGATGGCGTGTACTGTTGCAGCACAGCCCCACCCCCTGGAGCCAGAGGGACCTGAGCGGAGGCCAGTGAGACAGATATTGAACCTGCTGTTGGACAGCTCCCCCCCACCCCTCGTCTCTATTAGTGAGGGTGCATGCCCTGTTCTTGCACACCCCCCCCCCGCCCAACCAGGGACCCTGGCTTGGAGCCAACTCACTTATCTCCCCAAATTGCCTCCTGAGTTCACAGCCCTCCCTCCATCAGTGGCCAGTGGGGTTAGACTGGGCAAATAAATTAGTGTGCCACCTCGCTGGCATAAGGCCAGTCACATGACCTGGTTTTCCCTTCACTTAACTTAAGCAGTCCCAGAGATCAATGGCCATTATTTCCCCATGCTGAGGAAATGGAACCCCCACTGCGAGCTGTTCGGTATGTAGCTCTTTCCTCCCAGTCTGCCTATGGCCAGGCTCTCCCTAATGAGTATTAAAAAAAGGGAACATTTCATCAAATGCGGCAGAGAGGAAATGTTTTTCTTTTCAGTCATGCTGATCAATTACAATGCTTAAAATGGATCTGTTATGAAAAAGAAGTTTTTGAAGTGAAAATTGCACCGTGTCGCCCATGTAAATTATAGTGTTTGTTTTCTGGTAGGGCTCTCATCTCCTGAATCACAGACATGCCAAATCATTTTTGGAAGCACTGTTTGCCAGGCTCAGCTTTGAACAGGATTTAGCTGGAGGCGCTTCAAATACCCCAGCCCATGCTAGTTTCGGTGAACTGTGACTTTGCAGGAAGATGGAAATTCAGAAAAATGCAGGGAAATCAAGTTCATGTTTGGCAGATTAGGAAGACAGACGCCATCACCTGATGGCACCCTTACAAAACTCACTTTAAGACTGTGTTGGTTTTGTGTCCACCTCTTTGTAAGTTTCAATTTTCTGCTTTGTCAAACAGCGTGAAGGAGTGGGTTTTCAAAAGCTGTCTGGGAAAAAATAAAGGGGAACATCCATCACATCTGCGTATGAATTAGTATATTGTTAAAATCTGTTTTGCACAAATAACCATTTGGTTTTAAGTGGCTAGGGTAGCCGGTAAAAGATGAGTATGTAAACATTGATCTTCACTAACGTTCGTATGCAAGTGTTTTCAAAATCAGAGCTGCGTGGAGTGGCCAGCCAGCCAATGGTGCGTCTGTGTCTGCTTGCTATTTCTGTCTAAGCCCTTCTCGAAAGCCCTGCTAGTTGGGTAAACAGGTCTGTGTGGAGACATACTGTTCACACAAGCACTTTGGGACATGGTTGTAATCCATGTCAAGGCTTGCGTTTAATCCCGCTTGGCCAGAAAGAGTGGATTGGCCCTTTACAGAGTCCCCCCCCCCCCCCCCCCAATTGTCCCAGTTACACAGGGACCTGTGTAGATGAAAGATGAAATGACCCCACCCCTTCATATCCTCCGAGTCTTTGATTGACTGGGACTGAGGAGCACCTCTGGAAATGACCCCATATGTCCCAAAGTCACCTATCATCAGAGTCCACTTTGCTGAAATCTGGGTTTTTAGAGTTACGCAAACCGCTCCATTTGTTACATAGTAACTAAATGGCATCTTCCACCACTTCAGTCATTGCCTTGAGTGATGGCAATTTCTTTTGCTAATTGCAAGTTCTGTTAGTTGGTCTTTTGTGCTCCTGTGGATCAAAATGGTGCATGTGTTTGAGGTCCCTGTATAGGAGGATGTTTTGGGACTTTGGGACAGAAACCTAGTATTTAAAAGCTGATTAGTATTTTTTTTAATGAAAAATGATTACATAGATATAATGCCTGTGTTTTTGGCTTTAACTGTGCCCTTAATCAGGATGGCAAGGTTTCAGTTCCTGTGTCTTTCAGCTTCCCTTATGTAAGAAACACCTTATGGCAAGAGGAATTGGATGGATCTCATTCTAATCAGGCGTGGCACATTTTGCAGAAGAAGAAAAAAACAGAATTCATTTGGCAGGTTATGAAACATCTTAAATGAGTTTGCAAATTTGTGTCAGAAGTTTACATGGCAGAAGAGAGCTTTATTCTGAAAGACAGCAAGCATCTTCCCACAGGCCCCTTTCTTTTTGAAATGCCGAAAGGGTGCATTTATGCAACAGGTGCATCACGTTATGATGAGTGTGTGGTGTGTGCGTGTGCATTACTACAGGCAAGGTCATAGCTGCATTTTCCCCCATCAGCTGTGGTTAGGTGCAATATGAGCAGCTCGCCAATGCCATGGCGACCCAAGGATGTCACATGTATGACATACCATAGACGCCTGGCTTTCTAATGAGCATGGCCCGAAATGGAACCATGGCAGATGTCCATAATAATTCCACCATCTGGCAAGGTGAACACATGAACTCAGAGAGTATGTAGGCTGTACACATATAAATATATATAGATTCTTACCTGGGGTCAATGTTCTGAGGGCCAGGCACAGGTCTACTTTATGTACCTGTCTTCTGCTGTGGGAAAAATGTGTATGATGAGCCAAAACATTATGACCACCTGCTTAACATGCTGTTGGTCCTCCATGTGCTGCCAAAACAGCGCCGACCCGCCGAGGCATGGACTCTACAAGACCCCTGAAGGTGTCCTGTGATATCTAGCACCAAAACATTAGCAGCAGATCCTTCAAGTCGTGTAAGTTGCGGGGTTGAGCCTCCGTGGATTGGACTTGTCGGTCTAGCACATCTCAATCGGATTGTGATCTGGAGAATTTGGAGGCCAGGGCAACACCCTGAACACTTCATCATGTTCCTCAAACCATTCCCGAACAATGTGTGCAGTGTGGCAGGGCACAATATCCTGCTGAAAGAGGCCACTGGCATCAGGGAATACCATTGCCATGAAAGGGTATACCTGGTCTGCAATGATGTTTAGGTAGGTGGCACGTGTCAAATTGACGTCCACATGAAGCAGAACATTGCCCGGAGCGTCACACTCCGTCTTCCCACAGTGTATCCTGGTGCCATCATTTCCCCAGGTAAGCGACGCACACGTGCACGGCCATCCACGTCATCTAAAAGAAAATGGGACTCATCGGACCAGGCGACCTTCTTCCACTGCTCCAAGGTCCAGTTCCAACGCTCACGTGCCCATTGTAGGCGCTTTCTACGGTGGACGGGGTCATCATGGGCACTCTGACTAGTCTGCAGCTACGCAGCCCCATACGCAGCAGGGTGTGATGCACTGTGTGTTGTGACACGTTCCTCCTGTAACCATCATTACAATTTTCTGTGACTTGTGCCACAGTAGACCTGATGGGATGGGAGCCTTCGTTGCCCTCACGCATCGATGAGCCTTGGGTGCCCAACACCCTGTTGCCGGTTTGTGGTTTGTCCCTCCTTGGACCATTGTCGGTAGGTACTCACCACTGTTGACTGGGAGCACCCCACAAGCCTTGCCAGAGATGCTCTGACCCAGTCATCTGGCCATAACAATTTAGCCCTTGTCAAAGTTGCTCAGGTCTTTACTGCTGCCCATTTCTCCTGCATCCAACACATTGACTACGAGAACTAATTGTTCGCTTACCATCTAATCTACCCAGACCTTGACATGTGCCCTTGTTTGGAGATGTATAGATTTGTGTTTGTCTGTGTGTCGGTCAATATGCAATGGTCTCCACATTTATTCATGCAAAAAAGATCACAGAGGTAATGCAACAGAATAATTTTTTTCATAAAACAAGTAAATTTCTTCTTTTGAAATTTTTCTGTGAAATCTGTGAAATTTTTCTGTGAAATCTGTGAAATTTTAGTACTAATATAGGAACTGGACAGAGTATATGAGAGTATATAAGGAAACACAATAATCAGATCTGTTTCTATAACACCAAGACTTATTTTGTTTTTTAAAAACAACCAGCTATTTTTAACAAATGTTGGTGATGGATGGCAAGTCGTTTTAACATTTAATCACTTGAGCAAATACAAATTATTGATATCTGTCATTCAATGATGACTAGCCGTAATTCCAAGTTAACGTATCTATAATGTCATTTTGATGAGTCATAACTCCAGTTCCAATCTATAATGAAATTATGACTAGTCAAATTCATGATTCAATGTATTTCTAATTCAGTTAATGATTGGTCATAGATTCAGTTTAAGATATCTCTGATTCCATTATGACTAGTTAAATCGGAGGAACTTTTAGTGTTGACCTTTATGGAACCTCCAATTTAGGATATCTACAATTAATTACTACACCAAATTTGTGAATAGTCATGATTACAGGTCAACATATCCAAAATTTAATTTTGACTAGTGGTAATTTGCATTGAAGATATCTCTAATTCAGTTATGACTCGTCATAATGTTAATTTTAGATGCGTCTAATTTAATTATGATTATTTGTGAAGCAATTGTATATATCTATAATTTCATTTTAGATGTCTTTAATTAAAAATAATTACATGAATTGAAATTATGAAATTATACTGTGTGCACACAATATATAGAATATTCTGTACATCAGTATGCGCTGCAAAATGTAATTAGCACAATGGATATATTTAGCCTTTTTCTATTTCATAGCACAAGCTCAATTTTTTGCCACTACATGGACATGGAATAGTAGCCATGTTTTAATAATCTATTGGTGTCTTTGAAATTCCATTCTGTTAATACACAGAAGTGGAAAAAGAAGCCTAGTCAGACGTAAGATTTTAGCATTCCATAATTTACTCCTATTTCCGACATATTTCACCCCATAGAACCGATTTTCCTTTCATTTTAAGTCATTTATATTAATTTAAGGAATATAAATGAGATGAAGTGCGTCAGGTTGAACACTTGATTCAGTGATCAGTTCCTGGCCAGCACCGGCTTTGAGACCTCACTCTCACTCCTCCCATCATCCATCCACATCTTGTGTGACAGCCTCTCCGAATCTCATAGCCATTTACATCAATAAATGCAAATAAAAGGCGGCTGAAAGATTTGCGTCAGTGGTTTTAAAAAACCGGCTGGTAAAGTCTTCTCCACACAAAGCCGTGGAAGCAGAAATCATGTGATTTTTTTTCAAAATTATCATCCCCGGGGTGCCTGCCACAAGTAATTGAAACTAAAAATAACTTGGAGGAACCAGCTGAAAGTCATTGTTATGCTATCCAGGCGTCTGTTAGGTCTGAGGTGTTTGTTTATACATTTTTTTTGTATTTTCATTTCTAATTTCTCTTTTTTCAATAGCATTTCTAAATGTGGCGATTTCCAATTTATCCATCCCCTCCTACATTCCAAGATGAAACATGGTCTTATTGGATGTGGAGAAGGTATTTGACACAACAGACTTCAATCCACCTGCAGTGTATACATCTTGCATCTGTTTTGAACTCTGAATGCGCTCAATTCATTCAGGAGTTCTTGTTTTTATTTATCACTGTGCTCAGTCATGTAGACCATCTGTGAAAATAGCAATAGAATGAATGAATATGATTCAGGCACCGTGTGCCTAAAAATGACCATCCACCTTATTGTCATGCTTCTTCAGTTGTTATGCTGTCCGAGTGTCTGTTTCATCTGAGATGTTTTTTCTTTTTGCTTTTTCTTTTCATTTCTTCTTTAGAATTTTTCTGTCCGAAGCTCTTTTTTCCCCTTGTGTATTTGCAAATGTGGCAATTTGGTTAATTCATCCCTCTTACCATCCAAGATGGAAAACATAGCCCAGTTCAGATCAGCCGGGCTGGAAGCAGCTGAAATAGCGGGCACTTGAAGGTTCCACCTTTGACGGCGGAAAGCACTCAGTGTTGAAAGTCTCCTCGTACTCCTGCAGGGCTGGGAATAGACCTGCAAAAAGCAGTCATTGGCGTGCATGCCTTTGGACCATGTCAGAGGTGGGACAGAGGTGGTGCACTAATTGCACTACTCAATGATTTCCACTGGCACTCTACCCTCAACCATGGTACTTCACCTGATCCTTAACCTTGACCCGATTTCCATTAGACTGTAGTGTTTTTGTGGCCTGTCTTATTATAGTTTGCTGTTCTCCTTCAGTGAACTCATAAGAGGGGAGTGATGAGAGGTATCGTTTATCTTTTGAGCATGTGCGCTGTCTGGCTCACCTTGTAAATACTTCCACCTGAACACTGTGATTTGTGTCTTGCTGTTCTCCATACCCTGTTATTCCTGAACGGTCAGGAGACGCAGTGCATGTCCCAATATGTATGTTGTACTTGCGTGTGTAAGTATATCTAAATGTATATTTGTACAGTACTAATGTATTCTGAATATTTGATTTAATCACGTTTATCTAGCCTTTTTTGCTCACCTGCCATCCAGGTTTTGTCAGGGATTTCAGTTGAATACAACCTCTAAGGTGGTGTGGTAGTATGTAAACTGCACATCACTTCACATGGAATTGAGCACACAGCATTGATGAGGTGCAGACTTGGAATGGCAGGTTTTTATTTCATTCTTTTTTTGTATTTTTGGCCTGTGTGTGGGTGTATGTTTGTGACCTGCATATATGTATTTGTGTCCTGTGTGGGTTTCTGACATGCGTGTGTGTGTGTGTTTGTGTGTGTGTTTGTGTGTGTGTGTGTGTGTGTGTGTTTGTGTGTGTGTGTGTGTGTGTGTGTGTGTGTGTGTGTATGTGTGTGACCGGTGTGTGGGAGCTGTGTGCTGATGGATTGATCATGGCAGACTGCTGAGATAGAGCTGCCCCAAGGGCAGCAGAACAGGACATGTCAGCGGCGACCCCCCTGCCCCTGTGCCGCGTACTCCAGCCCGCGCCTCACTTCCAGGGGCCCAGCTGGGGCTCCTCACATTATCCTGACCGCATTAATCTGGGCAGTGTGTGGGGGGAGTTCCAAAACACAAGGACAGGCAGTGACAGGCCAAAGGGTACCTTCAGGTCCCCTGTGCACACCAGCACTAAAGCAGGGCTCCGCTTTTGTCCTTACCCGTGACTGACAGTCTCAGAGAGATTCACCTCTTCACTCAAATCTATGCAAGCAGAGCAGCGCTTGGACCATCTGCTGCTTACGTTTCCTTTGTTGATGTATAGCAGCAGCTTGGAGCATTCCCAGATCAGTATCACGTCATTCATGTGTTGCTACAGTAAGTTAGGGTTTTTACTGGTGCGGTGACGTAAAATGCCTCAGTCCCATTTACATGATCTGTGCATGTTTGAGACTTTGAACAAATAACCTGCTGGTGCTCCCCCTTTCCAGGTCATCATTTTAGGTCAAGATGTATGACTCTTAACCACTTGTGGTCATTCTGCTGATGTCCACGAAAGCAAAGGCTGCTTGAACTTTCGTAGACGTCAATATTTCGTGGACACAATGCTAACGCGTTTGTGTTTTTCGTGGACAAAACGCGTTACAGTCTTACTTGGTTTTGTTATGAATTTATGTGTTTCGTAGCACAGAAGGCATTCTGTCTACGAAAGCAAAACATTGATGTCTGTGACAGGTCAAGCAGCCTTTGCGTTCGTGGACAGAATGCCTTCTGTAACTGCAGAGTCACGGAATATATTGTGCTAAATCCCTTTCGTGCACATCATACTTTCAGTAATATAGGAAAACAGTTAAGTGGACAAAATGAACATCTGATGGCACGAAATGATGATAGTATAGCGCATTCTGCATTTTGTGCCACAACAGCATAAATGCTGGTGGACAGAATTACTTTTGTCTACAAAATGAGTTTCTTCCGTCCACATAGTGCAAAGTGCATTCAGCCCTTTTTTCCACAAAATGAAAAGCACAACGCTCAATTCAGTGCACTACAGGAATCAACCGTTTTGTTTTCTGTGTAAGTAAAAGTATGTGCGCTCTTCAGTATTTCGTGGACACAGTGTTAACGTGTTTGTGTTTTTCGTGGACAAAACGCGTTACGGTGTTACATGGTTTCGTAATGAATTTATGTGCAGAAGGCATTCTGTCTACAAAAAGGTCTGTTACACTTGGCGCCCCATATCGTCACCCCTTACTGCTGCCTTACCTCGCCTTCCCATAGACTCGCAGCTCAACAGTGCGATCGATGCAAGCATTACACAGTTAATTTCCTGATCAATCACAAGGACTGCTGATGGCAGACCCCTTCAGTAAAAGACCGCCGTTTTTGCTAGATCAATGCACATGTGAGTGTGGCACACAGTCCGGTTTGCGTGAGCCTGCACACACACCTGACTACATTTGAGCATTTTGTGTGTAAATGCCAAATCCAACCTCCATGCTCTCTGCCTGGCTGTGTTCTGCGGCCATAAAGGATGGACACATTATAGGACACCACTACCTGAGTTTCTAGTGTATGTCCCTGCAATACTCTATGACCATCACTGTGCCAGTAGGCCAGCTCGTAGTGCCATGGGAGATATAACAAGGGCACTGCAAGCTGGGGCACTTGTTCATGCCACCTGTTTGCCCAGAGCAGGGAATTATGGTTTGTCTTATGGGAATATGGCCCACTTTGATTTAACTTTATCTCTCAAAGCCTGGACCTACTGTATGTGCTGAGGGCGGGCAGGTGAGACAGAGTAGGAGGACTGCACTGGGACAAGGTGAAGGCTCACTGGGTGGGGATAAAAAGTATGGTGTGTGTGTGTGTGTGTGTGTGTGTGTACATCCGTGTGTGTTGTCTGTGTGTGTGTGTGCGTGTGCATGCGTGTGTGTGATTGCATGTGTAGAGTATATGTGTGTATGCATGTGTGGCGCATGTATGTTTTTTCACATGGTGTGTAATGTTGAATTGATTCTGCCCGAGTGTTCCCTGATGTGTTTCAAAACAATAACAAGACACTTTGGAAAGAAGCAACAAATCAGCCTTTCAATGCCATCATTCTCGCCCTTCTAAGAATTCCACGTCTCCAGAGGGACAAATAAATACATAAATAAAATGAGTCCTCAGACAGAGAGCCCGTGAAAGTGGATTCTTTTCACAGAAGCTATTCCTGTGATGCCTGTAATTATGAGCTTTCAGAAGCCTCACGGCAGATGCTTTGGTATCCAAGTCTCTCCCCTCCCAGGAATGTCCTGCAGTTTAGATGCTCTCAGTGGATGTGGCAGGCTGTTGTTCAGATAGAGCAGATAGCATTGTGCAGGCGATGTACCAGCATGTCCCCTGACACGTGCCTCACGCCTTCCCCTCCCTGATGGAAACAAGGCCGCAGAGGTTGTACAGAGGCCTGCTCGAGTGGGTTTTTGGCTCTTATTCAGAGCTGTTTGCATATCTCACAGTTTTACATGTTGTTCATTTATAAGGCTGGATATTTACTGAGGCAATTCAGTTTAGGTACCTAGCCGAAGGGTACAACAGCATCAGGCCACCTGGGAATCAAATCAACACCCTTTTTAGAATTTTCCTGGACTGAGGCGCCAGGAAGTGGAATGTCACCATACAGATTGGTGACCTGCAGGAAAGCAGCAATGTAGCCCTTTGGTGTTCTTGCAAATGCAAAAACAGCAAAAACAGTCAAACCATCTTTCACACACAGCATGTACAAGTGTGTCCTGTGGGAGGCCTCAACTATTGTACTGGCCTCTGAATTGGGTCACTTTCTCTCTGCTCTGCAGTTTTCAAGGGGTAGCTGAATTGTTACTTACTAATAGGGTCCTAATGGAATACTAATGGGATAGTTATTTTCAAATTGATAGTGATGGTATAGTATTTACGAATGGGATCAATGACCCCTTCTTCAAAATTTACAGTTGAGACATAGAAATATAAAGTATAATAATAGGAGTATATACATGTACCACGTGAGCTCTTCACACGCAATCACCATACATTAATTTTAAAACTGTTCTCGGTACAGCTAAAAGTCAGGGACCCAAGCAGGGATAGCATGTGGTCATGTATTTTTTAAACCTTGGGTTTTAAGAAGAGAAGCATTTAAAATATTATTTAAGCATTATGTAAATGCAGGTTGCCACATAAAGAGAGCTAAACTCAGGGCAGATGTGATTTTTCTTTTGTAAATGATTTGCGTCTCTTTGTGTCTATGCCCCCACACCCCAGCCCATTCTGAAACTCTGTTTTGTGTAACTAATTAATATGGCGAACAAACACACCAGTTTATCCTTATTCTCCTGGCAGTACCTCGTACGAGGGGATAAGAATGTGTCCTTAAACTGGGGTGTCCACAATAAGCATCACCCATATTTGGATTTAGTGCATTTCTATATTACTGTTGATCTATTGATTATTTGTTTTGTACGTCTGATGTTTAACATTATGGGTGCAGAGGAGCTTGATTTGACTGTCCTGGGAGCAGTAAAGTTTATTTTTATATTGATCTTAAAACTGGGTCAAAGTTCAGGATTCAAATTGGTCATGAGCCTCTGTAGCCTGTTGGATTGTCACGTGGAGCTTTAGAAATAGGCACACAGTATTAAAAAAGCCTCAGCTCCTTTTTTTAAATTGAAATTTAAATACGCCCACAGACTACATGAAAAGTTCTCGGAGAGTTTAATTGTATTAATTGCATGGTGCCTCGTGTGCATTCATCAGCTTGTGAAGCTGATGTTTACTTGCTCTTAATAGCTACAAATCCAATCGCTTTAAAGCGTCCCGTGTGTAATTAGTCTGTGGGGGGAAAAAAGTCAACATTTTTAGAATTGGTGAACAGACACAAGGACGGGAGTTCCAGCCCATTGACTTTTTCAGTGCTTCCTCTTCAGCTGCAGCGTCTCTGTGCCCACATAGGCCTAAATTTAGGAGGCCAGCGGAAACAAACTTTTCGCAGCTGTCCGCCTCCCTGTCTCGGAGAGGAAGCTCGCCCACATCGGTCCAGATCACACTGGATAAGGCCAACGGCAGCCACCGCTGGGGAAGGCCACTGGCGCAAAGAGGGGCTGCTGTTGCTGTACCGACCAGCTCGTCAAAGTCGCTGCGTGTCTGAGCGCTGGCCTCACACAACAGTCAGTAGCCAGCGTGTTAGAAGCGTACGCTAATTCAGAAAAAACAATGTCAGCCTAATGCTTAGGCGTGAGGCTTTCGCCCCCTTTCCCCGAGTTTAATGACCAGTTGTTCAACAACATCCAAGCCCTGTGACCTCATCAGCCAGCGCCAGTGACCCACACAATGGCAGATGCTGGGGGGGCCTCCCCGAGCTCATCTCAGAGTTAGCAGATGCCCCATGATCGCAGGGATAATTCGAGGACCTGGTCCAAGCAGGTTGTGAAATATTTAGCTTGCTTGGTGGTTGGGGGGTTGGACTGATCCGAGTAAGGGCCATACATTAACATTTCAAGGGCATTTGTTCAGTCTGAAATCCATTCGTTTGCGGGGGGGGTGCTTATTAGAGAGGGCAGTGAGTCTGAAGGTTGCGGTTTAACAAACGGACTTGACAACTCGCCTCTTGCCTAACGAGAGGTCACGGCATGGAGGTGGCTGGCGAGATTACAGCCCCGCGACATGCCAAAAAGAGGCAGAAATGGCGGAGCAGACCTTGCTTCGAGAAATGTGTGGGTTCAATCATTGCAGCCTCTGTGTGAGAAATTGATAATGTGTCTGCAGGCAACTCAAACACCAATGCGCAGCTGTATGCTAGCTTTGCATCAGTGTTGAAACAAAGCATGATGTCTGTCACAGGCCTAGGAGAAAAGCACTCAAAGTTTCAGACTTCGCCCCGATCAGAAGACGGCGGGCTGGAGAGTTTTCCTCTGCCAGAGATTAAACATTAAATATTGAAGGGCTGATAAAAGATTAACGACGGGAAGGGGGTCAAGGAAGGAAAAAGAATCAGAATCCAATATGTGCCGTAGGTAATAATGCTTAAATGGAACGTGTGCAATGGAATTTTGGGCAGCAAGTCTGAAATGAAATAAGAGGAGAGTTTCATAATGGCCATGTGACCACACTGCACCTAACTGAAGCAATGTGTCATTGACTATATATCACCGTTTTACCAGGTGACATACGGAAGAGGTGAACTTAATATGCTCAACTTTCTCAAAAAACAAGCTCATAGAACAAAATGGCCACCCAGGACCAATTAAATTGCAATAACATTTAGTGTGTGTCTTTTTTGATATATATTCTGATGGTGAACAGTAGAATTAGATTTCATGCAATTGTACAGGGTTTATCGTGGCTCCTTTACTCCCTGTCCAACTATGTGAATTAATAAGAATACCTACTGCAATGAAAGCAGCTTTCTCAGAGAAACTCAGTATAGGCAGGGAGCCGTCAAAGTTTGACATTCCTCCTAGACATGGTGGTGAGAGTACATTTTGTGGGGGGGGGGCAACGTTCTTAGTTTTGCAGTCATTGTAAAAGTCTGAAAATAGATTCAGGAGATGGTTCTCTGTGTGAGTGTACAGTTTCAGTCAAAACAGAAAGGGTGCACGTGTGTCAGCTGCTGCATCATTGAAGTCCTCATCCAGTCACATTCTGGCCTGCTCTGGGACTCCTACCAATGGGAGAGCAAGCAGGACGGGGACCTGTAAACAGAGTGGCCCCCGAGAGCATGGCCCAGGCCAGGGTGGGCTGGGCTGGGGAGGGGGGGGGAAAGGGCAGAGAATCATGCATCATCACCCTCCTTACAGCAGCCGCCTTGGCACAGCACAAATATCCAGAGGAGCGGTTAACGACAAAGCCACACACAGCCATATAATGAATCATATTATTCAGATTTTACTCCTTATTTTCTTTTTTTGTCCTGTGCTCTACAGTGGTGCCGCTGTTAGTCAAATGGAAGCTCATCACTTCAGGGATCGCTCGCACAATATTGATACATTTCACAAATGAATAGTGGCCTTGGCCTCTGAGTTAATGTTCTGCGCTGTTGATTTATGGGCGGGCCTTGATAAAAGCAAAACTGTCCCACTTTGTTGGCAGCCACTGTTAAGTGGTGAATAAATCATTAAAACCGCGGTGTAGAAAGATGCAAGCAGTGTCTGGAGCTTATGCTTGCATGTACGTGCTCAGAATTTCATCCAGAAACGTCAGGAACGCTGCTTTGTTTGCAGATGTTTACTGTTGTAATGGTAATTGTTGTTTTTTTTCTGCAAACATAATCAAGTTATTCACAAACAACTAGAAAGAGGCAAGCCTGTTGGTGCATCCAAGCTTGAAAATGGTCTCATTGAATAAACTGCTGTACATCATTTAGGTATTTATGTAATGTACATTGCAAAATCTTGTGACGTTTATGATGTGGCAATGTTACCTTTTGAACTTACTTAGGAGAAAAAATAGTATCACCATTCAACACCAAGAGACACCTCAGAGAGCTTCAGTTCTTTGACTGCAGACCACGGCATCCACTCCCACTGTAACCCCAGGGGCAAAAGCACAGCAAAATCAAATCTCATCTTGACCCGCCTCCACTTTAAAGTCTATGGAGGTGAAGACCAGGGATTCCCAAATCTGTGTCCTTTTTTACACCTGAATCAAAAGATCCAAGATATTGTCACTATTGGCCCATTGCAGAGACTAATAGGAAAACAAAAAGCCAGGGAGTACATGCATTGCAAAGTCTGCGGAGCGAGTGTTTGCTAAAATGACAGCCTTGTGTGAAGCTTTGTCAGAGGTAAAGATCCCATCACAGAGCCTGCAGCTGAAGAGGAAGACATGGCATTCCCACCCACTACCTTTCATCACAACAGCGCCTTGTGTGTCTTCATCTCTCACGCACCCAAGGAAGGCCGAGGTACAGTCTGCATTGAGTTATCAATCAAGGGAGCAGCCTTCATTTTTCTGCAACATGAAACCCCTTTTGATAGCAGCTTTGCTTTGCTTTGGGGTCTGTAGTAGGTATGATAACTGACAATGTGTAAGTGCTGTGCCAAGCTGTGTGCTGAAGCTTAAAATGACATTAAACTGACATTAATGAAACCTCAGTACGACCTGCTCATTCTGACCAGAACTTCGGTTTGATTTAAGCTTTGCTCATCATGCAATCACCTTGTCCATTGTCCATACTTTGCACTTTGGTAAAATGTTTTCAGTTTTATTTTAGGGAATCAGGAATAATGAATATGGAAAATGACACTGTAAAATGTAGATTCTTTAAAGGCTACAGTGTACAGAGGACCGAATACTAGCCCAACAATAGTGCACCTTTTTATTAGTTCCAGTGGGTTTGGAGTGGTAGCACATTAAATTCATAACGCTGTGCTCATTCCTGCATGCTTTGTCATGTGACCCATGGTAAGAAGACGCTGAGGTTATAATCTGTAGCTGTTGCTGATTGGCTGGACTGTGAGGGTTTGGCAGCAGTTGCCAAGGGCAGTGTCAGAAAAGACACAGGGGCACGGGCAAATTTGCCCTTAAGTGACAAAAAAGCCCCAAAGTATAAAGCTCGTGTCTAAGCTGGGTCAAAAATAAAATTCAGAGAATGCCTTTGAACAACAAATCGAATCTATCCTGCCCTGGAGCCAAGCGTTCTCATGACCAAGGGTAAGATTTGAACCCTCGCTGTTGGGACAGTGCCATTTTACCCATGAGCAAGGTACTTCACGCTATTGCTCTGGTGAAATGGTGCCCCTCCCCTCTGGGTTTGAATAAAGATGTAAGCTCTCTGTTTGCCATATCAGTGCATCTGATATAGGTGGACTGGACCAATGGTGCAGAAACGAGTTCACTGTGCAGCTGGAGGTGTGAGGAGCACCGATCTCTGTGCACACTCAACAAGATCTGATGGCCATTGATATCCAGGTGCTTTTCCCCCAGCATGTGGATCAGACACATGGTGGTGGGAATTGATGCTCTACTGCTTATAGAGGGTGGAGGGAGGCTCGCGTCACCAAACTGTTCAGACACTGACACAGTCCAGAGTGTGGCCAGAGTGTGATTTGCTATTCCAGCAGCTGGTGAAGGCTTCATTAAGATTCACGGTGGGTCAGGTTATGGCACCCGCACTCGGGAGGTGCACTCATTATCATTACCACGCTCCTACGGGCCCACCACTCCGATCTGCGCAGCCCCTAATGGAAGCCTATTTGTTCAATGGCGTCATTAGTCACGCCAGCATCATCAGGAAGTTGACCTTCGCTGAATAATGCTTTTGCCCTCACAATCTCAATTCCTTTGATTCCCTCCTTTATGGGGAAGATATGGAGGAGAGGGAGGGAAATTGCTTTGAAACACCTGAGAAGACACCTGCGAGTACAAGACACATTGGGCAGGTTAACAGGAGCATGTGACATGAGCAGGTCTGTCGCGAGTTCAGATGGACTCATTTGAGAGTCGTTTGGAGGTGACCTGAATCACAGCAGCACATGTGGGAGGGAGAGCAAGCCCACTGTCAATCAGCACAGCATTCTGACAGGTGCAAGACCCACCCACTTTTGCCGATCAGCCGATGCATTCGGACCAATGGTCGAAGCCACTGCTTTGCGACGGAAATTGTGGACTTTCAGTAAAGTGTGCTTCCAGGTGCACACTCAGGCAGAGCCTCTCCTGGTTCCCAGGAGGCGGAAAGAGTGCAGTATTTCCAGTGCTGTATGTAATGGTTTTTCCGCTATACAAAGGTCTTACATAACATTTCATTACACAACTTACATTACATTCTTCATGACATTGAGTAGAGAAGGTCATGTCTTTACAGTAGTGACGTCAAATCTATATGCGACCGAGGCAATATTTTTGGAAGCTAGTTGTGCAGCAGCAAGCGTTCCCTCTGGCACATGCCTAATCCATCTTAGTATGTGACTGATAAGCATTTTGTGGCTTATCCCAAAGCCTTTGTTTACACGTCACACAACAAATCAAATGAACTTCTGTGGCTCTCCAACGACCCCCGTGGGCACAAGGGCAACACAGAAAAAACCAAAACTCCCAACTTTTCATAGATTTTTCTGTTCTTGTTGTAAAAAAATGTGTGTTATAGACAGGATGTGTCAACAGCATCCCACTGCGGCCGCTCCTCGACAGCTCGGCTGTTCCTGACCGCGTCCCCCAGGCTTTCGGGAAATGATGATTAACGAGGTGAGCGCAGCGGCCTCTGTTTGGTAATCATCGGCTATAGAGCAAATGCAGAAAGGCTCTTCACCACTGTGATTCAGATTTGGTTCAACAGAGAACTCTTCCAGAGGGTGAGGTGAACTGTCCATCAAGCAAGACCCACAAATGCTATTATTTGCACACTTAGCAAAAGCCTCCATCAAAGCAGAGGTTAATTGTTTGTTTTCAAACTTTGCATATCAGTTTGACTCTTGCTCCCAAACATGTTTGTGCATCTCTGGCAATATGAAGTGACATTTCCTGCCCAGGATGCTGTAGTGTTGGACCACATGGCCTTGGCTCTCCATACCACCTGCTCACACAGATAAAACCTTCTCCTCACATCACCTTAATGAGGCTTCTGTGTTTGAGGGGTGAACACAGTTCAAACTTTGAACGGAGCAAGAATCAAAGTTAAACAAGAAATAAAAAACCCTCGTCAAGGTGTGCCCTGCAGTAGTTTACAGCAGGTTATTCAAAACACTTGAGTAAGTGCCTAATCCTCCCCATTGGTTCCTGCTTGTGGTTCTGAATAATGGGTAGACCTCTCGATTTGTGTAAACACCACACTGTCAGTGGGTCATGGACCGAGCACCATGCAGGCCACTCATTAGAGACAGATGGATGTAATGAAAGGCGATCAGTTAGTGGGGCATTCTCACACTACTTACAAATTGCTGAGGGAACCGCATTAAAAATCTGAAAGAAGCTCAGCCACATTCAGTAAGAGCAAAGTGCATTGCTTTCAGCTCATACCCACAGCCCCCTATAATTTACAAAAACCTGTTATTAAAGTAAAGACAAAGGCATAGACACCCAATGAAAAAATATAGACAACTCTGTCTGTAGTGTCTGTGATGAACCCCAGAAAGCCTCCAGCAGTTTGGATTATCAGTTTCCAGACGATAGGGCATAAGGCCCAGTGACTAAGCAGAATGAGCAGGTGAATGAAGCTCTCTCCCTGTTTGAATTTTTCATGGCAGAGTTGCTTCATCATGTTTTCCTACCAGTTGGTCCCAGCTTGGGGCCTCCGGTTTAGCGCAGCCAAGCTCCGCTGGCGTTTGGGGAGGGGGGGATTACGGTGTCGTGCCGCACCTGGGGTTGAGGCTACTCAGACGCGTGGGCACCATCACCCCGTTTCCTCCCGGCTGCACCCACAGGGAGCCATGCCGGTTTGGCAGCGCCCATGTAGCCCTTATCTCCCACCGTGCCCGAAACTTTGGCCAAGGATGACTTAATTAACTGCTGAGACCTTGCTGTGCAGGCCGACGAATCAGAATCTGGTCCTCTTGTTTAGTTAAATGGTCATCAGTGTTGAAAAGGGAAGCCACTTCTGTTTTGTTGAGTTTGTTCACATAATCTGTTGAAAACGTTTTGAGAATGCAGGGATACCTTTTTGTGTTTTGGCAGCAAGTCCAACCAAGGCCTTACATAGCATAGTATTTAGTATTAATAGACACTGCATAGTTTTAATAGGCCGGAAGGGTAAAAGCAACTATTGTGAAGGTCTCACAACTGCGTCAGAAGATGAGGATACCTCTGGCTCTGTTTAAAAGCTGATGGCTTTGTGTGTTTCTTAGAATGGCACAAAGCAGCTGCCATACCCAGATGCTTTCACAGCAACCTGGGCTTCCAGAGTCCCTCAGATAATCCCTACTCAATCAGTGCTGAAACACTGCATCCTCTGAAGGTGGAGAAGGCCTAATTATTGTTTTCACACAGAGGATGCTGGGATAGCTTTTGCATGGACTGACAAGTTTTCCCCATTGTGCTCTTGGTTTCTGTTTGTAACCAGCTTCTTTCACAAAGAGCCGTAGGCATGCGTCCTTTCATTCCTTGAGTCTGAAAGTACATAAGGATGACAAGAAGAAGTAATAAGAGGAATAAGAAAGGAGTGTTTGCAGATCTGTTGTTAAATCTGTAGCAGGAACCTGCAGTGAAGAGTAGCAATGTTCTTACAGTTGTGCTGGCGTGCACATCTTCTGCTGCAGATGAATGAATGTGCTCTGTGGTGAACCACTTCCAGAGAAACTTGCTCTGGCTTGTTGTCAGGGGCTGCATTTTGACTTCAGTGCTGGAAAACTGAACCCATCACTTAGCTTAAACTGGACTACATCTCCATTTTTGTTCTGACCCTTCCACTTAGGTGAATCTGCCAATCGTCTCCATTTTGGCTTTGGGACCTCTGCTTAACTATAGTTTTGTTGTCCTGGACAATGACAATAAATCTCTCTTATTCTTATTCTTAAGTGGAACTGCACTGCATCTCCATTTTGGCTCTGGACCCTCCATTTAGGTGACACTGCATGCTGGACCCCATTTTGGCTCTGCATAATTGCCAGTCTGCCCCTGTGTTTTAATGGACACTTCACTGGCTTATTGAAATGCAATTCATCAGGAAGCAGGCACATTCTTTCCTCCGCTTGTTTATTTTTAATTCCCTGTCCTCTGACTCGAGTGGCACTCTCTGCTCACTGCTGTTTCTGTGGCTGCTGCTACCCAGCTCAAATTGCCTTATGAAACCAGTTTGCATTGCGGGTCTAGAGTAGCTAGAGAGAGATGCTGAATGAAATGGTTGAGTCTTGCCCTGCTGTTTTTATTGACAGGGGCTTTTAAAAAAGATGAATTCAGGGATGAAAGAAAGAAGGAATAAAACACTTTTTTTAAGTATGAGTAATGCTTCAATTTTGGACTCTGTTTATTTCACTCAGTCTCGCTCATATGTCTGCTGAATTCCAGTAATCTTCACAAAGAAGTATTTACCAAAAACAGGCTTTCAGCCCACAAATCCAGCAGCACAAAAATAAAAACTTAGTCTTTTTTTTTTTTTTTTTACAGTAATCATCTTACCAGAAAATGCAAACAGCACAAGTCGGTCCTCTCCCAAAGAAAAATTAATCAGTTTAATCAGTTACACACATCCTCTTTATGTTTGAGTGCTCAGTTTGGCCAAACAGCTGAGTCTACCATATCTGTGTGCTTTTTACACCCTGAATGGTCCCAGCATCCGCCCAATTATGCATTATGGCTGTGTGTAATTTTGCTTGCTCTAATGGAGCGTCATGACAGGGACTGCAACTAATTTAACTTGTAACACTCACAAAATTGATGACATGTAACACATTATTGTGACCATGTAACAATCTCACATTATTGTAAACATAGCGCTTTTACAACATATCCAGCATGTGAAACTCTCAGCATTACTTATGTGTAATGCTTTGACAGTGCTCTTGCAAAATTGTGACAGTTTGATGAGGTTAAAGAATTGTCAGAAGGAGCCCAATTAGCTGGGAATAAACAAGTGTCATCCTTTAATGAAACTGCAGTTTGTGTTTGACTGAAAGCTTACTTCTCCTGTTTTCCTCTGGGATGTCTGCTTTTTACTGCCTTAATGCCAGCCCAGACAAAAGTGTTTTCTGTGTGCTATCCATAGTAACCCAGTGCAGCCCCTAGCTCCCCAGGGAGCGTGGCACCACACTGGCAGAGCTGTAATGGACAGAATGAGAGTGCTCCTTTTCACAGTCGACAGTTGAAAGCTTGTCAGAGACTCACTCAGTGTAGTTCACTTCCATATGTGCATATACAATTAATGGGGATGAAGTCAGTTCAGGTAACATACACAGCAGTTGCTAATTGGCAGAGGTTTCAGCCACCAGTTCATTTGGGGATGTAATGCTGGTGGCGCAGTGTAGTTTCAAATCAACTTCAATCATTTTGCCTTCTTGTAGTGTCTGTTCTGTTCAGAGAGCAAATCATTCTGACAGGCTATTTTGGGTTAGTCATATAACAACTTGGAGGTACTCAATGGAATGAGTTAAAGAATGGAATCAGTTTAGATGATTGATAAGATTAAATCCAACCACACCCCCCCCCCACCCCAGATTTTTAAAATGGTGTGTGTGTGTGTGTGTGTGTTTGTGTTTGTGTTTGTGTAACCTAGGATGACCCTCTCTATTAATGTCATACACTTGACCTCCAGTGACATTCCTTCACTTTGACCTGAGTAAAAATGACAGTCCAAGTTGTGCTTTTTTCCTTGTGATGTGATTAAGCAGCCAGGCCACCCTGTAATGATCAACTGAGTGATGCCTGAGGTGCTAAGTGCAGCTGGGTAACCACCTGATTCTCTGGGAAAGCCAGGGCTGTTGCTGGAAGTGATGTTGGTGGACCAGCAGGGGGCAGTCCCCCCGAATCACTGAGGCTATTAAGGATCCCATAGCACTCGCTGAAAAGAGCAGGAGATGTCCTGGGAAAATGCTCAGCCACCACCACCACCACCATCCCACCCCCCCACCCCCCTTTCCATGTTGCTGGGTAATTAAATCTCTCCCCAATTAAATCTCTAAACTCCCTCAGCTGATGTTTACTGAGTGTTCTGTTCCACCACTGCTTTGAGATCCAATGAAGATGCTACAGAAATGCAATCTATTATTATTACCAGTATATTACTATTCCTTTTTTCTTGTGTTTGCAGTGAAAGTTGGTCTGCAGTACCCTGCAGTTATTTGTAAACCAGATTTACTACCATATTCAAACCAAGCAGCACTTTTTCCAATGTTATGTGGTCTGAAAGGCTTAGTGTAGAATGAACCAATAAATAAAGCTACCCTGGGGGCACCGGAGTGGCTCAGCCAATAAACAGCCTAACCTTGCAACAACCTTGCCCAACCTTGCAAGCACAAGGTTGGGCACTACCGCCCAGGTTCTATCCCAGCCGTGTCATCAGGGCAGGGGTTTAGTCTGCTCCATTGCACATTAGCGATCCCCTGGTTGGTCAGGTGCATGCAGTTCTCCCTGCATAAAGCTGCGTAGCAGGTGTCCTCCTCCAACTCATGTCTGTTTGTCTCTGCCCTCCCAGGCTGACAGTAGGGATTGCAGCAATAGAATCAGTGTCTAAGGACATAATTAGACATTCCATATTGGAAGTATTGGAAGAAAAAAGGGAAAACAGCTATGGGCATTTAAAATAAAAAGTAATAAAATAAAGCTTCCCTGAAATTTGTGGGAAAGCATTCATGATTCTCACAATGACCTCCTGTTTTATAGTGAACACATCATACATATGGTAAGTGTCAGGTGGATGCAAATTTAAGCATGTTGGGAACATCACTGGGGAAGGATTCCATTAGTTGTTGGCAAGGGCTAACTGGTGGCCTCAGGAATGTTGCTTGTTCTTATGGCTCTGTAAGGCCACATTGATAGAGGGGAGGCCTACGCAATCAGAATGCCTGGGTTAATTACCTTGAAATCCACCCACAATCTCTACAACTCTGTTATGAATTTACTAACTTGAAATTAACAGACCTGTTAATGAACTGTCAACAGAAATTAATTTCTGAACACTGACTGCACATGTTCAAGGTCACATTTTGTTTCTGGAGGCTTTGTGGAACCGTGTGCGGTTGAACCGTGTGTTTTGTGTATTTTTTCCCTGCTGTAACCATACTGTTGTTGTCATCATTTTTGGGTAGACTGAAGAAGAAATCCCAGTCAGTGGACATCGCCAGTCATGGATACTCCCCTCCCCTGGTGGGTGGCCTGCTACACAGAGCTTCTCCACCAGTTACCAAGGCGAATACGTTCGCGGTACAAGGGAACAACACGACCAACGCCCAGCGATGCAGTCCCCGGTGCAGTGAGCTGAAGCGATTCTACACCATAGGTAAGTGAGTCGGGGGGCTCTGTGTCTTCATGCTTTTCTGCCGCCGTTTTCTCAGGGATATCACCAGCTTTGACCCAAACGTACCTCTGATATGTGGCCTCGTGTTCCTGATGCTGATCTCAGCTAAAGGGTAGCAGTGTAGTGGTTAGGAGCAGGTTTAAGGATGCTGGTTCGATTCCCCGCTTGGGCAGTGCAACAGGCAGTCTTGGGCAAAGTATTTAACCCACAGTTGCCTCAGTAAATAACCAGCATGTATAAATGGATAAAAAACTTTGGGACTTTGACCGTTTTTTGAGTGGTAGAACTATGGTCTGGGAGAAGTGTGCTATTGTTAGAGCTTTGCTAGAAAAGGTCAGAGCAGTTCAATACAGTGCAGCTGGTCACAGGCTAGTGCTGTGCAGCGGTTCTTCTCTAGAATTCACCGTCCAGAGTTTGCACAATAAGTTCCAACTCCCAGACACTCCCAAAAGTGTTTCCGTCAATACCAACCATTAGTACCCGACATGAGCCACAGGAACCCTTTCTCTCTTGTAAAGCGCGATTGATTCTTGCTTCCCAGAACGTCTTTGATGTGAAAAGAAGTTGTCACAGGCATAGCTGGGCATTCAGAATCAGCCTTGTTTTCAGTCAATGTCTGTCTGTCTCCCTGCCGCCCCGTCTCTTGCTGTGGTTGATATTTACTTAAGAGTGATTATCTAAGGAGGACTGAGAAGCTGAAGGGGCTGAGCTGGCTCACACTGGCCCTGTTCACACCTGGCATTAACATACGTCTTGGGTGATCCGATCACAAGTGGACAGCTCTAAGTACGTCTGTTCACACCTGGCATTAAAATGCATCTCCACATGCGTCTCGAGTGACCACTTGTGATCGGATCTCACTTCCCCGCTCTGTATGCAAAATGATCTTACATTATCATTTTCCTCTTCATTGACGCCCATAATAAAGAAAAGGCTTAACATAAGATAATGACCATATTTCTTGGATTTCGGTTTTGATTTTTTTGATATGTGAAAGTGTTTATGACAAGAGATGCGTGAGAGAAGTTTGGCCTTCTTTAATCGATGTTTAGGTACATCAAGCCACGTTAAGCTTTTTCCTTATAACGGCAGAAAAGCCTTCCTTATTGTTCCTTATTGCAGCAGTAGGCCTACACATTGCTAGCTGCAAGCAGTGTCTTTATAATGGGTTCCTATGGGGAAAACTACAATGAAAATGGCAGCGTTTATATTAAACCCATGGTCGTGTTGGTTCTTGAACGTGTTCATGATCAGAAACGTGTTAGAGAAGTGTAGTCCTGATATGTTGCTGTTTTGGTCCATAATGCTAAGCTATGCCATAAGGTTAAGCTTTTTCTTTATAATGGGGGTCAATGGAGAAGAAACGGCTTAACGCAAGATAGTTACCCCTTTCGTTGGATTTCAGTTTTGCTTTTTTGATAGGAGATAGTATTTATGACATGTGAGATGTCAGACAAATTTGGTGATCATTGATCACTGTTTTGGGACATTAAGCCACGTTAAGCTTTTTCCTTATAATGGGCGTCAATGGAGAGGAAACCGCTTAAACCGCTTATCATACTCCTAGGATTTTGGTTTTGATTTTTCTGACAAGAGATGACCGAGAGAAATTTGGTGATCATTGATCACAGTTTTGGAACATTAAGCCACGTTAAGTATTTTAGAATGTCCCTATCAAATTCATGATATCGTAAATCTTGACTCCCACTAACTACTGTCTACTGACATGTATTTGTAGAACTACAACACTTCACATATATAATACCATTTTTCCAAGTAATATATTGGGACATGGAAGCATTTGAGGTAGCTTGCAACCTCTAGTTGTTGTTGTTGCCTGTTGTCGCACTTTAAAACCCTTTCGCACGTAATTTATTTTTCATGCTATGTAGCGTGCGTTAGGCTACATTACATGGTTCGCTATGTTTTCATTAGCGATATTAAGCTTCTCGTAGTTTTCAGTTAGCATTTGCTATATTTTTAATGTTAAATAGCTGTTTCCTCAAAGCTAAAATTAGCTAGAATTTTTCCAATCTCGTGTTCTGATTGCACCGGTTTTACCCTATGCACTAAACAGCTAATCACACCAGTGTGAACGCCTTTGCTGTGCAAATGAGTACATACTTTCGCTTACGCAGAGGACATCAGTTGAGTAGGTGGTCATTCAGTGTGGCCCAGGACACATACGCGTCCACAATGCTAAAAGAATGTGGCCATACGTGGCCCAGACCACCTCCGAATGTGGTCTGAGCGATCGGATCTCAATGCGTCCTCAATGCGTCTTGAGTGCGTTCACACCTGTTCTTAGCGCTGTCCACTTGTGATCGGATCACCCAAGACACATGTTAATGCCAGGTGTGAACAGGGCCACTAAGAGAGCTTGGCTTCAGTCCTACTGCTCAGGTAAGAGGAATAAGTCAAGGCACAGAGGCAGCGTTCTGTTCAAGAGGTGTGCTGATTAAACTTTAGGAGCCAGTCTCAAAGGAGACAAGAACTCAAAGGGTGTGAGTACATCCCCGGCAGTCAGCACAGAGGAGCCCACATCTGCGTGACCCCCACCAACCCCCATCCCCTCACCTTCTGTGTAGATTCAGGACCCCAGGGGACCCCACCATTCAGCTGGCCGTGGCCGGTATTCTGTACACACACGCAGCCAAACAACAAAACTGGCAAACAAATCATCTGGCTTTTGCCGTGAGTCGGGAGCTGCCGCAGATGGAATGGTGGGCGGTGGGGGAATTACAGTGGCGCAGATGGCAGGCCGAAATGCTTAGGGCGACACTCTCTTATAATGGAGTCCTTCATGCCTCTCATGGTCACTGCAGCAACATACTGAGACATGGGTGTCACGCGTGTTTCCAGCACAGACAGAGCAAGGCTGTGACTGAGAGGCAGGGTGACTGCATGGTGTGTGTGTGTGTGTGTGTGTGTGTGTATGGGATGATCAGCTGGCAGCAGAGGTTAAGCAAGAAGCAACCTTATAAAGATTAATGCCAGATTTGCATTGCTTATGTATAGCCCCTACTGTTGTCAATGTTAATGAATGCAGGTTAGATCTGCTGTCAGCTCTTGATGCAGAGTCTGAATTTGGTAAACTGGGGAGGAATGTGACCGCTGGCTATGGCAAGCCGGAGAATGGCTACCAGGCAACAGCCTTTATGGAGGAAGTCATCTGAGCATGCCCAGCAGGAGCATGTATCAGTGTGCCATGTTATATTAAATTTATATTAAACATTATGTTTTTATTTTGAATTTGAATGTATTTTTATTTGAAATGCTTTTTACCTTCATCAGGGGCTAGAAATAGCTGTCAAATGGATCTGATACGGTTGTCAGCAAGATCGGATGAAGGGGTTGGAGTACAAACCCTGTCGCTGTTGGAAAGGTAGTGAGAACTCTTACAGTCTCTCCGCTACCTCTTTCACTAAATGAAAACTATTATGACCTGCTCCAGCAGAGCTCGAAAGGGCACTGCTAATGGCTCTCTTTGAACTATTGAAAAGTGCAACTGGGAAGAGAAATCAAAAGCAGAAAGGTTGTTATATGCCAGGGAGCCCTCTGTATGGCCACAGATGGACCTTCCCGTCATTGGATTCCAGTGATCAAATGGAAGATAAGTGTTGTCGTTTTCTGAAGCTGTTCTGCCTCGTTGCCATTTCTATAAATGTGATGTACGGGGCCTTTTCATCGTGAAATGAAACCTGAATTGTGAATGGGCCGTCCTTTTAACTGTTGTCTTGATGTCAGATTTACAGTGTGCCAAGGCAAGGGACAGTAGAATCCAGCACAATCTTAACTTTGTCCGACCTCATCCACAGATAGAAAATACCAATTTATTTGAATTAGAAAATAATGATGTTGCCATCAGCCAGCTGGGCCGGCTATGAGCGAGTGTGCCCCAGCTGTAATTACGCTGTGAAACATGTCCATCAGAGGAGTTTCAGTACCGAGCCAGGTGCCTCCCACCGAGTTAAACAGCCGCTTTTGCCCACTCTGAAAGAGGAGCAAGCGTTTCAGGTGAACACCCATCAAAGGGAGACAGTAACTCTCTGCGACCACGTCACGCCCACTTATCATTAAACGCAAAGTCAGCTGAGGTCCAGTCTGGCCTGGTGTGACATTAATTGGAGAGATCCGCCATTTGACGGCTTCCTGTCGCCCACGCCGTACGGAGGTGTACACATTGAGTGACCTTATGGGAGAGGTGGCATTGTCCCTGCGGTCAGTAATCCTTCCATGCCTCTGCTGGGGGGGGATTTCTGAAAGTGCTTTGATGTCTTCCACTATTATCTCATGCACACAGGTGGGGGAGGATTCGGGGGGTGCTTGGGTGGGGGGTGTGTCCACGTGCTCACACCAAGGACAGGACTGAAACTGGCCTTTCCAAAGCGTCTAACCAGAGCAAAGATACAGGAACCATACAAAAAAAAGGTTCCAGGTTCTTTCATCATCCATCTGTAATGCACTTGATGCTAGAATTCATCCACTGTGGGGACGGCCTGAGAAGGTCAGACCTGACACAGGGGGACAGAAGTGACTAAACACAGATATTAAGTATCCACCTCTGTTTATTTAAAGCGGGGTTGAAATCAAGGGCGTTTATACCTCCGGATCGAAGCTTTCTCAGCAGACCGGGGGTGTGTGCGCATGTATTTGAGGGGGATGTTGATTGCTGTGCGAGACGAGGTGGCGGAGCCGGTCTCGGGGGGAATATATATCTCCCATGGTGACAGGGCCAGGCCGTGGTGGCACAGCCCAGGATGAATGGGGAGTGCGAGAGCAGCCGCACCCTGCTCTGAATTAACTGTGCGCCCCATTTTAGCTCACAGAGGCAGAGGCTAATCCCAAGAGGCCTAGGCCTGATGCTTTCCAAGCTTTTAACTTACTGTGAATCGGTTCCAAAAACATTGTCTAACACAAACACAGCAGCAGCGGTCTGCTCTAGGTGTGTTTGAGCTGTTTGTTTGATTTTTTGACCAGCAGTACATTGTAGGCATCAAACCTTTACTTGTTCTGTAAGTGGCATGACTGCAATCAGGATTTTTATTTATTTATTTATTTTTTTATGAGGCTCTTTTTACTTGCTTACTGGATGCAAACAATTTAAAAAAAAATTATGTATATATATTTCAGTGTAACAAAATGTCTTTGTATGTTGTGGAGCAGCTGGCAAACATTATCAAACAGAAGGAGCAAAATGTTCAAAAACAAATATAAAAAAAAACAACAAACAAACAAACAAAAGTAACCAGGCTGAACACACAGCCAAACCAATTCAAGAGCCTTCTGCTCTCTGGCCACACCTACATTCAGCAGGCCCTTGATTAGGCAGGTGCAGCTCATTAACCAATGGCTGGCTTCATCCAAGTAAACACACCCACACACAATTAGACAGTGACAAGTAGCGATGGAACAATTCACCTGTTTAGATGCATTTGCTAGTAATGAGCTCAAATATTGAACGGGTAGCAAATGGAAAGACAAGGATCATTGACATTTAAACAATTAACAGTTGTGAGAGATATGTGAAGGTTCTCCATCACATGTGTGTTGCTGTTCTTAATTGTGATGTGCAGTTGTGAGGAACTGAGAAGTAAAATTTTCACTCTTTTTCTCTTGAAACAGCTCTCTGAATCTCATTTCCATTAAGGAGCTGTACCGTCATGTTTAATATCAGCAGCACTGTGCCGATGTGGAAATGGTCCTATTTTCACGCACATTTCATGGTGCCTAAGCCTGGGGTGTGATCAGTGGCAGCCGTGGAAGTGATGGGCTCCATGCTGCAGCCTGTGCAGGCGTTAGCCCCTCACAGCAGGAGAGCCTGCATGCACTCCCACATGCATTACAAAGTGAGCTCTGTTCACAGTGCTGCAGTTTTCAGGCAAAAGGCTATAACCCAGAACTGACCATTCTGCTCTGTGTCCACATATTGTAGCTGTATCAGCCCTGATTGTCTTTACTGAGCATTTATCGACAGACGTCTTTGTGTTTGTGTCAGCACATGTACAGGTATTGCCTCCGACAGACAGGGTGCGTTACTGGGCAGTCTTTCTTAGCGAAACAAGCACGTTTAGAAAGGTGAGGCCTGGGTGTCTGTGTGTTCCTCATGAAGTGACACAGTTTGACTTACTTTAGACCAGGGGTCTCCAACACTCCAACTGTGTTTGAGTAGCTCGCCAAAAGGTTCAAAGATTATACACAAAAAAAACTGACAACAAATTAATGCACCCTGGAAACCTCTTCCCATTTCAATCCAATCAAATACACAGATGTCCCACCCCCCTCCAAAATGATATCAGCTGTCAATCAAATAAGTCAGGCTACTGTCAAGTTTGCCAACACGTCGTCACGTCAGTTACCCTGTAGGCTAGCTACTGAGGTAGCTACTGAGCTAAAGCAAGGGGTTCGGTGGTGTTAACTTAGCAAGCCAGTTTATCTTATAAAATAGCCAAATTTATGATGAACAAAAAAAGTGGCCAGGCCAAAAAAACATGCTATTTTCATGAGGAATGGGAACGTGAGGTCCCCCCCCCCCCACGAATGTGAAGGACAAGTGTGTGTGCCTCATCTGCGGTACCAGCATTTCAGTCTGTAAAAGATGCAACATTCAGCGCCACTTCAGGGACATTCTAAAGCTCTTAACGTGAAAAGGCTTAACGTGGCTTAACGTTCTAAAACAGCGATCAATGATCACCAAATTTCTCTTGGACATGTCTTGTCATAAACACTTTCACCTGTCAAAAAATCAAAACCGAAATCGTATGAGTATGGACGTTATCTTACGTTAAGCGTTTTCCTCTCCATTGACGCCCATTATGAGGACAAGGCGAGACGTGGCTTAATGTTCCAAAATAGCGTCCAATGATCACCAAATTTCTCTCGGACATGTCTTGTCATAAACACTTTCACCTGTCAAAAAATCAAAACCAAAATCCTATGAGTATGGACGTTATCTTATATTAACCGTTTTCCTCTCTATTGACGCCCATTATAAGTAAAAGGCTTAATGTGGCTTAATGTTCCAAAATAGCATCCAATAATCACCAAATTTGTCTGACATCTCATGTCATAAACACATAGTAATGTTTTCTATGACTTTGATGTGAATTTAAGATGTTTTGATACATTATGTATATATATTATATATATTATTATGTGTGTGACAGAGTGCTGTCGTCATGCCTGAGTATGCGCTCTGACTGCCATACCAACGAGCCTGGCTCTTTGGCGTCTGTGGTATCTCGTAGACCCTGGCTCGAGGGCAGGTGGGGTGACTGCTCTTGCCCTTCGCTACAGTGACCTTGACACATTTAAATTTGAAACATATGGATACAGAATATATATTTGACATGCTATTGATGTAAATTTAAGATGCTTTTGATCCAAAATGTGAGCTTTGGATATTGACATTTGATACATGTATATACAAAAAGTAGCTTAATTCAGCTGGTTAATGTGAGTGTTTTGATACGTTATGTGAATAAGTGTGAGTAATATAAGACATGAGTAGCTCTCCGCCATTTCCATATTTTCAAAGTAGCTCTCAGATGAAAAAGGGTTGGAGACCCCTGCTTTAGACTGTACTGCCATTATCTCAGCAGCTTTACGATACTGATGCATTGCACAGACCCCAGATTTAATGAAAGCTGATTGGTCAATTCATTCTTTTTTGTTCTTTTTCTTTCTTTGAATATCACCTATCATCAATAGTGGATTAGGAATATCACCTTTAACGGATTTTGAATGTCACCTTTAGTGGATTTTAACCACTGTTTGGTCACCGTATATTTTTATATTGACGGTTTCCATGCCCAATGTTATCTGTGCATTTCCTGATCACCCTTAAATAGGGTTAATTATTGATATTTCTTATTGCCATCTATCTGTACAGCTGGCTGTATTTTATGGACAGCTTTCAATTTAAGTTCATAACCCAGCAGTACAACAGCATCTCCCCATTGCAGATTAAACCTGCAACCTTCTGGTGATAAATTAACTGCGTTTAAACACTTCCTGCTCACACTGTTGGTGCCACAATTTCAGAGCACAAGGTACTCGCGGAAGGTGTGTCCCGTCCCCTGCGTCGTCCCTCTCTCCCCGTGTCCTCCCCACGTCCTTCTTTATTCATTTGCGTGTTTATAGGGGTTCTGACCCGAACGCTGCGAGTAGGAAGAACTTTCAAGGAGAGGTAAGATGCCAGACTAATATATTGGTTCAACCTTGGCTGCGGTCTGGGATGGGCCTGCTTTATTGCATTATGGCAACTTGTCTGCCCCGGCTGCGCAGGGAGGGAGCAGCACCATGTCCTTCTGCCCATAAGTATTCCACTCATGGTGACCAGGTGGCCTGGGGCCTCACCCACTGTATAATTAAGTGTGAAGCTGGAAGGTTAAGGGCACAGACACGTGTAAGATCTCATCAGGAAAATACTCAGAGACGTTTGCGTCCTTCAGAAAGGGACCGGAATGTCACTGTGACGCAGCGGACGGGCCCTGCAGGAGAGCAGAGGGGACGGCACTTCCAGGGCTGTGCCACTCGTTCATGTATGTGAGCAAATCCTGTGTGAGAGAGAGAGATCCAAACATTCTGCCACCACTACTAAACAAGGATTATTTTTTCTCTAGTGTGGGAACATTTGGAGACATTTGTCAAGAGATAATCTGACTTCTATATCATGAATGGAAAAAGAAAATGAATAAGATGAGTTTGAGTTTGGTGGTCAGCCATTGGAAAACATTTTGCACAATAGTAAAAGCTAACAGTGGCTTAATTTTGTCACTGGGCTGTGGGTTTGAGCCCTGGGTAGAGAGCAGGGCCCATTGCCAGGAAATTACAGGTTTTAATTGTGGGACTCTGTCGTACCTTTGAGCATGGCATTTAAACTGAATTGCCATAGTAAATATCCAGCTGTTAAAAAATACAGCAAGTATTTACTATGAACTGTGTAAACCCGCCTACATAAAGAGATCCCCCAAATGGAGATTGTAATGTAATATTATGAAGGCCAGGAACAATGCCCTGACATTGAATCTTCAGTAAATGTCTTCATTCTGATTTTTAAAAAGATGCAGAAGTCTATCAGTGAAGTGACATCTGAAATGTTTGCGTAGATTAGCAGTGGAGATGTTTGCTTCACTGGCTGCACAGGATTTATGGCACCCGGGTGTCCTGTTCAGTGAATTCTCCCAGCATCAGGGTGGCACGGGGGACACGTACAGCAGTCAGCCTCAGGGTTGCACGAATGGGGTTTTGATATACAATTATAGCCGTTTAGAATTAAATTAGCGGCAGCTCAATAGATTTGGCAACTGCCAGCTATGGCTTTAGCTGTTGTTGACCCCTTTACAAGCTGTGTGTACTGTAGCTGTGGTCCTGGAGGAAAGCCAATATGTTTCTCCTCCTTTAAAGCCACATTCAAGTTGTGCTTAACCCGGAGCAGAGCATAATGTTTCAGGACGGTTATGGTTCCCGCTCCAGGCAGGACATTAGCTTTGCTTCAGCTTCCCTCTTGAGTTTATAGTGATCGTTTCTTAGAACATCAGTTCCAGTAATCTGGTATTTATTTGCACCTTGTGTACACCTTTTTTCCATCTTGTGTACACCTGCTGACTAAAGGAGAAATATTGGTGCTGTTTCTAATTCTCCTGATGCCAGTCCAGAAAGATGAGCTGTTTTGATGAGAAATCTTTGTAGCGGATTGAACTGAGCACAAGCCTCATCAACATGGGGGACAGATTTATATTTCTGTGACACATTCATGGCCCCGTCTACAGTCTCCACCTCTGCAGTTTAGTGGATGTTAATTGTGAAGGCACACTGACACTTTAAACCAGGTGGTGATGGAGCAGGAAACATCACAGAGTTGACACCACAAAAGGGACAGCGCTCTCAATTCAGTTATATCCAGGGGATCCCGTTCACCCTGTTCCTCGAATTGAATTTACTGTTGTACTCCAACCCCCTCATCCACAGGGTACAAAATTACCCAGATGTGCCTGGAGTAACTGACGTAAGCTCAGGTACAGAGAGCTGAAGGGAAAGAGACATGTAGACCACTGATTTTGAGGCAAACTCCCACACGGCTGTTGCTCTCAGAATGGTGGCGTTGGCACATGCTGCATGAGGTCATTGGCAGGTGCCGGTTGGAGATCTGTACCCCATGCCATGGTGAGGAGGATGTGCCAGCCATGCCATGCTGAAGATGCCAGCAGGTGCTGGTATGTGCCGAGATGCCCGTCTGGCCACAGGGGGTGGGTCACAGGAGGCTGCTGCGCATCGACGATGTTTCTGGACGGCTGAGCTCACGTAGTGGCAGACTCTCCCTTGTGGGGCACCACCTATTTTCCTGCATTTTGACTGTGCTGTCATCACCTGGTGTTCCTTCTGCCTTTCAGCCTCACCCCCTCTTAAATTACTGTACCGCTACAAGCTCTGAGTCTGTCATTACTCTGAGTGACTGACTCTGTATTGTAACCTTTCATTAAGGTGATTGGTTGGCTAATTGGCCATAGATTTTGTCAGATAACGGAAGGGAAAGGGATGTCTTCTGTCTTTGCTTTGTCACAGGGCTTTGATGGGAGTGGTTCAGCGGTAAAATAACATTTTTCACACGGACCACAGATTAAGAATGGCTCACAAGGTGGCCATCAATCCAGGTGCCAGGGGAATGGGGACAGGGTGGCAGTATAAATCGCTGTCCCTTCACTGTCAGTCCAGATTAAAGAGCACCTTGGACGGAGTTGTTTACAGTTTGAGAGAGATACAATAACAAGGTTAAGCAGAACTGCTGTTGTGCAGGGTTAGCCGGCCAATAAATCACCGGGTCAGGAATTTCTCTGTTTCCACTCGAGTCACGCTCCGCCTCCCCACTAACACACAATCATTCACCAAACATCTCTGTGACATTATAGCAACATGATAAAGGGGAAAGCAAATTAAGAACTTGACAAAAAAATTGAGCAGTCGTGCACGTGACTGTTCTGTTATAATGTAGTTTACATTGTCTCTGATTTCTGTGTTTGGACTAGTAGAACGGCCCTGGGTCTGAACTCATTAGCTTTCCCCCCCAATGACTTGCAGGCTCCGGGGCATGGTCAAAGAGAGTCTGAGCCATGATTAAAACATAATTCGGCCTCTGAGGTAAGACACCTGAGTCTCCACTGGCTTCCACCAGAGCCAGAGGAGTCCCCACAGACAGCCAAGATTCACGGCTATATATATATATCTCCCTTATCTCCAGTGAAGGGCAATCTTAATGCTTCAGCATACCAAGACATTTTGGACAATGCTATGCTTCCAACTTTGTGGCAACAGTTTGGGGAAGGCCCTTTTCTATTCCAACATGACTGTGCCCCAGTGCACAAAGCAAGGACTATAAAGACATGGTCTGATGAGTTTGGTGTGGAAGAACTTGACTGGCCGCACAGAGCCCTGACCTCAACCCCATCGAGCACCTTTGGGATGAACTGGAACGGAGATTGCGAGCCAGGCCTTCTCGTCCCACATCAGTGCCTGACCTCATAAATGCCCTACAGAATGAATGGGCACAAATTCCCACAGAAACACTCCAAAATCTTGTGGAAAGCCTTCCAAGAAGAGTGGAATCTGTTATAGCTGCAAAAGGGGGACCAACTCCATATTAAAGTACATGTATTTGAATACAATGTCATTACAGTCCCTGTTGGTGTAATGGTCAGGTGTCCGAATACTTTTGTCCATATAGTGTATTCTCTGATGGTAGTGGCCTCTTTCAGCAGGATAATGCGCCCTGCCACACTGCACACATTGTTCGGGAATGGTTTGAGGAACATGATGAAGCGTTCAAGGTGTTGCCCTGGCCTCCAAATTCTCCAGATCTCAATTCAACTGAGCACCTGTGGGTTGTGCTGGACGGACAAGTCCGATCCACGTCGGCTACACCTTGCAGCTTGCAGGACTTGAAGGATCTGCTGCTAATCTTTTGGTGCCAGATACCACAGGACACCTTCAGGGGTCTTGTAGAGTCCATGCCTCGTCGGGTCAGCGCTGTTTTGGCGGCACACAGAGGACCAACAGCATATTAGGCAGGTGGTCATAATGTTTTGGCTCATCGGTGTATATACACACAAAGATAAATAAAAGATCCTGGTCCAGAATTTATTGCCAGGCTGTATAATAACGTTGACCATGAAGCTCTCTGCGGGCTGGCTCTCATTGTGTTCGATTTATAAAAGCTAGGGGAGGAGTAATCCTGCTCTTTCCTCACTTAGCTCGGAAAGCACTCGGCCCCACTCCGCTCCGCAGCGGGGGATTGATTACATATATCACAAATGAAGAGTAAGCAGTTTCCTGGCGTAGCTGGGTGCGGCTATTGATTCATCTCACAGCTGGGGGGAAATAAGATCTGCCACTCCAGATAACTGTTGATATTTGTTTTAGTTTTTTCCTCATGAATTTATGGCATCGCATTACTGAAAATGGCCACGCTTTGGATGTGTTTGCCAAACTTGGAAAACTCAGACTAACTAAGGTTTATGTTGTGTTTTCAATTTGTTTATTGATTTATTTGTGGTTTTTTGATTATTAACTTGTTCATTCATAATGATACAATTACCAGCTGCCAATACCCTAGTATTAAATTAAGTGAAATTCCAAGAATGTTTTTTAGCGTTAGTTTCATTAAAAAAAAAACAGTTTATGTTTCACATGCCTATATTTCAGTGTGTTTTTGCAGCATGACATTATTTGTGACATTTGTAAATAAATAAGATTTCTGCAATCCTCTGCTTTACCTATTAACAGTGATCCAGCTCTGGATGTATACAGAAAAAATGGTGCTTCTAGAAATCCCCTAAACATTATTTTAAAAGTGCTGGCCCATCCAGAAACTCACCATATCAAGGGCACTGTGATAAATATCGTATCATGGACTTTTTATCGTGGTATTATCGTCCCATGAGTTTTTGGTGTCGTTACATCCCTAGTCATGTTAATAGTCATGTCTGTATTTAGGGAGCAGCCACTGGTTTTCCAGTGAGTCTTTGCATCTGTGATACTGGGTTGCATAGTGCTCTTATCAACTCCATCAGTTATGCAATTGCATGTAATTTCAAGAAAATTTTGAAACTAAATAAAAATTAAATGAAAGGTACGGAAATTGTTTGTTCAGAACATGTCCCATGTGGTAGACAGTTTTAAACTGTCTTTCAATTCTGTGGAGCATAGTCCCCCCCGAGGTAATTCGTTTACAGTCACTCTGTTCAGCAGTTCTAGAAGTTCCATCATCATCTTCATATTCCATATGGGGTGTGTTATATATAGTTATATAATATATAATACACAATAATTATATAATATATAATACACTCCATTTTTAAGAACCACACCGATCCAGGTCACTTTGATTCTTAAGTGTTTTATATGATTCAAGAGTTGCATGTTATATAATTATAGTGTAGTACTATTATAGTATAGTGTAGTATATTACACTTATAGTATAGGCTGTACATTATAGTGTAGTATAGTGTATGTCACATTTACATACATTATTACATAAATAGATCTATGTAGCCTGCAAGGCCATAGTGCAATCACAGTTTCTTCACAGACTCGCCACCTGAATCATTTGGTTTCTTTCTCCTTCATGCTTCCTGCGCCCTCTGTTTAAGGCTAGACTGACATCTTCCGTTTTTTCTGTCATGTCAGCTGGCATCCAAGGACTTACCTGAACCACATGATATTTTTTTGGAAATAGTTTACATGCCTCATCCAATGGTAATTAATGCCAGAGATGAGATGCATGTTAAAATTTCAAGTTCCTAAGATGTTCTAGTATAGGAATGATTTTTTTTCTTATTTGCACTTGTTTCTTACATCCAGAAGGGAGTGCAAATGTTACTTTTATAAGATACAATCTTTGCAAATAATTTTATATGATCTCTCTCATATGACATCTGAGAACACTCTGATGTTAGCCTGATAAAGTGTCAGGTGGACAGTAGTCATATCAAACCAATTTTTCATCTGCAAATAGTACCACTTTTGTGCAAGTTGAGTGTTAATTCAACACCTTTAGGAGTTATAAGGTGAACTTTGCCATTGAGAGTATGATATATTATTTATCTCTTTGTTGTGTAATCATGGAAAACCGAAAATTAGCAAACATTAAATTTAATTAATTGTTATCCACTTAGAAAAAAAATCCATCCATACACAGAGAAAAAGAAATATTTTTCAGCACATAAATGTAGTGGAAGGATTTCAAATGCATTAAATAGATTATGACAAAGCATAACGACAGACTCGGCCTATAACAGAGATTCACACACTTCTTTTTGATTGGTTTGTGTGAGGATATCCAAATGTTGATAAGCATACATGAAATGAGAAATAATTCATATCCCACCTAATACATTGGAAAGTATGAATGAATGTACGAATGCATTGCAACACCCTTGAGACATGTCTCAGCTGAATTAAGTGTGAAATTAAACATGATTAACAGTGGGAACCAAATAACATTAAATTAAATGTCATTTTACACTCTCTGTGACTGCAACACTGATTAGGAAGTGTGCGTTCTCAGGGAGCAGCTCTCCAGTGTTTGGTCAGATGCAGTGCTGCGTTTTTTTGTCCTGTTTTCTGCAGCCATAGTCTCCAGCCTCCACCTCCAGGGACGTGGTCAATCAAAAAGCAGTAGGACACACTTTCAGAGCATTGAAGATCGAGTATAAGATTATGCAGCATGACCGGTGTTTGCGAAGTGCTCCGAGTGCTCCGAGTTCATTACCAGCATTACAATCTAGGCGCTAACATCCCTCCCCTCGGGTGTCAACCCCCCCCCCCCCCCCCCCCCCCCCCCCCCCCTGTGTCTCCCCCTGGCCTCCTGGTCAGCAAAACCAACTGTGGCTTTTGGGCGAGCGATCCCCCGCTCGTTTCCCCCAGCCCTCCCCCTCCACGTCTGGCAGAATGAGCCGATTGAACTCCTGGGGAGGCTCTACCCAATCACAGTGCTCTCTGAAGATCCACGTCACCGCAGCCAGCCCGCCTTGAGATGGCTTGTTACTGAGGTTCTTGGGAGCTACGAGGAAGAGCGCTGAGCCATACGGCATTATCCAGAGAGCTGTGTCTGAGTTACTGTAGCTGCAGCAATACTCTGATTAGAGGAGGAGCTAGAGCAGAGTTGTGTGTGTGTGTGTGTATTTGTGTATGTACCTGTGTGTGGGTGCTGTCATTTTTTCTGTTTCAAAAAGGCTCTTTTGGAAGGTTTGTGTCCTTTTCCACCATGTTCAGTGCACTGTAAGTGCTAGAGGTTAGTTTTAATAATTTCATATCATCTTGTGTTTGTCATCATGTGTTTGTTGTGTTTGGAGTTTTGTGGCTTTAAGAGTTCTGATTCTTGCAAATGCACTGTGCAAGTCCTGACAGACCCTATGTATATCCCTACCCGCAGTATCCCAACTCCCATGATGCTCTGTTTTGGAGCATTACATGCTATAGCGAGTTGGCTTCCATGTTAAATTAACCCTTACCACTTACTTAACCACTTACCACCAAGTTAAATTTTCTCATGTAATAACATTTAACTTCATTTTTCACTGGCCAATAAACTACTGTAGTTTTAAGAAGATTTAATTCTATAATGTTATGCTTGTCTTTTATAAAGTTCTTTAGTACTTTACTATTCAATAAGGATTCCAGTAGAAGATATAATCTGATTGTTAATTGCAAAAATGCTAATGTAATTACTAGTTCTCTCTGTACATAGAAGAGAAGGTTAGAAAGCGCCAGCTATGTTTTCATTTTAGAGGATGAGACCTCATTTTTCAGAACAATCACTCTGCTTTTCAACACAGTCACGTGAAAGCTTTGGTGTTTCCTCAGAAATAAAAGGCTTTAGCTGCATGCTAAGGCCTGCAGTCACTTCCTCAACCTTGATATTGTTGGCAAATCAATGGCCTCATGGAGCTTCTCTCAGAAGTCCAAACAGGTTATCATTTGAAGAGGTAAGGTCAGAGCCATATGGGGTTGAGGGGGCTCACAGCAAGAACCTCAAACCACAATGGCAGAAATGTCGTTGGGCATTAAAAGGCAACTTTTGTTTGGCAATTGGGACATTTTGGTCCATTCATATGGTACATGCTCCAAATTGACCCCTGTCCTATACAGGTAATTTTCCTTTAATTCCAGCCAGTACTACTCAGTGTCTCAAAGCCTAAATTCCACAAAGTAGTCACCCATACTTCGAGTTATCACCACTAGCAATGGTCAGTACTGTAGACATTTCAGGAGGAGATGCAGGTGCTGATGCAGATGCATATGCTCTCTGACCTTCCTTTGGTAAAAACACAACTTCTGATTCATTTCCTTTGTGTGGTACCATAGGTGAACAGTAGACCATTAAATCCCAACCTGATTTGCAAACGGACTATAAGGTAAAGGAGACACAGTGTGAGCAACTCTATGAGGTGACCCACAAATCCTTAGTCTTAGGGTGCAATAAGATCCAATAAGCTGCACCTTGTTAAAGATGTAGTTTTTTTTTACTGAAAGGTCAGAGGTGATCCCTCATAATAACTGAGGTCTCAGGCCTGCAGTGCCATAGAGAAGTACAGTGCTTACTTATGGTTGACGTAATTCTCACCTGCCAGCTTCCCCTTTCAACCCCCTGACCGCGTTGGGGAGGCAGAAGAGCTTGTCACCATGGCTCTTGTGGAGCTGTGAGGAGGCAATAAAAACATGTCCAGCCATAACGGAAAGCTCCAAAACCCCCAAGGTGGAACTCTGTAGAAACCACAACACGTCTAAGGCCTGGGCTGCTTTCATCGATCTGTGTCTCTGGTTGTTGTAAACGGTGCGCTGAGATGTGCCCTGTGCCATAAAATAAGGCTTGTTTTGTTTTGTCTTGGTGTTGATGCATCTGTCCCTGTCTTTACAGCCGTCAGCTGCAGTGAGCACAGCCTTCAAAGCAAGGTTGTATTTTGTGTTGATGAGTTGCCTACATGACATGAGTTTTGCTGCAGGTCCAATGCGCTTCTAGTTTTTATTTCCTTTTTTAACAAATACCCTGGATGCTATCTGCCAATTTGTCCCCCCCACCCTTGACAACCGGACCAGCGCTCGATTTGCTGATTGCCTTGCCGGTTGCCACACTACCTAGTCCCCAATGCTGCATAGCCCTCACTGCCAGAAACCGCATGGCCTCCCAGCGCTGGCCCCCCCATCGCCGGCCCACGGGGGGTGAAAGACGCCCGCGGAGGATGAATTACATCACAGCGTGTCCTGTGGGACGGCTGATAAAGAATGGCTCAGGGGCACGGGGCTCTCCGTGTCTCCGGCAGCGGAGGTGTAATCAATCACTCGGTTCTTCTCCCGCCGGTGGCCTGGCCGGGGAAGTGGAGCGGGGCCGAGGGGGCGGGTGTGAGCGTGTGTGAGCGTGTGGGTGTTCTGTCGGGCCTCGGCTTCATCTGCACGGTCTCCGGCACTCGGAGCTCACCCCCCGGGGGGGGGGGAGCTGACAGCAGGTCAGCCTGGGCGCATTTCGTATGTTAACGAGAAGCAAAACAGCAGCTGAGTAAGTGCTTCTATCCCCTAGCTGGAGCGTGGCAAAGGGCTTGGCTCACAAAGGTTGAGAATAGTTCCCTACAACATGATTCAATGCACTACAGTCCAGTGCAATTTGATACAACTAATTAAGCGCAAAATTGCAGTCCTCGTACAAGAACTGGCAGTCCAATACTGTCGCCGCCAATGCGGTGACGCTAAATGTTGATTGAAAAAGACACGTCAAACCAAATAAGCCATCTTTGTTGCTTTGATGGAAGAGAGGTGCCGCACCTCAGCTGGCACCCAGCAGATCTAAGGGGAGTTTTCAGTGTGTGATACGATAACTGTATTTGCAGCTAGTCTGAGGCGTGTTGTGAGAATCCGAATCGGAAGGAGCTCTTCCATGTCTTAGTTTGTTCCTGTAGGATCTTCGCCAGCTGAGTGGAAGTTAAAAAAAAAATAAATAAATAAAAAATTCCTCCATCCCGGTGAAACTAGCCAGGGGTTCAGATTTCAGGGGGAATATTGCTACAGCATTTATGTGTGCTCCAGCAGTCGCGCAGCTGGCTAGGGGTATAAAGCCGACCAATCAAGAGGAAAAATAGTGTTGGTACAAATGGTGACCAAGATGCCTACAGCTTCACCACTGAGCAGGGCTTGGCGGAAATGATCAATGATTGTGTTCTCTTGGTCTGGCTGACAACCACAGAGCCAAACAAGAGAGAGGAGGAAGCAGACTTTCAGTACAGTGCCTCTCTCACACACATGCACTTTGAATTCTAAACAACATTGGACTAACAGTTTGTTTTTAGATGTACCCCTGTAATGGTTCAAGAGGTGGTTAATTTAAAACGTTACCGAATCATTAATCAGAGACCACTGTTGATGTAGTGACTGTAGTTAAACACATCTCTGGAAGGGATCCAGATTCCCTCAGTTGGCCGAGTGAATCACTCCAGTAATGTCACATTCTGGCAGAATCATGGCAGAAATACTGACTACGTCTATGCCTATTTTTCTATAATGAATATTTATAGGTGCTGCTGTTGAAATCATAATAAGCTGAAACAAAAGGCTGACGCCCCTGGAATGGAGAGCTGCTCATTCTCTACGGATGGCCCAGAAACATGCTTTAATGTGACTGCTGAGTTTCCACTGCTGAAAGTCTCTGATCTCAAACAGGTGCAGCAGAGCCCCTGGAGGGTCCAGGAGATTGTCCCCAGCACTGTCACAGTGCATAGAATTTTTATGAAAGATATTTGCCAGTGCTGATAGGACACATTTGCCTGTGTTGGGTTTTAGTGAAATATTGCTGGTGCTGGTAGGACAAAGATCACAGAGTAGGTGGAGTTTAGATGAAATATTATAGATCATCACAGGTGCTGAGAGGACACAGCTGTCACTGTGTGAAGTTTCAGTCCAAGATTCCATGAGGCTGTTCCTGGGTACTGAGAGGACATACAGCTCCAATAGTGGAGCTTTAGTGTGAGATTGCAGGAGGATGTCCCTGGGTACTGATAGGACACAGCTGTTGAGGCTTGCTGTTGTGTTATCAGTCACAGAGAATGGTGTTACCTGTCTCTACCATCACAGTGACTTCATAAACCACCACTGGATCTCCGAGCCCTGAGTTGTAACACGCGTGGAATATTTGCCAACGGAAGCGTTACGCGATGAGGTGCTTGATTGCATTTGCCATTAGTGGAATCAGTCCTGCCTGAGTAAGCTGTTTCCTGAGTTTAAATCATAGTAATTTGCATGGTAAACTAAGGTGGCCTGGAAGAAATGTGCAGATGTTTAGTTTTTGTGTGTGTGTGCGTGCATGTGTGTGTGTGTCTGTCTGTGTATATTTGTGTGTGCACATTTGTGTTTGTGTTTGTGTATGTGTTTGTATTCTGTCTTACGTACAGTATGTGTTTTTGTTAGTGCAAGTCTGTTTTTTTGTTTACACTTCTGTGCATGTTTGTGTGTACGTGTATGTTTGTATATGAGTATGTGTATGTCTGTGAATGCACAAGTGCAGTTGCTCTTTGCTGAGCATGTTTGTGGGTATTTATGTGTGTGTGTGTATTTTCCCGGTTATGTAACTTGAATGTGTAACCGAAGCACAGCAGAGATGCCTGTGGGCTGGCTGCTTGTTTCATAATGAAATCCTTCCTCTTCGGGGGATTATATGTCCTACCTGGCACCCGCTTGGAGAGGGATGAGATTAGCGTTCCGCGCTCCTCTCTCGCAGACCCGCGAGGGCTTTCACAGGCTGCTGGTGAAATTGATCAGACACTCACTGCATATGGATTGCCTTTAGCTTTAATGAGCCGTTTTTGCTCTGATTTTGTTTCTTAATTGGACAATTGGGCTGCTGAGGGTTATATATCCAATTGCTGAGGGGATGTGAATACCCCACCTACACGTCCTTGCTCTGTGGCCAATCACAGGAGTACAGAAGCTGCGTGCATTCAGGTCAGGAAATGGCCAGATGGGTAGGTGGATGTGTGTTTGTACCCATACCAGAACAGGCTTAGGGGGTTGAAGAGTAGAAATGAGTACACAAATAACGCCCCCCCCCCCCCCCCCCCACTCTAAGTGGTGCCATTGCCTCTTGTAATATCAGATTATACATTTAAAATGTTTCCTGTTACATGTATGCTCACCAGTTCTTCTGACCAATCCCTGGAATTTGATCCAGAGAATATTTTATGAGTTGATACAGATTAATATGAGAGCACTGAGCAATTGATTTTTCCCCACAAAGGATAGAACAAGCTAGGTTGTTTTATCATGCATGTTATTTGGTACTAGGTTAATAAATGTTATACAGCCACCGGATAAGTGTTAATTTTATAGCCTGTATAGCAGTTGGTAAAAATATCCATATATTTCTGTGTTCTGCATTTATAGGCCCATTCAATTTAACATAATTTCCCTCAGTTATAAACTGAAGAGATGGAGATAAATGCATCAAAATGAAGTTGAACAACGACAAGAAATCCAAGGTTTAATCTTTCTACTTAACAAGGTTCATTTTATTTAATGTCCCCAAAGAGAACCAAACGGATGCAAATTAAACCATTGCTTAATTACAGCGAGGCCCATTGAGGAGATGGTCGGAAAAGAGACCTCTAATCGCTCAGCTCTTGGGGGGGGGTGCTGGGGTTGGAAAGGAATCAGACTTTTTGCTCCTCGGAAGCTGAGAGCTGGGAAACCAAAACCGCCACCGAGAATTAAATTAATGATTTGATGACTGCACTGGGCGCATTTTACAGCAGAAAGTATATTACAGCAGAAGGAGGCCTGGGCAGTAGCCTCATGCCCATCTAAAATAGATTAGAGCACCCCATGCCAAGCGACTGGGAGGCTGCTGTTGCAAGGTCACAGTGGAAAGAGATACAGAAAGAGAGACGGAGATAGAGCTGTTTTATTCCCATAAGGGGAAACCTGCCTCCCCCCTCAACCTCATTCATTGTATACATTATACAGCTTCTCCTGTTACTCCGTCAGGCCTCCAGAGAGGCCTGCATCCACCATTGCATTTGTTTCTTTGTTTTTTTGCATGCGTGCGTTTGTGTATGCAGCAGTGTGGTGCAGTAATAAGGAGCAGTTATTGTCACCCAGAGGTTGCTGGTTCGATTCCCAGACAGGCCAAAGGTACTTAATCCACATTGCTGCAGGAAAGATCCAGTTGTATAAATTATGCTGCAAATATCCAGTAGAATAAATGATGATATGTAGGCTGTGTGAGTTGCTCTGGGTAAAGTGTGTCTGCTAAGAAAATTAATAATACATTACTAACAAAAAGGTTTTGCTCCTTTAAAGCATCCTTTTATAGGGCTGAGCAGGTACTGAGAATGGATGGGTGGAGCATTTCAACCTGTCCCCTAAATGCTGAGACCAAAAGAAGTAATCCCTGAAAATATCAGCCTGCACTACTCAAATTCACCAGCAGAGGAGGCACTTTGTGTGTTCTGGATTGAATGCAAATTTAAATTGGCAAAAACATTTTTTTAATTATGATATTATTACTTTTTTCTGAGGACTGTAGGATAGAATTAATCAAGGCAGTTAAATACAACATAACATGGCTATGAGACTATTAACCATAACCCTGTTCCATAATTTTTCTATCATTTTGTTAATGATATGGTGATAGAAAATAGATCGTAACTGGTTATAGATACTAACTGGTTATGTCTGGTTATCACTAACTGTTTATCACTCTGTCAGAGGGCTGTTCAACAGCCATTTGGAATAGTCCAGACTTCAAGATGAAGTTCAAGTTCAAGATGATGAGATGAAGCATCATGACAGGATTTTGAAAAGCATTAGCCTAAGTTCTTTCTCCTAACTTTATGCTCTATCTTGAAGTGACACTGGTCAGAGTTTGGACGTTTTCTAAAACCACTAAAGGTAAATGGTGTTCAGTATATATCTTCCTAGACAGCAGTCTTCCTGTCCTCCCACACTTCTAGAGAGGTGGAATGATCGGTGAAAAAGTATTCAAATATTCATATCAGCTACATTTACCTCCTTATAGAAAATTCAATGGCTTTGAGTTGGGGTGAAAGTTCCATCATATCTGATAGGGGGATGCTTCGTCCACAGCTCCTGGAAAGTGGAATGTCATATCAGTGTAAAACCAGAGGGAACTCTACATGAATATGTATGAGGAGATCAGAGTCTATCTGCTTGGTGTCTCCAGTGCAAAGGCCAGGTTAAACCCTGAGAGGTCTACGCTAAGGAAGAATCAGACAGCCTGTTAACTAGCTCTGGGATTGTGGTTTTGGTAGCCAGATGGATCAGATATTAGTTTGAGGTGGTTCATATGAGTGATGCATTATTCTGAACTGAAATATTCATCAAATATCATTAACAATGATTATCATTAACACGAATGGCAAGACACGTCTAGTTTTCTACTGTAGCTAGCTAGCTGCACACTGCCAAATTAGTTGCAAATACCATACTACTGAATAGTTAGCTAGGTAGCAACAGCAGCCTAGCTGTCAGAAGTAAATGTATTGTTGCTGCTGTTATTCCTTACTTTCAGTCTTTGTCTGTTATCCTCATTTGTTAATTTTTCTGGCCAGCCAGCACTATAAATACAATAAACAGAAAAGCATAGTTACAGCTATGTTGTAGGTGTACAGCTATAGCTAGCTACTGTACCAACACAGTTCAGCTCACCATGTTGAAATATCATTCCTTTTGTTTACATTGTTTGCTTGTTAGCTTGATATGATAACACTGTCTAAACCTAAAAATAAAGCAATTGAATAACGTCACACAATGTTAGTGTCATGTGTTTGTTTTTTTCAGTATGTTGTTCCTGATCTAGCCACAGTAGGTGATGGAGGAAGTAGAATGGGTTTGTGTAGCTGCTTGGTTTCAGTGACTGCTTAACATTTTGTAAAGTTCAAGTGATCAACTGAGAGCAAGGCTTGTTGGCTCTTCACAAGTAAGATTGAGTCTCTTTTATGAATGTGTATAAGTCTCGATTGGGAGGTTTATGTGGGCATTTTGCTGAAGGACAAGCACTATATCATTTCCACTTGATGAAGTTTCCATTTGAGAAGTGCACACTTCTAGAAGTATTACACCTCTTACACAAAAGGACAGGGCGTGCACCTCTAAAGAACATGAGCCACTTCATTTAAGTTGCTATTGCTACCATTCCACCTTGTGATTTTACTTATAATTGATGAAATGTTGACAAAGTCAACAGGGGTATTATTTATGTGTTATGTAACCTGATATTTTTGGATTCCTTGTCTCTTTGCATGAACTTAAAACTTGCCTGGATACTGGAGAAACATGTTTTTCTTTTGGCTTACCGCAAACAGTGCAATTTTACAACATGATGTTCATCAATCAGGAGCTCTGTGTAGAAAAACTAATTTTGATCATATTTTTGATCACTACTGAAGTCACAATGTCTCTGTGTACCAGGGGTAGCTAACCTGATCCAGACTATGTACCACAGTAACTGGGAAGCAGTGCTATTTCTGCTCCCCATTTAATCTACTCTATTCCAGTGGACTGAATGTTTCCATTTTTCCTTACACTTTAAATCACTAAACTGATTTTGATATACAATAAAGTATACTTTAGTATCCATACACAAATGTATAGCTACACTAAACATGAGAGAAGCTAACGTGACCAGTACCACACCATCAATTTGTGGACTGTGGACTGTGGTCTCTGTTTTGAAGAGAACCCTTCAAACCTGAATACTTGACACAACAGAAAATCAGAGTATCGAATCACCAATAGGCATGAAAAGTCTGTGGATATTATCTCAGCAAGTGATCTCATTGAATACATTAATGATGATGATCCATTCTCATTTGTAGAAAACATATCCACGCTTTTCATGGAGGATACTGGAACAGTATTCATTAAGCATTTACCAAAAACCTCTGCCACACAATTTTTTCTTTTCATTTGGAGACTGTACTCACCAATAAATTAGTAAATTAATCCAATGTTATTCAACACGATAACACATTTGCTTCCATACACTCCTCTGATTGTCTGATTCAAGATGTAGCAGGGGGCCCTAGACTGCAGCTAGTGCCAGCTTTGACTGTCAATCACAGCGGCATCTTATCTAGGCCATTTTTTAGTGGTGAGAAAACGTAGCGTTTGACTCAGGATTAGTTTAGTGCACTGAATTACCAAGATTTTATTTGTTTCATTTGTCCCAGTCGCACGTTTCGAATGTCAATGTGTAGCAAACACGCTCATTTTTTAGTGTGTTAATTTGATTTAAAATGAGCAAACATGGATTACAATGACACCATTCAAATAGTTTCCTACTTGCTGCCTTGCGAGTCTCGAATTAAATTACTGTACTATTTTCCTTTAATATAATAATGGAAACCGTTGCTCTTCACGATTATGCTGTCATTTGACATTAGCTAAGTGTGTTTAAAACAGTTTTCTAATGTCCTTGTGAGCATTAGTGTGGGTTTACAGCAGTCAGCGACAGCGCTCTTGGGCAACCAGGAAAAAAAGTTCTGCAGTTGCTGATGTCTGTCTCCATTCCTGTCCGAGCGAGCTGTGCGGTGGCATTTCACTGCACTCATCTTCACTTCGAGTATGTCGTAACATGGCGACTGTGCAGTAACACTACCAACATTTATTGCGTTTGTTTAATATTTATGACCAGCAAGTTCGCGTTATTTTTTCCTGATGCGGGACTGCATCGATAATCTAAAACGAAAGTATGGACTACATTCTGTCATTCACGGGGAAGAGCGTCCGGTCTGTCAGAGACGCCGTTGCAAGTCGAATCTGGCCTGCTCCAACGCGAGAAGTTCACTTCCAGGATTCCTGTGCAGAACAGGTTGGATCTCACCATGAAAACAGTACTACTGAACACGCAACAGGTTAGACAAAACTGAATCTATTAGTCAAGTCGTTTATTTTGTTGCTTGTACGGATGTTCAAAGCTGTTAACTACGTCTTACTGTTGCTTAATGTGCAATGCATTGTTATTTTTGAAGGTTTAAAGTTGACATGTTTAGGAACGACACGTTTAGGTTGGACCTAGCCATGCTAAAGTGATTGGCATACTGCTAGCTATCTAAAATTCGCATATTTGCTTGCTAGACAGTTAACTACCAAAGTTAGCTAATGTGATATTAGCTACTTTGCAAGCCAACTTAATGGCCTATCACGCTGGCGTCATACGGGGTGGAGTGCATTCAGCTGAAAACATTGCTTCTGTCATAAGTGCGTACTGCGTGTTACACAGTTTGTAAAATTATTTTTATCTGTATTTGTGATATGCATAGCCACGTGGTGAGTACCTGTACTATCATGTTAGCCACCCACCGATGTTCGGGTAACAAGACAGGCCATCTTAAAACCGCTTCTTTCGGACACTCCTCCAGTGAGCATGAAGTTACTGAAGCTTGAAGTGTAAAGGAAATGTGGTTAATGTAGGTCAGCTTGTACATAAACCTGTCCTCCCAGTGTCAAATCAAACGTGTACATTTTGCATTTTACAGAACAGTGCAGAAGCACAACGTTCTTGTTTACTATTGGACTTTATTTGCAGGGTTTTTGTAAACATGCATTGAATCTAGAGGAAGGTGCATCCAAGTTCATATCATACAGTGGTTTTAAAAGTGTTACTCATAGAGACATGTGACAGAAGCTTGGCGCTTTTGTCTGTAGTAGTGATGCGTGCAGAGAAATAAATCCAAGTTGTACCATCTCCGGGATGTTATTGTCATGGTTTGATGGAAAGCCACGTGACATTCTAGACCCGCTGCCTCAGGCCACAGTATTATTTAGTTATTTTCGACATCTATTTTATATTATGCGGAATGTTTTTATGTTCAAGTGGCAAACTTCGTACAGTGGAGCCAGTGTTTTATAAAGGGCTTGATTTCATGAAATCATGCAGTTGGAGGGAGTAAAGTGGGCATCCACGCTGTGAGTTTGGCTTTTATCCTTTTGTGGGGTTGAAGTGTGAGGCAAAGGTGAGGGGCATTTATACTCTCAAGAAAGGGCATAGCCAATGAATAACTACTGTAGATCTTTAAAACTTTACCATATTTTTCTTAGGTTGTCTATGAAGAGTCCATGTTCTCCCAGTCCAAGTCTTTTTCCACTTTTAATAAATTCTTCAAGACAGTTTCTGATACTGGAACTTACCTGTATCGGTATTACCTTGACATTGTAGATTCAGAGGTGACAATGAATTTAAAGGTGAAAAAATCTTTGGACAGAAGGCTGTATGAAGTGGGTGAGTCTTGTTACTGGTAACTTGCTAGTTTGCCCATTTTCAATTTGTTATCTTATTATTGCTCTAATAGTAGCTCAATTAAGATGGTGTCATTGAAATCGGACATTCAGATTCTTGTCTTCCTCTTAGGGCTCTCATAATTTCATTTCAGATTTATCTTGCATGAGGGCTGTTAACAGACTGTAAACAAAAAATTGTGTGGATTGCAGCTGTCTGCCCTGTGAAGTAGGACCTTGACTGTGTTATTCTAGGTGTGCCACTTGACCACAAATAGGTCAAGCAGAGACTCTAGCCTTATCTCAAGCTTTTTTCTTTCTGTTTGCCCTCATGGCAAAATAGTATGACAGAGCTTGGCAGGTTAATATTAACTTTCTTAAGAGTAAAAGTATTCAGGAACATACCATGTATTCTCCACAGAAAGCTTTCAGTTAGCCAGTTAGGAGTTAACTAAACTTCACAGTGGGTATTTCCCCACCTTGTTTCAACATAAACTGAAAAACAGTAATGATCAGTCACAATACGCTACCAATGCTGGTCCAGTTAGCTGAGTGACTTGCCACTCCTGTGACCACAAGTTCCTCTTCCCACCACAAAATGTGCATCTTATTTCCTTGGTTGATTGAAACACTGTTGTATGATCTGCACAATCATTGAGCAGTCATGGGAGTGAAGCATAGTGCATAGTGAAGCATAGTGTAGCATAGTGGTTAAGGAGCAGGACTCGTAACCGAAAGGTTGCTGGTTCTATCCCCGCAGGGACACTGCTGCTGTACCCTTGGGCAAGGTACTTCACCCACAATTGCCTCAGTAAATATCCAGCTGTATAAATGGATAACATTGTAAAGAACTGTAACCTATGTAAGTCGCTTTGGATAAAAGCGTCTGCTAAATGAATAAATGTAAATGTAAATGTAATATGCATATGTACAAAGAAAATTGAGACTGAAAGTGAAAACCTTTCTTTGGTGCCAAAACATAATGTATTGTAACCCAGTGTAGTATAGGTATCTGTGTAGTCAGCTAGGACTAGCCACCATAAACTTTCACGCATTTGGGTTACAGAGTCCACGTACAGTACACCAACTTGACCTTTGGGTGTCATTTGCTATTTTACAAATGAAAATCAGAAGAAATCATCCTAGCTAGCCTTTGTAATTCGCCCAGCTGAGACATGTCTTCTTAATTTTTTTTTTTTTTTTGCTTCATTTGGCTTTTATGTAAAAATGTATGTAAAAATGTCAGTCTGTTATTTCCTATGTTGAGCACAGGGTTTGATGTCATCCTCCCAGAATGTTCTATGGAGTTTTTAACCCCCCCCCCCGGGTAATAATGATAGCCCATGGTACAGCAGTGGACAGTGCCTATAGCTGAAACAACCTGTATGATCTGAATCTAAAGAGCAGAGTGTCCTTGATTTAGTTCTTCTTTTGGAGAGTAATAGTGGTCATGTTGTCTAGTCATGTGATTTTTTTTTAAGCTATATTTCAACATGCTCTCAGGAGCATGTTACTAATAATGGGAAAAGACAGCCTCTAATAATACTTTATTTTATGCATATCCAGCTGGGATCTTTGCCTCCGTTACCTGTAGGCCATGTTGTTGTAGGATAACTAAGGGCTAGTAACAGGAGTTCTGAGACATAAGTCAGCTTTGCTGTTTTTTTTTTTTTCGGTAAACTCGAGAGGATGTCTTCTTTTTCTTTTTTAGCAGTGGTGATGGTAATACTAGCATTAGCAGTGATATCTTCATTATTGATGGTGATGGTGATAATGATGCTCATTTTATACAAATAACTCTATATGCATAAATAATAAATTTGTATGATGTATATAACTTGTTTGCAGTAATATATGGAATACAATTGTAGACTGTATTAATACAGTCACAGAATATGCAGCCATTTTTGTTCTGAAGGTTGAGAGTAGACTTCTTGAACTTCCCAAATGGTGTAGTGATCATTGTTTTGTTATTTTAATGATGCAACCTGTCACCTCTCCTCCTCCAACCCTGCAGCGCATAGAGTCACCCTCCTCAGACCATGACTGCATCATAGCTAGTTCTCTGGCGGAGTAGGCACAGATGTGGGAGAAGCAGCACATCTTGCTAGGAGGGAGATTAATAAGGAGCAGGGTGAGGCGACTTAGGACACCACTGACCGCTGCTCCAGTAGCGGTCCCAGTTGGGCCCGGACACACAGGCGGGGGGAACATCACAGCCTGGGGGTGTGCTTGTTAGCGGAGTGGGCAGGGAGCACATGACGGGGCCCCCTGTAGACCGCCCGACTCGTTATGATGAATGAGCTGGACTACGCTCTCAGATGAACTCCATGGCCTGCACTGGTTTTGGGTGAGGGAAAGCTGAGGGACGAGAGACAGACAGAGATGTGTTTGCCAACACAAGTCACACAGGTTCTGGTGTCGCATGAACTTGCATGGTAAAACCAAGAATGAAAAGTACAGGTCACTGTGACTATGCTTCATTGGCTGTAGGCCAGCACACATTGAAGTTTGTGAAATTTTAGGGCAAAGTCATCTCTCAGCCAAATGACTTATCCCTGGAATAGGTCTACTAGGTTGACTCTCAGTTCTGGTAATGAGTTTGTTCCCCCTCAGCTCTTAATCATTCAGCCTGAAAAGACTGTTGGTGCCCATCCTAAATGTGGATCATCTGTGGAGTATACCACTGTGCAGTAACTTTGAAATGTGATTATTGTTGTGATTGTTATGAGTAATAATTAATAAATTTCCCTCTGTGGACTCTGTAGAGCAGAACTACATTTATTAAATACCCTTAAGTGGCGTAGATGTTTTGTGTTACAACAGTGCTGTTGTTCACATGCAAAGATGTTCTTTAAAGAACAGGAGAAACATACAGTCATGCTGACTGACCCCAGAACTGTCGGTGATTGATTTCTGCCAGCTCGCAGTGACAGCAATATTTGTTTTGCCTTGAATTAATTTCATTTGGAAGGCAGATGGGCTTCCTGCGTTGGAAAAAGGACAGTAACGTTTTTCCATCTTTGCATGCAGTGTTTTTCCCAAGGTCTGCTTTATCGAAGGGGCTATAGATTTTGTGCTCAGGCTGTCAGTTCCGCCTCTGTCCTAAAAGGAATGCTAAAGCCGGGTGTTTCTGCAGAGAGAATCCTCAGCAGGTTGTCAAGCCTGGCTCCCATGTGCTGGTTAGTCATGCAGATTGTCATGCAGAACTGTCCAGTACATCCAGTCTCCAGTCTGTTTCCCCTGTACGACACAAAGCTGCCTTTGATGTCAGCTAAATTCGAACTCGGTGGCAAGATGGCTGGTAGGGTAAAAGAAAAAAGGGGAAGAAAAAATCTAACAGTTCTAGGGTGGGCTGTGGGGGGAGGGGGGGGTTGTGTGGCACAAGAGCAGAGAGTTAACTAGGAGACGTGAGAATGCAGAGTTTGTGTTTCTCGGAGCTGAGGTCAGCTCTTTCTCCACATTGATCCAGACCGTAACGTGACAAGCACTGGAGTGGAGCTGCCAAAGACATGAGGTCCACAGGTAAAGCCCTTCAACCCACAGCTTTAGGTGGAGTGTCTGCAGGCAGTGAAGGGACCGAGGGGGCAGCTGGTCCGTCTGCCTGGGGCTCTCTGGTCAGGGGTTCCAGGCCTAGTCCTGAACCCTTCCAGTTTCTCCTGTATCTTGCTCACAGATGACTCCAGGGCCCATCGGTGACCTCTATAAATGTATGCTGAATTATGGGCCATTACGCACCACCATCGATGCACATCGCATTCACTGTTCGATTCCCCGCTCTGTTGAGGTGAAAGTTTTCATATTGTGTTCAGGTCAGTGTTTGGTAAATATAAAAACAAAAAAACAGGCAAGGTAGGGGGGAATTTGGTAATTGGAAATTTGACCAAACTTTTGTTTGTGGCTGTCTAATCATTACTGCCAGTGGTGCTTACTCTGTATTCATCTTGAAACTGATAGAATGTTTCATTAAGTGTTATGAAGTTATGATCAAGTTTAAATGCTTCTCATTTTTAGAAATGAGGAAATTGTAGCTGCATATGTTAGCTTTCTGTTAGTTTTTCTGTTGGTTTATTTTATTTATCATTTATATAACAAGGTGGTGTCCTTGAGAGAGGGAAAAAAATCTTATAGAATTGAATTCAAGTGACGCCTTCGGAGAAAGAGTTCTGAACATAACCTCTGTATGAAATATGACTCCTTGCTCTGCTCCTTTATTCTCTAAATATTGCAGCCACAAGACACCTCGAGCAGTGATCCCAGAACCAATCACAGAATCAGGGTGTGATTAGTCAACCTGAAGTGAGAGTTAATTATCAGGGGCTGTGGATTCAGTAACATTCACAGAGGCGATGACAGGATCAGGGTTTGATTAATTGACCTGGAGCGAGTGTTAATGAGGGGGAACGGCAGAGCTGGTGGTTCTCTGTGAAATGCATTGCTCCCCTGACGCGGCTCGCAAAGTGCTGTTCCAGCAAAAGTTTGCCTGCTGGGCGGTGCAGGCCATTTAGAGAGGGATTTGTGTAAAGGAGAGCTGGAATGTTTGCATGGGGGGGACAGGGCGGAGCTCTGTATAATCACAGTTTTGTTTGATGGCTTACTTAGTCGGCCCATACAGATGACAGATGCAGCAATTCACCTGTTGTCAATTAGCGAGCGCGATAACATAATTGTTCCCATTGTACTGTAAAGGCCTGTGGTTTTTTGTTTTTTTACTTTTGTTTTCGATGTTAAATGACAGGAAATAATTGTAATTCCCAACACTATTTTAATTCTTTCAGATGTCCTCGATCAGCTATATGGTTGAGGAGGGACGAGTGTGAAACAGGGTTTTGACAGGTTTGACACAGTTAGGCCACATATTTGATGGAATCCATAAATTTGCACAAAAGTATCTCTGAAATGCAATTACTGCCTTCTTTGTAAAATAAGAAAAGCAGCCAGAAAGTATTCACTGGCATTTGAAAGCATTTGCAGTGCTAAATCCAGAGTATTATGAGGACACGTTTGTGTTAGAATTGAATGTACTGTAGTTTAACAGCAAGACCTCACGGCATAGCTTTCTGCTAATGTGGTCATAAATTGCTCTTTAATTTGCTGTAGCCCGTTAAGTCAAGTCTCTCAAAGAGAGTGTTTGCTTGGATACAGATTAACAATAAACGGACAGACTGAGTCAAAGGGACTTGCATACGTAAGTTTACTCTGGCCCTGGCTAAATTAAAGCCCTTCTCCCACAGCGTTGTTTGTGTATGATCTTCTGTTCATTGAAACTGTTCTTGAGCTGGATCGCACCTTTGATAGCTGTGGAAATGGAAGTTACCCACTTGAATTGAATCATGGTCGCGACTAGGGGTGCAACGGATCACAAAACTCACGGTTTGGATTGGATCACGGTTTTTGAGTCACGGATCCAATCAATTTTCGGATCAGCAAAAAAAAAGGGAGGCAAATACAACTTTTTTTTCCATTTCCATTACCTAAAGAACACTTAAAGCAAGGAACTTTTGCCCATTGTCTTAAATGAAGACAACATTCAAGATGTCCAATGTTTTAAATAAAATCTTAAAATAAAATATTCAGTACTTAATTGTTAAATTAAAGTGCAATATGGGCGCTTTTTCTGCTGTTCTTCGGCTGTGTCCGAAATCGCTCCCTGTTCACTATATAGTGCATGTATACATTTTACGCTTGATTGTTGGACTTAACTGCCAGCTAGCTAGCTAACATTAGTTTCAACTAATTTGAACAGATGAAGCTGGATGCTAGTTCTTTCATTAAGTTAGCTAGTGATAGCTAGATAGGTTAATGGTTAATGACAGTTGCAACTAGCTAGCCGGCACAGTTAGACACAAAGATGTTCATACAAATGTTCAAATAAACTTGCAAACCGTATGGATCACAGATCAACTACGGTCCGTTACACCACTAGTCGTGACCTTGCCGGCCTCACACTATGCCCACGTACGCAAAGTAACCTAAACGTCCGCAACGATTTTTGTTGCGTCTTTTAAATCTAGCCACTGTTATGGGTACAGCTGACTGGTTATGAAACCTGGAGTGGCGGGTTTACATTTGTGAGCAGATCACCAGTTATTAAAGGATTTTCTTTTTGTGATGCTGTGAGCAGTCATTTACTGAACTTCAAACAAGCATTCATTCTAAGCGGAGAAAAGTTAACAGCGCTGCTCTGCGGTTTTAATCATTTCGGAAAGTATTAAAATAATCCTGTTACCTCTCCTAATGCCATTAGGAACAGAGGTGAGGGATGTATGTGTTTCTTAATGGGCTCATACCAGCTTTTCTCACCACTCGGTATACAGTGCATCCTGTCTTATAGCTAGCCCACACACAGCACAAGAACACAGTGCAGTTGTCTCTCAGAGAGTCAGCACCTAACATCATTAACAGACATCCTTTTGAAGCAAGCACAGCATGAACCAGTTGGCCCTGGTTCCCTGCGTCTTCCATGAACTGGAATGCACTTTAATGATAGAAAATTTAAGGTTATGTGTTTGTTGCATTTTTGATTCAGCTATTCAGAGAAGGGGGTGGTATACAACTGGATTATCTTGTGCGCGTTTTCTTTTATCTTGGGATTCCTCACCACCTGTCAAATGTCAAATGACTGAAGAAAGGTGTCAACGGCAACTAGCAACCGCCCCTCTCCCCCCTCCCAAAACAAGTCACTATAACACCTGTTCTTTGCCAAACAGGACTTCCTCTATGGTGCTCGTCAGTGAACGGGAGAGTCTAAAAATAACTTCCGGGGGCTATAACAGCTGACAGTGGAACACCTCTCTGTGAGGAAATTGCCTCGCTGTATTTTTTCTTACCTTTTTTTATTATATGATTTTTTTTTGCCAATGTATTCCTGCGGAATATTCCGGCAGATGCATTTGTCAGCAGTCTTGCCCGAGGAAAATCCGATCAAGGCACTTTTGGAGGGAATATTTTTTACCTTTTAACTCCTTTCCATTTGTTTGTTTTTTGTATCATGTTTTATTTCGCCATTACATAGGCTCAGCAGAGAATGCCTGTTTTTCTGCACCATGAGCTCGCTGTATAATGAAAACATGTCAACTGTGAGCACTCACTGAATAATGCATTACATAAGGAATTTGCATATTATACGGAGCAGATAGACTTATTATCACTTGCTTAGCAGGTGGCCTAGGCCAAGGTGACTTACGCAGCTTCCTTTCTTTTTTTTTAATATGTTTTTCATTTGTAGTGCTGGATGTCGAGTGAAAGCCACGCAGGTTAAGTGTCTTGGTCAAGGGCACATCAGACCCACTGTGGACTTGGTTAGCCTGCAGTGCTAGTGTCTCAGTTGATAACCATAAGGGATATTGTAAAAATCTGTACTTTGCTTATGACAAAACAGGGGTAATGTAGTAGGTACCTTTTTAAGGCACTGAGAACAGGCGTATAATCCTTTTATTGCCAAGATGATAATAAAAAGCTTGCTTGTTTTTGAGTCAGATGAGTAAACAGCAAAAGGGATGTGTTCTTATTTCCATAACCTTTGACAGCTCATGAAAAACATTATTTTTTCGTGTAGTTTTCCAATGACAGCCTATGGGCAATATCACTGTTTGGGCCCAAGATGCCGTATTGGCTTGGCAGCACGCAATAGAGCTGAACCAGTGGCTGGCAGTCTGGTTAGTAGCAAAGAAGCAGTTGCCTATGGATAGTAACATGCCAAGGTCACCCCTTCATGCTACTGGCCAGTGGGTGGAATCTAAGCAGCTGCTTTGACCAATGGCCAGAGAGTTCATGTCTTTTATTCAAAGTAGCACGCCTGCAGCGTTTTTCTCAACACACCTTCACTCTGAAGGCAGGTGGTTAGATTTAGGTACAGGTTGCTTGGTTAGATTTATTTGCTTTGGAATGTATTCAGAACAGGCCTGAGCCAAAATGACCTACATTAAAGAGCACTCTGTGAGCTGACCTACAAGATGGAAAAGTGGTGATAATCTCAGTGGGACTTCCTGGAAAGATAATGGGGTAAATTCGAAAACAATAAAAGAAAATAAAACATGATATCCGATGATATCAGACAAAGTGGTTTTGCCCAGGGACACAGAGCAGCAGTGTCAGGATTTGGGATTTGACACTTTTGATTCATGGTTCCGGAACTTGGACCACTGGCAAGTGCCAAAGCCACACATTTTTTGCTCATCCGCATATTGTTTTGGTACAGAGAGTTGGATGTTGATCTTCTGTGCTGGCGCTGTTCAAATTATAGAGGCTTAATACTGTAAAGCACATCTTATGTCTGCTGACTGAGCTTTCACTGAACAAATACATTTCAGCAGTTGCTTTGGGTATCTGTTTGACTGCAAAACATTTCTTCCTGGCCCCCTTCTCCTGACGATCCTGTCCCAGAAATCCCTGACATCTCAAGCAAACATTGTAAATGAAGTATGTGTTTTTCATTGTGAGTGGATGATAGGCCTGTTGAGGACAGCATTTGAGGATGAGAGCCTTTATAACTGGCCACAAATGTGTGGTGGTCCAGTGGAGTAAGTCACATGATACAGTGTTTCAGTGCTGCTGTTTTCATGAAAAGTAAGTTCCAACAAAATCCGAAATAAAAATAGCCTATTATCTGTCTTAATTATGAGAAACAATTCAATTTTTTTCATTTATTGCATATACAAGAATTTAGTATTCATGGACATTGAAATGTTTGTTGAGATTCTTCCTTTTGAGTTTATTTTTCATTAAAGGGGATAAGCTGCTTGCTAGCTAGACATTAGATACATGTCCATCACAGCTGAACACATAGTTTGCCTTGGCAGATACAGCAGCTAACTGAGGTTGTTATATTTGCTAGGCAGGCCTTACGAAGGCCTCTAGTAAGCTAGGTGAGGTTAGTTCACTAGGCAGGCCTGTTGCTACTTATCGGATTACATGGACTCTTGAACACTTATCTGATTGTCCATTGCTTTATGTCATGGTCTATGGCATTTAGAGTATCCTCAAAAAAAAACAATCACTTACTGAAGACTAACTTGTGAGGATCCAGACCCAAAGCTGCTGATGTCTACATATCATTCCCAGACAGTAAATGGAACATTCACTGAACTCAATTCATAGCCCCCAGAGACAGCTTAATTTCCTTTCCTTTTTTCCACAATTACCGAGGGGTGGGGGCTGGGGAAAGAATGAAAGCACATCTATCATGCAGCATCACCGTGCATGTCTCTCTGTGTGAGAGCTGCGGTAACTACACTTTCACATCCAGCTCGCTTGACTGTTTGATGCGAATTAAAGTGCCTCTGAGGTGTATGGTCTGCTCATAAAAGGGTGGTGTGGATGCACTTTGAAGGCAAACCAATTGCATCATTGGTCAGTGTCATCAGTGATACATCAATTTCTGGATCTTGGCCTGTATTTAGTATGGGTCTTTAAGTAAGGAACTCGGCATATAAGGTTTCAGGTTCACTTTCCAGGTGGGGCACTGTGGATGTATCCCGGGGTAAGGTACTTAACCCAAACTTAAGCAGTCATCTAGTACTGTGAATGGAATGCGATATCACCTGTGTTTTCTACTCTGGGTAATGATATCAGCTGTTATACCTGGATGTTTTCTGAGGCAATTGGAATTATACTGGTTGGTTACCTCGCTTAAGGATATATTGGCTGTGACCCACCTGGAAATGAAACCTGCAGCCTCTAGTGCTTTGGCAAGAGAGGTTATACTCAAATTAACTGTGAAAGAAACAAGCACAACTGAAGAACCCCATTGTGGAATGTGGTTAAATATTTGGATGTGTAGCACCAAGAGGACTACACCAGTAGGCTGGGATGTTTTCCCAGCCCAACAACAAATTGAACCTCATGTAATGTTTTCATGAAACATGGTTTTCAGGCCTGAAGTTCATTAGAACGTGCATGGGGATGCAGGTGGCTTTCAAAGGAGCGTGACGTGGATGTGGTCCGAGGGTTGCTGAAATGGAGATAAGGACGGGACAGATGGGGTTATCGGGGTATGGCCGACGTGTCTGCCCATGATGTGACGGAGTCTGAGGTGTGGCTGCGCCCAGCACTCCCCGCTGTGATCCTGCTGTGTGGAAAAGATGGCCTCATTTCGGGCGGCACACGCCAGGCGAAGATTTAATTATAGAGCATTCACTCCCTCAACAAGCAGCACCCCTGCAGCTGCTAATGTAGTTCAGTGTCTCTGTCTCTTTCTCCCTGCCTCTATTCTGGGTCCCATTCTGGCCTCTCTCTGTCTCTCTCAATCCCTCTCCCTCCCTCTGCTCCCTCCTCCCTCTCTCTCTCTCTGTTTTGTCCTGATTACCTGTCTTGGAGTATAAACACTTCTCATTCCACATAGTTAAAAGCAGTTTGTACTTGCATTGGTTATAACCGAGATTTATTTGTGTTTAGTAATTTCCAAAAAGTTTTCATGCAGCATTGACTTTGTTTTCCTCCTTCCAGAACAGTAGATGCTGTCTGGGTTTTAGAATAGCAAAAAAGTCTTGCTGTGAATCTTGTAGTTTTAGTGATGTGACTTTGTGATGCTTTTGAATCCTGCTGCACAAATGTGTCAGTTGTTGACATCTTAACTGTTACTCTTAACGTGTGAACTTTTTGAGTGAGGGTGTTTGGTCTGGCCCAAACAAGTGAATGCCGTGTTATGCAGATTTCCTGCTGATTTCAGTGTGGGAACGAACAGGAAACAGTTGTGTGTGATGAGGAAAGCAAGTACAGCTAAAAGAGTAATCATACTTTAAAAATTCATTGAACAATGAATATTCAGATACCTTTGTCTCCTGGTGATAATGTATCATTAGAAAGTTTGTGCAGGATTAAAGTATATTTGTTCTGTTTTTGGCTTAGTGGTGTAGCATTGAGCTGATAGACTACTGAGACACACTGGCATGGAGGGTTTCACAGCGTGCCCTGGACCGAGAAGAAAGAGCAGTGTGTCCGGACCCAGGGAGGTCCAGCACAAAGTCAGGAGGACTCTGTTGTGAAGCCGGCTGGCAGCAGTGAAGCTTTAGGGCTGCCACCCTCTGCTCCCCTTGTCTTTTGGTAGAAGGATGTGGTACACAGATTTGGGGTTGTTTCATAGGCTCCACACAGCAATGGGGAGGCATGACTTGGCTGTAGTATTATAAGGAAGTATTAGTGAATGGTATGTTATTTTCTCAAACTTCTCTCTTCTCCAGGCACAAGTTTTGCTGAATTAAGGTGACCGATTTCAATGTATTTCCTGGATAATTTACAGTTTGCGTGCATGGGGTTGTATTAATGTGCTGATTTATAGTGCATTAGTAATTTTTCTCATTTTAACTATGTAACTTCATTGCCATAACAACTGTGTACTTGATGATACAAGATGATACTAGATGAACAACGTTACAGTAGCTTGCTCAATACCAAAATACCTTCTTAACAGTTCCTAATATATGTATACGCTGTCTCTTGATAAGGGCAGCCATTTCAGTTAATCTGCATATGAATTAAGTGGAGCGACGTTGTGGTAAATGTTCACTGCAGTCTAATTATCGTTGATTGCTTTTTTAAGATGTCTGCGTGTGTATTGTGATGTGTGTTTTTGACACGATTAGTCCATAGCTGTCAGCTGTGTATTTGTGTGTAAATTCTGAGCGGAGTCAGTCTTCCGCCTGATGTAGGACATGCTTTTCTCTCTCTCTCTCTCTCTTTTTTTTTAATGGCAGTCTGGAGCCCCAGAAATAGCCGGGACAGTGTATGAGTCATGTTTAACCGCGCCCCTCTGTCATAGCAACACAAATCAGAAACCTGTTCGCCTTCGGCGGTGTTTGTATAATGGGGGTAACCTCCCCTCGCAGAAAGGATTGGACACCCCAGCCTGCTCTCCTCTAACAAGCCCCCCATACAGTCGTGCATTAAAAAAAAAAAACATTATCTCAGGTGCCAATCTCCACACAGGTGGAACCTGGTGCAGTCGGTATCCATAGCGAGACACAGTGGGGGTTGGCGAGCTGACGAGGAATCGGTGCCCATCAGTGTGCAGACTGGAGGGGTACAGAGAGAGAGAGAGCGAGAGGGAGGGAGAGGGAGAGAGCGAGAGAGAGGAAGAGGGAGGGAGGGAGAGAGAGCGAGAGAGAGGGAGGGAGGGAGGGAGAGAGAGCGCTGGCCGGATCGCTCGCGTGCTCACACTGTTGACGAATGAGCTGTCTACCCACAGGGCTGGGGGGAAACAGCAGCTTGTGACAAGCTGGGGAGAAGAACATGAACGTAATGCGCACCTTGCCTCGCCTGCTTTCAGATACCGGCCAGAAGAAGACCGCGGACAAGAAGGATGGACGCCGCATGTCGTTCCAGAAACCCAAGGGGACCATGGAGTACTCTGTGAGTGACCAGTAGGCTACTTCTCCCTGTCTCTAATTTCTTTCCTCCGATCTCCAGGAGCTGCTGGGTTTAGTCGCTGTGTTGTTAGTCACAGCAGATGTGTTTGTTTTGGTGCTATATTTGGAGGAAGTGTGTTGACGCTGGCTGATAGGAAGCTGTGTGGATATGCTTTTGATACTGTGCACGTGGGTTACGTTGTCTTGTTTGCCTCTGTGAATTGATAAGGGACCTTGGAGCGGTGCACACATTCGGTTTGCTGCTGGTGGCTTTCATAATCCCGTTAATGTTGGGGACGAAAACAAACAGCCGGTTCTCTCTGCCTGCCAGTGTAAAGTGAGAGGAGATTCAGTGGAAAAGGCATAATTGCAGGTTTGCATATTTGTGGAAGGGAATCCGCCGTCCGTGGATCATCTCTCCTTTTTCTTGCCCCCCCCGGCTTGTTCTCTTCGCACGGCAGTTACCAGCAAGCATTCCAGCAGTGTTCACAAATGACCTTCCAACTGCGTTATCATTTCTATTGATTCAGTGTGCATGTGTGCGCGTGCGTGCTTGTGTGTGCGTGTGTGTGTGTGTGTGTGTGTGTGTGTGTGTGTATGCGCGCGCACGCGCGCATGAGTGTGTGTGTGCAGCGCGGGAGCCAGAGCGAGAGCTCCGATTCGCCGGTGTTAACTGAAAATGGAGCCGGTGCTCTGCCTCGTGTTCTTCAAATGACCCTCAAATCCAGCTGCAGTCAGCCAGGGTGCCGCTCCATAGTAACGGTGAGGGGGTTAGGACGCCGCGTGAGAGCCGGTGAGCAGAGCTGCTGTTTCCCAGCCAGCGGACAGATCCTGACTCGTTTCAGTTGCAGGTTCCTCCAGTGTCCTGACTACCGCCGCGCTCCGTCCACCTTGCTCGTGGGCGACTGCTCTCCAAGCCCGGGTCACAGGGGCCCCATGTCTCCCCAGGAGTTTTTCATTCCCACCCTGGGGCAGGCGTTTCCCCAAACACCCCACCCACACCCGCTGTCTCTGTCTGAAGCTTGTGATTGACAAGGAGATTGTTTTCATTGCCGGAGCGTGAAAAGTGGGTGATAAGAGCTACAGGATGTTTGTCATTTGTGGGGTGGGTGTGTGTGTGGGGGGTGGGGGTGGGGGGGGGGGGGGGGGGGGGGGGAATGACACAGTAGAGAGAATCAGGGAGAATATTCTCCTATCTCTGTCACTCAGCGTGCCTCGCCATCTCCCGAACCCTGCCGTCTGCCTCCTGCCACCCAGCACGCCAACAATCGTGTAAAGTTGGTGATGCGCTGCAGCACCAGACCCCCGAGAGAAAGGCATCCGAGGCAGGTGCGTGGTAAGAGGCGGCCGCCTTTACGCGCCGCCCTGTCCTGTGAGAAATTTTACAAAGATTCGCACTGATTGAACGGCCACCTTATCTTTAACTTATCTGCTTCTCCAGCTCGCTGAGGGGCCCTGCCTTCTCAGTTCGGGCCTCGCTGATAAGTTCGTAATCTCCAGCGCCCCACAAGAAAGGCAAGCCTTACTGTTTATCAAATGAATCTCTCTTTTAAGAGGGGAGAAAACAACAACAATCGCCGACTGCCTGCTCAGCCACTGATAAAGCCGCCTCTGTCGGTTGGGTTTTCCTATTGGCTGACCTGCAGCCAATTAAGAAAGAGGGCTTGGGGGGGGGGGGGGGGGGGTGGGGGGGGCAAGAACTGGAAAAAACAGAGGTCTGTCTGAGATCCATCACATGAGCTAAGCCAGAAAAAAACCATTGTATTACATTCAGCTGCAGCTGTTTGGATTTCTCTTTTGGGTTTCTGTTTTTGGTTTTGTGAGTTTGTGAATTAATTGTGGTTCTCTGTAATTAAGGGTTTGGAGCAAGACGCTTGAAAATGGTTATTTAGGGCTAGAAATTTGTTTCTTGTTGATTTTTCACAATTCTAAACTGATAGTCAAGCAACCCCTCCCACTTAGTTTGCTTAGAGATTATTAATAATACCCTGAGGGCCTTCATATTTCACCTCTATTCTGTCTGTTAATCCAGTTTGTTTACCATACAATAAAAATGTGACCTCATTATGATCCTGAGTCTGTAAACCAGCCAACACAATTTGCATGTATAATTTGCATTGCATTTAACTTGTCACATTGGGAGTGATATATTGCACAATGCAATTTCCTAGCTACAAGTAACAATGTGTGTATTGTGTAATTTGCAGTAAGGATATGACTTGATATTACATATTGAAATTAATGTTTATATTTGTGTACAAACACACACAGGTACATGTAGAAGGAGGAGGGGAGGGAAGTTGTTTGAATTCAGGAATTCAGTGAGCAGGCAAGGAGCCTGATGCAATATGGGAATGTGGTTCACTTTTACTCATTCACTTTCTGGGCATATTACAGGTTGCCTGAGGATCCTTAACAAAATTCTGTGGCATTGACTGCCTGATGCTATGTCCCTGAATGCTTCTTAGCTGCATTTGTGAAAAGAATACCTATCTTGCCATGAATCTGCTATGGCTAGCTACTGGCTGTTTCAGATATATTCTAGTACATTGCAAGCTATCTAGTTAGCTGCTGTCTAGAGAAGCAGCAGCTACAAGCTACAGCTTGCTAGTACTGCTCGTAGTTTGTCAGCAAGATAGCAAGCTAGCCAACTTGGCATAGTTATCAAACTAGTTGTAAGATATCTTGTCTGGTAAGTCTACCCTCGCTCGAATCCCTTTTATTGAGCTTCTGAAACAGCATGTGATATTGGTTAGCTACTGCAAGCAAACATACTAGCTAAGATGTATTCCATTTCAGCATATGTAAATATTAAAACAATTTCCTAAAGTGAGGCCCATAAGCCAGTCGCATTTTCTCATATAATAGTTAGCCTTTAGTTTATTACTTACTTTAATTATTGTACATTAACTTAACATTTAAGAGTATCACAAAACCTAAGACATGATTCTTGAGCAGTTCACCAAAAACATTTTTTCCCCAACGGAAACAAGATAGCCTGGTTTCTTGAGCTGGCAAAGCAGTCAGCTGTGCAGCAAGATGAAATATTTGAAAAATCATCTTTAATTTCATGGATTATAACCCTCTATGCAATCGCTGTACAACTTCAAAAATCTGAAAGTTCTTATCTCACACTGAGAATGTGTGACCCGTTTCCTTCAGTGGCTCTTTATCAAAAGAACTTTTGCACATGTCCTCAATCTTTCTCGAGTGCAATGTTCTTTTAATTGTATGAATATTAAAATAGGTAATTATGTTAATATATTAAAATGTCTCTCTCTATTTTTACATACATTATCTTTTAATGAGAAATATTTGCCTCTGAAAACCTTGACAATGTTTCATGCTGTTATTGGTGATAGGTGGTAGATATTTTTGCACTTTGTAGCTCATCTGGTCTTAATACATAAGACTAAGGCAGCTGATATTGGGTATTAGTGTATGCTTTTTTCTACCTCTGGTGTTTATGATTTAAACTGAAGTTTTAGGGTAATGGTAGCCGTCACATTCTCAATAAAGATCGTGATTTGTGTAATCAGTACATTTTGCTTCTTAATTTACGTGCTTAATTTACTTACTTACTTCTTAATACTTGCATTTTTTATACTATGATACATTTTTCCTGACTAATAAATCAGTATTATTGATACCCACAGCTCACTTGCTACAACTGAAAAGAAGCATATAATATATGAAGTAGGATTAAGTAACCAATATGTTCTGTGGAAGCAAACATTTTTTTTAAATAGTGTTGCTAGCCTTACAGCCCAAGACATCCCAGTTTTGAGTCTAGGTTCTGTCATTGGCTGATTATGCCCTGCAGTCTGCAGCGGTGGGACATGATTGGCATTGTTCCATAAGTGAAGGGTGGGCTAATGTTGGCCAGGGTTCATCCTCATACTGGTGCCCTCTTGTGACTCCTCATGCTTCGACAAGTTGTTACATTTTTGTCAGTGAGAGATGGATTTGTTCTCCAATCAGTATTTGCTCTTCAGTGTACTGTGGGATTTGTAGTGTGAAAAAAATGCCTATAGGGACGATTGCAGTCATCTCCCTGCAGCACTCCTAAGCGGGTATGATGGAACAGTTACATGGATTTAATAAATAAATGCTGATTCCAAAACATTGTATTAAATGGAAAAGAATCATGTTAAAGGTATAAATTCTTAAATTCCGTATTTGCTATACATGGAACGTGTTCCACAGACAGCATGTTCCAAAGACAGCACATATTCAGCTACAAAAAATAAGTCAATATCAGGATTGATCAGTGGGCTATTTTGGTCCATAGATGACCTCACTAAAGCCATTGAAGGGGCATGCAGACAGGCCCCTGGCACTGTGTGGTAGACGTGATTATTTTGATAGACTTGATGCAGCAGTACGTAGCAGAGCCAAGTGTAATGGCCAGGAGAGTGCAGATGGGGGCGTTATGCAGTAAAAACTTACCAGCTGTCACAGTCCTCTATACCTAGCTAGTCGGGTCATAGGTATGGTATCAATAATTAACAAGATGGTAGCCACACTGTTTGTAAAATATCAGGAAGGCAAATAGCTGTCTGCTCTTATTTTAGGTATGAAGTTATGAAGAGCAAAAACATGCTCATTCTCTTGGTAGAATGGTAAAATGAAGGGGTCCCGAGTGGCTCAGTCAGCAAGGCATTCCCTTTGAGAGCAGGCCCTTTGAGCGCCCCTACAACCTGCAATCCCACAGCAGCAGTACATATTGGCTTCATCCTGCTGGGTACATTATTTATATATATTATGTATAAATAATACTCTCCACTGTATATCAAACCAACACCATTCATATGAGACAAGATTATTTTCAGTTGGTTAATATTATATACAAATATATTTAAGAGAATGTATCACATACCATGATACCAGCATGTTAAGTTTGTGAGTTTTCAACTACTTTGCCTTTCTGCATTAAGAGTAATGAGAATAAATGCCCCCGGGTGGGAGCAGTGGGTTGCCTGGGGACGGCCTGACTGATCGCTCCTTTGATTACATTATTTACCAGTGGATGCCGGAACGGGTCAGCGGCTCCCCCCCTCAGTGCTTTTGTGTCTTTGCCCTCTCCCTCTGAGATGCTGAGAGGTAAAAGCCCTCTATTAACACAGTCAGCAAGCGGCAGTAATGACTGCTCTCTACCTAGCAGTGCGCTCATCAGCCTCACCTGAAACAAGTGCTCATCTGAGGGGCTGCACAAGATCAGCACTCTCACGGCTACTTTTGCCTGTAAACTTACTTACCCTCTGCATTAAGCCTTTTTGTCTAGGTAGGGAGTATGCTAATGTGATCTACGTGAGTAACCTGAGGAGAAACTGACCTTCAAGACATAGCATTATTTTTTTTTCTCTTAAGTAGTGATACCTGTATTGTTTTTTGTTTTTTTTTAATACCGTTCAAAAGTCCTGACTTTGACTTTTGACAGTGAGACAGGAGGTTATGTCTTTGGTCTGAAATCCAGCACTTGAAGTGCTGGAGTATGTTTGTTTGCGAAGTTCTCTCTGGATAGAGTAATGTCACCTTTATCGTAAGCGACCATTCTAAATTTAGGACCGTAAATGATCAACGGCGTGGTTAGAGCGTGCCATCAGGGGTAGCGCTGATGAAGAGGCTATGGCAACTGTCGCGCTCAAGCCCCATGCCTCTTACGTTACAAGCCATCGGACCACTCTGTTCTTTTCTTTGACATTAGGGGAGAATGTGAGGATATGCAGACTGCAGTCGCACCATTTGAAAACCTGACTCTTATTAGTTCGATTTCCTCTCATTCTGGCATTTCTTGACTCTGTCATGTTTCTTTTGCAGTCTGTCAGTGTTTGCTCTCATTGACCCTCCTGTTCTACATGCTCATAATGTCTTCCTGTTAAAACATTTGCCATTGTCAAATACGTTTAAGGGTGTGCTCACACTAGGCCCGGTTGCCTTGTACCTTGCCTGAGCACGATTGTCCCCCCTCCCCACTCCTCCGCTGGCCTGAGCTCACATTTCGCCTAACGTTCTGGGCCTGAGCACACTTACGTCATCACGATGCGACTTTTTGTGTTGAAGAAAAGTGCTCTCGCACAGCACAATGGAGTTCATGATTGTACTTACTTTGTGGCTTATTTGGAGTGACACACGGCCCTCTCACATGCCTTATAGATTTATCGATTATGCAACACAACGATTTTCAGTTAATCGTGCTGCACATATAACAAGGCAGTTAACATATACGGAGGCAGGTGACGTTTCAGTCATTATGCTAAGGGACAGACCAATATTTTGTGTCAGGTTTGTGTCAGATTACAGTACCCTAATCACAGTAATGTTAGCTAATGTTAACCAGTTAGGGCTACTACTTGTGTGTGTGCTACTGTCATCATTACAACAACAAACATCTTCTACTACTTGGATAGTACACTTTTCAATTCATTCAAGAATATTTGCTCCAGGTAAAGTATAGAATGCATTCTTACCTAAACTAGATGGCTAATAGCAGTGTCCATATACAATCCCTGGCACACACTCAGCATAACATTATATTTCAGAGTTGCTGCCTTTGTCATAACAACGTAATCCTTGGAACCTGGCTATAGAATTGAGGTTTCCTGTTCAATTCAGCGAGTTGCTCTTTGGGATCGTTTGGAATGTGGTCGTCACATTCCTCCAGTCCCACACACCACAGTGGTAGTGTAATTTTATTTCCAGAACTCAGAAGAGGAACATGCCAGAGGCTGTTTTGCTAGCTATGGCAGGTCTTGGTGCTGTTTTGAGTATTGTTTGGGGTGAGGGGGGAGTGGCTGGGGCATGTGTTCCCCAAAGCTTTCTTACCATTATACCATCATGCTCTTAATTGCAGTGCTCCTCACAAAAATGTGTCCTAGCGCAACTTTCTGGAACAATGATGTGTTCACCTTGCGCTCATCCACACAAACAGCACAAAGTTTATGTATAGTGTCACAGCTGTCTTTAAGCAGTCAGTCTGGCTCATGTGGAGAACACATATTTCTGCAAATTGCTTCCTGCTTCCTCCTCCCACCAGCTCAGAGCTGAATTTGTCTCAGTGGCATTGTTAGCAGTCCAGAGGGGGTTCCTCTCTGGACTAATGACATTTCGGAAGTGTTGTCTTTCATGACGGTAACACTTCACACATAATTGGATGTGGTAAATGATGTATTTTCACCAGATTTCCCCTTTAAATGAGTGTCAGACCCCTCTAGTGATTTCAGAGACTGACAGAAGCCAATGTGCATTGCTGACATGTTGCTGGCAGGTTATGTTAGGGTTATGGATGCAGTTGGTATTAAAGGGGTCAGTTTATGCTTGTCTTCATGTTATAATAGCCACAATGCCATAGTTGGTGCTAGAGGCCACTCTATTTTTTGTTACATATAAGACTTCAGCTGTAAAAAAAGAGGGTCAGAACAAATAAAAATGCCTCAACCTGTTTTTGTGTGTTACTCTCTGTTACTGACAATAAATTGATATATTATCGAGACACATAACAGTTCTTTAATGAAGAAAGACCCTTCATTCACTGCTTGCTGTCAACTTTTTTGTTGCATTCATGGATTTCAGCATTCATTCAGAGGTAGATGTTTATAAGAGCAAGCAGCTCAGACTTTTCAAATATAGCATTTCCTTGGAAGTCCATCTCACATCGGCCACAATGAAACCGTGACGGAACCATCATTGTAGAAACTGAAATTGCACTTGGGCGTGAAATGAACATGCAAAGGCCGTGTTTATGGGTCACTCAAGTAACCTTGTTTTCTAAAATGACAAAATGGGGCCAGTGCCTTGTGGCTGTGCAATCTAGCGATTTTCAGCTTCTGGCAAAATATTTCCCCCAAACTAGACACAAGGTAGCTTAATTGTACAGTTGTATAAATCCCCTCATCCATCTTCATTTGTACAGTGCAGCAGGCTGTAGCTCACACAGTATAGAAACTAGCATGGGTGGGTTTACTTTAATGTTACGTTACATTAGCCTAGTAGATATTCTTATCCACAGTGACTTGCATAGCTTACAGTTCATGTATTATTTGATAGAGGCTGGATATTTACTGAGGCAGTTGGAGTTGGGCACTTTGCCCAGGGGTACAACAGCAGTTACCCACCTGTGAATCAAAGCGGAAACCTCTGGGCTTATGAGCTCCACCTCTCACTACTGCGTCACATTACTGTGCACGCTTCCTCATTTCCCAACCCAGTATACCCTTATCAGTGTGTGGCCTTCCTGTTATGAATGTGGTTGTCACATGTTAGTTTGATATTGTAAGAACTTGAGTGCACTTCATAAAAATTTTGGTGTTTCTCAACTCAACCGTGTGCTCTTCCCAGTTGAGACAAAGTTGGTCAGTCTTGGAGGAGCTTACGGTGAGTGCTGTTGGCAGTGTGCTACTAATGAAAAGCATGGTGTTGGTTACTGCAAGAAGCCCTCCAAATCACTTTGCTCACATTGTCTCTGCCTGAAGTCGATTCAAATAAGAGCGTCTCTGCATAGTTAGTGTATTGATCTCAGCTATACAGTACTAATGGAGACTGCTCTCGCTCTCTCTCTCTGCTGATCGAAATAGTGAGCTAGGACATAAATAAGGTTGTTTTCACAGATATGTGCAAGCAGATGTGCTGTAATTATTGGTGGCTTTGTAGGTTTTAGGCTTCTGCTCTAATTCAAACATGTGTGTCAATCCTGCACTTGTGATTAGCCTACACTGAAGCTGTTCAGAGCCTTCTTTGCCCTGTCCCCTTGTGATAGTGTCCTGTGTTCCCACATGAGTCCAGCATGGTCCATATGACAAGATCCCCAGTGGACATTAGCATATAGCATTATCCTCCACCAACTGCATTGGAGTCTCCATGGACTGGGCTAGAAGCATGGGTCAGTAGCATCAGAGAGCATTGAAGTGACCCACAGGTGGACTTTCACTTTTAGGGCCAGCCCTGCGAGACCCTTGCTCCCCTGGTCCCCCATCCCGAAACACCTCCCAGCTCCTCCTCTAATGGTCCAAACCTTTATTAGCACCATTTTGCAAGATATCCACAGGGTATGTCACCATGATGACTGAAAGAAGTGCATCTGTCAGCTGAGAGGATGTGAAGAGCTTTTCGTTGCCATGCCTATGGACATCGAGACAGGCATCCCTGCCTGGCACTTTTGCAGTTTACAGTTAAGCGAAGTAAAAAGGGCAAAATGAAATTTAGCCAAAAAGCCAAAAGCACTCAGCTTTTCCTCAGCAGTTTTCATTGGAATGAGCAGAATTGACTTGGGTTTCATGAGTAGGAGCTTAATTTACTGTATATGTGAGATGATGGTCACCTCCAAATCTCTTACGCCAGAGATAGCTTCACATTTTTATACAATGTCACCTTACCTTAGGGGATGGGTTTCATCACAGGCAGGGGAGTTTGGGAGAAACCTTGATATGTCATTTGCATTGCCAAATAAAACATGAGCTCCCACAAAGCACTCTATCAAGTGGAGCACTTATCACACAACTGTCATTTCCAAGGACGGTGCCTGGTGCTGTCTGAAACATGCCTCTAGGCCTGTCAGGAATGTTCGGTTCATTTAGTGAAACGATACTGTACCTGTCACGTGTTAATAAGCATTAACGAGCCCACTTTGTCCCAGCGGCTACCTGTCGAGCTGTAGTTCCCCCAGTACTGTGGACCCTATCTTGCTCCTGTCTGCTCTCACAGTTTTGAATGGGTGTTCTACAGATGGATGAGGTGCCTGAGCTTTAAAAGGAGCGGGGAGGTGGATGGAATGATTTGAATATGTGCATTCACAGGTCTGGGGTCAGTGGTGTCGTGCTGGAACGTCCAGTGCTCCAGGGCTCCCACCATAGCCTGCTGCTGTTGACCACTTCATCTGACTCACCACTTCATCTTCATCTTAGCGCGTACTCACAGTAGACCCAGTTGTCTTGTACCATGCCCGAGGACGATTGTCCCCCCTCCCCACTCCCCCGCTGGCCTGCGCTCACACTGCGCTTAACGTTCCGGGCCCGAGCACACTTACGTCATCACGACGCGACTTTTTGTGTTGAAGAAAAGCGCTCTCGCACAGCACAATGGAGTGCATGATTGTAATTACTTTGTGGTTTATTTGGAGTCGTTTTGGGCGTGGTGACACACAGCCCTCTCACTGCCTTATAGATTTATCGATTATGCAACGCAACAATTTTCAGTTAATCGTGCTGCACATATAAGACGATTTTTACGGAGGCAGCTGATGTTTCAGTCATTATGCTAAGGGACAGACCAATATTTTGTGTCAGATTTGTGTCAGATTACAGTAGCCTATTCACGGTAATTTTAGCTAATGTTAACCAGTCAGGGCTACTACTTGTGTGTGCGCTACTGTCATCATTACAACAACAAACATCTTCTATTACTTGTAGTCGGCGTATAAAGCTCCAAATTTCTCCCTCAACGTCAGCTGCCTCCATAAAAATCTTCTTATACATGCAGCACGATTAACTGAAAATCGCTGCGTTGCATAATCGGGAGCTAACGTTAGCTATCTAGCAATAGATTTGACCAACATAGCTCATTAGCTAACAGGCTACCTATCTGAACGATTTTTGAAGACTTTAAACAGGCTGGCTGCTTCATTTGTGATATTCTGACTAAGCCCCTGACAACAACAATGCTTACATCGCCATGTAAAGTATGGTTAGTTTTATTTCACTTGCTAGTAATCAAGCTAATGTAGCTCTGTAGATCTATACTTAAAAATGTTATTTTTAGGTATAGATCTACAGAACTAACCAGTCAAAGTCATTTTGAAGGTAGCCAGCTTGTTATATTTAATGAAGTTAGCTAATCAAATGATGGTTTAACATCCAGGATTTATTATGACTGGGCATGTTACTAACAGATATCCAGCTAACTGTTGCTATAATGGATATATTTGTTAAATGGGAGAGTCGCATCATTAACGTTATGTTCATCCTCGGGCACGGTTAGCGATCACACAAGATGCGTATTATGCCCGAGTCCAACTGAACCGTGCCCGAGCCCACCTCTTCAAGCGGTCCCGGGCATGGTACAGAGCGATCACACTAGTCAAACGAACTGGACTTTGGGGGTCAAATGTGCTCGGGCATGGTATGGATCGCCTAGTGTGAGTACACCCTTAGAAACTCTTACATTTGGTTTAGTTTAGTCTTTTGCATTCAGCCCAGAGGGTGAAAGCCAGTGATGGCCAGTTTTCGCAACGATTTAAACTTGTGTACCTATTTAGTCGTGTTCAAACTGGTCCCACAGGTGCTGTAGATGCCCAATGATGTAGTTTTATTTTTTAGCATGGATGTAGCAGGTTTTTGGAAACGCATTTGCCCTGCACTGGAGTACTGTGGTGGTGTTCTGGATGGGATTGTACCCACAATCTTTTTCAGCCGTTGTATTTTCCTTGGCCCACTCCTCACCACAGAAAAACAGATTTCCAGTGCAGGAAAACCAGGTTTAGTCTTGGACCTGGTTGGACAGGAGGAGTCATGTGAAAAGGCTGTCATCTGCTAAGGAAAATGTAGTCAGGCAGGAATAAGTGGAGCAATTCTGAGGTCTATGGACCTGCAGTATTCAGAGCTCTACAGTGATTACAGCCAACCTTGCAGCGTACACTTCACTGATACACACAATGCTAACGTGGTGCTTCACATCACAGATCACCTCTGACTAAGCCAGACAAGCCAGCGAATGTGACGTTGTATGTTTCTCTCTCTGTTTCTGGTACAGGTGGAATCGTGGGACACATTGAACAGCATTGCATTGAAGTTTGACACCACGCCCAATGAACTGGTTCAGCTGAACAAGCTGTTCTCCAGAGCGGTCGTCCCAGGCCAGGTGTGCACATTACACTCCTCTTCTGTGTGAAGCTATGGCTCACTTCTACCCTTCTCTAACTACACACCTCCGTCCGTCCTTAACTATACACCTCCATCCGTTTCTAACTGCACACCTCTACCCGTCTCTAACTGCACATCTTTGTTCGTCTCTTAACTACACACCTCTACCCGTCTCTAACTGCACATCTTTGTTTGTCTGTAATTACATACCTCTACCCGTCTCTAACTGCACCACTTCGTTCGTCTCTTAGCTACACACCTCTACCCGTCTCTAACTGCACAACTTCGTTCGTCTCTTAACTACACACCTCTACCCGTCTCTAACTGCACACCTTCACCTGTCTCTAATTACACACCTCCGTCCGTCCTTAACTATACACCTCCATCCGTTTCTAACTGCACACCTCTACCCGTCTCTAACTGAACATCTTTGTTCGTCTCTTAACTACACACCTCTACCCGTCTCTAACTGCACATCTTTGTTTGTCTGTAATTACATACCTCTACCCGTCTCTAACTGCACCACTTCGTTCGTCTCTTAGCTACACACCTCTACCCGTCTCTAACTGCACAACTTCGTTCGTCTCTTAACTACACACCTCTACCCGTCTCTAACTGCACACCTTCACCTGTCTCTAATTACACACCTCCGTCCGTCCTTAACTATACACCTCCATCCGTTTCTAACTGCACACCTCTACCCGTCTCTAACTGCACATCTTTGTTCGTCTCTTAACTACACACCTCTACCTGTCTCTAACTGCACATCTTTGTTTGTCTGTAATTACATACCTCTACCCGTCTCTAACTGCACAACTTTGTTCGTCTCTTAGCTACACACCTCTACCCGTCTCTAACTGCACAACTTTGTTCGTCTCTTAGCTACACACCTCTACCCGTCTCTAAGTGCATATCTTTGTTTGTCTCTAACTACACACCTCCACCCATCTCTAACTACACGCCTCTGCCCTAATCGAACTGCACATCTCTGCCCCTCTCCAAAAATACACCCTTCTCTAACTACACTCCTCCACCCCTCTCTAAGTACACACATGAACTATGCAGCTTTGCTGTTTTCAGTACACACGTCCACCCTTGTGTAACTGCACAGCATCGCCCCTCTGTATCTGCCCTCTCCTGTGTTTACAGCCAGGCAGCACATTCACTTTCTCACAGCACTCATCCTCTGTGTCCAAACTGGTAACTCTTCTCCGCTGCGGGCCCAGTTCACCTGCCAGTTACGCCCTGAGTCACGTGGCCATTTGTCACATAATTCAGGGACAGCGCATCCATCTGGCTTTCCTCGCCATCCTCTGCCCCCACACCATAGTTAAACAGGCTAATTCCCTTTACAGCAGGCACCACAGTGGCTCGCTGTCTCCCGTTGGTGAGCCTTAAATATAGCAACAGGTATTCCGTTATAAAAAAAAAAGCACTCAGGTATTCCTGGGTATACACTGAGATGTTGTCTTGGCAGTCGGACCCTTGAGATTCTTAGTGCCATTGGGGAGCGTTCTAATGGGGGTGAGGTGAAGAGTGTACGTGTCAGTATACACACCACCTGCTGCTGTTGATATCAGCCCTGCTGGCCTCAAACCACAGCAGACACTCCCTCTCACTCCTGAGGCGATACCCAGCTTCCCATGACAGGTCACCCTGTGGGAATCAACATCTGCTAATGCAGGGATAGAGAGCAGACCACAAACCAGAGGGGTACACTCTGCCCTTTCTTACATTATCTTACATAGCTTATCTAGAGCACCATATACAGCTCACAGTTTTTACATCATTACACCAGTGGGTGTTTATTGAGGCAACTCGGGCTAACTGCCTTTACTAGGGGTACAACAGCAGTCCCCCACCTGGGAATAAAAAACGAAGGCCTCAAGGGTTACAAGCCCTGCTCCTTACCACTACACCGTACTGCTGTTGATATGATAAAGGTGTGGAGGAATCGTATGACTACTTTAGTAATTAAAGGCATCCTTACATCACCATCACGTCACTTGCCTGATTGAAGTTCCACAGCTGTTTCTCTTTCTCCATCCCATTTGGTGGGGTGTGTGTTTGTGCACATTACCCGCTGGTGTTGTGTCATCTCTCTCTGGCTGTGAGTGCTGTGGCATGGTGGTGCTGTCAGTCTAACCAAAGCACTCTCTCCGTTGGTTGTTTGGAAGGGCTGCAGCCTCTTACGACAGCAGCTCCCCTCTAATGTTTTCATTTGTATTGAAAGCAGCGAGTAAAAGTCACATGAATTAGTTCCCGGCTGCCATGTAATTATTCCCACAGCCCCCCTGCATCAGAATGCTGTTGTCCCCCTGAGATACGATAACCCTGTTATGAAGATGAAATGCTGTTTTTCTAAGCCCAGTTGCCTGGAGTTCTGATTGCACTGTGTGTGTGTGTATGTGTGTGTGTGTGTGTGTATGTGTGCATGCATGCGCGTGCAGCAGTGTTGAGCAGTATGCTGTGCGTGTGTTGCAGGTGCTCTATGTTCCTGACCCTGAGTACATCTCCAGGGTGTGTGTGTGTGTGTGTGTGTGTGTGTGTGTGTGTGTGTGTGTGTGTGTGTGTGTGTGTGTGTGTGTGCATGTGTGCGCGTGCAGCAGTGTTGAGCAGTATGCTGTGCGTGTGTTGCAGGTGCTCTATGTTCCTGACCCTGAGTATGTCTCCAGCGTGGGCAGCTCCCCCTCTCTCAGTCCCATCAGTCCCCTGTCACCCACCTTCACCGAGGCTGACTTAGAGAAAGTGACGGTATGTTGCCATTTTCCGCCAAGCACTACACCTCACCCTCAGCACCCTACACACTTGCGCTCTGCCCACTTCCTCCGGGGCCACAGGTCTCATTCACTCACTCCCCCAATGGGCACCTCTCTGGAACGCTACAGAGGTTACTGCTTACATTGTAAACACAGCACTGCTATTACTGGGGGCCGAAATGCAGCCCCCTCACTGCCAAGCAACATGAAAAATGGAGTGTATTCTGTTTTATTAATGGGCAAAAATCTGTAATTACACATTGTTTTTGTGTTCATAAACTGGCATGATTCATGGCCAGGCCTCTGCAGAAATAATGGAGCCTTGCTTTGTTCTGTCAATCAGAGAAATAACAGCAGTTTAGCACACCACTGTTCATTACTCTCCGGCTCTACAGGATGAGGCTTTTTTCACAACCTACGCGTGTTATGCACAATATTGTCAGAAACGGAGGCAACAGTGGCTACAAGAGTGAATGTAGGAGCGCTGAAATGCAGTCCTGGCAAATGCAGTCGCAACCTTTTGCTTTGTTTATGCGTGACAACCGTGGAAAAGAGTATTGTGGACACACTTCGGAGTGGAAAGGCTGTGAGAAAATTTAAAGGAAAATTGTTTAAAGAGCACCTAGGGTTGTTTAGTGAAACATCAGTTTATGTACATTTACATTTACATTTATTTATTTAGCAGACGCTTTTATCCAAAGAGATTTACAAAAGTGTACCTTACAGCTGGTATTTAACATGTTTACCTAACCAGAGCTTGAAAATCACTCTGTATTTTCTGAAAAAAGTGGTGAGTTGGAAAAAAAAAAATCTGTTCAGTTGGCTTCCCTGTGTCTCATGGATGTGTGAGACTAGTTTATTAATGTCTGATGCATCCAGTCAAAGCCCTTACCCCTGTGTTTTCACCAAGAACTACCCAGGGGAGCTTTTAACATTGAGAGATGAACCTCAAACTAATTCTAATGGCAGCAGACTCATAAGTAGTGACCTCAGGAAGGCTGGAAGGAGATTTACAACAAAATGTGTCTGGCAGGAGGCCTGCCTAACCTGTAACCCTCCTCACCTCTCTTCTGCATCTACAGAGAGCTGCCAGTGCATGGTCCTGATCATTCCTGTATTCCAGGGGCTTTCCCTGTCCCAAACTGGGCTTTTGCGAGACCCACTGGTGTCCACAGCCCCCCGAACATCATTGTCCTGTTCCCAATGCCCATAGCAACCATCTCTGTCTCGTAAAGCTATCAAACACCGTAAAGGCTTGGATGCTCGCTAAACACCACCACTTCCAATCCGTGCTGGGTCCCATATTCCTCTGGCAGCAAAGAAGGCACGTTCGACGGGCACTTATCTATTTAGGTCATGCCTTTACGAACGGGGGCATATTTCTGGGATCAGAGAGAGCGAGTGTGACTGTAGCGGAATTAAGCCTTTAAAGGGAGACGTCCTGTCTGATATTTAGAGGAACTAATGAACAAAGCTCATGCGCCCAGACACCCAACACGAAAGCAATTATTAAACGGGAGGGGGGAAAAAAGCTTTGCCTTCAGTGAGGGGGAGCGAGAGGCGACGTCACGGAGCACAGCCTAGAGCAGGAGCAATGCGCGATTCGATTTGGCAGCAAGCGGAAGGGCTTTAATAAACTGGGTTACCATGCATATTCTTAATTAGATTTTAATTAGAAGGCTTTTCTAATGGGTTCACGGAAAAGGCTGTAATGGGCACTGAGGAAAAAAAATCTGTTTGAATGGGTGGAAATTAAGGATGTGATGTGATGAATCGCATCGTTAGGACACGTTTGAATTTTCTGTCAGCCGTTCTCGCTTATCGAAAGGGAAACGACATACTTTATCTCCGCAGGTTGAGGAATTATCTTTGAAAATGTGAGCAGCTGCGGTCCATTCATCCTGAGACGGAGCGAGCTCAAGGAGCCCGATCGCCATCTCCGCCACAGGCGAATGTCTCTCCATGCTACGCAGCCTGTGCTGCAGATGGACATGCTGCTATAGGGATAACATCTCTGTGTGCAAAATTTAGTACACAGGAGTCTACCCTGTATGGATATAAAAATGAGTTTTCAGTGTCTAGAACAAGAGACATTGACAGTAGCTTAAAAGAACATATATTCATTAAAAACACATACAGATAAACAGAGTAAACAGGCAGTCTACAGCCTTGGTTGTACACGATTGGTTGTTCTATAATATTGTTCCCAAAATGCGTTCTGATTGGCTGAAAGGCCATGTTAGCCGTGCTATGATAACAGAAATGATGCAGAAATTAGAAAAACAGTGAAACTAAAAACAGTTCCAGTAGTTCATTGTTTGTTTAGTTTATTTGTAACTGGTATAAATTGGCTGTTTTTACAGTCTAATTTTGCAGTGCACTTTGACTATTGCTAAAAAAAAAAAAGGTTTTCAAATACTTAAAGTATACCTATATTTTGTATTTTGCATTTGTTGAGCTGGTTCTTGTTGATCTTGATGGTTTGATACAGTATTGTAAATCAGCAGAAAGCTTTACATAGTAATGGGCAATATGAATGCGTAATATAGTCACAGTGTTTTACAAGTATTTGTCACTGCGTTGATATTTCTCTGCAAGGCTTTCGGGTTGGCTGATTGTCAGTGCATGCTCCACTTATCTGCGTGAAGATAATTAACAGCATCGTGTCTTAGGCAGGTTACTCCAATAAGGAATCACCCTAGCAACAGTTGCTGGGAAAGCTAGAGCTGTGCCAGTACTACTTTTGCTAGGATAGCAATAGCTTTAAGTGACAAATGAGGCATTCAGAGTTTTACTCATTATAAATGAAAACAAGCCCCATGCATTTCTGTGCCTGTAAAATAGGACCCATTTCATAATTGCAGTCTCTGGAGGGGAGGGACATTATTCTTCTAGGGGTGTGATAAGGCACCCAGCACACAGCCTCAAGCCTTATCACGCCCCTGGCTGGGTTTGGATAATGCATTCCCTACTGTGTCTACCATTCACATAATTGAAAGGTCACTGATCGACCTGATCGAAGAGATTAATGATATGATAAGCAACGATATTTATAGCAGCGGTAACAAGGAAAACATACAGTACAGGCATTGAAGCATGTCCATCAATGTGTCCATTTTATCTTTGGCTGCAATGCCTTGTTTTAATTTTGTTGCTGTTGTGCATTATGTTGGTATTACATTATTGTGCATCTTTTTATAGCATTGTACATTATTGTGGTTCCAGAGCTTGGGATGGCAAACCTCTGTCCAGTAGGCTGGCGACTCGAAACCGGAAATTTTTGTCACGAGCAAATGGGGAAGAATTGGCGTTCACACAAGAGCGAGCGTCACTCCATGGCGGAAGCAGCCGAGCATCGGAGGCCTGCGATCCGCTGGCAGCGGCGCGGGGACATCTTGCAGACATGGCTGCGCACGCTTCCGTGACGTCTGGCAGGGCTCGAGGCCCACGTCACTCGGGGGGAGGGGGGTGTCGGGCGGCGAGCACATTGTGTCCGCTTCAGATGCCTCCTCCGCCTCTCGTCGGTGTTCCGTGCCAAGCCCCATTCGCCGGCCCTTCCTGTACCGGTGGCCCGCGCTTCCTGCAGTGGCACGCTAAATTTAGGGATGACAGGAAAGTGGACGGGGCCAGCGTTAATTACCTGTGCGGGGCTGCTGGCACGGGCCGCGTGACGCGGTAATGTGCACTCCTCGAAGCGTTCCAGTGACAGAGCTCTCATTTTCATATCGCCTGTGAAGTAACACAGCCCTGCAGGCTAGCACACAGCACAACATGCTGAAGTGTTTAATCAACAGCGTCATGTACCAGTAAATATACAGGGATTGTCTTTCCTCAGAAACGGCTCATTTTGTACACAGCTGCTGAATTGTAGTTGTAGTGCATTGATTTGTCCACAAGGTGGGGCTAGAGATTATTACTGGAATCATCTCAGTTCTGCACTGGATGTGCCTGAGGTTTGCACTGGCTGAGTGCTGGTGTTTAGATGTTGCAGGTGTTTCTGTTATAATTAATTGTGAAAATGATTAAGATTATGGTGAAAAAAGTGAGTCTGAAGAAGCTCCTCATCATGCTCCCTGGAATGATTCTAACAGTCAAATCTTTCCTTTTCTTTTATTACATTATTCTTATGCTTTGAAATTTGTTGCAGGAGCCTCTAATGAAGTATGCTGTAACACTTGTTGCTGCAGCCTTTATGAATGCACTTCACCACCTCTGCATTGGAAATTGCTTTGTATGCCTACCTCTGGAAACCTTAGTACCTGCCATGTGATAAAGTGTAAACAGAACCATGTCTGAATAAGACTGCAGTACGGTCACTCACAGGTGGGATTACAGCAGCAATGGCATAGATGTGACCCAAATCTGACCTTTTGACTGTTGTCGTCCGTCCGTATAAGAAGGACGGAGCTGTGGCGGTTGCGGTCACCCAGCTATTGTGTGTTAGACTGGCACGTCCCACTCATGACTGTCATAAAACCACTCCTATCCAACTGTCTGTTCTATGACTCATCGTCCTTTCGTATCTGCGCTGTGATAATTACGGGCACCATTTTTTGTGTCACGCAAACATTTTGTGTAAATGAGTGTTTTGTCACCATGCCTGCTGGTGGAGATTATGGGCTGCTTTATCAGAAGTCTTCACTGTGGAGAGTGAAAAGATCAGCTTTTTAAGAGGTGAGCTACCCAGAGAGAAGAAAAGGCTGATAAGGATGGGGTAGAGTGGTTTGCAGACTGAGAAAAGCCACATAAACAATCCAGATAAAAGATCAAAAGCAGATTTATTTTAAGATGAAGGGGGGGGGGGCTCCCGAGTGCCACAGTGGGCAAGGCCCTTGCCTTGATTGTAGACTGAGCCCCATGGTCCAGGTTGGAAACCGGTCATTTTGACTGACAGTGGCAGTAAAAACTGGCTTCCCTCTGGTGTAAGGGTGGGGGGGGTTGGCTGAGGCCTTCTCCTCTCTCGGCCCTCAGGTGCCTTGCATTCAGGCATCTGCAGATGGCACCTGTCGCATTGGTAAACTAGCGCCTGTCCTTCAGTGTGAGCCCGTCTCACTGCAGTCACTTGCAGTGTGAAAAATGCATGCATATCGAAGGATTCCCTCGTCTCGCTTCAGCACTCCTGCACAAGGTCACCACAGTGAGGTGAGCCTAGTGCACAACTGACCATTCCAAACAAGGTCATAATGGGGAGACAGCTTTAAATAAAGATTAAAAGAGAGCGGAACAGCAGTCATGTGGGATGGGCAACTACATTTTACATTAAATATATTTAAATAGGTATTCCTATTCTATGGATGGAAACTGTTTAATGTTTCTATGTAGGTTGGAAGTTCAGTAGACTCCTAACTATGTAGGCCAATGTTCAAGGGATACTGTTCTTGACTGCTTTTTCATTTGAGTGAGCAGAATACTTGGGTTTTCTCCAAATGTGTACTGTCCTCCAGATGCAGGACAAAGGTGAACTCAGGACGGCAGGGTTCACTGTTGGGTGTAGTGCCAGCAGTGCTGGGCTGGTGAGAGGGATGCTGGCGCTCAGGTTCTCCTCCATGCCCCATCATACATTGCACAGCTCTGTCCTCGCACAGCTCACCGCTCCCAATACCGGCATTGGTCCATGTCGTTTCTGTTCTTTTGATTGGCCAGCATCCAAACAGAGCCGTAGTCTTTTAAACTTATTACAGGTCACTGTAGCGTCTGCAGATGAGAGCATGGGCGCTCAGGTAAACCGAGGAGCATGGGCTCCACCATCAGGCAAATTGATCCCCCCCTCACAACGAGTATGCCCGCGGCTGATGAATAAATTATCGACGCAGAGGAAGTTTCCGTCTGTTTTTTTCCCCATCTTTATTCCTTGCAAATGAATGCAGAGGCAATTGAGAATAAATATAGACCAGACCTCTAGCCGGGAGCGCTTAAGTCTGGGACATATCTTACCTCACTGTATGCCTGCTGAAATCAACATATGTTGTCTGGGAAGATGAGGGAAATATTGAAATGTATGTATATGGAGCTGTGAGTCTAAAACCAGTGCAAAAAGCAGAATTCCTGGGGGAAGCACAGGAGATTAGCAGTGTCCCCATTACTGATGCTGAATTCATTGACCTTTGGAGCCTTTAAAAGCTGTTCCAGGTACATCCTGTGCTGTTGCTCATCTCCTTGTTTTACATGGTGTGGTTTTTAAACCTATATATGTACCAGGGTCCCGGGGGGGGGGGGGGTGAGCTGAGCATGACTCGGGAAGGACTCAGCCAGACATGTTCTCGGCTGAGATGGACAGCATAGCGCTGCAACACGTGTCTTTCTGTTTAAAGGCATTCATTTTTAAGGGTTCTGTTATTCTACAGTATTTTTGTGCCTATTGTTATTTGTTTATTAAAAAAAAAACATTTTCCAAAAGGTTTGGTGGGTCATATGCATGTGTGTAATCCCGAGGAGCTTGGTTGAATGAGTTCCTATCTATGCACTTTTTGTGACATAAGTTTTTTTTAACAATTTTTCTTATCGTGGATAAATTATAGACCTACATAAATGCTCATAATAATAGGCTCTGAATCCAAGACAACGCCTGACAAAGCGCTCTGAAACATAAACGCAGAAGCGCAGAAACAGCATACTAGCTCCAACAAATTAAAGATTTGAGATTTATATTTATAAGATTTATATTTATTTGTTGTCATTTCTCAGTACTTGCATACATTGAAACGAAATTTGTCCTCTGCATTTAACCCATCCTATACACTCATCGCCGTCACTGCTTACGGAGCTGCGGTATTTAAAAATGGTCTCACGCCTCACTGGAAGCAGAAAGAAGCATGACATCACTGCAGCTAGCATCCTTCCAGGGTGACAAACTTAGATAGGGGTCGGTCGAAACAATTAGACCCTCTGTTCGAGTCCCAAAGCACGAGCTCGGCGATTGCTGGCCACCCTTTATTTCCCATCACCGTGACGTTCACTGCTGTGAGTCAGAGAGATGCCAGGCGCCCAAGCTGAGATGGTATATATTTCCACATTTTAACAGTGCAATTAAAAAGGATAAATATAGTACAAGAATGTGCTGACAAAATGTATTTTGTAGTTCGCGTTTATTGACAGCCTACATTTAGGGGGGAAAAAAAAAACGAATATCCGAATCCCAAAATTGAAAACCAAATACCTACCCAACGAACGAATATCTGAATAGTTGAATATTCGGATCCAGCCCTAGTATGTGCCCCCATCGGCAAGCTCACGCCCCGTCCCAAAGTTAACTGGAATTCAGTTAGGGGATACTTCAGTTGCAGATTCTCCTCACAAGACCTTTCCGCCTATCAGTCCGCCTGCAGCTTTAGTGCAAGTAATTAAGAGTGATGGAGCTCCACGGTGCCGCTCACAGCGGCTTTGTAGCGCCAGTGAGCTCAGTGTGGGAGTCTCCGTGACAGCTTCGCCGGGCGCTCTTCCCTTTTCTCTCTCAGGAGTGAGGAGAGTGTAGGACGTGTGTAATCGAGTATCGGGGGAGGAGACGTCTGGTACCTGCAGTTTCGAGGACAGCCTCTGCGTTCCCGCGCCAGCGTCTGTCGAGAGGTGCTTGGCATGCCAGTGTGTTTCCCCGTGTGTGTGTGTATGTGTGTGTGTGTGTGGGGGGGGGGGGGGGTAGTGGAAATAGGCAGGGAAGTTCTTCTTTTGGAGGCGGTGGTTGCTGGAGTGTTTCGGTAATGGCCAGTAACACGAGGTGTGTGGTGCGCTGTTGTCAGCAGAAAAGCTTGCGTGTGGGTTCACAGTCCTCCAATCATCTTGATTTGTGCAAGACAAGATGACCTGTCTTGCTACACAGCTCAAAAGCACCTGTACCTGTGGATAATGGGTACAGCTTTCGCAAAGGTGTGCTTCCCACTGTGAGGGGCACTGTACTCTGCGGAGGTTCTTCCCCTTTCAATGTCAGGAGGTTCGGCTGCCCCCCCAGCGGAGCTGAAAGTGGCAGGAAAGGGAGAAATGGGCATGTGGGAGGTTGTTGAGGGTACCGGGCCACCTCCAAGTCTGTATCCACAGCAGCAAGGAAGCCAGATACACAGCACCATGTCTGCTTGACATGGTGCACACAGGCCGTCGCGCTGTCAGGAGTGACCCCACCAATCACTTAGCTGGCGGACCACAGAGCGGGACTGCCGAACTCAGCCACTGGAGGGTGCCAGAGCAGCAGGTTATTGAGCTCTTTGCATCTCTCTAACACTAAGAACCAGGGTGGAGTGATAAATTGGTTGGATAACTAGGAACCTTAGGTGGTCAGCCTTCCCGGCTGGAAATAATGTCTTCAGACACCACTGCCTGCGTGCAACCTAAAATTCTAAATCAAAATGTGTATAATATAAACACTACCTGATGCACAAGGCTTTTTCCAGCTGGCCAGTGATGTGGTGAGAAGCTGCAGCAAGCAGAGCACAGAAGGACTTTATTTAAGTCTCATGTTAAAATTGTTTGCATTTTAAAAAGCAAGGGACCTTCCTGATTTGAACAGTGTATCATTAACACGCTCCATGGCCTGCCATTTTAGCAGTGCGTGTCTCAACCCTGCGGCCCTCTGTGCTGGCCAAAGGAGGACAGAGCTCACCCAGCGAGGCAGCTTCTTTCAGTCCGTTAAAATCGACGCAAGGCATAATTGAGCATCACATTCCTCTTCCTCACAGCGCCGCCTGCTAAAGTACATATGTTGCTGTCAGCATCAATCTGCGTTTGTGTCCGCTCGCGCTCGCCAGACCCAGATTCCGTACATCAGCGCTAACATATTTATCGGGCGTTCGCGACCGCTGTGTAGGCTCCAGGCGATCCGGCGCAGACCATGGGTTATTCTGTTAGTACTGTAAATGAGAAGGCATTGACAGCCCAGCCGCCGGATCTGTGAGTGTGTTCTCCCTCCTTCAGGCGTCTGATTAAATCAATGCTCACCTGTCAATGTGATTGCATAGCACAAAGACTGTGACGTTAATGGCAGGTTCAGTTTAGAGGGAAGCCAGGATTTCTCAAAGTAAACTGCTGCTGGAGTGTAGTCATAGTGACAGGAGTCAAAAGAATGGGATGCCACTAGCTATTAGCAGGTGTTTGTGCACTTGTGCTTCACTGTATTGAAGACATGGAATGTGTTTGTGAGATGTTGCTCTGTGCATGACCGCCCCTGTTCCCCCTGCCCCCCACCTCCAGGAGTCAAATGCCGTCCCAAGGCCTCTGACGGAATTCCAGGGCCCAGCATTCGCCGGCCTCCGCCCCACCCGAGTGGTGTCATCCACCTCGGAGGAGGAAGAAGCCCTGACTGAAAAGTTCCTCAAAATCAACTGCAAGTACATCACAGACGGCAAGGTGAGCGCCCCCTGCTGTCTAACATGGAAATGGGAAAGCAGTGTGTCTCACTAGCTCTTTGTGACAGTCCAGCTGTAAAAGTGTGCTGTGACAAATACATTTTTAAAGGGTTTGTTTGTTGAATGACACGTGCAGCTGTGTGGAACAGTGGTAAAGAGCAGGGCCGTTAACAAAAAGGTTGCCGATTCGATTCCTTGCTGGGGCTATGCTGTTGTACCCTTGGGCAAGACACGTAACCACCAATTTCCTCAGTAGATATCCAGCTGTAACTGTAACCTATGGTAGTTGCCCTGGGTAAGGGTGGCTGCTAAATGACAATAGTGTAACGTAGTGTTAATCGATTGATTTGTCAAATGATTGATTGCCGTATTTGCATGTTGATTGATTTCTGTCCCAGGGAGCGGTTAGCGGCGTGCTGCTGGTGACCCCCAACAACATCATGTTCGACCCACACAGGACCGACCCGCTGGTGCAGGCACACGGGTGCGAAGAGTACGGCATCATGTGCCCCCTGGAGGAGGTCACATCCGCCGCCCTGTACCGCGAGATCACCGACCGCAAGATCCGCGAGTCTGTCCCCTCGTAAGAGCCCTGTCACAGCGCGCGTCACACCTGCACAGTCAACACAGAGCGTTTCCACGGCCACCAGGCTCCTCCTCGGCACACATCACATCACAGACTATCGAGGGTTAAATACGCCTCTCTGTTAGACAGGAAATGGCAAATCACACTGGGGTTAACTACATGCATGTGCACCCACCTACATCCTAAATTACTGCTTTGAGGTTCAGAGAATACTAACAATTTCTGTGGTCTCAGAGCCACCCACAGAGTCTCCGATTTTTGTGTTGTTAGCTTTCCTTGTGTTTTGAACATGTCTGCATTAAGCTGGTGTTATGGAAATGGACATACAGAATATGGTGTTAGGCTTGGCTGAAGGTTAGGTGCGGCTCTTGTGGCTATAGAGCTTTCTCATTTATATTTTACATTTACATGTATTCATTTGGCAGACGCTTTTATCCAAAGTGATTTGTAAGCATGTTGCAGGGGCTTGCGTCACGGTATGAAGGTATGAGGTATGCTTATTGTCCCTCCCTGTTTGCTCAGCTGCAGCGTGTGGCCTTTGTTCAGACAGGCATTTATCAGTGCACAGAGCTGTGTCCTCTTCCCGTGTTAGCACCAGCATCTGTGAATCACTAAATACCAGGGGTAAACATCTGGTGTTCCTTTCATACACATACCTTAATCGTGTCGTTATTTTTCTTACCGTAAAAAACATCCTTACCATGGAAGGTTTTGTCCTGTCAATGCCCTTACAATAGCCATTACTCAAGAGTCTCCTTATCCAGCAGGCTCATTAGATGACCAAATGTGGAGCATCTTGGGCATGCTGTCCATGGAAATTTACCCTCAGTAGAAGCCTGCCTGGCAATTGGCAACATGGCTGGTAAAACATTGGCTGAAAAGCCAGGCCTTTGCTGATGCACTTTGTGGTTGTGCCTCTCTGCAGGGACCTGGAGCAGCTGTCCCCGGTGCAAGACGCCAGTCAGCCGAAGAGAATATCACGGAGCGGCACGGAAGAGGCAGAGTCTTGTCCACGGGAGGTGGCCGCAGCAGCAACAGCAGCGGATAGCGGCAGCGCTGCCCCGCGCAGCGCTGAGGGCTCCTTCTCTGAGGACGTGTTCACAGAGCCAGACCTGTCCCCCATCCGGGAGGAGCAGGGCAAGCCTGCAGGTGAGGCTTCTGAGTCCGTCAGCACCGCCGACCGGGCAGAGCCAGCGGGCAGCAGCAAGTCCGAGGGCCAGCAGAAGGGGGCAGGGAAGGAGCCAGCTGAAGCGGGGCACACCCCAGAGAGCCAGACTGTCCAATCCCAGTCGCCAGCGGGATCCAAGCAGCACAGCACAGAGCAGTCCCCAAGCACACCCACAGATGGGGAGCAAGAGGGTGGGGCCAGGTCACGCCCCATCTCCGAGTCGCAGGGCCCCACCGCTGGGGTCACAGACCCCTCCAGCCAGGAGGGCCCTGACAAGGGTGGGCTGGTCAGAGAAGGGACGGCAGAGTCTGAGACAGATGTGGAGGAGCTGAGGAAGATGTGGAAGAGTCACACTATGCAACAAGCCAAGGAGCAGATGGAGAATGTACAACAGACAAACAGGGAGGAGCCGCCAGCCACGTCCGGCCAGGCGGCAGAGGGGTCCCAGCCAGCTGAAGGTAGGTGGTCATGTTCGGCCTTTAAAGAAGAAAACTCAGGAATCATTCTCTCTAATTGTCACTCAAGGCTCAGGATCTAGAAGGTCCATCATACATTTGTATTGGTTGTATAATTATGATTCTTTCTAAAGGAACAATGAATGAAGAGTCTTCTTGAGCAGGTGGTTCAGTGGGTTGTGTATTATTCTTTCACACAGTGGTGAAGTTACGTGGTCTAATTCGGTCCCTGCTTTGAGTCAGCAACTTTATCATTAGCGGTACTGTGCCATTTAGGGAATAAATAAGCCGACTGTTTTCAGCACAGCCAAGAACAGTGGTCTCAGAATAACCACTTGCGGTGACGGCATTTCATTACAAAGAGACTAATTGCGCGCATCCCCCCTCCCCCAAGGCCCCGTTGAAAGCTCTGATTAGCGCCGCACTCTCTGGCTTCCTGGGAATGAGAGAAGCGTAGCCGAAGCCCATGTGACGCTAACGCCCGCCACAGGCTGCAGTGAGGCCTCTTCCAGAGGTGTCACACCATGTCTCTGTTGGCTTAACCAACCGCGGCCGAGAGGTCAACGCACACTTTATCACATCTGAGCCCAGCTGTGGTAACTCGTCTGTATCCCAGCAACTATCCCACTGTGTTGACTCAGACTCTTCTGTCTGACACACAGGTGTATAGTAATATAAATTGCAATGCTACCATATAATAATATTCCTGTTTTTTTAACAAATGTACCCTATGTGGCCTTCCTTGCCAGGGACAGGAAATGCATCAGAATTGTCAGGTATATAACTTCCTTGGTGAAAAATAAGGGAAGCAATGATTGAAACTCCAGACCAACATTGATGTGGCTTTTTTTTTTCGTTTTGTTTTGTTGGTTTTTGAAGAAGAGGCACTACATTTTTAGCACAGAAAATCTGTTTATTTGTATTGAAGGATTAGTTCTCCCAAGAGCGGGATTAGTATTTTCGCGGTGCGTGTTCCTGCGAAGAGTCCTGTGAAGCTCCTGGTACAGCCACAAAAGGTTGAAATAAAAGTTTCCTTTAGAAGGCTCCCATCTGCCATATGTTCCCGATAACCTTTTGTTGGCGCTGTTGTGACACGGCAGTTGTGACAGGAATGAGTGTATCACAGGCTAGAATTAAGCAGTGCTTCTAGGAGGCAGAGGCCAAGCTCTGATCCGAGAACACGCTTCTGATACCCGGGCGCCCGCCATAGTGATAAGCTAAAATATTCAACCGATTACAGCCACAAAGACGGGGGTAGCGCATGCGAGGGAAAACAAGACTGAGTTTGGGCCAATGCCAACTGTGTTTCGTTCTGGGTCCGAAATGCCGGAAAGCAGCCCGACTCCTTTCGTTGGAACGCTGTGTTCTGTGTACTCCACGCTGAGCTTGCCGCATGTGAGGACTGCGTCCCAACCTTCTGAGAGCTTGCTCACCATTTTCTGTTAATATTCATATGAACACGACTGTAATTGATGAAGGGAATATGCTCCTGTTCACCTTCCTGGACCCCTTTTACCTTCATGCCTAGACATTGGTCTATAGTTATCAAATGTCCTGCACCATTCCTCTTCAGCCTCTGACTTGGCATAGCGGCAAGTTTTTGTTCTTTTTTTTTTTTTTTTGTTCCATCAGTGTTCAAAGTAAGTCAAAGGTTCCTCTCTGACAATTACTATCATACTGAGAACCCCCAGTTCGTGGAGTGGCCCAGCTAGCCTCTGCCTTTCATTTTGCCCCGTATCAAGATGGCAGGCGCGAACAGGAGCAGGGCCTTCAAAACAGGTCAAATTACATGCTCGATTAATGCGATTAATGCGTTTCAAATCGAATTCCTCCCTACCCACCCACCACCACCACACCACGCCGTTGGCCTAATTAAATTAGCAATTTCTCTGCCCCTCAAAACAGTGATTGATTTCAGCACTGGGTCACATGGAGTATCCTTGCAAACCTCCGCCAGAGATGGCCCCGGAGTGAAGGGCTGACAGAGCCGCTGTTAAAGCCGAAACCTCTGTGTGTCACACAGTTACACGCTCGGCCAATCTGTTTCCTCTGCTGTTTCCTCTTAAGTAGTGACTAACACCAGTGAATTCTGCTCTGCACTGTGGCTTCATTCTGAGCTTCTGTTTAATGTGATTAAGTGAGCTTAGATTAACTCGTCTTCTTGCCGAGATGCTTCTAAAGCTGATGGTAGAAAGGGTGTACATTAGTGTGAAAGAAAGGGAAGTTTCTTTATTTCTTTTGATACAAGAAGACAGGCAATCCCACAAATGCAGTCTTATGGGTCCGTCTACGTACTTGCTACAGTAATTACGAGCAGATTACATACCTTAGACTCTTGCATACATCTAGATATTTTGAGGGGCTGTTTCATATTTCATATTTACTGCACAGCGTGGATTTTCTTTCTGTCCACAAATGTTATAATCTTGGTTTCGCGAATGTGGGGAAAAAAAATTTACGAATGTGTGACGTGACTGAAACCCAGGAGGAAAGATTCGCGAACCGCGGTTGAACCAGGGGAAGTGATCACTGAAACGCAGTGAGCAGAAGTTAGCAGAACATGAGACAGGGCTGTAAATCCACTAGCTGTTTAGCACATAGAAGGAGGAAGATGTAGCAAGGGAAGCTAATCAATCACGGGGCTAATCTGAGGCCAGCAGCGGCAGCAGCAGCGCCAAGCCAAGCCTCCGGGTGATCAGTGGGCTGCATTAGCAAGGGAGAGAAGAAGACAAGAGCTGACAGTGCTGCCTGTTCCCTGTCCAATTCCTCCCCGCCCAGGACCTGCGGCGTCCAAAGAGCAGCAGAGGCACCAGTCCCACAAGTTCCTGTGCCTGCGTGTGGGCAAGCCCATGAGGAAGACCTTTGTGTCACATGCCAGCGCCTCAATGCAGCAGTACGCCCAGCGGGACAGAAAGCACGAGTACTGGTTCGCCGTCCCACAGGAGAGGTGAGGCTCCACCCTTACACCCCAGCCCTGCCACCACCGACAGTGGCACCATCATCTATGCATTCCCTTACTGGACATCACCGTTGAGGGTCATCCGCTGTGCTCAACACTACACTTTACCACCTGGTAAAGTGTAGTGTTCAGGTACCATCCAGCCAATGTTGCATCAGCAGCAGCTGTATTGAAGGTCAAGATTCAAACCTGCAATCCATCAGCAGCCTTACCCTACAGTTAAATGGGAAGTTTACAAAATGGGTCACACATTACTGTTCCTGTTTGAATTTCCAAATATTTTAAGCCACCTCTGCCATTGCGCTATTATAGAAACTCATTTGGCTATGTTTGAATGAAAAGCTATTCTTTTTTTTTTTTTTTTAAATTATAATTGAAAACAGGCCAAAACGCCCACCATATATAAGTGCTGGTTTTCAGCATGAATCATGGGAATCAGGGTGGTGATGCCAGTCATTTCTCATCTGGCTTATCAGCTTTGGCTCTTGACAGGGAACCTAATAGAGGGAAACATTATGTTTTTCACCAAGCTCATGAAATATGTTGTTCCAATAAATGAATCTAAATTGGCCAAACGGCATAATTCAATTAGGCCATTCTGCAAAGTCACTTCATTTTTAACAAGAATGAAATGAATTTGACAAGGCGTTATTATCATTTCTGGGCTACAAGTATAATGCAGTCATTGTACGAGCAGAACTATGAATCAGATGCCTGAGGCTCAAGTATGATGGACTAGTACAGTTGAAACGTAGGTTTCTACATCATCTGCATTTTAAATCCAGTTGCATTGTGTTCTATTGTTGCATTGTGTTGTTGTTATTGTTAATGTTAGAAATATTATTACAGATAATAATGTATATTTGTTACTTACTTTTGCATTACCAGATTTAAAAGTACAGATTAGTGTTTGAATCTGAGAAGTACTGGTGCATTGCAGGTGTTAAGGGGTTAAAGAGTTTCCTTTGTTGACAGATGAAACAAGCCCTCATGCTGAGCTGCAGTACTGCTTGTCCTAAAACCCACACCTGTCTCTTTAAATGTGAACTCTGAAACAGTGTTTCAGGAACCTGAAAAAGATAAAATGGAAAGGGCTGCTTCCCCAGAGAGAGCCTGAAAGCATTCAGGTGTGTGTGTCTGTGTGTGTGTGTGTGTCTGTGTGTGTGTGTGTCTGTGTCTGTGTGTCTATATCTGGGTGTCTGTCTGTATTTTGGAGTGTGTCTCTGTGGGTGTGTGTCTGTGTCTGGGTGTGGGTGTGTCTGTTTGTGAGTGTGAGAGTGTGTGTGGATATGCGTGATTGTGGATATGTATGTGTGTGTGTGTGTGTGTGTGTGCGCGCACGCGTCTTTTGCCAGGCCACAGGCAGTCACTGTGGTAGAGTTGGGGAGTGGTTAATGGCTGAGGCTCCACCCCTGCACTGCGTCTGCGCTGAGAGATGCAGGCGAACTGTTTTTCTGCTGTCTGACCTAGTTGAGTGGTCACCCGGAAGATGTGTGCAAAGTATCATGACAATGGGGTGGGCGCCAGGGTAAGGAAAGAGGTTTCAGGGCTACTGCAGCTCACCCAACTGCAAGGCTGTATCGGCAGCCTGCTCTGAGATGGGAAAGCCAGCACTCTGTGGGTCACATTCCCTGCCCTCTCACACCTTTCTAATGTGAACGTTTTTAGCTGTACATTTATATTAGGAGACATTCTGACTTAGAAAAAGTATGTACATCTAATAAAGTGGCATGAAAGGTGGTATTTACAGGACACCACATATCACTTCCAAACATGCATCAGCCCCTCACACAGTGCTGTGGTAACTGGTGTGGACATAAGTGGACACTGTGCTATGTGGATGGTGGCTACATAAATGCTCTGTAAGATACCTTGTCGTGAGACTTCGTACCCAACAAAAAAACTATGACATACCCTGCAGTAAAACTAAACCATACTCAACTGTAAAATTACAGCATACCCAGCAATAAAACACAAATAAGGGAAGGTGAGTTATGTAGTGCTGAAGAAGAACCTAATTCCACATAGTGATTGATATGGAAGTAACCATGTGTGACATGGTGATGTAAGTTTGGCGCTAGACTGTTGACATGAGGCCAGAAATGATGGCCCCAGATAGACCATTTTTTTCATGTTTTCATGTTTTCCCTTTTTTAAATCATGAATCTAAGCCTAAGCCCTTAACCTTTAGTGGGAGTTTACATGTAACAGTCTTCTGTGGGCATGTCTGGTATTTTATAACAAAAACAGGGAGTATTTTTGCTTCAGTATAACCGCTGCAGGCAGGGTTCCCAGCCTCAAAAATGGTGATATATTACCCTCTGCTCGAAGCCGCTGTAAGACAGAAATCTGAGCAGAAGTCTGTGGAATGGTGCATCGTACTCAAGCAGCTCACTGGCTCACCCTGTGCTCCCCCTAGATCGGACCACCTGTACGTGTTCTTCATCCAGTGGAGCCCGGATATGTACGGTGAAGGCCTGGGAGGCATGGGCCGTGAGCCCGGATTCGTGGTGGTCAAGAAGAACGAGGAGTCGGAGACCGGGGAGGAGCAGCCAGCCACCGACATAACGGCCAAGGAGTGGGAGGTAAGGCCTGACGTTACCTCGACGCTTTCTCTTGACTGGCTGAACATAGTATGCTTTGTTCTGCATCAGTGTTTTATTCTGATGTAATACCCTGCTGTGTTTTGAACATGCGTAATGAACATGTCTGCTGTTTGCAAGCTTATTGTCTATAATGAAAGGTAGCTATGTTTTCTGTGTCCCCCGTCCCCCGTCCCCCAGCCCCCACAGTTTATTTGACCGCCCTGTCAGAGTTGTTGAGTTTGCATGAAGCGCCAAGGTTTAGGTTATTGTGTAATTTGTGTGTCTGTGGTTTGCCCCGCCACTCTAAGCCACGTTGTTTATCGTGGAGTCACAGGTACTTTGTTTTGCATGGTCGAGGAGCTGTTTTGTGAAAAAAGCAATGTGTATACATGTTTGTGGTTTGTTGTATGCATGAGCACTCCTCTGGTTTGTCAGTGCTGGTTAAATTCCTTTGCAGCCTGTTTCTGTGAACTTCATAAGGATGCTGTAACCCTCAAAATGATGCATTTGAGCAGCATAGCAGCGGCTGTCACTCACTGTCTGTGTGATGTGTTCAGATGTTAGAAAAGGGATGCCAATGTAATGCACATGCAGCTGGCAGCTAAGTTGTTTAAACCCAGATACAAGGTTTTCATGTGGAGGAGAATGGGTACATTCATGAAAAACTTGACATGAAGTCCTCTAGTATATTCAGAGGCTTGCTTTCTTCCTAACCTCTGGAGAGAGACTATTGTGGTTAGGGTTTTAGAAACACTCATCAGTGCTAACATCTGATTTTGTGTGATAAGCAAGCATTTGTCTGTATTATGGGATGGCTACATTCACCTCTCCTATCCACCGACAAATGCACTGCACCTGGGATGTCATCAGTAATTATTAAAATGGATGAGACGTGAGTAAGATATGAAATCTGTCCTAAGCCCTGTGTCTGCAGAGTTTTCTCACTAGCACATTGCAGCGAACTATATTTAGCCCTTTGTACTGAGCTCAACTGATCATTCCATTTTGTCAGTACATTTGAGGCCATTTTCTTCTTTAATAAAGATTTCCATCGCATTCTCGAGAGTGTGCTGTGAACTTACTGATTAAGCAGCTGGTAGTCTGAGACCGAGACCTGGTTAAGTAGCGTTGTTGCAGACAGGCTAAATGCAATTTGCCTTTAGCTCAACTGGCATCGACGCTGGCTGTAAGGGGTTGGCAGGAGCAGTAAGAACCTCAGTTCAAAACCCGCTCGCTCGCCGACCCACGTAACATCTAGGCTAATACACAACGCAGCAAGATACCACCCGTTACACACAGCATTGCAATCAGTCTAGAGTGGGAACATTTGAATAAGACTGGGATATATCCATGGCAGGCCATCACTGGGTTCATACAGATTGCGGATTGATGGAATCACAGTGAAATTGATACAGGGGCATGGCAAAACTGATCCGCAAGCTGTGGCTTGGATTTAAATGTTAATGTAAATAAATGATGTAGGAAACAAAGTGGACAGAATTGTCAGGCCAAACCTCATGGACCTGACGAAACCACGTGATCATCTCATTTTAATAAGTAAAGATACCAGTGCCGAGAGTTAACATAAATTTTAAACAACACTCAGTCTTGTGTAAAGTTCTTTTACTGTATTATAATCACACACACACACGGACACACACACAGGCCTCAAAATGTATCCGTGCTCTTGAAAAACCACAAAAAATGCACATTGAGTGCTTTTTTATACAGATAAAAACATTTTACAGATTTTAATTTTTCTGCCAACACTGCATAGAGCAAGGACAAAACAATTGTGCATTCTTAAAGATTCAGAAGGTACTGATTCTGCCAATTTCAAGTGCAGCATCAGGGTTAAAGTTCAAGAAAACTTAAATGGCATTGTGAAGAGGATTCAAGATATTGTGCTATGAGGAAAGTGGGTCTGAAGGCAAAGTCAACAAAAAGTCCTCAAGAAGACTGGGATACAACATGGCAATACTGCCACTGTGTGTCTGCATTAGCTGTTATTTATGGTGGAGTTGTATGGAGGAGATGCCTTAAACCAAATCACAAGAGGGAGCAGCACAGATTTGACAAACTGCATCTTGACGTTGCTTTTCACCATGTTGCGTGGTCATATTGTGGTCAGACCTGAACTCAGCTTTACAGTCACAGATGTCAGTGGTGGTTGTTGCGAAGAAAGTGAAGCTCATGCTGAAAAGAATGTCATCCTGTCTGTGAAATATTGAGGCAGACCGGTTTTGCTCTGTAACTGTTTCACATCCGCTGGTCCTGCTGCTGCTGTTGAAATCAAGAGAAGGATGTATTCAAACATACAGGCCATTTTTTCAAAACACCTTTGCCATGAATCTACAGCTTGGTCATAAATTGACATCCTACCATGGTGGTCCAAAGCAAACACCATCTCTACAATGAAGTAGTTTCTTAAACCTAAAAATCAATATCCTGGTCTTGGCATTAACCCCATGACCACACTTTGATGGACAATTTGTAGTTCACTCTCCAGGAAACAGTTTACAAGTAAGGACAAAGCAATCTGAAAGAGATGGACAAACAAACAAATAACCTTCCTGGAAAGTGCCTGAGCTTAAGAAGACTGCAGTAAGCTATCTTCTGTGTGACCATTTCAAAGGGAGGACATATAGAACACTGATTCTAGGGATGTGAGTAACTCCGATCCTTATGTTTTTGGAAAACTTTTGATGTTGCTTTGGGCAGTGTTGCTACCAGTGTTGGTACAAGTTTATACTGTCTGTTAATACGGAGGGCTCTATGTTTTGTGCACTTGCGTTGCCTATTAATCGCCGTTGGATCTGTAAATGAATACGACTATAATAGGTCGATATATAACTGTACGTAATAGATAGTTATCACCACCACCCACAACCCAGGAAAATGTAGGTCTTTAGTTTGTTGTATTTTGTTGCAAAAAAAGATGTTTAGTTCAGTTCTTAATGCTTCAGAGTCTTTGTCGCAGTGTTAATTTGCTAAACCCTGGTAAACAATAATACAATAATTACAACAGGATCGATTTCAGTTGACACACCGTTTATAAGAACGAAAATAAGAATATGACTAGCTAGTATTGAGCAGCGCGAGTACCATTTGATGACCGAGTCTTCGGGTCCGTGTAGCTGTACTAGTTGTTTAGCTTTCATTTCCATTCAACTTGCCAACCATCTAGTGAGAAACGTAGTTGGCTAAAGTTATCTCGATTAGCCAACATTATACTTATGAAACGTACACAAATTGCTGTTTGTTTGGAGCCTTTGCCGGTGATTTGGAAATAGAGTTTGACAAAGCACCGCTGTACCTTTAAATCCCCCTGATCCCGGTAATATTTTAAGAGGAAGTTCCGTTTTGTCGTGTTTAGGGGGCGAATCGGAATTTACTTTGCTCATGCCTCGGATTCCAATTGGTGCACCGTGGTGTCAATTAACTCCATGGGGAGACCCATAGGGGTTCTATTTTGGTTTGTCGGACGGGGTGTTTTTTTCCGTATGTCTAGTAGATGCAACTGGGATAGTTTGAAGAAGCTGGAATGTAGCTGGTTGGCGAAGTGGCACGCATCGCCGGGAGCAAGACATGTTTTCTTCAAGACGGGTGAAGGAGGGAAAGCAGCTGACACCCAAATACACCTGTGCAGTGGTAATTACTTATGTTCTGGGGTGTTTCGCTAGCTAGCTAGCTGGCTAGTTTGTTTTAAACACAATTCTAGCTAGCCAGTTAGCCAGCGTTAGCTTGCTTTCTCGTTGTTGTCACTAACTTCGCTTAATGTTGCCTTGTCTTGTATAATGCTGTCACTGAGCGATCGGACTTGTTTGGGAAAGTTTCCACTTATTTAGTAGTTTCTGTGGCATCAGGCAATTTGAGACGCTATATTGCTACACTGGCTTGCAAGTGAGAATACTGTATAGTGAGCGAATCAATTTTGCTTGCTAGGAAATGTTAGCAGCAGTACAGCATCTTCACCTTGACCAGACTACACTCCAGTCTGTCCATGCAACTCATGTTGTCGACCTCGTTTTTAACTTTTATAATGTTAGCCACATAGCTTGCTAGTTTGCTGACTGATGGCAATCAGGTTTTGTTGAAGAAAACAAGAGAGTCAGTATAAGCAAGGCTGTCACCGATACACAGAGCTTGGTGTGCCGCGTTTTAGCCACCTAGCCTGATGTGATCGGACTGTCAAGCGCCGGCTCTGGTGCGCGGTTAATTGTATAGCGCTACACGCTGTGTAACGACTGTTGGAGTCAGAGGTGCTTATGCTGGTGTTGCACTGCCCGGGACTATTTTAAAGTGAGCTCTGCGTAAAGGTATTTGCGTCACCCTAACATCGTCTGTCAGATGGCTGAAATATAGCTAGCTGGCTCTGTCAGGCTGTCATTTTTACGGCCCACCAAAGGGGCCTTTATTATTTTTAAAGTGACAAGCTAAGTATTGCATCTGTGTTACCACGATGAACATCGAAATGTCTCTCGCGAGGCAGCTGGAAAATCCTGAAAATTCGATTTTGTGTATAGTGATGGCTGTCATACATTTTTCACGGGGCACTTTTCAGTAAGGACACAAAGTGCCAACTTTGAGTGAAAGTGGATTCTGCGGAGATGGACCGAGTGGTTAGCTGAATGTGTCACTGTAATGTTCCGATGGTATCCTAGATCGGTGGTTGTCAATGGAGGGCGTTATGTGTTCATGTTTTCCTTCTGTATGTTAGTCGGTTTAATAGGGTTACTTAAGTCATTAAGAGCAGAAGTTGAAGAAAAGCATAACACAGATGCCACTGTTCAGAAATTGAGTTTGACACAGCTGGTACGAGTTTAATTTCATTAGTTTGATTGACAACAGACGAGTGTTACTTAGGCGTGTTGATATTTGTCTGATTTATATTTCTTGTGTGATGTATAGTTTGCCTGCTATAAAGTGGTGTACTTTCAGTGGCAGCATTTGTTGTGTTTTCCTTCGGCGCCCCCCTCAATCAGTATGAATTGACGTGGACATAGTGATTCCCATTTTTGCTTGCCTTAACATCTGGGAATCATGTTTCCCGAAGCCTATTGTTAATGTTGCGTACATTTTCCGTTGATTAAGTGTTCCTTGGGTCTTCCTTCCTGCTGTTGCTGTGGTTTAACACAGTGCTGTTGCCCATTGGTTCTCAAGCTCCGGTTATCGTATTCCAAAGACTGCGCCCCGGGAGGTATTTTGTAAGGCCAGTGTGTAATTGTACTCCATAAGGTGTTTTATTTTTTTAAACAGGCTGTTGAAGAACAACAGTTGACTAGCATGCTCATACTCCCATGAGTACATTTAAACATAAAACGTGAAGATCTCTTATTTATTTTATTGTTTTTCATTAACATTTTGAGATGCTTCGTTTTCCTTCAGCACCATTACAATAATGGAACCACCAGGGCAAAATAAATAAGAGAAACTTTATGGAGTGCTTTTCTTTCTGGTGCAGCTATCAGACCAACACTTTGAGAAACTTTGGGTCCTGTTTGCAGTAGCCCGTCCAAGACTACATTTAACTATAGGTAGCGAAAGCACGTAACATATATAGCGTGACTGTAACCCTCGCACGCGAAAGTCATAAGGCTTCGGTGTATTTAAATTTACTGAGCTCTAGTATTAGCGTTAATGTGTAGGATACTGGTAAGGGTTCACAGAACGTTGGTGGATCTGGCTCAGGTAGACAGATAAAGTAAGCTTGGGGAGCAATGCTGAAGTGTTCGTGAAGCTGTGTGAGCAACTCTCTGTCCTGTGTGTGCTTAATTTTATTCCTTTAAGGGAGGGTTTTAATGTGATTTATGAACTTTAACAAGGTAATCCGGTTAAGCTAAGCGGCTCTTTCTTATTACACTTTACGTGGCAGCTGGGAACTCACTGTTTCAAAATGGCAACATTGATCATACCTGTGCATTTTTTTTTAATTATTTGGAAAGGGGTCTACAGTAAGTGAGTACCAGTACTGTTCCAACTGTAATTGCCGAGGAGGTTTGGGAGGCAGAACGGTCGAATAGCCTCACGTGGTTTGACGTTTGTCTCTTGTTGACTTTGATGGGCCTAAGTATTTCAGAATCGCATTTGCGGTTAGCATTCTTGACTTCACGACATAATGAGATCAGAACGCATTTAGAGCTGCTGCTCGGACCAGCAGCTTCTAACCACAGGGCCTGGTCCTCCATACAGAGAGATGTTTATTCAGTCTCCCTCCTGTTTCACCTGGGAAGGTCCAAGCACTTGATGGCGTGATAGTGTTTTCATACAGCTCCTCTAATCTCATCTAGCAGTAAGCAAATTACACAAACATCCAGAACTCTAAATTTGTTATGGAGCCACTGATTACTTTCCTCTCAAGCAAAATAAGTCTGCTCCTAAAACAGTTATAACAGTGACTTACATAGAGGTTGCAGTGGTATGGAAGCTGTTTCATCATGTAGAACGAGGCGAGGTCGTAGCCTCGTGGACCTGGCTTGAGTATCACTGAGTTGGTATCTTTTTGCATACCAGTGTATCTTACGAAGCAGACTGTGAAGCTGGATCATACTTGGAAGCCTTTTACTTCTAATATCGATTATTGATCATTGATTCATTTGATAGTCTGTTTTTTTTTCTTTTTTTTTACCATGGATACACCTTACTATACTACCTTACTATAGCCATTGATCTTACTTAAGCCTTCCCTAGTCTTGTATGGATAAGGGATACATCATGTTTAGAACAGGCCTTGCTGTTTTGTGGTGATGTAGCCAGAGTCAGGGTAAGGAAGGGACAGTTTAATGGTGAAGAGAGGTGTGTTGGATTGAGTTGAGAATGGCGGGCATGTCCAGGGCTGGTGTATGGGGTGGGTACATGGGGGATAGAGCCCCCATGTAGCTCCCCTCCCCCATAGCTCCCCCTTCCTCTTTGCTGTGTTCACCCTCTCTCCTCCATCCTCAGTGGAGTCACTCCTCTCGCTGTCTCCGTGACAGGTGGTGTCGGTGGCCGAGTACCACCGCCGGATCGATGCACTAAACAGCGAAGATCTGCGTGCACTCTGCAAACGCCTCCAGGTGCCCCGCTCGGTTCCGGCTGTAGCCCCGGCCAAGGCCGCCCCCTCCCCCCCACCCCCCCAGTAGAGACCGATAAGCCCATCCTGGACCCGGGGTAGCAACCTCAGGCCTCCCATGGGGGTTGCGTCCACAGCTGCCACAGTGCCGCTGAGCAAATCAAATCGTCTGTGCAGAAAATTTCCTCATTTTTCTGAAGGGCCCACGAGCTTGCGGCGTGAACACAAGTGCTGGGCCTCAGTGGTGTGGTGACCGGTGTGCTTTCACCAGGAGCCGGCATGAGACACCAGTTTTCTTTCCCCTCCACCAAATCCCTCACACCACTTCTCCAGTCACTGCCAGGCTTCATCAAGTTTGGTTTCGGGTGCTCAAGAGCTGACAAAATCAGCCAGAGGCAGAAGCACAAAAAACACAACCAGTTAACACAACCTCAGCTTCCTGGAGGTTTTCATTCATTTGATGCAAATGAGGAATTTTCTGCGCGCCCCACCTCCCCTTCCCCCTTTAGCGATACCTCATAAACTGTCGAGGCGCTCTTCTCTCATCAGAGTGGGACAGGGTGGGGTGTGGGCGGAGGGGGGGGGGGGTTCGATCTGGCTTTTTGTGGGACTGTTGGCTGAAGACAGTGCAGGTAATTCGTCAGGTAAACCGAGTGCATTGAGGCCATCGCCTCCACAGCCTACACCGAAGAAGAGAAATGATCTGGAATTCCGATCAACCAAACCCCCAAACAAAATGATTGCAATCAATTGCTCAGTAGACCTCTTGATTCATTCTGCTTTTTCTTCAGTCAATGTTCACTGCTACTAACATCAGGAATTTTTGAGTGCTACTGATTGCATTAAACCTGTACTACACAGTGATATCAACCCATCAGCATGGAAAGAATGCAAACATCCAAGTGAAATCTCTCAAGTAGACCTGTGTAAAGCATGACCAGTGTGTGCAGTTACATGGATTGGTTCATTCCTGTAAGAGAAGTTCACATGTAGTGAAGTCAAAGTGTACCTGTTACTTTTCACTTCATCTGCATCTTGGATTTTTGCTTTTGTTCACATGACTATCTTCTGCAGCCTGGTTTTGCCCCACTTAAAACAAAGCTTTCTGTTTACATTGATGATATGCAGTGTTTGGCTTTCTGTCCTCCAGGACAGACAAAGCAAAACTGACTCCTCACATTGCCGTGCTGTACAAAATCAGAAACCAAAACTTCAGTCCTGCCAGACTGTAAGCTTCTGATCTGAAAGTGGGTGTCACAGATCAGAGCGTCTATAGCCACCGCTCAGTGTTGCAAGTTCACATTCAAATTCAAAGCAATGCTGGTGCACACATTGCCTCAAATCGATCCTTTTTTTAATTGAGATTAAGTTGGGCCCAAATCTCTTGCTGTGCAAAGTGACATGTCTGTGGAGTTCAGGTCCTATGGGACCAGCCAGCCCTGACAGCTTCTTTCCTCTCTCCAGATCACCACCAAGGAGGAGGTCAACTCCAAGCATGGCACCTCCATCAAGACCGACCTGGAGCCGGAGACGCTCAAGCCCAACCTGAGTGAACCCAGTGACCTCCTGCAGGCCCACCAGATAGAGAAGGTAGTATGCCACAAACACACTGCTCAGGAAGGTGTAGATATTCCATACGCTTACCACATATTCCCACCATCCTTCACAGTTCTTTGTCCAGGAGATCCCAGTACTGTCTGGTTTGCTGTGCAAACTGTGGATGTCCTCTTTCAGAATGGAAATGAGGAGCCAGTAAATCAGGAAGCTAGTAGCTTCAACAAATGACAGGGATAGACCGTTCTGTGGTATTATGCATTTTCATGCCTGAAGCATTCTGGGTCTAAATGGTGTATTTGTATGGAGCACATTAGATGACCTGTTCACTTAACCAGCATCCCTCATGTGGGAACTCTCCCATAGTGTTCCTTGGTGAATAATGTTAGAGGGTAGAGAGCTGTTACATGCTTTAATTGAAACATCACTGTTTTTGGTGCTGTGAATGGAGATTTCCACAAACGTTGCAACTTTGTTCATGTAGAGAATTTAAAGCTTTTCATTTTGTATCCATACAATGATAAGGGGAATTGTAACATAATAACATAGTCACTGACAACAGAACTGATGCAATACTTCCCAATAGCAGATAGATCCAGAATTTCCAATACACCCTTCTTTGACATGTCTCTTAGATTCTGTTCAAACCAGAAGGCATTGTGGTATTATGAGACTGAAGTTTGGCAGATCACATAGCCTATGCTGCATCATCGTTTTAATGGTTTCAGATCTCACATTTGCTTTTAAGAGCGTGAATATTTGTATGACAAGGAGGCGTGCCTGATTTCAGTTCACTGCCTAGCCAGTTTTACACACACCTCATCCCCAAACCCCTTCACAGTAAAGGCAGGTCCTGCCCACTTTCTTTCTGTTAGCTCAGTTAGCCTAATGAATGGAGGCACATTGTTTGTTTAGCTGATTGTTGTATGGTACAGAGCAATCATTATCTCGTCTGTTTGCTATCGGCCCTTCGCCTCCCACTCCCAGTTCGCGAGAAGAATAGGAGGCTTGTTCAGAAACCCACATGAGGCCTCCGATAAAGTTGAGTGTCCTGGCGAATCAGATCTTGGGATAGGTACCCTGCTCTGTGCTGGGTGTGTTATGCCTCTCCACGGCTGTATGGAATTTACTGCTGATAAGGTTATGCACCCTATCAGAGACTATTGTGCGCACTCCAGCCCTTTGTGAAGGGGAGTTGAAGAAATGCCCGTCATTTAGCTCTTTGTAGCCTAACGTACAGCATGGCCGGGGAAGGCAGGCTTACCTAGGTGACTGTAGGTCCACAGGGGTACATGCTGGTGTAGCACGGCATGTTGCATTTGGTCCAGTTGTATCTGGCCTGTTTGGGCTCATCTGTCTTGGCCTTTCTGTCCTTGTTTCTCACGGTTTCCTGTGCTCCATTTTGTCCCACCAGCTTGCAAAGCATCTCCCTCCCAGAACGATCGGGTACCCCTGGACACTGGCCTTTGGCACGGCAAAACACGGCATGAGCATTAAGACGCTGTACCGCACCATGCAGGGCCAGGATACGCCTGTCCTCATGGTCATCAAAGACAGTGACGGGGAGGTGAGCGGGGGCGGGCGCTTCTGGGCCATTCTAATGGATTCTCACTGGATTATGTTAGTGGCATTTTCACTTGTGCAGCTAAGTAGAATGTTACCATTGTACTCAAAAAGACCCACAGAAGTAAAAAGCAGTTTTTCTACACCAGTGTCTTTGCACCCCATTCGCAGCTTCCTTGCCAAAAAACAAGATGGCAAAAACTTAGTATAGTGTAAACGAACTTCAGATTAAGTGCTGTGAAGTATCTTTGTCCTTTCTTGGAGTGCAGTCTTATTGCTTGCAGGAATTGTTTATCGCATAGCAAATCAGAGTGTGAGCTGAAGTTTTCTGGAAGAAGTCCAGCATTATTTGGGCATGTATCTGGATATCCCTCATGTTCTAACAAAGGGAACACACTGCATGGTTGGTGGGTAAAAGCTGTGCATGGCCAATCAAACTCTGTCTTGTGAGTTTTGTTTTCTCATAGAATGACCTTGGGTGCACTTCATGTTAGAGTACAGATTTGTTTTGAAAAATGTGTCAGTGTTCTTCTGTCAAAAAAGCTGCAATGAGAAGCTATTGAGAAAATATAAAGGAAGCAAGCATAACTTTTTCTCTTTGCTTTTGGACCAAAGTAGTTTTTGTTAACAGTACGCTAAGGGTCTCTTTGTTTCTGCAGGTGTTTGGCGCGTTAGCGTCCGAGCCCTTTAAAGTCAGTGATGGCTTCTATGGGACCGGAGAGACCTTCCTCTTCAGCTTCTATCCAGAATTTGAGGTAGGCGCACGGCATATTTGGGTGGACTTCCTGCAGTTGGGTGGACTCCTTTGGCATTACTGTAGTTCACACACTATGCTCTCACTTTGACCTCACCGATGCAGACACGTTCAGATTAGCCACAGTTGAACATGGGCAGCAGTGTGATGCTGTGGTAAAGGAGCAAGGCCAGTAACTGAGAGGTTTCTGGCTCGATTCCTCACTGGAGCACTGCTGTTGTACCCTTGGGCAGGGTACTCAACTCTCATTGCCTCAGTAAATATTCAGCTGTATAAATGGATAAAACTGTAACCCATCTAAGTCGTTCTGGGAAAGAGTGTCTGCTAAATAACTGTAATGTAATTACATTAATGTAATTAATGTAATGCCAATACCATCACCTTACTCAGAGGACTGCACAGCCCATGCACTCTTTTGTGCTTATACAGCTTTGCTTGTGATTTAGAGTCGCTTAACAATCCGTCAAACGCTCTCACACTCGGCATCGTGTTAGCGAGGCTTGAATTTGGTTGGTAATACCAGCATTCTGTTAGCCCTTTTTCTCACAATGCACTGTGCTGTACTGTCTCTGCAGGTGTTCAAGTGGACAGGGGACAATATGTTCTTTATCAAAGGAGACATGGACTCCTTAGCATTCGGGGGTGGAGGGTGAGTAAGTCGACTCGAGTGCAAACAGAGAGCATGGTGGGCCTTTTACCCAGCTATCTGTAATCAGTTAGAGAGCAGTTAAATACACTGTTCATTGTAGATTACAGGCAAGATAGGACAGTGGATGTGAAGTGAAAGGAGTTTAGTCATATGGCAGATCCCTTTTTCACTACTCCTGTTGCAAGGTCAACAGTGAAGATCCCTGTGGAAAAGCCTCTATTCAGTACTACAGATTTAGGGGGGAAAAGTTTCATTTGTGCCAAGAATACAGTACAGACCTGAGTAAGCGACTGTGGATGTGGCTTTCACTGGCCCAGATGCTCATACCCTAGTCTAATAGGACACTGTGCAAATGATTATAGATCATTTATAATATTGAAAAGTGCTGAATTGAATGAACAGATTAATTTAATAAAGCCCATAATGTAATGATTTGAATATTGTAGGTGAAATGTAATACATTTTCCTTTGGTTGTTATGGGAGCTCCCCCTAGTGGTGTGTGTGTGTGTGTGTGTGTTATGTCCTATAACAGGGTGTCTGAATCACAGTCCTGGAGACCTACAGTACAGGCTTTCATACCAACCAGGTGCTTGATCAGCTGATCTTTCTCAGACTGATGCAGCTTCCCTGCTAACATCTGTAACTGTTTTCAGGAGAAATGTAGAACCTGGCTGGACTCCAGGACAGAAGTTTAAGCGCCTTGGGCCAATGACACACGTTTTTTTTTTTGTTTTTTGCCTTTTGCCTGTTCATTCAGAGGTGGCATCTCTCTTTTTGTCACAGGGGCGAGTTTGGCCTCTGGCTGGATGGGGACCTCTACCACGGCAGGAGCCATTCGTGCAAAACGTTCGGCAACCCCATGCTGTCCCGGAAAGAGGACTTCTATGTGCAGGACATAGAAATCTGGTCGTTTGAATAACTCATCACAGATGGGTGGTGGGGGGGTGTCATTAAAATGTCCCAGGACATCCCCCAAATGACAGTGTCCCAAACCTGGCTGCACATCACCTCGACTCCCCCAGGAAGCTCCCCTTACAAAAGCAAATGACCACGCCTACTGTCTGTTACTACTGCATTAATACAGAGCTTTTCTTTGTGACGTTACCGCTGGTGTATTTCCCTAAAGCTGTGCTGAGAGGAGGCGAGAGGTTTGGCGGTTTAGCACCGGCTAGTCTCCGCCCATAGGAACCGAGGACCGCCGAAGCACGCTCGCACTTCAAGTGTAGATGATGGTAGAGCAGGTTTGGGACCGAGGAGAGCGCGAGAGAGAGAAAGAACTGCAGCAGTCCCGATGGGCACACACATCGTCCCTTCTCCTGACCCCCTCTTAGACGGCCCCTGGTAAGATAACCTTCAAAAAACGGTGTTAAGGCCTTCACTCGGAGCAAAAATGCCGTCGGCGATGAAGAGTCAGACGCCAATTCTGCATACGTCATGAAGGGGTGCAAGTGGGATAGGGCCCTGCTCGGGGATGATGGTCCCCCCCCCCACCTGCTGTCCTCAGAAGCAAAGCATAGAGAACTATGTACTATAGTCCTCCCATTGTTCACCATCATAGCGTACCATCTCAAAGCACATAGCTAGAGTCAGAATACCCATAGTCGTACTGTTCTGTTCAGTGGGTGTATGTGAGTTCAGCTAATGCCAGCTCCAGCCAGGAGCTGAGTGTACTGTTTGTAGACAGTAATGTGTCGCAATAGATTTGTGGAATATGCAAATTACTGTCATGTGACCTCAAATAATACAGGGGGGCGCTTTGTCGACCTGTCGTTCTTTCAGAGAGAACTTGTAAAGCTTTTACGTCTTGACAAATAATTGCTTTTCTGGATATAATTTGAAAAGCCTGAGACGTGGTTTAATGTTTTACATAAATATATGACAATTATATATTTATATATATATGATTATATATAAATTATATATAATTATATATATATTGCTGTTATGTGTGACAGTGATCATCTTTGTGCTGATATTTCAGCTGCTACAAATATGTTGTATATTACCCTGTAAATTAATGTTAAAATAGTAGATTTGTTCCTATATATATAAATATATACATATATATAAAGTGTGGATTGGTGGGTTGCTTATAGCACTTTAATCAATTTTAAAAATCATAAGGCCAGGTCCTTAGGTGCATTTATCAGTAGCTGTACAGTAATTTTGTTTAGATCATAAAGATGTTAACTGTTTATAGAGAGCTTGCTGCTGCAGCGTTCCAGAAGAAGGGGGCGTGAGTTCTAATGCCCGGCGCCCCAGGCAGACAAGGTCCCCATCAGCACCGGGCGTCGGAAGAGCCCAAGCGTGCGAGGGCGTGATGTTTCTCTTCCCGTGTTACCTGTCCAGTGGCGTGTGACCTCATTAGCGCGTAGGTGGTCTTTGCAGTCAAATAGAGGACGCGGAGGTGTACATAGAGTCTCCCAGCAGCTTTCTGCCCTGCTCCTCTGGTCTTCCACACCAGTATTCGTGTCCTTGTGGAGTCACAAAGAACTACATGAAGAAGTCCTCCAGCTACTTCACCAGACTACAGTGTAATAGTGATGTATAAATAACAATAAAAAATGAATAAATTGTTGTAAAACCGGGACACTCTGGATTGTTTTGGTTTCAATCACCCTTTTTTCCTCACAGCACTGAGTGTAGGGAACTGTTTCCTGTTGTTTGTGTTCTCAGCATTTACTGGCTGAATAAGGTAATGGATGAACTGCCCCAGAAGAGGTGCACTTGTGACATATCCACAGCTGATCACATCTCTAATGGAGATTTGCCATTTCATGATCTCTCAGAGATCAGGGATAAGAGTCTCTTATCACCAAATTTCCAGATCTATCCACTGGTCCATATAATTCACACACCTGATCAATGTACTAACCTCAACGGAGTTGATATGATGTAGTCATTGAACAAATCTGACCACAGTGAGCATAACTGATGTGATAAGACGCAGCATATCTGAGCACACCGATGTACAGCTGGATTTTAGTGCAGGTTTAGGTCAGCGTCTGCTGACATACTCATGTAAAAGTTCCATATTTGTGTAACTCATATTTTATATGTTAATTATTGTATAAATATATAGGCCATTTCTGTCATGATGTTAGGGTCTATAAAGAAATTTCATGTTTTTAAACTGATTTATTTGAAACAACTTCCCTGTATGATGACCTGAGTTGCTGCCCTCTGGTGGTGAATGGGCATGAAGCATCATTTATCTCAATGGGAGACAATGGGGAATCAGACACTTGTGCTCACTGAAGATGTCAGACTGCTTATTTGCATTTTACAGTCTATCACATACTCATTCCTACATATATCCTAGTACATCATATCTGTGTTTAGGTCAGGGTCAGAATTGTGACCTAGGGGTGAGGAGATGAAATCAATACTGTACCAGACATGGTGCAGTGCAATTTGACTAACATCCATAGAGACAACTGACAAGTCACCTTTAATAATGGTGTATTTAAAGTTCTACACAGACAGTCCCTATGCACAGTGTGAAAAAGATATAGCTGTTGCAGTAGACTCAGATGTCAGGGACCAGACACTAATGAAGAAATACAACAGGGCAAGCAGTATTAATATTGGTTATTTGGCAGACACCTGTCTCCAGAGGGATTTACAGAGTAATGCAAAACATTGCAAGACACAAATTGTAAAAGAAGCGTGTAGCACCAACCATGCTGTATAACTGCCTGACAGGCAGCCCTGAGCCATTGCACCCATCTTACACAAATCCCTGAGTGTACCATTGTAAATCACTGCTGTAATAATTGCCCATCTGCAGAGTGTGGAGTGTCTGGGCTGGATGAACCTGTGTGGAGTCTGTAGAGGTGAGTTCTTAAAGGCTAATGGGAAGCAGAGGGGTTCTCCTTTCTGATTCGGGCATGTCTTGGCCTGCCACTGGGGAGCAAAGGCTGAAATGAGTGGGCTGCTGTCAGAACCTTAGAAAGGAGCATTGGATTGGATCAGTGGTGGTAGAATGCAAGGCAAGACCTGGCCTGTAAGGGGAGATGTGGTTGAGGGCCCAGAACACCAAAAGCTGGCTCCTCAAGTGAGTGCAGGTTTGCATTACTAACCAGCGAGGAGAGATTGCAGGATGTGGCCGAGATTGGGTAGAGACAGAGAAGAGCAGATAGGTCACTGAGTTCTAAATGACCTGGAGGAGTAGGGTGCCAGTGGCGGGGAGGTTGACCTGGAGCAGGTGGAAGTGGGTGGATCAGCAGTAATATGAAGCACTGTGTAAGGAGACACACAGGCACATCGCATCCAACAGGAGATGTGTATCCAGATCCAAAACAGTGGAGTTCATGAAGATAAAACGCATGCAGCTCAAACACCCAAAAAGCTATGAGGCAGCAGCAGTCTCCAATGTACCACCCTGCTGCTGTGTACAGTATATACGGCTGTGAGTGTGTCACCTTCACTAACTGACAGACTGAAATGAACATACTGGTATCACACACAGGTTTAAAAAAAGCTAGAAAACATGTAACTAGATCATGTGATTGATGCACATGTATGAGTTGTATGTTGAACATTATGCTTATGAACATAAAGTAATTCTCACTGCTGTGGTTGGTTCAAGCTGTGGAATGCTGGGGATTGCTCTTAACTGATAAGGAGTTACCTTTGTGAATCAGGTAAGGGAAGGCATAGGATGTTGCCATGGTCTGTCTCTCTCTCATCTGTTGTTTGTATTTTGAATATGGAAACAGCTTTTTCATAAAACCATTTTGTTACAATCTATATATTTTGCCTGGATATTATTTTTAAGTTCTTTCATACAAGGAAGTAGCTGGCAACTTTCGTAAAACAACTCTTCATATTCTTATACTAAAAGATACACTTCATAAAATAATTACATAGTTTATCAGAAATACACAACAGCATAATATTATGTAATGACTTCATTTTATATGGAGTTGCACACAAGCGGTTTTGTATTGACACCCCCAGGTCATGAGCCTGTGTGAGGTTGGTCATCACACAACATGCAGGGATGTGTAGCAATGTAATGCATATAAGACAAAGGTTATGCTGAAATGATCCAAATGCTGGATTTAGGGAGTAATGTGTATACTTTAGGTATTTTTGCCTTGTAGTGTATGTTTAGTGTGTAGGTCTAACTTCTGCAAGGCAAACCTTGTAAACATCCCTCTTGGTCTTTTCACTGACTCAGTTCCATTTGCTTTCAATTTGTGTGGTCCTATATTGAAATGTACAATTTTGGGCTGTGAAACATGTCACAGGCAATTAGCTGCTAAACTTCTCAGTGATTAGCACCCACTTAAAAATGCTAGCAGAGCTGCTTAGCAGATTTGGCTGTTCAGCAGAGACAGAATATCAAACGCAGTATTGGTTTACCAATATATTAGCTATATCCAGAGATTTAAAGTTATCACTTGATTGACTGAATTCACCTAATGTAGCCTACGATTTTAAAATCTCTTTTGCAAGCCGTATCTCTTTTTCATCTTTTAAGAACTGTGGGTTTCCTGGGAGCTTAGACTTACATTCTGTAATTGTTAGATTTTGTTCTGTTCCAAGCGTATTCAATTAGAAGAACTAGACAATCGCCTATTTTTTTCAGCTTTTTTCTATTGAAAGCTGAAAAACTACTAATTCAAACTGAAACTGACAAAACTACTTATTCAAAATGTGTTGCTTTGTAACAAATGTACTTCAATATCAGAGTTGGGAATATTTATGCAAATACCACCTAAGATATAATACTTCATTGTCGGTTATGAAGTATTTGACGATCGAAGTGCTACCAATTATTGTTTATACTTCTTATATACTTACGAGTAAATAAATGAATTGTAAGTATGACTCAGCGTGTTCAGGATAGTGAGATTACGTAACATGAAATGATGTATCCACATATGCATGTTCAGTGAAAGGAGGTATGAAAGTTATTCAGATCGACACGAATGTGACAGGCATCAGAATTCGTCGCCCTCCAGATTAAATGTGCGTCAGTGCCGCCACCTTGTGGCAAAAAAAGAAATAATCACGCTTGTTAAACAACTTTAACTCGTCGTCGTTAGATGTAGGCCTACATAAAAAGTAAAAACAATTACTTTGGTTAAAATGCTGATGTACATCTTAAATCTGTTTTTCTCTGGATCACCGCAGACATAAGAGGCGGAAGAGCTATTTGTGAAGTACAAAAATAAGTTCAACTAGCGAGTTCTGACATTGTGTGTATTGGTTTCCGAATCAAAAATCCAGACATGAGGGACCTCATTAGCAAAGAGTGAACAACGATCGTATTTCTGTTTGTTAGCGGAGATAGGAGTCTGTATTGTGCTTTGTTGCGTTGGTTTTGGATGAGCTGAATTTGGTGGGTTGACGTGTTAGTTTCACCTGTGTTGAAAGTGAACACACGTACAGCAAACTAACTGTTGCCAGTGAATATTCTGGAGTGGCTATTTCAGTCATTTCTGCAAGCAGTTAGAATTCCATCAGACTTGTTCAGCCAGTGAATATTAAACGGCTGCTGCTCACCTGATCAGCCTCACTGTTCTCTGTAGTCACTGTACTGTGACTCCGGGCCAGATGAGTCATTTGGACAGAAGCAGTTCTCTTACAAGCTTTGCTTTGTACCAAGACTTTTCAACATTCCATTGCAGAGGCTGGGGAGGGATATTACTCTGTGACTCATGATTTAACACACCATTTTCTGAAATGCTGAAATAAAGTTTACATTTACATTTATTCATTTGGCAGACGCTTTTATCCAAAGTGACTTACATAGGTTACAGTTCTTTACAATGTTATCCATTTATACAGCTGGATATTTACTGAGGCAATTGTGGGTTAAGTACCTTGCCCAAGGGTACAGCAGCATCGAACCGGCAACCTTTCGGTTACGAGTCCTGCTCCTTAACCACTATGCTACACTGCCTCCCTTTGCAGTGTAGCATAGTGCTCTAAGTCGTTTGTGTTGAGTTTATTTGTGCATAAAAAGGACTAATAAAAGTTGACGATTAAAATGACATAATCTCTTCACTTGTGAACCTGTGATTAACAATAAAACATACTGTTGTAAGATTCAAATGAGAATCATAATCAATGAATAGGTAAAGGGCACAAGTATAATTAATGAGAAAATATGTCACAATATAAACAACGTACAACACAACGCTACATCCTACCTGGCACTTAATTGGAGATTCATAAAAAACCATTACACATTTAAATTTATTGCATACTGAATGTGGGTTATTGTATTGTTCTTGTGAGGATTTCTGTGAATCTGTCTGCTCTGTTAAGTGCTGTATGATAAACTTCACAGATTATGGGTCGAGTCAGATGGATTAACAAAAATATTGATGTATTGTGATTAAAAATTAAATTAACCCAGGTTTTACTGAATGATTGCTGTCACAACCAGGATATTGCCATAGGTTGGTGACACAAGACTGTTTCTGTCTCTCAGCTAACAGGGAGTCAAGGAATGACAGTACAGAGGGGAAGATTACAGCATTAACATTCTAAAAAGACCAGCAACAGAATTGCTCCTGGATAGGAACTAATGTCAAAGATTTGGCACTGGGGGCCAGCCATATTGCTGTTTCTTTTGCAAATAGTTTCTTGTTTGATCATCATCATTAGAGTAGCCTAACTGTATTTTTTCCACAGCTCCATCTTAAAATGCTACAGTCCAGCCTGCCAGCATTGTTAACTTTTAAATGAGCACGCTGTATTCTGATTTAGAGGTGCAACGAATAATCGACGTTGTCGACTAAAATCGATGACCAAATTACTGTATTTGCCAACAAATGTAATTGTCGATTAGTTGGTGACGTCATCGCGTGTTTTTCGTGCTGACGCGGAATGCTCGGACATGTAGCCTAAGCTACATTGCTTTACTGGAGTGAACAACAGAGCTGGCAACACCTTCATGACCAAAGACCTCAAAAGTGTGGCAGCATTTCACTCTTAACCCTTTCACATGTAATTTATTTTTTATGCTATGTAGTGGTTTGTTATGTTTTCATTAGCGTTATTAAGCTTCTCATAGTTTTCAGTTAGCATTTGCTATATTTTAATGTTAAATCGCTGTTTCCTCAAAGCTAAAATTAGCTAGAATTTTTCCAATCTAGTTTTCTAGTGGCACCGGTTTTAGCATACGCGCTAAACGGTCACATTGGTGTGACTGTAGGCGCGAAAGGGTTAACTCTGCCAAGAAGGTTGTGAACTGCAACATTTGCAAACCTGACCTTGCCTGGCATGGGAGCACAATGCTTACATGCACAGTGACGTAAGGGGTCAAGGGGCATCACAGAGCGTGATTAATCTGCGTTAATTTTTTTGCCGCGTTACTTTTTGTATAATTAATTATAATCGAAATTAACGCGTTATTTTTGACAACCCTACAGTAATGCAATAAAATAAAATGTAAGAAATAAATCTGAATTCTCTTATGTTTGGTTTTGTAATAAATTCATTTTTGAGCCTTCACATTGAAGACTACATAACATCAAACTGTCCTATCACCTGAGAAGATAGTGGACATATACGCAGAACGCAAACAAGGCGTTTACTTCTACAGTAGGTAGGACACTGGTTATTTAATATGCATATATCATAGTTTTCAATTTAACACGAAATTAGTTCATGTGTACACTAAATGTTTTAAAAGGGTACATGGAAAATGAAAGCCTAACAGTATAATAAACAAATTGATATTTCACTTTTAACAGACTTTAACTTTATGGTTAGTGCGCTTCAGTTGTGTGCGCTCATGTGTGAAATACCCTACATAAGCCTATGTGTGATATAGTACAAAGGGGTCAGAAACTGATTTGATGCGCTGTGTTGTTTGGCTTTATGGCAAGCTTGGCGCTATTGTCTTCTGTTACTGTATGTATGCGTAACACGCCACGCAATAGTTGGACTGTGTACTGACGTCAGTTAAAAAATGTTTGTCCCCCCAGCACAAATGTCAAACTCCGCCTATGCATTCTAAGATCAAAACTGTGCTAAGAATGTTTTATAAATGAGGCGCCAGAAATTTGTCTGAAAAGAGAATCTATGTGATCCATGTCCATTTACAACAGGTGGTGCTCAATATTTGTTCACTCCATAGTTCCAGTGCTGTGAAATTCAAGGTGGTCCCTATTCTTTAATTACATCATAATGGTCTGGAGTAATTTCAGACACTATCTACCACACCAAATCATTTTGTTCAATGTAACCATTTATTGGGTGAAGGACAGCATTTACAAAAGACGTTCATCATGGTAAAATGATGTCACAGTGCCCCCCCCCCCCCCCCCCCCCCCCGCCGCCCCTCCCCACTCCCAACGTTGCATCAACAAACTCCCGTTCGTGAGAAAGCCAAGTAAAGGCCACAAACGACCACCCTGCTGATCAGACGCAGTTGCGTAGCTCCCCTGGGCTTGCCCACGTATGCACCACCAAGTCAGAAAAGTTCTGAGCAATGTGCGAGTTCATTCCCTATGCACCAGGCCATCCAGCTGCCATTACTACAACTCTAAATCCCTGACCCACTTCCTGGTGCGTTTACTGTGCCACGTTTCTGAGCACCCCAGTCCACAGATGGCCAGTCCGCGTCCTCATTTCAGCAGGGTGCTCTGAGCCCAGATCTAGTGGGCTATGCAGCCTTTAATAACTACATAAGGGCATGGGCCAATCAAATTTATCAACAACAGTTCACTCGTAGCTTTGCAGACAGCAGTTGAATGCTATTTAAGGAAGCTCCTAGCTCTGGCTTGCCTGCTAAATGTATCAAATAATCTCCTGATTTTCTAATTTTTTGATGCCTTATTTGACGACAACACATATATATATGCATTTTTCCTGGCATACTTCCTCCAAGATGAGGAGTGGGGATGGAAAATGCATAATATTGAAAGGTTGTTGTCATTTTTATTTTACAAAAATCGAAACCTGAAGAATAGTGGTCCCAGGTACAATGTACACCTAGTTTGGTCATAGAGTCTTCAAATTTAACTAGGACACTAATATTGGCTCCAGGTTCAATACAAAATATGTCTGTGGGCCTTGTGCACGAAAACCAGTAAGGTACATCAGTTTGCAATTCAAACAAATTAGTATTCATTCTCTCATTTTAAACTGCCTACTTTTCATACAAAGGTCCACCTCCATTCAATGAAGATCGTACCAATGAAGTAAGTGCATTAGTTTCAAATAAGACACAAGCACTGATACATCACAACCATACTGGCTAGTATTCTCTCCTTGTACTGTTTTAGTTTAAATCTGCCTCACTTAAAAATGAAATCATTTTTACAAGAATTACAAATTTAGCAGCGTAGTGGTTTGTCAAAAAACAATTTCACAGGTGAACATTTACTGTATTAATTCACAACGATCAGCAAACAAAACCCAAACAAAACAAAAACCAACGTGGAGAATGAATTATTTCAGATCAGATGGAAAAGGCAAAATTAATTAAGGAACTACAAGGCAAATGTACGTTTTTATATTTTAAAAGCATGTATTTCTGCCCAAGGCTTATGCAACTTAAATAGCATCGAGTATTCAAAGTTCAAAAACCCATTTGTCAGTTTCAAGGCGCATCTTTTTCAAATTAAGCCCCCCTCCCAACTATACAGGGAGTTACATAAAAAATCATCAAACTACTGTACAGTAAGACAATAAGGCTGATTTGTTATTTCCTGGCACTTCCCAGCATGCCTCAGTAGACCAGATATTTGATCTCAGAGTAGATTAGAGGGAACATGACAGTGCAGGCTCGGTACAGGATGGCTCCACTTTTGAAGAAAGCTCGCGGCTTCATCAGCCACGACTCTGACTTGAAGCTGAAGTAAATTGCATACAAGGCCACTGCGAAGAAATGCCCAATCAAGGTCATTGGTTTTGGTGTTAGTCTGTCAAAAGATGGGGAAAAAAAGAAATATTTAGCCAATCACATATGGCTATATCAGCGTGTGCAATATTGTCTGTTCAAATCAAAGATTTACTATTAAAAATGTTTTGAAAGGTAAATTGTGCCTATATTGTGAGTAAGAATAATATCTGATGTCTTCTCGTATAAGCTATGCATGTAAAAAAAAAGAAAATAAGCTTACACAGACAACAGTCCAATGGGACCAGCAATGCACTCCCCACCAAGCTTGAAGTAGTGGAAGCAAGCCTTCCTGAGCTCATGTAGTGAATCTGAAAGACACAAAACAGCCGATGGGGTGAGCAGGCCTGCTCTGTGGGTCGCACGTCCGTGAAATTCCCTGGCTTAATGTTAAAAAGGATTGCCACAATGATCTGGTATCCTGGAACCCAATACCCTGACTCCTCCCTCCCTCCACCACCCCCCTACAAACATGCACACATTCACAGTACAGTGCCATAAATTAATCAAGGTCATTGAATATCTCAACAAACAAAATGGGCCAGTATAGTTTTACAGGCACACAAGCAAAGGATATCCCACAGGACATCCAGCAGGACTCCCCTTACACGGAGGCACCACTTACTGTCAGTGGCGGCAAACAGTTCATACAGGGCCTGCGCCAACACATTCACTACAAAGGAGTGCGATGCCTTCCGCTCCCAGTGGAACTTCTTCTTCGCCTGTCAACAAAAACAAGTATAACACTCCTCTTTCTTGTACCTCAGCTTTAAGCCCACTCATAACTGAAAGAACTAACTTTGTGAACAGCACTGATTCATTTGTTTTAGGGACATATTTTTTTCCCAAATATCAGTAAATAGAACTCTTTGCATATGTCTACTAGAGACACAGCCAGATCTGGGTCTACTGGCTAACATTCTACAAGGAACAGGCACACTAGCACTCCAGCTGTTTTGGCAAGTTAGCCTTTATACCTGTGGGCCTGCATTTACCTGGAGCATGGCTTTGTCGTCATAGAGATCTGGGATGTTCTTCAGCAGGCCTCTCCATATCCGGACGTCATTGAGCACCACACTCATGCCTCCTCCTGTCAGGGGGTGCCTCATGTTGTAGGCGTCTCCAAGAAGAAGGACCCCTGGCCAAAATAAATCGACACCTCATTCACCCACTCAGGCCCCATGGGAAATGTAGTACCCGGGAAAATGCTAGAGCCCTCGGCGGCTGAGACAACAACGCCCTTTAAAATTGGATCACTGCAGACTGAATAATCTGGACGTTTCATATCTGATTACAAATATGGAAGAATCCGGAATTATTAGCTGTTTCCTGTTTTGGACGTGACTCCTCCCTCACTAGATTACACAGTGGATTTTTTCCAGGACACAGTTTTCTACAGGTCAGCAAATATTAAGGGCTAACCATAAACCCCTGAGTAATCTACGCATCGGTTCCATTTTAGTAGTCAGCGCAGATTGCAGAAAGATTAACGGCTTATTACTCCTATATTTTGCAGGGGATCATATTTAAGACAGCCGTGCACTTATTCTGACTGAGCGCTGTGGTTTTCATATGCACTCTGTAGCACCGCACCTGGTTTGTTCACAGGGGATGGAGGCAGGAAGCTGGCGGGCATGGACCTCAGGCGATCGTTCTGCAGTGCTACCATGAAGGGCTCTTTGATGTGTTCTGAAGACAGGAAACAGGGTCAGGTCAGTTAGTCCATGCAAAGAGCCTGAGATACATTAGAGTAATAATATAAGGTGGCGTATGTGTGGCCAGGATGGTCCAAATGAGAACTGAATCACCTCTGCAACCCCACAAACACGACTATCTGAATTTAAACATAGTTATCTAATGGGCAAAGAAGACGAAGGGTCCTCCCATGGGGAACTCAATCCCTGTATTGATTCCAGGAGCAGCACATTAACACACACTGAATTCCGCTACGTAGAGTATCGCAGGTGTAAAACATGCTCTCTTTGCATGTTCATCTGTAATATAAGCACCACGCTGCCAGGCAGCTAATTGCTAACATAGCGGGAGGTATGCAGGTTTCATACTATAGCCCTCACCATCCACGCACAATTAGCTCCATGGGCTAAAGACCAAGATCCCCAGTCAACAGAACTAAGAGTATCCTCACCTCACCTGTTGCAGATGTTCCTGTGTTCACTTGTGCCTCTGAGCTCCACTACACATGACTAAACATCAACAGTGCCACTGGTTCTACCTTTGCTCTCCTTCCTTACCTGGCAGCTGTGGGTAGATCATTTCTGACATGTACTCCGTGAGGTTCCTTGGCATCTCCCCTCGGATGTCCACCAGAACTCTGGTGTCTGAAGAGGAGATCTGGTAGATGAGGACAGGGCTGGGGTTGGCCAACACCAGTTCTGCATGGTTTGGCTTAAACTGGGGAGAATCCTGGAAGAAAAAATAAAATATCCCATATGTGTTACCAAATAATCAGTATCAACTGTACAAGACACCAAGAGCTACGCCACTGCCAATCATCCAGACAGACATTGTGATTTGCATGTTTTTCCACGGGACACATGGATGACAACCAATCTGCTTGGTTAAGACTGCAAAGCTGTAGAAACTGTTGCTAAAATCTTCCTTCCTGTTAGTGGAATCTGAAAACAACACTCAAACATACCCACAGTCACAATTTCAACGTCAGAGCCTAATGTGCAAGCACTCTGCCTAATCAAGCGTGTCATTTTTATGACTTCTGGAATTATCCAAGTAAGCGGCCACAGCCAATGGTGAGGGTGGTGATCAGGACCGCTGTACCTTTTTAACATACATGTTGTATCAGATTACATCTAACACTGCCCCACCTATAAAAGTCAGAGCTGCAGACAATCGCAATTTTAAAATAATTTTAAACATTGTAAACCAAAGTTCTTTACCTTCATTATGCATCCGACAAAGTGAGAGGAGATTTTGACTTTCCCAGACACCAGGCTTTTCCTAAACTTGGAGAAGCATCCATCTGCGACCACGGTCAGTGGCGCATGAACTTCCTGTGAGACATAAACTGATTTGTCAGTGTACCAGGAAGATGGAGCATGTAGAGATTACTAAAATAAGGCAAGTTTCACTGTCTGATCCAGGCACACATGCACATCTTGTTGGTGTCACAAGACAGACTTCACTTGAGTAGCACAAGGGCAATTCACATTATTGTCTGTATTGGTTTCCAAGAAAATGTCACATGTCTTACTGTATCACTGTGAGTGAGGTAGGCAGCAAACAATGTCCCAGGATCTCACCTTAGTGTCCCCAGTTTCCTTGTCCCTATACTGAATCCCTACAACACAGCCATCCTCCTCCTCCAGGCTGGTCACGGTCCCTTCTACAAAAGTGACACTGTGGAAACACAAAGTTCACACAAAGTCACATGAAGCAGCCTCCTCTGTTCAAAACCACTGTGATAACCCATTCCTACAGCTACAGAGATATCACATGTATGGGGAAGTGGGTAATTTTGTATTCCAAATTAGCAATATAATAGTAGTTTATATTTTTCCATTATAGTGGCTATTTCAGAATACAAAGCAGTGAGGCACACAAAAATGCTTTAAGATTATATATTGTGAAGGTGCACTCTCAGCTCACCACAACTATGTAGTGGGTCAGTAAATCATTACTTTGTTGTGTAATTAGTGCAATGGCTTCATCCATTTTATACTCCCATGTAGGCACCATCACTGAAGCAACACCTAATACAATGGCTGCTGCTTCACTTTAACCAACTGAGAGAGACACAGAGATATGATCTTAAACCAAAACAATGTGTCAGTGTGCCATCATCAGTTAAGACAATGCCCACTATGTGGGACTACTGTCATGAAAAATCTACAGTGTATTACAGTAGTTTACCCTATAGTTATCATTCCATGTTAAAATCTAACAGGAATATCTAGAGGATTTTTTATCTTTACTGGAAAAATCAATAAGCATAAGCATAATCAATAAGGAAAGTGAAAATTGTTTGGCAGGTCTATCCAATCACATTTCATGTCAATAGTCCTCAAATGGCTCATGTATCAATGCTTGGTATGATCAGCTAAACAGTTTCCCTGGGGTTCATCCCCATGGGGTGTGCTTTTTTAGAGCACCCATAATCCTCCTCGGCTGAGTGGGAGGGTCTTACTTGGGCTCGGCAAGGGCAGCGCGGCGCAGGCCCATGATGAAGCGGCCGTGGTGGAAGGCGCGTCCGCACTGGATGGTGTTGTCCTCACTGGGGTAGGGGATCTCCACCTCAGCGCTGCTCTCCAGGTCGTGGATCACATAGCCATTCACGATGTGGGCGTCCAGCCCCTCCACCGAATCTGAGGGAGGGAGAGTCAGTCACGGCTCGCTCACGGGCAGTCGGCTATTTACGCACATATTTGCATTTTAAGACATGCCATTCATGCACTGTACAAGATATCCCAGAATTTTATCTGTGCCAGGTTTTTGTCATAGTTATCAGAACTTTTGTAGAATTAAGTGTGTTTCATTAACTTTGTTTACCCTTGAACAAACAATGTGGTCACAAATGTTTTTCTTGCTGTGAAAACGTGACACATGACAGAGCCCTTTCCAAAAAGCAATCATATTAAGTTTAATCACTACAATGTACATACATCTAATCCTAAAATATAATTTGCACTTTCTGAAGTAAAGCAGAAGAGGGGTATGCCATTTGGCTATGCTGGCAAACTCACTTTCCAGTCCCAGGTCTTTGAGGGCACGGTATCCTCCTGGCTGGAGCAGCTCTCCTACGATCCTGTCGGGTTCCCGCAGGTCCCTCTCGACCACAGTGACCCTCCGTCCGTCTCGGGCCAGAACCGCGGCCATGGCGGAGCCCAGCACGCCGGCTCCTACGATGATGACGTCGGGTTCCGAGGCGACGGCAGAGCTGCACGCAGAAGCCTTCTCCACGCTGGCCGCGTTTTTCAGGTCCGCCCTCTTCCTCCGACATGATGCCTGGAAAAAGAGTGACAGAGAAACAAGTCAGGGCCACGAAGGTGTACGGGAAGAACTGGTTTATCTAAGATATATTTGCCAATACTGCAACACATTAATAATACAAATTAGTTTAATGCAAACAGAATACAAGTCAATACACATTCTGTTTCTACTCTGTTCTTGCATGATATTGATTTGCAACTATCTTAAACACTGTTAATTGGCCTGGATGGAGACGCAATCCAACTCATACAAATAACAACAATAATCGTAAAATGAAAAAGAAGACAATTGTATGATTTTTCCACCTGTCCATGCATTTCCAACAAAGAATACCATGCGTGTTTGAATCTTTTTTTTTACTGTTGATTGTAAATACTTGTATTTCACTTTCCAAAACGACACAATTTAGCTGTAAACGTTCTTACTTGAATACGACTATCCATGCCATTGATGTGATGTTACGTAGTCCTAAAAGGTGTATTGTTTTAAAATCACATTAAATAATAAATGTATGAATAGATCGCATGAGTATATATATATGGTTTACATACCTTTTTGGACGAGGTGTCTCTACTGCTGGAACAGTTTGGTTTGAAGAACCGTTTTGCGAGCGGCAGGGACGAAAGGAGTTCCAGTGGTACTCGCAGTATCTGCGGTACTTTGTGCGTCTGTCCATAGCGATACCTGGTGTAAGACAGCAACAAGCCGGCGGCGAAGAACACCAGCGCTGCAAGCACGATCTCTTTATGGGCGTAAGTCAAAACGGCATCGCATTTTTTGTAAACGTATGTGAAGCTCGCAATTCCCAGGAACGTCCACATGACTTTGTATTAAATGATATGATAGGGAAAGTACCAAATTAATAATAGAAGTAAAAGAATACAGAAAAGAAAACAATATTCTGTAGCTGTTTTGCTGTCTATCAATATAAAAAGAGATTTAAAAACGTTATAAATACAAGTTTGATTATAATATAAAGTGCATAAAAAGTAGGTTACAGCAAGGAGTTATCACAGTGGAAAAAGCTTGCTAGCTAGCTATAGTATATAGGCTATTTGGCGTTTTGGCACGATATTCTCGCTGCACAGACAAAAAATTCTTAGAAAAAGAAAATTGTTCTATTTTAATATTATAAAGGAAAAAACAAAGATGCGTCAATCCATTTCAAGAATATAACCCAGTTTCCAGACAGCAGTCTCCGAGCTGCATGCCTGCCGGTGCGCTTGTTTCAGATGATGCTGAATAATTTATGTTAATGAGGAGAAGTGGCAACCTAGCGTTTTCAGAGGCTCTATCCCGCCCTCTCTGTATCCGAATCCACCAATCCGACGCTGCTCATCGGTGAGCAGAGCTCACGCTATCTGGCCATTGGCCAATCCTGGACTGCTGAAAGGAGAACTGACTATCAAAACGGTAGTATGATGTGATGTCACTGGAAAGGTAGATCAGCTGGCGAACTTTGGCTCTGTGCCTGTCACGGTGCAACAGCTGTATCATTTCAAACATACGACACTCATCCACCGGACATCCTACAAGTATCGATCGACTTTGATGAACAATTTGTTATTCCAACTTTTACTGCAGTGATCTTGTGGAGGAGCCGGAGACATTCGTTTTTTAAAAAAACGCTGTTTTATTTCGCATTCCATTTTTGAAATAATTTTTCTAATTTTTCTAAGGCCATATTAATTTGGAATGCATTTTATTGAATGCGAGAGAACGCCACGTCATTAAAACTAAATTCTGAGATAATGCACACCGCGCGATGAAGGCCAGCTTACTTAATGATTATATTCACCCTAAAAGTAAAGTTAGCGTCTGTAGACGTAGTCGTTTTGCAGTGTGTAATTCGTTTTTGGACGTACGCGATATTATCACTGCCTGTATATTTGGGGGGGGGGGGGGGGGGGGTTGTTTTGGTTAAAAAAAACAGGTATGTTGGCGGGGCTAGCTGTTTTACCTACCGCAATACACGACAAGGTTCGGAGAACACCAAGGAGAGGATGAGTTTTATAGTGTATGGTATTTGGTTATATTTTGCGCTATGCCATGCCACGCTATACTGTTAGCGCGACGAACAATACGACGACAGACGCATATGTAATATAAAGATATCATTAAATGCTAAATCAATTGAAATAAATAGGTCTTTCACATGCATATGCCGTAGACATCGTAATTTAAGCATAAATCCAACAGGGACAATAAAGAACTGAAACTGAAACTACGCGTAATAAAAATAGAGTAATATCGTCCCGATTTGGACTGTAATCGACCCTGTGCATCAGACAAAGCAAGCCGGGCTGCGTCTCGTTTAGAGCAATTCACGAGTTGCGAAGTCACAGCGCATAGGAACGCATTTCCCTTTTGCGATTTAGTTTTTTAAATAGTAGACATTGTACCATTCGACGAAGTTAAGTTATGCTAGTTAATGCCGTAGACAAACAACAGAAAAGAAGTTGCTGCGTCCATGATTTAAAATTAAATTTGAAAAAAATATTCCAAAAAATAAGTCGTTTGTGGCATTGGCTCATTAAAATAAAGACTGCAAGCCCTTTATTGCACATTCAGCTGTATTTTTGCCAGTTTCCTCTACTGTGTGTGTGTTGGTCGTCAGATTTTCTCGCACCTTTGCTGTTGTCCGTTTCCACGCTCAGCGGTGTAGGTTCAGAGGTGACTGCTTCCACGCTGCCGACGGTGTTGATCCTCGAATTTACACTATTTTACGGTTGCTTTCACTCGGCATTCACAACAGGATCAATGTGTAAAACACGGTATGCAAAAAGCCACAATGACTTGCAAAATCCTTATCTTAGACACAAAATACTGTGCTTAGAAACAAGGAGTAAAACTCTTAAATCGCATCCGGAATTCTCAGAATACAGCCACCTCATATTAGTATATTACATATTAGTACATGTTCAAATGCTCATTACTAGACATGCAGATCACTAAATCATTTCAACACGTGTCGACGTTACTATCAACACCATTGCTCAGGGGAGTAGCACTGCAACACAACTGGTAATCACCACTACATAACTGGTTGTTGGAAAACCTGTATGGCAGTTTCTGACAACATGGAGTAGGCTAATGCAGTTCGTCTTGAAGCACCGGGTCATGGTCGTGGACTCCATTGCATTCATTTGGCTTTATACAATATACACGATTTCCATCCAAAGATCCAACTCTATATGTTATATATTTATAATATTCAATGATTAAATGCAGAATATCACAGGGAATGCTTACTGTACATCATTCCAAATATTTACAACAATTCTAAAGTGTAGAATAATTCAGTACAATTCAATTGAGAAATGAGTAAAATGTTCATTGCTATTTGGATACTTTAAATATGAGGAAAAAACCATTGCATAGTCTGTTTTGATGAATTATTTTTGATTATTTTACAGTGACCATTTTTAAATGCTGCAGTGATCAGTGTTTAAATTTCAGCAATGAAAATATCCAGTGCTCTGATGCCTTGATAAAATTTTTCATGATATAGTACCTCATTCAATACAATTGTTTTTATTTCACAGTCTATATGAGATTTTGAGCCCAAAATTAGAAGTATAGCATTTTACGTTGACTTTTGCAAATTGAAAATCTATTGTGAAAATTGTTTCAGAGCAATAACAAAATACTGTAATCACTTAGAAACATAAAAGCAGCTTTAAAACCTACAGGAACAATTTATGACCTTAAAAGTCCTCTTTTGAGATTAATGAAAAATACAATTTGCAAAGAATTACAAAATATAATTTGCCAACCGAGTATATAATGAACAAACATGGAGAGTTACATTTCATATTACAGTTTAATTGAATATAAATCTTTCAGCCTACAGATTTACACTCAGTTTTATGAAAACTCCCATAATAAGCAATTAGTCAAAAGTTCCTTAAAATATGAAAAATGGTCAGTTTTCAGGGTCATCCTGAAAATGTCTCCACCACTTACTTGATGACAATTGCAACATGAAAATTGCTGTCTACAACAACTGCATGTAGTCTTATGAAATTAATTACTCAAAATACAATGCATCAGACCTTCAAGCTAACACTATGTCAATTATGCTAATACAGGGCAAAACACATACAAGAAAAACATGCTGTGATAATCGGAAAGCACCCCATTGTTGATATAATAACAGCGGCTGCCCATAAAGATGTGGACGCTAATAAGTTCACCTTTTGAACAGTCTGAAATCATGGGACCAAAAGATCATTTTAAACTTCTGAGTAACTGAATGACCAAAAAGTTAACTTCATTAGGATAAAGTGGATGGAGGATATAAATGCAAATTACAAAAACTCAAGACACTTTCTACTTGACTGAAATCTAGACAGAAGGGTTTCCACACTTTTCGATCCTCTTTAAAAGACAAATTTTACAAGTAGTGGTTAAAGATGGTTTCATATTTTTCTTGCTTCCCTGATGTAACTTTCGGCTCTCCATTTTGTTTGATGAACTCCTTTATGTAAACATGAAAAGGAAACATTATTTTTAGCAGAATTTAGACGTTTCTATTGGACTAATGTTACCTGGTATTGAGTTGAGTAGTCGGAAACACTCATTTAAGTGTAAGAAACCTAAATGCACCTAGGTACATATTTTTACAGACAGGTTTAATACATGAAAGATGCTACTGACATAATTTCATTATTTTTAATGGTCCTCTTGCACTGCCAATGAATGAGGCAGTGAGCTAGTGCGCTGCAGTGATGTGAAGACATATTTTAAGCTTTGTAGCCGTACACATTCAGGAACTTTTAGTCAGTGTTTATGAACACACTGCTGAGTCAGCAGTGACACAGAGGTTTGAGTTCTAATTTGGGACATGTGACCTCACCTCCAGCTCTTCCAACGAGGCGCTTCCCTCATCCACTCTCCTGCCAATCCCACTGCTGTAACTCTGGTAACGCTCCTGTGAGACATGCACAGCACACTGAGAACTCAGAACTTTCCCACTGAATAAGACAACAAAACTGAAAGATCACAGACATCAGGCTTAATCTGATCTAATCTAGATCAATCTGTCAGTGTCATTGAGTACGATGTAACTGCAAGACTGGTAACTGTCAGCTGAGAGTCTCCTGAAGCCACAGGACCAGTCCTCTTCTCTGCATGTCTCAAATGTGTGTAGGTTCTGCAGAGAGACTCAAGACACTTAATCTTTTCAATCTAAAAAGGAGGAATCAGGGGAGATTTGAACTTCACACTGATACTAGCAAGTATTTTTTCCTCTCAGAGAGTTATAAATGCATGGAAGAGTATGCCAGGATTTGTAGTGAAGTGAGACACTTTTAAAGAGTTCAAGACAAGGCCTAACCAGTCTTTGACACTCTGTAGACAACTGACAGAATGATAAGCCTACCTTGGGTCAGTTGTGTGGAAATGGTTCGGTTTCTGGAGGGATGACACTCAACAGAGTGCAGTCTTGTGCAAATTATGCCGTAGAAACATCCCAACTAAAGGTAGTAGCACGACACATTTATTTCACCACCTCAAACATCACCACCCAGTGCAATTTGCTGAGTCAGTGAAATACCGGGAAGAGGGACAGACCTCTTCTGCTACGGGTAAAAGCTCTCCATCTATCAGAAAGCAAGTAACACTGGCAGCTTCGTTTTCAAGAGTTGTGCCATATCACAAAAATAGTAAAAGGTGGCAAGAAATAACAGCTGCAGTGGCATACCATTTGGCAAAAGAAATGGTCCCCATCAGCACAACGGAGAAGGAGGGGTTCAAGAGGTTACTTATCCCTTTCGCACATAACTTATTTTTATGCTATATAGCGCACGTTTTACATTACATGATTTGTTATGTTTTCATTAGCATTATTAAGCTTCTCGTAGTTTTCAGTTAGCATTTACTATATTTTTTTAACATTAAGTCGCTGTTTCCTCAAAGCTAAAATTTGCTAGAATTTTTCCACTGTAGTTCTAATCACACCGGTTTTAGCATATTCACTACACGGCTAATCACACCGGTGTGACCGTATGCGTGAAAGGGTTAAAACTATTGACCCCAATTACGAGCTTTTATTTATGTACGGAAACTATTTTTATTTAAGTACAGAATTGTTATGTTGGAAGCAACTGACCTTACTTTCATACTTTACAAGATGCATGCTGTGTGTGCAATTGTCTTAAGTTTTTTATTTTTTAAAACTACTTAGATATACAGTTAGATAATTACTATTTAGATATAAAGTATGCTGTGTATTTTCTGTGTACAAATAAATACTGATACTTTAACATTATACCTTCTTAAGGTTCATGCTTTCATCATATTATGTCATATTGTATATAGCCATTTGTCTTAAGCATATCGAGATATGAGTTTTTTTAGCCATATCGCCCATCCCTACTGTGAGTACCTTCACCATGTCACTGATCACGCCCTCCTCGATGATGCTGACAGCGTTTCTCAGGCCGCGCGCGAAGGCGTCCATGGCGCCGATGTGGGCGATGAACAGGTCCTCCGGGTCCGTGGACTCCCGCCGCACCTTGGCATCGAAGTTCAGGCCACCGGGCTGCAGTCCACCCTGCTCTATGACAGTCTGCAGGGGTGGGAAGGGTGGGGGGGGGAAGAACAAATAGCGAAAGCGCCTCTTCTCTTTCACCTTTCTCCAATATTTCAGTCGCTCACATTGACGATCAGGGCAGGTTTCATTATTCCCCATTTCATGGCAATCCACTTTAGAGCAAATTCTGTTTGCCACAGTTATAAAAATGCTGCCATTAACTGTTCTACAACACAAACCTGATTTACAGTGAGAGGTAGACTAGGGAGCAAAAACAGGAGGGAGAAAAAAAACACAAAGAAAAGGAAGTGAAATAAGGTAAGCTCTAAGAAAAAGTATTTCTTTTATCTTTCAATTGTGTGTGCACTGTCTTGCTCTCCCTGTAGATAAATGCCAATCTGACCATGATTTGTTTCGTTGCTCTGTGCCCTGTTGTTCCCCTAACTTTATTAGTCATGTTGAAAACACCAAGGCAAATTTCATGTGTTTTACATGACTAATAAACCCAACTCACTCTACAGTGCTTGTCACAATACTAACAAATAATACTATACTTCATGTATATTTAAATGTACAAATATTTACACTACATACTAGTATTATTATCTTATGAAGATTTTATATAACCCCATATTTATTTAGTCTTTTTAGGGAAAAAAATGTTCTAACCCACATTCAGGAATCCTGTCCTACTTATGTCTATTGAAAAACTGGATTCAGTCTCTGATAATCTCATATAGGACAGGGTTTCCAGAAACAAATTTAGTAATAAAAGTAGGGCCACCTGTACCCATTTCCATATACAACTAGAATTTTGGTGCATTTTAAAAAAATTTTTGGCAGGCACACTACCTACTAATGTGGTTCAACTGTCAAGGAATAAACAAAAGTCCTCAGACATGCAGGCATGCCTCCTCTCTCACCTTCATCACCATGGTGGTGTTCTTGATGTCCATGGGGAACTGGTCCGTGTCCCAACCGAGATCGGGTGAGCCCGTGTTGGAGTCCACTGAGCCCAGCATGCCAAACCTGCGGACACACATAGACAAAACAGGCTCAGCCGGAAAAGGCCAGCTCTGCAAAGGGGCAAGAAGAAAGAATGCGTGGATGCAAGCTGGGCTTACGCGGAGGCCATCACGATGTCGTGTTCGTAGGAGTGACCTGCCAGAGTTGTGTGGTTCGGCTCGATGTTCAGCTTGAAGTGGCTGTCCAGCCCAAAGTGCTTGAGAAATCCTATCACGCTCATGGCGTCTGACAGCCGCCAACAATAGAGATGACGAAAAGAAGCCACTCCTCAGGATAACTTCACACGCATTAAAAACAACACCACAATGTGCCATGCAAAAGGTAATTTGGTAATCCAAGTACTGTAGAAAGAAAGGAGTTCAGGGCTTCTGTGCTGTGTTTTCATTCGCCCCCGTCCTTGTAGGAAAACTGACTGGCTCTTACTGTAATTGACTCTTACCGTAATCGTACTGATGCTTGCACGGCTCTTTGGGCTTGGGCTCGATGAGGAATTGGCACTGGAGGCCAATCTTTTCTTTGTATGCTGGGATAGAAATGTAATAAAACTGTCAATCCAATGAACGTGACCGGAGGACAACTCTTCCAAAAGCTGGAGGTGAAGTACGGGACAGCTGTGCGACTCACCAACGGCCATTTTGAAAAAGCTGGCCATGTGCCTCAGCTCAGCAGCCACATCCGTGTTGTGCAAAGACATGAAGCCCTCTCTGCCACCCCAGAACACTGCAACAATGATAAATAAGCCTCATGAGGGCCTGCTGTGTGGTGTGAGACACGTGTATGTTTATCTCACCACACTGAAGCCTTGCAGATAGATGAGGGGTGGCCAGCTTGCAGCCCCTCAGAACAAGATGTATGACCCCAAAAGTGTGCACAGAGGAAAACAAGAGCATCCATTATGAGCTGGATTAACGCTACAATTAAAACAGTTATTACTCAGTCCCAGTCAAATTTGTACGGCATGACAGCACAGACAGACAAAGGGTGTTCTTAAGCAAGGAATGTTCATGTTATCCCTGTTGTTTCACCAGAAGCATAAAACCAGTGGAGCTACATTGTAAGATTGACCAAGAGGCCTCAAAGGTCAGGTTGGTGACCCCTTCTCTCAAGCCATCCCTTGAGGAAACATCCTTACCAAAGTTCTGTGCACCCAGCTTCTTGGCTATTTCCAATCCTTTCTTCACCTGGGCTCCAGCGTAGGCCAGCACGTGACAATCAGGGTTTGTGGAAGCCCCATTCATGTACCTGTTAGCAGACACCATGGCTGTTTATTTTCAACAGCTCACAAATCTCACAACAGCTTTCATATGGCAAGAGGCTGTGTCAAGCAGCTAGACCATGACTCATTAAAATGCACAGCAATTTACACAGTGATAGAAGCAGTGTTATGATTCCAGTACCGATTACTACAACTACAAATGATGATGCCTCTGTGAGTTTTCTCAGTAGACTGCAGCACTATCCCTAATACGTGTCCTTAATATAATCTAATGTAGATTTGTGGGGCTCAGCCCTGATATGGATTTATGGGAGATGTAACCGGCTTACCTTGGATGGGCAAAGAGGTTGCAGGTGACCCATAGCACTTTCACCCCAGTCTTGTTCTGGAGCTGTAGGGCCAGATCTGTGATTTTGTCCAGATTCCTGTTTGACTCCTCCAGAGTGGCGCCCTCTGGAGCCATGTCCCTGTCAGTGCAGAGACAAGAAAAACAGCACCTACAAACCCATGTTCATGTAACACCTTTCCCCTGGGCTGTTTATCAGCTGCAGTGGAGGTCAATGCTGCTCTAGGATAACAAACATGCCTCTTAGTTTGTTTCACCCAAACAATAGCTTGCCTAATACCATGATCCATCACAGCATTAAGTAATCCACATTATCATGTTTTAAAAATAGACCCAATGTAAAGGTACAGCAGGACTGTGGCTCTCAAGACATATAGTTCAGGGCTGGTCACTCTGTGACTCACTGTAATGAATAGAGCTGCCTCGGGTAAACAAGTATTAGCTATGCCAATGCTTTCTCATGGTGCACTGCTTCCATTAATCACCATTACCAATTCCACAAAACCCCCACCAGCATCTTATTAATAGTCCCTGCACTGACACAAGAGACAGCAACAGCAGGAAATGACCCAGAACTAACAACGCTACACATACAAGTTCACAAACCACTGGTCCATACCTGTCATGAAAGGTGTAGTATTTCACCTATCAGCGAAAAAGAAACACACAATTACACAAATAAAAAGGAAATTCAAAGCTCTCAATCATTTAATCATTTGATTTGTATGGATGCAGTGATTTCTCTTTTCAGTTATTTGGCAGGAACATATTAGGAATTGACAAAAATTTTTATGAATCAACCAAAAACGGATTCAAACTCATCAGCGTACATACACCTAATTTGGTGAAGAATTCAAAAGCGGCATGGAGTCTCCTCTTTGCTGTTTTCATAGCAGCCCCACCCTCATTCCATGCCCTCTGAAGGGTGGGAAATCCAAAGGGATCAGCACCTGAGAGGCACAGTCATATAAAACTCCAGGAAGCAGACATCAAGGAGCGTCATGTGTGCTCATATGAAATGAACGTGCTCACACTTCTCAAACTGTAACAAAAGAAAGCTTCTGTGTAAAATCTGACTGAATGCATTTCGCAGCAATACTACTGAATGGCTTTGTCACCCAGGAAAGTGCAGCAAATGGCTATTCTGAGCAGCTAGCCCATCTCTGGAAACACACTTCAAAATAATTACTGCCGACTCATAATCAGCCACATTCTCACATACCTGAAGGCATCTCAGAGATGCAAACTGCACACAGAATGCACAGCACTTTCAGCCACTCCAGGTTTCACTAGATGCAGGTTCAAACAGCAAGAAGCAGTCACCAACAGGCAGACTGCACTCAGTACATAGAACTGCTTTTACTAACACGTGGTAATGGATAAAGCTGCTACACATTAGGAGTGCTATTTCCATCTCTTCATCTGCAGTAGAAATGAGTGACAGGGGTCTATGTCTCACCAGTTCCACAGAAAGAATGCCAGTAACACACAGAGAACCTCAGCCAGTCCTCCATCTTCCTTCCCAGCAGCACCTGCAGTCAAAATTTCAACAATAGCTCTGAGTTCTTTCTGCCATTGACAGATACTCAGCATCAGTTTGTCAGCCCATAGTCCTGACCCCAGCCGATCAGATTTGAATTTTTAATATGATCCATTCTCCGTTTTTGCATAATGACTTACTTTAAAGACAGGCATATTGACATGCATGCATTACAGAGTGCCACACCTACTTCGTCAGCATTATAGTGCTTGAAGCACAACAAATCTCGCAGTCCAGCGTCTGGTGTATACGGAATTTTGGGAATCCCTGTGAAAGTATAATTTTCGAAACATTGTTTAGAAAAAGACATCTATACATTACCCCACAACCCTCTGCAACCGAACATTCTGTTGTGCAATAGGCTACTAGTTTGAAAAAGTGTTCCAACTTGCCTGGATTTGGGCCAGTAATGTTATTGTACGACTGACTTAAGTTTGGTAGTCGCTACTGGCAGCGACACAGGAATAACACAAAGACAAGCTAGCTAGTTAGCTTAAAAATCACGGTGGTTGGGACCAAATCTGAAGTATTGCGGTTTACCTTATCGAAACCATAACCTCTAACCGGCCATTTGCAGCCTTTTGCACTAGCACTCTTTTAAAATAAATGAATCTGCTGAACACATTTTGCGAAAGCGGTTTGATACACTTAGTAGTAGCAAGTAGTAGTAGCAAGTTAGTCAAGTTCATTTTCCATTTTGTTTACCACGCTGCCCACGTAAGCATTTCTCTATTGCAAGGAGTTGTGAGCTCGGTGCAATGTAGCAAGAACATCAACATTTTACCATGAAAAAATATCTCGTCTGTCGTCATTTCAGTGTTTTCAAAGGCTTCTCAAGTTTAGTCTTTCAACTACCGTCGGATCAAACTTGAAAGTGCACCCTGTCCACGACAATGGAACATTTCTCCACAAGGTGTCGCTTCACAACAGTTTTGCAAAGCATTTTCCTGCGTCTTTTAATTATGAAACCTTTTTGTCGTCGATTTGCTCCATTAAGTGCAGCCAATGTTAATCGGGATTGTCAGAATCGGTTAATGAATATTTAAGTCTAATTTATTTGATTTTTTTTTTGCTTTGCTGTAAATAGCCATAATTGAAACTAATAATTAATAATAAACACACACACACCACGTTTGCCAGCAGCCCCTGGCCAGGGCAAAATTTTGTTTACCAGCACTTTTGGCCTCATGCCTGTGCCCATTGTTCACCAAATTAAACACAGTTACCAAAATTAATGTTGAATTTCAGCTGTTTATTTGAATTGTGAGGAACTGTTAAAAAATAGTTGATGCATAAACATAAAACAGAATGCTATAAACAAGACACAGCACACATTCATCAATACATATTTACACGTTACAGTCCGCATGGCTCATCACAGCCTTTGGTATTAAATACCCAATGGGAAATCAGGAGAGGTTGCTGCAGGAATGCTTTTAATGTAGAACCGCTAACGTTTGCAGTCTTTCCCAGTATCCAGTACAGTACAGAATGCAAATTTCATAGCACATAACCATGTAAAATAATGTCTTGCATTTATCTAAGATTTTTTTCCTGTTATTGAGTTGTCTTTTTTATTCATATACAACATTTATTTTTGCATAATTGAATGGAAGGCAACATAACCCCTGACCACCGAATGCTAGGCACTGTGCAAATAGGCACCTCTGCACCCAGCGAGACTGGTTCAGTACAGATTACGAAAATTGGCACGTGGAGATGGGAGGTGGGCTGCAGGGAGCGGATATGTTTCTATACAGTAGAATCTGATTGGCCAGCCTCCCTCTTCTTCTTCTTCTTTTTCTTGTTCTTCGTCTTCTTGGCCCTGCAGGGCTTGCACACGCAGCACATGATGCAGGGCGAGGCCAACAGCAGGAGAGGGGATGTCACCAGCACGATGACGCTGACGCCAACCAGGATGCCCACCACCTGTGGGAGAGGGGGGAGAAAACACAGCACAACAGTGAGACCGCACCGGCCACATCATGCTCCAAAATTGTAGGAGGAAACAGGGAACAGCAAACTGAGATATTCTTCAGGGGAAGCATGAGGGAACAGTGAGGGAAAAATTCAAAACAGAGACAACAGCTGAGATGAATCGACTTTATTGCCAGAAAAAAAGTGCGACTGACTGAAAACCGAAAGAAACCAGAACCAAATCTTACAGACAACAGTATAAGTAAAGGTTAGGTGCACCTGTGTGTGTATGTGTGAATGAGTGATAGAGAGCAACAGAGAAAAAGAAAGAGAGAGAGAGCACTGTAGTTCTCCTCACCTGTGTTCTGTTCCACATGACAGATGCTCGGGAGTGACCCAGCTTGTTTCTGCATGGCCCCTTGTCATAGTGTCGTAGGAATATGTCACCCTGTTAGGTACAGGCAAACCAAACACTTACCACACCAGAAATGAATACATCAACATAAATTACAGTGAACTACAGGATAAATATGGTGCAGAGCATGCTGCAACCAAGTGCACTATGCAATAAAGTAACTACAGAGTAAATCACTATCTAGCACTTAAAGTTATGCTGTGGTTCTGTAAACCTGGGAGAATAACACCTGGAGAAACACTCATTATCACATCCCTTCATCCAGTTAAATTCTAGTCTATAAAAAGGTACAATCACAGTTCTTGTCTTTATTCAGTTCTTTTGTCTCTATTTAGTGCACATAAACACTGACTGATTGATTCAGAAACTGCAGCACAGACACGTGTCAGACATTTCATGTTCATGTGGAAGGGAAACGGCATGGCGGCCTTACATCGAGGTTCTGGAGGCAGTACCAGCAGAAAGTGTGCTTGCAGCTTTTGCACAGCATCTGGGCGCAGCCCTGGTTGCGCTCGATGTAGACGCCACACATGGGGCACTGCTTTATGGGGGCGTCCGCCTCGCAGCCAAGCCGAACACTAGTGGGGGATTGAGAGAGAGGGACAGAGGGGGAGAAAGAAAGAGAGACAGAGAGAGAGAAAGATAGAGAGAGAGGATGGGACGTCAGTCGTTAAACCGTGGGCTTTTCCCGGGCACTTTGTGCTTTCGCTCTGCGCATCAAATCGATCCAGTTGCGTAAGTGGAGAAAACAGAGAGGAATTTCCAGATAATGGACTGAGTTTACGGTATTGACTGCAAGCTGATTTGCAAGAGAGATAGATGCAGAATACTGGAATAGCAGAGGTTATCTTTGGCATGGAATCCAAGGAAGGGACCACAACATGGCAATGAGGACGATGAAGCTGACAACAACAACAACAATCATCATTATTATCAGTAGTAAAGCTACTAATGGGAGTAGTAGGAGGGGTAGAAATAACAACAGTACAACAGATCATACAGACTACAAACCGAGATAGTAAAATGATCTCTCTAAAAACATGTACTGTGTTCATCTCTCTAACCACTTCAGCCTCAGAGAACACCCCCAATGACATCAGAGGCTGAGCTAATGGCTGGAGCACAGACGGAAAAGCGACGTTAGGAGGGGAACAGCTGGAGCCCTTCTGGCGTGTTCCACCCAGACTGACCTGTCCTCCAGGGAGGGCGATGTCAGGGGCCGGCTTTCAGCACAGGCGTGCCCGTCCTCCCAGGACCTCCTGCAGAGGGAGCAGAAGATGGCGCGGCAGGCGGGGCAGGGCACAGATGTGGGGCGGCCCTCCGCGTCAGGCCTCACACTGCACACAGCCTGGCACTCCACCACTGGGCACCAGGCCTTGCTGGGGTCAAGCTGCACCCCTGGGAAACCACAATATTACACACACTTAATACACAGTTTACACACAATTTAGCTTACCTGAGTTACACATAGCTCACACACAGTTTATGCATACTTTACACACAGCCTACACCTGGGTTGCACATAGCTCACACACAGTTTGCCCATAGCTCACACACAGCCTACACCTGGGTTGCACATAGCTCACACACAGTTTACACATAGCTCACACACAGCCTACACCTGGGTTACACATAGCTCACAGACAGGTTACACATAGTTTACATACAGTGTGGTTACTAGTATTGTGCAAATGAGCATATTCCCTGCAGATTTCTCAACCTCTACTTTATGTCTCACCAGAGGAGGGTAAATCCAAGGTGTACAAATCAAGAGAACAAATGACGAAATAAGGACATGCCCATGAGGAATGCCCAGCAGTGGCTGCAGCTCAACACTCATCCACATTATTTGGTCCCAATGTATAATGGGACATGCTGTGTATGTTCTTTGTCACTTGGAAACCAAAAGGTGTGCCAAGCACAATTTATGGAAAGCGCCTTCAGCCAGGTGGCCAGATATGCATCAGCCGTAGCAATAGATCATAACCTGTCTTTGAGGTGCACGTTGGATTCCCACTTGAATAATTTCGGCAGATTCTGTGGTTCCTTATCTACTGAGATAGTGTTCCTCAGTGTTTAATCTTTAAAAACATTGATGGCAAATGCCTAAAGGAAGTAGACGTCATATGTTTTGTTTCGTGACAATGAGCATCAAGAACAATTGTAGACGTGAACCCAGACAGCTGGCATGCGTAGCTGGCTTTAACATTGCCTTATTCAATTAGGCAGACTTTAAGAGAGGGCATGCCATTGTTTTCTGTATTGGGTTGTTCTACATGTCTACTCCAGATCCACTGTCTCAAATATTTTTTTTTTTAATCTGACTGTTGAGGAAACTCATCTGTGCAATTTCCCTTCCTCCCTCCCTCTCCGATTCCTCCAACTTCTATTTTCAAGTGCACCAGTTGCCACGCAACATTGCAAAAAAACAAATCCATGAAATGTCACACCTGAAGGGCCATCTACCTCATCCACATTCAAGAACACGCTGCTGCTTAGAATTGATCTAAAAAGTACTTGGGGTGGTTCCGTGAGAAAATATTCAAACACAGAGAAAGTGTCTGATTTCAAGATCAGCCTGGCAGTGCGTTGGGGCAAGACCACTTAAAGGTTTTTACCACAGGGCTTGAATGCTTAACTTTTTATCTTCCTTCCCAGACAACTTTGAATTCCTTTCGCGTTGAGCCACACACACACACACACACACACACACACACGGACACATGCGTGCTAGACAGGATAAACAAACTGCTGTTAAACTGAGTGTGGCCCTGGGGTGTCCTCTAAGCTGACTGCAGACCTTCTGGTCGGAAAACGGGACCGAAAATAAACCGCAGTCAAGACCCAGAGTCAGGGGGTGTCAGTGACAATAGCGATCACACGTTATGTCAGGGCCACGCTGAGATCACCGCCCTCTGCGAGTTCCACGGGTAATGGCACCAGATGGCCAAGGTCCTGGTGAAATGCAATCCCCCTCCACACACACACATACACACTACACACTGTCACACACACATCATCATAGAAATGAAGCATACCTCTTTCAAATTTTAGTCGCTGGTAGAGCTGCACTTTGTCTGCTGGGGCGAAGCAGGCGATCTGTGAGAACAGCAAAAGGAACAGGATTGGAGCAGGGTGACAACCTGTTTGCGATGTCTCAGTGTGTCTGGAAAATTCCATTTCCTTATCATCTAATGTGCTTAGCACTAGGCACTGGAGATGACCTGGCAGAAATCCCTGGAAAAAGGCTTATAAATATAACAGAAAATAAGTTAGAAGGGTACAGCACTATATCATTTCACAAAAAAGCATATGCTTCTAAACTTGATTCGCAAATGAGATGATGCAGTCCTTTAGCACTGGAGGGCTCCAGTTTCCTCAAATGGTTGACAGTGGTTCAGTGAGCCATTGTTTTCATGGTTTTGCAACTCAGGACTTTAGCAATGATGGTTGCATAAGCTTAAGACAAGGATCCAGTGGTGTCATTTTATATGGACTTCTGCAAATAAGGGCATGTTTCTCAGAACACTAATCTTGGAGAAAACCTGCACGGGCTACAGCCACAGACTCATAACTTGCTGCTGCTGTGTTTTTTCTCGAGAAGCTAGGAGCTAAAGAAACATACTGAATGCAGGGAGATGTTCTTGGAGGTGGCAACTTTGCATCATGTGTGTGACCTGCATCACTGTGGAACCATACCTCAGAGTCCAGCAGCGATCCTTTGGTCGGACACCCCATGTCGGGACAAGTGATGGGGGCGCCCCCGCCCTCCCTAATAGCCAGCTGCACATACTGCCGCAAACACTGGACAGGGAGAGAGAGTGAGGCGACAGTCGCCCCACCAACTGTCAGTCTCCAATGACAACGTCACACAACAGACAGAGCATGGGGACTTTGCTGCTATGCAGACACGCCATCACTGCCTTAAAGAAGAGTTAAAAAGCAGTGCCTATCCTTACAAACCGCAAAATTGCATGGCACTGATTTCAATTTTTTTTTTAAAAGGACTTCATCTTTTAAAATGAGAATGTGAAAATAATCACACCCCTTGCACTATATAATAATGGTGCTGCCCACACTCCTGGTACACTGCAGCTAAGCAACCCAAGGGTGGTGTTATTCTGTTCAAAATCAAATCCTCCTTTGTTATGCAGGTGAGATAGCCAGATCTCACCTAGCTACCACAGTGCAACAAACAGGGTTTTTTTTTTGTTTTTTGTTTATTTTTTCCATGGGAGTTAACTGTCACCATTGTGCTTTGTTTGCAGGGTCCTGCTCAGGGCTGCATTTCCTTAGCTGCTGATCTGAGACCTAAGCCCTGAGCTGTCTCATCTCATGAGAGATTACATCTGATGGTTTCGGGAGAGGAAAGCGGTTGAGTCAAGACAAGGCTTCCTTTTTATGCTGTTACGCAACAGATGCTGAGTAAGCTTCAGCGAATCGCTTCAGGTTAGTAAGCCAGCTGTACCAAATCTTTTGCCAGGACTTTCCGACCAGCACATTCTCCTTAACACAGCTCCAGCCAGTGTAGTATCAACAGCACCAGTAAACAGAAACACGGTTCCTCTAACAACAGGGCGAGGAGATTCTGAATAGTGGGACATTATTTTGGAGGGGGTCGCGCTCACCGCAGTGCAGAAGACACAGTCGCAGGCGTGCAGCGAGCTCGCGCCGGCTGGAGGGCAGTCGCTAAGGCAAAGCTTGCAGAAAACGCTGGGCCCCGGGGCCTTGCCCTCCGCCTGCACCTGACCACCGGTCGCCATGGCGGCCCACCCTCTCGGCACTCGTCTCGTCCCGTTACTGCATCCGCTGAGTGATCCTGTCCTCCATTATCCTGCCTGGACGAGAAGAGTGTAAGTGCACCAAGCTCCGGCCAGCGTCCGCAGGGAACACAGAGAGCTCCCGCTAATCTTCTGTGTGTGCTGAAAACAAGAACATTACAGGGGATTAAAAACACCCGACATCAGTGTTTCAGCCAAGAAGGACATAACTGGATCTGTGACGGCCGCTATTTTTACATGCGCTTCCACAGCCACCACCGCCTATGCAAGTCGCCATTTTTTTCACATGCGGGGGGGTGGGGTGGGGGGTTTGCATGAAACACCCATTATGTGTTTTTGAGCAGTAAAGTCGGCAGCATAAGAGTGATTTCATGCTCTAAGTGAAGAGACCGGGTCACCAAGCAACAACACACAGTTTTTATTCAGTTGTCAATGGACAGCAAACAGATCGAGCTGTGCTGTGAGGAAGATATGGCCCTAACTTTTCAGTTGCCTTTTAGAACACAGCATTGCTTCTAAATTGTTTTAACAGCTGTTGAGAGGATGCATGTTTCATTACATTACATTATTATCATTTAGTCAACACTCTTATCCACCAGAGCAACTTACAATGTTATCTTTTATACAGCTGGATATTTATGAGGCAGTTCTGGGCTAAGTACCTTGCCCAAGGGTACAACAGCAATGCCCCAGCGAGGAATTGAACCAGTGACTGCTCCTTCCCAAGCCCTGCTCCTTCACAGCATACCACAATGCACACGTCTCAAGAAACATTTCCTTACAGAATGGGTAGATATTATTACAATGCCAGCAAAGAAACATTTAGATCTTCAGTTCTGACACTGGAGGGCCAAAGATTTAGGGGTTGTATACTGTCACAATGCAGTGCTCCTCAACACCTAATTTAATTAGTCAGTCAGCCTTTAAGAAGTGGACTTAAGGCCTCTTCTTTGGAGGCTAAGGCCACATTAATCAGTACTTATTTGGTGTTGGCAGCTCAATCATTTCTGCATCCTGCAATGCACTCTTACAGAAATTTTCATTCTGTACAAATACAAAATACACTTCCAGCTGACAGGAAGGCAGCACAAAAAGGGACTGATGTACTTCTGATCATCCTGATCGCTCCTGCTTGTAGCAAGCCTCCATAGATGCAGGGTTTGTGGGGGTGGGTCCACCAACAAACTCAGGTGAGAAGTGGACTGCTGCAGGTGATCAGAGGCGTGGCAACACAATGGGTGCGCTGTGTTCCACTCAAGGGAGGGGGGGGGATCCCTGGGCCAATTTCCCTGCAATCCAATCTGAGCCATCGCAAGCGACAAAGCCGTAATCTCGGATCAAGACGGATCAGATTAGAGGGCCACGAGTTTAATAGTAGGTCATGAGAAATCGTGAAAAGAAAAACACGCCCACCTGCTCCACAGCCCAGGACCCATCAGCCGTGCACGTCCACGTCATTCTGTGCCAAGCAAATTCACAGGGAAAATTGATATTCCTACAACACCCTAAATTTACATCCATTCCCCCAGCCTTGATTTATGGCATGTGTGCAGATCATGGATACCTACAAAAATATGTGTACTTTATTTCTATAGTGCCCTTTCAGAAGCAGGTATGAGCGTAGCTCTGCACTGCCTGGTAATATAGGTCATGGATGTCACAGTACCAATAGAGTGCCATTACTTTCTGCTGTGAATATAGGCACAAGAGGCTGTTTGACCAGTGCCGTCCCATTGCTGAACTGCTCACCCGAGACTCCCTTACTAATTCAACCGTTCAACGACATACCACGCTGTGGCACTTAACATCAAAAGAACTTTCCACTAGATTAAAGACACAGAGAAAAGAAAGTGAAACGTTCTGTGTTGAGCTGGGGAATTCCTCTTTTCTAGCAAGAGCAATGTGGACTGAGTCTGAACACTGTTCTCACAGACTGGAGAGGGCAGCAGGTTGGATTGGGTCCAGATTTTAGTCCCATCTGAAAACAGGAACCCATTATTGAAGTCACATTATGGCTGAAATGAGACCAACACCCTTTGTCAAAGTGCTGTGAGAGACTCTTTATTTTTTGCAAGACCTACACAAGCCAGTTTTGATTTAATTCTGGCCTAGACTGGAAGAGCTATTGTCTGGTGCACAACCAGAACCAGGCCATCTGGTTAATTCAAAGAATATTTGTCAAACAGTTGTTTAGCAGATGCTCCTGTCCAGAGCATCATATCTTAAGTAGCAATTTCTACATATTATCAAATTATACAGTTGGATATTTACTGAGGTGATTCAAGTTGAGCACCTTGCCCAAGGGTACAAGAGTCAGGGCACTGGACCAGCAACCTTTGGGTTATAAGTGCTGCTCCTTCCGACAACACAACACTGCTGCCGCAAACGTTGTTCTGTTCCATGAAGCCTGGTGTCTGTAAAACGTGATCAACTTGAGTAGGCGACCCCACAATTCAAGTGTATAACAGATATCTAAATTTCAAACATATTCTACTTATTTAATTCACTGACTCAAATCAAACAATAGAGACAAAAAGGTGTTCTTTTACCAGAAGCAACAGTATTTGTTCAGTGCTGATGGAAGAACACGTTCACATGCTGATTTCACACAAAAATATATTTTTATCCGATCTAACTTTGCACCCAAACAGATTTTACAAGGGCAGTGAGAACACTGAGTGCTAAAGACAGGATCCAGTCGGATCCAGATTAAATGAGTGGCGACTGCCGTTTGCTCTTTTTGTTAGAGCCAAAATCATCCGTCCCCACCCCCTTCCTCACGCCACAACAACATATAAAATAAGTAAATGAAATACTATGTAAGCTGCCTTATTTTTTCTAAACGTTGACTATTTCTTAAAATGTACGGTTCCGAACTGAAGGGATAAAGACACAAGATGCATTCTTCAAGGTTGTAGATAGTCGTGAAATGGTTCCACTCTTCAGAATTCAAACACACGCACACAGGCACAAACGGCATTAGAATAAATTACATAAAGTCGACACCAAAACGTTTACGTGCAGCTAGTATTACCTTTTCTGGGCGACCAGTTCGCGCACTACAGTATCTGCCGTCCCGCCGCAGTGCCTTTACGCTGACACATCGGGCTATCTGTTGATACCACACACGAAGTCACCTACAACGCACCTCAGTTCACCTCCGTATTTGCAAGCACCACCCAGTTGCCACAGGGATGCGCAGATTGTGCCTCCCCGACGTTAAATGAGCGCTGTCACAATTACAAAGGAGCGCCGGAGCTTTGCGGGTGAAACTGTGCAAAGGGCACTTCCTACTTCCTCTTACAGTCTGGCTGAGCGTTTTAACCCGTTGTGCAAGCATCAACTTCGAGTCTAATGTACCATGTAGCACCCTAATGTACGCTTTCACACCTACAGGCACCACGTCGATTTCGCTAATGCTGCGCTTCTTTGCGTTTGGCGATTGTGTGGTATTCAGGATTTCTGGCCTGCCTTTTGTATATTATTAGTTTCCTCAAATGTAAATGTCATTGGGTAGGTGAGGCAATATGTATGCCTAGTATATTAGGTAAATGTGAAAGTGACGCCTTATTGGAATAAGCAACCTAGACATGATAAGGGTATATTACCATTATCATTGTGGGGATTATACGTTTTAACAACTTTTAAATTAAACTTAAATCGAAAATAAAAAGTGAACACATCTGTCATGCCATAAACGGTGACGCAAGTGTTTTACTGAATTGTAAACTCATTGGTCTATTTTTGTAAAAGTGACGTATTTTAAAATCATCCACCATCTTGTTACAATAAAGTGCACGAAACACTTTATTGTTCATTTCTCTTCGTTTTTATGCAGAATAATACGCATGCACCAGATGGCACTTTATGTCCCTGCTTCCCCCTGCTAATCCACGTGTTTGGAAGGCATTAATACAAATTTGGCTATTAGGTGGCACCATTCAACAATGAACTATTATTTGCTTTTGTATAATTTTCGTATACTACTTACACTGGACTGCAAATTTACCTCTAAGAAACCCCCTCTATAAAATGTATTCAATTAACCTTTTTTACTCTTTGAAAAGTATCCAGACGGCATCAAATAGGCTCTAAGGATGCCAGCTCTACCTAAAATGGAGATGTCCTGGAAGTTTTCCAACTCTAATACAAATGCACTGTGGTACAGGTCAGTAACTAATGTACATTACACGATGTCTCCACTAGAGGGCTTCTGGTGTTTGATTCGGGTATACGGCGTGAAAACGAGGCTTGCAGGAGCTGGGTCCAGAGGGTAACATCTGTCGTTACAGCGATGGATCTGCGTTCACATAATAGTGGTTGCAATCCCAATGTGTTCAATATTGCCATTTGAAACCCTCTGAAAGCCTGACCTCTTCAAATAAACATAATCTTCTGCCACATCTCCCTTCTTGCATTGAAGTGTTTATGTGTCCCTTCTATTTTAATGTGTTTGTGTCCATTTTTGTCCTCAGATGTACATGTATATTCCTCCTTGTTCAAGAGCTGTGCTCTAACCCGCTAAAACATTTTAAAACTTCGGTATTCAAATTACATTGTTCTGTCAGATTCAGTATGTGATTCTGCTTAACAGGAATAACAGCAAAAGACCGTTACATTGTGACTGAGCAAATGCGAAACACACACACATTTTTAATTTTTAAATTTGATATCACAATCTAGACCAGAGGGCATTTTGCGTTTTGGTACCACAGTTTAATATTAGTTAATACCCCCGCAGAAAAATAAGCAGTGACTGCTTTTCAACTTCTTGCGGCTGTGGTAACATTTGACTTTTATATCCAGTATGTATCAACAACAGGATACCCCATAATGGTAACGTCGATGCTTGGGAATGCTATTGACATCCAAGCAAAGCTAGCCAGAGCCACATTACTATTGTATACCAAAATCATGACAGCCTCCAAAAGTCAAGGCATATTGATCATCTAAACTTTCTTGTTTCAATGAGAGCCATTTCTGAAGAATATTCATAACCTGTGGAGTCATCAATAAATCATTATCCAAGTTCCATTAAAAATCAGGACAGCAACAACTGACACTATGTGGGGAGTATGGTATGTACTTGGGAAAATGGAAGTTTACAGTTTAATGAACACCACCAGATCCATACAGTAAATGGCACTGATGCAGCGGAACCAGGCTCGGTGCCAGGAGAAAATACAGAGGGGTGCAATCCACGGGGGTGCACAAACAGTCATAAATACTATGTTGACATTGGGATATAAGGAGACAACTGGGGGTGCATTGAAGTCCGTCTGGGGGTGCAATGCATTCCTAAGCACCCCCTAGCACCGGGCCTGACTGTGGAACCATCTAGCTAACACTGAACAGGGTACAGTGGCACAGATCTGCTTAATTATATGCATGAGTAAATTACACACAAAAAATAAAAAAATCTTTTAAATGAGAAAATCTTCAGAGTCTGAAGGAACACATCCATGTTAAAGGACACAGAGATGCCAAATTACATTATGGAACTTAAAGCAGAGCAATCACAGCAAAGATAATCTTGCGATTGCGATTTCTGTACTAAAAAGTCTCCTATCAATTGAAAGTTTATAAAGGTGTAGCCATCAATTTGAGCGATTATTTACCTGCAACAGGTGTGAGCTATGCAGGCCATTTCAGAACTCCTGCACTGCCGTCCACCAGATACCTCCACCTAGTGGTGGCTTCAGAAATTACACATGTCCATTTAGAGTGTGTCCATTACTGTACTGTACTGACAGTACCTTCTAATCCCCTCCAGTTTGCATCAATCCAACAGAAAAAAAAAGAAAACAAGGCAAAGAATTAAAACCGGTTCTATTTCTGGCAGTGAAAACAGAATGGAGGTTTTAGAAGCTCAGCCTGCCAGAGAAAACTGTCCTACTTTCCCTGATCTCATTCCTGCTTTGAATGATTTAAATTTTCATGAATGAAACTGCACAGGACCAAAACAGTCATCCACATTCATTCTGGCCAGCTGCTGCTTTGCAGAAACAGGTACTTCAGACATTTTAGCCTGAGGTCTGGATCAAGTATCGTGATGATAGTCTGTCTGTCTTGGTCTGAACATGGAGTTCCCATGAGGTCCTGTCTTAGAGTAACCTCTCCTTTGCCCGGTCCATCCTCTAGGGCAGGCTGTTATTCTATCTGGGCTTAATTGAGATGTCTGTCCCAGAGACAGGAGATGTGTAGTCTGAGTCCTGATTGGCTGACTCGAGCTCAATACAGTTATTTCCATTTTAGATCTAAATAGCAATATCTAAGATGGTGCACAAAACGGTTCTTCATGAAAATGTTGCCTACATTTCAACCATTACTTTTTATGCCAAATCAAACAGGAGTGCAACTGAATTGTGTTTACAAACAGCAATAGCGCTTCTTTTATGAGAAGAGAGTTACCCATTTTCTTTTGGTTCACATTTTTGCATTGGTTCTGCATCCTTAATCCACTTCTCTGTGCTCTCTCACACATTCAAGTGTCCCACACAATACCACATATCTGGCCAGATACATGGCCGTAAGGACCATCATCAGTTGGATTTCATTTCAATCTGTTGACTAACAAAGGATATTTATGTGTTTGCATATTTGTTGCCTTTGAACATGATCATGATTCTCCATCAAAATAAATCAGACATGGCTGAAGGACCTTTTAAATTAAAGAAATCAGTGGGACAGGCTGTTATTCTGGACATAACTGGGCATATCTCCCATGCTGAATCCTGGCTTACTCAATTTCAGCCACGCTGCCCGAAAACCCCTGGCAAAGAAAGACTGTGGGTAGATGCGCCTTGGGCAAGAAATGAGACGTTCCAAAAATCCAAGAGCGTCAGTGGAGCAGCCTTGCAGGCTTCAGGAAGAGCGTAGGATTAATATCACCTTTCCCGCCATGATTAAAAGTGCCTGTAACTGCACACCAAGGATTTGTCTGCAATCTACACCAAAGGATTCCATGTGTTTCCACCCAAGTGATGGAAGTTCCCACTCTGTTCTTAAAAAAGACTCAATGTCAATGCAGGTGGCTTTATGCTGAACAGTGTGATGGAATCACAATTTTTTAATCTTAAATTTTAAATGCAAAAAGGAACAGGTACCAGCACAGAGTCTACTGTGAAAAAGTGACTTGTCAACATTCTTCTGACGCAATAAGTCAGCAGGTGAAATGTGTGTGTCATGGAATATGGCCTGTGTCACTGTACTTCATGACCTAAGAACCAGATTCCTAAGGCACTGCCCTTCGGACAGAGTAAGAGTCACAGTCAGAGATTAAGAATTTAGCTATATGGAAATGTGGCGAGAGGGGATACCTGGGTTAAATTCCCAAAAGGTGTGGTCTTTCCCCCTTTTCCTCCCCATTCACTTACACTGTTGTTAGGAGTGGGATGCCACCCAAAGGGAGCAATGTAGAAATACACCAGCAGCTACAGATGCTGTCACATGGAGTGATGTTATAGCTGGTTGGGTTATGCAGATCTCTTTAAAATATGATAAAACAGCTGCTTGGGCATGCTCACTGGCAGGCCTAGTCTGATTTGACCTTCCTCTGGTCCAATACAATATGTTCAACAATGTTCTGGAATATAATTCACCATATGGATGTCACTTAACCCAGTGCAATCATTGAGTGATGATTGGGCTTGGTCCTTTTTTGCAGTGATGCAGGTTTGTTTGTTCGTCCTGGCACAAATGTCTCTCTGGTTTAAAAATAGTCCTCTCACCACTTGGAGGTGCGGAGAGGTTTATGAAAGGCCACAGGCAGAGTTTCAGTTTGATGGGGTGTCCTCCGCTGCGCTGCGCTGTCACACTCATGACTCCCCCATCCCCTGTCACCCGTCACGGTGTCCTCTTCCATGGAGGGATGGTCGTTAGGACTCACAGCGGCTGACAGGGTGTCCGTTTCAGAGGCTCTGTTGACTTGGCGCTGATCCTGAAACCTGACCCTGTGGCGTGTGCTGAATGATCCAAAAGAATTCCTCTGATGCCCATCAGCATTCTCTGGCCCTAAAGGGGACATTTACATCATTATGATATCCTGCTCTTTGCACATATTACCTTACTGCCTGAGCAGCGGTACGTCATTACTAATCCTGAGTTTATTACTCCATTAAATAGGCTTCTTATATGTGCTACAGTATGTGTGTGTCTGTTTGTGTGTATGTATATATTCTCAGAGGTGTATGTAATCCGATTATATTTTAATCTTGAGTTGAGTCTCAAGTCCTCAGAGAGCAAAATTAATCATCACTTGGGAGTACAAAATTATATTAGCGATATTGTGGCAAGGTGACCACTATGCCAGGCATTGATTGGGTAAAAACACAACTCCACCTGCATTCTACATCACATGTGACAGAGTGGCAGGGTTGCCCACCACTAGGCCGGATAAACAAAGCTACTTACAGAAAATCAACTTTGGCAAGCAATCATTCTTCTGTCTGAGTCCAATGGCAAAGCTAAAAGAGAAAAAGGTGATCTGCCCCAGCTATGCATGCACATTTGGGTGAGGCTACTGCTGTCCCTGGTCCTGAAAGCATCCCAGGCTGTGGGGATACATTACATTACATTTGTTGTCCAGAGAGACGTACAGATTTTATGTTATCCATTTACACTTATATTTACTGAGGCAATTAGGATAAAGTGCTCTATGTAAAAGCATAACAACTGTGCTCCAAAGAGGAACTGAACCAGCAACCTTTGTGTTACAAGTCCTTTTCTTTACCACTATAGCACACAGCTCCCCCTCTGCTCCCTCCCCAGCCCCCCCCCCCGTGTCACAGACATTAGGGTTCCCTGTATCTGCTGGCCTGGAGTACAACAGTGAACATATCACAGTGTCACACTTTGGAATGACAGGAAGAATTGTGGAGTGGAGTTTGCTTAAATTGTTATGGATAAATTCATCTCATTCAGATAATATACAAAATACAGGCACTTTCAGAGATGAAGACCAATCACAAGGATAGCTCCCAGCGGATACATTCATCCTCTTTTTGATTCCCACGTGGGCCACTGCTGTTGTATTCTATGAGCAAAATACTTAACCTGAATTGTCACAGTAAATATCCATTTGCATGGATGGATAGGATGTAAAATGTGTTTCCTATGTAAGTCACTCTGGATAGGGGCATGCTCCAAGCAAACTCGGATAGCCAAAAGTTCTTTTAACCAATCACCCCCAGCCATACAGTGGGTACAGGCAGACCCTGTAATACAGGACTGTGTGGTTCAATACATTGTTTTACAGTAACGCTGTGGCAGGGGAAAGAGGACATGGGGACCTTCAGCAACCTTGTAAGTCACACTGGCTGAACGCAAGGACGTCCTGTTCCTGCTCGACAACTCAGGGTGGCACGCCTCTTTAAATTCTGGCTCCCCCAGCCAGCCGCCTCCATGCTTCCCGCCACACAGACCCCGAGTGACAGCAGCACTGCTGTGACATGATTTAAGGGACTTGAGCAGAATTTTAATCTCCTGACCCAAACGCTGACAGCTTAGACACTGTACAACTGCACAATGGCTCACGAACACCAGAGTGCAGGAGAAACTGCTCCTTTGCTCTATATTTACACAGACGTCTCTTCTCAGAAGTTCAGGGGCTGGAAATTGTGCTTTCAATACATTCAGATCAAGGTCATTTCTTTGCTGCGGTTATGTTAAGATCAGCTTTTAGAAATAGCATCTAATATTTCCAGTCCCAACCAAAAAAGAAAAAAAAAAACAAGATGAACAGCAGCATTGAGCAGTGCATAAACCAAATTACAAATAATGAACCTTAATCACCGGTGTTGTGGACATGTGTATATGAAATACTGCTTATCAATGCTACCCTCCTTCAAACATATTGACATAATGTCCATAATCAAACTCAAAGCATACTGTGATGTGGATGTGGAAGCATTTTAAGAACACCCTTTCCCAGCATACAGTCACGTGTAATCATAAAGCCTTTGAAGTGTAACGCTGTTACAGGAGCCACATTACATGTACTCTCTTGACGCCTCCTTGCGTCAGGCTGTGTAACGTATTAATCATTATGCCTCCCATCGCTGTTGTAAGCTAACCCGGCGCCCACCCTTATGAACACATTTGCCATGATGCAGTGGAACAAAAATAGAGGCGAGGCATTATTTAAAAGGCACGGGAGGGCCAGGCAGAGGCGAGTGCCATTCAACCGCAAGCCAGAGCTCGTTCTCGCGTAAAACCATTAGCGAATCCAGCTGGGAGCCTCCCGCTTATCTCAACATGCATTGCTTAAGCAGGCAGAGTACTTTTTATCTGGTGAACGCACACTGTGACGTAAAGGAGGACAATGACACAAGGAAGGAGCGCTATGATGCCACCTGGCTGGATCTGGTCATGGAAACAAGACCAGAGGAGAAGTATGTGGTCGTCTGACTGCGCGCCGAAACCTCGCAGCTGTAAAACCGTTACTAATTTTATTGCCTTTGAAGCCATTAACATGGAACATGGTCTCCTAAATTATACCGATTACCAAAGAAAGAGTGACAACGATTTAAAGACAATGGTCAGGAAAATAATTGTTTCGAAAATAGTTTCATTGCTTGAAGAGGTCATCCATAAATCCGCTATAGTTAGCCTACTTTTGGGGGAAAAACTAACCCAGGATGGGGAAACATTTAGAACATGCAATAATTTTATGAGTTACACGTAAATAATCGTCGTTTTCTATAACTATAATCTAAATTTAACTTAATCCGCGTTATATATAAAAAATGTTGGAGTTGCTATCATTCCTACAGTTTTTTTTTACGTCAAATACAAACTCTTTTGAAAACAAAGTAAGACTAAATAATCATACTGTGGTGTGTATGAAATGTTGTACTATCCGGTATTATGAGTAATCACATTTTGAGTTCAATGAATGCACATGGTTAGAAAAATATAGTTCGTTACTGATCGAGAACATATTATTGTGTCTCATACTGTGTCTCATACATATTCCCAGGATAACTCTGTTCGAGAAGGACACCTTGCGCAAGGAGAGCTACGAGAAGAAACAGGTGGCGCATTTTCTGGTGCAAAGATCCCCCAGCCAGAAGCTCCGGCTGGGCAGACATGGGGAGAAGATGACAGAGTATCAGCTGTCCTACAAGAACGTCCTACCCGTGCCCATCTTCGTGCCCAGCAAACCCGTGTCGTCCAAGGACTCAAACCGCGCCCTCACCCCAACGGAGCTCCAGTCTATCATGGAGTACGAGAGGGCACTGTCGAGTGGCATGTGTGCGGAAAAGAGAGAGGTCTCGCATATCACCAAAGACATACCAAAAGTCGTGCAGCCCGCCCGCGTGAGCTTCAGAGCATCTACTCTAATCTCTCCGCCTCGTGGGTCCTCTCAAAGCCCGCTGAGGCGCTAATGCGGATGTAAAATCGGAGATACATACCTAATTAGTGCAGTGACACCAGAATTTGCAGATAGGTTGGTGGATGCAATGCACGGAATGGTGCTACTTTGTTATCGAAATATGTTAAGGTGTATATTTTGTCCGAAGGCAAGGGTCACATTTTTGGATGGTTCTATGTACGTGGTTCAGTGTCTATGAATGAGTTTTAGAACTTGAGAAATTTATTTCTTCCAGGTCTTTGTGTGAGCTGCTAAGGGAAGCTTTGATCACAGAACATGATCCGCTGTCAACACAGTGGAACTCCTGATTAGTGGTGAAAGGAAGGAAGGTGGAATGTATGGAAATGTCAGTGTAACAGCAATGATTCCCAGTCCTGATCCCGGGGACGCATCGTGTATGCTGGTTTTCATTTCAACGCAGCTCTCAACTAATTAGGTTATATTTAGCTGCTAAATGAGTACTGATCTCTATTTGTCGTCCCTTGAATATCTGCTGACAGATCTCTGTTACAGATACACCTTATTGGAAATAGGTTTGCTCTAAAAATATACGTGTGAGATATTTCTATGTGTAAATTCTGAATTAATTCTTTAAACAAATTAGTGCCACAAGTACTACCTTAATTGATTAAGAATAATTAACTGTTTGATAGGGCCTAGAACAAGAAATTGAACAACTAATTATATTTCATTAGGACAGCTGTACTAAATTTGTTGGGCAGATACTCACAAAATAGGTTGAACAAATAACTTTCCTTTTTATATTGGTGCAAACACATCTTTAACAGCACATTTCGCTGACAAATAATTTATTGTACAAAGAAATATACTGATATAAAAACTGTATGTATTTATTGAAATAAAGAGAAATGTTAAGATAACTACTCAAGGGAAGGCTGAGCTGGAATGAACACCAGCAAACACAGGAACACAGTTGGGAAACATTGTTCTAGAGACAGATCAACTGCAAAAAAATCACATCGGTTATGAATGTTACATGCCTGTCTTTACACCCCTTTATGGTTTTAGAAATCAATGTCTTAACATGTGCTGCTAAAAACAGCAATAACAAAAAACATCATTTTGTCATGGTGAAAGGAAACGTACAGTTGATTTGTATACTTTTTAATGTAAACAAATGCTATGTCCCCATTGAAGCGTATTATTTTCCTTTCTTCAGAGTAATTGGTTTTGTAAGAAATAATCTTGAAACAACACAATTCTTGAGGCACTCAGGAATTTTATTTATAAATTTAATCTGTTCTTGTTAAAAAGATTTTTATTGCAGTATCGTAGTATTCTTTACAATTCCATTGCGGTTAATTGCAGTTGTTAATTCAGCAGAGAAAGTTACAGAAACACAAACTGAGCAAAAAGGTATGCAAAGGCAAGGTTTGGGCAGTAAGCTTGATTTACACTTTATCCAGTAAATGAAGCTTGTGAGTAATTATACTAATTAGCCTGTATATATTGGAAATAAAGCAATTTTCTCACTAATATTGATCATTCTTAACAATATATTCACATATCCAGTGAGTTCAAGTCACAAAAAAGTGCTTTTGGACAAACAGAGTATTATCACCTAAGCACTTCCTAATCAACTTATACTAAAATATCTTTTAAGTATTGTCCTCACCGTGAAGAATTTTCCTGCCTGATACCTGACCAGGACTACATTATAAGAAAGTAATGTGATAAGCTCGGTCACCCTTACAAATAAAAATTACACTGCTCCAAATGTGTGAGTCAGTTGCTGTCCTTCCCAGCTCCTCCCTCTGTCGGTTGATGGTGTTTCAATGTTCCTCCAGCTCCTCCTGTCGGTTGATGGTGTTTCAATGTTCCTCCAGCTCCTCCTCCTGATGGTTGATGGTGTTTCAATGTTCCTCCAGCTCCTCCTCCTGTTGGTTGATGGTGTTTCAATGTTCCTCCAGCTCCTCCTCCTGTTGGTTGATGGTGTTTCAATGTTCCTCCAGCTCCTCCTCCTGTTGGTTGATGGTGTTTCAGTGTTCCTCCAGTTCCTCCTTCTGTTGGTTGATGGTGTTTCAGTGTTCTCCTAGCCCTTCCTCCTGATGGTTGACACTCACCTAGTCCTTGCTCTCTCAACATCCGAGTTGTGTGTAGAGTTAACACAAAAATGAAATGTCCTAGCCTTCATATAATTTGGTTGGTGCACAACATCTTGCCCAGCAAAAGCAGGCAGGACTGGACCACAATCATGCTTGAAGAATGGCTAATGTCGTAGTCCACGTAATATAAATATCAAAGTACACTTACACAAATGCCATGGACTGTTACAGTTTTTGAAATAAGAATTAAAAATGATGGATATTATGTTATGTTATTCATAAGCGATATTTTTTCATTCCTGTGTTAGGTTTCAATTCAGCCTTACTGAGAAATCAATGATCGTATTGGTGCATTTGTATGCTGCCCTCTTGTGGGGGAAATTTGAACATTCCAAACATAAGCTCCTCGATTTGATCAGCTAGCCGGTTTCAAAGGGTTGCCCTGTTTGTGATGAGAAAATGTGTCATTGATGGTTGATGTAGTTTAACATTGACTGTACATTCAACATGCATACAGTTCGACATTCACTACATTCACTGTACAGCTGGTATGTCCACTTCTAAAGCTACACAGAACTATGTTCCCTTTCATCACTGCATTCCTCTTTCTGTTGATAATGTGCACACAAACACCTTGTTCCTGTTGTCTATTATCAAATATGATCACCTGTAGGACATCATAAACTGTCTGTTTCAATGAGGAACATACACATGGAATATAGAAATATTCTGAAATGACATCTGAAATAGTTCTGAAATAATATTAGAAATTCTGAAATATTAGAAATAATTCTAAAAATAATTCTGAAAATATTATAATCTGGTTCTGTTTCTTGACCATGGGGAGTACATTGAGCAAAATACATGATTTGAGATGACATAGCACATTATGGGTGTCAAAACAGTTGACAGTTTAACTTTCTTTGAAAAACACCCAAACCGAGGCTGTGACCTTGCTGAACTCCAAACCACAGCGCTAAGCACTATTGCACTAATTACTGCACTGTCTCAATACTTTTACTTTTATATTTGCATTGCTGTACATACAGCCATTTGAACATATCTGTCAATACTGTACATACAACCCTTATATATACACTCCTCTTTCCAACTCTGTCCACTTCACCCCCCATGTGTAACACATTAATATATTATATATATATATTTAATAATCTGTTAACATTGTACATACTGTAAAATATAACATTACTTACACGGGAGTAACTACTCTTACTCTTAATCGCACTTTCTGTAAATAATACTATTCTTTTGCACTTCTGGTTAGATACTAACTGCATTTCATTGGCTTTGTACCTGTACTCTGCACAATGACAATAAAGTTGAATCTAATCTAATCTAACCTGAAAATGTTTGTTTCAATTTGTCAATGATGATGATGATGATGATATCCTTCAATGTTGTCATTTCAGACTCAGGAGAAAACATGGCTTGTAAAAACAAATGTACAGATTTTATAGAACTGTTTGAATTTTTGAATTGCAAATGCCAAAGTGATTTGCCTAATTTAACACATCACCTCAGAAAGAGCAGTATTTAGAGAAAAGAATTCACCATCAGCTTTGTGTTTATGTTTTACATACTTATTTCCATTCTTGTGGGTTATCAGTGTAAGATGCAGTCATTCAGTGTACTGAAGACAGCACGTTTCTTCACAGACAGGTTGTAAATGTTTAAAATGGGTGCTGTTTCCTCGAGACTGACTCCCATTTGAAAATTACCAGTCAACTTTTGCTTTTTCCCCTGTTCCCTCATAACACTCAGTAGGGCAGTGGTCCCATGTACATGTTTGAACACTTTCAGTACATTTACAGTGGAATACTGAAAAATAGCAAATATCCATCCATGCCACCACAGATAAAGAGGACATGCATCACAAAGAGTCACATTAACATTTATTAGATCTTTTAACACACCTTTTTACACGTCTTTTACGTCACATTCCTGATTTCACCAAACAAGAATGAACACAGACACTGTATGTCAGTGATTGAGGGTATACGACATAAAACAATATGTGATAGAAAAAAGAACTATTCCCACTGTGGGATGTGAGGATATCCATTATGTAGCCTTGAAGGCTACAGCAAGCTGTTCCAAAGTTAAATCACCCATTTTTGACATCAACAATCTATTCAATATCTTCATCAGACAAATTCAATCATTTTTACTCAGACATCCATACCTGTAATATTTGATTTACTTGATGTCCGACTAGTTGATATAGTCATCATTTAGTTTAAGAAACTAAGTTGTTTTATTTCAAACTCATTACCATACAATCTGGGTATCATCTTATTATGATTGATATCAATTAAATCAGTACGTATGATATCAAGCCTATGTTACATGGTATTACTGACCATGTGTAAAAGGAGTGTAGGCCGCATGGCTTCAGTTTCAGACCCTCTGTCATATTCCTGATATTTCAGTAAAATGTAAATTATTACCATTCCCACTGTCACCCTCTTTTACTTGCTCATACATTTAACATCATATTCATAATGTTTCTGTAAAATGAAGTTAAACAGAGTCTGAGCATAAGTAACATCAGACAGATATGGACATGTGTCATGTTTTTGTTTTTAAACACAGTACAGTCAGAAACGCCACAACACAGAAGAGATACATTCATTTATGCTTTTATGCAAACAGGAAACACTGAATACACCACTCTTTCAAAAACATATTGTAAAAAACATTGCATAGTCCTCTTAATCAGTGGAAAAACATTTTCTAGACCGGAATCTGTGGCCGCAGGCATGCTTGCATGTGATTGTCAAGTTAAGAGAGACCTGAAACACAAGGTAAACTGATAATATTTGTAAGCCTCTCATAGTATCTTCATAAAGGTATCCTCTATGAAGTGGACTTAAAGAGTGGCAAACTTTCACAAAGCAGTGACATCTAGTGGTCACAATGGCACATGGGTATCCTGGTATCCAAACGCTAAACAATTTTAAAGGATAATGTCATCATAAATTTCAGTTTTTAATGTAATTATTACCCTTTACCATTGTAGGTACTCGTATTAAACTACTATGCTCTACATTTATAAGCACCTTCTAATTTAAACTCCTTCTGTAGGTTCATACCTGACATAAGGCTAACCCTCCTGCAAAGCCCAGAATGCAGTGCTCCACTCCAGTTGCCACAAATTGTATTGTTACTTATTCCCTCATTCCTAAAAAACATTCCTTGTTGACATAACCCTTTAGGGAAATTTTGATCTTCCATTTTGACTAACTGGGCTAACTACACAAAATAAACTACACAAAAAAGTTCATTGTGATGTAGGTTTGTGAGTTCCCCTACAGTCTTAGTGTATAAAGGTTTTAAACCACTACCATTCTCACCAGTGCAAATGACTTTTGTTATCATCAAGTACTGATAACACCAGCTGTTGATAAGAAAATGTAGGCTTATCATTTGTCAGCATCTCAAAAACAGAGTTACAGTTTAAGTTAGTAGGTTTTACCACGCCCACTGTCTCTTTTTCCCATGTACTTGCGCCTGAAGCAGCTTTACATTTTCCACACCGTCTGCCGGTTAAGGTCACTTAAGCTTCGGCTGCAGAGACTCCAGCGCCCTCTTGTGTTTCTGCAGCGCGACCTGCAGCTCCCAGTACCTGAGGTAGAGCCACATCAGGCTGCCGTTCTTGCGCTGGTCCGTGTTCAGAACATCTGCGCAGTGCCGGTCGTTTTTGAAGATGTCCTTGAGGCCGGACTCCATGTTTAGTTCGGCGGCCAGCGGCTCCTTAGCCGCCCGGACTAACAGGTTCTTCTCCATCTCCAGCCGCCGGTCCCGGGGAAGCAGGACACTGCAGAAGACCCTCTGCCTCTCGACGAGCCCCGTCTCGAACTCCCGCAGCACCGCCATGGCCTTCGACTGCCACTCAGTCTCCCTATCCAGCGCGCGACTGAAGAGCGCGCCGGCGGCGCCGTACCGCGCGAGCTCCCCCTTCTCCTCTTCCAGGGCCTCGCGCTCCCGCTGCATTTGCTTGCGCTCCTCCAGGAGCTGCTGGCTCTGCGACTGCAGGGCCTGCCGGTAGCCCTGCACGCGCTGACGCTCCTTTTCCAACTCCAGTTCCACGTGCGCGGCCGTCCTCCGGCTTTCGGCCAGGCTTTCTCGGTACTTCCTCTCCAGGTCTTTGGTGACGGCCTTCAGGTCTTCGTCATACTTGACTTTAGCCTCCCGGATCTCCCGCTGCGACTCTTTGGTCCAGATCGATCCTACGTCAAAAAACATTCAGAGTACATGCCAACATAAACAGGCACCCTGCCATTACAATAAGGATCTAAAATTGTTCTCAAGCAGGTTCGAGATCTTTGAGTCTCCTCTGCCACAATAAGTAAAGACTGAATACCCTGATCGTTATGCAAGACTTACGAAAGGCCGCCAGGAGAAGCATTGGCACGAGAAGGGCATAATTCCACTTGTTACCGTCCCCACCTCCCCTCTCGTCTGGTAGAATGTTCCATCTCGGTGGGTCGTTCAAGTTGTTCATGGGGACGAGACACTCTAGATAGGGGAATATCCCGTGCAATGCGTAAATCGGTTATTATTCAACCCTAAACAAATCTAATTAGCAAATTCGATATTTGCACAAGAGAATAAGTATACTGTTAGATTCACAAAACTGACGGTACAGACAGCCGATAGCAGAGTCTTTTGTCAGTGCTTACATTAACGTTAACGGCATATTTTCACTGGCTAAAAACATGTAAACAACTGCGTTTTGAGGCATTGACTTAAGCAGCGTCTAAACAATGTCATTAGTTGACCAGATTACGGCAAATGTCCGTTTACTTTCCATTGTCTATAACAGCAGCTCTACTGGTTATAAAAGAACTTTATTGTAATATGAAATTATACAGTAGGCTAACATTAAGTAGCAATGGTGCTAGCTGCACAGGGTCTCCCGCCATTTGAAATGGGCTGCAAATCCAAACATGCAGCTATCTGACCAGTTACATGAACGTGTTTAATTTAGCTGTATATGCTTTCGGGATTATATAACTATATCTCAGTGTGGTGAATATTGACACTTAAACATTACTGCAAAGTGCTCACTCACCTTGGATTATCACACTGTTCCTGTCACTCGACTGTCGGTACGTCTCACGTTGCGTGAAATTCATATTACACAACGTGCACGTTAACGAACTTCAGTTTGCCGCTCGTGTTGCGCATATCCACAAATATGTATATTTGTGAACGCTTCAGTGAAGTCATCGTCCTCTGCTGTTAACCTATCTGCATCATATAGGGATCTGCGTATCAGCGCAGCGCACGCTTTGAACTGCTGACGGTGAACAACTACGGTACTTTACGCAATTTTAGTAACGTAAGGAGGGCTACTCATGTAGAATTTTGTGAAGGGGGGCATTGATTAAGAATTCCTGTATTTATGAATCAAATAAACCAGCAGTGAGATAAAAAACAATCTAAATAGCACTTAAAATGAATTTATATTTAACTTTAATTATGTATATACTTATTTAATTGCTTTAATACTCACTGTAGTTTTACTAATTTAACAATGTCATATCATTCTCCCCTCACCCTACAGGCGTAGTAGATGGTACGTTCTCGAAGGAGCAATAATCGAAACCCGCTTCCATCCTCTCACAGTCAATTCGCCGAAGGCGACAGAGCTTGCGGAGTAGCAATGGCATCTTTGTGCAACGTGTCCCGGACTCTTACCAAAAGGGTTTTGTCTTCAAAAACAGTGAGCCCGTTTTTAAAGGTTCTTGTAAAAGGGAAAGATGAATGTTTACGATTTAATACCACGATCAGCCGTGTTGTTAGTATTATATAGCCTTGCTGTGTTAAGGTTGTGTAACCGGCTGTCTTCGCGTTTGCGTAACGCCTGTGCCTAGGTCGGCAACAATGACCAAGATGCTGGGTATTTGACCACCCAGCTATGACTTCTTAATGGTTAGATGACAAATTAGTAGCTTGTCAATTACATGTCTGGCTAGCTCGTTAGCTAATTACGTCTATTTGAGAATTTCCACGAACTTTTGGTGGTGGATTTCATGTCATGAAAATCAACGTGGAAAGTCGTTCCTATACTTTGCTAACGTTTGTCTAGAAGGGAATGGTATCGTAGATTATGTATACCAGGCGAGGTTATTGTATGTCGGAGGTAGGCTTTATCAGATGGTATCAAATGTTATTGGTAATGTTATGTTGGTATGTATGTTATTTGGGAAACGTGGGAAAGCACGAAAGCATGAATATTTCTCCTCCATCAGCTTCCAGCAGTATGCCCCGGGACCGCCAGGGGATTCCACTTTTCCATCTACGGGAATCAGGGCGATGCTAAGGTGTCAGATGCAGTGAGTACACGATCACATAGAAGCATATCACCCCAGTTGTTGTTTTTCCTGTTTTGTCATTTAGAGGGCCAGTGTAACCCTTCAGAAAAGATAGCCTACATCTTGTCAACCTGGCAACGATCCTGACGTTAAACAAAGTGTTCATATGAAGTTATTACGTGAAACATAGTTATTCCTTTGTTTTCTGGGAACAAATAAAGCATGCTTGCAGGTAAATACAATGTATTATATATGTAAACAACAGTAAATATTTCAGTTAGTGGTTATAGTCATTGGTTCTGTAATGTTCATGACTTGCCTGTTTGTTTGGTGTTGCGTTCTCATGTGAGGCCGCGGTTCCGTAACACCCGCAGACCGGTGGTTGCTGCAGCAGAGCATATCTTGTATGCAGGTTTGCTACGGAAAGTGATGGTTTGTCTGTGTGCTTCAGATCTCCACTCAATACCCGGTTGTGGACCACGATTTCGACGCGGTGGTGGTGGGCGCGGGTGGAGCCGGACTGCGCGCCGCTTTCGGTCTGTCCGAGGCCGGCTTCAACACAGCTTGCGTCACGAAGCTGTTCCCCACCAGATCTCACACAGTAGCGGCACAGGTACAGTGAGCAGGTGTCCCGTAGCTATACATGTGACCTCACCCCCTAGAAATCGCGATATTTGCCTTTAGTATGGTATCTCTTGTATATTTCAAACTGGAACGTCCTTTCTTCGCTTCAAAACCTTTAGGTAGCGGTAAGAGACTTCTGAATGCTGCCTCCTACAGATCATGTAGGTTTGAACCAGTAAAAAGAGAAATCATTGGGTGATGTTGACAGATTTGTTCATCCTTATTTTTATCCTTGGACAAAATGAAAGTCTTGGAGCCAGGTATTTATGTAAGCAGTAGAGGCATATTCCATGTTTGGTTTAACTTGAAGAGAATCACGAAAATGAGATGATGTCATTGTTAATAAACTACCATACCTTTATGTAGTAACAAGAGCGGTAAAACGGTAATGTATGATTAACTTTTTACATTGACAGTTAACAGTCACAGTCAATGCAGACAGACAGTTTGTGGAAATGCACCATTTTTAAGTTGCCAATAGTTCAACAAAATGACTCCTACATGCTTGATCAGAAAATGTAAGTAACAGAAGTGGCTTGAATGGTTGCGCTTGAAGGATTTTGACTCATTTTGTCCGGACCAGGGCGGGATCAACGCAGCCCTCGGGAACATGGAGAATGATGATTGGCGATGGCACTTCTATGACACGGTGAAGGGATCTGATTGGCTGGGAGACCAGGACGCCATCCATTACATGACAGAGCAAGCCCCTGCAGCAGTGGTGGAGGTCGGTCCTGACCAGGAGCCGTACGCTTTTAAATGTCTCTCTTTTGCCTATATCTGAAAAGAATCACTTACATCTAATGTTATAATTTTTGTCACCTATCAGATGCTCTGCTCCAGAGTAGCTTACGAAGATTGAGTACAAATAACTAATAAAGCTGGATGAAGGCCTGTACATACAGGATGTAGCTGCAGAATTCAAACATGACAGCTGCCTCTACAGTTAAACTGCTTTGTGCGGACATACAGACCCAGCTATAAATCATTTTCGTAGCAACCAAAGTGTGATGTACAAAGTAGTTACTGTCTGGCGACACAGTAATACCTACACAGATACAGGCTAATTACACATGCATTAGGACCACTTGAGAATATCAGTGTAAAGCTGCATGTGCATCTTGGGGTGCCATATTGTCTGATCCCGCGTATCCTCCCCAGCTGGAGAATTTCGGCATGCCTTTCAGTCGCACAGAGGACGGGAAGATCTACCAGCGTGCCTTTGGGGGTCAGAGCCTGAAGTTTGGGAAGGGAGGCCAGGCACACAGGTGCTGCTGCGTGGCAGACAGGACCGGACACTCCCTCCTTCACACGCTCTATGGCCGGGTACAGATTTTATTTTCCTTCTACAGCTCCCTGCATCACACCCAAGCGTGTACAGTATGCAAAATACAGAAGCTGATGAATGTGGTAGTATCAGCGTAAGCACATGTTGTAAAAATGATAAGGTTTACAAGTACGTATGGTTATTCCACAAGGACATCAAAACCCAGAATTTTTGATTTTGCCTTGTAAGGACCATTTAATTAGGGCACTATATGTGTTAAATAATAATTGTAAGGTATGGTTCTGGGCCCTAGACACTTTTCAGGAGAGGAAACACACTTGAAATCAGCAGTTGCAATGCCTCTCTGGGTTTATGAGAAGCCTCAAGCATTTCAGGAAGCAGCAGTGGCTGAATGTGGAAATACCACTGCACGTTACAGCAGTCTTCTCCTGCCCGAGAGCTTCTCCTGCTCTAAGACGTCACCCTCTCTCTTTCAGTCTTTGAGGTACGACACCAGCTACTTCGTGGAGTACTTTGCCCTGGACCTGCTGATGGAGGGTGGGGAGTGCAGGGGAGTGATAGCACTGTGCATGGAGGATGGCTCCATCCACCGCTTCAGGGCCAAGAACACAGTCATTGCCACGGGGTACGTACCTCATAGCCCGGCCAAAGCCTCATGCTCACTCAGCCATGCAGCAAAGGGAATCCAACGCTGGTAGAAAATATCATTTGCGGCTACACATTAATGTTGCTATTATGTCAAATGTCTGTTGTTCTGTTGTTCAGGTTGATAATGATGGCACTTTACGGTTTGTAAGTACATGGCTGATTCACCACTAACAACAGAGAAAAAAGAATTTTGGGACTCCTCTCTTGGGATTTTATAAAAATAAGTCTGAAAGCTTGAGTGTGAGCGGTCCAGCACAGAGAATTTTGGCCTCCCAGCGAATCCGCAGCTGTTACACTAAAAAAGAGGAGGGTCACCCTCCAGGCATAACATAGTACAGCATACCTAGTGTATGATGAGTGTTTTTTGTTACTGTTTTAGAGACAATGGGGAAAAACATAATACATGATATACGCACACCCTTCAGAGATAGACTGTGCCTGTTGGAACATTGGGCTTTATTTTGTCATTCTTCCTCTCATCACCACCTCCTTCTCTGTCATAGTGGCTATGGCCGCACCTACTTCAGCTGTACGTCGGCACACACCAGCACTGGAGACGGCAATGCCATGGTGACCCGTGCCGGGCTCCCCTGCCAGGACCTGGAGTTTGTGCAGTTCCATCCCACGGGTAAGATCCATCCAGCCCAGTTTGACCGCTGTGCCACAAATGCTGCAGCAGTTTCCGAGTTCACCCTACATACAAAGCAATGCAGGATTTTTGATGTGACCGCGTTGCGTCTTCCGGCAGGGATCTACGGGGCCGGCTGCCTAATCACTGAGGGTTGCCGTGGCGAGGGCGGGATCCTCATCAACAGTGAGGGTGAGAGGTTCATGGAGCGCTATGCCCCCAATGCCAAGGACCTGGCCTCCCGTGACGTGGTGTCCCGCTCCATGACCATCGAGATTCGGGAGGGGAGGTACGATATGCACCTTCCCCAGCACCGTCTCACCCCTCTGTGCTCCTGTTAGCACCTGCTTGCCGAGCATAACTGCACAGTGCAGTCTTTGGCTTGAACACATAGACAGGCCAGAGGTTTTCTGTAGGTGCATGCTGCTCATGTCTTCATCATGATCAGTGAAATCAATAGTACTAGATCAGTCTTAATGGCAGACAAAATGAGACTCTCTCAAGGTGGCAGTATCTTAATTGGACATGGTTTAGAGATGCAGACCAGCCAAGTTAAGACGCACTCTCAAAGCAACGCGCTGTCCATCCACAGGGGTGTCGGCCCAGAGAAGGACCACGTGTACCTGCAGCTGCACCACCTGCCCCCACAGCAGCTGGCCACGCGCCTGCCCGGCATCTCTGAGACTGCCATGATCTTCGCCGGGGTGGACGTCACAAAGGAGCCCATCCCTGTACTGCCAACCGTCCACTACAACATGGGCGGAATTCCCACCAACTTCAAGGGACAGGTAGCCATCTGTTGTTTGTGTAGCACACCAGCTATGTGCATTTGTTCCATTATTTTTGAAGTATCATGTACTGTTACAAGGCATTGTGGGGGATTCTATGGTAATATATTTGTATTTCAAATCACAGAAAAGTACTTTATGTCTCAAATTCAGTTCTTCAGCTTTCTGTGTTTTCCATACAGCCCCATATGGTTGCACAGTTCAGCTAAGATCAGTAGAGATGCAGCTGTGGCTCAGTATGAGTGGACCTTCATGGTTTCCCGCAGGTCATCACACACAAGGATGGTGAGGACAAAGTGGTTCCCGGGCTCTACGCTTGTGGCGAGGCTGCCTGTGCATCGGTCCACGGAGCCAACCGTCTGGGCGCCAACTCCCTGCTGGACCTGGTGGTGTTCGGCCGCGCCTGCGCCCTCACCATCGCTGAAATCTGCACCCCTGGTAAGACATCGTCTCACAGGCCGGTCTGTTAACGGATGGATTCAACACTGGAAGGTCACTTAAGTGTGTCTTATCTGTTCATAAACATTTGCATTTATACCACAAATGGTTCATATGTAGTCTACCCATTTAAAAAATGTTTGCTCAAAATATTAAAGTCAGTATAAATATATTAGAGTTGGTCTAGAAAACAACTTAAGTCCGATCACAACCTGTTTTGCTGGAGGTTAATACAGTGTAATGCCCCTGTAAAAGTCCAGTGAAAGCATTTGTGTTACCATATTTCAGTCATCACAGACTGAGAATAGATACTGTCCCTGTTTGTGATATTGTTTCTCTCCTCGTTTGTGACATTGTTGCTGTCTCCATTTGTGACAAAGGAGAGAAGCTTGCCCCCCTTAAGCCTAATGCTGGAGAGGAGTCTGTGGCTAACCTGGATAAAATAAGATATGCCAATGGGAGCACCCGCACTTCAGAGATCAGGCTGAACATGCAGAAGGTAATATGTCTTAATGTACTGATGATGCTGCCTTTGCTGTGGAAATAGTTCTGCACCATTACATTTATAAATGTGTTTATATTTGTGAGCTCTTAGTGCTTAACATAATTCAGACAGTGGTGAATCTGATGTAGCTCAGTGAAGCCTGCTGTTTGTACATGTTTTGTGAATGGGGAGTATGATGTAACACTGCACGCACAATGGCAAGGCTGCAGACTGAAAAGTTGTTCACATGGTGACCAGTTTGCAGCATGAAACGCTGCAGGTATGTTTCTGCTCTCTCTGACCATGTGATGGACTCCGCCCACTCTGTCCCCAGACCATGCAGAATCATGCTGCCGTGTTCCGCACCGGCTCTGTCCTGAAAGAGGGCTGTGACAAGATGGACGCCATCTACCAGACCCTGGGAGACATCAAGACCTTTGACAGAGGTCAGCATTTTTAACACTCTGCATTCTCGTTCCCCGTTGGTATTAATGTGTACACAGCTGAAACATCCAATAGTCAGTGTATTGTGTGCTTTATGCCTCGTGATATGTTACTCTGAATGGTGGGTGATGTCTGTAAAATGAATGAAGAAAGCCATATTTCGTAGGCCTTCAGCCTTGCTAGGGTGTGTCTAACTACCAGCCATGTGGAAAGTTCAGTGTTCAGGCCGTGTGACGGTTGCGCTGGTGTCCTTAGCCGCCACATGGCATTGAAAGCACTGCTAGGCAACAGGGCCACGGGGCTGAGCGTTCGGTCCATGTGACGGTTTCCCCGGCATCCTCAGGTATCGTGTGGAACACCGACCTGGTGGAGTCCCTGGAGCTGCAGAACTTGATGCTGAACGCAGTGCAGACCATACACTCAGCCGAGGCACGCAAGGAGAGCCGAGGTGCCCACGCCCGGGAGGACTACAAGGTCAGAGCACCCCCTCACAACACCCTCATAGGCCCCCTGTGGAATCTGGCACACAGCTCCCTTTATGTAATTATGTAGTTAATGTCTTGCTAATCTTGGACTGCTTTATCTTTCTCTGATGGGGTGGGCAGGCAAACATCCACATTTGAATCCCAAACATTGCCAGGATTAACTGAAGCTTTTTGATTTTTCCCCCTACCATCACTAAGTCTTCAGGATTTAGTAATCATTGATCCATACGTGACATAGTCTTGGCATTGTATTAGTACATAAGAAGAACATAAGAACATATGATGACGAGAACAGGCCATTCGGCCCAACTAAGCTCGCCATTTCTTAATTAAAGAGTATCCAAAACTGCATCAAGTCTAGACTTGAACACAGCAAGGGTCTCTGCCTCAACTACATGACCTGGCAACCTATTCCATGTATTGATAACTCTTTGTGTAAAATAATATTTCCTTACATCAGTGCGGAACTTACTCTTAACTAGTTTCCATTTATGTCCTCTTGTTTTACAGACTGAACTCACCCTAAAGAATCTATTATAGTTAACCTTATTGATTCCTTTTATAAATTTAAATACCTCAATTAAATCACCCCTAAGCCTCCTCTCGCTTAATCTAAATAGGTTAAGTGACTTGAGTCTTTCCTCATAGCATTTATATTTCATGCCAGGAACTAATTTAGTTGCCCTTCTTTGAACCTTTTCTAAAGCTTCAGTATCTTTTTTATAGTGCGGTGCCCAGAACTGCACACAGTATTCCAGGTGCGGTCTGACTAAGGCATTGTATAATTTCAATATAACCTCTTTAGATTTATACTCAATAGTTTTGGCTATATATCCCAGCATCCTGTTGGCCTTTTTTACTGCTACAGCACACTGCCTAGATCCTGTTAAGCTTGGGTCAACCATTACTCCCAAGTCCTTTTCAAATTGAGCACATTCTAGTTTTTTTCCACCCATGAAGTAGTCTTGTTTAAGGTTCTTATTTCCTACATGCAAGATTTTACATTTATCTAAATTGAAAGTCATCTGCCAGGTATCTGCCCACTTTTGGATGCTGTTTAGGTCTTCCTGTATTATTTTAGTTGATTCTATACTGTTGGCTAGACCCCCTAGTTTTGTGTCATCTGCAAATTTTACTATTTTACTTCTAACCTCTGCATCAAGATCATTTATGTATATAAGAAATAGCAAAGGCCCCAACACCGATCCCTGCGGGACTCCACTTCGTACAGGACCCTGCTCCGATACAGTTCCTCCCACAGTTACAGTCTGCTTTCTATTAGGCAGCCAACTTCGAACCCACTCGGTGATGGCTCCTGTAATTCCCGCAGATGTCATTTTCAATATGAGTCTCTCGTGCGGAACTTTGTCAAATGCCTTTTGAAAGTCCAAATAGATAATATCATAAGCCTGGTTTGAGTCCAGACATGCTGTAGCTTCCTCAAAGAAGTCCAGGAGGTTTGTTAAGCATGACCTCCCTCTGCGAAAACCGTGTTGGCTATCATTTAGAACACCATTTCGTTCCAGGGATATTAATATGCTTTGGAGAGAGGGTCATACCAAGCAGGCATCTGATTTCACACATTACCCCAAAGCTTGTAACAAAACTGAAGGCCAGTCATACAGCTGTTAGTTAAACCTTAACAGTTATGTAATGGCTGCTGTAGGGTCCATGGGGATTTGGGGAGAGTGGTCTTGCAAGGGCGTCGAGTGATATGTTTGTCATCCCTCAGGACCGTGTGGATGAGTACGACTACTCCAAGCCCATCCAGGGACAGCAGAGGAAGCCCTTCGACCAGCACTGGAGGAAGCACACGCTCTCATACGTGGATTCAAACGGAAAGGTACAGTATGAATCAAATTCATATAGTGCGTTGCATCAGATGCCCATCATTTGCTCTAAACATAGGGAGCAACTCACCTCCTGTACCATCAGTGAAGAGCATCTGCCTGGGTGATGCAAGGCAGCCATTTTGTCCCAGAATCCCCAGATGAGGCTAGGATTGTATCACCTAATCACACTGGGAGATAATTTAAGAGTCAGAGGACACAAGAGAGATTTGTGTAAGTAATCTGGCCGGGACACTGGGGTTAATTCCCATCCCCTTGTGATCATGTGATGTGTGCAGTTTAACCTTAGCTGACCCTACTCAGCTTGGACTCTGGTTACCATTTCTTCAGAAATAAGGATTGAAAAGGACGTTAGTTTCATTCTAATGGGGCATCAGGGGCATTCTGACTACACGCTATCTTACCACAGTGATAATGAAATTGGTATTAGACATGGAAGTGCAGAATCAGATGAATATCAGAGGTCTGGTGCAACAAACCCAGGGTCTTGCTTTGATTCGATTTGCCCCACCTGTGTCTTGATACAACAGATAACAGATAACAACAGATACAAGATATAACTATACAACAGTATAGTTGTGTCATTTAGGAGCACGCATCTAGGAATACCCTTTCGATCAGTTGACATTTGACCCACTGGGGTGTCAGGTCAGCGCTCTCCTTAGATCCAGGGATGTCAAGTGTTAATTCTACCTCTGTTCTTAACTGGAGCCACAGAGTGCAGGTGAACTTGAATCACCCATCATTTTATGCAACAGATAAGGAGGTGCTAGTTTAACGATATCTCTAAAACCTTTGGGCCCTTGGATCTCCTATAGGGACAGGGATGCAGGCCACCCTGCATCCACTCACCAAACTGTTTTTTCTCTTGGTTGAGGAACCCCAGGAGTGACCTTCAGTGCCTGGCATGTGTCTTTTGCAGGTGTCTCTGGAATACCGTCCTGTGATTGACAGCTCTCTGAATCAAGAGGACTGTTCAGCCATCCCTCCCGCCATCCGCTCTTATTAAGAGACCTGTTCTGTCTCCTAGTCATCTCTAAGTTATGAACAGAACATGTGCTTTTGCTGTTATCTCAGAAAACAGTCTGTATTTTTAGAGCAATATAAACAAGTACTGCACATGCAATATTTTGTACTGTTAGCATTCGGTGTTAGAGGGGACGTACCATTCTTTCAGCATTTGCTAGAGTTTGTGCAAGCAAACAAATTCTGTAATAAAATTAGTTTAGAATACTGTAGATGGAGCAGAGCAGCATCAGCTTAGATGTATCTCCTGGCAAAGCTTCCATTAGATGTTGATTGGATCCTCACATTCACTCTTGGTGGCCTTCACGATCAAACAAATTGCCACAACACCGAAGGTCCAGATGTCTTGTGTGTGTCATGTAAAATTTTATGTATTTAAGCAAAAAGGTAACTGTTTGAGCTCATCTGGGAATGTCTACAGGATGCTGTATCGACAAGTCCAGGTCTGATGATTACATTGCAGCTACAGGGGCCAGTGTGGTGTAGTGATAAAGAATCTGGGTTTGTAACCAAAAGGTTATTGATTCCACTCCCAGGTGGGGCACTGCTGTTGTACTCTTGAGCAAGGTACTTTGCCTGAATTGCTTCAGTGAATATCCAGCTGTATAAATGGATAATCTGTAAAAAATGTAAACAATGCAAATTGCCCTGGATGAGGGCAACTGCCAAGTAGATAATATTAGAGACAATGTTATTGAAGGCTTACTTGACATACCCGTGTGTATATACTGCTCTTAAACACAGTGCTTAAGTTTCATGACTCATTGCATTTGAGTGGTGGTGGATTTTGCACTTAATGCTGTATCCTGTATGTACTTACTGTACTATGAATCAATGGTATTTAACTTTATGATTTCTTGTGTTTTTATTTTTCATTAAGCAATTGATTGAAGAATTGTTTTAAATATATTGTGGAATTAGTGGCCTTGCATGCCATCACTTGGTTGTCACATTGTTTTTTCATATCTGTATTCATTTTTGATTTTAATAAATGGTTTCTTTCAACACAAGACAAAACTATTTTCTTTAAAATGGGTTTGTTTTGTTGAATCCATATAATTAGAAATGTATACTAAAAGACAAACCCAAGATGGATACTAAGATACAAACTCTAGCATACAAAAAATGCATCTCTACAGCTAAGCTAACCATTTGGAGTCAGTATTTCTGTATGTGAATGAATTCTAGACCATTGCTCTGAAAATGAGTAAGAACCCAGTTCGCACATTTTGTTTACGTAAATGGAGCTGGAACAGTTGATTCTGGGTTTTGTCTGAGGGTTACATATCTGTTTCCAGCTTTGGATACCTGCTGTGTCAGCTAAATCTTCACTGATTTCACATGGAATTTGACTTAAATCACACTAATGCAGGCGATTGTCATGGTGCATAGTGCATGGTTTCTGATTCCAAAAAACATGGTTGCATAAGGGTGGAAAAAGTTTAAATAAATGAAAATACAAACCAATTCTAATAAAATAACTGGAAGGCGTAGAAGCAAAAATGTGCACAGAAGTTCGCAATGGTCTATAGCATTTTTTCTATATCTGGCTGGTTCTGCCTTATTTCATTTTCCACACGGTGGCAAAAATTTTATTTCAAAAAAGCAGAGAAGATGTTCAGAACCAATCACCTATGATTTTGCTGACATCATATTTGGTTGAGTGAGGATTTAGGTGAAGAGCAGGCATGCTGGCTGATGGCACCAGGCACACTAATAATGTTGTTATGGGGGGGGGGGGGGGGTAGAGTAGAAGCCCATGCAGATCAAAAAGGGACTGTTTGAATGAGGGGATGGGACAAGTAGTCTGTAGTCTGTAGTCTGCCTGTGTGACAACAGGAGTCTTCTAGGGATAAGAAGGTGACTCAGGAGGGAAGACCGACTGAGGACTGCTTTGCATTGTGGGTGGTATGCTGTGCAGCCAGGGAGTTAAAGATATTGTGAATGTCATTAGGGGGTGGAGCAGGGAAGTCAAGCATGAATCAGTCACAGGAAATGAGGCCAGGGACACCATCCACTGGTTTCTTCCTGCAGATAAACTCCATTGTCTTTGTCTGATGAGGCTGCTGCTGCTGCAAAAAAAAAATATATGTGTCAATACTCCACACTCCACTGTTGCCTAATTTAGGGGACACAACTAGTGATATTAACTCAAACCATACTACGCAGGTGCTGGGTAGCTGATGTAGACCATACACCAAACAAAACTGCAGAGAAAAATGAATGAACTATCATTACATATCTATGTCAACATGTATCAGATTCAGACCACTTATTTCCAAAAAAACATACTTAGTTGCCTCAGGTATGAATACAGGTGTTCAGATGAACATGGATAATTACTGCCTCAGGCTAAATGTTGAATATCTGCATGGATAAATATCAGCTATTCATTCCTTGGGGCACACATGACTATTTCTGGTAACCCTTTCTGTGGAGGGCCCTACACAAAAACTTCATATCACCTCTGTAAGCAGCACACACGCATTCATGAATATGTATGCATACATGCCTGCAAACATAGACTGTCGCTCTGACTTTGTGTGTAACATGAAACAGATGTTGATGGCACACCCTATGACAGTCTCCATTGGTAGGTGTGTTAATGAAATTCAATTTCTAGAACCCCGTTTTTATTGACCTGTTTTCTTGCATTTACTTCTGACACCAAGAGGTACATACAACCTTTTTTCAAGAGTTATTTGATTGCACCTTCCCAATCATCTAAACTGTTGAATTAATTACCACTAATTAAAAACAAATGATACAAATGAAACAAATGATGTTTAGATCCGACACCGAAAAGTGTTGAATTCAGTCCAGCTAAACAGAGCCACGAGCACTGTGGACTTGCTGTGACGGAGAAAGAATTCTCCGCACAAACTTGCGCATCCGCCTCGCTATGATGAAGCGGGGGAGTGCGGCAATGGGAAAATTTCGCATAATGTTAAAATAATACATGGACTCAGTTTAAAATGCATCTGTTTGTTTCTAGAGGTGCTGTGTTCAGTTCGTTCATGGAAGTCTGTTCATTGTGTTCGGGAAAGAGGCTTGTTACAACAATGTATAGTATTGCTTGGATTGTTTGTGGTCGCTCAGGTTTAATAACGCTATAATAGCGAACGCGAACGCTTGCTTTCGGGTGCACACGAAAACAAGCAATCGCGTTTGCCAATTTAACAGCCAAGCAATTATGATTGTTACTTTAAGACAAAATGTGATAATTGCAATTAGGTTTAAATAACACCTGTGGGTTAGAGCTGCCGCCAGGAACAGGCAAAAGGAGTGCCTACACTGGTCATGGGAATTATATAGCCTTATGGGTAACGTAGTTTCCATCTGTTGGAACGTGGAAGGGGGATGTTGTACTACCAATGTAAATTTTATCTCATAACATGTTTATTTTGAAAGAAATATGTGGGATTGTTAATGGTATGTGTATATTTCATCATGGGATGAATTAGTGTCATAATTGGGTGCTCTATACTTGTTATTGATTTTAATATTTTGACCCAGGTAATGGGTTAGTCCAGGGCGGGACTCACCCTATTTAAGCACCCGAGTACCATCATTTGGGAAAAAAAAGAAAAAGAAAGGCTGCAGGAGAGTATAGACTCTGTGAGCCAGTAAAAGAAGGAGGCACCTGGGAACAATTTCCCGGTGTTATTTATTCACTGTTGTAAATAGTTATTTCTTTGTCTTGTTCGTTGTATAGCATTATTAAACGTCCTGTCCTCGTTCACCCCAATCTCTGTTGTCGTCACCTGTTTGCCGCTCGCCGTCCCGTCACACTTGTGTATGCAGGAACATGTTGGCAACAAGTCTTAGCGGATGACATTATATTCAATATGTACGTCGCATTGTCAGACAGAAAAGCAGTTACATTATTAAAATCGACCTTGAAATCTTTTACTAATTTCTTTATGTCTTTGGTTTCAGACAGATGCTTTGAGGAACCCCTAGCAGCTATTTCTGTTCTGTGACTGTAAATGGTTGCCATGACATAGAAGTTAGCGCTTTCGCGTATTAAGGAGCCGAACACAGATAGCGTTTTCTACACAACACATGTTTTGAGATTTTTGTCTATCAAAAAATGACAAATTGGATAAAAATTTTCCCATGAAAGCTTCTAAAATTCGGTGTATGAGTAGGCTAATAATTATCAGTTAAAGTAAACAGTTCGGAATGTTTGTATTCACGACCGCTGTCAAATAATGACAGCGTAAACTGTTGCACTCTTTCGCTCGAAGATATAATCTTTGTTTTGGACTTCCTTAATGTCCCTTCCATGACGCCTTTCTTTCCTCCTCCCTACAAGCCAAATGATTGTTTTTAAGAACACTATTAATGAGCTGTTTATTGGCCATTAATTGTTTAATTAGCAAGATTTTTATTATTTTAAATAATTGAGTGCCTACACAATTATGGAGGATATTGTAGAATAAATACAGGTTTAAATCCCCGCGGGTCACATAGTCGATAAAAACTGAAGACCGTACTTATGAAGGTGTTATGTACTTCTTACATAAGACCGTTAACAGAGAAGTGCTACCCTATTACTGACACAATGTGGCCCTAAGTGGGTTTATTATTGTAGACGGCTAGCCTATTTCATAACAGAACGACACAACACATCCAGGGGAGTACAAGAATACCAGTTTTGTAAGATTTAATATAACCTTCTGTTTGAGCCTTTAGTGTTATGTATGTTTTCAATAGAGTGAGTCTTAAATAACACACACACATTTACATCTAACCTACTATGTACAAGGTGCCAGGTAATAACCAACTGTAAAATAACATTTACCAAATTTGTATCTACTGTACTTAGAATACTGGAAAAGAATCCATAATGCATTTGAAATTAATATTGTAAGGGAGTGATTATTATTTTTCCATTTTTTAAAATTATTTTTGCTTTTATTCTTATCTGTCATTATACCATTATGCTTTATCTTCTTTATTGACAACCATAATACAAACAGAAATGCAAATAAAAATTCTGTCATGCTAATAAAACTGAATTGAGTACCTGGTTAACCTAATGCCTGCAGAGTACACTGTTTTTTTCTAGAATTCCTGGTGCATAAAAGCATAAATGTGCACTGGAGTGGTGACCAGGCATCCCTGCAGCATGCGCGGGTAGGATTAGCTTGCCAGGCTTGACAACAGTGGCCCATGCTTGTGGAGCTGCTCTTCACTTCTGTCCATGCAAATCTGCCCAGAAGCAGAATGGTTCTAGCCATTTTGGTGCCCTAGGCAAGATTAGGATTTGGTACCTACACCCCCCCCCCCCCCCCACCACCACCACCACATTACCCTACCAGTACTGCCTCATTACCACCCACTCATTCTGTAGTAAAAATATGGACAACAAACATCAGACACCACAATGGCATCAAGACAAAAATATATATTTTTATTTTTATAAATTAAAATTACTTCTCAAATAAATGAATCACGTATCAAAGAATGAACAAATTGTTAAATATTACCAACTACCTTTTCCTGTTAGTAACATCCAAGACACTGGCACTTGGTTATCGTTAGACTACACCCTTTCTCAAACCCAGGCCCTTGGCATATTGCTAATTGGTCCCTGAGATTGTTGGCTTACAAGTGTTTAGTCAGTTTTACTACAATTTACACTATTATTAAGAAATATGTAAACAAAAGTACTATTACAGCTGCACGACATAACTTTTGCGATAAACAAGGAGGATAAGAGAAAACAATAAGAAAAAAATCAATTTCTTCAAACAAGACAACTTTGTGCACTGTTTTTCATTTGTGTCATTCAGATTTATGTCCTAGAAATGATACTGTAACATAGTTCTAATACATAAATCAAAATATTTCCTGTGTGCATCTGGACAGTTATAGAGTAGATATTAGCCTATTACAAGCAAAAACATGTAGCTGTAGAGTAGGACAAACAACTGAAATCTATGTTTTTATAGATATAGTGGTAGCCATTATCACTGATACTGGTCAGCGAAATTTCAGCACAATGCCTTACGTTCTAGGAAGGAGCAGTTATCCAGATAGCTAGCTACACTATATGGACAAAAGTATGGCCACACCTGTTTTTCAGGGTTTGGGCTAGGCCCCTTATCTCCAGTGAAGGGCAATCTTAATGCTTCAGCATACCAAGACATTTTGGACAATGCTATGCTTCCAACTTTGTGGCAACAGTTTGGGGAAGGCCCTTTTCTATTCCAACATGACTGTGCCCCAGTGCACAAAGCAAGGACTATAAAGACATGGTTTGATTCAGTGTGGAAGAACTTGACTGGCCTGCACAGAGCCCTGACCTCAACCTCATCGAGCACCTTTGGGATGAACTGGAACGGAGATTGTGAGCCAGGCCTTCTCGTCCAACATCAGTGCCTGACCTCATAAATGCTCTATAGAATGAATGGGCACAAATTCCCACAGAAATGCTCCAAAATCTTGTGGAAAGCCTTCCAAGAAGAGTGGAAGCTGTTATAGCTGCAAAAGGGGGACCAACTCCATATTAAAGTATATGTATTTGAATACAATATCATTACAATGTAATGGTCAGGTGTCTGAATACTTTTGTCCATATAGTGTACTTGTTTGCCATTGCCATGCCATATTCATATCCTTCAATCTGTATCTGAGTCTAGCAGCTATCATAGCATCATTATCTAGCATTAACTTTATTGCTACATAGCTAGCTAGTGACTACAAATGAAACGTCTACACACAAAACGGCATTTCAATGTTAACAAAAGACGACATACCTCTATATTGGGCTTTCTTTTCCTCCTCCTCTTTTCTCCGTTTTCTTCCTTGCGCACCTGAAAGCTTGCATTGGAGGCTTGGACCTTTTCATTATGAAATAAAATGTGAAAATAGATATCTGCCTCTTGACATCTGTCTAGCAATCTCTGGCACTTCTTTTGTCCCAGCCTTGGGCTGTCTGTGATACGATATCAAACGGTAACCCATCCCCCACTTTCAGTGCGCACAGTACAAGTGTAGGTCAGGGCAGATGAAAAATTGTGAGGAACAGGGGTGCAATGTGTATTTCTTTCTTTCTTTCTTTATTTATTTGTTCGTTTGTCACCTCAAGGCAGAAAATGAGGAAGGGTGCCCACCAACAAATTTTTTATTTATTTATTTTTTATTTTTCCTTTGAGGAGGACCAGTGCCCACCAGAAGTTGGCACTCTAGGCGACTGCTTATATGGCCTATGCCTTTAGCGGGTCCTGTGCACAGTACAAGTGCAGGCCAGGGCAGATGAAAAATTGTGTAAAGTGTATTTCTTTCTTTCTTCCTTTACTTGTTAATTTGTTACCTCAAGGCAGAAAAGAAGAAAGGGTGCCCACCGGCGATTTATTTATTTATTTATTTTTCCTTTAAGGGTGATCAGCACCCACCAGGAGGTGGCGCTCTAGGCGACCGCCTATATTTAGCCGACCCTGCCCAGAAGGATCAAGATGCTTTGCGCTGCCTGGCAAGTCTTAACAGGCGCAGCTAATGTACCACCCCTCTGGAACGGAAAATCAGTAGACTGTCAGTAAATCACTGGTGATCTTCAGCTCCCCTGCAGTAGGTAGGTAAGGCTTTGCTTGCATGTTAACTGTTATCTCCTTGATTTCTCTAAAAATTTTGCCAGTACAAACATAGTGCCGCTGAAACTGTGTGCTTTATGGTGATGCTTTGCATCACTTTTGAGTCGAAAGGGTTGAGTCGAAAGGATGTGGATACAAAAAAATATTGCATGACAGTACTGTTCAACTGTAATACTTTAAAGACGGTTTATACTTGACCAATGATGAGATGAGATCATAGCACAATCCTTTCAAAAAGGTATAATTGGTGCAGGAGAATTTTGGGATCTGAGTTACAGCAGGAATGCTGTTTTCATTAGGGCATTTATAAACTCTGTACAGAGTGTGGATATCTCTGCCTGGGGATAAGAGTTTTTCAGAAAAATTGAGCTGTTGATAAAATGTTTGCTTATACTTGATATGTGATGAGACCCCACATGTATGCCATTTGGTTTTTATCTTCATAGTCTTACCCCACAGACATGACTATCGTGAATTAAACTGTATTAGATAATTCAGCATTGAGAAACAGCAGCCTCAGGTCAGAAATGCCACTGCATTTCACAGGGGTTCTCTTGTTCTCTCTCTCTTCCCTTTTTTCTGTCTCTCTTAGGGTGGCTTTTAAAAGCAAATTTGTTTGAATATATATAGAATATCTATATATCTCGATATATGGTACATGCATGTATGACCAATAATAACTTAATGACAGTTCATCAAAGCACAGGCTTCAGTAGGGACTTCTGCCATGGCTGAGTGTAAGAGTTTGTATGCTAAATGAAATAGTCTTATGTTCCTGTCTCCTTAGCACTGGGGCGCAGTGCAAGCGATTTGATCTCCATCTTTTTGCACCGCTGCATAATCATGGAAATCCTCCTGAGGACTGCTTTCCTGCTGTGGGTACTACAGGCCTCTGCTGAGGACCCAGATTACGAGAACCTCGTTACCCGGCCTGCGATTAACGGTGAGGGCTGTGTAATAACAGCAACAAACTAAAGGTAGTTAAAGGTATAGAAACAAAATAATGGGTATGGGACTCTACATATATGGCAAGGCTACAGCCTGCCCGATCCATGGGGAGGAAAGGGTTAATGCATCTTAAAGTTATTTTACAGCCTTTCAGTCAAGTCTTTCGATTTTTTTTTTGGTGTCTGTTGTGCAGCTGTTTAAGGAGCTGATAATGATGTCCCTGCCAAACTATTTAACTATTTATTTATGTGTTATATAAAGTTCTATATATTTATTTATACATTTTTGATGATAACGATCCTGATTACTGATTAATGATTAAGATCATTAAGATCTTAAAAACTCTTTTTTATTCAGCAGAAAATGCTACACAGAGAAATTCTGAATGATATATGAAAAAATATGTCCACAACATAAAAAAATACCGTGTTACATTTCTCAGCTGATTTCTACACTTGATGAATTCACAACATTTGTATTGTAAATTTTTATCGTAAACAGCACTGAAATTCCTAAGTCAGTGTTTTTTAATGCTTTGTCCCCTTTATGCAACCCCGTTTTTGGAATTGCCAATTGTATAGTAGGGTGGTCTCATAGCAACATCTTCTGCACTTGTACAGAAGCATTGAAGCAAAGTGAACGCAAGACTCCAGCCAGTTTTCGAATTGCCCCACAGGGCTCACCCTTTGTTCAGAGCAACTGCCTTGCTACCTGAGACACTCTGAACCTACAGTAATTGAATGTTCAGGACAAAAACAATCTGATTTAATCAGGGCTCCACATGAAAACCTCTGATAAGCAGCGGTCAATAATCCCCTTGATACATTTACATTTACATTTAGTTATTTAGCAGACTCCTATCCAGAGATAGTTAACAAAAGTGGCAACAAAAAGGTCAGGCTAAGGGCAGAGATGGTACTAAATTGTGCGCCACAGTCTAACAGTAAGAGTTATAACACGCCACATACTGCGGTGCCATAGAGGGTGTACACTGTAAAGGCAACTTGCAATGGATGTGTTACCCAGGAGACGACGATGAGTGCCCCATCAGTGTCTACTTCATGGTGGACACCTCAGAGAGCGTAGCCCTGCGAGAGTACCCCTGGGGCAGCTTGGTGGAGGAGCTCAAGGTCTTTCTCAGGATGTTCGTGCAGAAGCTGGAGGCCACCTCGCTGAGCGTCTCGAGGGTCCAGTGGTCCTACGGCGCCCTGCACTTCTCCGACCACGTGGAGGTTTTCAGCCAGGTCACCAGTGACGCCGCTGAGTTCCTGGCCAGGGCCAAAGCCATCCGCTACATTGGGCGGGGGACCTTCATCGACTGCGCCCTGAGGAACATGACGGTGCAGGTGCGGCAGGCGTCCCTGGCGGGAAGGCCACGGCTGCAGTTTGCCGTGGTCCTGACCGACGGGCACATCACGGGCAGCCCCTGCGGTGGGGTCCAGCAGGCTGCTGAGGCCGCAAAGGCGGCGGGCATGAAGATATTTGTGGTGGCCACCAACGAGGACACGATGGAGAACGAGCTGAAGCAGATAGCCAGCACCCCTGTGGAGCTCTACCGGAAGGACTACCTGGCATACCCGAGCGACAAACGAGATGCGGCTGTCAGGATGATAACTGACACCATGGTAGGTCCATGTGCAGGTGTGTAATGTTACCATTGCCAGGTTGCATTATGCAGTTTGTGGTTCATAGAGGGTTACAGAATTGAGTGTCAAAGACAAAGGTGGCTATGTGGAGTAAGCAGTTACTGATCTGGCTTTGAGACCAGAGGCTTGCAGGCTTGAATCTTGGCTCTGATAATATTGTTATACCTCTGAGCTAGCTGCTAAATTGGTATGCCAAATATTCAGCCTTGTACATGGCTAAACATGTAAGATTTAAGTCCCTCTGGATAATGGCATCTCTTAACAAAATATATGTACAATTATGTGGTGAAGAGAGAACTAGTGAAGTTAGTTCTCTTCACAATGAAATTGAAGAATTATCATTATGCGTGGAGGCTTAAGTCTAATTTCATTTGGTCAAGCTTTTAACATTTGGTACTTTAATTGTTTGATTGTAATTTGATTTGTTTTAATTGTAATCGATTATGACATTTTCTTTCTACCAGGTTAAGGAGGGTGAATTTGTGGTGAGTAAGACAATTTTTCAAAGGAGTCCACTGAAAGAGTGGAAAACAGCATGTCTTGCAAGATATATCACAATCCAGCCCCCTGAGACACAGTCTCATCAGTTAATATCTGTAGAACTCTGTAGAATGTCTCACATAAACATGTTTTCCCCCAGTGCAAAAAGCAACTGTGCGAACAGAGTCAAGGAATGCTAGGACCTAAGGGACACAGAGGAGCAAAGGTGGGAGAGATTGACATGTTATATTCAGGTGTGTACGTTGTCCCAGTGAGCTGTGGGTTTTTTAGGCAAGATTTGTGTTTTGTAGGGTGCCAAGGGGAGTGTTGGTGGCATTGGACAACCAGGAACCTCAGGGCAGACGGTAGGATGCCAGACCACTGAAAGATAAATCACTGGCCAACCCCCAACCGCTAACATAGCACTCAGCAAGTCACTCTGTGTGCATATGATGGGGAATGAGAATAATCCTCTTGATAGGTCTTTTCCTGCTGAATCCTAACTCACCTACCTTGCACAGAAATCTGTCACAATTACAGTCGTGTGGAGGTGAAACTGAAAACGCATTTGAATGTGTCCTTTTTCACAGGGAGATTCTGGGATTGAAGGCCCGATAGGTTTGCCTGGACCAAAGGTCAGTGTGTAAAGTCGGTGTACAGTCAGTACGATGATTTGTACCATCATATTTGCCATGTTGAATAATGTAGTCTCTGTGTCTGTATCTATTTGCAGGGGCAACCTGGACTAAAGGGGGAAAAGGTAGATTTTGTAGAATAACATTAATTTCTTCTGTTTCCACTTGTTATTGTGTTAAATATTTACTATTAATGCTTAATTAATGCTTACATATTAATACTATTACTTTTTGTATTGTATTTCATAGGGTGATATTGGAGCACTTGGCTTGAAGGTATAAACTTATTTTCATGAATTTGCTGCACTATAACCTGTTTTCAAGGAATTAATGTTAGATAGACATAACTGATGTTTACAGAAGATAAGTTTCAGTTGTATTTCATTACATTAATACATTAATTCAATATTAACAGTATTTTACTGTAAACATATAAATGAAGAACTACAGTGAAATTTAGAGAGATCTGGCTCTTTCTGTAGAAATGTGTTTTCAATGATTTCTCATTCAGCATTATCCTGTATGTTGCAATGAACTGACAAGTAAAATGTGCCCTGGGTTACAATCAGAAAAAAAATTTGGAAAATAAGCTTCAATAATGTCTTGATGTGTTATTACTTCCGCCGATGAGAAGCTATTTCATTTGATGTTTTCAGGGGCAAAGTGGAGCTCCCGGGTTCAATGGTATTGATGGTGAAAAGGTAAGTCTTTGCATGCCCATACATATTGAATGTTGCTTTCACTGAGTAATTATTACAGAATGCTGCTCTCTTCTCCAGGGCAAGGCTGGCACTATAGGAGCACCTGGATGCAAAGGAGATCCGGGCATGCCGGTAAGACCTGAGCACATTCATCACTGCCATATCCCTCCACCAACTCTGCCTCCTCCACCTACATTTGGTATAACACTGCGACCACCCAATGTGATAAAGGCCGAAAAGTGGTGAAGAAAGCGGTGTTCATCCTCCTTCTCACAAAAGAGGTTGTCCGTCAACAAAGTGTGCATGTAGATGCTATTTTGTGTCCATAGCCTCTGTTTTGATTGGCATTTGGTTGCTTTCTCTTAATTATGCTTGAAGGTGTATGCACTCCAGTTTCCAATCCTGCCTCCCCTCTGGGCTTTGAGTTTGCTTTACTGAAAATTGAAATACATGAACATCAATGCTTACTGCTTCCTTTCCCCTTCTGGCTTCAATACAGTCATTTCCTTCTGCTCTGTTCTGTTTGTGCTTAGGCTTTGATTTTTAAAGGAATTCAGGTGGGTGCGCAACAAACATTTTCTTTTCCCACAGGGGGAACGGGGCCCTCCAGGTGATTTTGGCATCAAGGGTGATGCAGGAGACCCAGGCGAAAAGGTGTGTGCACAGCATGCCCCCTCAGTGCACTATTAATGAGCCCAAGCCCAGCAAGGAAGTGGAAGTGATTATTCTTTATCACACATACACAGAATTCATTGTCAACTGCAAAGCGCAAGGACATCCTCCATATACTGAGACTGAATGTGTTGTTAATGACCTCATTTTCCTTTATATTTTCAGTCATGCACTTCCTTGATGAGAAAGCTAAGTGGGTGCACTGTTGGTGATCAGGGATGGAGAGCATACCATTTATACCTAATATTGAATACTTGCTCTTGCATACTGAGACTGATAATGCATTTAAATGAGTCTGTCTTTTACAGGGTGTTGCTGGGCAACGAGGCAGGCCTGGCCCCCAGGGGCTTAAGGGTGAACCTGGGGAGAGGGTGAGATGTCTGGACATTGGCCAGCTTTCTGTCAGTCACATGACCAGGGTTCATATGGTTCTCAGACAACAAATGCCTGTCTTCATTTCAGGGTCCTATTGGCTACGTGGGGAACCCGGGCCTTCCTGGACAAAAAGGAGCCAAGGTACGTTTCCTTTCCTAGAAGGCTCCTGTGATGTGTTGTTTCTATTACCGAACACACTTGCCATTTCTTTCCCTCAAATTGTTCCTGTGTGTATTAGGGGAGACCTGGACCCACCGGGGCACCAGGTGATCCTGTAAGTATGAAATGACATTGGGCTTCAGTCGCCTTTTCTTCCATAAAAATACTGTAAGCACAGTCGCACACTCCACGGCTCTCTGATTCATTTTCACTCAGAACCAACATTTAAGCTCAAGCAGTGCACTCATCAGGGCATAGTATTTATTTGTGTACCACTGTGTTCTGCTTTGCATTTTTTGGAGGAGATGTAAGTAATATTATACAAACAAATAAATATGAGAATCCAGTGGTTCAGGCACTCACTTTGGGTGCAAGCTCAGCTCTATAGCATGGGGTTGAACCCAGCTGTGTCATCTGCTGACAATAACCAGGAGCTGAACTGGCTTTGTCCCGCCAGACGTAGGGGTATGGGATAGGGTGAGTAAGATAGCCAGGATCCCCTTGTGTCACTGCTCTCAAGCACCCTGTGGCTCGTCATACTCCTGGGAGTTGTTGACATCAAGCGGAGCGCCTATCCTCCAATGAGTGCCCACTCCACTATAGCACACCCTGTGATACATATTGTGAAAAATACCTGTTGGCTGTGGTCAAGTGAATTGGAGGATTGCATGTATCTTGCCACCAGTGTGGAGGTTGTGGTCATATATAATACTGCCAGAACCAGTTGCCTCAACACTTCACTCACGTGGCTTTTATGATTTTTTCCCAAAGATGCAACAAAGTTATTCAATATTTTTTCTCAGCCATAGTATATTTTATATGATATATGCTATCATAAAAGTAATAGTTTTAGACAGATCATAAAATGTGACCCATGCAGCTTGTAGGATCTTTGATGTTTGTAGGACCCAGACTCATTCATTCTGTAATCTGTAATTCTGTATTAGTCTCTGTAATAGTGTCACTGGCTGTATGAACTTCAATTCCCAGGGTTCTAGAGGAGATGGTGGGATGGTTGGTCTGCGTGGCAAAACCGGGAGCAGAGGAGAAAAAGTAAGTCCTGCCCCCCTCTCTCCCTGGATACTGTTTCCTGAATTTGTCCTGCAAATTCGGATTCAGATCCCTGTGCCGATGGTCCCCGGGTCTTTTCCTATGTCTCGCCCATCAGGGAGAAGTAGGTCCAGAAGGCGAGAGAGGACCCCCTGGGAAAAGAGGTGACACTGGAGCCGCTGTGAGTTCAGTGAATCCTCATTTTGTTTTTTTGTTTTGAGGAAAGGATCATCACAGCCTCACTGTGGGCCATTTTATTTATTTATTTTAAATGCCAATGTTTACCTTTCTCTCCTCTGAAAATATTCTTGCCTTCAGTTGTACTGTAGCTGTTTAAGACATTTGATTGTTTCTTGTATGCATATTTTTGTTGCCCGACATTCTTCTTAATCCCTTAATGCCCCCCCCCCCCCAGGGGCCACCCGGTTTTCCAGGTGTCCGGGGGTCACCAGGTGACAGTGGACCCCCCGGACAGCAAGTGAGTATGTCCCTGCTTGAGGCAGGGTCTCATGACATTTGACCCCAGCTTGCGTTCCACGACAATGCCCCCTATGGTTTACATAAAAATGCCATGCCACCTACCATACCTGTGCCCACATCTGCTCCTGTCCTAGGGCTCTGCTGGCGAGGATGGGGACTTCGGCCCTCGGGGGGACACCGGGGAGTCAGGAGCCAAGGTGATCTGGGAGGGCCTCCAAAAGCGGCAGGGGATGCCGGGCCTACGTGCTGCAACAGGCCTCGCATTTACCACATTCCTGTCATTGTCTCACAGTGGAAGTACTGCAGGTCTCGCTGCTGGAAACTGTGCTCCTTTCACTCGAGGGACCCCATAACAACATCAGCAAGGAGTTTATAAAATCAGAGAAAGCCATGTTTCAAAAGTGGGGATAATTAGTGTAACTATAACTTTTAACAAAATGATAAATGTTTGAGATGTTTGAGATTATAGATTTATGAAACTATCCCAATTTTAATAAAAATGTATCTACTACTGATTATTTTTAAGGGGGATCCAGGGAAGGATGGCTACAACCATGCAGGTGCTAGAGGTGTGCAGGTACTATATATCACAGTACTAGAACAGCTTTGGAAGATCTTGCAATGTTGTTTTATTCAAATAAACCAGTGAATACCACAATTTCTTTTCCTCAGGGGGACAGAGGAGATCCAGGCTTGCCAGGACTGCAGGTGACACATTACATGTTGTGTGAGCCAGCCCAAACAGCACTCAAATGCATATGAATAACCACAAAGGGAATAGCTTCTGCCCCAACCAAGATGGCTGTTGAAACACACTGCTGTTAATGTAGATACAAAGCCATTTTGTTTTACATTCTGTCATTTGTCCTGGCCGCTGGTTCAGGCAAGCTCCTTTGGACCTAAGCCACCTTTGTTAAATGGAACTCCTCCCTTCAAAAGTTTTAGAACACCTTCATTTTTCCAATTTATTGAAATATAAGCAGTTCAAGTCCAGTGAATGACCTGAAATGGAACAAAAGGAAGTGGTAAACTGCCAGAGGCTAAAAAAAAACTGAAAAATAATGTAAATTTCAGAGTTATAAAAAATCCTTTTTCAGGGAACAAGTAATGGGTTAACAACTTACAGCTATTCTGCAGCAATCGAAGTTAATTAAGCTTTGAAAGTTGATGCAAACAATTCCTACAGGTGTCCCGACTTTTGTTGATTACTTACAAACCCTCTGTCTGTATAAAAGCAGTGTTAGAACAGACTGTGTTACTACACCCCCTGAAGCATTATTTGGACAATAGCGCACTGCAGGAAGTAGTATATTGCTTATCATAATGGCAAAAAAGGCAATTAACAAAGGAAGACAGACAGAACATTATAACCCTTAAAAGTGTAGGTCTTTCCTTTTCCTTTATTGGGGGTGTTGTAAAAGTTTTGACCGGTATATATATATATACTGTATATATGTATATTCTTTCAGACCCTCCGCTCCATGTTTTGTAACTGTTAAGTATTTAGTTCCTTGCCTTTTCATTCTGCCACAATGTTTCAGGGTCCAAGAGGTTACTACGGTGATAAAGGAGCAGAAGGACGTAAGGGCGCCATGGGAGAACCAGTGAGTGTTTAATTTTACTCTCACAGTAAACTTTAGCTAATTATCTGAGATAATTTAAATATTTAAGATGAACATGTCAAATTACAGTCATTAAAACAATTAAACTGAGCTGTTTTAACTGGTGGATTTACAGCAGTGTAGTTTCTGTATGTGTTGATGCATGGGTCTGCCTGCAGGGGGAGCCAGGCCCTGAGGGTGTACCAGGAGAAAGAGGGATGCGAGGTCAACCAGGACCACCAGTGAGCCTCAGAATATACATCACACAGCACCATAAGAAAATCCACACAACCAAAGAGTTAATGTAGTTAGGACAAAAATGTTCAAGTTCAGCACATGATATAAAGCGCTAAGATACACTTGCATATTCTTCATTCAAAATATTGTATGCATGTTTTACTTATTCATTCATACTTTCTGCGAATTGTAATGTCTGAATTTTAAATATGGTATCTTTCAGGGTGCACCTGGTTCTCGGGGGGCCTCTGGATTATCTGTGAGTAAAAGGTGGTTTTAATACAACTTCTGTTGTCATGTGAACTCCATTTTTTCCACATATTTGAAAATATGTTCTTCTTTATGCTTTCAGGAATGTGAAATCATGGAATTTGTGAGAGAAACGTGCGGTTGTTGTGGTAATACTTACTAACCATTTATGATATAGATTAGGGTGGCAGGTATGCCAGCCAGCAAAGTTACAAGATGGTGGTAGCATGCTGCTATATCTAGTTCAAAGAGTCAAGCCATTTTCAGGTAGATTTATGATATGCTGACACTAATGGTTTTGTTTTCTTCTATGCAGATTGTGAGAAGGTCTGTCCTCCTCTTGACCTGGTGTTTGTGATTGACAGCTCAGAAAGTATTGGGAAAACCAATTTCAGCCTTGCTAAAAATTTTGTCATCAGTCTTGCAAACAGACTTGGGAAAATGGCCAAGAACATTTCTGATGTCTCAGGTAAGTTCACAACACTACTCACACATCTGTGTACATTCTTGTTTTGTGTTCCCCTTAGCCCTCAGGCAAAATTATATTTGCATTTAAGATCTTTAAAAAAAAGTGACAAGGAGGGCAAACAGTGGCATGTCTTATGGGCACTTGTCCATTAGTAATTACCTATAATTATAAGTAATGTGATTTCCTGTCTGTCAGCTTCAATGAATTAGCCCTTTGATGGAATAAAACCGCTTCTCTGCGCCTCTGAGACAACTCAACTGCCCGTCCCTGATATGAATAGTGCATTTCCTCATGTTGTCATTGTGCATGTGCTCCTTGCCCATCTTCCACTGGTTTCCAGGCTCCCGATTGGGTGTGGTCCAGTACAGCCATCAGGATGAGGTGCAGGCCATCAGGATGGACGACGCCACCATCACCTCGGTGACCTCTTTCAAAGCCAAGGTCAAAGCCATGGAGTGGATTGCAGGGGGCACTTGGACGCCCTCGGCACTGAAGTTCACCTATGAGCAGCTGATTGCTCCAGGCAGGCGGATGGGGACGAAGGTGGTGGCCATCGTCATCACAGACGGACGCTACGACCCCAAAGACCTAGACAACCTGGAGGCCCTCTGCAGTGGCGTGGATGTCTATGCCATCGCCATTGGAGACATGTTCGACACTGGCGCTGAGAGGCAGTCACTGGAGAGGATCGCCTGCAACAATGGCGACCATGTGAAAACGCTCAGCGTGTACGCCGAGCTGACCGCAGAGGAGTTCTTGGAAGAGATCGAACAGATCCTCTGTCCAGGCAAGTTCACGCCTCCGCAACAGAGTTTGAGAATTTTCTGTGAAGGAATCCTGAGTGCCGACAGCTCCTAACACAGACTCTCTATGTCATATTTCAGAGCCAGAAGACATCTGTCCAGACCTGAAGTGTACCTCAGGTGAGAAGTGCATTTTGTTTCAAATAGGGACCAACAAGTGCAGACAGCAATTGTACTCTGATAAGTGAATATGTATGGTAAACATGAATTTGGCTCAGGTTATACCTCCAGATAACCAAGAGGTTTTTGATAAAAGCTATCAAAAACCTCTTGGTTATCTGGAGGTAAAATGCTCCTAAGTCTGTCAATTGTGAAATGATCAGTAGTTTTCCTTTGCTGAATGTGTGTGTTTAATTTGAGCTTGAAAGTAGCTTAACATATATATATTTTTTAATAAACTTTTGAAATTGAACCCAGGTAAAGCAAATCTGATAGTACTGTGTCCTCAAACAGACGTTGCTCTCAGCTGAGAACTGTCTCATTGTGGAACTGTACACATCCTGTCCCCATACTGTCACTATACTTACTGTATGCACTTTTGTACGTCGCTTTGGATAAAAGCCTCTGCTAAATAAATAAATGTAAATGTAAAGCGCACATCAAGGATGTGTTCCAAAACCCATAGTTCCTTCCATACTTCATCAGTCACATCATATATGGGAATGTGTTTTGGAACACAGCTCAAGTCAACGGCTGTTGAAAGCACATTAATAAATGTGCAATAGATCCAGGCCAGGGGTTAATTTCCCTTATAGAGATAAGGCAGGGCAAGCGTTAGTTTAATGTAAGAAATGAGGATTTACTTTTTGTCGAAACAGTGTCGGAGGTTGTGGTTGCTCATTGGCTCGTTCGTCTCGTCTCAGATCTCCATGTGGCTCCGCTGATGCAGCGACCCGTTGACATCCTCTTCTTTGTGGACGGCTCCGAGCGGACCGGGGCGCAAAACTTTGTGAGCGTCCTGCATTTCATCGAACAGCTATCCCGCGAAATCCCCCTGTCTAAGAAAGACAACGACTACAAAGGGGCACGCTTCGGCGTGTTGCAGTTCGGGGGAAAGCAGCAACCCGAAGTGCTTCTGGATTTCTCCAACAACCACAGCAGCATCGCTTCGCTCGTCTCCACGGCGGTGTACCGCGACTCCTCCTCCGCACTCGGGGACGCCATTGTCTTCGCGGCCGACAACCTCGTGGGCAACCGCGGCAGCCGGTACAGGGGGGTGCGCCAGAACGCCGAGCTGTCGTTCGTCTTTATCACGGACGGCGTGACCAGTGACAAGAACTTCGACGAAGGCATCGCAGCTATGAGGAAGGCTAACGTCGTGAGCGCGGCGATCGTGGTGGGCTCAGACATTGACCATGAGCGGTTGCTGAAACTCGTTTTTAAAGATAGAGCTCTCATCTTCCATTTGAAGCGTTACAGGGATCTTGCAGTCCCCCAGGTCATCAGACACATCGCTCACTGCTTGGGATAAACTCGTGTCTGAATATAGTTTAAGTAGAAATTGTTTCACCATTTCATGATTCTCAGATTTGATTCCAGTAGATAGTTTTCATAATGGTTTTGCTCATTCTGATGCATATATGCTCACAATTTCCAGTGCACTTTCTCTGTAGCACATTTTCAGAGTAACTTGTTAATAGTGAACATGAGTACAGGGCTTAAAGCAACAAATTTTTGTTGAGCCTGAAATGTCGGGGCGGGGGGGGGGGGGGGGGGGCGCACATACAGTTAGCGGTACCACAACAGCTTTAATTCAAAATTGTATATATATATACACACACAATTTTGTATTACCGTGCTCAAATTAAAAGTGCTTCATTTTTTCTTTAATGCAATTAAAAATGAAAAGTGCAACTTCAATAAAAGTTGGTCGAGTAGCAAGATGCTGTGTTACAACTTCGTCTAAGTCATCATCATAGAATCTGACCAAGACATTGAAAATTATGTCCATGATGCGGTTTGTGGACTCGTCAACGTTCAGTGAAAACATCTGTTTTAACAGCTTGTGCGCTAAACATTGGCTATTGTGACAGGCAATGTCGTGAGTGGATAAATAGCTGGCCTGTGTATTTGACACGCTAAGTTTGGAGAGTGCAGTTCTGTCCCGTGATGTTTTGCACAGGTCAAGTACTAGCGCTGGCGCTATCCTGAAAGACAGGTCATGTTCCGCAATAAATGCGGATTTTATGATTGCACATGCGGTCTTGGGTGGATGAAGCGGCAGCAGACACAGTGGCCACAGCTCCCGGCAACGTTGGCGTATAACAGCCTGAACAGCTGCTCTGTGTGAGGGATCTGTATCATGCCTGGCAATACCTATTGCCGCTTGTCCCCAGGGGCGGCTCCGGCTACCCCTGGAATCTGATTGGCCACCCTGCCTGGCCACCCCCACCAGAGCTGTCAATCAGTTTGTCCGATTAGAATTTCAAAAATATATTTTCTTACGTTTGTGCAACAAAATACCCAACCGAACGCCAAACAGTTTGTGAATTTTACAGCTAATCCAGACCAATTAGATGACTATATTTCGCTCAACCATTCAGTGAGTCACGCATTCCCATAAAATATGTAAAATACCGGCGAGCACCAGCTTGCTCCCGTCCCTAGGACAACTTCCTGGTTTTGAAAATGAATGTAAGTGAATGGGTGACGTCACAGACATGCTGGTCAAAGCATGGAGGTGGATAGAGAATTTTCAAACGGGATGCACTTGAACCCTCTTGGACTATTAGAAGACCTACTATTTGGGCTATAAAGGAGAAAACAAGGGTAAGTAGACAGTCGTTTGCAATGTGTAGTGTTTAATGTTTTACAAATGTTGAAATTAAGTTGATAAGTTGTATAGAGTTAAGGAGATCGCTAGTTGCTGATTGATTGTAGTTTGTTAGCAACAGCAAGACTGTTTTGCTAGTTGAGATTGAGAACTTTGTGCCGAGTAAAATCGTTCTTTAACTGAATGCAAACATGCCATGCCAGCGGTTCAGTACGTTCTGTGTTTTGTTGGTGTATGGTGTACTGTAACCATACCATTAGTGGATAATACAATTGCATGTAATATCTAGCCTATGTGTTTCAGTTTAAGGAGAATCATTTTCTGATTTGAAGTAGCCTAACCAAACAATATGCATGTCTCTCTCTTAGTATTGAGAGGAGGAGCTTAGATGACTTTGTTGAACGCTTCGCCCAACAACACCAAAACAGGCGTATACAGCTGTCATAATCCTTGATGTTTGTAAATAATTTTAGACCAATTTGCTTTAATGTAATTCTCACATAAAAGGCACAGGCACAGACAAGTTCTTTGATGGTGTACAGTGAGACTGTGATTTATTCAAATGCCTATTTGTGTTCAGGTTGGCTCAGGTTTTGTGTCCATACACATAGTTGTCATAAATGTATAAACACCTTACTTGGAAATGATGCCATCACTTGTCTTGCTTGTCATCTGTTGCTCATGTAGGAAACAAACAACAGCATTCTCTTAATATACAGCCTACTTTGTAGAAGATCATTTGCTTGTAAAAGTTGCAATAAAGTTATTCATATCCAAACTCAACTGGTTGTTTCTGTCTCTGCAAGTTAGCAAAGAGGTAGGCTTAGATACCTAAGAAACACAAGCCTTCATCTTGCTGAAACTACTACTAGGTTAGTACTAGATGCACCAGTATACACTTCCAGAGCACAGATCGACCCAAACAAACAAACAAAAAACATTTTACTCAGTCAAATTGGATGTCTAAACACTGTATGCTACACTGTTCAATGTGTATTATTTGTGTAAATAAATAGTTATGTTATTCATATCTTAGTCTACCATTTATTACAATCTAAAATCTAAGACTGTAGGACATTTAAAAGATTTTTACTGGTCATTTCAGTGTGCCACCCTTCTACAGTCTGTGCCCCTACCTGCACGCCCCTGCTTGTCCCATACTGTATTTTTTTCAAACACATGGTGCAAAGCAGATCCCGGGCTCGTTTAATTTGAGACAACATACCCCAAACGTTTGTCCGTCATTACCGTTTTCATCTAACCAAGCCTATCGCCATTTATTTTTCATCCCCCGTACTATTGTGCTTGTGTCTGTGCCAAGCTTTGCTTCCATGCTCCATCCATTTCAATGCATGCTAGCCTATTGTGCAGTAATCCCACAAATACTTCCTGGCCTCCTACGCCTCACAGAAGGTTGAAACTAGTTGTAGATTGGATAAGAACAGTGCTCTTGCGCCAGTACGTCGCCTAAACAGGCTACCATTGGTTTAAACCAGTGTTTCTCAACCCTCTTCTGGAGGCCCCCCTGCCCTGCATGTTTTAGATCTCTCCCTGCTCCAACACAGCTGATTCAAACGATCAGTTTGTTATTAAGCAGCTTCAGGAGTTCATAAGTTGATCATTTGAATCAGCTGTGTTGGAGCAGGGAGAGAGGGGAGGAACAGGAGAGGGTTGAGAAACACTGGTTTAAACTCATCTGAAAAAACATCAGGAGTGACATACCAGCATGCGTAGATGGCATCTTGACAACTGTAGCAACTGTAGCTGAATTAAGATGAAAATGTCAGGAGTACCCATTATTGATCAACGCATCAGACTGTACTTCAGTCAAGGTCTAACACAGACAGAAATTGCATTGTGTTTTTCTGTTAGAGATAACATTCAGATCCTCCCCAACAGTCATGACAGCGATCTTGAAGGCTGAAATCAGGTGTGATCAAATCAATCACACACTCATTTTCGAGTTCTCCATAATTATCTCGTGATCCCAAGAAAAAAAAAGTCGTTTTCTGGAGATAAATCATCTCGTTATCTCGAGATAATGAAATAATTAACTCGTGATCTTGAGATAACAGCATTAAAAAATAATTGCAAGCACGGGCGTTCCCGGCTTCTGTATATCAGAGCCCGTATACGCTAGTAATAATTCATTGCCTGATCTAAAATCTCAGCATGCCAGATTTCCAGCGTGGGACCGGAGATCTTTAACCCATGTGGAGTAATAAGGTTTGCTTAAACTAAAAGACGACTCCTTTCAAGCTGACCTGTACTCAACTATATACCATCTCTATTCATGAAGAAATATTTTTTTAATTCATGCTTCACATGTAATCCTACTCATGTATTTAGATTAAAGTCACTGTACACAGACTTTCACTTCTCACAAGTACTGTCTCCATTTTTGGTCAGGTAGGTGCAAAATGACTATATCTCTGTAATATCTCACAAGATACACTACTGTTGTTTTTTCAATTATGGTAGTAAATTGCAAAGGCTACAGTGGATGAAAGCTGACAAGCACTGCTGATTTGATTATTATTTGATTAATTTTTCTAACTTTAAATCTAAAGTTAAAATTGAAATTTTTGTTGCTCATTGAGAAACACTGATCCTGGGATACTGCCTGGGATCACAGTGTAAGGGTAAGTCTTCAGTGAGGTTTTCCTCACACAGAATAGACAACTGCACACACGGTTGTACTGACTGAATACACATTTACTTAGCTGTGATATAAAAGATAACAGAACACTTCATTTGACATGGTCAGTACAGCGTGAACCAGGAGGGACGTTTCCTGCCCGTCTCCACGATCCTCTTTCCCTTGTCAGCGTCTTTGGGCATCTCATTTGCGTACAGGACGACTGTCTCCACGGCGGGTGTTTTCAGAGGCCCCCCCTCCATGGCCCGTATCTGACCCCGGATCAGCGCCGTCTCCCGCCGGACCTTCTCATAGCAGAACCCGCACAGAACATGTTTCTGCCTCAGGTGTCCGCACTCTGGGCAGGGAACGATGTTCGTCTGGTGGAAAAATGGGAATTTTCAGCGCCTGTCACCTGACTGGGCATTCTGGGATGCTTCTCCACAATATCTGCAGTGGGTCACTTCATTTTCATTTACAGTGTTCCTGAACCCCCTTCCATCAAATCTCCAACACATACATGTTTTTAAGCTTTTCCCCTTCATACTTCAGTCCTCCTTTGGAACAGGCAGCTGGTTACACTAGGCTCATCTCAGCTTAAGAAACACTCTGCTAATGCAGAAGTGCTGGGGTATAGTAAATGCAATCCTCTAGTACACTCTCATGCCAATTGCAACTATTCACACTATAAGTCACCCAGCACACTACAATGAGCTAAGTGGAGGAAAGTGTGACTTCTCTGATGTCATACCCACACCTATCCCTGACAGACTACAGGACTTGGCTCGTGTCAAAGTTGAAAATCTTCATCACTGAGTCACTTGGGAGCCTTACATTTTAAAATATTAATACATGTGAATTAATACAATCAGCTCTGCTTTCTAACATATGCCACATTCCATTATAATCAAATTGGCATCCTTCTTATTCTAGTCCAGGGATGGCCCTAGGGCAGTGGGCCTCAATATTACACCACAAGCAAAAATTCCACCTCATCAGAATGCAGTGGTCAATAAGATACCAATGATCAAGTGACCTAGTTCCTCCTTTGTAAACTTGATTGATTTACATACAGTTTTAATTTAATTTCCTGTATGTGTAGTGTGTGTGTTTACAGCTGTTCCACTCACAAAATGTCAATGGTTAATACAGTAACTAAGTTGTTAGTCACTTTTCAATGGCCTAGTAGCTAAATTAGGATATACTTTGCAGGCACGATGGACATGCCAAGCGTGAAGTAGCTGTCAAAACATATATGAACACAGGAATGGAAAATAAGTAGGAGAAAAATCAGAATTTCTACTGAACAAATTTATAGCCGCGTTTTAAAGTGTGTCAGTTGCGCCGTTGGAAATGGATGCATGCATACCCTCATCAGATTACGTCATTTGTCCAAACTGCAGTATAAAAACTCGAAATTTCCCCGTAATGGGTCTTCCCTCGTATGCGTTGCAAACAAAATTAGAATGAAAACAGCACGTGCATGTCCAGACTGCTAGCTTCACATTAAATATGTCCTGAAGTACAACACACACAGCCAATGTACGACAGTAAACAGTTAAATCGCCAGCTCTCCTCTGAGGAAATGATATACCTTGACTGGAATGAGTTTGTTCACGTTTCGCCTTCGACAGCGGTTGACTTCTATCGTGCGTCTTTTCTTGGGGGCTGCCATCCAGAAGATGCTGTCCAGGAAACTGGGTTCTTCGATGTGTCCCTTTTCACTCTGGGGGACAGGAAGGAGACCGGGGCCCTGGACCGCCAGAGCCGGCCCTTCAAGATCAAGGAGAGATAGATGGCAGCAAAAATGAGAGGGGTTAGTACAGTAACACTGCACAAACACTATACATAGAACGAAGTGCACTAGAGGCCTCTCCCAGTTGGAGTGATAGTACTCTGCACACATTAATATGTCAAATCCAGTCGCACGATTTGAATAACAAACCAGCTATCTAGCTAGCTGGGTGGCAAATCAAGCTAGCCAGTACGTTTTCAACAAGGAGCAATCACTGGTCTTCACGTTAACCAACTGCCACATGCCCTTACCAATATAATTCTGTATTTTATTTTTAATGTGTAAGCAAAAACTGCGTTACGATTTGATGCGGGACATCAACGTCTCTTTGCTGGGAAGGCAGCTAGCTTGGCTACTTTATCTTAGTAGAACGAACACTGTGAGGGGATCATTGAAAAACTCACCCAAATGTCTGTCAAATCCTGTAATCTGCAAAACTGTAGATTCCAAGCGTAGCAAAGAACGCCTAAGAAAACACAGAAAACCTGACAGACTCGACATTGTGATACTGTTTAGCTAAACTAAAGACAAATTCAAGGTGCGCACGGTCATGCCGACAATGTCAGCGCAACGCGAGTGCGACTGTCCCTTTCACGGATGATGGGAAACCTTTTGGGGAATTGTGGGAAATGTAGTTTATAAAAACAGTTCATTTCTTGCTTCTTTGGCATTGTTGTCCTTATATTTGATTATGATCATAATATCCGTATATATTGATGCTATTTAGTTTGTACAATAAAACGATTTGGGTATATTCGCAGATTACAACTCACAACAATTTCTTTGTGGACGTTGAGGTCCAAGTTTTCTGTTCTGGCGCTCACTGATGATGTCACACGATCTATCCACCAATCATGGTTATCTGTCGTCCTCTTCGAGCTCCCCGGCAAGTAGGCAAACATGGCAGAAAGAGGGTACAGCTTCTCACTGACAACATTCAGGTGATTTGAGCTATTTCCATATGTGTAGTGGATAGACTTATGTGTATCATGTCTTAGGTTAATTTGTAAGTCACAAAGTGATTATGATTGAAATGATATTGTTTTGAGGCACTAAAACGTTGAAAGAAGAGAAGTGCGGAGTCACCAGTGGCCTGCTATTCCGCAACCTGCGCTAAATATATATTAAACATTAGTTAGCGTTAGCTTACCAATTAGCTACCTCAATATGAATGAATGAATGAATGAATGAACACATGTAGTTACTTCAGTTTAATATCGCGTAAAATACCTTGCTTGTTGCTTTTGAGTTGTTATGCTGGATTGCATGCCAGAGCTACCTAGCTAGCGAAGTCGGTTTCGGTTTCAGTTCATAATAACGTTACAGAGCAAGCTAACATAAAGTAACTAGCAAACAACCTGGCGTGCGAACTCCACTCTTTTCTAGTTAGCGAAATACCAAAAAATCCGCCAGTCATTTTTTTCCCGAAATGGACAGGTTACTAATATTTGGAGATCTGTATAAATGCTGGACCAAATTATTTAGCCACCGGTGGCTGGCGAGGTCTGTCATGAAAATGGCATAAGGCTAACTCGGCAGCTAGTATGTAGTGTAACAGTGCGACACGGTCAGTGATAGTGTCGGTTAGTTAGCGAGGTATTATGAGCCCCTACATGTTTATTAATGCCTTTACGACGTTAACTGACGTTAGTCATAGGTGGCTCGCAGGGACATCCAAAAGTTTGTGTTACACGTACCAAGCCACCCTCCCATTTGCACGGAATACGACATATCCTCTGTAATTTCATTTTTGGATGCAAAACATCCAAAAAGTGTATGATATCAACCATTTTTGAAAGATTTTGCAATACACTAGCAGTCATTTCTTGATTTGTGTGAAAATTCATAACCTGCCAGTGTGGTAAAATATGTCCTGTTCCTACAACTGAGAAAGACCCCCCACAGATGTGGTTTATCAAAAGCAGACAAACAAGCAGTATGTTTCTCTACAGCCCGTCTGGCAAGCTGGTCCAGATTGAATACGCCCTTGCAGCTGTAGCCGCAGGTGCCCCATCTGTTGGAATAAAAGGTAAGGAAATATCCCTAAAATGAACTGCTATATGAAATTTGCTGGCATCCTGATGTCATTTTGACATGTGTGTTTTAATTTCAAGCGCAGGTGTATGTGTTTTGCCACAGTAAATTTGTAATTTTGGCTGCCATTGTAATTCTTTTCTACTTTTTCATTTGTGTTAAGGTTTTTAGATCTTATTTAATCCTTATAGGGATTTTAGTTACAAAATCCTATACCCCAGCCTATCTGAAAGTTTGGCCAGCTAGCTGTACGGTTGTCTTTAGGAGGCTTGGCCTCTGTTTAAATTAGAACAACCATGATAATGGCCAAGCTTCATATAATTTCCACATCTGCCTTTGCCGCCCAGCTGCAAATGGAGTTGTGCTAGCAACAGAGAAGAAGCAGAAGTCCATACTTTATGATGAGCAGAGTGTGCACAAGGTGGAGCCCATAACCAAACACATAGGGATGGTCTACAGTGGAATGGGCCCCGACTACAGGTACCCGTCTCTGCTTCAGCATCGTTGCTGTCATGTGAGTGCAGACTCTGATGTTTCACTGAGGCAGCCTGTGTCTGTGTTGGCAGGGTGCTGGTTCGGAGGGCCCGGAAGCTGGCTCAGCAGTATTTCCTGGTGTACCAGGAGCCCATTCCTACAGCGCAGCTGGTGCAGAGGGTGGCCTCAGTCATGCAGGAGTACACACAGTCAGGGTGCGTCCACCCCGCCTCCTTGGTCCTATTTGGAATTAACTCTTACTTACAGTGACTGGTAGCGTAGCCAAAAATATTCTAGATATTGACCAGATAATCAGCTTTATGTGCTTCACATTGGGAGCTCTGACCCTGCTGCTGTTGAAGCTTTAAGCTTTCCAGTTGGTGTGTTGGGGACATTTTTGAAGGGCATGGTCTAAAACATGAGTCCCTAACCCTAACCTGGAAGTACGGAGAACAGAGAGAACACAGGAGTAGAATGTCTGGTCGTAATGTAGAATATCTGGTGCAACTGTTAAGTCAGTACAGTGTGTATTATATCTGAACTGTACCACCTTTATTTCCAAACATCATCTTTGTCATTTCAAATTGTCACTGGTTTGAATGTGTGTAGTGACTTTTGATACAACATGAGACCTAAGGAAAGCATATTGTTTATTTTTTGAGTTACTACCTATAATTTTGTTAAGGTGTTTTAAACAGCTTAAAGAGTTCAAGTAGTGAATTAACATTTGTACATTTTTAGGAGGCTTCATTTTTTCGTTTCTGCTCGAAATGACGCACGATGCAAAGTTGCATGTGGCTTTTACTGGAACATGAAGGGCATTTCAGTCAGGGGGCTGTTCTTGCTAAGCGTCTTTTTCAGTCATCTCAAGTCATAAATGAAATCTAATGTCGCTTTACCTTGAAATGTCATCCCTTTGTGTTGTCCTTGTAGAGGTGTGCGTCCTTTTGGAGTGTCGTTGCTTATCGCCGGCTGGGATGAAGACCGTCCCTACCTCTTCCAGTCAGACCCCTCAGTGAGTACCAGGGAGCCAGCCAATAACCTGGAGCATTGTGGAGGATCTTAGCAACCCTATTCCACACATATTGTGTCACTGCAGTTGTTTCATACTGTATACTAGCTAGATACTAAATAGCAGATATGTATGATTTACAAGTACAGTACTTGAGTTTCCATATGACCAAAAAAACTTGGTTTGTCCATGTTTGTGCTGTGTTTTTGTTGTGTGTCAAATGGATAAACTCGTCCAGTTTGTGCTGAGAAAAATAATTGTCATTGTTCTCACACAGGGTGCGTATTTTGCCTGGAAAGCAACAGCAATGGGAAAGAACTACGTGAATGGAAAGACATTCCTTGAGAAAAGGTAACGCAGTCACAACCCCGACAGTGAAGAACATTTTTGTGCACAGTAATGAGCAGTATTTAAGTGCAGATTGAGATGTCTAGATGTTCCTTTTCAATTTTATATATTTTTTATATACTTTTAGGAAAGGCTTACCATTTGGTATATTCAGTTTATATGCACATTATACACTGAATTTATTGATCATTATCTTTTCAAATCACACTTTTTCACATCCTTAAAGGTGTGAAAAGTATTGTTAACAGGCTTTCAAGTAAGAATGTCTGTCTGTTAGCAGGGTAACTGAAAACATTATGGATGGATTTGGGTAATACCCGTTGCCTTGTCTTTATACAGATACAATGAAGACCTGGAACTTGAGGATGCGATTCACACAGCGATCTTGACACTGAAGGTTAGCTAACCTTTTTTCTGAAAGAGCCGGAGACCCAACCACATTTCCACAACCACTGCCGTATTGTTACTGCCCAGGCCCATAGGTTACAATGAGGCTACCACACGTTTGACAAAGTGTGTTTGATGCGTTCCAGGAAAGCTTCGAGGGACAGATGACAGAGGACAACATCGAGGTGGGCATCTGCAACGAGGCCGGCTTCAGGAGGCTCTCTCCCGCGGAGGTCAAGGATTACCTGGCTGCCATTGCCTAGAAAACGTCCCGCCAGGAAAACAAGTCAGGCTTTTGTTCAGCTGTGGTTTCAGGTTTCTCCGTCTTAAATACTGTATTTTCAATTGAACATTTTTATTTTTTGCATTCTCACAGTCTTCGTAGGAAAAACTACCAATAAATGCCATGAATCAGAAGTACCCTGTGCTTTTGTCTTAATGTGGTTTGTGCCCCGGGTGGTTTTTACCCTTGGTTTTTACTCTTCTAGTCATGAATTTATAAAAGGATTTCTTCTGTGTATTTTTAATACTCCACAATACTTCTGGATCAGCAAAGCACATCTCACAAAGTCCTTACAGATGGAATAAGTTTATTCATCTTTAAAATGGATGTTTTTTTATCATTTGTTCTCATGTTGGTGTGTCCCATACTGTAATAGTGCACATTTACACAATTACATTTTCTGTACATTTTCACATAGTACAATACAAGAGCTGTGAATCAGCGATTCTTGTTGTGTACGGTACCCTTAAGGTTGCCAATAAGTATGAAACCAAAGTTTGCATAAGCAAAAAAAAAACTAAAAATTTAAAATATGCTCCTTATCCCAAAAAAGGAGTTTGAATACACTTTATTGCATAAATCTGTTGAAATTGGCGATGTTTCCATTACAGGATGAACATTAGGTATAGTAAGTATTGTAATTCTGAGTTGGCAGAATTATCAAGGATATTATAGAGAATTCCATTTAAATTACTTGGATTTACTTGCAGTGTTTTTGCTTTGCTATGAAGTCAGTGCAGCTCCTGTTGTGTAATGAGGTTTGAGATGTTGAAACTGAAAGTGCTCGTTGAAGGCAGCTGTAGTCAGCGTTCTCTTCTTGCTGATGCAAAGCAGGTACACAGTCAAAGTAAAACCCTCCTGTCACAGCTGGTAGAGCAACATCATATGCCTGCCCATTCCAAAGAACTGATGGCACATTATCTGGCCCATGTCCCAAAGAGAAAAGAATGAAAAGAAATGAAAATAATGTGAATACATTTAAAGAGTATTTTATTGTCTAATGTTTATAATTTAATGATTTAGCTAAGTAATCAAAAGTACATAATACCCTTAGATCAAATTTAAAAGATTTATTGAGCTTCTTCATGGCTCAGCGTTTATAGTGAGACCTCACTTGAAAAGCAGTGTAGATAAAAAGAAATCCAGCCCAACTTTGGATATAGAATGAGGTAGTGAAAATCCACTTAATTAACCTTAATTAAAATCCCTCTTTCAGTAAAATCTTATATTTACATTCATAAACATTAAGGGCCACGGATGAAATGAAAGAGGTGGTGTAGATGTCGGTGCATGATGACCCATGGCAGCGGGATTTAGGACTTCCTGCGGATGGCTGTCGTGGGCCGAGTCTTGAGCCGGAGGAGCTCCGGGATTGGCTGGCTGCTGTCCTGGTAGAAGTCCAATCCTGTGAGCCACTCTACGTCTCTCACTCTGGATTGGTGGAACCACATCAGATCCTCCACCCACTGGGACTCCCCCTCCTCACTCTGGTGCAGAAAAAGAAGCCGCATGCAAACTTCTGGTTGTACTTCAAGTAGAGCTCTCTTAACATTGCCACCTGTCAGATATACAGTTTAAGAGTGGAACAGAGAGGAAGGTCTGGTGCCTTACATTGCAGGCCTCAGTGTTACTCGGTCTGTGTGGCAACAGGAAGGAGACGGTCTGCAACTGCTCACTGCAGCCACTTAGTGGAAGAGACCCATTCCTGCAGCTGGTGAGGACCACAAAGTAATGGGTGGGCACTGGAATCCGTGTGCCTGGGACAAACCTTCAAGGGGAGTTAAAAAGGGGGGAAATCTGTAATATAAATATCATCTATTAAAATAAAAGATGTCTGTAAAATATCTCCTGCTGTTTCCATTGTGGTGGCCGAGTGGTATATGATTTTACACCACGCTGATTTTAAATACTCTTTTTTCCTAACTGTGCTGGATCGGCTTACTGCTGAATCTGATCAGGGGTGTCAAAGTGTCCATCGTAGTTGTAATCAAATGCAGGTCCCGACACCACATTGATGCCATTGTACTGCCAGGCGTACTTCTTCAGGAGCACTGTGTGGAAGTAGTTCCAGATCTCTGAAACAGATCACAGTGAGCTGTGCTGAGAGAACAATGGAGACAGAATGAATGCAGATAAAGACAAATCAGCACAGTGTGCATCCCTCTAAAAGTGCCTGATAGAGTGAAGCAGTGAATGTTGGAGAAAGTGTTAAAGAGTCAGAGTGACAGAGTGTGAGTGTTTGAGTAAGTGAGTGTGTGGATGAGTGAGAGTGAATGGGTGTTAGTAAGAATGAAGGAACGAGTGAGTGAGTAAACACTGAAGCAAATCTAAATCTAAGCAAGTGAGCAAGTTTTAGAGTGAGTAAAGGAATGGATGAATTCATTCATTAATTAATGAGCCATCCTCGCGGGGCTCACTCTTGAACTCGGGGTACATGGGGACCACATTGCTCATCAGCAGCCCATCATAGTGCTCATCAGCAGTCCTGTTGAGATCTGAAACAGAAACAAGAGCACAGCTTTCATTAGCTTCACCAGTTTACATCATTTCATTCAGTCTGTGTGATGTTGAATAGCCTTCATAAATTTAACCTTTATTTTACCCAGAAGGTCAGGTGAGAACTCGGCTCTCATTTACAGTGACTGGGGAATCAAGGTGGGTACAGGATACTATGGATTGCACAACCAAGTCAATTTAGGGGGAGATGATCAGGGGGCCAGATGAACAGAGCTAGTTTGGAGATTTGACATACTTGGGGGGTAGAGGAAGGCGAAGGTTATGTTTCTGGCCGCAGTGTACTGGTCACAACGGGGGCTGCTGTTGGCTGGGATACGGACGTCAGCTCGCAGGCAATCCTGGATGATGGCAGGCAGGGGGTCCATGTTATCCTGCAGGGGATCATGGGAGTTTTGATTGACAGAGCTGTGGAGTTTAACGTGATACAATTAAGGCATTCTGCTTGAAATCAAAAAGGCACACTAAATAATGAATGGTAGATTAGCACATTCATCTTTTCTAAAACATCTGTTGACGACAGTGATCAGTACTATGTCATTAACAAATACAAGGAAAAATATGAAGAGTAGTTCTATATCATAAAAGAAATGAAAGCATTCAACAATCCTTGCAGTAAGGATGGAACACGATGGCATTGACGTTTGAGATCGTACATTTCCTTCCATTTTACCACCAACAGCCACAAGGTGGTGAAAGTCTACAAAGTCTCCTGTTGAATTACTGAATACAACATGTTTCTCACAGGTTTATCCACAGTGAATGAATTCCATGCAGGCATCAGGTAGCTCTTGCTGTAGGCATTGACATAGCCATGCTGATGTAGTAGACAGTAGTTTTCACTGGAGCGCAGCATTCTGGGTCGTCCAAACAACATGTTCGTTTTCTCAGAAGCTGACACTGAAAGGAGACCACTTTAAATACTCATCTTTTCATTAGCACTTTTCAGACTAGGATTACTGTACCATAGCTTCATAAATATTTACCTTCATTGCTTGTCAGATTCAGCCTGTTATTGACACTAGATCCATTCTGGAAAAATAACATTTGTTGTGGGTTACCAAAGGTTATCTGAAACATGAACGGTAATTGCAAGTTCAACAGGGAGGGTGTATTTCTCTTCAAATGTATCATACAATACTGAATATCTTCTAATATGATAAATAACATGATAATAATCAATGCCATTTTACTTTAATTGGTTTTAATTTTAGCTTAGATTTACTTTGATACTGCACTGTAATAATTCCATGTATGTTGTCCCCTGAATAAGGAAATAAATGAAATGATGATGATGATGATGATAATGATATATAACTACTAATACTACTACTAATAAAATCATATTACTTACAATATATTTACTATTCCTAATACACCAACTTGTGATAGTATTACTTCTACCTATAATATTAGTAATGATAGTATTTTGGTGGGGAGAGGAACTGGTTACCAGGGCGGGGCAGGTGCAGCCCAGGGGGTCTGTGGGTGTGAGGGACAGAAGCGGGCAGCCCCCGGGGGCGGTCTGCTCAGTGGGGAAGGAGGGTGTGTGCCAGGGCTTTCGCAGAATGTGGTTCAGGCTTCCATGGCTGCCATTGTTTGGAGCTGGAGTGATCTCCAGTAAATCTGTGAGAGGAAGAACACATTGCCAGCACCCAGTACAGATTAATGCTGTGTTCCTTCAACAAAACATTGTCCTCATTTTTTCAGTTGAGTTCAGGAACAGATGCCATTTCTTCTTTCAAGCCATTCATGCTTATAGAGTGATAGCTAGCTTGGATGTTTGATTTGTTGTGACAGATCCAAGCGTTGCTACTATGTAGTTTTATAGTCGTAAGGTGCATTGCCTAATACTCAGTGCTGCACATCAATAGCCAAAGACTGAACGTTGATCTCTGCTGCTTACCACACATAAGATTGTAGAGCTCTATGTTTGAGAAGGGATCAACCTGAGTTTTGTGCAGAAACTTTGGTCCAAAGCCTAAAAAAATGGCCTGGAAAAACAGGACAAAACGAAAAATTACTATACTTATTTGCTGAAGATATGCCCCATATTTATCCATCTATTTTAAGGGGCAGGACTTGTGACCAAAAGGTTTCTGGTTCAATGCCCGGGTGGGTTACTGCTGTTGTACTCTTCGGCCAGATACTTAACCTGAAATTCCTCAGTAAATATCCAGCATTGACATGCATAGCTTACAATTTCCATATTGTAACTGATTGTTACAGCTTTCTCATGTAAAAATTGTCAGTTATGCAAGTTGCCCTCAATTAAGTGCCTGCTTTGAAGCATGTAATCCAACTGATGGATACAATTTAATCCATTCAGGTTGATTGCCTTGTTTAAGGATGCACAAGCAGTGTACCACTAAGGACTCAAACCTGCAGCAATCTGTGGTTACCAAAGTGGTTACCAAATCACTTCCCTCAACCTACTGCACATCAATGTACCCCTTCACTGGTCTGTAGCTGCAGTGTGACACTCCTATCCAGAGTAACTTACATAGCTCACACTTTTCACATTATCCATTTATGCAGCTGGATACTTACTGAGGCAATTCAGGTTCAGCATCTGGCCCTACTCCTTACCACTACCCTACACTGTTGTCCAGCACACCACTGTATGTCTGTATGCCAACCCACCTGCATGCTATCAGCATCGTTGTCATAACCATGGGTACCACCAGCACAATATCTGAGTGAACCTTGATCCCTGCAAACAAGGTGAGAACTCAGTATTTGCTGAGAACACAACACAAAAGTTCAATTTATCATTCAGCACAAAGACAGTCTGTCACAGTAGAGACTCCCTGGCCCAGAGACTTTAGTGTACAGGCTGTGAGAAGGGGGGGTGGGGTGGGGGGGGGGGGGGGGGGGTGCTGCTAGTGAGATGGGAAGGTTAAGTCCTGTGTGGATGTGACTGGGAGTCAGTGGGTATTATGGATTATTGTATGCATTTTTTGATAGTGTTAATGTATTACACAGTAATGTTGGAGGGATAAGGACACTCTGTTGAGATGCAGTAGTACACTGTTAATGTGTAATGTGATGGATGAACAGTCCTTCCCTATGATGTTTGTATTTGTAATGGTTTGTTAATACCCAAACAGATCGAGACATACACACACACTGCTGTGAAAAATAATAAAGCTTTTTCTAAACTGGAACAAATATTAGGCGTGAGAATAATTAGTGTACCTGGCGAACAGCCACTGTATGTTGACCAGCACGTTGACGTCCTCTATGCGCCTGTTGTTGGCATAGTGGAACCTCTTGGGAAGGTGGGGCTTGAGGTAGGGTTTAATTTGCTGGCCTGGTTTCCTGCACTAGCAGCCAATCAGAGGACATAGGTGATGCGGCAGATACCTGTCAGTGCTCCCGCCTCCTAGCCCTGCGCTTTTGGTTTTTTTTTCTTTTTTCCCTTGTGTTTCTGCCCGGCCCTTCTCTCCGCCCTGTCTCCGCCTGATTACCTGCGCACCTGCATCTCATCCCCTCGTCGGTCTGTCCCTTTATATGCCCTGCTCGCTGTGCAGTCTTTGCTAGTTCGTAGCAGTAGTTTACTACCTGTTTCGTCCCCGCGTTATCTTTGTTCGCTGTTTTTTGTGATTTGACCTGCCTGTTTTTGACTCCGTTTTTTGCCTGCCGCTTTGCTTTGTTCGCCTGATCGTGCCCTCCCGTTTTCCAACCCTGCCCGTTCTGACTTTCCCGTTTTTGGATTTGCCCTCGGACTGCCTCTCTGGTTTTGACCCTGCCTGTGTACTGGTTTTTGATTCTGCCGTGTGTTTCTCTGCCCTCGCGTTTTTGGGTCTGCGACTGAGTCCTAGCCTGTGCTGCCTGACAATACCAGCATCAGCCACACAAAATGAGAGCTCTCAGTCTTTAATGAGAGCTGATCAAGCTGTTACCCAGAAGAGCTCAAGATATTTCCACATATATAATAATATAATATATATTTATAATATTATGCACATATATTATATACATCATATACATTATATACTTACACAATATAATGTATATTTCCAGATATTGCATTATTCACATACAAAAGAGACATCCTTTTCTGGGCGTACATACCGAGCCTTGAAACAATGTGTCTTGCTAAACATTTAGTCATTTTACGAGTGCAACTTAACAAAAGTACCATGCTAAAATGTACAGAAGTTATGCTACTCCCTGGATTCAAACCCACAACTGCTGAACACAAATGAATCACTCAATCCTAAAAAATGATAAATGTATCATTACCACTCCTGCTCTGTTAAACTTACAGTCATGTTGGCCACAAGTTCAGCTGAGTCCACTGAAAAAGAACCAATAACCAAGATCATTAATGGTTAAACAAGGATGAACAAAATACAATAAAATACTAAGTGTAATTAAAGAACATTAAAAATATTCTAGTGCACTAGTGAAAATGTTACCATTAGTTCACCCGTTCTTAACATTTCATTGCCATATATCCAACTTGATTGTATTTTCAAAGCTCCCAAAAGAAGAACATTAGATAAATACTTGAAAATGAGAAGCCAGATTATGCTGGCTTTGTCCTACCAACCTGGATCAAGCTCCCACTTTTATAAAAGCCTGGCATGTCCAACCAAACGCTTTCCCTGGGTTGCAGAGAATGTACATGGCCTGCTGTTCCACTTACAGGTTTGGTGTTTGTCCGCCGAGCGGATCCTCCCGAATGCACCCTCGTACACATAGAGGCCCGAGACATCACCGATCATGCTCTGAAGATGCTCCACCCTCTCGCAGCTGGTGTCCTCCATGCCTGCAATGGCACGATGAGAAATGACGCAGACAAATGCAGAGAGCAGTGGCCTATGGCTATAGCACCATTGCTACCTTTTCAGAGGCAGTGCAATGCCTGGCAATAGTTTCAGAAACAGAGGGTGCTGTGTGAGAGAAAGGACGCCTAGTTTACCGTGATCGGCTACAACAATGATATTGATGCACTGGTGAAGGTTAAGCTGCTTGAGTCCATTCATCAGCTGCCCGATGATCCTGTCTACCTCCTGAATGGCCATGACCACCTGAGAGTAATGAAAGCAAAAACATCACTAACACATAGCTACCCGCCCACAGTTGGACTCATTAGCAAGATAAGAATAAACCAGAATATAGATCACATGCTTCACAAACAAGGCTCACATTGTAGTCTCCTTAAGAAATAATCACCTGTACTGTGATTTCATTACAGTTAAAAAATGTTTCCAAGATTTCCGCATTTATCACTGTATACAGCCATTATTAACTTGGCAGCTGTGTGTTACGACATACAAGCAGTACTATTCATATACCAAGCATGACACTTCCAAACAAAATACAGTAGCTCATCTTGCTCCAGGGCTGTTAAACAGGACTGTTCTAGGAGGACCTTGTGTGCGCTGGTTTTAAACCAGTCTCTGCTATTAAATGCTTAATTTGCCCTATATCAGCAACTCAGTTTTAATGTTTTATGCCTCTTTTTGGGAAAGGGAAATGACAGCTCAACATTAGGTGTGTCTCCTATACTAAACAAGTCTCATTTGGAAAAACTAGGCAAGCATTAATGCATACAGCTAAATAGATGTTTTCATTTTACCAAATAAGCAAGCAGGACATATCTTATAGACAGCATAAAGCTAGTGCAAACAGAGCGAGTACACCCAAGTGGTGTAGACTCAGGCTCTGATTCAAACTGACAGGAACACACTTTTGTCCACACTAATGCCAATCATTATGAACAACAGCATTGTGAGTTTTGAGTCATGGGAAATTAAGAAAACTTCAGTCAGTCAGATTAGATAGAAACATCCGCGTATTGTATGAAATTGTAATGGGACAGCACGGCAATGTTCAGACTCGCGCTCCTCTTGCGTGAGGCGGCTTGGCTTTGCCCGCTTTCCTGTGATAATTATACTATACTACGCTGTTATGCTACTTTATACCCCTATACTCATGAGAGCTCACCCAGAGGCTGATAGAAAGCTATCATGTGACAGCATTCATGCATAACCTTGGCAAACAAGTGTTTTTGAAAGTCCGAGAGGATAACTTGGTAGAGGCATTACATTACATTACATTCATTTAGCAGACGTTCTTACCCAGAACGACTTCCAGCACAAGAGAACAGAATTGTATCCATCCAATTTAATTGAGCAACAAAGCCAGGCCATGGGAACAGCACTTCCAGTCCAGTGAACATAAGCATAACACTATTCATGCCCTACTGCAAATTAACTTGTCCTTATCTGAGGCATCCCTTGGTATCAGCCTTGTTCCTCGTCCTGTCTCTGGCTCTTTACAGAGATTAGAGATAATACGATGCTCCTGGGTTGACTCTGTGGAGAGTGCGGTGACCGAACAGCAATGTGTGTGTGTTAGTAATACACTTACCCCGCCACTGACCGGCCCGTCATTGTGTCCTGATTTATCAGGCTCCTCCAGGTAGAGAGTGAAGAAGTCAGGCCTGCGAAAACATGCCGAGGGAAAACAGTTTAGCAGCAGGAATCGAAACAGCATTGCCAGTTATTCTAGGTTTTACCAGAAGCCGGTTGGCCTACCAAGTGTGGATACAACACTTGGATACAATTGCTGCACATTTGAAATGTTATTCGCATTCCCATATCAAATGTTAACCCTGTGCATTGTTGAACTCAGTGAAGAAAGTATGAAATTAACTTTTATAATAAAAAGTAATTTGAAAATGAACCCCAAATAAAATGCCTAGTTGGACCTATCAAACACACAGATTCACAAATCCCTCACAAATTCTTAGATACAGACATGAGCCTTGGATTATATTCTCTCACAGAACAACCCTAGATGCATTTCATATATTAAAATGCAGCAAGTAATATATACATTTGAAAAATACAACAGGGAACATTTATTCAATTATTATTGTATTATGATTCTACTATGAAATTATTTCTTTACCTGTCTTTCTCTGGCAAGCTGAGCCACTTCAGGACAGTGAAAACTCTTTCTTCAAATGGTATTTTACTATAAAGAGATAACCAAGGTGATTAAAATTAGAATATCTCAAAGCACTAATATGTGATTAGGTCTGGGGTTCTATTTTTTCCAAATAGTGACAGCTCTTTTGGACACATGCATCACTTCACACATTGTAGTATTATATCCATACAGATGTTGATAATAATAAAGATGCTTTAAATTATGTAGTACACTACCTGGCCCACGGTTTTGATTATTGTTGTTCCCCTTAAATACACTTCAACCCATTTACACAGCAGCATCTTCTAATTTAATGTGAGCAATTTTAGCACTATGTTAATGGTACAAAAGCATATGAGATCAAACCCCACAACCTCCGGGTTCAGAGTCCATTGCTTTGGCCACTTCACCCCATCTGCCTTAACACTGAAAAACGCACCCATTGTAATCTTGATATATGTTTGGAAAGCTTCCATTGATTTTGACATCCGACCCAGGCCAAAAGAAGGTCCCAGCCTTTAGCCCTTGGTACATTGCAGTGAGCCAGATCTATAACCAGAATACAGTACACACATTTCAAAGAGCATCAGAAATAAGTGAGGTCCCACATATAACTCCACAGCACTGAGGAACCACAATGTCCTCTCCAAGGCTTTCCATCTATTCATGATTCCTCTATTCAAAACAGCCAAACACAGCTCCATTTTAATGGCTGATCACACCGAGTGTGGCTAAGGATTCTGGGGAATTTGAAGCCAGGACTTACCGGTTGGCCCTGGTACCATCTGGGATTGGACTTCTCACTGTTTGACAGACTGAAGGACGCATCAAAGACAGGATCATACATGTTGTTGTCCACAAGCCCATGGGACTCTGCATACAAGCCCTGAGGTGGCACAACCAAGGAGCTGATACTCAAACACACACCTTGTACCCACAGTAACTCCAAATAAGCACATTTTTTAGCAAGCTGCAGCTAGTATTATCGCTCCCGCAAAGAAACAGACCCCATATTTGCAGGTACATGATGAGGTGTCAAAAGAGATTCTAGGAACTCCTGAGGAAGAAACGAAGACCTCTTTCATCGCACGTTTCAGCACAGCCTCTTTTAGGTTGGTTTATACAGGTTATATGCAGAAATGCAAGAAGTCAAGTGTATAAACACAGATCAAAAGATGAAAGAGGAGAGGGTATCAGTGAAGATAGGAAGAAGGATCCATAAGGCTCTCAGAGGGAGATAGGAAGGATAACGGCATTGTGTGAGTGATAATGGACCAGTCACAGGCAAGCAGAGCGCGTATCTGCTGTGTGCTTACTGTGGTGATGGTGTAGTGGTTGGGGAACGTAAGGCTGGGGAACACAGCTTGCATGTAAGGAGCATGAGTGCCACAGTTTTCTGAAGGATGACATTACATTACATTATTACATTATTAAATATTATTACATAGCATTGCATGACATTATCTTAGCAGGAGCTCTCATCTAGAACAACTTGTATAGCTTACAATTTTTTATGTTATACATTTATACAGTTGGATGTTGACTGAGGTAATTCAGGTTAAGTACCTTGTGCAACAGTAGTGGCATACTGGGTGATTGAACTCTCATACATTGGGTTGTGAATCCTGTTCCTTACCAGTACACTACACTGCTGCTAAATTCACAATACTAAATGCACTCAGTGATGCCTTTAGAACTCAGTCAGCAGCAAGAGCCATTTTTTTTCAAATCACCAGCACACGCAATTAAGCTGACGAAAAAACATGTTTGTGAGTTTTCATGAGTTAGGAAGAACCACAAGATGCAAGGAAGATCAATTTCTGTTTTAGGGGACTAAGGTGTAAATGATTTATTGTGTGTCATTTTCACCAATATGTCTGACTTCACGTTCAACAATGTCATTAGTTTCACAGAGCATACATGTGGAAATCTCTTTCACGGTGCATCTTTACGATAAGTATATAGGACTGAATAAAACCATGCTGAAACATATATGCTGCCATATCAGCTTTTATGACAGATCAAAGAAAGTATTCTGCTATTGATGATGTCACAGTTTATTTGCAACCCAAGCAGATTTCCCAGGGTGCTGTACTTACTTAGTTTGTCTATGACAGGAATGAGCTTATTCCAGGTGGACAAATATTCAGCACGCAGCCCATCCAGTGATATAAGGAGCAGTGGCTGTCTTGTAAAACTATAAATCAGAAATGGGACCAATGAGTACATAGGATATCAAGCAAAAGAGACTCTTTTAGAAGTGTGACATGAGTAATACAAGATAAAGTCTTTGCCTTTTGACTGTAATCCTATTTCAAATGCTAACCAGCTACCTCCCTAGTTAGTCTGCTCCCCTACCATTTTAGGAATGTGGCTCATACATTAATGGATAGATGTACCAAAGATTGCCCTAAAATGAAGCACTCTGAGTATAATTAGAGAAGTATATCCATGCTGCATTTATATAATTGTTCTTATGTCTGTCTCTTTTTTCTGTTGGTTAAAAGAGAAAGTTAAAGCTGCTTTCAACATCAAAACACAGCTGTCCTTTGCTTTGCCCCTGATCCAGGTTTGCCGTACCTTGCTGGGCATTTAGGGGCAGTCAAATCCTCACAGACGTCCTCCACCCACTCTGTTTCACCTGGAAAAATCCACAGCATAAACATCGTCCCCAAAGTCCTGGGCAACTGCTTTCCCTTAGGAGGCCAGAGACATCACATAGCTGTTTGCACACAACAACGCCAGTGGAAACTGTTTTATCATTGTGACATTATAAGCCAGAAACAAGATGCCCACCTTGACAGACACTTTTGAAGTTGGTGCAGCAGTCCCCCGCTGCCAGACAGTCATCGGAACAGTGGCACTTGCTGTCCGCGATCCTGGTCTCTCCACAGCGCAATTTAGTGCACTCCCACTGCTCAGCTGCAGGGGGCAACATTTCCCATTAAGGTTAGCCCAATACCAGTCCGTGTGACAGAGCCACTCTGCTACAAACCTGAGGAGTCACAGACCACCAGGGTCTTTCCAGCACTCTCTAAACCATTAACACTGTAAACTACGACCATTTTAAATCTCTAAAATTTTAAAGCACTGTCACTTTCAACTTAAGCACTGCTGAAACAGTTGCCCTCCGAGAGAAGGGTTGAGAAGCACTGTTTTATGACACTCAATGTTGAGCGATCTTGAGGGGGAGACCACTGGGTTTGCCTACATTTCCACAGAGAACAAGCAACCCAGTGTCTGTGAATAAAGCATTTACTGTAGCAATGCTGCTGTCCCTAATGTAAGGCATTGCCATGACAGCCAATCCAGTTTAAAAGGAAACAAACACAGAGGCCTCACTGGGCTGGAAGCAGATGTCCTGGAAGTCGTAGCAGCAGTTGTTGCTCTGGACACACAGCTTGTCACAGCGGCAGCCTGGTGCCTCGGTGTCGTAGGGCTCGTAACAGCGGTGCCTACAGGACGTGGGAATGGCTGACATGCCAGAGAGATTGGGGTTAGGGGAATGGAAAGTAAGAGATCAACTTTAGTCATCTTTTTGTTCTTTTTATTTCTGCCTGTTTCTTTTTTGCATTGTTGCCTTTGTATTTTTATCAGCTCACAAATTATTTCCACCATTGTTGTTAATAATATATCACTCACTTCATGTTGGTAAACCTGCTTTGGTAATACTCTACATTGTGAAGTGAACTCGATGTAAACAAAGAGAGAAGAAGGAGAGGGAGAGATGGGAGAGAGATGGAGAGACAGAGAGGGGGATAGAGAAAGAGGGAGAGGGGGATAAAAGAGATATTGAAGGAGAGAGATGGGACAGAGAAGGAGAAACTGAAATCTGGGGAAAGAGTGGAGAGAGGAGAGACTGAGAGAGAAAGAGAGGTCCAGTCATGATGATGATGAAGCCTATGAACATTTCCTGCGAGCTCTGAGGGGGTCGCGGGCGAACGGCAGGGCCACCTTCATTGCGGCAGTCCTCTAGCTGCAGCCCCAGCCCCAGCCCAAGCCCCAGGATGATGGTGACGATGGAGACCGCCAGCACCCCAACCTACATGCGCACACAGTCACACCAATGTAAACGCATACACATGCGCACGGACATATGTAAACACAGGTGCATGCACTCATACACATATGCATGTAGGCATGCATACCCAAATGCGCACATGCATGCAAACCGGTACACAAACACATAGACGCACACATTAATACACAAACAAACACACATACATGCACAACTATGCACGCACAGGGCTGAACCCCAAATCCTTCTGTACCTCAAAATGCTAGTCATTGGATTTGCATTATCATCACTTTCTTCACATAGTTGGTCCAATATTAGTAACAGATTATCTTTACTCCTTTAACATAAACAGATTGTCATGACACCTTTGGCTATGACAGATACATCACTTAAAAATTATCTTTTGAGCAGAAAAATCATCTTGTCTCACAAAATCAGTGTGAGAATGCCATAAACACAAGTACAGTTCTTTTATAGTGTGTGGATTTAGGTGATTAACAACCTGCATTTCCGGAATTAGTTATTGCATTATCACAACATTTGGAGTTACAGTGTAACCTGGATCGGGCTCAACGGTGGCTTCTGCAGAGTCATCGCAATTGAGACAAGAAAGAGGTGTGACAGGGTCACACAATAAATTCCAGCAAGAAGCCACACTAACGTGGATTTAGCACCTGTTATTAAACCTCCACTGAGTAAAAGGTGACTCTGAGCTGAAGAGAACATTTATGATTACACTCAAGGATTAACTCCTTACAGGCAGTTCTTTTAAAGCTTAGCATTCTGCTACAAGGGCACACAGAAGAGAAAATGTATTGAAAAAAACACAAACACAACTTCATTAACTGTAGGATATTGTACTATAAGTAAGTTGTAGTATGCCATAATACATCTCATGCACCTGGAATGGAACCTATTTAAAATAAACATTTACTTATTTGCTCATTAATTGTACTGTATTGAACTGTACTGTATGTGACCTGTTTCCATTGTTTGATACATATGTATTACATATTTGCAAATTCCAACTATAAATTAATCTTAAATAGTGTGCATAAGAAAAATCTGTATTAAAAGCATTTAAATCAAAGCGGCCCCAGGCTAAATTTGGTAGGGACCCACTAAAGCTCATCGCTAGCATCATTACCAGGCGCCATAAAAAGCATCCAGGAAACACCTCTTGGCATTAAACGCTATTGCTTGGGTGGGTCTCTGAACTCTCAAATGCTTTTAATGTGGCACTATATATAACAACAGAATCACTATTACAATTACTGTTCCTCCTCAGTCCTCTGTGCTCTTAGCAGGGTGACATCTAATTGTCATGATTGTTTTGGTAAGGAGGTTCATAAAGCCTAGAAACTAAGACTGTAACCTGAAACTCATAAACCTTTTTAAATGTACAAAAGTAATACAATTAGTATGTAGTCTTTATGCAGGTTTATATGTATAAAACCACATGCATTCATTACTTCACCTCTGCTTCTGGTGGAAAGCTAATGCCTCTCTGAGATTATTTTACTGTATTGCATTCTATTCTGAACAACATGTAGAATCAAAATATCTTTTTAATACATCAAGAACATAAAAAGACACAAATTGAAATACAAGTTTAAAAATAATGGGGAAACTTAATGTCCAGATTTACCGATTCAAGCCAATTACCTATTGAAGCCAATATTAAGATAAATAAATTAATACGTACAATGATCATTTTTTTCCTGTCTGAGATATTCTTTCCGATCCCCATATTTTTGTTAGTTGTACGTCGTTGTTCACTGCCGGGAAACGCTGTCGAAACGAGGAGACGTGAAGTGCTGCGAGTTCAAATGCAAACAGCTGCAAACAGCAAACCTGTGGATAACAGGAGATAAACAGACCAAACACATAAAAGAAACTTGCCGCGTGAAAATGTGCACTTTTTACCTCTGTAAATATGAGAACAGGTTCACATGTCTATGGACCTGTCAAAAAGAGCATATCATCGTAGAAACACGTCGCTCGAGATAAACATTAACATGGGGTGATAATACTTCACTTTATTACACTGATCTGAGTCCATGGGAGAGGATTGCGGAGACCGTATCAGTTTTAAGAAGAATTCTATCAAAAGGCATTGATTCTGATGGTAATGAACACTTATAAACGCTTTGTCCGAGATAACACACGATAACATAAAAACCATCACTTGAAACAATCATGCTAACAATGCTAATGCTTCACACCGTCAGATCACCACAGACCTAAAAGTGACATCACAATAAAGTTTGAACGTTTGAATCGTCGGCAACCCAATATCGACCTGTCACTGAAATACAGTATCTTAAGTGTATCCACATATAAATGGATATGGTTGTAAATCCCTTCAGCTGGCAAGCAAGGAAAATTCATTGAGACCTAGCCTTAAAATAATTTTGAACAATGAATTGAGCTTCCTTGCTCGCTGGCTAATTTTATCTTTTAATGATTAATTATGTTTTATGTCTCACCTTTTATATGGCAAGCCATAACTAGAATAACACTTTACTGTCGCTAAATTGTGAGTCCTTGTCATGATATAGAAAGATTCACTATTTGATGATGGCATCATAACCCTCATATACTGTACACTAAATAATCACTGACAAACAATACTGCCATCATTCTTCTACCTTACACAACACGTCAGTTCATATACCTGGTATTCCTAACCCATTACATACTAGAGAAAAAGAAATACTTTCACAGAAAGTAGGGCAGCATTAACTCAAACAAATATGAAAAGCCCACATTCTGTTAATGTTGTAAGTTCAAAAAACACAGGACCAAGTTACATGGAAGACCTGAGGAAGGACTGAGTGGCATTGCTTTGGAATAGCTTTTGTTCAGTCTATGTGAGGGAATTTGTTTGAAATTATAAACTGTAACTTAAAATATTGTAATTTTAATGACATATATCTTCAAGTTTGACTTGAACAGAACATCTGCCTTGTACACTAGGGAGTTGTTGAATTGTTGCGTAACTACTACAGACAAAACTGTATGCTTCTGGACAGAAAATGCCAGGTCTGTCCAATGTTAAAAAGGCGGCAGTGTAGCACAGTGGTTAAGAAGCAGGACTTGTAACCAAAAAGTTGCCAGTTCAGTTCCCTACTTGGGCAAGGTACTTAATGCACGCTCGCCTCAGTAAATATCCAGCTGTATAAGCTGGATAAGGGCGTCTGCTAAATGCCAATAATGTAGTGTTTCCACCAGTGTAATATGATGGCTGGAGGCTCTGTGAATGTGAAAATAATCAGCTGACTACTGTGGAAAATCACTAGTAAAATCCAAATATGAACAGGAGAAAATTCACTAACACCCTGATCTGATCAACATCAAAGTGTGTGCATGCTGCAATGAGATCAGGAACATGTGGGTTCTTTATGTGAGTGTGATACCCACTGCCAAGCCAAACACCTACAAAAACAGTTCCATGAGCAATTGCCTTCATCCAGAACAAAGGAGGTACTCAAATATAGAAACATGTCCTTTATTTTGATTCATTTTCATAGAGGTTAAAGCATAAGGCATCAATTACCCATTTGGTGGTACATGACAGCTGATATTACATATTCATTTTCATACACAGAAAAAAACACATCACTCAAAGCTTCCAGCCACCACAGCCACATCTGGTACACTCCTCTCATAAACACTACACTCAGTAGTGTTCAGAACACAGACATATTATACAATTATTTAAAAGAATACAAAAGTCCATTCATGCTTGCTTTTCAAAAAACAGAATCAGAAACAGAAGGAAATTTAGTTACATAGGGTTAGAGTACTAAAGGGCATAAAACAATGGAAGGAATAATAAATATGAGGATTGGTATAAAATGTACACCTAATGATTGGAGACGTAGTGGTTTAGATCTCGCTCTCATACGTGTGGAGGTAAGTCTTTAGGGAGAGGATCTCAGTGTAGCTCCTGCTGGTTCGGCGGTAGAAGTCCAGGCCTGTGAGGATCTCAACATCGCGCACTCGCGCCGTGTGCATCTTCATCAGCTCCTCCACCCACTTAGACTCATCCTCAGAGCTCTGCGGGGTGTTCACAATGTACAGGGTCAACACATGCACACGTCCACACAGGTACGCACACGCGCACATGCACATGCACATACATACACACACACACACAAACAGGCAGATGTGCATATATGCACACACATATGCACGCATACACATACATATACTGTATAAACATGCGCATATATGCATATACACACACGTACACACATGATCATACAAAAACACATGTGTAGGCAGAATTACACACACGTACACATTTACACACATTAACACACATAAACAGACCAATGGCAGCACAAATCTTTCTCCAATAAAAAGACGATGCGAGGTAACAGCTGTAGTTTGTGGCAACAATAACAAGCAAGGCTCCAGGTGTTGCTGATCATGGTTCATGGCTGATCGTTATGGTTGTGGTCAACATCAATGTAAACAACAACCAAAATGCACATTTTTCTCCAGTGAAATCCAAGCAACCATGACCAGGCATTTCAATAAAGAGACTTCTCAGTGACAGAAGCTGTGCAACTCAATACAAAAGGCCGTCCAACCCATTCTGAATGTTACAGAAGAACCACAGCCTCAAGCATGCAAACATTTCCTACTAAAAACAATAAATCGGGGATATATTGAAACTGAAATATAGCTACCTAAAGAGTGTGGCAGTGCTGTGAAATTCTGTATGTGCTTTACTGCACTGTTTTCAGCTTTGAAAGGAAAGAAGCCAAATGATAGGCAGTATAAATGCTTATTGTGCAATGGTTGTGTGAGACTGATTTGCAGCACATCCACAGACCATAATGATGTTCCTGCCACCCTACTCAGCACTCTTAAACATTGTCCAACTGGAGCATACAGGTGCCAGGTCAGCTCCCATAGGAGTGGGAATGGACGCAGCATTTTGCACTAGAGCAGTGCAAGCCACTGATAGATTCACCATGCAGTACAGTTTTTACCCTCCAGCTTTTACCCTCCACATCAGATGCACCTGTGGCTACAAGCAGAGATGTCATCTGTATTCATTTGTTCACTAGGATCTATAGTAAATACTGTTTATGATGAAAATGGTACATTTCAAACCTAACACGTTTTGGGGTAGCTGAATATATGCAAGTGAACAGATCTGCAGTTTTTTCCCCAATTCCTGTAACTGATTCAAATATGTAAAAGTGGCATTAAGAGGCCAGCGGAAATGAGACTGCCAAGAAATCTGATGTCACAGAAACACAGGGTGTTGGCATTCTTCTGAAGGTAAGAAAAGAACACCCCTTGTGGTGAGAGCATAGCCCCTATTTGAACCGTGCAGGAACTGGGCAGCATGACAATGTGCTTCACACCTTCTTCCAAAAAACATGTTAGCTTTGGCTGCTCTGAGACTCTTGTGGTTGCATGTGCAAGGCAGACTTAACAAGAGGCTGCTTCTTTATCAGCTGTCTTTATCTGATTCTGTTCGGAACTGCGGTTCAAAGATTCAGTGCAGCTTATCAGTTTCATTTAGTCATGAAAGCATTGACACCAACGGGAATCACCAGTCGGCCTAGCTTTTATTGTAAAATTGAAAGTCAGTAATAGTATATCTTCCATCGTTTGGACTTTAGTTACCAGCACACTGGCTTAAGACCCCTCACAGAAAAAAAGTCTGTGTCGAGCAACACTTGTTAAACCAATGCCAGATAAATGAGCAGATAGGTAAAATAAGCACTTTTCACAAGCCACTCCTTTGGTGGCTTAGGTGGGAAACCAGGAGGGACAAAAATCATGGTGAGGGGGCTGGCATTTATTTTGGAAATGAGTGAGCATACTGTCTAAATCAAAAGGAATAAAATCTTCACCGATCCCTCCTTACTGGTTCCCCCCACAAAACAACAAACTAAAGTACTAAAGAGAAAACAAGAAAGGGACCAGAAGACCCACAGTGAGGCAAATACTCAAACTTCAGTGGTTTGTGTCTGCCCTTCTGGGGGAGAGGGGGTAGGAACTCACATTGCAGCTCTCATCGTTGTCTGGTCGGTGCGGCAGGATGAAGGAGAAGACGCTGAGGGGACCGTCACAGGAGTCCACAGTCTGGGTGTAGTCCAGGCAGCTGGTGATCACGATGTAGTAGTGTGTGGGGATGGGGACTGTACCACTCACGTACCTGCAGCAAAGTCAGACATACTGAGCTACTGACATGGTCCTCACAGGCAGAGGCATGCTCACAATGCGGTCCAGTCAGGGCTGGAGTTTACATATGTTCTGAGACTGTTAGTGATTTACAAAGAGCTGGGAAAACATCTACTGTATTCCTCCAGGACCATAACAGGGTTACCCTAGACCTAGACCATAATGTGGCAGTCCAACACATGTACACATGTATAGCATTTTAAAGAAGGAGACCATAGTAAAGCAACACAAGGGAAAATATTTATGAATGCACATTAAGAACTGGTCCACTGAGAGTGCTAAATCAAAAAAAAAAATCATCTTAATAATCAGATAATCAATCAAGAGCCTGTGCTTTAAACAAGGCTTGATTAATTCATATACTCCAATCATTAACCTTTACTGCTGTCAGAAATGTCTCCTTCCAGCTCTGACATGGTCTTGGTTTATTAAAGAAAGAGAGACAGGGTTGCAGCAGGTTTACCAGAGCTGTAGTTCAGACCTGAGCCTGGCACTGCAGTATCACCCTCAATACATTACATGCATATCACATATTCTTTCATTTATGCACAAGAAGGCCAATAGCCAAATACTATATATTTCAAGGGCATTTTATACCTATTTCAACACATAAAAAGGGACTGTGAGGGTTGTTTATGGAATAAGTCAACATCAATAACTGAAGGCACTTCCTCAGTTCCATGTCCCACCAACACATCACACAAGCTAAGCATGACCTCTGGACCACAGCACTGGCAGCCCCACCCGGCTGTGGAGAACTATTAGTTACCCCTGAAGAAAAGGAGAAGCCAAAGTCATACACTGTTTGGAAGCACCACATTGCTCTCTGCAGGAGCGGCCGTATGATGTGTGACTGCAGGTTTTTTGCAAGCCCTTACTGTTTCCTCTTCTCTGCCGTGTCCCGGAGGCCATCATAGTCATAGTCAAAGATGGGGCCGCTGACCACGTTGACCCCGTTTCTCTCGCTGGCGTAGCGTTTTACCAGCGTCCTCTGGAAGAAGGTCCACACCCCTGAGAGGATGAGAGATGGGACAGTAAAGGTTCTGTCCTCACCTAGAGCATCCTGGGGAGGTTTTCAGTGCGGCTGGGTCATGCTAACAGCTAATCACCTTAGAAGGAGGTGAGGGGCTAATACATAAACCACGGAATTGAGGAGTAACAACAAAAGGATGTTAACACTAAGTAGGCTGTCTGTTCCTGCCTGTGTCTGAACTTGTGAGTTGGGCTAGAGGAAATAATCAATAACAGGTGGACCACAAGAGCTACGCCCTTTTTAAATGACTGGGACATGCTTTTCAATACTGCACATGTACGTTAACGTGAGTGAGTGTGCCTGTGTGTGTCTGGCAACTGGGGCTTCACTGTGAATGGGGCTTTATGCCTGGGAGGCTGTAACTGTCCCTTTATGTGATGTTCCTCAGTATGACGCAGTTGGTGTGAAACAGGGTGGCAGCTGTAAGGGAAACTCAAGTAAAAAATCTGCTTTCATTTGGAGCCCAGCTCAAACAGAGCACACAGAATATGTTAGAGGTAATGCCACTGATTAAACCTCTACCACCCACAGAGAAATGCATGGTACAATAAATCCTATAGCACCATTAAAAACTCTCAAATATATCTGTAAATGTGTCTATGTGTGTGGGAGTGTGTGTGTGTGTGTGTTTGTGTAAGTGTGAATGTGTGTGCATATATGTGTGTATTCATGTGCCTGTGCATACACATGCAAGTGTAGGCGTGTGCATGAGCGCACGCACGAGCACATGTAGCTGTGTGTGTGTCATTGTCTGTCACAATGTGTAATAGCTGACTCATATCCACTGCAGGGACAGTTGGTGTCAGTCTCTCTGAGGAACAGAAGCAGCACTCACACGCTGGTCCCGTCTCAGACCTGAGCTCACCAAGCACAATGCCCACTCAGCACACCCTCACTGTCTGCAGGTTTGCAGCTTTGCCATTGTGTAGCTTTTACTTACAGCCCAGGAAAACCATTCACTTCCTTATGGCACATGCACATTACTGCAGAGATCAAAAGCAAGCAAGAGAAAGGCCAGAACTCAGCTGCTTAAATCTCAATTAAATATGCACATACAAATGTCAAGTTAGGTCAAAGTTCAGTGCTGTAAAAACAAACACTGCAGGGTGGGCCAATGGATTCATCCAAAAAGTGACTGCTTGCACCCAGAAACCATGTTCCATCCCTGCCACTAAAATCACTTCTCATAGCCCTCCCACCTCTCTTTAGAGCTGCTCATTGATTAAGAATTTTCCAGTTCACAAGTTCAGACATACTGTCAGACACTGTCTCCTCCAACATTGTGGTTTTAGCACACAGCAGCACTTAAAAACACAGATTCATCTCTCTCAGTTGCCACAAAGCCTGCCTTCTCAGCCCTGCGGTTCACGGCAAAGCGATCACTTGGATTTATAGTGTGTGTTTTCTGGTGTGCCTAAGGGCACTTACTCTTGAACGCGGGGTACATGGGGACGGTGTTCGTGATCAGGACTGCGTCGTACCTCCCCTCAGGGGTCGAGGCCAGTTCTGTGAAAGGAGAGGGAACACAGTCATCGGGCTTCTTTCGGATGACCCTGGACCCTAAATCAGATGGTTGCCAGCATACAGTTCTCTCCCACAAAAGGCAGGGAGCACTCACGGGGGGGGTAGAGGAAGCCGTAGGAGATCTGCTTGTCTGCTTTGTAGCCTGAGCAGGACTGACTGTAGGCTGGGGGAACGTGAATATCTGGCCTCACACAATTGCTCAGAGACTCAGGGAGAGGGGTGACGTCCACCTGAAGAGATAGTGACAAGTTTAAGACGACTAATCCAACACACGTGTCATCTGCGCAGTGATGTCACATAGCCATCCCAATTACTTTCACAGACAGTTTTGACCAAGGGTACCAAAAGAGTAGGCATACTGTATCTTCCAAGTTAATTTATGGCTGTTCATATTACTCAAGAGTGGTGAAATTAGCATTACCAGTATCATTCATTTGTGGATACCAACCTAATTCCACAAACACATTTGAAAAATAAATTTGTCCCCTCTGCAGCCGAAAGTAAGTCATGTATGATCTCATTACTTTGAAGCTGAACGTGAGTACAGTTAGAGTTCAGACTGTGTGTGGTGCATGTGGCTTCTGCATGACAGAAAGCAGCCATGCTAAGTAAACACACACTGACCATAGGGCTGTATAATGTGGCTGGGGTGGTTCAATAACACAGGCCGTCTGTGTCATTTACCAGCTTAGGGACAGTGTATGACGTCCAAAGGGGCATAGAGAGAGTCTCACTGTAGCCGCTGATATAGTCACTGTGGTGAAGAATGCTGTATTTTGTTTTGAACATAACTGCCGGTCGACCATAAGGAAGGTTCTTGCTGTCTGGAAAAAAAAGAGGACAACAGAAACTATATAAGGAAAGTTATGACCAGCAGAAATTCAGCCTCTGTGATGAATTGCAAACGAGCTTGGTAAAATCAATAAGATTGTATTTACTTATTCTACTCTCTGTGATATTCTGTCAAATGGGCCTACAACATGGATGTAATGCTAAAGCTAGCGCACCTACCTGGTTGATCAACCAACACATAAACTGAGTGTCTGGTCCCTGTCAGCATGCTGATGTGAACTGCAAGTCAATGTGAGCTGAAATAATTCATTGCTGGCCCAGATAGCAGCCTTACCGTCCAGAGCTTGCCTCAGTCTCTGATTGAGCTCTTCCATTTTGTTCTGTAACAGACAGAGCCACAGTGACTCCAGGTTATAGCCTCTTATAAGGGTGATTTTCAAAGCTCTCTGCCCCCTATTTTTTGAACGCAACTGCAAAAGATTAGAGGTGAAAATCTCTTGCAAGAGAGCTTGAACACATCCCTGCGGAGGCAAGATTACTGTGCAATCAGGAAGGACAGCTTCAGTTGCAAATACAGGCACAGAAGTCACAGCATTTAAGAGCCTGACCCAAAGACCAGGAGCAAATCATCATAATAAATATTCAAATTAATCAAAATATTTCAGATTATTTTACAGAAAGATACAACAACTGTTAAATATATCACAATGACCAATCACAACTCCAGAAGTACTTCTGACACCTACCCTGAAAAAAATGAATACAAGTTTGATCACTTTAGATACAGACATACAGACAGATATTAGACACAGTGCTCACATTCTCGTTTGAGAATATTTCATTAAAAACAACAAAAAAATAAACTTTGGGTTGCTTTTCATCCAAGCATCAAATCAAAAAGCTAAAGCGACATGCTGGAAAAAGATAATCAGATGAAAGGTTTATACACATCTACTACATTTATGCTTTCTGCTTTAGCTTTCCGCTTGCTGCTTCAGTGGAACGAACCCTGGGCTCTACCGAGCCATCCAATCACAGGAAGGCTGGGAAAGTTGCCCTCGGTGCTGACCTTGTCCTCGCAGCTGCACCCCAAGTCGTCGGTGATGGCAGAGGTGGGGACAGAGGGGGTGGGCTTGGACACCTCGTCAGGCATTGTGGGTTTGTAGAAGGGGTTTTTCAGCAGATGGTTCAAACTGCCATGCGTCCCGTTGTTAGGGACAGGCTTCAAGCCCAGTAGGTCTGTGACAAAGTGTTAAAAATTTAAACAAATGACAGTGAATGGCAAATTTAAAAAGAAAAAAGAAGTGAAATAGCAAGCTCCCATGATCCAAAGAGAGTGGACACATTCATATTGCTGAGAGGAAGAGAAGTAAAGACTATTTACACATGTTTCAAACAGTAGATAAATAAACAGACATTAAAATTGTATAATAGCTCTCTTACCACACATGACATTGTAAAGTTCAATGTTCTCAAAAGCTGGCACTTTGGTCTTGAATTTGAATGAAGGCCCATAACCCAAAAATATGGTCTGCAGACAACAAATAACAAATAAATATATACTTAGTAACTAGTATGTATATACATATATTGTACATTTATATAGTGTATATAAATAATTATAAATAATTATTGATTTATACTAGTTATACTAGTATACTATACTAGTCATTTATATAACTAGTATGTATATACATATACTGTATATTTATATAATATGTATATAAATAATTATAAATAACATAAAAAATCTGAAATCAGTATAGTTTAACAGCAACAATGACAATGACTTTGTGAAATTCTAGAAAAAAATTACAATTTTGATTGATCTAACAAGCACAGCATTTACCTGCATGCTGTTGATCTTGTTATCGTAACCATGGTCACCAGAAAAGCCACACTTCCCAGGATGTTTTTTACCTTCTGGAGCTTTCCTATAATGTAAAAACTTATTTAAAAAAAATTCTGGAGGGTTCTTGGAGTGCTTTGCTATCCTGATGTGACTGCCTTTTGTTCTCTCAAGGCTAACGTTGATCATCTTACTGCCAACAAGTGAACCAGAGAAATGTACTTGCTTTGTAAATGAGCTTAGTCACCAGTCTGGGGCTAACCCTGTTGCAGCCAGAATGAACCTGCCGCTTCCCCCCTGATCTGTCACAAGAGAGGATGGATGATGATTAAATGTTATTGTTAGTGAAGTGCATGATCAAGATTTTTCTCTGCATCTAACCAGCGTGCTAGCCTGAGGCCACATCATGAGGTGGCTTGGCACAAGATCAGATGAGTGCGGTGGAAGGCCTAGGGCTGTATGCTTTTGCTTTGGAACTTGTAAACCGGGCTAAGGAGGATGAGTCTGGTGTTTGCTGCCACTGTGCATACCGCTTTTTCCAGCAGCCCCACAGAATAGACCAGATACCTGAGCCTCTGGTACATAAAAGGTAGCTGCATCAGCAAAAACATTGCTCACCCTCAAGCGCAAATTCAAACATAACCTGTTCTCCTCATCTGGAAACACCTGCAGCAAGACACATCCAAATGTGCTGATTGATACAGATGGGAATTCACTAACAACGAGGCCCAACCTGTAATTTCTCCAAAATCAAATGAGACTTTTTGGCACCTTAACTTAGTTACTTCCTCTTCTGCTAAAATGCTGGGACTTCTATGCTCTTTCACGCCTGCTTCTTAGCACATTACTTAGACACATTGTCTACATTATATTCTATATTCAGAGTTAATAATGTCCAAATAACATTCTGCATAACTGAATATTCAGGCTTTGGTCATTCCTTGCCATGATCACAGTCATTCGCTCTCCATTAACATTCTGAGCTCTAAACTCAAATAACACACAGCTCTGCTGTTGGCATGGTTTTCTCTCTCTGTCTCACATCTGTCAGCCTGTTTGTTAGTAAGTTCCCTCCACTGGAAGCCTATTGCTCCTTATATGCACTTCAACCCCTCTCCTCTTTGTCTACAGGTTCTATATGCTCTTGGGTTGTCAAACCATGTTCCATTTCCCAGTTGCAAAATGAAATGGCCACAAACCAGAGACCTAGAATGGCTTCTTTCATTATCATCATCATCATCATTGTCACCATCATCATCATAATCATCATCATCATCATCATTATGGTCTAAAACACAATACTAACAGACTCAACCATTATACAGTTCACCTGAGATAACACCAAATATGTTCTTTAAGGCAGATGCACCTTTTTAAAAATGTTGAGTGACTTCTAAAAGGCATTAAAAATCCATCCAATGCTGCAATGCTGCGCATCCTTTGTCTAATTGTCTAACAGGGCCCATTCCTGACCCGGCACAGATGTCAAGAGAAGTGTTACTTCGCATATGTGCAGTAATGCAGAAATGCAAGCTGATCTAGAATGTTCAGGCATGAACCTGTTTGCTCTGATAGCTTATGTGTGAGTGCCAAATGGTTGCCCAGAGCACCAACTTATACATTTCACAGACACATGTTTGTCTGGGTGTCACCAGTTAATGCTTTCTCCAGACTTTATGCATGTTATCCATGGTACATAGCCTGAGGTGAAAGCAGGTTAACGTCTAAGAGGTCTAACTCTCAGCAGGAGAAAACAAGGTGCTTAAATGAGCAGTCAGGGTGAGAAAAGAGGGGAAAAAAGAGCAACTGTCTGATATTCAAAAGTGCACCATTTTATCTGCAGAGACAGAGTGTGCACCGCTACAAAGTGGGCAGCAAAGCAAGGAGCATTGTACTACATAAAGTGACAAAGGTGTTTCACATTAACGTAATGAATGAAACACTGAAGGATGACGGGTAAAGACCATCTAGCACTGCTCACTTGAAAATACTTGAAATGTTTTGTGCAAAAACCATGGTGGTGCATCTTTAATGCCTTGCTGTATAAAAATGGTTAGGAACATAATATAAAATCAGTCTGGATGAAGTTACGTGGATGGTTTGATGCAACATTGCAGGCAGACACCACTGTTGTTTTTCTTTTTTTTTTTCTTTACAAATACAGCCTTTTCCCAATGATTGTGAGGATGAAACCTAGGATCTATTAAAGCAGTACTCACTAAGACCTTTATGAAACAGACTTGATTAATATTTTTGGGCTGGTGCAGTTCATGAGCCCCTTTCTGCAGCTAGGAATTATGGATTTGCTCTCTCACTGAACCAGTGCTGCCAACTTTTTGAAAATTCCACAAACTTCTACATCTGAATCATTCGTCAGGCACTTTTTTTTCTTTAATTAAAAGTGTTGCAAATTCGGTATTTAGTGCCCTCACACATAAAATGTCATTTTTATTCTAAACCCACAAGCACGTAGCCCATGAAAATTAGGTATTGCCTGGAGTACAGTAAACAAATATTCTGCTTCATTCATGTTTGAATGCACACTTCTCCTTCATACCTACAGGAGGGTGAGGGTCCCCCCTCAAACAGCGTTCAGTTCACAGCCCCACTACCAGGGATTAGGTTGTCTATATCTCTGAAGCCAAATGTGAAAGATCTCTTTCATTTTCTCTCTGCTTCGTGCCAAGGCAAACAGAATGACCTCTCTGTGGCAGGGGCTCATTCTCGACTTGTCCCTGTGTCCCCCCCCCCACCTTCCCCCTTGGCCTTGTTTTTGGTTCGCTCCCGCGACAGGCATTACCTCACGGGTTTACTTTAAGAGCGAGAAATTTCCACTCGGTCTGGCCACTGACGACAAAGCGTGAAAGAAAACGAGGCTGGTCAGAATGAATGGCAGCCGTCTCCGCCTCCCCCCGGGCGGGGGGGGGAGGGTGGGGGATAGGGGGTGGGGATTCTTTTTAGTCAGACGGGGGCGAGTGTTACCTGGCAACATGCCACTTTCGCTCCACCAGCAGATGGATGTCTTCAATTCGCCGGTTGTTGGCGTAGTGCAGCCGCTTGGGGAGGTGCTGCTTGAGGTACGGCTTAAAGTGCTGCTCAGACTTCTTACACTGTGGGAACAGCGTGAGGAGGGAACTCAGATGGCCAAGGACCCCTGCTACTATTACCACAAACTCCCTTACCACATAAAGGTATACAGACCTTCCAATTCTTAGCATACCCTCATTAGTGAGTGAACCAATTAATGAATGGATGAATGCTTTATTGATATCATGCTCCTTTCAATGCCCAGCCTTACAGGAGACAATCAAGCTTAAAGGGACAGTGGTAGGGTGTAGTGGTTGGGGAAGAGAGATTGTAACCCAAAGGTTCATTACATTACATTACATTCACTGAGCAGATGCTCTTATCCAGAGTGATTTCCAGCAAGTTCCTGGTTCAGTTCCCTGGTGGGGCACTGCTGTTCGACCCTGGGGCAAGCCCAGCTGCCTCAGTAAATATTGAGCTGTACAAATGGAAGATTCAGATGGCTTCACATAAAAGTATCTGTGAAGCAAACTGTAACATTAAATGGAACAAACTGGCTTTGTTCAGCAGGGTATAGGAGCAGGGAAGGGTATCCATAAATGTATGTACATGAACATATGTATTCAATAGGTAAGCAAATATTGTATACTCACTGTAAGATTTGCAACAACTGCTTTTGGATCATCTGTAAAAAACAAACAAGAAACCCACAAAAATATTAGTAAAACACAACCATGACTGATTAAAATAGTGAGTGAACATTTCCTATTGCCAGCATTTCATATTGCCAGCTTTTTCATACATTTTTCTCTTAATAATCCATAAATATGAAAAAACTACTGCTGTATTAGAAAGACCATAATAACAATGATCATCATTTTAAATAAATTGATCTTATCCTAGTCTTGCCCTCTGAATGGATGCAAAACATCACGATAATCAAACTCCTCTGAATGTACAAATATACTCATTATAGTAATTATTATAGCACTTATACTACTGTATTTGTAAGCTCTAGGACCAACTCGTGTTCTACTTGTGTTCAATAGTTAAAGAGTACTTTATCAAAACTGATGTCACATCATATCCTTATGAACAAATGCTTTGGTGGAAGGACAGAACCATACATGTTACACATTTTACATTTTTTATCTGACATAATGATCGCTATATGAACTTGTTCAAGACCACTGCTGGTCAAGGCATCTGGCCATTTTCTTCACGGCACTCCTGCTTTTCGTCACTCACATTTAGGGTTGTTGGGTGATCTGGAGCGAATTCTCCCCAAAGACCCAGGTATCAGAATGATATCGTCCACATTAGACATGTAGGAGCTCAAGAACTCTGTCCTATCACAGTGAGCCTCTTCCATGCCTGTGCGGGAAAAAAAACACAAATGAGACCAAATTTTCCATTCCATCCCTAGGAAGCTTACATATAGACAGAGATGTTGGACCAAAGCTTTTGTGAACCACATCAGTATAATGAGCACACACATTCAGACATAGCACCCACAGTGGCATGGAGGAGTAAGGGGGGGTTCATGACTACCGTGATCTCCCACTAGGATGATGTTGACACAGCGGTGCAGGTCCATCTGCTTTAGGCCGTCCATCAGCTGCCCAACGATCTTATCAATCTCCTTCAGGGGGCCATTCAGCTGCATCACAAAAGCACGGGTGTGAAATACTGGCATAAAGTTCAGACCCTTAACACTGCCACTGCTATGCCTCTAACAACGTGCAAATTGACCCTCACAGGCACTGATGTGCTCTTATAGCTGCATGCTAAAATGGAGACTACAGTAGAAACTTTTATTTCTACTGTGTGCTTTATGCTTCAGCCAAGGAGATTTAAAAGCGGTTACAGAAAGACTGCCACTGTTTCACTCCAGACTTCCTAAATTTTAAAGAGCGTGTAAAAGAGGACCAAAGGTTTTGACTAACTGGGCTTATTACCGAAGCTAAAATGCGTGTAATATTTCATTCGTCATGCTAACAGTGTGAGGCCAGTTCTTTTGGCCCTTTCTGCCCTGACTTGGAACTCTTATTACCAGGAGACTGCCTGGGGCCTTAAGCACAGCTCAGCGTCCAGACACGTGTTTCTTACATGCCTATAGCAGGTGCTCTGCACAAAAGCCCTGAAACGTGACCTCTGACCCCATGGGCTCACCTCAGCGGTCAGGGGCCCCATCTTGTGCCCAAACGTGTCTGGCTGCTCTGAGTGCATGGCGTAGACGTAAGGCCTGAAAGGTCACAGTGACAAACAGGGGGATCAGCTCAGCAGGTCTCTCCTCCCTCCTTGTAAAGTCAAGGCACGTCCAATCAAATTCCACGGGGTTTGTTAGCATGAGGAACACACGAAGAGCATAATTGCTACAGTGCAGTATATGTTTCGCTAACTGTGGCTGAATGAGAGGATGAGATGTACTGCACTATATGATAATATGGCTGCAGTGTGGTGTAGTGCTAAGAAGCAGGGCTTATAACTAACAGGTTGCTGGTTTGATTCCCCACTGGGACACTGTTCTGCAATTGTTTCACTAAATATCCAGAAGGTTGAGATTGTATACACTGCTCTGGATAAGAGCATCTGGTAAATGACAATAATGTAGCAATGTAATGTAATGCAACCACCATGGCATGGTTCAAGCAGGTCATTTGATGGAAACATACAATCTTACAGGCTCTGTGTCATAATGAATAAGTGTTCAGCTGTGCGGTATAGTTGTATGGGGCAGGGCTTGTAAACAAAAGGTTGCCGGTTCAATTCCTGCTAGGGCACTACTGTTGGACCCTTGGGCAAGGTACTAAACCCAGAACTGCCTCAGTAATTATCCAGCTGTATGAATGGGTTAAATTGTAACCTATCTTAGTTTGCTAAAAGACAATAATATAATGAATCACAGGGAGGTAGAAATGCTTTCCCCCTTACACACTCGTAATGTTTTTCTGCAACCATATTTCATTCACATTTACTTTTGTGCTTTTTATTTTTTTGCAAATTCACGGTAAAAAGGACACTGGAAAGTGGGTGCGGATGAGAGAATCCCAATTTGGACACTTTGAATGTATGACTGCACAGTCTTTACCATTGCTGCTATACTAACTCCCCTGCAGCGGCACAGGAAGGCATTCCAAACAGCAATAGAGGAGAAAGGAAGCAGGCAAAGGGCAGACCTCTCTCCATCTGGCAGGTGGAGCCACTGAAGCATGGTCAGCACTCTTCTCTCCAGGGGGATCACCCTGTTGGGAAAACACACCATCAGATATCTCACCTGAACACACACGTGCCCACCCTACTTCTCACCTAGAAAAAAAGACAATTAACAGCAGATTTTGTAAAACTGTGTATGGACATCCCTTTTTTGAAAAATGACTGTGATGGCATTACATTTTCACACATACATGTGAAGGTTTTGTTACTGGTTTTCTCACCTGTGTTAAAACATGCAGAAATATGAATGACTAACAATAACCATGACTATATAAATTCAGTAATTCGGCTTAAAATGAAAACAAAACAGCAAAATGAGCTTATAACTTCTCCAACTATTAATTTGTGTGTTGAGGCCTTCAAAATATAATGTGATGTATTTATATTAAATGTATTCATGATTGCGCTTTCATATCCTCAAGCATGCAGACATACCTGAACTTCGGAAGCCAAGTGCATGATTTACTAAACAGAACAGATTTTGCCACCATTACTTCGAAACTATGGGCTGAATGCTCTACGAGGAGCAGCTGCTGTTCCCCCTTCACAGCTGCAATCAATCAATGTATGGTTGGTGTGTGTCTGTGTGTGTGTGTGTGTGTGTGTGTGTGTGTGTGTGTGTGTAGGGGGGTGATCCCTCTAAATCTCCACAGGAACCTCCCCCTCCCCCCTCCCTCCCTGTCATTGAGAGGGACCTCCCTGAAGTCAGCACCCTGGTCACAATCTCAGGTCCCGGAACCTCTTAGCCAGATAAGATCAGCGCATAAATCACCCCACGAGCAGGACCGCGACAGGAAGCAGGCCTTGAAGCGCACTTCAGCCCCTGTTTTTGGAAGCGGGTCACGCGGCCTGCTCGGGGTTCAGAGACGCCCCGGCTTAATGTAAATACGTTCATTCCAACAAATTGCTAGCAAAACAAGTCAAGTTCTCTGCTCCGCGTGCTCCAGAGAAAGTTGATCTCAAAGGTCTCTGTGTCTGCATATGTAGGAGGCTTTGTTCAGAGGCCTGGCCTAATGGAGCAGCTTGCGCGAGCCCGTGTTCCCAACCGGGAGAGAACATGCACCTCATTTCAACCTGCATGAAAACAGCATGACTGAGATCTAATTGCAGCATGACATGCATATGGGTTGTGTTGCTTTGCTTGAATGCTGCACTCTCATAGGGTGATTTGCAGGACTGTTTTTCTTTTTGCATATACAGAAAACAATAAAAGTTAATGTTAAATGATTTTCAGTACCATGGCAGACCTGAGCAGAGGGGGGACTTACACAGGCCAGAAGAACGTTCCTGCCTTTACTCCTTGCTTCGGAGCTGTAATCCAGATCTGGGGAGAGTGAAGCACCAAAAAAGAACTCTCAGCTCATCCAAAAATATTGCAAACACCATACGGTGTCTTCAAGACAATACCATGCATCACTACACAATGAGAACAGGACCTAGAAAAGCTTTGCATTGACTGGGACAGTTTTGTAAGGAAAAATAAGCATACTTTTACTATGTTCTGCAATATATACAAAAGTTTCTTTGTTAAAAATGGATGTGTAAGAATTTAGTGCCTAGGCCAACATTCGTAAAAGAGCCGCACTCAATGACAAAGCTAAAGATTCATCACTAACGCTACAGCTACGATACAACTGTTTCGGCATACTGCCTTCATCACTGCAACGGCCTTTCAATAATGCAAACTGGGAAAAGTTTTGCCATTTTTCCACCAAGGCAGTTCGAGGGCCGGTTTGGAGCCGGTGCCTAATTTCGAACCAGTTCTTCGCGTTTTGAAGGCAAAGGACCGGCTCTCAGCCAGGAAAACTGGTTCGAGAGCAGCACCAACACTTTGCTGGTCTAGAACAAAGAACCGCTACGTCAGAGGCTGGAGCGGGATTATTGTGACCAATAAGACCAACTAAAACTTTGTGACCACCGTTTTTTTTTTTTTTTTTAAATCAGAGCTAGTGTAGCACTTGGTCTGCCTAAAAAGAAGAAAAACCAGAGTTTTATTTTTCAAATATTTTGCCTTGTTGCCAGCCAGCTATGTATTTCTTAGTTGTTTAGTGAGCTACTAATTTCTCACATCAATGTTATGTTCGCTAGCTAGCTGGCTAGCTGTTGGTCACCTAGCGCTACCCAAGCAAGCATAGCTACTAATTTCTCACATCAATGTTACGTTTGACATTCGTATCATTGATGTGAGAAATTAGTAGCTATGCTTGCTTGGGTAATGTTAGCTGACCAACAGCTAGCTAGCCAGCTACCTTAACCTTGGTACCTTTCTAACATTGCCATTGACTCACCTACCGATGTCACTTAACATTTGGCTTCACAAAAGGCTAACACTGTACAAAGTGTAGTGGACAAATCTGTTTTTAAAGCACTATTCTCTTGTTTCTGTTGTTGTTTGTTCCTGCTAGCTTGCAGAAACACTACGCTCGCGAAACACAGCAGATTGTCTGAAATTTGTGTGCTATTGTGAAAGCTACAGCATGAGGTTGTTTAATTAACAAGGATGGCAGTTTGAATAATTAAGTGGCAAGTAATCCCAAAGCTTTCTCTTAAATGTGTCACACTATAGCTTTCTTGTGTTACAAAGTTGAAAATTACAGAACGGAGTTAAATTTGGTTAAATCGATTATTGAGAACAAAGTTTTAGGTTAGGTTGAGTGCAATGAACAATAACGTTTAGAACAAACCTTCACAAAAGCAGTGATGTGTCATGAGCATTTAACGTAATTTAAATCGATAAATGCCATCCTTGTTAATTAAACAATCTCACGTTGTAGCTTTCGCAAGCACACACTATAAACAATCTGTGCTGTTTCGCAAGCATAATCATATTTATGCGATTGGTGTCGATTATTCTGTGAATTATTTGTTTTATTGTTAATCAAGGGGGATAAGGGGGAAAAGGTTGAAAGAAATAGAGATAGATTTAAAGGCAGTGTTTTGGCTTCCCCTGTTTCCAGGTCACCACCCACCACTGCTAGCTTGGCACTAGCGGGAAAGCGGAGACATATACAATGACGTAATGACGTGGCTCTATGGTGGCTCTCTAGCCTGTGGAAAAGCAAACCCTTTCTTAGAAGGTTTGCAAGTTGAACCAACGAACTGGCACTAGCAACAGCCCAGAACTAGCAACTAGTTCGCGCTGGTGGAAAAGAGGCCTTTGTCACGCTATTAGTTAAGTTCAAGTAAAGCATTCTTTTTCTTTGGACAGGGAGTAGTTCATGCCTCAGCAACTCATGCTGATGTCTCATTTACAATCTCTTGGCTAAGGGATGTCTGCTGCTGTGTCACGGTGAGAGAGGGACCAGAGAAGAACTCACAGGCTGTCCCCCCCACCAGCGATGGTTGAGCTTCTCTCGCCCCCTGCGGCTGAAGATTGCGTCAAACACGGGGTCGTGCATGGAGTTGCCCACAATTCCATGCGATTCGGGATACAGGCCCTGCAGGTGATGGAAACAGGGTGTGGGTGTGTGTGTGGGTGGGGGGGTGTTCACTACATGCTTGAAAAGAATGATACACAATGATACACAATCATAACAATGGTGCTGTACGAAATTTGAGAGCTAACACACCCACGTTTCAGCCTCTGATAACGACTTCTATGAATTTCACTTATAATGTCATCAATTAATAATTCCAGCTCTGAAAATGCTACCAAATAATAATTCCGGCTTTGTGAAATATTCAGACATATGGATTGAATGGGAAAAAATACGGAAATGCAAATGCAGAAAAAACAAATACAGCTGATAACTGGAAATGAAAAGATGGATATGCATACGCACCGTTGCCAGAGTGTACAGATTGGGGAAGGTCTTTGTAGGGTACATGGGTCTCATGTAAGGGGCGTGCGTGCCACAGGTTCCTGAAAGTCAGATACAGACACAGTGGCCACAGACAGCAGAAACAGACTGCTTCCCACAGGAAAAAGGTGCAAAACAGGCAGACACATATGTTGCAACGCCTTACTCAGTTTATCAATATTGGGGATCACGGCGCTCCCTCTCTTCATGTATGAGGCACGGAACCCGTCCACTGACAGCATGATGAGCGGAGGACGCACGAAGCTGGAGTCACCGAGCGTGCCGGGAGAGAGAAACACAAAACCCGTCACACACCCTTGGCACAGCAGCCCCCCTCAACAAGTCTGAAAAACCACCACGGCCTCTCAGGAGTTGAGCCTTGCTTAATTAAAAAGCTGAACTCCCACTAGCTTTCTCCTTGGGAAAGGAGTGTGATGCTAAGAGTCTTTGAAACATTCTTTCTCAATTGTTTTATTTTCCAGGCACTGGATTTGCTAGTGCTTCCCCACTTGGGCCTGTTGGATCTATAAAAGCTGAATTTCCACACTAAGCTTTTGAACGATCATCAGTGGACCGTGACAACAGTTCAAACTGTTCTTTGACAGTACTTTCTGCTCTATTTTTGTGCCATAGGGAGGGGTGACTGCATTTGTGAGGTCTTCTGGGAGACATTAGTGTATATAATCTAAATCAGCAGTGTCTGTACTAAGGCCTTGTGGGCAGATGAGGCCCACTGCCTGCTTTGATCCAGATCCTTGGACAGTAAAGTCAACCAGGGTTTTATGCATGGCTGGTTATTGAAAAGTAAAATAAACACAGTCCCTTCTTCAAACACTAGAGTGCAGGACCCGCGGCTCTACACTATTAACGGAGATCTTGAGTGGCTCCTAATAATGTGTGTGTATGGAGGCTCACCCTGTGGGACATTCTTGGGTCTTGATCTCCTCACACTCATCCTGCACCCATGGAGTGTTACCTGCCAGTGCAAGACAGAAGGGCTCAGAGCTAGCCAATCTACCAGTGTCACACTAACACACACACACACCCACACTGTAACACACTCACACACACCCACATACACAAACCCACACTGCAACAGACACACACATCCAGACATACACACACGCACCCACATTGCAACATGCACATCCATACACTCAAACACACACCCACACAGCAACACACATGTCCATACACACACACACACACAAATACACAGACTGCAACACACACATACATACCCTCACACACTTACACACAGACACAGACAGCAACACATGCACGCATGCACTCATACACCCATGCACGCATGCTTACACACACTGCAATGCACACACACACCCATACACTCACATGTGCATGCAATCACTCACACATGCACAGATGCACCCCCACACCGCAACACACCTATACACACACTGACTAACATATTCATGCATGTGAGCACAACCACACCTACACACAAGCACCTACACACACAGAACCACACACCCATACTGCAGGACATACGCATGAACGCATACACATGGACATACATGCAGAAACATATGCATTGATGCACAAACGCATACACTTTCTCAATGACAACTATACACCAGTTGTTTTCAGACTTCAGAATAAAAAATATTCATGAATGTTCAATATCACCTGGTAGCCCTGAGTTCCAGCTTCAGTTATTTCAAACCGTTTCAGCACTACTACCATCCACGACCACTAAACCAACTCCCTGAGCTGTACTTGGAGAATGAGCGACCCTGCAGTCAACCAGGTCAGACTGCCCCACACCTTACCTTTGCAGAGAGTCTTGTAGTTGGTGCAGCAGTCCCCCTTGGCCAGGCAGTCCTCTGAGCAGTGACAGGCATGCTCCTCATTTCGGACTTCCCCACAGCGTTCCTTACTGCACTCGAAGCCCCCCTCTGATAACAACGAAGAACGTTACACCACGACACCCCACCACCCCAACAACCGGCCATGACACAGGAACCATTCACCGCACAATGATCACTGACATGCAGTGGAACTAACACTGCAGTTTGGTGAGAACATGAACAATTGTTCAAGAACAACATAGGACAGAAATGATTTAAAGAAGTTAGACCTCTCGGTGTCATGCATTACTTAAAAGTAAATTACTAAGGGTGGGGATCTAACTTGAAAGAAAGCTTAACCAACACAGAAATGTCCTCTTTAATTCTGAATGATGTGTAAAACCCTGGTGGAAGTTGGGTGTCGGTTGAGGGGGGGGACAACGAAAATCTGATAAGGCCCTACTAAAAGCACATCAGAAAGGACCACTGGCAGCGGGTACCCTACCCGTTTTCAAGCAGTGCTCGTCGAAATCGGAGCAGCAGCTGTCGTAGGTTTTGCATAGGTTGTCGCAGCGGCAGTTGGGCGGCTCAACCTCCGTCAGCTCAAAGCACCGGCCCTTGCATGATCCCGAGGTGCTTATCCACGGCGAGTCCGAGAGAACTGTCATCCACGGGGACAAAACTGTTAGCGTCTGCCACGGGTATGCCTGAAGCCACCGGCGATGACTCCCTAACCGCTAACTCGCAGGCTATAAGCAGGGGAAGCAGGTAGGTTCTGCATGACCCTGCCCACTTACATTTAAGCAGAGGCTGTCTGCATATTGGGGCAAAGATCATGAGAACCTGCCCAGGTGCATAAGTAGGATAATCAGGTGGCCGAACATCGTGTCGTTTTACCATGACCTTCTGCCTCTATGTTTCATTGAACAACTGGTGGTTAACACCTTGGGTTATTTATTGAGAAAACAGAAAATGGTGGAAGTCAGGCTGGATGTACCAACAATTCATAAATCTGTCTCCTAAGAGCCACTTTCTGGTAGGTTCTTGTGTATGCTTGGTGTATTCAGTAACTTTTTTCCTCACAAAATTTAAGCTGAGATAGAAATACATCCAGAGGGAAGTTCAGCAACTTTCTGAAAAACACTTTCTGAGAAACTTCCCAAACTCATATACATCTGATATGACAGTATGATTTCTATTGATGTGATTCCCGTTTGAATACAAAGACAAGAGCTAGGCAAAATGTTACACTTTATTCCATGCCTGCTGCACCCGTTGCAGATCTTTGCAGCTTTTGTTTTTTACATGTTAAATCAGACAAACTGAAGCAGAAAATACTGAAAATCATTTTGCATTCCTTAATATTGACTCAAGAGACGAATGAGTAAACATAAAAAACACCCACATTTACAGGCCAATCAGATCTCAACAACCAACAGTAACAGATTTCTTCATTTAAACACATTTCTTGGCGCCGACAAGCATACCTGATACACAGAGGATATGAAAATAATTTCGAATTCGCGTTATATTAATAAACAAAAAATAAAAAAATTGTTTTGATCCTTCTTCAGGATCTATGAGTGCAGAAGCATATGAAAGGCGACAGCATCTTTCGATGCATAGAACACTGGGTGCGTTACTGCTGGATACACGCGGTGCCAATAGCAGCGAGTTTATACTTTATCCATCAAGAGTCGCATGTCATTTACAGAAATCCTAAGTGATGTACATTTTCTCTATACTTGTTTAATCCAGTTTTCTTAAAGTCTGGGTTTATGCACACAAACGGCCAATATACATAAACGCTTTCCAAAGTACACTGCCGCTGCCTTTTTGTAAACTGGAAAAAACAGAAGGCTTATTTAGTCCTTTCCACATCACTAATTAAGTACAAGGTTACTATAGAACAGATTTATCTTCACAACTTACTTTCTTAATGCAGCCTGCCACACGTTTCTTTAGACTGTCTCCTATTCATAATCATGTTTCCAAGATATTCAATGAAAAACTAGTGCACTGAAGAAGTTACAGCACTACAAACACAAATAGAACCCGTCGTTTTACCATCACTTCTGCCAAATTACTACATGACATATGTGCAAAGAGAATATTTAAACCTATTTTATTTGTAATTTTATCGAGACAAATGCATAATCCGTGCAAATGCCAATTTCACAATTATATATGTAGTTATCACTATATATGTGTAATCACTTCAATCGCTTAAAAATAACATACTAATTACTTACATTCTGAATGTGATGAAGTTTCGTCCCATTCTCCGGAACGTCTCGGTCGATTGAAGACATATCCCAAAGAAACATTGGAACCGGAGAGGAGGGAGAAGACATATAGCACCTTTGAAAAGACAAGACAGTTAAAAATGCCAGATTATTATTAAATAACTTGAAAAACGATCAAACACGGTATATCTATCATATGCATCAATATGTATCATATCGATCATATCCGTCAATAACGGCACCATTAGCAAAAATGAACAAATGGTGACAGGGTCAGAAAAAATACCAGAAAATGTGAATTATGAGCTCCAATTCCACTGAAAAATCTTCCATAAATCTTACAAAATACATGGGACGCACAGCGTTTAGTTTCATCCTTAATATTAAGCATGATTTATATGCATAAGTTTTACCTGATTGATAGTTATGCTCTGTTTTCGCATTTTCACAGGTTCTGCGCTTGTTGCTGGATTCTCAACAACAACTGGAACTGCATGCCTAGCTGTTAACTTTTGTAATTGTACCAGATCCCACCTGGTCAGAGTATCAGGGAGCTGTGATTCGAGCACGCGTTCATCGGAGCTATTGCAAAGGGGAAACGTTTGTTTTCTGATTGGATAACAGTCCCGGGATGTGGGTTGACTATAAAACCCACAGCCGGCGGTATATGATTTATAGTTGGAAACGAGTAAAGAGCTAGCGGTGAACGCGAGCTAAGTCTGCAACTTTGCATTACGTGGAGATGTGCATGTGGTAGAAGATATCCGTGCGTAAAACGTATACAGACTGTAACAACTCATTCATTTGTTTTAAAGGAAATATACCGTCGTGTCTTTCAACAACGACAATAAAATTAATAACAATGAACGCGAACATTCTCTTACAGCGCATAACAATGGTCAAGTCAATTTATTCAGACAAGCTGTACTTTCAAAAGTGACTGAGGTTGACGGTGCTTGTAGTGTAAATCGACACCGCAGGTAACGCTAAAAAAGAGACTCCTTTGCAAATCAAAGCGCCACGTTGTGAACTTATAATTCTTTGTAACTGCTCTATTTACCAAGTCGTAATGTCAACGCGTTTTCAATCCCAAAATAAATAAATAAAATAAAATACCCTTAGCTTCTGGGACATGAAAGCACAGCATCGCTACAAGCCCACGTTCACTGACTGCTCATAATACCGCAAAAGTAAATATATATATATGAAGGGGGATATTGGCGGCTGGTTGGAAGGAAAGGGTATAGACCGTTACGTGTTCTAATCTTAACCTGTCTGAACGATTCCCATTTTGATCGCGCACTACACAGTAACACACGCATTGGTTGCTATAGGCAGTTTTAGATTTTTTATTAGATACGGCTGAGGTCTACTTGCCATCTATTAATTCTGAAATGTGCTGCGTCTGTGGACAACGCTACCAAAGACTGACTTCATTTTGTGGCTTCCTAACAGAAAACTCTCTTAAAACAAGTACCCAGCAATATTAAAACTGCTTCGCTGCTGCACCCAGCCATGAAGCCAATTTTTAATCTTACCATACAAATTAGTAACATGATCCAAAACGCTGGCGATTGCTCGCGAGACGATCCCGTGCCCAACCTTTTTGTATGCACTTTCAAATCTGTTTGGGTAAGAGCGTCGGCGAAATGACAATGTAAATGTGCTTTTGACCCGTTATCTCTCGGGACTGAATTGAATAGATGGCACGTAGACTTGAGCTGTTCTGGTTTGTTGATAACACTCCGTTCACTTTTGACGGTTAACCATTGCTGATGCAGTAGTGGTGACAGCTGTTCCTGTGGTCCCTCTGGAATATGCCAGCGCGAGACAGCTAAAACTCCAGCGGGCGAATTCGCCCCAGCGCACGATGAAAACGGCACAAAATTTAACAGTAATGAGAGCAGAAAAATAAAGGTTGTGCAACATATACGTCCTACGCCCTTTAACGAACTTAAAATACATCAGGTTTTGTCTTCCTGGTGTTTTGTGAATTGAGAAGGACAATGTAGGCTAACATTTATTAATGAGTAGGCTAAACACCATTGACGGGATCAAGGTTGGCCATCTTTTCCAAATATTTGTGCTTAGGTAGGTAAATTGACACTCCAAATAAAGAATTTCAGGACAATGCCTCAAAAGGACTGAAAAAAGTGTTCAGGTGTACGATAATGCAGTGGGTTTTCTTCATTCTAGGGTCACAACACAACCTCAACAGGAATAACAAAAGTTATTCCTGGCAGACCACAATGAAACATAACCACAAGAAGGGCGTTTTAGCTCCACATCTCAATGTGCTGATCATCGCTTGTGCTATGACATCCTTTACAGGCTATACAGTGAAAAAAAAGTATGGTGGAGTGAAAAAATCAGTGACTGCCAAGGACGGCCATAAATTGCAAGTCACTCACTCAGTTTGTTGGTTCAGAAAGTGATCCCAACATCCCACTGGATGCACAAACAAGACTACTGTGGCGCAGTCAGTGTAAAATGCTCTTAACGCACGTATGCTCACCTAATCACGTCTACCCCAGAATGGCCCCGTTTATGAAGAGAGCAAGGGGCTAATGCTGGACACAACTTGGCAAAGGTGCTGAAGGAAGGTGAAGTCCTGCGCTGGATGCTGTGGCCCTCCGGGTGTTTGCCTCTCCTTGTCAGCCGATCCAAGATCAGTTGCTTACCGCCAGTCCGAACTACAAACACTTGGAGTAGAATTTACATTCTGACCTAAGACCAAGTCCTAAGGGCAGAGGGCATCTACTTGGTGAACATGTTTAAGCCACCTCTGCATACATTGCACATTTATCATTATTGTCCAACCTGGCTTTGAAAGTACAAATGCAAATTAGATGAGTTAACTGTTCTATGAAACTGAATAGAGAAATAGGCAAAGGATGATGGCATCTGATTAAATGCAGCTCAAGTTATTCCTGGCATTAGAATAATACAGATCAGACCTGGCTAATTCATAGCAGCCCTGCAGTTCCTTTTGACCTCCTGCAATTCAGCGCGACAAATTAGCACCTGCTATTTCATCTGGGCAGGTCACATCTGCTTCTTTTAATCATTAACCCCTTAACAAGTCTAATTACGGATACGCTAAGGTTCTAATTATCAATGATATTCTACGCTGCAATGATTGCCAAGGACAAATTGTATCAAGGCCAGAAAACATGTACTAACACACATACACGGTATGGCACGAAGCGCGCAATCAACTTGTTTCTTTTTGAATTCATGAGAAATTTGCAATGGAAGAGAACATCGGCCCAAACAATTTAGCTGGACTCTTAAAAGGAGTCATTCAGCTGCACGGCCGAGCGAGTTACGGGAAGTGCACCGAGTCCATCTCGAGACCCTATCAGCGCCTCTCGCTTCTATCAACGCGGTGGTTTCCCGGAACTGTGCTGCAAGCCTGACAGTCTCCGCTAGCGTTAATGTGGAAGCTAAAACGAACCTGCCGCCTCAACGGGCGCCTGTAAAAGCGGAGTTCCGCGAAAGAAGAGCTGGCACGCTGGCGGTGTCCGCAGCTCTGGAACCGGCGTCGCTCCCCCTGCGATAGAGCCTAGAGCCAGACGGATGGCTGTCTGCCCGTGATGCGCGCCGCTGATCCAGGACCCGCTGATGTGATGTTTTGGTTAGTTACCCTAGTTTCAGATGTTCCCTCACGAGCCAGCAGTTTTCGCGAGGAGGCACAAGAGGCTCTTTGTAGCTTACTCCGGCGAGGGGAACACAACCCGACACGAGCAAACTGATCGAGTGTTCGTAGTTTTTCCATCTTCACGTCTTGATATTTCCCCCCACGTCGATTTATCAACATAGCATAATTCTGCTATGCTGACAGGGCAACTAACGCATATCTTTTAAACCATAAAACGTCACACAGACTAATGTAGAAAATGCTTTATTTTCGGAAGTACATCAAAGTTCTATTCATAGCAGTAATGCACAAAGGTGTTTTAATAAATGCCTTGGTTAATGAGGATCTTTTATGTTATTTTATGACTACAATATAATAGAAAATACAAAGAGGAGGTCAAAAAAGTGCCCTACACAATAAAGGGATAACAGCAACCGATCGAATCAGCTAGAAACACTAAAAGAACACATTAAGGAAACAGAAAAAAATACTTACAAGACAGTAAAACCATGCATGGTTGGAAGCTCACAGAATAAAAAAATCCATGGAACACAATGTGGCTGAGGTGTAAATTATACAGTGAGTTCATGGATTATGGAAATCAGGACAGGATGTGACCCAGATTCTTTTTGGAATTATCTTGAAAAGAAGAAGAGCTAGGGAAAGCAATATATTCCTTGTTTCAAGCCTTGAATGTAAAACACATACTGAATGCACCATTTGCAATTAAGTCCATTATGTTTGCAAATTTAAAACCACAAATAAAATAAATGTATGTAGCACATGGACATTTTAATGAATGATGTGGGTGACAGATTAGGGCTTCTGATGGTGATGTGTGTTCGCCTAAAGCACAGAGGAAACATTTCTAAATAAGTAAAGCTCACCATTCCTTCAGTTTCTACAGTTCCAAAACACAGGGGGCAGCATCTTCAAAAGTTAAAAAAAAAAAAAAAACAGTTTGGATTCAACCAAAGAAGAAATGTGAAGAGCTGTCACTTATATGAAATGGGGTTCCAAGATGAACATTAGTGGTTCAAGTAGTAAGCATGATGGAGGGTTGCAGTCACCCTACAAAAGCGGGGAGTCCTGGCAGAAGAAGACCATTTCTGAGAGGCTGATGGGGACATTAGAGAGAACAGGTTTTTCACCTTGACTGCAGAAGGTGTGTCTTAGAGGGAACTAAGAATACATTTCCTAGAGGGCACTGAGAAACCGGCTATTAGAACACATTTCCCAGACGGCACCAAGAAACAGTCTGAATGGGTTTGCCAGAGGGCACTTAGAAACCATTTCCAGGAGGGCAATGGGAATGCAGTTCCCAGAGGGCACCGAGAAGGTGGCCAGTGATTGGCTGAGGTGTTCACGGACAGACCAGCAGAGACTAGCAGACCCTGCGCTGCATGGCACTGCCCCAGCTCCGTCTAGTCGGAGAGGGAAGGGGAGCGCAGGGAGCGACCGCTGGCCGGGCTGTTGGTAGCACCATGGCCGTCCCTGTCCTTGTCCTTGTCCTTGTCCTTGCTGTCATGCTTGTGCTTGTGCTTGTGTTTGTGCTTATGCTTCTTCTTCTTTTTCTTGTGCTCGTGATGGTGGTGGTGGTGGTGGTGGTGCTCGCTGTGCTTCGAGGAGGAATTGGTCTCTTTGCTGAATACTGGGAGGGGCGTGGCCGGCATGGACAGAATGGCCTGCTCCATGGATGGTGGCTCTTTACCTGAGCGAGGTTACAGAGAGGGGGTGAGGTTGGTACTCAAAATTCCATTGAGAAAACGCCACTCATATTGGATGGGCAGACAGACTATTTAGACAATTAAGCTACATATATATTTTTTTTTTGCATAATGCTTGACTGTGTTTCATTATAAAAACACATTTTGACTTGCCACATTTGTTACTGGATCTTGATTTTGTCACTTAAAGTTAGGAAGGTGAAAAAAACAACTTCATACAAACTACATTATGCACTGCATTCATGGCTAATCAGCACATCTAATGAACAAGGTTCAAACTCAAGTCAAACATACACTTTCCATGGGTTTTTAAATACATTTTAAGGATAACTGTAAGACGTTTGGGCAAGGATTACTTTCAGTGCTGCAATGGACAGTTGGATAAATGCAAGCGCCAGTGAATTTGCCAGTATGTTAGCAATTTCAGTGCACTGTCATTTCACAGTAAATAACAACACGTTCATGAATTGACAAATGGGTCCATTTTGCTTGTGGTAAATGGAAAACAAACTACATTTCTTTTGTGTTTGACCACTTATCCATGACATTTAAATGATGGAAGCATATGTGACGACTTTCTGTGTCTCTTCCATGAACTCCCAGGCTGAAAATAATATCAAGGACTTTGCAGTAGTGGGTAACCCACAGATATTAAGGTCAATATTGGTCTCCTTCCCACCTGGTGTGGACGGCCTCTCTAGCATGTTGAGGTGATGATATATGAAGGCCTGGCTGTCATGCACAGTGTCCATGTCGATATCCTCCTCCTCTTGGGGATTGAACTGCAAACAGAGATAACAACCAGCAGCTCAATTTCACAGGAACATTAGCTGAAAGCATGCAAAATATTTCACTGACCATAACATCTTGACCACAGTTGACACAGGAGTGCCACGAATGATTTCAAACAAAGCTCACTGCTGAGTACTGGGGATGGTAAGATTCACTGATTCGCATCAGTGCACCGGCATAAAAGTTCACTATGTGATTGCCCCGATTAAAAAAGTGTGCACCGGATACAATTTGGGATGAACTCGGGATGCATCGTTTCTAACATCTTTGCATCGGTAAAATTTGATTTATTTTTATATTATTATTAGTAGAAGCCCTATGCCTTTATGAGAAATGTGACCAATAATTTTATATTTAGATTGATTCCTCCTCTCTCTGTTTCTCAAGCATGCTCTCATCTCCACTGCTGTCAGTGGCCAATTCTCATCAAGTCTCTTGGCCAAGTCTTGCGCGAGTTGGAGGTGTGTCCGGGCGAGTCACAGATTATCATGGAGTAGGAAGAGCTACATGTGCCACCTAATTGCTACAAATCAAATGTTTGATTCTTCGGATTTTTCAAGAGAGACGGACAATTTGACAAGACGCATGCAATTTGCAAAATATGTCGTGCCACTATAAAGTACAACAGGCAACACGACTCGATCAAAAAGAAACAGCATAAATTGGATTCTTACTGAGTTGCAGTACTAGAGAAACAAATATGTGAAGTAAAAATATCACTTTTTTAGTTTATTTATTATTTGCTGTCTACAAAAAAATCAAACTATCTGTACCATACTGAATTGCATAGCATCATATTCTTTTGCATTGCATCGTGTTGAAATCATGTGGAATCACACTGCATCACAACAGGGGTGAATCATATTTTATCGCATTAGTACTTCCTTCATATGTATCTTTAATGTATCAGATTGTTGGCAATGCATGGAGATGTGTATCACATCGACCTCAGTGATGGAGATGCACATCCCTACTGAGTACGCTAGAAACTTGCTTTTGGCCACTGAGTCATGTTGTCGAAATGCAAACGCATCAGATGACAGACAAATGTCGCCATCAGAAATCACTGGTGGTGCGTGTCCTTGCTGCCTACTTGGGCTCCTTCGTAAAATCACTCACATTATGACTTATGAGCCAGACCCTGAAAACCAACAGGAACTGGAAGTTCATCACCTGGCATTTTGCTTATTTTTCTTCACAAAAACTATTCCCAATCCATCATTCCCACTTAGAACTGCCAGCGCCATTCCATCAGACTGACTAGCTTACATCTTTCTGTTTAAAAATGGATGAGGTTCCATACTGAAGAGAAGAAGGACTACCAGCACTAACTGGTAACATGCCTTCATTCATATGGCATCAGCTAAACCACAACATACATGAGACTGCTGACTTAGTCCTGAGGTGTGCATCTACAGCTGGACCTTAAAGCTGTATGTGCTTTTGGGTGAGTCAATCCAGCAGGGGCAGCCTTACTTTGATTGCTCTCTCCTGGCCCCTCCATTCCCCCCACCCAGCACTACCTGTCCCGGCTCTGGTGGTGACCCCAGGGGCGTCTCTGCCTTCCTCTTCAGGCCCTGTGGGGGCAGAGCTGCAGCACTTGTAGGCGGTTCCATGGCCATGTGCTCCTCCTCCATCTGCAAAGTACAAGCTCCCTTTTCAGAACAATGCCCCTTGACCCACCTCCTGCTTGCTGCCCTACGTAATTTGAGCTCCGGGGTTATGCAACGTCTCTAAATGTACAGCCCCATTGGCATTTTCTGTTGTTCCTTATGAGTAATTTCTGGCTCGTACCTTTTACGGCCACTAATGGCACCATCATTTTTAATTGATTCAGGCCAGAGCAGTGTGGAGTCGTGGTTTAGGTTAGGAACAGAATGTACCAGCTTAATGCGCCACTCTTCGCAAAGATATGTGCTCTCCAACACTGTTCCAGCAACACCCCTACAGCCTCAAAGAGTCCCTGCAAAGACTTTACATGTGGGCACCGTCAGCAGCACTGCCGAAGCGTGCCAGACTCAAAGGCACCTCGGGTGACTCGGAGAAACTGAACACAAGGGATGGCGTTTGCACAAAGTGCGTAAGAAACAACACAGGGGCCATTCTCTTGGTGTGTTATTAGCGGGTCCTACTAAATTTCACTGGGGCTCATTTTCGAACGTTACCCTAACATGAACTTGAAGTGCTAACGCACACATGCACATTAGCCTGAGGCCTGCCATGGCTTTTGGAGGCTCTGCTGTGCATCCCCAGGATCGGGCTACTCACGCTGCTGGGGAAGGCGGCAGCTGGGGCATGGAAGTTTGTGCCGGCACCCGGCTCCGTGGCCCCAGAGCCTGCCATCTCGGGCTTGATGGTGGGGTTGAGCACGGCCTTCTTCTCCTTGAGGTTGAGCACCAGGCCCAGCTCGGGCAGCGGCAGGCAGGAAGGCCGTGTCAGGCCAAACAGCGTGTAGTACAGGTTGACTGCGTCGCACCGCAGCCGCCAGTCATGGGATGTGCCTGCACGATTGTACACAGTGAGCTCCATCAGGACGGTCACATGGGGAATTTGGATCATTTACCTTACCTTGGTTTTACAGAGGAGCTTGTCCTGTGCGCGTGTAGTTATGGCATGGCAAATGAAGGTTATCCACAAATTAATGATTGTTATCCTGGAATGGACGTACACCCACCAGGTAAGTGAGAGCAGTGTAGTATGGAAGTAGCTTTTACAGCACTTTACCCTCACCATGACAGAGAGGGCATCTTCTGTTCAAATAATGTCATTTGCATATTATTTAAAAGTACAACTTTTCAAATCTCTCATATATCTTCCTATATATCCTATTTATATCTTTATATATCATTCTTAATCCTTCATATGCTTCAAATATCATTCTTCATGAGTTGAGTCTATAGCTATAACGTTCCATCAGAATCATAACATGATAACATGTAAGGGAAGGAAACAGAGATACGTCTGTGAAACATTTTCTCTGTAACCCACTCCCCATAATTTCGACAGGGAAGGACTGAACAAAGGGTTAATAAGAGTGAGCACACAGCAATGACAAGTGCAATGGACAGGCATGTGCCTCCCTGCCCTGGCATGTGGCTCCTGCCTTCCCAAACCCTCACTTACCTATTGTTTAAAAAGGCTTCGTTGGAGGTATGCCGCTAACGCAACATAACCGCCATAAAACAGCAGTAAGTTTTATTAACATGAAGCTGAAAAATAGACACTGCCCAGGTTTAGCTTATTACAAGGAGCTGCGCTGCTTGCTTCAAATACATGAATTTCAAAGCTTGAGGACTTGTGTAAGGAAAAGAAACAACAGAGCATTATCTTTGGGCTTTAAACCTGGACTGCTGCGAGATGAATTGAATTTTTCTGGCAGGGTGAGGTGCAATGAGGCTGCCACAGAAGTCTAAAGGAACACATATTAAAATTTACACTGCAGTGAGAAAGAAAACAGCCACCACTGTGGAGAGGCCTGTGGCGGTCCCTCGTGGGAATCTTTCAAACCGTGCTAACCACTGTGAAAGAAAGGGCCTTCTCGCTCAAGACATGCGTGTCGCATAATCAGAAGCAGGCCGTGAGCTGCCGTTGCTCCCTCACCCCTGTACAGGGTAATGTTTACAGGTTTTCCCTCATCGCAGAGGATATTGAGGGCAGCTGGAGGAGGCCAGAAAGAAATGAAAACAAGAGGGCAGACGCGCTACTATGAGCGAAAATCAACTTTCCAGCCTCAGGCGTACATATCAGTTCAGTTTGCTTCCACAGGGGATTGGGGGGGTGAATAAAGCACATGAATAAGATTCTGTCAACAGTTTAGTAAAAGATAAGTTTCACCATATGAGGGTAGTCTCACTGCAGCTGCTTGCTTTGGTTAGCCTTAAATATTAGCTGTGTTTATTACAACAAGCCTCTTTCTTAGGCTTCCGCTTCACACCATCTTGTGTGCGTGTGAAGTAGGTAGGGTGTGACTCTGCAGGCTTCTGCAACGCACCTGAATTCATCAGCTTCCACAGCTGGTCCACCAAAGCTTCATTGCAGAGGGATGACTCGGCGGCTTTGGTGAAAGGCGGATTCTTGCTCAGCATGCTTAGGATCTTGTGTCTGAAAAAGAAAATGCAAATATTTAGGATTTAAGAAGCAGGCTTAAAAAAACCAAAACCACTTTTGTCTTTTGCCATAAATTTTCAACACGCACACAAAACACATATTAACTGAAGTAACATGTTTTCACACTTAAGATGCAAAATGAAATAGACATTTAACAGTATTATTTGGGACTTTATGTGTCAGTTTTACCTGACAAAAAGCAGAAGACTTGGCCGTAACTGGAATTAATCAGCAATGTTTTGCTTGTTAACTCTGTTCTCCATAGCATCAGAGCATGTAAAACCTGAAACCGTGGCCTTAACAGCACTCTTTAGACATATACAGTAAGTCAGTTTTTGTTATGTTTCATACAACCAAGTGCATTTCAATGTTAATGTTAATGGCTTGGCCATAAAGAGTGGCGTTTAAGCCAGAGGCTTTTCTGCGCCGGACATACAGGAACACAGGGCTCTTCCTTGGCCCAAGCCATTCTGGAGGTTACCTCTCCCCTCCCCAGTGAGCGGTTTTAACGATATTTCCCTGCGAGCTGGCAGCACTGACGTGGAGACTGACCTGATGTAGTGCGCTGGGTCGTTCTGGACCATGTTGAGGAGCCACTGCAGCTCTCCGGAACTCCTGTCAACTGCCAATAAACAGCACGTTAAAGACCCCGCGGCAGGGCACAAAGGCTCCTTTCACACCTCCGGCCCGGCACGAGCGCCGTGGGCACCGCTAACGAGGACCGAGCCAGCTACGCAGTGGAGGTGCTTAAAAAGCCTGACCCTGAGGCGTACAGGGACTCTGCATTCTGGGATAGGAGAAAACGCTCATCTTCATGTGAAAGGTACAGTTCAGATTGAGGGAAGTGTGAAATAAACAGTGTGGAGCATGCTGCTTTGGTCTGGAGTGTGCTATCCCAGTCATGGCCTCCTTTGTGTCCCTTATGGAGTGAATCCCAGTGTTCTGAATCAAGGACAGTACATTATGAATTACTTTCCTATTCACAAACCTTTTCACTCAATGGTGTTTGCACAGAGCTCAAGAAATGATGGTAGGCAGTTTACACGAGCTCTAAGGTCAGCCTTAAGTGCAGTCTGAGAGCACTACCATTCAGCCCCTGTCTGTATTACCAGGCTCCCAAACCAACATTTACCTGCAATGGTTAATTTTTGCTGGATGCTGTGCTATCACATCTGAATACCATAGATGGGCAACAGTGTTGTGTAGTGATAAAGATAAAGCCTCATAACCCAAAGGCTGTCGGTTCATCATCTTCAGATGTGGGCTGAAGACACACCTCTTCAGGCTCTACCTGGACTGACACCCTTGCCATTTTGACCTGGTAAATCTAAGATTCTTGGCTTGTACTTGTAGCTCTCTCTCTTACCTTGTATTTGCAGCACGTTTTTGCCTAGGTCGTATAGCAGCACTTTATTGTCCCAGTGACTGTATTTGATATTAGATTAATTTTTGGAGTGGGCCTGTAGGTCTAACCATGAATGGATCTGCACCAAGCTGAATGAGTGAACACACTGACACACTATCTGTCATGTGATGACAGATAGTGTGGGACAGTAGACACCGGTGCCTAAAATGGAGCGCAGCTGTATTTTAGAGGTAAATTAAAAACTGAAACATCAAGAGCTCTCTGAAAGACTGACCTCACATCGGCTGGCCTCTGATCCAACCCTCCAAATAAATTAAAAAGCACAACTTAACAAGCGGCTCTAATTAAAGATTCAAGTTAAATACTTCTCAGAATTTTTTTAGTAAGGCACCGTGACTCACTCCTATAATGTGTTTTTGTTGCTATTGTTTATTGTAAAAGAAATGGAGTAAACGTGATTCGTTAGGTCAGGACTGACAACACCGAGTTACCTGTGTGACTTATGTTTTCCACATAAAATGCAATTAGCATTTCTTTCTCTCCAACCCAGGAACTAGTCCCAGTCAAGCATCCTTGGAGGTCTGCAATAAAACCCCTTAATTTCACGTTGACAGTCTGCTTTATAAATGAGCCCAGCAAACATGAAGTCATTGAACAGAATGAATGTTCTCATTTGAATATGGAGTTACGCACCTGTGGGTTTGTGCTAAAGAAGTTAAGAGTCCACACAGACCCTTATTCTTCCACATTCAGTTACATCACATTTCTGTTCCTATTTAATCAGGTGTATGAATAAATTCTGAGGGCACTGTGTGTGTGTGTGTTTATACGAATGTGCTGAAATACATTAATATGTTTGTCCTCCCGTTTCAAAAAGGCATCTTTTTAAAATCATTTTATCATTTTTACAATTAAGTACTTACTGCTGTTCTGACTCAGTCTTGTACTGCAACTAGAACAGTTTGGACTATTCAATACCACACTTGTCAACAACCATTGCTTACAAAGAAAATGGAGAACTGCTTTAATTTCTTTGATTCAATACCGAATGAACTGATTACTACATTGCAATGCTTCTTTACAAAATGTAAGTCCAAATATAGAAATGCAAAACATTAAAACTGACAAGTTTCCTGAAAGGAAGGGGTCTTTCTAGTTATCCTTTCAACACCTGTACATGTGGGTATTAGCTAGCTGGTAAGACAACAAGACAATTTCAGATCCTGGATGAGCCTTTCAGCCACACAAAACAGGCACCAGGACACAAGCAGAAAACAGGAGTGTAGTGGGTCTGTACCTCGTGTGTAGTCCACCACGGCCTCCAGTGCGGCGATGCGCACGTCCACGAAGTGGCCGTATTCTGCGTAGGACTTGAACAGCGATGGGTCGCTGGGGATGTGGCCATTCTTCTGAAGCATGCGAATGGCCCTCAAACAACTGGGTGTGGTAAGTGAAATGTGCGCGCACACACAGACAAAACAGGCCCAACGGACATTAAATGAAGGTCATTTGTCATAGGTGCATCTGCCTCCTATCAAACTTTTGTTGGAAACAAAAATGGTAAATATGTCAAACTTCAGGCCACTCATAATTGGGATATTATATACAGACATTTCACGGACATGGATGAACACTGTCATTTGCTCTGTGCTAAAACTGAGCTGTGGGCTGCGTGTGCAAGTCTTCTTCGTGGCACATTTTCTCATTTCAAAGAGGATTTAAAACGATGGATGATCTTCCAAAATACTGAACCAACCTCAGTTGCGACATGAGTTGCCATTTCGCTCACGCGCTGCACAGAGACCCGCGCCCCTCACCTGACGGTGATGGTGTTCCTGTAGCTGGGCAGCAGCTTCTCCATGTTGAGGAAGCGCGTAATCTCCTCCAGGATGAGCCGCACATCGGCGCTCAGGTTGTCCACTGTGCGCACCTCGTTGCTGATGTTAATGGCTGGGGTCAGCGAGTTGGTGAGCGCGTCGATCAGCTCAGCGCGGTAGTAATTGTCTGAGAACTTCCAGGGGGGACGCGGTAGGAGGGGATTAGAGGAATTAGCACATACTTCGGCTCTTCTTCACTATTTTCCCTCCCTCTGCACCCCCACCACTGCTACCTTTATGGCATGCTGGCTGTGAACACCAGCGACAGTTACAGAACCTGTTACACAAGACCCCGCAGAAAAGAGAGATCAGGTGCGACTCCTGGCCGCCTCACACAGGACTGATTACCAAGAGCTCGCCAAGCGATTCATGGCAGCTGTTGCTGCCGTGGCCTCGCACTCATGACCCCCGACCTCCTTACCTTGTTCTTCCTGTTGTCATTGTACTTGATGAGGTCCAGGATGAAGTTCAGGACCTCTTTGGGGCACAGGTTCTGCACATCACGAAGCAAGGCCATAGCAACAGGCATGGTCTACAGAGACAAAAAAAGGTCCATCAAAGGTGTGTCATGATCAGAACACAATCGCTTTTAAAATGCCAAACTGGCATTGATTTACTTAGCTCAGAAAGCACAAAGTTACATGAAGCTGTAGTTCTTAGTCATGATTTTCGTGTAGTTCACACTTCAGATTTATCACATAATATTGTAATAAATATTAACATTGGTGTATCTGCAAACCCTAAAACAGTTAACATATTGTTAATCTTCATTTACTACTGTCCCAGTGAATATGGACAATTATGTTAATCCCAAATCATTTTTGCATACGTGACTTAATTGTGTCTATTGTGTTAAACACTGCAGAAACATTTTCACTGAGGCCTGTGAGCAAAAATATGAACGAGTTAAGCTGTGGAGCCTCTGAAGCTGAAAAACACACATCCCCTGAGCGTGCCTTTTAAACGTTGGTCTGACGGGGATCACCTACCTTCTGCAGGAAGTAGCTCTGGAAGTTGATGAAGTTGTTGGTCTTGACGATGTTGGGGCAGCTCTTGCAGCAGAACATGCGGGTGAACAGGGACTTCATGGCAGGGGGCCCCGTCCAAGTGCTCACCATGGAGTTTGCAATCTGCAGCACGGTAAATAATAACAATTAGAAACTTGACTAAAAACAAAACGCCTTGAAAGGGAATAGGGCAGCAGTATACCACAGTGGTAAGTACCATCTCTAAGGAATACAGAACCTAAAATTAACCAACTTGGTTCTGCAGTAGGCCACCACTGTATCCTTGGGCAAAGTTCTTAACCTAAATGGCCCCAGAAAGTGTTTATAAATTAGCTGCTCAAGGGCAATGGATATAGGGTTCAGCTAACCCTTTTCCTTGGGATATACTTTTAAATAATGCTTATGTTTTAGAAAAAAGATGTGTAAAAAATTTTAATTAAATCAAAATTTAATTTAATTTAAAAAATAATTTCAGGTTACAACCATGACAAAGGGTGCAAACTACAGCATAACACACTCACAACAGCCTGAGGGGGCTTCATTTAAATTACATTATTCTCATTTTAGCAGATGCTCTTATCCAGAGCAACCTATATAGGAAACAATTTTTTACATGTTAACCATTTATACAGCTGGATATTTGCTGAGGTAATTGTGGGTTAAGTACCTTGCCCAAGAGTACAGCAGCAGTGCCCCAGGGGGCATTTGAACTGGCAACCTTTTAGTTATGAGTCCTACTCATTACCACTATGCTACATGCTGCCCTTAAGAAACGTTAAGTAACGTGATTAAGAAACATTTTCACTTCCAGGTCACTGCACAATCCAGTCTGTACCCTCTGTGCCATCACCCTGCACCACTGCAGGATTTCACAGTGCCAGCGACTGCTGCATCTCATTGGTCTTGCAGAGAGCTGCCTCTGTGCCATTGGTTCTTTACAGGGGGGAGGAGCCCAGCTGCTAAATGCAGCCTGGGGCTCATGGGAATAAAGTCTGAAAACAGTATGTATCTGAAAGCATCGAATTTAGATACCGTCCCTGGGCGTCCACCTATGCGGCTTGAGGTCAGAACGAAACAGGATACGTTGTTTGATGCTGGCTGAAACATCAGCAACCCTCCTCAAAGCATGGTGAAATTAAAACCCCAGGCCTGCCGGCGTCCAGCATGGCACTTTTACCGGCTCCATGTGATTTCATCATGCGGCGGACGATGGGGGGGGCCTGGCTGCCTCGTTCATCACACAGAGGGGTGGAGGTCGCTCATTAGCGGGCCGGCAGTCCCCTGCGCGCTCGTTAGGGGAGGCAGCCTATGCTCCAGCAGGAAATTGGGGGATTTGTGGTAATCAGGCTGCAAGCATGGCAGGCAGGATGTTGTTGTTGGGAGGGTAAGTGGAGGGCTGAACGGTGCAGGCTGTTCGCCCCCTGCCCTCAGGCCTTTCCAGCTGTTCTCCTTCCATACCCACAGTAAAGACTGTGTTCGCTGAGCTGCCTGACCCCACATCCACTACATCCACTCCATAACTACAGTAAAGGCTGATCGCTGAACTGCCTGTTCCCAGGACAGCTGTAACCATTCCATAACCACACTGCAGATTGTGTTTACTGAACCAACTGACCCTAGAACAGCCACATCAATCAGGTGCCACATGTTATATGCTAAAAACAAATGGTTTGCAAAAGATGAGGTTGTACGATCTAACCATTTTCACTATAAACTCACACAGCCTCCAACTGTAGTTAACAATAGCATTAGAAATATGCATAACCTTGTGGCATACATGCCCTCTAACACACAAACACACCCTTAATAACAGTAAAAAATGCCACCATTAGTTTCTCAACTGTAGTTTTTTTTTCAGAAGGTCAAATTCAAACAGGAGTTTGAACAGAATGTTCTCCAGCTTGTTCAAAACGTAGTTCACTGGATTGTAAATGTTCGGCCACCTAGGATCAGTGTAATCTGCTAAAAAACTGTTGTGAACCTGAGAGCATCACGGTATGCTCCTAAGGACTCCTAAGGCATCTAAACACACAAAATGAAAGAAACAGCCTGAAAGGCAGTGGGCTACTATAACTCACTCACTCTCTTCTCATTTGAACCTGTTTTTTTGTTAGTAGAGTATCTTTCCTTCAAGCTTTTGGGACTAATTAGTTAATGAAATCTATGCGATTAAACTGAAAATACTTTGACATACTTCGATCAAAAAACACACATCCCCTGAGTATCCATATAAGCAAACTCTGAGAGGATAGGTTAGAGTTGGGGTAGGGATGGGGATGAGGGCTGAGGGGTGGTCGTGGATAGAATTCTGGAGTGGAGGTTAGATTTAGGGTTAGGGTTCAGGAAGCAGATTAGATTTAGGATTGGGGGGGTAGCATTCAGGAATGGAGTTAGGGTTAGGGTTCGGGATGGAGCGTTGCTATTCCTGACCTTAGCCAGACAGAAGCAGGCCTGCATGCGCACTTTGTAGAAGCACTGCTCCTGCTCCAGAATGTCGGTGAGAGCCAGGCGTGAGGCGGGCGTGGGGAATTTCTCCAGGGCAGAAATGGCCTCCTCCTGGGCCACCACGTCCCTCTCATAGCGCAGCTGGTACTGCCACATGAAGTCCGCCTGCTCGAACTCCACCTTCCGCAGGATGGACATGTCTGGGTCAATCCGGATCCACAGCAGTGGGGAGTCAGCACTGGCCACACAGAGAAACCTCAGTGTCAGTTTATTTAATCAGGCCCACTTGGTGCTTAATCCTTTTAAAATACAGAATTGAGATGCAGACGGGGGATTGTTTTCATACAAATCCACTGGGTGCTCAATCCATTTAGGATATTACTGAGATATAAACCTGTAACTGCTTTATTATAGATGTCAGCCCTACTGGGTACTAAATCCCTTTAAGATACATTATTGAGATGCAGACTTGGCATTGCTTTAAAACATACATCAATTCCACTGGGCACTTAATCCCTTTAGGATACATTACTTAGATGTACACTTAGGATTGCTTTGTCAAACTAAATCCAAGTGTGCCCTGCGCACACTGAATAAGGACAGTACAAAGACTGCACTGATACGAACAGGAATGACGTACTGAAAGTGGCTGTTTAAACAGCGGTAAACTGCAGGGCGAGGAGGTGTCTGGGGAGCTGTGCTTGATTCTCACCGTACAATCCGCGTTGCTCGCCCTATCTTAGCCTGACCACACCTGGCCCTGTTCCTGCCTCTACTGCCCTGTGCTCTGTGAAAAAACAAGCCTTTAACATCAGCCTATCAGCCTCTGCGTCACACAGCCTCACTCGGAGCGGCAGGTCTATGCCGGCCCGAATGGTGTGCGAACTGCAGTAACTCTTACTCCATGGCGGAGAGGTCCATGTCCACCTCCTCTCCGTTCATCAAGGGGATCTTCTTCTTCTTGTTTCTGAAGAAGGAAACAAAAAATTGTTAACTACAGCCCAATTATGTCAATAGTAATGTAATGAAAACCCAGAGACATTAAAGAAATTAAAGAAATTATTAAATTATTAAGAAATTAAAATTGAAATCAAACAAATGCAACTGAATAATCCGCGTTTAATCTGCTGTGATGGCAGAAGCAAGGTAACTGTGAACACTGAGAAAATGTGTAATAATTTGTGGGGGCCCAGTGCACTCCTTGGCTTTATTCATTTCCACTCAAAAAAGTCACAGATACAGGTTAACAGTTAAGGCCTCCAGGGAAATGTCTGACAATTCGAGCATAAAACTGATATTGAAGACACCACAAAAGGCATCCTATTTAAAACAGGAAGTAAGTTACCGTCTGCTCTTTGAGTGACATGGGATGTCATGCTTGAGGCTGTTCTCCTCAATCTGTAAAGTGTGGTTGAAGGATCCATCAAGCTCCTGGACTGTAACTTTAATGGGGCCCTACGAACGCAGACACAGACAGAGTTTAGCAATTCAGCATTTGGACACTCCACACACCACAGGCCTTGTTCTGGCTCGTGGAGGCACACGAGACTCACCACGTATTTCTGAGTCCCGGACGATGTGTAATCCTGTCGGATTTCCAGCTCTAGGACATTTCGTTTCCTGTTGAATGCAAAGCTGCCAAAAAACTTGACCACCCCGCTCTGGTCTCTGAGGTCTAGGAGTCAAGGCAAAACAGTGGCACCTGCAACACCCAGCGCTGGCTCGTTCCAAGGGCTCGCTTGGCAAGCGCACAGGCATAGCAATATGAGGCATGTGCAATACAACAACACTGACTAAAACAATCTCATTTTATTTTGACTAAGGACGCTTGGATCAGGCTGAGAAAACCCTTATGGCTCAAACCGCCGCTGGAAACAGAATGAAGCAGTGAAAGCCTGTTTTGGCTACAAGGACCCCAGGCTGATGCTGCAGCCTGATTGGCTGGTGAGAGGATACACCCACTGCTTGATCAGAGGCCCGATGTCCTTGCCCGACACGTTGGAGATGGACTTGAGAAAGCCGGAGGTGGACACCAGCATCTGGCTCCACATGTGGGACTGGTACTTCTGAGAGGAGGCTGTGCTGGCCAGGCTTAGCAGCTTGTTGAACACCTTCGGGATAAGCACAGGCATTTTACAGTCTGTACAGTCTAAACCAGTTGGTTTACAGTCTGTGACATCTTACAGCTTGCAGTCTAAACCAGGCAGTTAACAGTAGCTACAGTTAATAGTCTAAATCAGGTGGTCAACAGTCTGTACAGTCTTATAGGCTACATTCTCAACCAGACAGTTTACAGTCCATACAGTCTAAACGTTTTCAGATTAGAAATTCATTTCTGTTAGCTGAAATTTCACTAGAAGTCCAGTTGAGCACTAATGATTCACTCAAAAATCTGCTTGTATAATTTTCATCTAAAAATCCTCTGTTGGTTCAAAGGAGCCACCAGGACTTCTTACATGCATGTGTGTATTCTAACCAGTACACTCCAATTACAAACAGTACTAATATGTCAAACTGAGCAGCTGTAGAATTGTTCACTCATGTGCTTGGGCCATGGCTCTATGCAAATTAATGCACATTCCTTTAACATGGAAGAGACAGTCACTGCACCCATTTAACTGTCATTTTGCTGGGCGGACGCATTCATCCCAGCAACAAATGGAGAGCAGTAACAGCAGTAACAGCAATCCCTAAACAGGAATCCGCACCCAGGTCTAGAGATCGCTGCCCTACATTTTGATCCGCAATGCTGCAGCGTCAAACCCGCATGGCCCCAGGCTCTGAATCACTCACCTGTAACATGAACTCCATGCTGATCCTGTTCTCAATCAGCCTCATGACCAGGTGAGCCTTGCACTGGAACATCTTGTAGTACTCCCAGGAGAGCGTGTGGGGGTGCTTGATGGAGAAGTGTAGATGGGGGGTGGGGCTGAAACAGAAAGAGAGAGCCTGTACCTCGACCTCACCCTACAACCGCACTACCACCAGACCAACAGATTCAGCCCAAACGCGCAACCAGCCCAGCTGATGACAGCCAACGTCCAGATATGAATGCAAATAAGTACATTTGGTAAATAACTCTCAGAAACCACTACAGGAGGGGTGTGATTTAAATGACAAACGCTGTAAATATTGCCAGCTGTACTAGGGTAGCATGAATCGCTCAATTCAGTTCCCCCCCACAACTGCACAAGTTGGAAACTTTCTCAAAAATGTACTTAATTAAACTAGAAACATGTTCTTCAATATAACTATTCAAACTAAAATTTGAACATGATGTCAAAGCTTGTACGATTTTTTTACTGTATGTTTTTGGATGGATCAGTGCCAGCACAGACTAATCAGAGCACTTAATACTTTATGTAAGCTTAAAATGCTAAGTCGTACATATTCATAAAATTGAACATAGGTGAGCATCTATGCTTTAACCCTGTGTTCGCTGCTTTCATGTCACAGTGGATCAGATGGTGTGTGGGGAACACACAATCATTCTTGTAGTTTCTGTGGTGTGAATTATAATTATATTATATATACTACACTATTATATTATATTACATCTGTGTGAACTGCACAATGCTAGGCTTACCAAATAGGATAAGGCATTTGGTCAAGAATAAGAAACCTACTGGAAAGTTCTGTAAGGAGAAATATACTTTGTCTATTCATATAATGTGCAACTGGGCCTGAAAGGTCCAGATGCTTCACTTTAGTGTCAAGCCTTTCTACATGCACAATTTTCCCTTCTTCTATATCATACAACACTGTAATCTGCTTTGTTGAGACCCATCTGACTTGGATGATGTGATATATTTTTTTAAATTTTTAACTCAAGGGCCTGACATATTGTTCCACAGCACAGGAGATGTGGGATATTCTCCAGAAATGGACATGCAGAGCACTTACTTGTCCTTCTCTTTGCCGCCACAGAAGGTGGGATGTAGCAGAACACCCCCTGTCTTCAGCTCATACTCGACTATCTTGTCCAGTTCCTGCAGACCAATCAGATTGCAGATGGAAGGTAACGTCTCCCCCTCATTTTTACTAAATAAACAGCCTGATGCTGATATATTCCTGTGGCGACGTACCTCTTTGATCCAGTGGCGGTACTCGTTCACGCCAAACGTCTTCTTCAGGTACAGGCCATAAATGTACCCCGATATCCCCTTCAGCACCCACTCATCTGACCTAAGGCACAAGGAGAGGGCAGGACTGATGTCTATCAAGCACGACCACTAACACAGGCAAGGAACTTGAAGCATAAAGATGTCAGCATTTAAGAGAACAATACATTAACAATACATCTGCCTAGGCAAAATGGACTTCACATCCAGGTGTTCCAAGCAATTGTGAATCACCATCTCTTTAAATTAATCTAGTATGCCACCATATCAAATGCTTAAGTTAAGATATATGAAGTGCACCCTGAACATTCAGCTCATAAACACAGAATATCAACTTAAGACATCGCTCCGAGCTTTTGATGTTACCACCATGACATCACGAACTTGCTGTATAATGACTAATTTCGTGTCATTAATTCTACGTGTTTCTAGAACACAAAGAATTGTATGTGATAAATGTAGCCTGCCAAATAAACTGACAAATGAAACCAGGCAGACTGACTAATCTGGAGCAGCCTGAATGGTAATTGTAGAATCATCACAAATCCCCAATGAAATCACTAGTTATGACAAATTTATAACGCATAGCATCTTGCAAACAGGTGAAATAACAAGGAATCAAATGGAACTGCTGCACAGTTCTAGTGAAGGGCAACATGTTGCCACACAAAAGGATTTCATCCAAGGATCTGAAAGCACTTGTTCACCACAAACGAGCAATAGCCATCTGGGTGGCCGACATTTAGCACCAGCATTACACACATCAAATAAACTGAGGAGATGAGCAGAAGTCAGATGTTGGGTACGATTATGTAACCATACTGACATCACTTGACTGAAAACCCCAGTGGTACTGGCTGAGTTATCTGCCTACCCTTTAGAGTTTCTCCAGATTCTCTCTCTTTACCATAAGGAGTCCATAAAACAGTTGTAAAATCCTGTCTGAAAGACAGCACCTCTTGCAACACAGTGTCCCTGTCACAGTACTTTTAAGATTAGGTCTGAAGGGAAGAGCACTCCAGTTAGGACCAGTCATGCTTGGCTGCTGTGGTTTAGCAGAGAACAGCTGTAGCATGCTAGGCTGCAAGAACGTCTTTAAAGATGCTCACTTTCTATGCACCAAAGCATGTGGCAAAGAACCAGCCCAGGTGAGCGCTTCTCTAACGCTGAATCAATGTGACATTTATGCAATAAAAGGAGCAAGGGCACAAATGTCTGGCACAGTGCTTTAAGGGGGGGGGTTAAAAAAAAGCACAAAGTCCATTGTTCATTTTTCCTTTCAAGTCTTCCTGCTCGCTGGCCACCAGCATGCCTGCTGAACACTTTACACACAAAGAAAGTGCTCACATGAGTTTTGCACTTTGGCTGTAATAAACAGGGGTAATACAGACTCATAAAAGTGCTTTTACTAGCTGAACATGAGCTCAGCTTCTCGAGGCTGTCTTCAATTACAGGCTTGAACAGAATTAAGCCACACAATTAATTGTAAACAGGTGACCAGTTTCCATATCAAAGAGGAAGCTGTTCAGTTTTCCAACTGAGGCTTATACAACACAAATAAATGAGTAATTCAAGCTTCCACATCTGATTTAGTTTTAAACACTCAAAAGACAGGGGGTCTATTGTTTGCTGCGATCAAACATTTGGACATCTCTTGTGAAATTTCAGCATCTCACACCAGTGATAGCCAAAGGGGCCCCACACTCCTAGAGACTAGATGCCAGGAACTAATGCAAATCCATCATGCCCATAGGTATAGACCCAGTGTCTGCTCCTCTTATTTACACAGAGTTCTGTATTATAGTAACTAGACAGGCAAAGTCTGATGGGAAATCTGAATCCAACTTTCATGCTCCAAAATGACATTTGAAATGTACTTCAATGTTTTTAAGTTGTACTTCATTGAAGTACATTTGAAATGTACTTCAATGTTTTTAAGTTTTAAGTTTTACAGTCCACTGTAATGTTGGTGTGGGTGAATAAGAAAAAAGTTATGTTAAGTTTTAACGGGGTATGAGTAGTGTTGTTTGTCAGGGTAATAGTCTAAACAGTGAAGATATGATAGCTAATGGTTATTGGGTTTTGGAGCATAATCAGCATGTTACTATACTAGTGCTGAATGTGACAGCAGCAGTACCAGATAGTGCTAGACAAGCATCTGATACAAGTTACCCTCATTTTATATTGCTATATCCAAGGACAGCATCATTATCTGACACACACTATATTAACATAAATACATAATAATATAAATATAAATACTGACCTAAGAACTGAGTGGCAGTTCATCAAATAATAATGGAAGATGTCTCTGTGTGCCTGAGTGCGTAAAAAATGTGACAAACCCAAAGCAAATTCCACAAATTCGTTCAACTGATTAACCAACTAGCTGGCAACTTTTTCAATCCAAATCAGGATTGTACACAAGTTAAATATTGTAATACTGTGAATTTAGTGCGAGTATATCTGCTCCAATGACAAAAATGGAAGCATTTGCCCACTGTGCCCAATGTGTTTTTCCATTTGATTTGCATAAAAGCATAAGACAATACAAATGATATTACATATTCCTGACCATTCAGAAATCTGCACAAAGCATATGACAAAATAGCACATCCATCTGTAAAGCGGGAGGAGTATAAAGTTATTTATATTTTTGAGAGAAAACAGATTAGAAATGAAGATATGTAAATGGTGGATGTATTTAAATATATAAACTCAATACATATCCTTAACAGATCCTTTTAATCAGGGCAACTCACAGTATATTACACTTCCAGTACTAAAGCATTGCACCGTGTAAAATTTCAAACTTGGACCTTTAATTTCAGGGGCCTAACAAACACCGCATACTGCTAGCCCAAACACATCACTGCTAAATTTCATATAACGCTGAGGGCAAAACACATTAACACCATGCAAAAAAAGAGCGAGAATCTGGAAAACTGCCCAAACTCTCCAACCTCTATGGCTGCACCGTGATTCCTCTCGTCTGAGGTCCCAAAATCTTGCTCAAGCTGGTTCAGACTACGGCTAAAATTACTCACCAGGACATTCGGGATATGAAGCAGCCAAAAAACTGCTGGGCCAAGGCTTGAGCTAAGCAGCGTCGAGTCAGGGGAGTCTGGTCTATAATCATGGCACTGTGCAGGAGATTTGTGCTGCAAGTGGGGGAGGAGGAGAAAAAAAAAACAAGCATTGAGTTTCACAGGTTTGAAAACAGGGTCATGATAATTAAGAGAGAAAGCAGCAAAAAAACAGGTCTGAAATGGGTGAGGACACATGGTCCAGGCTCCCTGGCGGGGCTGCTCCTCATCTCAAAAGGGCATTGGACATTTAGTGCTGCTACAGCTGGCTTGAGAACTCCCATAATGCATTGGTTCCTGCATGGCATTCTGTGGACTCTTGTGCTGTGGAGTGAACTGTGGCAAACTTTTTGTGCTCTTTTTTAACTGAAATTCATAAACTGCATGGGTCATAGCACTAGTTGTCAATTATTCAAACTTGGTTGTGATGTCCCATTATTTTTGGATTCTGTCTGAAAGAAGTCTTCCCTTTCCATGCTGGAATCACGTGACTTCTAGCCAGAGTGCTGGTCCTACAGTAGAACGTTCTGTTCATTTTCATTTAGGCCAATGTTTCAAAATGCTTTGTCTTCTCTAAGCTCCATTAAGAGAAGTATCCACTAAGATATAAATAAATTCTGGATCTTCCATGCTTTTATCCACATGCTTGCTTTGCAAGGACCTTTAAATTATGACCAACGCTGCAATTAGGGCTGCAACTAATGACTACTTTAATAGTCGAATAATCTATCGATTATTGAAACGAATAATCGACTATTCGGATTATGAACTGCACAATTACTCACTGGCTTTTTTTTTAAATCAGCTTTTAAATTTAGCTTGAGGTTGTTTTAGGCATACGCTAACTAACAATGAAGACAATAAAGATGAGAACTTCTTTCAAAAATACATCTTTTAATGAATGGTTACTAGGACTAATTCTACTAAGTGAGGGCAGTTGCTTGCTGGGGAGTACAAGTCTTCTTCCTTTGAAGAAAGCCATCCATGGTAGCATTACAAGATCCAACAAACCTATAACTCGTTCGAATTAATGCTCGGTTGGGGATACAGGTTGGTAGGTTGGCTAGAGGTGTGTTTGTCCCATAGCTCATCAGTGACCCCTGCTGACCCCTCAATCAGGACTCCGTGGTCTGCCTGTATAAAGCTGCGTACAAAGCGTTCTCCTCCATCTCATGTCTACTCCAGCTTAGCATGGGGACTGCAGTATGAAAAGAAGCAGCAGTTGACATCACATGTTTCAGAGGAGGGCAGGTGTTTGTGTGCACTATCCCAGATTGCCTGGTGGGGGTTGGAGCTGTACGGTGGCTCCTATGAGACTGTGGAGCTTTGCAAAATGAAAGAATTATCAAAAATCATTGGGCATTCCAAATTCCATTTCAAAGATCCTTCTAAGGGTTTATTTTAAGCTTCTTAAAGCACAAAAGCCACTCACTATACTTGAATTTACACACACGTTTTGAGGTTTCTAAGAGAAGAGAAAGACCCCTGAAACCTATTTAATTTATCCAAAGTTGTCTTCAAAACCTAAATTAAGATGTAACATACCTGAATGCAAATTGTGAAATGTTATCGAGGATTTGTGATCATATATCAGTAGTGGCATATCAAGAACAGTTTAAAATTCATATACACAAAATGAAGGCAAATAAAAACAGCACTCATATTCAGCTGAATGGCATATTTCACTCAAACAGAATAAGAGTCCTAACTGCTGGGTTGTCATTGCTCTTTCAAGAGAGCATTGGGAGAAATTAAGAAGCTCAAGATAAATGCTGCTCCCAGCTGTGTTCTTTATAAGGATCAACATCTGAAGCGCACATAAAAAAAAAATACCGTGACCACCACAAAACGCAAGAAAACTGCCAAATACCAGCAATTAGCTTTACAAAGACATGGCAGCTGCCAGTGTTCTTTCAAGCGAATTGCCAATTTGCCATTGGCCACAAGGACTAAGAACAGTATTGATGTTCACAAACATTTGGCAATAATTTCCCACTGAACATCAATGCTTGCTGACCTGAAATCCCTCATACATAAAACTGCAACAGTCCATACCAAAATGAAAATGCCAAAATGAATAAAACATGGCAAGCGTGAATGAATCAGCTCCATTGGGTCCTTCTAAAGGTCTCTACTGCTTTAGTTATCCTTTATTGTGGTGGGATGCAATTATGCAATAATTCTCTATTGTAACAATCCCCCATGACTATTAACAGTGAACTTTTAAAATTAAAGCTTATTAAAAATTAAATACTGTGTTCTTACTCTGTATTCCACATTATGGGAAACATCAGTGAAAACGGGTCAGAAAGAGGAGTTAAGTACCTGAAAATGCTCATGGAGGCGTAGGAGGACACCTGCACATAGGCCTCGTCCACAAACACGGTCTTGAAGCAGGAGTACGGGTAGCGGCAGGTAAGGATCTCCTCGTAGAACTCAAAGATCTCATGGAGGTAGGACATGGAGTGCTTCAGCAAGGGCAGGAGCTGAGGCAAACAGAAGTGTGTGACCTGGGGAAAGAAAAACATACCGTCAGGATACCTGAGAACCAGCCGCAAGAAAAACTTTACATACACAGAAATCTTAACAAAACTAGCTCTGAAAGACACTGAATTTGTTTCATTCAGAAAACGCCATGTTAATAACTGAAATTTTAAAAACACCTCGAGGCACTAATAGGTTTCTTTTCATATGTGAAAGGGATGCCAGGTGTGGGTTGAGCTGCATCCCTATGCAGTGCATGTCTCCCTCTGCTGGTCAGAACTGAATAGGAATATGCTTTGTATGCCATGACCTTTTGATGACCTGTACTGCATTGTAAGAGTTGTGTTTCACCAAAAAGCAAATGCTCTATTTCCCCTATCACTGTAAAGCCTGTTCTTCATTTCATGCTGTAACACCACGCAAACCAAGCCCATGTGAAACAAATCCTTCTTTTATTCATGCTCACATACAGTACCTCGTGCATGTAGGGGTCCACCAGGATCTCAAAGGGCCCCACAGCCAGGGAGATGTTGGGGGCCGCAGTGGGGATAGGCAGCACGTAGTGGAAGGTCTTCTTCCGCATGTCATGCGTGTAGACGGTCTCCACCAGGTCGCCACAGGACACGGCCACCATAGCGGCATCCACTGTGAACTCCAGCTTCCAGGTGCACAGCTCCGAGTATGAGTCCACACAGGGGAACCAGAACCTGCGATGGGACAGGGTTGTCATCATCTTCATCATCATCATTACTGCCGCAGTCATCTTCACTACTGTTATCCCTATCATCCTTGAGGGTCTCTCCGTAAATTTTGAGCATGATGGTGCCCCACATATGTGTCATCTATACATCCAGTTCTTATTATGACCAGACAAGGATGACATTTTGGATTCTAGATGACGCCCTGAGAGCATCCTGCCCAATGATGAGCCTCATTTGGCTGCTTTATCGAACACATTTTAGTTAAAAACATCTGAAGGGCTACTCGGGTACCGCTCCATAGTTATTTACAGAGTTGCCATTTATGCATTCAAGCTCGTCACCACTGCAATGACAATCGCTGACCATTGGAGCAGTTAAATGGTGTGCTCAAGCAGTCAAAGCAAAGGAATGCATCACTATGGTTTCATGCCCGAATCTGTTCACAAGTATCATAACTGCCCCCTTTGATTCACTGTAGACAGCTTGTTATAAACAAAACTGGCTTGTAAGCACTTTGGATAGAAGGCATTTAAAGTGAAAGCAGGAATCAACAAAGAATGTGAGCAGCCTCCACTTCCACAACAGCACTGTACGTTTCCGAAGGGGCTCATACTATCAGGAAGTGACTTTGCGCTCCGGGGAAAAGAGCGTGCGGTCACTGCTGTCGGACACCCGTGTACCGTGTGGAGTTCTGGTATCCAAATGAAAAGACGTGGGCCCCTCTCTCCGCCATGCTGCCCTCCTCATCAGGCACCACGAAGTGGAGGCCTCCTTTGGGCTGGTCCAGTGAGAACTCGATGTATACCTTTAGTACCTTCATTTCTGAGGACAGAGGCCTTAAGGTCAGATAAAGTGCTCCTCTGCTTTGGAGACATTTCCTGAGAATGGCACGCTTTACATTTAGGCAAGCAGAACAGAACAGAACCAAGCCAAGCAGAAGTGGCTTGAGTACCATTCTGGCTCCTGACAGCCCACTCCCACCTCAGTTAAAATAAAGGCAAAAACACTTTTTCAAGCACTGAGAGTGGGGTCCGTTTACCCCTGTATATCAGACGGACAATAATTAAATGCAACATGGAGAAGCAACAGGTTGTCCATGGAGGGAACTGTCTGCAGCATCTATCCAGTGTAACATGAGAGAGGTCTGCCCCTCATCACACAACTAAATTCTAATGACCAACGTTGTTACCAGTTGAGCTAAAGGTAATTTGTCTCCAGCTGCACAGGCAACAATGCTAGCTAACTACGTCTCAAGGAGTAATGTCACAGGTTCTGCTACCTGCTACATGACCGGCTTTACGCGGGACTCACACAAGCTACTGATTTCAGCTCTGCTACACAAGCATGACCTATATGATCCTTACCGTCTCCTTGCTTCCATAGCTCTGATGGAACTTTGATGCACAGCTCTCCGTTCCCGGAGTCTGGGTCCACGGCACTCACCGCTGCAGTGTAGGCGCTGGAAAAGTAGTTCAGGTTCCTCCTGGAGAGGAGGAGACAAATATACCACATGGTCAGCCAAACAGTGCCCAGTGCTCACTCAAAGTAATCGCTTATTTTCTTCTCTCACTGCAATCCAGATAGGACCCAGTGGTGTTTACTTGAAGAATGTCACTTGAAAATATTAAAATAACATTTTAACATAATATGAGTGCTGGAATTATGGAACTCACCTTCAAGCAACAGGGAGCATATTACTTTTTCAAAGCTAGGCACATAAAATGATTACTCTAAGATGCAACAAACTTCATTAAAATACAACAAGGCCTTGTCTTCCACTGTGATATCTATGTATTTTAGCCACTGATGTTCAATCATTTTTGACAGCAATTAAAAGACTTGCTGTGAGAGAGACTGAGGTCTATGGATCAAGTTCAGTTGGTACATTCAGACCCTAAGGAATATGGTATGTTAGCAGTAGTTAGATATGTAAGGAATAACCCAGTGTCAGCGTGTGAAAGAACACTCACTGTTTGGACTCATGGTGGCAGACTTCTAGGGTTGGGTCATTGTAAATGAAGGGGGCCTCCAGGTCGTTCACTCGAACCCTGTATATTCTGCATTGCTTGCTGTTGAGCTTGATGCGATTTAGGTTCACAACCGTCGGGAAAATAGTCAACTCCACATATCCCTGTCAAGCAAGAGAAAACGGTCATATGCCTTATGGAATCGTGTATTTCAAACAATGAACAGACAACGCTCACAAAATCAATCTGCTTTAAGAAACCACCAACGCCAAGACATTTGCGAAATGGAAAAAAGAAATAGTTGAATAGGTATGTCTACAGTACTTACAATCACAGATTTTCTCTGAAAGTTTATGTTGTTGATGCAGACCACCTGATGGGTTGTAAATAAAAAAGTGAGAGATTTGTTGTTAAACTAACAGATACGTCGAAAGGTGAACACTTCACTTCGAATGCCCGAGCACAAAAATTCTATTACTACCTATCTTTATCTGCAAGTAGAACAGCCCCCTGTGCTCAGTGGTCAAAAAGCACGATGTGTTATAATGCAGGCACCAAGCTGGCAAAACATTAAATCATCATAATACAGCAGTCGTTATGACACACGCCAGCCCGTAGCTTGACGTTACATGCTTATTAGCTATCTGGCTAACTTGTCTACAGATGGAACAGACCGCGCCGGGTTATCAATGAAAGCATAACCAGATGCACTAGCTAGGTAGCTCGTAAGTCAACTAGACTTGTCTTGTCAACTTGAGTACCCCCTGCCCTGCATGTTTTAGATCTCTCCATGCTCAGCGCACACAGCTGATTCAGCTGTGTTGGAGCAGGGAGAGATGTACATGCAGGGCAGAGGTACTCCAGGAGAGGGTTGAGAAACAGTGAACTAGACTACAGGAGTAACGTTAGCTCACTATACTTATTGTAGCTAGCTGCTTAAATGGAAGTAATTAGCTCGTTAGCAAGCAAGTTGATAACAGCAACAGATAGCACAATTAGCTATTAACACAGAATAATCTCGAAGAATCAACAGGGGATATTAAAAGAAGTTGAATGGATACTTATAATTTGTACGGTCGAGGGCTTTCAAATCCCTTGTCCTTCTTCCTATTCATCTTGACATTCCCATACGCGCACCGATATCCTGCGGAATTCGCACTTTCTCCACCGACTTCTGCGGTTTCGGGGTATTTAAATACGACGATGCTTTTAATGACCCGATTTCTACATTCCACAGATTCTATCTAAATATCTAACCGGCTAGCTACTTCATGTTAACTAATGCGATCGCTGGCTACCACGCATCTAGCTGCCGTTTGCTAGGTAGCTTGCTGTTCCCGACAAGCTTCGCATTTCATCAAACTTAAATTCCAAATGAGTATTATTGTTGGTTAGCTACAGTACTAGCCAGCGCTCACAATCTACTAGGTCGTCATATCAGCTAGAAGTCAACCTTAGCCACTTTCTCAAAGCAAATAACTAACAATGCATGTGCAATCAGCACTGCAGCCATACATTATAAAACTGCCTTGTGCATAGTCAAACGTGTACTGTGAGTAGGTTTCCACTGTATTTGTGCCTCTCCTTTCCCTTCAATTGCTCACAGCAAGATGCTCCATCCGCCATAATGATCAGCCATTTTGTATCTAACCTTCGACCTCCCGCGCAAACGGAAGTTAAGGTGGGCGAACTAATAAAAACGTCTCTTTACGTCAATATAAATGTTTTCCTCGTATTGTCGAGTTTCATTCAAAACTAAATTCTCAAGAATTTCCGAAAAACGATTTTAATATTGTCAAAATGAATCCATAATTTCGTTTTAGTTGTCCTTTGACGGAACAAAAGTAGTGATTTAGCGCTCACCAGTTTATAATTGAATACAATGCCATAACTGAGTCTTCTTAAACCTTGACTTGATAATCCTGTTGTTATCGCTATTCATTAAACTTTTGATCACGCAGCTATCAGTGTTATCATCGTTATAGCCCCCACTGACACTAGGTGGCAGTATACAACTTATGTATACAAGAGTAGACAGCGACGTACATGTTATGAAACGCAGGTGCTGGAGGTCAGGATGGTCGTCACTGTGTAGAATAATTTTAAAAAGAGACATACTCACATACAAATATTACATTTATTTTTCAGATTCAAAACAAAACACAGAACTCTAGCTTATTGTCAGAATAGGGTGCAGAAGTTGATCAGGTTGCCACAGGTCTTCTTGAATTGTAGACTTTCACCCCGTGTTGCATGGATGAACGAGCATATTTAGTTAGAAGAGCTCCAGTCGTTTGCTTTTCACCACACAGGTCCCTGTTGAAGAAGAAAGGAAAATGGAAACAAATTAGCATATACTTTCAATGGGACAGTATGCATGATTGTCACAGAATTGTGCTCATTTTGTGTAAAGGCTTGGACTTTTGATTTAAGATGAACTGCAATATATTGTCAGGAAAACATTATAAATGTAATGGCATTATATAATGACAGTATATAGCTCCTTAAATTACAAAATTCATTTACAGGACATGTTTCTTAATGTAAGTGTAATGTAAATGACAAATGAAAATAATTATGTAATATTTAATCAAATATTGTTACGTTTGTTGTCTGATAACCTCAGGAAGATATAACACAAAAGTGTGCACTTGTTCAGTGCAAAGATATGAAGACGCTATTTCACTTACTGTATGTAGGGGGCAATGTCGTCCTCAGTCCACTTCTCCCTCATGCTAAACAAACAGTTGAAGCGCTCTAGTGTGTCCTCAGGAAGGTCCTCCACTCTCAGCAGGGATATGGTCTCTGGTCTGGAGCTGCGGTCCACCAATGCCACACCCTGATTGGCCCACACATTGTCATGTTACCTTACTGTAAATCACCTGCACAGCAAAACACTGACAGAGACAGGACAAATAACAGCACACTGATGACATACTGCACGCGGAGCTGCTCTTGGTGTGCTGAGAAGGCGTTATTTAACCAGAGCAGTGCCAGCAGTCCAAAGCTGCAGTGGTTTCCCTCAGGCTCTGGCATTTTGCGCTTCCTCACCCTGAGCTGGTCCAGCCTGGTGCTCATTCCCTCAGGGACGCTCTGCTGCCACACCTCCTGGAACTCCGACAGGTTAAACTTGACGGCGTTCTGCAGCAGCATGCACGCGGTGACCTGGCACACCTTGTCCTCATTTAGCGCGAAGCACACCTCGCCGTCTGAAGGAGAGGGACAACACGCTCTCTTAGAACTGGGGACTTGACATGCAAGTTATGTTGTAGTCATTCAGGGTGTACAAAGAAGAAGTGAACAAAGTGACAGAAGAAACCGTGTAAAAAGTGGAAAACAACAGAATAATAGAAAGGTACATTTTTCATTATTTAATCTGATACATTAAATGGATCAGTGCATTGGAGGGAAAACACACAATGTAAAAATTCTTAACACTTTCAGCAAAATATTAAGCAGCTGTGCATCTAAACCCAATTAAAAGAAACCTTTAAGAATATATTTAAAACAGTCAACCTCTGCAAAACTCAAAAGGATATCTAAAGGAAAGGATATCACACAGCAATGTGAATTTTACTAATTTTACTGGTGTAAAATGGACAAAAACGTTTTGAAAGCTTTTACCTTTGTCAGTGTAACGTCTCCCATAGCAGTTCAAGCAGTGCTCAATCATCTCTCTGAAAAAGACAAGTTTTGGTTTCTGGTGGAGATGCATTCAGCAGACTGGGGAATCTTTAAATGAATTACTGAAAGCTGTTGTACACTACCACTGCAAACTGTTTCTCAGTAATGTCCCAGTATTAGGTTTCCAAAGGGTTTGTGATAAAATCCTTAAATGAGTGGCGGGTTGTCTTTCAATCCTCTTAAATCAACTAATTTTATTATATTAACTAATGCTTAATATAACTAATTGACTCCTTATGGTTTTTTGTGTTGTACTCTACCTCACTTGTAAGTCGCTTTGGATAAAAGTGTCTGCCAAATGAATAAATGTACATGTAAATGAGCTGAGTCGCACCTGGTTAATCTCACTTGCATATGACCTGTGCCTAGCACCCTGTACCTGATCACTACAGTCACTATGTGAAATCTAATTGAGTGTTGTAGTCAGTATAGGCACTATGGACACATTACTTTGATGCAAGGTAACGTTACTTTTATGGGACAGATTAATAAGGTTGGTATTATAGATCATTAATATGACAAAGTGTGTTGCTCTTCAGGTTAAAACAACAGCTGTATTTTTGTATTTTAGTTTTTTCATTTAAAGGCTAATGCTAATTCTTGTTTATTAAGTGTTCAGTGCCAATGCTCTTGTTCATCTTGGTCCTGTGATATACTTTAAATGTACACAATATGGCCAAAAGTATGTGGACAGCCCTCCTAATTATTGAGTTCAGGTGTTTCAGTCACACCAGTTGTTAACAGGTGCATAAAATCAAGCACATAGCCATGCAATCTCCATAGACAAACCTTGGAAGTAGAATGGGTGGTACTGGAGAGCTCAGTGACTTTAAACGTGGCACTGTCATAGGATGCCATGTTCGCCACAAGTCAGTTCACGAAATTTCTGCCCTGGTCAACTGTAAGTTATATTATGGTCAAGTGGAAGCGTCTAGGAGCAACAACAGCTCAGCCATGAAGCGGTAGAACTTACAGAACGGGGCTGCCAAGTGCTGAAGTGTGTAGCACGTAAAAACCACTTATCCTCTGTTGACTCACTTACTACAGAATTCAAAACTGTCTCTGGCTGTAACATCAGCACAAGAACTGTGCATCGGGAGCTTCATGAAATGGGTTTCCATGCCCGAGCAGCTGCACACAAGCCCAACATTACTATGTGCAATGCCAAGCGATGGCTGGAGTGGTGCAAAACCTGCCGCCACTGGACTCTGGAGCAGTGGAAACGCGTTCTCTGGAGTGATGAATCGCACTTCACTATCTGGCAGTCTGATGGACGAATCTGGGTTTGGCGGATGCCAGGAGAGCGCTATCTACTGGAATGCACAGTGCCTACTGTAAAGTTTGGTGGAGGGTGGATAATGGTCTGGGGCTGTTTTTCAGGGTTTGGGCTAGGCCCCTTAGTTCCAGTGAAGGGTAACATTAATGCTACAGCATACAAAGACATTGTAGACACTTGTATGCTTCCAACTTTGTGGCAACAGTTTGGGGAAGGCCCTTTCCTGTTCTAGCATGACTGTGCCCCTGTGCACAAAGCAAGGCCCATAAAGACATGGTTTGACGAGTTTGGTGTGGAAGAACTTGAGTGGCCTGCACAGAGCCCTGACCTCAACCCCACTGAACACCTTTGGGATGAATTAGAACGCTGACTGCCAGCCAGGCCTTCTCATCCAACATCAGTGCCTGACCTCACAAATGCTCTTTTGGCTGAATGGGCACAAATTCCCACAGACACACTCCAAACAACTCCATATTAATGCCCATGGTTTTGGAATGGGATGTCCAATAAGCTCACATAGGTGCGATGGTCAGGTGTCCACATACTTATGGCCATATAATGTATGTTGCCATGCTTTTTTGCTGATTGTACTGCTACTACTACTGACAATAGTATGATAATAATAAATACAATAAAAATGAGACATTACTTGGGCTCAAGAGGCCCCAGTTCTTCCAGGCTGGTGCTCAGGGGCACCTTGCTGAAGGACCAGGACTCTGAGTCCACCAGCTGTGTCACATGACCCAGAAGCTTCATCTCATAATCAAAATCCAGGACCCTCCAGTAACCTGCAAGGAACCAAGAGTCAGCAGGACTGTAATTCACATGGTTGAAATAGCAAAAGGCCCACAACTAGGCAATGGTGCTCACCTGCTGTGAAAACAGTCTTGCAGTTTATATATCTGTTATAAATATCTGTAAATAACTGTATTGCAAATCATACTCACCATCAATTTTACAGGCATGGATGTTCTGAAGCTGGGCCACTATTTCTGCCTCACTTGCTTGAATTCTATCAAGCAAGTCCTCCATTGTATACTAACACAAAGGGGAAATATTTGTTGATCAGGGTTATTGTGCAACAGAAGAACAAAACTTGAATGAACTCCAAATACGTACTTGTTTCTGGAAAAACAACTGTTTCTAAAACAACAAATGAAGTCAAGTTGGACTGCGCTAACATGACTGCTTGAAATGACACCCACATATCATCTACTTTTTGTAGGCTGCCGAGTAATGTCCTTGAGTGACCTGGGGCCTTACCGTTTCGGTTCCTCTTCTTAATGGAAAGAATGGTTTTGCTATTCTGTTTAAAAATAGAAACTAGGAGACGTCTCTGCCTTAGCTTAGCTAGGAGCCTCAGTGGCTTGCTCGGCCTGTTACATTGCTTCTGCATGGAGCTCCTGTCCACCCAGAGCTCCATGTGGCACACATTAACTCTTTCAAAAGTCAACAGCAGACACACCAGCCTTGTCCTCTCAATCAATCTAGCGATAGGGCACAAGTCCCTCTGGAACAGGATAAGCCAAACAACATACTCACCGTCCAACCACTGTCTTAAGTAAGTTACTAACCATTGTCTTTCATTTGCCTGAAGAGCTCACACAGCAAGCAACATCAGACGCACTTGGCGCACTGCTGGATGGTAATGTGGTGGTAACATGGCCCTTGCATGTGGTGGCATTCTATTAGCAGTACCTTCTGCCCCGAGTCCTCCTCCGCCTGGCCGAATGACGGCCCCTCATAAGGACTCTCCATCAGCAGCTTCTTCACTTTCTTTAGCTTAGGCCGCTGTCGCCTCAGCTCCCAGTAGCTATTGGAGAAACCCCAAATCTAACCACAAAACAGGCTGAGTCATTATTTACATTAAATGTTAAACAGCACAACTGTGAATATGCACTTGTGACCTAAGCTGTTGGAAGGCATTGGTTGTAATTCAATTAATTTAATGTATAAGAAATCCTGAAAATAAACTAACTGAAAATGAATACTGTAATACTTCTTATACTTCTCAACCTGTACTGGAAAAGCCTGAGTGCTCAAAATTGCAATATTCTCAACTGATGTGGTCACAACAGCTGTTTTTTCTGCCTTAACTAATGCTCCATTCCTCAGAATAAGCATCTCATGTAACTCCTAATGTTCCATTTTAGTCATCCACTTCAACACAAATTCTATACATGTATTACATTACATTGTGCATCAAAATGCACAGATAAATGGATGATCCAAATCCAAACCAAGATGGAGCTGCACGCTGTTGCTTTTCTAAATCATTCTGTGGGAACTGCACATAATACTTGCACAGGGCAGCACCCAGTATTTGAGGTAAATTAACAAGTGATGTACTACTTCTCAGTGTGTACACACGGATATGTCATAAACAGTGACATCCAAATACACGTTACAAGCTACAAGTTAAAGCACGACCAGAATGGGACAAGGGTGGAACAGGTCACATACCTGGGTATGGACGAGCTTAGGGCTGCCCTGATCTCCGGAGAGCTGATCTGGGGTCTTGCAGCCGGGAACGAGGAGGAGTAAGTTAGATGTGTCAGCTATCTTAAGGTCGTACGTCTTGTCTTCACTGCACAGAGCTGCGTGTTCATCCTTGTCTCCCCTGATTACAAGACTGGGGCATGAAAGCAGAGTACTGTGAGATATCACCTCCTTATGTATCTCTCGTAGACAAAACCTATCTAGTTCGTTACCTAGCTCACCAATTATCTCTAATCCAGCTAACGATAGTTTTAACTAATGAGACTATTAAGCGCTATAATTCCATTTATGTTGACTGGCGAAGGACACTGCCATTACTTGCAAACAAATTAGATTATGTGCTCTTTGCATGTCATTAAGAATACATTACAATAAGGAAGTTACCTAGAAAGCTTCCTACATGTATTACTACTAGCTAGCTAATTACCTTTTACCACATTCGATGTGTTTGCAAAGGCTTTCGTCCAGTTCCATAAGACAATAGTCCCCGGAATCGACATTTTCGCCGAAAGACAAGCAGTGAACGGTAGGTTGTAAGTCCTCCTCTTTCAGTTTAGCGATTTGAATTGTAGCGTGTACTTCCTCTAAAGTTCGCATTTTTAACGGGTAACCTAAAGCATGAAACGCGATTTTTAAGACTGCTCGCAAATGATCAGGGTAAATTTTGCTCTACTATCTTCTTCCGCGTTTAACTTTCCCGCAATATTTACCGGAAGAATAGCTGCACATGATGGACCACATCGCAGGCCAATCAGGGAAAAGCTATCGCACACGCGCTCGTTTGAAGAACCCAGCACGTTGTGGTAGTAGGATACTTTTGCGAATTTCGTTTGCAGGAATGTAAGTCAACTGTTGAGAGCAGCTGTTGCGTTGAAATTTCCATATGCTTTAGGATTAACATTATTTGTAAAATCCAAGCTAGCGTCCTAGCAGTCTATGCGATTGTAAACTTTGTAACAGGTAATTTCATTTAGTGTACGGTTAAACATGACGTGACGTCTTACATCAGGAATGAAATTACAATGCCATGTTTTCCCGCTATGGTTCTCCTATAGCAAATCAAAGAAACACACAAACAGTAGTCCCAGCACAAATTTCAGACAAATCCCATTACGACACACTCAGAATGTGGTTCCTTTAGAATTCTAATTGTCCTAATGTAAATCAGTGATCAAAGTTCATTTAAAATGAAAGATTAGCATGCAGCATTTTAGGATTTATATGGTATGCAAACCTCCTTGGTCCAGCGCACGGGGGGGAGGGGGGGGGGGGGGGGGGGGGGGCGTAATTTGCATTGCACTGAAGTCGTTTTAGGTCACGCCGCAATTATTACACAATTCTGAGGTGTACTGTTAAGGCAGTAGAACTAACATCGAAAATTTGATCTTGGCCTTGATAGATCAAGCTGTGAAGCAAAATCAGTGAAGCCGAGTGGTCACAAGTGGAGTGTATATATATATATATATGTATATATAAAATTTTATGTATGTACGTGTGTGTGTGATTAAAAATGGGCCATTTCCCCCCAAAATTGCCTGAATGCCTTTATTTAAAATGGCTGCACTATACATGTTTTCATGTGTGCTTGTAAAACTTGGAAATGTCTTGGAAAAAACGCCAACAATCGCCAGCAAAGGATAAGAAATCTTGACAATGCCGCCTGTAGATTGCTGCTATGAAAATGCTTTGTGATGTGGCTTTATACTTGTCTATATTAGAATGTATTGTATTAGTTACAAATCAGCACATGTTTTCTCCGCTATTGCAAGACTAACGTGAATATCCTCTATACTCTGTGTTAGCATCATATATGATATACACGTAGAGCAGTTTTTAGTAATTGGAACAATGGATGTACCAGTAGTTATAAGTTCCTGACTGCAACCTTTTTTTACCCGTCAACAAGTTATGAAATTAAGGGTTCTTTTGTATTATTTTGTCTATATAGCTGAATAAATGAATTTGTATCGTTATATAACATTTCGAAATATATTCATAACCTCTCAATATAACCTTCTGGGTTTTTCCCCCTTGTCACAGGTTGTGGTTAATAGAAAAAAAAGACATTTACTCGTCTTTTAAGCTGACGTCCACGTTTCATACTAATTGTTTACCGAGAAAAATATCTACATACGCCCCGCCTCACTGGTCAACTCCCCCAATGACGGCAAAAGGCACCATTACTGCCTCGCGCTGTGCCGTGCTGTAAAGCGTGCTTTGAGCTGTTGGTTGGTAAATAAATGCAGACAGGACGTGAGCGGCGTTAAACGGGACTCGCTTGTCCGATTGTACGAAAAACTAATTGGGGATTACTGGCTGTGGAATGCTTTATTGTAATTCAGAAGGAACACTTCCATGCAGTTGTGCACAATATGGGTTGGTAGCCATTCACAACAATTGTTCAGGGTTTGCTGCGAGAGAAGATTCAGGGAAATACTTCGTCACTGTTAGTGTATTTTTATAGTTTGGTTTTTGGTCGAAATCGTGTTGCTTTCAAAATGCACGTGGAAGCTAAACCAGCGTGACCGAATATATTGGGCTGACAGCTCGTCCTTTGCATGGTTGCAATGTGATTCATTCATTTCTTCCGAAACAGAGTGAATGCCAACTTAAATTAAAAATTTAACTTTACAGTTCACTGAAGTCTAGTATATGAGGTTGCATGATCACAGTCTCTAAGAGTATTTACGTTTGCACAAAATATCAGGGATCAAATGTGCTTCAGTAGCTAGCAGCCTAGCCACAGCATTAACCGTTGACTTCACGAAATCTCACGTAAGGAAATACTCTACGACTCAGTGGCTACAGTTCAAACGAACTGCATTCAAAATCAGGTAAGTTGTGTTAGGCTGAAGAATACAGCCAACGTTAGCTGTATTTTCATTAGCGACATATCACTTTGTTTCTGAATGTATCTTCAACATCGATAATGGGGCGGGGGCTTACGACAAATACTGAAAATCCATATATTGCAGTTTCGTCCAAATCAAGCACACATTGTTTTTGGAAAACAGCTGAACGCAAATGGACGGAATCGGAAACACTATGCAGAAAAAGGCAGCGGAGTTGGAGCGCATGGCTGAAGTCCTAGTCACCGGGGAGCAGTTAAGGTAGGATCGGTTATTGTTCCCCGATGCATTTGCACTGTAACAATGCGGGCTACTCGCGCAAGTGGCGAGGCAATTACAGGACATGTGCACATTCATGCTTAACGCACAATACGCTCAGATATATGCTGTGTATAAAATGATTTAATAGCCGCGTCAGAGTGCCACTGCATGATAAGTGGTTGTCATACTTCTATTCAGGTGGCTAGAAAGGAATACACACATATAACAATGTGCAGGAATCTGGGGACAAAGGGTTGTTTTTTTAAAAACACCTGCTCGCTGGAAACCAACACATATCTTTCACCCATGTATGTAATGCAGCCAAAAAAAGCCGTATTAAAATACCAACGAGGTCAGCGTGTCACTGCTGCCTGCGAATATGGGTAAGTCAAAATCTGTCACTGGCATTGATGTGTGTTCTCAGCAAAGGCCCTTTAAGGGGGTAGCTGAGCAGGCACAAACTATGCAAGGTATGTGTGTGTGCACTTTCCAGATTTCAACCTATCAATGAATCAGTAAAGAATAAACTCTGTTTAGTATAGCAAACCTTGGGACAGCATTGCCATCTGATGCCATGGAAACAATAGCTATAGCAATAGCTATCATTCTCATCTTTCTCTGTCATGTTGAATGCCAGGTCATGAGCTGTTGGCTTCAATGGGCAGTTATGGATGACTGTAAAAAAGGGAGTCTGTGGTTGTTCCACGAAATATTGCTAGTAGTATCCCTTACAGTTTTCTTTTGACACATGAATGTAATGGTAGCTTGCAGCTTGCTTGTTTTTTAGTTTTCTGGGAATATCAATGTCAATGTCAAGCAGGTATTTGAAAACGAACCCAAGGGAACGTTTTTAGGATGTACGGAGTGGACGCCAAGTTAAAGACTGAAATGAAATGGCAGGCGCATTCAACCAAATGTTTTCCCAGGGTATAATTTTCTCATAATACCACTTTTTACACTGATGCTTTTAAGCTAGTGAAAACATGGTAGAGTTTTTCATACATAACTTGCATTATGTAGACAATCGGCTTTAAAGAATACAGCATTTTTTAGGGTTCCAAGTCCTGGTCACTCAGGGGTGACTTTTCAAGCAGACAAGCTGTGAACAGTTCTTCCACTTTTTTTGGATGGCTCCATCTTTCCACTCAGGAGCAGTGAGTCGGCAGTCCGTGGTGCACGTTATTGCGAAAAGGAAATCATGTTTCAACAAGCGCTCTGTTCTTTTTGACACAGTTCCCAAGAAAATAGAGGATGGGCCACAGCTTCTGCAAGAGGGGAAATGGGGTGAGAGAGGGAGAGAAACTGCAGAGGGAGAGACACAGGTGATGAAGGTGTGAAGCAGATGCTTCGGCTGTGAAGCTGGTTAGTCAACAGCCAGCACTGCCAAAAGTAGCAGTCACAGAACACCTGCTCCCTTATCTAGCTGTGGATATTACATTATTGACATTTAGCAGATGCTCTTATCCAGAGAGATTTACATAGGTTACAATTTTATCTATTTATACAGCTAGAAATTTACTGAGGCAATTGTGGGATAAGTACCTTGTCTGGGGCTACAACAGCACCGCCCCAGTGGGGAATCAAACCAGCACCCTTTTGGGTAGGAGCCCTCCTCCTCACCACTATGCCATACTGCTGCCCATCTCTCCCATTGATAGAACTGGCTTGTCTTGACCGTCTGCCTCAAATATCATCAAATATTTAGCCACAGTGGCGGTCAGACTTGAAACAAAGGTTTGTGGTCAAGACTGTCATCTTGTGCTGTCGTTGCACTCTGCGTTCCTGGAGGTCATCTTATATCAGAGCGATTCCATGTCATGTGATTGTCACAGACAGAAGCAATGCATAAAAAGGGGTTGCTAGGGTGGAATGCACTGACACAAATAACACAGACTCAACACGTGTCCTGAGGGAGGGGTATTGCATCATGGGTTGGTGTGTGGTGGGACTGTACAGTCATTTTCTGAGCGTAGTCTGGGGTGGAGAAACTTTGAAGAGCACAGCTTCTCTTCTGAAATCATATCATGTCCCTGAGGTCAAAGTTATTTGAAGGCACAATGCAGGAGTCCCACCCTCTCCCGCCCCATGACCAATTGCTGAATTAATTACTGTTATGTATTTATTTTATCCAGACCAGCTAACGCCTGCCTTATCTGTGCATGTGGTGTTCTAATGTGACCGGATATCAGTATTTGTATTTCAACTAATGAGTCACACTTATACTGAAATGCAGCTGAATACAAAACATCTGTAGAGTTGAAGTTTTCTTTGTTTTGGTAACACCTACACCACCATGTAAGTGATTCATTTGTATATAAATCATCTGATTGCTCTCCAGATTTGCAGGTTTGCCCGCCAGCTCACGGTGGAAATAATGACGGTTTTGGCTTTGTTCTTCCTGTTTCAGAGAAACCGCAGACTTGTGGGGAATGATACTGTTTATTTGTGGATCTGGTATTGGCTAGAGCACGGGAGGTGAATGATCATTATCTAGTTTGACCTCTCAAGGATATATGAACAAGACAGCGCCACACATTAAGGAGTACGCATGGTTAAAGACAGGTATTTTATATAGGATAAGCTGGCCTATTCCTGCTTCACATACCTGGGACTGGCCAAAGCCTCTGTATCTTTAACCTACAGCTAAAAGGGGTCTGTGGAAACACTTTGCTTATAGCTGACCTACTGCTGCGATGGATCAGTGGAAATGCCCTAGGTACAGTTGACCTACAGCTGAGGTGGGTCAGTGGAAATGCCTCAGGTATAGCTGACCTACAGCTGAGGGAGGTCAATGGAAATGGTTCAGGTATAGCTAACCTACAGCTAAGGTGGGTGAGTGGGAATGCTTTAGGTGTAGCAAACCTACAGCTATGCTGGGTCAGTGGAAACATGGTGTTACATAACCTATATTTTACTTGTCAACCATTCATACATTCATGGGGGGGGGGGGTGGTTTGCTGAAGCCACTCATATGAGACATCTTGCCCAAGGCTTGAACCTGTGATCTCCTGATTACTTGTCCAGCACCTTAACGACCACACTACACTGGTGGCGAATGCACCCTTTTGGCAATTGAAACTGGAAAACTTGTGCAGTATGAAACCCAGAGATAATGCGTAGTCATCCCAAACCAGCACTGCTGCCTCTGAGTCTTTCATGACCTCGGTTCAGGTTGGAGTGTTTTTAGCATGGGGAGGCCTCCTCAGATCTCAGAACAGAACTTCTCTGGGGTTGCCTCTAAGGCATGCCCAGCCAGAAACTGATGTCTGGCACTCCAGGTGATTTCAAGAAAGAAATAACTGTCCCAGGAAAAGTGATTGGTTGGACGTACCGTGCATGCTCATTCAGCCTTGTGTAGGCTGTTGACTTGGTATGTGGAAATGTTTCCTTGGGGGATGATTTTCCTAAATCAAATTAGCTTTGTCCAAAAAAATGAAACAAATGATCAGAAATGCAATTAATTTAAAATGTATATATGGAAGGAGAGAGAGAGAGAGAGAGAGACAGACATAGGGAAATACAGTTGAATGACTAAGGTAAAATCTTTTAACAGACCAGCCTTATGTGTCCCTTAACTTGAAATGTAAATGTCACAGCACATGTGGGTCTAAAAGACATATGGTGTAAGTGCACAGAACTATATTCTATAGGGCTGGACCTGAATATTCGGCTATTCGGATATTTGTTTGGTGGGTAGGTATTCGGTTTTCAGTTTTGGGATTCGGATATTTGTTTTTTTTTTTTTTGCTAAATGTAGGCTATCAATAAAGGCGAACTGCAAAATACATGTTGTCAGCACATTCTTGTACTATATTTATAATTTTTAATTGCACTGTTAAAATGTGGAAATATATACCATCAGCTTGGGCGCCTGACATCCCCTTCACTCACAGCAGTGAACGTCACGGTGATGGGAAAGTAGCTGGCGATCGCCTAGTTCCTACTTTGAGACTCGAACAGAGGGTGTAATGGTTTCGACCGACCTCTAGCTAAGTTTGTCACCCTGGGAGGATGCTAGCTGCAGCGAAGCCACGCTTCTCTCTGCTTCCAGTGGGGCGTGAGACCATTTTTAAATATTGTGACTCCATCAGCAGAGATGGCGATGGAAAATGAAAAGTAGCTGGCGATCGCCTAGTTCCTACTTTGGGACTCGAACAGAGGGCGTAATGGTTTCGACCGACCCCTAGCTAAGTTTGTCATCCTGGGAGGATGCTAGCTGCAGCGATGCCATGCTTCTCTCTGCTTCCAGTGGGGCGTGAGACCATTTTTAAATACCGCGGCTCCGTAAGCAGTGACGGCGATGAGTGTATAGGATGGGTTAATTGGAAAAAAGTGCATAGATAGGACCTCATTCAACCAAACCCCCCGGGATTACAAACGTGCATCAAACCATGCATCAAACGCACCAAACCTTTTGGAAAATGTTTTTTTTAAACAGATAACAATACAAACAACAATACTGTAGAATAACAGAATCCTTAAAAATTAATGCCTTTAATTGAAAGACACATGTTGCAGTGCTATGCTGTCCATCTCAGCCGAGCTGAGTCCTTCCCAAGTCGTGCTCAGCGCACCCCCCCCCAGTCGAAGCTTCGAATATTTGCTGCTGATAACTACCGAAGCCCAAAAAATGGTATTTGTTCATCCCCGCTGAACCCGGAGACTTCATGCGATGTGTAGATAAACCACCCTTAATTAATTTCATCAACATACTGTGCATAATGTATGCTGATGCTGTCTGTTATTGTAACAATGCATCCGGTCTTGCATCTGGATCAACAGCAATTGCAGGAGTCGTGCTGCATCTGAGTAGAAATGGAAGAGGTTAGTGGAAGGGGTTAAACCCCTGGAGACCTCAGCCTCAGAGACATAGACTGAATTACACTGGAAAAGCAAACAATTTGGTGAAGCGGCAACATGAGCTTGGTCAGAACGGTTCCTTGTCACGTCCCAGTGAGAGTGGTACAAAAGCTAAGCATAATACCATTGAGTTTGTTTTATTTGCAGTCCCTTATTCCAGATTCCTGGTAACGAGGGGGGTTGAATCCCAAGGGAATATAAATGCTTCTCTCGCTTTCGATCGGGAAGTGCGAACCGCCCCATTTCCAAACATACTAATGATTATGGTGGGAAGTTAAATGGGCTGATGCACGGTGGATTTGCTGCAGGTTGCTCTGTGTGCTGGCATTGCTGGTGGAAGAGAGAGGGGTTTATCATGGCGTCTGCGTTGGGTATGGTTTGAATTTAACTTGAGAGGCATGGACTAATCTGCCATGTGCCCCCCAGCTCAGAGCTGCTGTGATTCTGACCTGCCAGTCAGTGCCTGTATTCCAAAAAGCAGGTAACCTGGAAAATAGGATACTGAAGCGGTGGGCTCCCTTCCCTTGGTGCTCTACCAAAACGTGTCACCCATATACATGACTTTATGCAGATGCCTTTATTGTCCTATATTGCTGAAAGGACAGCACAGGCACTCCCTGTATGACAATATTTGTCAGCAGTCCACAATGTCCAGCACTAAACACAAAGTGTGAAAAAGTAGAGATAGCAGTTGACTGTACTGTACTGTATAAGTAAGGTGTAGCATGTTTTATGTGAACTCTGGAGTCACTGATCTCTTGTATCAGTTGGTTGCCTATGATAAAGTTCTTCAAACTATGTGAATCAATCATCAACAGGGTTTAGCTCTACAAGTAGACGTTGCCCTGAGGAAACGCCCAATATTACAGCATGCATCTTCATATTGTCCTTCTTGAAGTGACTCACGGGTATTTTTCCCTTTTCAGAAATTATATAAAGCCTCTTGTTTAAGATGAAAACCGGAGACCAAAGAATGAGGTTTTTTCTAGCTGGACAATATGTTGGAAGTGGTGAGTTGTAGGATGACCTCTGTGGCCAGGAGAGGTGTCACTGATGCCTTCAGTAGGTCAAGTGCCGCAAAACCTTCCTGTCTGGGGCAGATGGGAGAGGTCCCGAACTTGTTAAACAGTGTTCCACAGCCTCAGACTTTGGACTTCACCTTCTGGCATCATCCTTGTGACATATTTTCTTTGTACTCTGCCTGTTTAAAAACAGTTCAGAGGTTCCTGTATGGGCCTTGCTTCTAAGAAACATCATTGTAAGATGAGTTAATGCTAGGCTAGCCACTGAGTTAGCTAGTTAGCTTGGAGAACTAGTAATCAGTATAATGGTAAGGTACTAGCCTGCTAACACTGTGCACTGTGCGCTGTGTCTACCTAGTGGTGTTTGTTTGCGTATTTAAAGGTACAGCCAAATAGGTTAACCATCTTGCTGCTTTAGAAATGGTAGTATTTCTACCACAACTCAGATTAACCAAAAGGAGGAGTGAAAACATGTAGAGATACCAACTCCTTCATGGAAGGGGAATTCTGAACTCAGATGGTCTGAAAACGCGTACTGAGGCGTCCTGTGATTGGATCTTTTTAAGGTTTATCCTCCCTGTCTGGGCCCTGTGTGGATGCAGTCCCTGGGTAGGGCTGCTCGATTGTGGCAAAAATCATAATCACGATTATTTTGGTCAATATTGAGATCACGATTATTTAATACGATTACTCACTGACTGTGGAAACATCATGCATGTATTGAACTTTAAAAAAAAAAAAAAACTTGTCTTTTTAACCCTTTCACGTGTATGGTCACACCAGTGTGATTTGCCGTTTAGCGCATATGCTAAAACCGGTGCAATTAGAACACTAGATTGGAAAAACTCTAGCTAATTTATGAGAAATTTAATAACGCTAATGAAAACAAAATGAGCCATGTAACATAACACGCATGCTACATAGCATAAAAATAAGTTACATACAAAGGGTTAACAGTGGATTTTCTTGAACTTTAAATATAATTCAACTGAAAAACAAATTAACACATTTAAAAAAAGATGTAAAAAATGAGATATATAAATAAAATAAAATAAATAATAAATTATATATGTGCATATATATAATATGCATTTCAATAAATAATGCGGCACAATAATCGTTTTATCTCGATTATCTTGTTTTCATAATCGTTGGAAGCCAAAATCGTAATTGAAAATAAAATTTTATTAATCGCCCAGGCGTATCCTTGGGGCGTTCCCTCGGGGCAATTAAGAACCATTAGTTCATCCTGGTGTTTGCATCCTGGTGTTTGCAAGGGTTGGACACGCTCAGGAGCGGGCGAAGTAGGGCAGAAACAAGCCCTCTGTCCCTCCTTCTTTTCCCAGGGAAGCGAAAGGCGGGTGACATGTCTGAGCAGATTCCCTGGAGGCGGTAATGATAGCTCTCAATCCAAATCAGGCAGGGTTTTGAAAGTACAATTTTTACTGTTATATTAGCCAAGATACGATGAAGGCAGTGGTGTAGAGCTGTAGGAGGGAGTGCACGTCTAGGGTTTGAGCAAGGTGGGGTTTTTTTTTTTTTTTATAAGATTCACCTCAAGCTAACCTCTCTGTGCACAAGAGACAAAAAAACATAAGGGGAAAACATGGGGAAACATAAGCATGACCACTGTACCATATCACATGTTAAAACCACATATGTGAAAGGTACAACTCCCCCGCCCCCCGCCCCCCGCCCCCCCCGCCGGTACCATTAATGTGTTGTCATGTAGCGTTACTGCACAAGATTTCTATGTTCACGTTGAGCCTGTCTGAGATATCACACTCTTGCAATTTTACAGTGCGTTTGAGACTGGCAATTCATACATACCCCATTTGTACATGTAACAGTCTCTCTCACGGCACTGAGATTTATGTGACTTTGACGTGCGGGTTGCGGAAACGCGGTGTACCATCCAGGGATCCTTAACATGTCTGCAGTGTACAGATGCCCTCGTATGTCAGGCAGGCCTCCTGCCCATGTCAATTCTCTCTCATGGTAGCCAGAAAAGTACAAACATAGTAAGTTCACGGTGGTTGAACCCATATGCTTCCTTCTGCCTTGGGAATTTCACAGGAGGAGTGAACTTTCTTGTTTTCCCATTGTGCTGAGCTTTGAAAAACTGCAGTTCAAAGTTTTGTTGAGCCCAATACAACATTGGATGACAGCCTGTTCAGAGTGTGGGAATATGACAGCGTACTGTATCTTTGTCTTTCAAACTCTAGTGTCTACGCGTCTGCAGCTGAAAGGGTTAAAGTGGTTGCATATGGAATATGCACCAGATGTACACAACATCTGCCAGCAATTCAGAAACGTTGTGGAATTCTAAACGTTCACCTCACCTACAGTACAGGGACAGTTGCCCCGCTGTGTGCTCACAGTTGTGTGCTTTCACTTTAACCAGAACACATGGAAGTGATTGTAATCACAGAGATCTCGTATCACGTCCTTGTCTTCCAAAAATAGACAGCCACATAGTTTTGCATCGTTAACTGCGCGCTGTTAACTGTGCATCTTTTGTTGTGCTTAACTCATTTTGTTCTTAAGTAGCATTAAGGCAGTAGGAGGATGTGGGATTTCTTCCTGGTAAATATCAGGGACATCATTTATGACATGCATAACTGTGCTTGTAATGTTTGTGACGTTCATGCACTTGCATCTTGTCACAGAGTGTTACAGCAGGACGGTAAACGGCAAACGGTATGGCAGTGTGAAGGTTGTAGCCATTTTGCCAAGGGGCCAGAGCAGGGAGACAGCGTTATCTTTGTGTTACAGTATGGGCTTGAAGCCTGGGCAAGGGTTCTATCAGGTGAAGGTCTTTTAGGATACGTTAGCTGATAAAAGTCTTCAGATTCAGAAGTTAGCACCAAGGTGCAGATTCTCACATTTGCTGTGTGTAGGTGCTGTTTATAATCATAACCATAAAGCAAAACCTAATACACAGTTGCTTACAATGCCAAAAGTCTCTACTTTGTGCCGAGACACCAATTCCTTGCTTATGTTCTCTGATAGCAGAGACAGGCAATTAAATTAAGGCATCCGTACATAAGGTAAAGTAGTGGAAGTGGTACAGGCACAGGGCAACTTACTTAGGGAGTCTATTTACTGGAGTTATTGATCTCAAGCACAATTAAGAGGAAACACTTCCTGCCCAGCATGCTGGGAGCCAAAACCCAAACCCTGCTTTCAGTCAAAGTTGCCTTCTACATTTCAGGCTGCATTGAGCCACATTTGATGATCTGATGTGTCACCAGATTTGAAGTGGGGAAAGTAATCACCCCTCTATTGAAATTCTAGGTGCACAGCATCATTCTTTGTCTTGACGGTGAAGGGCTTGTGCAGCTGGTCTATTTTGATGGCTTCCTGATTAGCTTTGAGTATAATGAAATGGATTACTTCCTGTCTGGAACCATAGCTCAACCTGTCCCACTGTCTGTCTCTCCGAATCCGTACCTCATTTAGACTCACCCTCCAGAGGTACACCCCAGCTCTGCTGTGACAGCCTTAGAGGTCTGGCCTAAATGGGCACAGCTCACAGTGTAAATGGTGCAAACTGTCCCTATTCAGGAAGCACAACAATTTTACAGCTTTAAGGGAGTTAAGGCCTGTATCTGTCATACAAAAATATATTTTTGTGTTGAGTAATGTACAGTACAACTCCCCCAGATGATCTTTAATCTACACAACTAAAAGCACTGTGGATGCAAGTTATATAACATTTTCTTTATGTACTTCAGCTAGTTCGGTGCTGCTGTGGAAGGTGTACATGTTTTATAACATATGCCCAGTTATAGATGCACAGAGCTTTCTGTAACTTATGCTCGGTGTAATTCAGTGATGATATCAGTGACATTTATTACATTTTGGGAATATAAACGGTGCCTGTTTTTGCTAATTCCCTCTAGTGCTGCAGTTTGTCACACTGTTCTAAGGCCTTGAGAGGGATCATAAACTGATGACTAAGCTAACCAACCTTGGACTTTTGGTTGGTCAGCCCTCCCTGGTTGATTTGGAGGCATATTTTTTAGCCCCACAGTAAGATATGAACCAGAACAATTTCTAGTCCATTTGGCAAAAGGTTCCTGCACTGTTTGACTCCTGGGATGTATAAGGACCTACTTAACTCACTGAATTTCCTCAGACACACAGGAGCACATAGCAGAGACTTAACCCTTGAGTGGAAATTTCTCTCTTTCTCTCTCTTTCTCTTTCTCTCTCGATCTCTCTCTCTCTGTCTCTGCCTGTGTGTATACTATACTGTGACCTCCACTTTTATTTATTCATTCATGTAAAACATTAAATGGTTTTTCTGTTGTATGTATTGGATATTTTTTCAACTTAAAACTTAAAAAATATGTCATATTTTAATATTGACATAATTTCACAGAGCAGTGTATGTTGTTGAATTTCCTTCCAGAAAATATAACTATATAGAGGCCTTCAAAGGTTTCCTGTTTCCCTGGGGTATAAAAATCACAAGCACATAGCATGCATCATCAGGGTTAAGGTCAGAGACATAGCTAAATGGTGATTAACCCCCACAAGTTGAGAGATGGCTGTAAAAGAAAGTATGATATTTTTTTAAGATGAAGAAATTCCAATATTTATTTTATCTGTTTAATAATTTTGTTATTTTCCATGGGGTTTGACTTGCATGCATTCATACAGGTCAGTTGAGCATAGTACATAATAATAATTATCAAGCTGTGAATTAATTGCTCATGATGGTACCTAACATAAAATGACATAAATGTTTGATTTATGTGAAATCCTGATGTAAGATAAAATCACATTGAATTAAGTCCTTTTGTTTAGGCCACTGAAAATAGCTGACCGTAAACGTCTGGTACTCTGGAATCAGTAAAACACTGGCTGTTGTATCAGGTAAAGGCAAGTGGGCATTTTAGTCACGCATATGAGTATTGGACAGCCCGGCTCTGCTGGTCCTGTAACACGTGTTGAGGTGCTCATTGTTCGTCTGCAGGCTCCGGCTACATGAGGCGAAGGTGATCAAAGACCGCAGGCATCACCTGAGGACGTACCCCAACTGCTTTGTGGCCAAGGAGCTGATCGACTGGCTGATTGAGCACAAGGAGGCATCTGACCGAGAGACAGCCATCAGGATCATGCAGAGGCTGCTCGACCAGAGCATCATTCATCACGGTAAGCCCTCCCGCGGGGTTCTCAGACTGACATTTTCCTTAGGCCCCCAGCAACATAGATGTTCTTTATATCGACCAGATAGTCAGGTGGTGCGCTCAACAGTGAAAGTTCTGTCTCTGCCACCAGTGAAGCTGTAAGTGTTCCGATTTGCTGGCCCATTATGTACATTCCCAAATGGATAAATGGCATAAAACAAGACGTCAGTGGCTAGCATAGGGACTCAGATGGCACTGGAACCTTCCATCACCAATCCAGAATCTTTTTGTTGGAGGGCAGAAGAAGCACAGGAGCTGAATATGTGGTTGTAAAAAACAGAGCTGCTTCCCTTCTCAAGTACGTTCCTACTTGTTCTCTGCCGATTTGGCTCCTGTCCATGTTCAGCATATAGCCTATAAATCAATATATTGGTATGCATTGGTTGTGCACACAGGCACCTTGCAAAGGTACTTGTGTGAGGAAATGGTTGGTTTGGGGGTTGGGGGCTTCAGGGTACAGCCACACCGGTGACTGGCTCTGGTCAGGAGCCATTTTCCCACAGCGTGTACAGCCTAAAGCAGACACATGACGGTTCTCTCTCTCTCTTGCAGTCTGCGATGAGCACAAGGAGTTCAAAGACATGAAGCTCTTCTACCGTTTCCGGAAGGATGACGGCACCTTCCCCCTGGACAATGAAGCCAAAGTTTTCATGAGAGGCCAGAGGATATATGAAAAGTATGGTTGTGTTTTGTTGTTAATTTTTAATTAACAACAAAAAATGCCAACTAATGTTGAATATTCTGATTTTTTCTTCTGAAGTGACCAAAAAATGCTCCAATGCTTCAGTTGGTTTATTCTCTAAAGAAATTAGCTGTTTTTTTTTTTTGTTCTGTTTCCATTAAAGGAGCATTACCAGGTTGATATATAACAGACATCCATCATCATTTACATTCAACTAAAAAGTATACCTGTTTTGCATTTTCTCACAACTACCTTGGCTTTAAAAAGCAAACATTGGTATGAAAACAAGTTAGCAGTCAATGTGGCATTAAAGGCATGAGGATGCAGTCAATGCCAAACAAGCATTTGATTGCATCTCACTGACAATAAGGGTATTGTGGCTTTGAACCATAACAGACACACATCTCATATGTCCAAACAGGAATACTTAAATGCTATTTCCACCAAGCCTGTTTCTGGGGAAATGCAAACTTTTGTTTGTGTTTAGGGCAAGTTTGCACGCTGCAGTTTTTGTACAACTTTTTCAGATGAATGGTTTCTATAGAAACCATGGCCTGCTTGCCGATTTGAGATAGGTGATGAGTAACTCTGCCAGGAAGGGCCATGTAGCCATCGATATCCCACCTGCCGAAAGAGGCCCCACATCCATATGCCGAGTTAATTCTAGGAGTGATTCATTTTTAATTTTGTTTCAATTTTCAGCCTTTTCTCTGTAGACGAATCAATGAACCATATTGGTATTATATAATTAATATGATAATTAATACATTTTGTCAGCTTTAGATGCTTTGTCTTTTTGGAACTATATGTCTGGTCACCAGTGATCACAAACAGGCAATTCCATGTGTATATTTTCAGATGTATAAATAGTTGATTACAATCTGGTATAAAATGTTCTGTTTTTACAGTGCAGTTTGTCAGTCCGTCAACTAGCTGCCACGCTAGCCAGCATTTAGTTACCCAAATGCATGAGGTGCTGGATTGAGATGAATAGCCATATATAGTAGTGATTCTGAGTTTAGATTTTTTATCCTGTCTGAGTTACTATCATTACATTTTGGTCTTTATGAATGGTCTTTTGATTACAGTGTAATCCTACGGCTCATTTCTGACTAACTGTCAGGGTACAAATGACTGTGTAGGTATTAATGTATGAATGACTGAATAGGTGTTTTGGTCAGGACTAGGCAATATTCTACCATGGGCAATGCTGGTCAGCTAGTTGTGTTTGTGCTGTAACTCTCAGAGACCTTTTAGCTAAATGTGTCAAGACCTGCTTAATGTAATTTCAAAAGTTTTGTTTGTTTAGCAGCACATGCAAAACAGTTAGCATTTTGATTGTAGCTGGAAGTAACTTGAGTTACTCTTTAAAATTCTAATTACAGTGAATGAAACGAATACATTTCCACTTCAAACACAAACTTTTTAAAACTCTGAGAAAAGCATGATTTAGATTACAGTTAACAAAACAGTATTGCTTCTGTGAACGTACTTTAAATGCAAGTTTGGGCTTGTGCCAGCGCAGTGTGTATTTGAATGCTACTCACTTCGCAACTTTGAGTTCTGTCAGTAACTTGTCTGTGTAAACTGTTTATTGTTTTGACCCTCAAGCTTTCCATGAAGAGAAATGTTACTTCTCACTGCCCACAATGCATTGCCAGTCACCCCTGTTGTTGCTCATTGATTGGCAGTAGGTATAACAGCGGGTTCAGCAGTTGCAATGTTGACATGTTTTTGGGGGTGGCTGCACATTTATGAGGGGCAGCAGTGGTTGCTGGGAAAGGTGAGCTACTAATACGCAGAGTTACCCAGTTGTTTTGAAGCTGTTGATCAAGTGCTGTATCATCAAGTCATTGTCAGTATGAAAGAATCAGAACCTCAAAATGACACTTTGGAAAGGATACTACAAAATCAGATTAGGGTTCATTCATGACAGTTTGATGATGTTTTTAACATATCAATAATACACTAAAATAAACTGAAAGGCAGAGGGCCTACAAGACAAATAATGAGACAAATTAATATGATTAATATGAAATAATGTTTGAAAAGGCATCTGAAAAGCGAGTCAAAATTCTTTCCATTTTCAGAGTCAAAACTTAAAAATTATGAGTCCAAATCCCACAAAAAGGCGGAAAAGGCCACTGCTGGCATTTCTGAACTGAGCTTTTGGCCAGGTATGCTTTAGAAGGGGCTTAGCTAAAGCCCCAACTAGCTATCTTTGGCTGCATTTGAGGAAATCATTTATTCTGAAATTAAAGCTGCTCAATTTGCAGTCCTGCTTCTCAGGCTTTGAGGCACGGATTTGCCGTTCAGTATAAAAAGTTCCTCAGAAAGGATTTGAGCTCAGAAATGGAAATGGCAACAGATGGTGTGATGTGATTGAAATCGGGTTGTAAAACGGTCACCAGAGATGGTTAGGGGCACCCTTGAAAGTACATGGTTGTGCCTGTGCAGGCACTCACGCAGGTTGTAATGCGACGGATAGGTGTAATTGAGGTAACCACTGCAGTGCTCTTGCTTGCCCTGGGCAGGGGGTAGAAACAGCCCAGGCCTTCTCAGGAGTCATCTTGCTCGTGCCCTTGTGCCCTCCTGTCTGAGCTCAGCGAGGCCTTGCGTAACAGCCAGGTGTGGTCCGCAGAGAGACGTCTGTCGTCCGAGCTCAGGAGGGGCGAGTTTGCATAACAGCCGCAGATGCATTTGCACCATGGCATTGCGTGCCTTCTCCACTGTTGCCAGGATCAGAACAGTCTCTCTGGCTCACTAAGAATAGAGATTTACGCCCTGGAAAACCTGTGACATTTGAAACTAGGAAGCGCGGTCGGTGCATGGCTCTCTCCCAGCGCAACCCGGCAAAAGGAAGCGAGGTGGTCTTGTTTCTGTGACAGTCTCTAAGCAACCCGCATTAGGCAACGCGAACAATCGGCAGGCAGTGTTTTACTGACTCTGCTGCGAAACCATTGTTTCATAGGACAGGCTGATGGAAGGCCTGTTTACCACAGTGTACGTTTTTACCCCAGCTGTATTTACAGAAAGTCACAGGGCTTCTGCAACAATGAACACACTGCAGAAACAACAAAAAGGTTTGTTGCTGTTTTTGACTGAAAAGGTGGCTGCTTTATCCACTGTATTTACAGGCTGCATTCACAACTGGAATTACTGAACTAGGACTGGTTCCTGTTATTTCCACCCATTTTAGCTGTAACTTTTGGTTTTGTCCTTGATTTACATTCCTTTTAGTGTGACTCATGGAGCTTCGTTGGCTATGAAACACACTTTGGTGTGTGTGTGTGTCTAGGCTTTTCTCTGTTATGTAAACTTACATAAGTGAGGCTGTGATTTGTCACTAAAAAACTTCAAAGACAGGGTGATATAAATTTAATATTCAAAGCTTTCCAGTGACACACTTACTCTGAAGCCAAAATCTTGGCCTATTTTAAGCCCAGCTACACTCTACATTACTGTTTTTTTTTACCAGAGGTTTACAAGTATTCTATATGTACAATGCAAAAGATTAAAAGCGTTTAGTTGAAAGGCTTAATGCACAACTATTGTGAATGGTGCATTTTTGTGAATCGAGTCACCTGCTCTCAGCCTTTTTCTACAGAAACCTGTGGTTAGAGGAACCAAATGTCCACTTTCTTTGCCCAGGTTGCAATATTCACAACGCAGTGCCTGTGTCCATCTTTCCAAGTCAGTTTAATTTATGAATTAATCAGTGACTCTTCTCTCCAGTTGGAGAAGAGTCCCAGCACGTCATACAGTTCTCACTTGGGCCCACTGGTCTGATCTGGGTAGGAGCCATATTAGTGGTCAAGTAACCAGATTCATAAATAACCTACAATCAGGCAACTGAAGTAGGTCAGAGCCGCCTGACTGCCACAAGCTGCCAAGATTAGATGGCTTTTTCTGCTGTTAATTTTCACTTTGTGGAAAGGGAGAAAGATTCTGGTGTCAAGTGCACTTCCAATGAGTGGTGATGAGACAGCTGGTACGGCAGGTTGACTCAGTGTAACTGCAGACCAGGGAGCTGGCTGATAAGATAGACAAGGGTTACAGAAACAACAAACTCTGGTGGTGACTAAGGGAGGGAGAAGAAATTAAAAGAAAGGCATGCAACAGCAGTTGCTCAAGTGTGTGTCGATGGTTTACGAATAGTACAACAAGTGATTCACTTTGTGAATATTTGCATCTTGTGCTACTCCTAATTAATGACCTACGGCAGAGAAAGTAGTCATAGTGGCTAAAATGAAATATGAGCTATTAATGTCCTCAAGAGGAGTCGGTATCATCCTGAGTAAAAACAAAATTATAGGTGTGGATTCTGCATAGTTACTGTATAACTTAGGGAACTGCTGTGACACAGAGCAATAGGTCTTTCAGGCAGATTTATAAGGCCCAGCCTACTTCTTTAGCTATATGGGCTATAATATTGACATACATCTCTGTAGTTCTGTCATTAGTTTAGTAAATGGCAGGGAGGTAAAATCAAGCTGTGTCAAGGCAAATGGGACATGTTAACATTTCTGAAACAAAAACGTGATGATTTAAACTCAGCTACGATATTTTGTTGGTTGGATTGGGAGGATTGTGTGAGTGGCTTCTAGCTCATTTGGATATGCAGGGTCACATCGTTTCACCACAGCAAAGTTTATTATTGGTTATTGAGAGTGCTGGTAATCTCACCCCTCATTCATATCTACCCATCATAATGTCTTGACGAGGTCTTGACATGGGCTTTTGTGGGCCAGCGGCAGGGTTGTTTTCATTTGAGGAATTTCGCATAGGTTGAGATATATGCATACCTGGAGATTTCTAGCAGAGGGAAAGCTCAGTCTTAACTGTTTTGGATGTGTTTACTGTAAATGGTATACCTTTTTTGACCCACTGGCCAGCAGGGTCTCACATCGGTCCACAGACCATCTGCCTGACAGCCAACTCCACTGAGATCCTTGAGGACAGACATTTGTTATATGGCTTAGCTCACAGATGCATATCAGTATTGCGGTGACATCATTTTGTTTGTAGTCCATGGGTATCCTCCATTTGCAGTGTCCACTGGGACAGCAAAGATTGCTCCACAATAGTCCTTTACCCATTGTCAGAACCAAAACTGAGAAGAACAGGGGTAATTGCTTACCTACTTTTTCAGTGGACTTTTTCAGGGGCTAGCGAGGACTTACAAGGCAAACTTAAATCTCGCAAGGCCATGTTCAAGCCTCTGAGTCAAGAGGGGACGGTGGAGTTAAGGCAAGGGATATCAGACTGTGTAAATACTATTGTCATTTGTGTTGTTGAGTCTTGAAGCTATGGTTGCTGCTTTCTTTTTAAGCTGGAAAAGTTGTGACGCGAAGTAGTGCATACTACCAAAAACAAAGAAGCTAAAACATGCAGCTCACTCCAGCTCGACCAAGTTAGCGTGCTCCTACGCTTTGTCACTCATTGGGCAGGAACAGACAGGGGATCTGCTGTGACATCAGGGGTGACTAAAAAACACTGGCATTTCTTGACTTTGTGTTCGCGTTGCTGGGTATTGCTCCTGGTCCCTAGCTCCTGGCTCCTGAGGCTGTGGTGAGCTGCGGTTGTGCGCTGTCAGCATCTGACCTCCCATTCTGTACTCCTCCTCCCAAACAGGCTGATGAACACGGAGAGCAGCCTCTTGCAGACCCGGGAGGAGGAGGGCGTGACGTTTGAGCGGACGTTGGTGGCCTCCGAGTTTGTGGACTGGCTGCTGCAGGAGGGGGAGACGGCCACCAGGGAAGAGGCAGAGCAGCTGGGGCGGAGGCTGCTGGAGCATGGAATCATCCAGCATGGTGAGGAGGAGGAGGAGGAGGAGGGAGAATGACCGCTACCCTAACAACCATTAGCACTACCCTGGCTAATCCATATGCAACTGACTGGCTAGCTGTATCAATAAGTAGCCAAACAGAGGGCTTTCTCCTTTTTTCACTACTCTGCTATGCTTTGCACTGTGGGCATGGTATCTCAGTCTGGGAAGTGCCCTCATCCACTCACAGGACAGTTAGCTAGTTCCTTATGGGGTTAAAATACGGGGCTAAAGCAGGGTGGGAGTTGGAAGGAAGGTTGCATATTTGGACAGAGACATCCTGGATGAATTCATTTGTGATTGCTGTCGGCTGGTTGAACGCCTGGAGAGCAAGATTCTTGATCTTGAGGTTCAACTGGCAGACCTCCACTGCAATAATGAGTTGGCAGAGTTCCAGAAACTGGTTAGCACTCCCTTTGGGGGAAGGTGGGTGGGGGGGGGGTCTTTCAGTCTGTCGGGGAGAGATAGAGCTGGCTAACTCAATGCTCGTAACCGTAGGAAAGGGCATGCACATCTCCCGCAGTGGGGACGGCCAGGGCAGGGGTGGATCCAGTGCTAATGGTTCACTTTAAAAACAGTGACTGTTATTTTAAGGGTGAGTTGGAGGTTCTCATGGACATATTTATTGATTTAAGAAACTAAGATTAAGAATAAAACCACCACGGCTGTCTTTCCTGGAAACTTGCCTGTGCCACCTGTTAGCCAGGGAAGGGTTTATATGGAGATTCGTCATTGCCACCAAACTGGTTTGGGAAAGAGGGGTTTAGGTTTATGGGGTGCTGGATCTCCATTTTGAACAGGTAGAACCTGAACAATTGTGGCTGGGGAGGCAGTTTTAGCAGGGTCAAAGGTAGAGGAATACGCACTACACAGGTGGCAGGTACTAATATTATATAGGTACCAATGAAATCACAATCCCAACAATAACAGTGAAGGCATATCAAATACAAACCAACCCCTGCCAATTTTTGATAGAGGCAGCACAGTGCAATCAATGTGCAATGAATAGGAAATATTTTGAAATGTCTTTAGTTGAATGCTAAAGGTATATTAACATTTTTTACATTAACACTTGGCATCACAAAGACTTGGCTAAATATTCGCAGTGGGGATGGTAACAATATTGTTAGGCACAAACTGATCAGAAAGGACAGATCTGCCAAAAGAGGATGGGTAGGGGGCAGGCCTGCATGTCATAGAAAACAATTTTAAATTTCAAGGACTGACTCTCTAGGATCCATCGAGTGTATCTGAAATAAATGAGTGGAGCGAATAGTAGGGCTTGAATGTAGGAGCATGGTATAGGTCAGCGCTATAAGATTGTAACAGTACTTTAACACTATGTCACCATCACAATGGTCTGCCAATAAAGGATACATTAATAAGACATGACTACTGGAGAAATTTGTCAGGATATGAAAAGGTTGAACAGAAGCTCAATGATGTTGCAAATGACTGTGTGTGTTTTTTTAACAAAGCAATTTGTTACCTCCCCTGCTAGAGGCAGTTCCTGTCAGGACTGTTTTTTTAATAATCATGAATTTGCAGGAGCAGACATAGATGAGTCAGTGAGATCAATTACTGTGTCCTGTTCTGGCACCACACTGTAAGAAAGACATAGAGACGCTTGAAAGAGCACAGAGAAGGACAGTAATACTGGTTCCAGGTAGCAAACATATAGGCTAAGTTATGAAGAGAGACTTATGTGTTTATTGAGAACATAACATTTACGTGACAGTCAAAGTTCAGCACGAATGTTGTTTGAAACCAAGGGTTAATCTCTTTAGTCTCAGCAATATGAGTCTCAGGGGGTTTAAATGAGGTTTTTACATTTTTAAAAGAGGTTGATACAGTCGAATATAGAAGCCATTTCAAGCTCTGTCAGCAGAACAAGAGAGCATTGGTGGAAATTAGCTGAAGTGACACAAGGAAGTGGGAAAATTATTACTGCATGGAATAGCTCACCGGAATTTAAAGTAGGGAAATTGTAAATGCATAGAACAGTTTACTGTAATTTGTATTGGAAGCCGAGACTTTGAATTATCAAGCCGAGACTTTGAATTGTAAAGACTTGAGACAGTGCTAGATGCAGAATGATAAGCTTAGCTGGGCTGAGCTCACTGTTAAACTCCTTATGCACTGGGCCTGGAGCGGTGGCGTTTTGTAGAGGAGAGGAATGATAAAATGGGGCTTGTTAAATTAGTTTCTCTGTAAGTATGTGTGGCATGTTGTCGGCTTCAGCGTGGCATGCCTGCTCGGCCCCCTCAGCCCACCACAGCTGCAGCCCAGGCATAACTGATGGTGAGCAGAGGCTGGCACCCAGCCAGAAACCCAGTGTTTGCCGTTGTCTGGCTGAATCCGCAATACCCCTGTCCCCAAGGGCCCTGATGTTGCAAGGGGATTTGTGGAGCCCTGCATGAGTGCAACCCCTCCTGTCCCCCCTCCCCCTTCCTCCCGCCCCTATTGTGTTACAGGCCATCTACAGCCAAGATTCCACCGCTACACCACTGGGAGGTCAACCTCAGAGGAAGGCGAGGCTTTGCATAATAGCTGTTATTTTCAGCTGTTATCTTCAGCAAAATGAATTTGCACGCCCATGACACAACCACCCTCTTCACTTGTAGCTAGTGTGTCTGAGATCAAGAGTGGAATTCAGTTTACAGATAAAAAAGAAAACACATTTCAGCAAGTTTGTTTTTCTGCATTTGAACAACCTTCCTCAGAATGTGGGGGGCACCAGATTTACAACTTTGTGTAAGAGTTGTAATTACATTTGTTAAAAAAAAAAAAAAAAAAGCAACCTCTTTGCTGTCAGAATGGAGTCAGGCTTCAAGTTGGACAAAAAGGAGGAAATGTGGTTTCCTTGACAATGAAAAGTAAACAACCCCTGCTTCCTTATGTGTATTCCAGTGTATTGCCCTTAACTTCGTTTCATGAACTGTAGTTGAACATGAAGTAGGTTTTACTTTGGTGCTTGGTTACTGAGCAAAGCAGAATACGTTACAATGAGAAAATTGGACATTTGCTTAAATTTGAAAGTCAGACTTGAGGAGAGAATGCATTGTGGTTCTGCTGAATCCACAGTCTTGGCCTTGTATGGTGAAGCAGAGTAATCTCTTTCATTTACATCCCCTTTTCCTTATAGAAGGATTAGCATAACGTAAGCAAGTAACATAATACTGTTGTTTATGTCTTGCTTGTATGCTGTGGTAGCCTGGCTAGCTACTTTCAAGCTTATGGTATGGTGTAGTGTAGTTTTTATGGTATGAAGATGAAGATGGATATACTGCCAATGCATTTTGCTGCTGAATTCTGACACAGCCCAGCACTTTCATGAAGGAATTATTTGATTCATTTGATTTGCTCCCTTTCTGTCTGTCTGGGATACATGCTGCGATGTTGAACAAGGGAAATATGCTCTTTCTGTACAAGCAGCTTGGGTGGTTGGAGAGACTACAGTCACTGCATACCACCTTCAAGTATACACAGTTGTCAATTTTTCATTTTGTTTATAGGAGGGGAGGCACTGTAGCAGCCAGTGTGTCATGTTGGACTACCTCTGACGTTTGATTTAGGAGTCTATCTTTTGTAGGACAGATAAAGAGAGTTAGTTCCCTCAAGAAGGAGGCTCCCTGGAAGCACAAATGTTCCCCTCAGTTGTTCTGAGAATGTTCTGGCCCTATTGTTGAGAGTTTCCACGAAAAGGAGTTGCAGCACGTTCCTCCTCCAGCAAAGCATGCAGCAGTGTGAGCATGCCAGAGTAGCATGCTCGTCTTCTTCAGGGAAACATGAGTGCACGTGGTGCTCACACGACTGGGCCAAATGGCGCAGCAACTCAGTGCATCATGGGGTTTTTCTCTGTCTGAACCTTGTGTACTCTGTGTAAAATGTCATCTTTTTCTGAGGGGAAATCACTGTGGACGTGACAGATCCCTTTCCAGACATCTGTAGCCGGCACATATCACGATATGTCACTGGTGTGTGTGTGCAGTTTCTGTAAAAATAACTGATTTCTGAATGGATATATTTCTGCTGTATAGAGAATATAACTACCATTTGATATCTTTATTATGAACTAATATTTTTTATTTAGGTATTTAGATGATTTTCTTTTTTACATTATCCATTTATAGTGCTCCCTTTGCACCCATTAAAGAGGCTAAAAATACAACAGCAGTTATTTCTGGGATGCCGGGAGTGCCGGGTGGTGGAGATACCTAGCCAGTGTGATTTCCCATCCTCATGAACACATACAGAGACTAAATACAGACAGACCCAACTAATGCCTGCTTCCCAAATGTCCTCATCAGGCATTGTTTCCCAGCATCCTCTGCACGTTTGCCCTTGTGAAATAAAGGGTGCTAATATATACAGGCAGTTTGAGTCGCAGGCTGATTTATGTTGCAACACATTGAAATGAGAAACAAAATTGCTCAACCACAACATTGACTGCGTAACTCTGTTACTGACACTGAGAATCGTGCTGTCTGATTCCAGTTTCCAGTAACTGGTAAGAGTAAGAGTAAGAGGCCCCACCTCTTATCTATCTTGAGTGTTTCTGATTAAGAATTTGTCTTGTACTCCTGTGTGTCATTACAGGACGCAGTGTGTTCCAGTGCAGTACTAAAAATAATTCTCTGAGAGAATATTATTTCTTGTTTTATCAAAAGATCTGTATAGGATCTGTAAATGCTACATTTTTTGGTCTTTTGTCATAAAGTACCATTTTGCCACTTGACTCCATTGTTTTCAAGAATCAGATAGTTGTTTCTTTATGTTATACGAAAGGCATCTTTTTAGATTAAGAAACTGTCAGAGCAAAATGGGAGCCACATATGAATTTCTTCTCTCAATAAAATAAAACCTTGTCTAAGAAACATCACAATGTTATTTTAAGATAAATAATCTTGAAGTGAAGAAAAAAAACTGGACCATCATTTTTGCAGTGTGGAGACAGTGTGTTCTGCCAGGTGAATCTTGTTACATTGGACAGAGTTCCCACAGACCAGGCTCCATTTCAAATGTCAGCAACGCGTCAAAGCAATGAAATGAATGCTTGGTGTTTGCCTTCAAGTGGGACGGGTGCAGCAGAAAACTGAGCAAACACTATGAAGTGCTGACCATCAGTATGCATCAGTCTGAATGCCAAGCCAGCTGAAATTATTTAATAGCTTCACCCCTCGTCTGTATAAACCGTGTTTCCCCTCATGTCTTGGAGTCTTGCTGTAGCTTGGTCTGAGGCCATTGATGATGAAGTGTAAAGACCTCAGTCTTAAAAATCGACATGTGTTCATGTAAAAATGCACAGAAAATATATTTTTTTCAAATCACATGGGGCTTTCTGGATAATTGTTCTTTTGCTTTGATGGACTCGGAGAAATTGCTTTGTATATGACATTCATAACAATGCAATAAATCAAATAACACAATACCATTAATTAGCCTGACTGAAAAATGACTACAGACTCATTTTGCATGAATTCCCCTTTCCTCTCGGCCCAATTTGTTGATATTTGTCCCAGGTAGGTTGTAGTTGTGAGTTTAAAACTTTAAAGTGAGGTATAACTGAATGGCTGATTTAGAGTGGGCTTCGACCAGGCCTGTACCATGCTCCTATATCCCCTAGGGCGAGCAGCAACATTTGGTCAGCCGGCCTGCATGGAGACCAACGGACAGCGGGCCTGCCTTCAAACAGGCTGTGCGCCAGACATCCTCACAGGGAGAGGTGGACGCAGCTGGAGTGCATTGGCCCCCCTTCTCCCACCCACATCGCAACCGCTCACATTCCTTTGCCGGAGGATGCGACCAAGGCAAAACGTCTCACAGTCTCTGTTTGTTTGTCAAAACGCTTTTGATCTGTAAAGCAGCGTGTTGGTAATGTCCTCTTGGCCCTACACCAGATGGTAGCAGTTTTTTTGTTTTGTTTTGTATTGCCTTCTTTTGGAAAGAGAAGCAGAGTCCTGGAAAGTGGCCTCGTTATGATAGAGATTCTGTAATTGCACTAATTGGATACTAGCAGTGAATGGTCCTAATAAGGTGCCTAATACGTTTGGACACCGATTTTGGTTAATCGCTGTGATGATTTGGGTTCCCTGAAGCATAGACCTTTGAATAACGATTGGAACAGTCTTAACAGAATTTGTATTGCGCTTTTGTCGCTGCGGAAACGCATGAGTAATCGCATTAAGGGCAGAACAGGGTCACTAAGTTACATTAGCTCCACTTCTCCTTGAAAATGAACATTCCAAACATCTGAATGCAGTTTTCCTTCCAGTGTTTTGTGTGAGAGAAAGCCCTCCCATGTTCTCTGCTGCAGTGAATAGAGCAAACTTCCCTCCCCCCAGCATGTTGTTCCCTCATTCACAAAGATTTCTTTTTTGCAGCATTCTGCTGCAAAGGCAGGAAAAGCAGGAACCGGAAGTAAACTGGGGAACTGTTTTAGTCATCCTTCCCCTCTTTAAGCCCAAGTGCTCTTTAAATGTGCAATGCTTCTAATCCTCAGTGGTACATGGTGGAATTTGAGAGAGATCCTGTTCTGGAACCTATCATGCATTGCAATCACCAGTAAATTGGGTTGCAAGCCTGTATAAAATGCAACATTGCCAACTTGTAGCATTTGATGGGAGTTCACCCTTAAACCCACCTGATCAAACAACTAATGGGGTTGACTTGTCAGGATGAGGGAGGAGGTGAAATGAACTGCAATCAGCTGGACACCCTGTTTCCCCCCTCCACTTAGATATTTTCTCTGATATTGAAATCTTTTGAGCTGACTTATTGAATCTTACATCATTCCTTATTTCCAGAGTAGAGACATTAATAATGGATTAAGACAGGAATTTTCCATTGCAGCGTACCTCATTGACCACATTCTGCCTCCTACCCACAACTGTGCCGTTTCAAACATCAGCACTGCGGTCAAGTACTCGCGGTCAAGTACTCGCAGCACATAGTTGCGGCCAGGACCGTTCATGCATCTGAGCTTAAGTCATCGATCGATACATGAGTCAAACATGTCGATAGAGTTTATAGCAGCATGGGGATTAGGAGCTTTCGGACTCTTGCAGTGAAATTTTTGGCTAAGTGTGGCGCCATCCAAAGCGGATTAGCTGATCGCTGGCACCGTGGTGTCAGTCGGGGGATTTTAATGGCAGCGATTGGAATTACTTAGCAGCTGTTTAGGATTTTGCTGATCTGCTGCTGCTGCCAAAAAACAGTCTGGCCCCTCCCCGCTTGTGTTTCTCAAGGTTTGGGTGACCGGTCAACCAAACTGCAGTCTGCAAGTAATGAACATTAAATGTGTTAACAGATGACCAGGAATGAATATTAAGTAAAGTGTAAAGTATATTCTAAATGCATCCTTCAAACAGGGGCAGTGTTTGAGTTCATCCAGATTCATGAGGAGGGAGTGGAAACATATCCACGGAAAGGGCAGATGGTTAAAGTTGTCCTGTCTGCATGTCCTCTCCCCGTAGTGACCAACAAGCACCACTTTGTGGACGGGGGTCTCCTGTACCAGTTCCGGATGAACTTCCGGCGGAGGCGACGGCTGATGGAGCTGCTGAACGAGAGGGGGCGCACAATTCCGGAGAGCCAGGACAGCCCCTTCTGTCTGCGCAAACAGAACTCAGACGGGGGCAACACCAGCTTCCTGTCAGGTAAACCGGCTCAGCCTACACCATCCTTTCTGTCTGTTTGTCTGTTTGTCAGCCAGAAACATGCTTGGTTAGGGCTGGGAACATGTGCACAATGTTTCTTGGGGTTTGTTTTGATTCTTTTTGTACTGTTAACAGAACATCCCTCTCGTAATTTGTCTGGGATTTCAGTTCATTCTGAGAGGTGGCTCTCCAGTCTTCGGTTTGATCCACTTGGTTTCAACCTTGAGAAAGCAGTGGTGCTTGTCAGGGGTAGACTGAGTCCAGCTGAAGCACCAAGCCTTTTCTTTCTCTTTCTTTGGCCTTTCTTGCACAGATACTCTCATCAGTATCCCATCTTAAGCTCATTAAACGCTGTCTGAGGCCTCCAGGAGTCTATGCATGTGGAACCAAGGTGAGGCTTTCAGAAACAGGGGCTCTGCAGGTGGGACAGGTAATCTGGAACCGGAAATCTAAAATAGTTCTAATATAGTTCGATAGCCCCCCACACCTGCAGAGGCGTCTGACATTTCCCCGAGTCTCTGGAAGTAACACTTCAGAAGGGCTGCAGTTAACCTAAAAACTTCACCTCTTTCCAAGGTCAAAGCAAAATGTTATGTAACCAGCAAATGGTTCGCCCTGCTCTGCTTATCTTTCTGTGTGGGTGTGTGTATGTGTGTGTGCACTCTCTGAGAGATTCAACTTTGTTCTCTCTGCTTTGGCTCTTATCAGTCAGACTGGAGGCATGAGGGAACATGCCCATGGAAAGTTAGGTCACCTTCCCTCAGCTTGAGTGAAATGACCCTCCTGTGGAAGTGCTGTGCTGAAAGTGTATACAGCCTGAGGACTAATAATGAAGCTCATTTCAGCCGCTCAGTTTGTGTAGTTGGGATGAATAGGTCCAAAAACTCTTTGTTCTTGGGTGAATCAATGTTTGAAGGTTTAAGGTTTTTGGGTCTGTTTGCATAATATTGCACCAGTGCAGGCTAGGCTAATGGTACCCAGTGTATGGGAAATTTGAGCATATAAGATCACAGTGATCACCCTTGACATTTGTAAAAAGCACAAATGATGTGCATTTGTGCAGCAGTTAGGGGATGTTTTCTGCCTCTCACAAAATGCTTCTGTAAATGGCTGTAATACTCTCATCCCTTGCAGCTCTCAAACCATGTGGCCTTACACATTGGCCCACAGGCATTTCAGGAGCTATTTTTGGTAATTGTTCTTTTGTTCATGTAGACTAGAGTATCCATTTTAAACAGATAAGCACATTTTGTTTTGCTCCTAAAAGTGACAAGAGTGGAAAACCACAAATGGTATCATATCACTGAATACTTTGGACACTAGGACTTATTTGCAGTACTGTAATAAACCACTTGAAAGATTGTGTAAAATGTGTACTGGTCAGGTTTAATGGTTTATCACATATGATATCGCTGATGATGGTTAAATTGTTCTATTTCAGCTAACTGGACAGTGTCATAGTTTCAAGATGAAAAACACTTTAATTGCTAATTGTGTTTGGTTTATGTTTTCTGTCTTTTGGCTCACATTCATAAACTATCATGTTCATAAACATATATGTGATTCTAATATATTTTAATATGAAATTGTAAAAAGACTTAAGACTTAAGCAAATATAATCATATTTATTCTCATAAAGAAGAGTGATACAGTGCGTAATTCTTCCTGGTTGGTAGCTGATTTTTCCGGCAGTGTGTCCTACCTTCTATCTAGTGCCTTGTGAAGTGTGGGCGCCAAGACAGCCAGACCTCCCACTCTCTCGGTGCAGTCCACAGTGTTCGCTTTTTGGTTTAACATTTATTCTGGATTACCACAAAGATAACCGTGTACCATCTGTGGGCACAGCGAGTCTCTCCACATCATTCCCAGTGATCTTCAGTGGAGGTATCAAAGTAGGCACGGGGCCCAGTATGGTCTCTAAGTCTCCTTCCTGTTTGAACATTTTTCTGTTCATTGTTAATAAACATTGTTCCTAATGATATCTAGAGGGTTTTTTGGTTGAGGGTTTGTATGCTGGAAAAATCATTTCCACAGAGGAGTGATGCTGGTTATGCAGCTCTGAGAGAGTAACCCAAATAAAGGGGGTGAAAGGTGCCTAGTTCACAACTTGAAAAATTGGTTTTGAAGTGCTTTTGCCTCCGCGTGGCTCAGACACCAACCTTTTCCATCACTTGAAAGAGATGGTGTTTGATTGGCTAAATGCGAACATGCAATACTCCAGATATTAATATCATAATCCCAGGACAAACTACAATGAGTTGTGAAGTGCAGAGGGAGGTGGCATGCTCATTACAGATGTGTCTGAAGAGTTCATGGGTTTGGGTGGGAGTGTGTTTTTTTTTTTTGATCCACATGTTCTTGAGGTCCTCTTTTCTCTGTGGCAGGGTAGCTCTGATCCATTCCTAGAACATTGTTTGTAGTTTTCTGCTCACTTCTGAATAGTGGGATGGTGCTCGTATTGATCTGATATCATGGGCACCTTAAAGCTGTGTCCCCTGTAGGAGGTCATTTCAGGGAAGAGCTTTGTCAATGTCTGCTTTTACTTGGCTGAGTTGACTTCCTCTGTATTACTTAGCCACAGTTGTATTGAGATGGAGAAGCTGTGGAGGATTAGGGAGTCTGCAGACTGGACTGGGTCAGTGTTGCGCAATACACAGTGTTTGTTATTTTTGGCTGGGTGGGACTGATCTGCACTCCTCCATGGCCCATATGGAGGAGAAAGGGAAGAAAGCTGATGTGAGTAAAACTCAAATGTGGTCACGAGGTTCTTTCGGCCATTATAAACAAACTGGAGCTGCTGCTTTTTAGCTAGACTGTTAGAGGCAATGAATTCAGATGGCCAAAGTGGCACTAGGGATTGAAGAACTTTCAAGCATCACTTTTAAGACCCAATAAGGAGATAAAGGTGCTCTCTCTCTCTCTCTCTCTCTCTCAGTCAGCCCCAGTAAAGAGATTAAGGTGGTCTCTCTCTCTCTGTCTCTGTCTCTCAGTCAGCCCCAGTAAAGAGATTAAGGTGGTCTCTCTCTCTCTCTCTCTCTCTCTCTCTCTCTCCCCCTCTGCCTCTCTCTCTCTCCCCCTCTGCCTCTCTCTCTCTCTCCCTCCCTCTCTCTCTCTCTCTCTCTCTCTCTCTCTCTCTCTGTCAGCCCCAGTAAAGAGATTATGGTGGTCTCTCTCTCTCTCTCTCTCTCAGTCAGCCCCAGTAAATAGATTATGGTGGTCTCTCTCTCTCTCTCTCTCTCTCTCTCTGTCTCTCAGTCAGACCCAGTAAAGAGATTATGGTGGTCTCTCTCTCTCTCTCTCTCTCTCTCCCTCCCTGTCTCTCAGTCAGCCCCAGTAAAGAGATTAAGGTGATGTCTCTCTCTCTCTGTCTCTCAGTCAGCCCCAGTAAAGAGATTAAGGTTATGTCTCTCTCTCTCTGTCTCTCAGTCAGCCCCAGTAAAGAGATTAAGGTGGTCTCTCTCTCTCTCTCGCTCTCTGTCTCTCAGTCAGCCCCAGTAAGGAGATTAAGGTGGTGTCGGCGGTTCGTCGTAGCAGCATGAGCAGCAGCTGTGGCAGCAGTGGTTACTACAGCAGCAGCCCCACCCTGAGTAGTAGTCCGCCCGTTCTCTGCAACCCCAAATCAGGTAAGATCTTCCACTGCACTGCCCTCCATCACTGACCCGGCTCCCATTACAGACACACCGGCTGTGTGGAGTAGCCACCAGCAGAGTTGCTAAATGTGTGCAGTTTAAATGTTGATAATGCAGTAAACATCTGTGCAAGCAGCAAAACAGTTTATTCAAAGGTGCATTCTTTGACTGTTTCCGGGAAAAGCTGACACAGAGATGGACCACTGACCCCCTGCAAAATACAGAGCCCAGCATTTCACCGAAGCAATGGTCACAAATACGAGCCATTATTTGTCCAAAATTTTTATGTTACAACCCCGCTGCACATTTTTGGCCTGGTTAGTCCTTATTATTGCCCAAACACATTGAAAACCATTCTATTCTGAGTCCATTCAGCTGTAAAATGTTTCAACAGTATATTTCTTATGAAATTTGTTCAGATTAACACCCTAACTCACTTACTACTTTACCAAAGTTCATATATGATAGCTTCAGTTGTCATGTTGTGCTAAAAGACCAGAATGGCACTGCTGGCATGATCCTGGGGCAGGCGCATGGGCTTGTCACTGAGTGGAGACCTACCGTGGAAGGATGGAGGTCAGCAAGTAAATGGAGTCAAAAACATAAAGACTATTGAGTTTATGATCTCTTGAGTCTCCATAAATGTTCTTGTAAATTAAACTTGTTTCCAGACAATGAAGCCTGATGTCTCTTGTAGGTTCATTAACACATCTGCTGAATGTTCTGTCCACAGGCAACCGTTTGTTCTAAGAATTAGCATAACCTCCCTACTGTTCTGGTATCACAAGAGTGGTCTAGTTTATCAGCCTCTTTGTTCTTGAACTGTGGGTAGTCCATCATTGGAGGGTCCTGTGAAGCATAAAGACAGTTTTTGGTATTTTTCCTGCCTTGCACAACATTATCATCTTTTACTGTCTTCAGTAGACCAGTACAGAGAAGAAGCATGGTTCAGACAGCTAATACTCAGAAGAGGCATATGGATCTATCCTGTGTTTCTAAAAGCCTGGAAAAGACTGGGTTAACATCGAGGGCCCGGCAGAGCAGACACACCTCATAATGCCCCTTTTCCACCAAGGCAGTTTGAGGTCTGGCTCGGAGACGGTGCCTAATCTTGAACCAGTTCTTCGCGTTTCGACAGCCAAAGAACCGGCTCTCGGCCACGAAAACTGGTTCGAGAGCGGCACCAACACTTTGTTGGTCTAGAAAAAAATAACCGCTACGTCAGGGGCTGAGGGCGGGATTATCGTGACCAACTAAAACATTAAAAAAGCAGAGCTAGTGTAGCGTCTAGTCTGCCTAAAAAGAAGAAAAACCAGAGTTTTATTTTTCAAATGTTTCGCTTTGTTGCTAGCCAGCTATGTATTTCTTAGCTGTTTAGCGAGCTGCTAATTTCTCACATCAATCTTACGAACGTAACATTGATGTGAGAAATTAGTAGCTATGCTTGCTTGGGTAATGTTAGCTAACCAACAGCTAGCTAGCCAGTTTACAGTAGCTAACGTTAGCATGCTACTTTCTAACATTGCCATTGACTCACCTACCAATGTCCCTTAACATTTGGGTTCATAAAAGGCTAACTATGTATAAAATGTAGTGAACAAGTTTGTTTTTTAAAGCGCGGTTCTCTTGTTTGTTCCCGCTGGCTATCTTGCAGTGGCGGCTGCAAGCTAGCGAAACACTATGGTCGCGAAACACCGCAGATTGTATGAAATGTGTGTGCTATTGTGAAAGCTATAGCATGAGATTGTTGGATAATTAAGTGGCAACTAATTCCAAAGCTTTATCTTAAATGTGTCACGTAGCTTTCTTGTGTTACAAAATTCAAATTACAGAACAGAGCTAAATTTAGTTAAATCGATTTAAATTACTAAGAATAAACTTTTAGGTTAGGTTGAGTGCAATGAACAATAATGGTTAGAACACAGACCTCACAAAAGCTGTGTGTCATGAGCATTTAACATAATTTAAATCGATAAATGCCATCCTTGTTAATTAAACAATCTCACGTTGTAGTTTTCGCAAGCACACAAACTACAGACAGTCTGCGGTGTTTCGCGAGCATAATCATTTACTCTCGAGCATACTTCGCGAGCATAATCATTTACGCGATCGGTGTCAATTATTCTTTGAATTATTTGTTTTATTCTTAATCAATGAGGATAAAGGGGAACAGGTTGAAAGTAATGATCGATTTAAAGGTAGTGTTTGGGCTTCCCCTGTTTCCAGCTCACCAGCCACCACTGCTAGCTTGGCGCTAGCGGAAAAGCGGAGACATATACAGTGACGTAATGACGTGGCTCTGTAGCCTGTGGAAAAGCAAACCGGTTCTTAGAAGGTCAGTTGAAGCAACTCCGAACTGGCGCTGGCACCAGCCCAGAACTAGCACCTAGTTTGCGTTGGTAGAAAAGGGGTCGTCTTTCAGTCTACTTTACTTGGGCACTAAGTACTCTGATACTCTGGAATGTGCACCAACAACAGGAACACTACTATGGCTGTTGTGGATACATGGCCTGGCCTTTTGCCTTCTGTCGTGTGGCTTGAGTTGTGGTTGTGGAGCATAAGTAGAAGGTTGCTGAGTTTACTGTCATCTGGGACAAAGCTTGAGCAATGTCAATGATCTGAATTGATTTAGTAATTGTTCAGCTGTGGAAATGTGTACATTAATAACATTTAAAACTAACCACCTTAGTTTCCCTGGGAAGAGTGTTAGCTAAAATAATGTTTGTAACATCAGTACCCCTCTTCAGTATACAGGACTATACAGTAACTGTCCTGATATGGCAGTGCATTTTCTGCTGCTGGTATGTTTTAACAATGAAAACACAAAGGCAAAAAGGATTTGATTTTGTTGCTCTGGGGTGCCACCGTGAGAAACAAGGAAGTAAGCAGCTGTTGTTCCCCTGCCACTGAGGCCCTGATGTCTGTACCACCCATCTGAACTGGAAGGTCCGCTGGCTTTAGTGGCTTGTTTGTTTTCTCTCAGGCCATAAAGTGCTCATTAGTACAGAACGGCAGCCCTTTGTGCCACTTGGCAATGCTCTGTCATAATTGCGCCGTTAAAATGTCCGAGGTGAGCCAAATAGAGTTATGTATGGGAGAGTCATACGCTATTTACTTCCCATAAACTTGCCATTATTCCTGAAGCACTGCCAAGGAGCTTTTTTCTCTCAATCTTCATTGAGCAAGTTCCCTTTTTTGTCAATATTGTACTTCCCCTCCCCTTGCCTGGTCCTTGGATGCTCCCTGAATGTTCCAAAAAAAGGGACAGTTGGTCAAAGGTCAGTGGTCTCCAGTTCCCCTTCTTGACTGCACGGCAGTAATGAACTTTAACATTGCAATACTCTTGTGCCTTTGAACTAAAAAGATGCATGTATCATGGTGTGTAGTCATTATTGATGCATCCCTTCACTGTAATGATTGGACTTAATCACAATTACAAATAAAATTGCTAAATGGGCAAAATGGTTTACACACATTTTATTCACGAGGTGGCAAGGAAGCAGTACATACATATAAACATTTTGTTTCTATTTAAAGTAGAAGCTGGTGAAGCTCATGGGTAATCCTGTTTAAATGGCTCAGTCTCTAATGGGAAACTTTAAATACTGAGTTACGGCCGCACCCTAACCGAAACCATAGGGTGAGCATGGAGGAAGCCGGAGAGAGAGAGAGCTGGCACAATAAACCCTTTGACCCTATAGTCACTTGAGAAGTTCCTCTGCCCAGAGTGGAGGGGACTGGGGGAAGGGAGGGGTTGTTGTCATGAGCTGGCAACTTCACAGAGGCCCAGAGGGCTTCCGAATTGAATGGGTGGGAAGTCAGGGCCGGCAGCCAGAGGGGGATGGCTCCATTCTTCAGGGGGGAACAGAGGAACGTTTCATACGGCTGGATGCACCCCTCCACCGTGCCGAATTGGAGGGAGCGGCTGCCATGGCGATCAAACATGTGCCCCAAGCATGGTGGCAGTGAGGGGCTGGTAATGGAATACCTGCAAATGTGAGGGTCTCTCTCCTTGTAGGTCAGAGGGATTCATGGTTCTCTGTGTACTGGAGCTTGGAGGGCATGTCCACCTGAACAGCTGAGAGGTTTGTGTTCAGACTGCGGTCGATCACAGGCAGTAGCACAGCAGTTGTGATACTGACCACATCCCAGAACATGCTTTTAAGCAATGGGAGATGCTTGACGCGCTCACTTTCTGAGGATTATGCGGTCACAAACATGCAGCACTCTGATTGTGGAAGTGAGAGACACACAACATACTCTTTGTGAGGAACCTGAGGTATACAACGGCACACTTTCTCCCTTGACTGTGTGAATTATGAAAGGACAATACCCATTCTGTTAGGAAAGTGTGTTAAGAAACACACAGTATTCCCTCTCCTTGAAGACTGTACCCACCATGCACACTATGAGCAAAGTGCAGCACAGTATGACCACACAGCTTTCACTTTCCACATACAGGCCTGTTAGTTAATGAAAAGACTACTGATGTACCGCAGTTTGGAACTGACAATTGTATCACTTGTTCCTTGTCAAACGGGAAACAAATCGGCCTATATTCGGAAGATCATACAACTGAGATCGTAATTTCTGCTAAAACAACACAAGATTTTCTTTCGGGGGGGTCTTGACATTATTTTACTTATAAATTAACTTTTAAAACTTTTTAACTAAGAAATTAATTGAGCATGCTACTCTTGCCTAATTAGTTCAAGGAAAGCAATGACCTCACTGTTATGTTGATGACCTAATAGTCATGTTATTTTAATGTCATTTTGCTGACATTGGTGTTATAAAGCTGTTTCATTAAATACAGATGGGACTGGTGGAGATATAATGTCCCACTTAAACTGTGACTGTGACTTGACCCATCGTCACTCATTTTCCTGGAAAATCCTCTGTGGAATGCAGATGATGCAGGCCATTCTAGAATAAGAATAAAAGGCTCCATATTAAATCATTGCAATGGGAATGAATGGCAGGGAAAAAAAGAAAGCCAATTAAGAGTAATACATAGCAAAAAAAGATTTAATGGCTTTGCTGGTTAACACAAATATCTGGCCATTCCATGGGAGACCTACAGTAGCGGGAGGGATCGCGTGATTCTGGTAACCAGCGCAAGTGCCCCATTGCAACAGCAGCTGGCTTTCCCTGTTTAGAAAGTAGGTCCAGACAGCTTGTGAGGAATGCACTGTGTATTGGTCAATATTGTTGCATTGACTTTTGCTCTTTGTGGCAGCTTTTAAAGGTAAACTGAGCAAGGACACTTTCCCCTGCTGTGAACCCTCAACCAGATTTGACCCATGGCCTAGTGGGTATTTTTTTCACATCTGACCCCCTCTGTCCCACACGGAGGGGTCGGAGGGCACACTGCCCAGTGCCATGATCTCTTTGGTCTCGCGCTGCGCTGTCACATGGGGTGGGCGTGTCACATTAATCAGCCTAAGGATTGCAGCACGATGCTGCGGGGCAGAGTTATGATGGCTGCTCTTCCCTTTGGGGTGGGGGGTGGGGGGCGGGGGGGGTTGCAGTGCTTCTCCGCCTGGGCTATAGAGCTCATTCATCATGGCCTAGGTCTGCCAGTCATCCAGAGGCATGTCTGGATTCAGAGGTCACCTCTGCATTCTCTTTTCAATTCAATTTAGTTCAATTCAGCTCCAGGTCAACTACATTTAGGTCAGTTTGCCTCAGTGTGGTTCACCTCAGTTCAGCCTAATTCATTTCAATTCCATTCCATTCCATCACCGCCCACCCTAATGCAATTCAGTTCAAACAACAAAAACAACTGTTATATTGTTACTATTACAAAAACTAGTAACAACAGCACAGAATAATCTCCATGGAGAGACCTCTAGAGTATCCCCTAGTCATTCCTCTGTCTGACAGATCACTGTCAAACAAGGCAGTTCAGTTGCATGCAGTTTAACTGTTTATTTAAGCTCAGTTCAGCTCCCTTTCTTTCTTGGCACAACATGTCTCTCTCTTACTCTCTCTCTTTTTATGTCTTTTCCCCCCTGATTCTGTGTCTTTCAGCTGTTTTGTCTTTCTCTCTTTGTCTTACTCAGTAATTTCTGCATATGTCTATACACCTTTTTCACTCCCTGTCATCTTTTCTGTCTCTCTTTCTGCCTTCTCTCTCTCTCTCTCTCTCTCTCTCTCTCTCTCTCTCTCTCTCTCTCTCCCCTTCTCTCTCTCTCTCTCTCTCTCTCTCTCTCCCTGTCCCTCTGTGAGAAGGAATGTGTCTGGTGTTCTCCTTCATTAACCATCTGTACATCAAAGGTGCAGGAAACATTAGAAAGTGGGAGGAGAAGTGGAGAGGCGGTGACTCCTCGTGAGTTGGGAGCGAGAGGGCACGCCGGTGCCGTTTTCAGCCAAGGTTTTTACTTTTACCGATAGAGAGAGATTCTATCGCAAATAGTAGAGGACAGCTACAGTGAGGAGCCAGACACGCCGGTGGTTCACACGGGATCTCTGTGTGACTGCGGCTTGAGCAACTCTGCGGCAACATTTAAAAAAAATTTTTTTTTAAGAAGTGGTTCTTCCAGTGCAGTACGTTTGACCTCACTACTAGTACTACTACTAGTACTAGTCATATTCCCATTCCAAAGTATACGGAAACGGCTGTAAATCCTCTCTGTGGTGCAGTCACACAGCAAGCCTGAAGATTACAAATTAAACCTTGTAGTGATTTTAAAATGAGCGCCGCACAGAAAGCACACTAAGGGAAAAGCCGGTTTATGCCCTTGTCCCTCTAATCACCGCGGTCGTAATCCTCCTCCGGAGCGGCTCTGTCCTTTCGGAGGCCGTGGTGGAGGGTTGAGATGCAGCCAGAGGGAGCCGACGGTTTTTAGCTTCTACGGACATGCATGGCCGCGATTTAGAGCAGCGAAACGGGACGGCCCTAAAAATAACACTGTGGCACACTGCAACGTTGATAGGTCTCCTGCTCCGGGGGGGTGGGGGGGGGGGTGATGCCGGGGAAAAGGAAATTATTATTAAAGGAAATTATGAGGCTGGTACATTTTCCTCTGTGTCTCAATCATTTAACATTTAACAAAATGATGTCTATCAACTTTGACATCTGTTGCAGTAATGTTGTGATTAATGTCATGATGTCATATGTTTCCATGTTATTTATAAGTACATCATTATATATATATTTATATATACACATAATTCCATGAGACCTATTTGTTGTGACCTTTTGTTTGTTGTGTGGTACCCCAATCATATGAGTACGATACCTAGTACCTAGTTATTACATGTCATGTAGTTTTGACCAGACTAGTTTAAGTCTATTAGATTAGGAAACTGTGATATTCCGTTGTACTTCTGGTTTTTATGAGTGCAGAAAACATTGTATGTTACATTTTGGAGCCATTTCAGTTATTTTTTTTACTGTGTGAATGAGTGCTGTGTTCTCCTCCAGCTGTTTCTATATGGATGATGCTTATGGGTTTTTTTGAGGATGACCGGGAGATGAGACTTGATAACTCTGTCTCTGTCTGAGTCCTGTCTGTAATTTGAAGTGGGAGATAATTCCTTATCCGTGATGATCTTAGCCTGTAGATTGCATTAGAGAAGCCGGACCCTTGAGGTGAATATTTCTACTCCAGATTAGATTAGTCTTGCATCCTGAAGAGGTCATTGTCCTGATACCATATGACTTGAGTGTCCAGTTAGGGTGTGATTGTAATTGTATCTCTGTCCAGCAGACTTCTGGACTCTTGAACGCACACGCAACATCTTGGTTTTGGGTCTTGTCTTTTGTGAATAAATGTAGATAGGGATTGGTGAGCACCTGTTGTAGGCGGCCATGACTTTCAACTGATGTTGTGCTAGCATTGGTTGGGTCCTGTTGTCAGACGTCTTTAATCACGGTGCATCTGGTAAATGGTGCACAGATGTGACACAGGGCATTCATGTCTGTTTATCATATCTCTGACCGTGATCCCAGAGTTCAGATGAGTTTATTGTTATGTAATTGTTGCAGTGACCCACTGATTGGGTGTAGGAATCCGCTAGCCCTAAATGTGTTGCCACGACAAATCCCTTACTGACTCTCATTCTTCAGGCACTGGCATGTGACCTTGTTCTTCCAACAAGATTGTGGCTTCTGTCCTCCTCCTACTGCACTATATGAACAGAACTGCAGAACCGTTTACTTTCCTCCTTCTGTTCTTCCTTTGTCTTCTTCTTTCCAAAATGCCCTTAGCGCCAAGAGAATGACAGTGTGAATCTTTTTTTCCCCTCACAGTCCTGAAGAGACAAGTCAGCCCTGAGGAGCTGCAGACGCCGGGGGGGCCGTACATAAAGAAGACTTTCACGGTACGTCCGCAACCCAACCCCCCCTTCCCTCCCGCCCCCCCGCCCCCCCGCCTCCCCCGCCTCCACCCCAGGTTAGGAAGACAAAGAGCCCTTTAAGGGCACCAAACAGCAGCAGCCCTCTAAGCATAGTGGCCACAGACTCTGTCTTTGGGGAGTGAGTGGCAAATTAGAATTTGATAAACAGGGTCATTTTCACAGATTACCGTCCCCTAACTTCATTATCAACTGGGCTCAGGGGACGCATTACCAGTGAGGGACAGAGTCGTGGGCAGGAATCACCGCATGATGTCGCCACTGGGGGAATCTGGAGAAATGCGCCCTCGCCTTTCTTTTTTTTTTTTTTTTTATTACAAACAACAACTAATACAAAGAAATGATTTTGTTTTTACTAGCATTTGACAAAGCTATGAACAGGTTATTCAGAAAAAAGGAAAGACTATTAAAGGTTTTCCACAATCTACATCTGTACCAATCAGAAACTGCTATGGTTATATAGCCTCGCCTTTCCTTAGGATTGGAGCGAGCGCTTGGTTTAGCTTGTACTGTACGCCATGAAGTGGAACACTATGAGAGTCACTGGAGCACTAAGGAATCCATTTAATTTGTGGGATGACTAGAATAGCTGGTCATTTTGACATAGGTAAATTTCCACTGGTAATTTCATGGGGTCTTTTTTGGCATCTTTTGGGACAACTTTTTAGCATTGAAAATCAGTAATTTAAATCAGTGGTCAGCTGCCAAGCTCATGCTGTGAATCCTAATGCATCCTTACAAAGTAAACAGCAGCTAACAGCACACAGAGTGTCACGTTCATTTGCACCACAGGAGCTTCTAAAATCGGTATACATGTCTGCTGTCACAGTCCCCTGTCCTGATTCTGACACAAGATGCTCCTGGCTCCGCTAACCCCTGACTTTGGTTCCTCAGATCGTGGGTGATGCTGTGGGCTGGGGCTTCGTCGTTAGGGGGGGCAAGCCCTGCCACATCCAGGCCGTGGACCCCAGCGGCCCAGCCGCCGCTGCCGGCATGAAGGTACGCAGTGCATCGTGGGAGGGCTGACCACCAACTCCGGCCAATGCAGCGAGTCTCGGCGATGAACACATTCGGTGGCTAACATCCAGCGGCAATGTGTGATGGATTACTGTTGCATTGCCGTGTTGCCTCACAGACTCCTTTTGTCCTCCCTGTAACCATTGTGTAGTAAGACAATATCCTGTCTATCTCTGCGGCTTTGGTTTGGAGCGTGGGCTAGGAAAACATGCTTGACATTTAGCACATTTCACATTTATCCACCCCAAAGATGACTGATGAACGGTCACAGCACTGGAAAAATTTCTCTTGATTGGTTGCAATCCAAGAGAGAATCCTGATTGGTTGCAATGCAAGAGGAAGTTACTGGCCTATATGAAAGGTGTATGCTGCTGGGTTTGAGTTTCTCACATTAAGGCTTTGAAAATTTCCACTCTGTTTGTCAGGTGGGTGATGGACATACACGGTCTACCTTATCCGTCTGTCTATTTGCTGATCCTAATGCCATTGACCGCTAAACATATGACTGGATGTTAAAATAATATTTCTTTCCTGTTGTGCAGCTGTGCTTCCCTCAGCTTCATTTTAATGCCTGTCACCGAAATATAGTCAAGAAAATTGTGTTATTGAGCTCCCCTACCAAAGTTTGCAAATTCTCTGGCAGAACAGTTTCAAGCTTATAGTAAATATTTTTACCATCAAGGTCCCTCCCAGGTGATCACTGGTGCGGAAGTATTGTAACAATGTGCTTGTTTTTTTCTCGTCAAACCCAGCACTTATACAATTCTTAAGATGACCACATGGTTCCTCTGCTTATGTTTCCTGAACGCATTCATGTCAAACAGAAGAGGTTCCACCTCTGTGCTGGAACAGCTTGAAACTTCAGGCATTTCTGTGGATGTTATTGCCTTCCTCCTTCCGGCTCAATTGTCCTTTTCCTAAAAGTGGAAGGACTTTGAGATGGTTCTGTTTTCATAAGAATTACAGAGGTACTCCTTGTTTGTTTTGCATCAAAATTTCAGGCGCATTAACGGAACCAAAATTTTTGTGGGGGATCCCCACACATTACACACACATTAAAAAGGCGAAATATTGGCAGCCTGTTTTCATGAGATCACAAGCTCATGAATCAGACGTCTCTCTTTGTTATTTATAATTCATTCACGCATTTGATAATGGTGATTTTTGCCTTTCCTGACTGCTAATGAGGGCTAAAAGCCTTGCCATTGAACTGAAGCACTCGTCTAAGCATTCAGCCACTGTATGTCCTCTACCCTATGTGGCAATGAGTGGCAGAAGTGGTATCAGCACAGAACGCACCACACAAGCATGTCAGCGTGAGCGTTTGTATGCTAGGGTCCTCCTTCAAATCTGGAATCAGCTGAAACTTACCGGGTGTAGGATGGTCAGTGATGGAGGCTGTTTCAGAGGCTCTCTGGAGCAGCTGTAGGTTGAGCTTTGATCAGGGCCTGGAAACTTTCCCTGTATGATTCTGCCTTAGCCTCAAATATCTCACCACTTCCTGCTCAGCTGTGGCATAGTCATTTTCTCATTCTGCTTGATATGATGCAGCTGTTATAAAGATTACCTCAGGTTGCCCATATTTGTTTGTATTTATTTATCCTGTTTATCAGGAACCAGTGATATTAAAGGGGACACCTGAGGTATTACACCACAGTTAGGGGCAAGTTACAGTGTCTTGGTGCAACAAGAGGTGAATGAAAATCACATTACAAATACAAGGACAAATGAAAGAACTGAGGCAATAACAACAGCTTTTAAAAGCTGTGGATGAATAACTACCTAATAGATTAGGTAATAGAAAATGACCATAACAAGACAGAGGGCAAAGAAGGATCATTTGGACATTTAAATTACAACACATTTATATTTACACTGTCATTTAGTAGAGGCTATTATCCATCTGGATAACATCCTCTAATAAATGACAGGGTAGCTATAAATTGCAGCATTCAATAAAGTCACAGTAACAGCAAAACATACTAGTGTGCCTGTCGCAGTAGAGCAAGTATTGCAATGATACATGCGTATGGCAGTGTAATTTAAGAGTTAATCGCAAAGCCTTGCTGATTAGCAGTGACAAACATAGACTTGTGAATATTGGTATTTACTGGCTTTACAAACAAATCCCTAACAATCTTTAAGAGTCTCTCTAAATCAGTTGCATCAATGTGACTACATGTATCACGATTGATACTAACAGAAATGAGGGGGTGACGGAATGTTAGCTTGAATGATGTAGCCCACATGAAGAGTCAATGAATTGGGTCATAGTTCATCTCTCAGAGGAGCTAAGGACCTCTAAAGGGTGATCTGACTTATAATATAAATGGGACAGGCAGTGTAATCAAGGAGTCATGCCACGGCTGCCATGTTGAATATCTGACCAAACAAACCTGGCTCCTCAGGAATACAAATCTACATCTGTAGTCCACATTTTTTAATCCACACATGTGGGAAGGTGGTCTGCAAATTTAAGCAGTATACATGTCAAGCCCTCAAATACTTACAATAGACCTGCTTCTCTAATCAAATTTGACATGTCGTTTTCAGTACTGGGTTGTCCTGTCAATTATGGAATGCACTGTCTGTGATATTAGTTTCTCTAATTTTCTGCTGTACACCAGCATATGTGTAACAGTAATACTATAACACACCTGGTCTGAGGTAAATATATCATTTTATCTCTTGACATTTGTCTTTGTCTATAATATATGAGTGGATGTCTGTGATGATATTCTTGTCATTTAACTTCAAATACACTCAATTCTAAAATCAAACAATGAACACAACTCCCAGCTTTTACAGAGTAGGAACCGAACAACAATTTGCTGGCTTGAAGTTATAAAGAAATCTGTTTGAAGTGAATCTCCATAGAAATGAGCTTTGTGTCAGTTGTGTCAGCTTTTTTTGAGGGTCCTCTTGCTAATCGTATACACAGTGTGATTAGCAGCTGCCCGCAGGGCATCGCTGAGTAGCCTGGATCAATTTGCTGATTGTCAGCGTCTCTCTCTATATGTGATGATTCATAATAAATCATAAAAGCCTCCCACTCTAGTTTGCTGATTCTGTGTCAGTATAAATTAGCATTTTCATGAGGACTTATGAGAACTTTGAGAGAGGTATCAGGCCACTCCTACTCCTTACTTTGAGTGGTGGGGTGGGGGTGATGGGGTGTATGGTTTTGGGGGGAGGGTGGCATGTGGTCTAAGGTTGCAGCACACCACTGCCAAAATCTGTCCTTTACATGTTTCCCCAAAGCAAAGTACTGACAGGTTCATCTCACAGCATTGCAATGATGTAAAAACCTGTTTGCCCACTTATTAAAGGGAGTCAGACATTATGGGCCTTTGGTTAGTGTCATTTAGTGTCATTATACTCAGCTCCTCAAGTTCACTGCTTCTATACTGATTAGCATTTTTATTTTTCTGTGTTAGTACAACATTCAGCAAATCTTGAAACGTAGTGTCATTGCTGTGGCATTTAAGGGTTAAAAATAGTTTTAGCAAGTGCCCACACCTACCTCTTTTTTTTCTCAAGAAATATTGAGTCTCTCATTGATTGAGGTCTGCTGTAAACATTGGACACGAGCCAAGAAAAACACGCTCGAAAATTTGGAGGTTATTGCAGTAGGCGTGGAGTTTTTTTTAAAGAGCTAAGTTTACAAAGTGTGGCTGCATGCTCGGGCGCAAGCTCAGGGGTAAGGGAAGGTATGCTAGCTTTTAACAACAGCTGTGTTGCAATGAAACAGCACAGAAGAAAAGAAACTAGGATAACCCTGCCACAGTAGGAAAGAGTGCCCCATTTAATCATCCGTGACAGGACAGGCACTTTTGTATGTGTGTGTGTGTATAATGAGGAGCTTGTTCTCTTTTTTGTTCCTTGTCTAGGTTTGCCAGTTTGTGGTTTCCGTCAATGGCCTGAACGTTCTCTCCATGGACTACAGGGCAGTGAGCAACCTCATCCTGACCGGACCGCGAACTGTTGTCATGGAGGTCATGGAAGAGATAGACTACTGAGATCCGGGGGAGGGATCCAGGCTCCAGGCTCCTCCTCTGACTCGACGGGGCCGAGGAGCCACAGACACACCCCCTCACCCTGTGAGCCCAGCATTTGTCCGGGCTTTTGGGTAGTCGCCGAGGCCCAGGTGGTGCTCTCATTGCAAAGTAATAGAGAGACTTTTCTCCTTGACATCCATTCATTGCCATGTAGTTTAGCACACTCCGGTCCATGCCCAACAGAAAGGGGATTCAGCAAGGGCGGCGGTGTGGCTTAGTGGTAAATGTGAGGGCTTGCGACCCAAAGGTTTCCAGCTGGATTCCCAAGGTGCCACTCGAGTTGTACCCAAGGGCAAGGTGCCTAACTCCAGTTGCCTCAGTGAATATCCAGCCATGTAAACGGATAACGTAAAAATTGCAAGCTAAGTGCATCACTCTAAATGAGGGTGTCTGTATTGTAAAGTATCAATGTGCCAAGGTAACAGAGACTAGACTGTTGTACTTTTTTGCCTCTGAAGACAGAACCAAATCACGGAGAACGGCTCGCTGAAGTGAAAGTCCATCACACTGTAGCCTTTTGTGATGTGACAGACAATGTGCACGTAGGAACACTGTAAAGTCTGTCCCTTCATAGAGAGAACAGGAGTAGGAGTCCTTTTCCAGAGAGAACAGGAGTAGGAGTGGCCTGATACCTCTCACTGGAGCAGAGGTTGGAGTACCTCACAGAGGTACAACAGCTGCTGTGGAGAGTTCATCCTTTTACTTTTAGCTATTGGACAAATGTTTTTTTTTTTTATGGCAGAGGTGTTTCTGCTGGTAAAACCTTGATTTACATATATATTTATAAATCTTGATGGACTGTCACTTCAGCAAATCATTCTTGGTAATAATTCTCAGGATAGTTGTTTAACTGTATGCCAACAATCATTGGAATGACACACGTAATAAGCTGTTAGGTTAGTCTTGAGTTTAGCTGTTAAAACAAGACAAATGGCCCAATGACACTCCTAATGAAGGCCTGGAAGGTCCAGTGGATCCCCTGACTATAAGCTCTGTCGAATACATGAACCATCCACTTCCATGGTCCAACCATGACAAACAGCAGGTAGCGGAATGTCACACTAATGTGATAGTGGTGTTCTTCATGTGTAAAGTTTAAGCTGAATGGCTAAACTGGAGTGAAGGGATCTGTATACAGAGAGTTTTTGGATTTCACAAGACTTTGATGAACAATGAGTGTTTTATTCTGGTAACGTGACTTATTTTGCAGAAAGGAATGTCATGAATAGGTCATAAACACGTTTGCTTCAATGTTAACCAGTGATGTAGATTCTGATATTATCATACACATGTGCTTGTCAAACTGCTTGATTTGAATTTAAACAGCATTGTTAACCGTAGTTAAAGAGGAATCTCATATATGCAAACTGTCAAGTAGAATATGTGTATATGTTAATACATACATAGATTATATGGTACTACATATAGTACATAGATGCTTATGAGCAGATAAAGGATAAAAGTAACTAAAGCACTTAAAACAATCACTATTTATATTGACTAGTGATGCGTTCTTTTATGTCCTTGTAAAAAATTAAAATGATTGGATTAGTTGCCATAAGTAAGATATAACATACTTCATTGTCCTTCTGGCTAAAAGTTTGTACCACTGTCAGTTTATTGTATTACAAGGTTTTAGAGAGAATCTTTGCCAATAACAAGGGTGTTCTGTGGATGGCTGTTCTGGAGTAACATGGTGTATAACTCTTGCTAGAAGAACAATCAAATGGTTTAGGCCTTGTAGAATACAACAGTGATTTAAAATCAATCAGGTACCAGTGTATTAGTGTCAAGTATTTCATAGCATTTAAATTGCCAATAAAACATGCCACTTCAAAAGTGAATTGTTACACATTTTGTTTATAAGAAGAATTATAGCTGAAGCTTATACATGGAAAAGAAGAATGAAATAAAAAGAAATGTTCTTGCTGTTCAGAATTAATGCTGACATGCAACTTTTTGTGTATTATTTAGCACGTCTAGGATATGGATAAACTGCGTAAGAAAAATGGAATGCTCATCTACCATTCTAGAGTTAACTCTTTGTATTGTTGATCTTTTGTTGAATGATCAAAAATGATGTCATTCACCTTTTTTGGGAAAAACGTTTCTCATTTCAAGGTTGCCTACGAAAGGTAGTGTTTTGTTACTATGTTGCTAGGTTCTCAGCAGAGGAGCCTCAGAAAAATGAGGCTCAGTTTTGAACAATGACAAAGTATAGGAAATTAATCAAATTGGACATTCTCTTTTAAATCAGTCTTACAATGAGAAATATTGTTGTTACTTCATTGCACCAAGAAATCTTTCATATTGAATGATATTGTGCATGATAAATTGTGACTTGTTTGCAGCCCATTTGCTGTGTGTTCATCAGTTTATAGTCGGACATGCGGTTTTGTGTGCTTCAAGATGTTTCATGCTTTTTAATCTGCAAAAATTAAAAAGCAACTGCAGCCTTGTATAGTGGTAAATCACTGCTGATTTCATAGATGTTACTTGATTTATACAGTTATAAGCTAGAATCATTTGCCTTAATAACTTATTCTTTGCTTATTGTTGCAAACTGTGGTACTGTATACCTGGAGACTTTCCACAATGTCTTCTTGAACTTGAATTTACAGAAATGTAATTTAACTCACCGTGACTCTTCTTGACAGTTGGCATTTCCTTTTCTGTTCTGTTGCAATCCGCAAATTCTTGTTTTCTTGTAATGCAATTGTAATAATAACAATATCAACTGTGTATGATACAGGAGAGACTACAGTCACCTTGCATCAGTCTCTCATGAGCAGTTAATATGTGTTTAGCACTTAAACAGTCAAAATACCTTCAGTGTGAGAGTGTTTGTGATTTATATAACAGTTGGAGAAAAATGAATCCCTAAAATACCAAATTCAAACTTTACAAAGCAGCTTACAGTGCAAGTTACAATAGTTGATGTTTTATTTAATATAGCTATTTGATTTAAAGATTGATATTCTGAAAATATGAAAACTGAAAACAAAGCCACTAATGATTGAGATTAATGATTATTAAAAGTTTTTTATTATTATTTTGTAGTACTGTGTAAATCCCTGACAAAAGGGATATCATTTTTAAGTGGTCTTGGTTGAAGACAACATCATCATGAAATGAAGAGCTGCATTTGAGACAATATGTGACATAGTCCTTTAAAGGCCTCAAGCATTCAGATTCTTTACTTTATTAACACATTTGTATTAAATGTATTATTGAAGGACTAAACTGAGCAATGAAAGAATAAACTGCAAATATCAACTTGTGAGCTTCCTTTCTTGTGAAATGTTCAATTGCAATGGTATACAAGACCCACACAGCCATCTACTGGTTAGGCAAAAATACTACAACTTTGTGCTAGTATTCTGTAAATAAATAGTGACATCATAAAAAATAACATTTATAAAAAACATAGATGCTGGCTGGAATAAATTTGGTCATGTAATTAGTGTCAGTGCCAGTGGAAATGAACTGTGTTTTTGATTGATGTAATTTTTACAAGCAATCTCACAACATTATTTCAAATCATAGCCCATTTGTAAAAGTGAAGTACAAAACAGACATTGTTTGAGAATAGATTTTAATGGTTTTAGCTTCCTCTTCAATTAAAAGCGAAAACTATGATCAACAAAATCTCCCTTGATGGCCTGTATCATGTATCACCAGTAGGTGGCAATGTTAGACAATTTTCAAACTTGGTGTCCTCCACGTGTTCATCCTTACTGTTCCACATTATGCAGTAGGTGTGAACTCCTGTGCAGTTATTTTGGCTTTAATGTAATTAAAGTGGTTAGCAATCTTTAGAGGGGTACTTTTTCAGCAAATATAGCATTTACTTAATTATATTTACCAGCATAAATCTAAAACCAAAGCACAAGAATATACCTGTATGTTATAAAAGAACCCAAGAACCCCAACAGAAAAATATGATTCTAAAATCATTTCAACCATATGCTACTGCAGCTATAACACCAAATGTTTGTCTCTGCAACTAGAGTAATTGCTATAAAATCTGACACTAATCGTTCCCCCTGAACTTCTGACGAGTAATACATTTATGAGGGGGTTTTGTGAGCCTCTCTTGAAGGCACTGGGAGTGGGTGTTGCTTGGGGCGGATGGGGGGGGTCGGGGGGTTTCCGGGGCAGGCATTCCAGACTGGGCCTTGCAAGCTGTCAGAATGCCTTGGATTGGACTGGAATCCAGACTCTGCCGTGAAACAGTGGGTTCCAGACCTCTGGGGCCAATGGCAGGTGATGTACAACGTCCGGCCAACGAAAGCATCCCGTCCCCTGGCAGACTCGACGTCTCGCCCATCAGAACAGACAGCACGAACAACATTATAAAGGAAACCGATACGAGAAGCAGCACAGTTAAGGGAAAAAGGGTGTGTGACATTGTGTGTAGCAGTCAGTGAGAAAAACGAAAGGGGTTTAACTCTAGACATGGATCACAGAGACGAAACAGAGCAAACCTTTGTCTCACAAAAGTAAATATTCATTCGAAATTGAAGGCGCCAAACCAGCAGTACTCAGGAAAGCCAGCAATGCATTTTGATCTTTGTCGTGATTAGGCACCAGACTTCCCTCATATGACATAAACATTTATCATTAAAAGTTCCCTTTTGCAGAGGCCTTTTCCCATTATCGCAGCATTACAGCCTTGATCATGCAAAGATCTGTCGCAGAGCCATGACTAACGGCTAAACGTTTTTGGGAGGCTGTGAGGTTTTTGAATTGGGTTTAAAAGCAATTGAGGTTTTTGAACTGGTCTTAGAAGCATTTCTGTAAGGATGGTGACTTCAGTTCTGGCTGTTGCTGAGTGGCTGCAACCATGTCTGAGAGCTGCCTTCTTTACAAATGAATGCTATTGCAGGAACACACTCTCTCATTGGAACCCGACTCTTGAGGCAGTGCATTTTAACCTTGAGTGCAGTTCACCTACAGATGCTGAGACAGCTATGCAACACAGCACACTACTGATGCAATGCAACCAGCCCGAACGACATTGTCTTTTAAGTCATACCTTGCATCACAGCTATGCTCAGAAAAAGTAAACATTTCCACATAAACGGGTAGTAGTTTGGTTTGGAGGTTGGGGGCGTCCCAACCCAAAGGTTGCTGGTTCAATTCCCAGGTGGGGCATTGCAGTTGCAGCCTTGAGCAAGGCGATTATCTTGAAATGCTTCTGTAAATGCATAACTGTATAATCAGATGGCATGCAAACTATGTAACCTGCTCTGGATGAGAGTGTCTGCTCAGTAGCTATATAACAAATTTTATTTCTGTTTAGCAGTTTAAAGCTGTCTTAACCATGTAAATCACTTCAATTGGTGGTCACATCACAACACAACTTTAACCTTGCTGCTAATTACAAACCATTGATAATATCGGGTTTCCCTCTGAAAAGAGCAGCCGGATCTCTCTTTAGCTGGAAATCCGTTATTAGTTGCAGCTTTGTTATTTGGGAAAAGAGCTGCTTGGTCAGTGTGAGAATGCCAGCACAGTTCAAAGCCTGTGAGGACAAAGCACACACGCAGACACACAGACATGACGTACATACACAAGGCCACAATAGGCGACAAATGGAATGCAAACAGGAACGCGAAATTCCACCAGCATTTCAGGAGGAAGGTAAGGAGAGCATTGAGAGAAATCCAGCAGCAGAACAATGGCCCGGTACGGTTTTTGTTTGATTCTGCTGTTCCATAGGAAAAAGGCTTTATGCCCAATGTTTCAGTGCTGCACACAGCCGTTCACGCAACCACTTGTGAAATATAAACAGGGTGAGAAATGCATGATTACAGAAAAACAATGGTGCAAAAAAAAAGAAAGAGAAAAACATTCTCATGCCTTCACACATTTGTTGCTGTTTGAATTTAGACGGCACTCCAGGGGGGTCCTGAGAAATAGGAATCCAGGGAAAGGTTTTGTTCAGACGTTCTATGCAATATTGAAGAAGCCTTCAAAGGGCCCTGGGCTTGGTGCATCTGATATATCCAACCACACTCCTTTGCAAAGTGCAGTTTTAAAAATACAAATGCTATTTATTTCCCAAAAGCTACACTCCACTTGGATGTGTGTGTTAGATGGTGATGAGGAAAACTTGCAATAATGGTCCCAGAGGGTGACCTTCAGGTGCACTTTAACACTGTGCTTCAGGTTTTGAAGTTTCAGTGGCACCCCATCGCAAATCCTAAAGCTTTTCTCAGAAAGGTAATTTGAGATTTTCCATGTCAGGCTTGTGGATGACATACAACAGAGAACACAAAACAGACGCATGACAGGAACGTCCCTATTATGATGGGTGCCCGCTACAGAGCGCTACCACCTTTGAGCCCCAGAGGTCACAAAACACAACAGCTGCTTTCAAATCAGGGCACACAGACTGGCCATTGCAACCCCCCTGGTGCCCTGACAAGCAAATACATTCATGGTTTCTTCCAAATCTCTGAAATTTCCTGTCTGTCTCACTTGTCTCCGTTTATATTCACGTACTGTTGGTGAGCATATGTAATGTATAATACTTTTGTGTCGAAAGAAACGCAAAACCGCCCTAAACCCACAGACACACAGTTAAACCTTACATATATGCTCTTCCCCACATGCAGTACAGCTGTGAAATGTTTAAGCATAAGGCTTTTGTATACCTGGTTCCAATGCCTCTGTCATATGATAAATTCACGCAGTGTGTGCTTTCCAGCATGCCAAAAAGATGCCACCAAAGGCTGTCTTGAACCGAAGACAAAAGTGTCCTCTGGTAAGCAGGCTCATGGATTATGGTGACCTTAAATTCTTTATGAAACACTGCAGAGAGACCATATGGCTGCACCCACTGAACTCTGGATCAACTCTGCGACACTAATGCATATATTCATCACGCGTATTGGGCTCTGGTGGGGTGGTTCATCCTGCAGGCAGATCTGGGATCAGTGAGATGTGGGAGGACGTGTCACCCGGAGGTATTGGGAGGGGGCTGTTGCAGAGGGGGATTTTACTGCCCGTTTGCGAATCGCTGACTGCTGCTGCTCTTCCTCGGATATGACATGGCAAAACATGATCAACGCTCCACAATAGCCTTTGCATTATCCCCACTGCAGAAATTCCATACTTAACTTTCAGGCGCTCACAGAAATCACATTCACTCATATGTGTGAAGTTCACATGGTAAAAATGTTGGTTTCTAAATCATCTCCTGCTAGGTGTGATTTTCAGATCCGGAATGAAGTTTGATCTTGTGGTGCGGTACCACTGGAGAGTTGGTTTCAAACAGTTTCAAAGTTTTTAGAAAAAATGTAATCTAACCCAATCTAACCCACAGAGTGGTAAACCTCCAAAGCACAGGCAAGGTATTTATTGAACTGTCAGCATACAGCAGACCACTGCATGCACCAACCCTAACTATGCAGTAAGCGCACAAAGCCATGGGAAATAAATGGAGCTTGTCTTATTGAAAGTCCTTATTGTAACAGATCCCTTTGCGTGGGTCATATCTCAGATGAGAGGGCTGTGGCTGGTGAACACGTAGTTTCTGGCACAGGCTCATCCTCTAAACCTGCTCTTTGTTTAGGCAGCAAAGGGATTTGGATGAGGGTCAATGTTTTTGCTTCAGTGCTAGCCAAGGCAAACATACCCAAAATCTTTCCTCTCAACTCAGCTGGTTGTGAAGATTTTTTTTTCCATCAAAAGGGTCAGTCATGTTTACACAGCGTTGTATCAGGTGAAGTGATCCCTGCCTCATGTATCACACAATGAGCCAAAGAAGATGATGGGTACAGCACCACAATGACTACCCAATCGCCAATTGAAGGTGAACTGCAAAGTAAAAAATTACTCTGGTGGAATGATGCTAAAGGAAGAAATGGAACAGAGTCAGTACTATTCAAAATTTAAAAAAAAAAATCTCAGGAAAACAGGTGTCTTTAACTAGGCTTGGCAATGTTATGGCCCGTAAACTTAATGTAGACCTGTTGCCTGTCTGTTTAAAATCTATGTGCTGGAATGACCTGGATCTGCAAACGTGTAATTTTTCAATTATATTTCACTACTTACAAGCTACCAGTCATCTCTTCATGTATTTCAATTTGATATACTGCAGCCAGATAAGCCCAAACTTGTCATACACTTCTAAGTGCCACGCCCCAGGGGTGAAACACAGATGCATTTGTCTTTTGCCGGGATGGGGTGTTTCCTCTGGTGTACTGTTAGGACATCTGGCTCTTCTCTTCCTGAACTGGGAGGGTGAAGCTATCAGGGGGAGGCTGCTGTCTGCCAGCACTGATTACCCCCTGATGCCCATGCTGAGGTTTTAAGGAAGCACCCCCCCCCCCCCCAACATCTATATTTAACAAGAAGGAGCTATATATACAAGGAGGATGAGCAGATTGAGAGGTGCTCTGTCTCTCTTATGGTTATTCTCAAGAGAGACTACCCTGTTCTCAAACTTGTAAGCAATGACAAATAATACCAATAATGAGAAGTAATAACAATCCAGCATAATTGATATAATAATCCAGTACAAGTGTTAAACCAGTTAAGGCTATGGTGTGTGTGTGTGTGTGTGTGTGTGTGTGTGTGTGTGTGTGTGTGTGTGTGTGTGTGTGTGTATATATATATATATATATATATATATATATCTCCAGAGATATCCAGGTATATCTACGAAATTAGCCACTAACAGTAATTAATCTAAACGTAATCCCTATATATTAGATGAGGTCTCATTTTCTAACAGTTTTCTCAATTATGCAACTCTTTCCGTGGACCGCTTGACTATAAATCCATGAAGTGCATTTTGACAAAAAATCATAATACTTTGAGCGAGAACCCTTGTGAGGGGAACATAGTTCTAGAGTGAATTCACGTGACCTTAGAAAACCCATCTGAGGAAGCATTCGACCCCTTCATTAAAGAACCGGAATAGTTAAGACCAGTTGGCAAGCTGCTCCTATAATAATGAAACGCAGGCAAATAGTGCAGAACTGGTATTTTTTTTTTCGGTTGGAGCAATGCGACACTTGAGCATCACCGTCTCTACAGCATAACAGCAAGCACGTGCGCGCGGGGACGTGAAATCAAAATAATCTCCGGGAAGGGATGAAAAACCGTCACACCGACAGCATAAACCCATTTCAGAGAAACTGAATATACTGTAGATGCAGGAGTGAAGTCTGTCGATGAAAATGGCATTTTTCCACAGAAAAATCATTCAAAATTTAACCCTTTCAATTGCACACAATACGAAAAACAGACAAGCTATTCACAGCAACCTGTGCAGATGAGCGCACCTACGGAAGCAAACCGGTAGCCCCCGGGAGTTCAGATTGCACCCTTTGGTTCGCAGCTCGTCCCATCATTCGCAATTGGTTGCCTGTGATTTTCCTCCCCTCTCCTAGGATTAAACGAGGTGAAGGATTGTATAGCTGGAGGGATGGGTGAATAACGACGAGAGGAACACCCACATTCAAATCAAGTCTGGACTGACGGAGAGAGGGAGCTGGGGAGAGTTGAAGGCTAGCCGGGAAGGCGGTAACACTCAAGGGCATTGCGAGGATCCGCTGGGAGAAAATATAACTTTTCAGTTCATGATCTGAAAGGTATTGTAATGCCTTGCATTAAATACGGTAGCCTGAGCCATTCACTGCCATTGATTTTGGCAACGGGAGGCGGTCAGTTAGCCTGCGGGTAATTTACTGAAAAAGTGGCGTAATTGAAAAGCGCAATATTTCATTAGCTAGTTAAGAGAAATATTTACTGCATCTGAAATCATAAAATACATCTGCATTGCGAAAGTGAAATTGGTCAAATATAATTACTGTTTTACGTTTTCATTCTTTCCTTTAGCCATTGCACTGAAGCAGCCCAGTCCAGCTGAAGTTAACATTCAGGTAAGTTTTCAGTTTTGTTTTTGTTTAGTGTACCGTCAATATTGTGGATGTGTCTAAAATGTAGAGACTATCAACATAAAGGGACACATATGTACGTACCTTTTCTTCATTAAAGCCAAGCCTGTACTTGGCTAAATAATAGAAAAAATATTTTAAATGTTTCTTTTGAGAAAATAATATCTTATGCCTAACTATCTTCTTGATTGTTAAAGCAAGCAGTCTATCCATTAATTATAGTAGTGGTCTTCACTGAACATAATTGAAAGCAGAATGACTCGTGTAATATCACTATGGCGACAGGTTGGCTTGAAATTAATGTTTATTCTTGATCTGAGCAACAAGGTGTTTTTCAGCGCTATTGATGTATAAATATTTAAGACTTAAGATGTCTTTTGATCGCATTCCGCTCGGAACAAGAGTTCCCATTTCAAGCAGAAATTTCCCAAAAGGCTGAAAACCATATGTGCTGTGTCAACAGCTTAGACACTACTCATCTCTTTTGATTTACAGTCCTGCAGGGGTTAAAACATAGTACTAGGCTATTGCTGACAAGTGAACAAGTTCGTGAGGTGTAACGTCTTTATGGATACATCTGAAGACGACAGGAATAAATCTGAAAACTAATTTACTAACTTGATCATGCCAACATTTTTTTTAAAGCGCGTGCTTGGATAACCACGGAAACGAAGTTTAGCTGATTGTAACTCCAGTGATAAATCCATAAACGTTATACTCATGTCTCAAAAGATTCATCTAAGCGATTATTCTTGAAGACTTTTGTGATGATGATGATGATGATAATAATAATAATAATAATAATAATAATAATAATAACTGACTAATTGTATTTTGACATGTTTTTGAGATACTAGATATTTATTTATTTTATACTGACATAAATGTTCCTTTTGCCTAAAGTTATTCGCGTGGATGGTATTGCTCTTTTTTCCATCACTTGTTTGACCAGAAACAGAAGAGAAATATTTTATCTTTATTACATTTATTTATTTAATTACAACAAGGGGATTTTACTATTACATCGAGAATTATTAGAGAATGTCTGTTGTGAGCTGGGTTTCATTCATGCATAATTGTCAGTTAGATGAGAAACCTTTGATTGTCCAGATTACTTGCTGTAACCGTCAAAAAGACTCTGAAAGGCACGGGAATGCAGATGCAGTAAACACGTTTTATTTGGTCTGAAGCCAGTCTTCTGAAGTAAATCTTCCTAATTATTCAGTGTTACCGTGCTGCACATAGAAAAGATCTCACATTATTCTCCTAAGGGGATCAAAATGGCACACAGAGGGCCCTGACTCCCCCATTAATCTCTATCTAATTGCCACTGAGGCTGCATACTCGCATATTACAAAGGTCGAGAAGCCGCAGCGCTGCTAGAGGAATGTGGTGAAGCTCGTGCAGTATCAGAACGTGATGCTGGCACAGCAGTGACTTTAGTAGGTTTCTTCAGTGTGTCTCTGAATGGGCTATGGGGGCTGTATTGGTCTGGTTGTCCTCACTCTTGACAATGACACTCAGAGACAGTCCTCTGGACCCTGTCAGTCAAACTATAACAAAGTCAGCACTGTTCTCGGTGGGGAATTTCTTCTTGTCTCCACCCCCTGAGCTAACCCCTCCCCCACCATCTTCTTTCAGAGACACTTGTTCCACTTTGAGATGTCTTTTTAAAATGTCCTTTTGAGTGGTCTTTCTGCCCTGTCTCTCCAGGTGCCCAGAGAGCCTCACCCCTTCAGTCATCAGGATGCAGGTTTTGGGTCTGGGGTGTCCGCTGGTCTTTCTGGCTCTTGTGACCATTTTTACCCCCCCAGCCCAGGGGCAAGGTAAATACCATCATGGAACCTCAATCACCCGTGTTACTCAGTGTATTTTAAATTGTTTTTTTTTTTCTGATGAGCAGGTTTGGTCAAAACGTTCCACCACCATGTCACTGTTTTCATTTTACCTGTGCTTCTTGTGTTTTTCTTTCCTTTTTAATATCTAGTTAATACCTTTCCTTGCTGTTTAAAGTACATCAGATGTTGTGATGCTGTGCATTTTCAAATTATAACACACAAGTTGGTACAATGGTGCAACCAATTTGCGTTTGGAGGAGAGAGTGTGAGATGTTGATTGACACCAGCTTGGAATGTGGGATGTTGATTGACATTGGTTTGGCATCCTCCATGGTGAGTGGTTAATAAACCCTAGAGAGGTGGGCCACGGCATGCCTCTAGCTAAAAGGGCAAATGCTCCCGAGTGTGAAATCTGAAGGACTCATATGATAACATCCCCCAGGGAGTCTTTACAATGTATAATTGGCCCGTCTGGGGTGCTGGATGCGGTGGGGGGGGCGGGAAACTTGCATTCCTTCCAGACCCTCCACTGAAGTGAACTCGACAGCATGTGCAGGCTCTAATGCCTGGCCTGGGAGGTTTTTTGGGAAATGACAAGCTGGCGGATTAGAGGAGCTGCTCTGTGAGGGGCAGGTGGCTACATGCTGGTGTCCTGTCTCCTCCTCAACAGCGCCCTTCTACTCCTCCTCTCTGGGCGAGGCAGACCTCGTCCACACCGTCTGTACTGTCCGCCCATCCAGTGTCCCGTACGGCAAATGTTGTGTGCCGAATTTGCCCAGGTCCTGGGCACTGCCCAGCTGCATGCATGTTTTCTGTTGCATTCAGTGGTTTGCACACGCAGCTTGCTGAACCCATGGCCCTGAATCCCCCCGCCGCTCTGTGCTCCGGTTGCACGGCGTGCTTCGCATTAGGGCCTGATTCATCAAATTGCAGTCATTGTCTCGCCGAAAATGAACCGCACATGTGCGTTGCAGGGTCGACGTCGAGCCGTACACAGCATACGGAAAATTACTCTGTTATCTGTCTGATCGCGAGCCCTCGATGTGCAGGACGCATTCATCAGAGCGGGCCGGCTCGGTGCGTGCCTAAAATTGGGATCGCTGAGTTTGGGTGACCGCACAGGAAGCTGACGAAATGCATTTTCCGATGATGCTCTGCAGTGGAGACAGCTTTGGTGGTTCCAAAAAAAGAAAACAGATTTTCTTTCAAAATGACATGGCTAAAATCGAAATAAACTGATGACTGATCCTGTAATCCCAGAGTAGAAATGTGGCAATTCAAGTGATTATTTTACTTTGAGGGAGGCCATTTTGCTCTTGAATAAACAAGCTAGTAAATATATCTGGTGCAAAATACACAATCACCATGTTGATGAAAGACCCAATAGAATTTATTACAGAAATGCAGTGTTTATGATTATAACTGAGGATGTGTAAGGCTGTCTCTCCATATATCCCTTGGGGGTGAACATAGACACATTTTTTGCATGTTTTCCTCACTTTGAGCATGCTTCAGATCTCTCACGTGACTGATTTCACTCCGGTGAATGCTCTTTTAATGGCGCACAGAATCCCTGCTTCAATCCTACTAAAGATTGATTCAGAGGGGCCTTAATATTTTAATACCCGCAGCAGGGATTTCCATGTTGGTTAAAGATAAATATTAAAAAGACACAGAGATGTAGGCCCGAGTCAGGTAAGTAAGCGGAAGAAAGGTGATTAAAAAAAAGACTCTGGAGGATTTGGGGTAAGTGGAATCTGCCAATTTAGAGGTGTCTTCAAGTGGCTGGAAGGATAACCACATCAAAGCCTGCCAGAGATTTGTGGCATTTTTGTAACTGATACATAACACAGGACCTCCTGCTGATATCCTCTGAGCGACGTGTCAGCACACGATGCTGTTGTGACGGGAACATTACCCTAAACCGATGTCCGTGTGCATCTGGTTACAGAATAAGCTGAGTAGGAAGGCACAGGAAAGTGTAAAGAAGAATCAAATGCGACATGATCCACAGCCATCCTTAAAGCCGTTGGCCACGGTGAGCGCAGTTCCAATGTGTTCACAGGGGTCCTTTCTGCGCGCCGAGCAAATGGATGCGCCGTGTTCCTCTTCATTATTCACGACTTGCGGCCAGCCTCGCCGGCATCTCCCAAACAGCTCTGTGTGTCCCGGGGGGGGCTGTAGAGCAATTTTACATTACACGCACGGCGTTTAGCAAGTGGGCCGATATTACTACCCCTGCCTGTCAACTCAATTCATGTGCAGCCAGTCTGAAATGAAAAAAGTGCTCAAGGATGGGACTTGTACCTACCTGTGGGCTCACTCTAACCTTAGATTTCCATCTTCCTTCCTAAATGAATTCATCGTTTTTGTTTCCCGGGGAGTGTTTTCTTCAGCGCACTGTTGCCTTAGTAGATCTGTCGAGGTGTCTGTCGCCGGTGGTGATCTCATGTACACAAGTTTGTGTGCAGAGAGAGGCGCCAGCGCTTTGCAGATCTGAAACACAGGCAGGTACAGAGCTCACAGGACCCAATTTGGATTTCAGTTTCCCCTCGAGTAGGGAGATCTCTCGTCACAGAGAATAGAGTCCTACGGGGTTCCCATCCCCCATTTCAGGTTGGTGAGCTTGCTGCCCTTTGGTAGCTTTCATAAAATACTTATTTTCATCTACCTATGTATATAAATATTTCATTTCCAAATTAGTTTCCAGCTATCACTCCGTATCTTTAATATTTCTTATATTGCTTGTGCCAAACTGTAGGATTTTTACATACCTACACATTAACCAGGAGCCCTTCTACCCATACCTCCTCTAATACATGTTTATTTAATTGATTACAAAAAAAAGTATAGGTATGTAAAAATGTGTTGGCACCTTTCCGCATATCTAGTGGCAGCACATGAGGACACAAACCTTTGCGTTTGTGGGACTGTTCGTAGCACTCCAGAGTACATTTTTATTTCTTTTTACCAATCTGCTGGAATGCGTTAGTGATGGGTTTGGTGAAGAGTAACTGAACTAATGTAGAGACAAAGAGGAATGGTGACTGTGGTTTGCTCCTGCTGTAGATGCTGTAGATTTCTGTTTCCTCTGACAGGAGGAATAGATGCTGGCAGCTCTATTGCTGAATCTTTCTTCTGTTGGATTTGTTGGGGGGAAAAAGTCACATTCTCTTTTCAAATGCTTTCCCCGATACTGAATGATAAACACTTCACTTTGTAGAGCTAAACTATCTGCCTTGTCCTGAAAGTCTACTGTACTTTCAGTCACAGCAAATGATTCATTCCAGCCCCTCTGTCACCAATACTTTTCCCATGATCCTAAAGACACGAAACATCAAAGGCAGGCCAAAAGTGAAGACGCGGCTCAGGGCACTCAAAGGAAATGGGGCTGTTGATAGTGACCCACATGCCCCCCCACCCCCATATATCACATAACTCTAAAGAGCAGAAAGAGAATATGACTTAGCTTTCTGTGTAACAGCTGTGGCATCCCCTCTGTCTTTACCTTTTTTTCTCCTGTGAAGAGTCTTCAGCATGTAGTGGGAGAAGCACCTACTGTGGAGCTCTGTCTCTGTGTTTGTGTCATTAACCTTGGCAGTGCCTTGTAGTCTCTCTAACACCTGGGGAATGGTCTCTGACATATTCATCAATTTACCAACCTTCATACACCCATCTAGGTATTAAGGAAAAAAAAATCTTGTTTTATCCTTTTCTTTTCCCCACAGTTTCAAGCCCGCGCAGACTGCGTTTTAAAGTGCTAAGCTCAGGCAAATTGGTTGTGGCCTGGAAAGAGCCAAGGGGAGAGTTTGAAAGCTACAGATTTATCTACAGCACAAAACCAGGTAAGACAAACTACTCACTTTCTCACTTAATTAATGCCACCCACCGAATGTGAACATTTACCATTCCAGACTTTGGTGGGAGAATCAGTGTTTTCAGACAAACCCCCACCGCCGAGCGAAGAGAGAGGGAGACATTGGGGACAGATCTGGTGACTGATAACGCTTGAGGCAGACTAAACTCTTTGTGAGGTGCTCTCTGTGTGAAAGGCTTTGTGCAGTTCAAGTGTGTGTTTGCCATCGGGGTCTGGGAGCGCATCCTTTTGTTTCGCGCTCAAATCAGATTTGATGGAGAATAGTGGGCGCTGACAGATGTGGAGCAGCGTTCAGAGGGCATGTCCCTCCCAGAATTCCCAGAAATAGCTCCAGCTGGGTACACCTGACCTGCGTGGCATGCAACGCAGAAAGAAAAAAGGGGAACAGGGCAAGTTCACACTACAGCAATTTGTGCATGTCTTTACTCTACTCTTAACTACAGCTCTCTCCTCAATCTAGTCCATATGTTGATTTTTCACTTAAAATGTAAAACTGTCCACACTTAGAGATACCAGCCTTCTCCACAGGCACAGGGTGCATCAGGCATTATGTGCAAGGAGGGCCTCATGAGTGCAGATGTTTGTTTTCTCTGTATTGTTTTTTGTGATTGGGTCCCTACCTGACAGGAGTCACAGGTGTGCCTGCTCTAGTTTTCCTGTAGCAGACAAGGTCAACATTTTGCTGTAGTTAGAAGCCACAGTAGGTATGGCGTGTTGGCTTTAGGGAACGAGCACACTGGGGTGTTCTGATGGAAAAACCCACCACCCGTGCTTATGTTCTGATGAGGGCTTTTCCCATGCCAGGCATGTCTGATGCCCTGGGCTGCCCCACTGCATTGTGAGTATAGGGGATGATAGGTCTGCCAAGCTCTATCCAATCCAGTACCTTAGGACTAAACCTCGTTAAGTCCTGTTGCATGCCAGACACTGTGTCACTCAGTCCACATTACTGTCTCACACTTTATATCCATTCCTTTTAAAGTAAAATGTGGTAATCTTCATTAACTTCAGGGTTGGGGAAAGTGTTTTTTCCATGCTTCAAAGATTTCAGTGTGTACCAGTCAAGCAAACAATCAAGAACAAAACTGTATACTTTGGGTTTTGATGCTCAAGCCAACTTTTATAAAATGCAGAAAATGGCTAGTGATCACTGTTTTTAATTGCATTTCTTCACTGGTTTCAGTGGGTGCTCAAATTCACCCCGTTGCTTCTTAGACATGTTTTGCATTGCCTGAAAGTTTCCATTGGAAGGAAGCTTAAATTGTTCTCTGGCTCTCACGCAGTGGGGTCAAACCATTTACCCAACTCTTAATGACTAATCACAAAACCGATGCTGCTCCATTGATTTTCCTCACATTTTAGTTGCTAAATGCTAATGCTGACCCAAAAAAGAACACAGATTTTCTTAAATTAGCGTGTGGGTCAAAGACTTTTTTCCCAGCTCAATAACTCATTTGGCAAGTGCTTTTTTCACACTTGCAGTCTGCATTGTTGCTGAGCTAACAACTTGCACAGTCATCACCCAAAACCTGCCCTTTCGTGAAGTAGGTCTGTGCTCCTTTGAGGCTTGGCTCCCATGCCTCAGGGCTACAGACACCACGCTGAAGATTCTCGGCCTTCTCCCCTGCCAAACAGCGCTGCAGCCGTGGGATTTAAATCACACTAATTGGTCAATAATCTGAGCGAGTTTAGCATTTTTACTGCTGAGGGTTTGAAAATGAATCCCTCTTTGTGACGTAACCCCCTCCCCCCAGGAGAAGAAGTGCAAGTGAGGTTGTCTTCCGTAGATGGGCAGTAAAAGTTCTGGCAGCGTGTGTGAGCTTGGTGCCGATTTGTGGGTTATTTGGCCCCTGTGTCATCCATTCAAGTCCCGGGATTCAAGAGGCGGGAGGGTCAGTGATTTCCGCTAGCAGAGATGAGAAAACGGTAATTTCGATATTGGAAGCTCCTCTAATGCCGTCGCCGGCGTGGGTTCTGGCCCGTCCCTCGGCCCGCTCGGAAGACAAAGGCAGAATTTATGTTCTCAACACCAGGCTTCAACCCCTGTGAAGGGAAAAAGAGGAAGCATTAATAATCCCTCTGTTCTGCACTTTCCTTAATGCGGCAAAAGCTTTTTTTAAGGCAGCAAATTTAGAAATGTAATACATCTGAAAAAGCATGACTGCTCAATATTTAAACCGCACTGACACAAGAATGTTTGCTGCGTGTTGCCTGTAGGGTATACTTAGCAGTAATATTCTGTAAATGATCTGCCGTAATAACTTGCCATGTCAGAGCGTCAGATTCTAGAGTGTCTAGAATGACTGGATTAGTTGGAGGCTGCAATCCAAGAACTGCTGATCCGCAGAGTTGCCATGAAACACTGAAGCATGATAATGCTCAGCCTTTTAAATAAGTCAGACATCAAAAAAGGCAGGAAGGGAGGAACATTTTGGTAATGGTTCTCTGGTCCGTGCAGTGTTTAATTTTGAATGCCACACGCCGTCTGCTAGCACACACCGGCAGTCTTTGGTTGTGTGCTGTTAATGGGCTGGCGGTCTCTAGTAAAGATGAAAACTGAAATATTCAAAAGGTGTCCTTGTCCCTGTATGCACACCGTTGCTTGAATTGCTACATTTCTATCTCTCTTCACACAAATGAGAAAATGCTTTTTTTTGTTAGTTTTTGTTAGAGATAAGGAACCAAAAATGCTAAAAGAAGCTCTTCCACTTTTCCATACACAAGGTCTGTATGGTCTTTTCAGAAGCCTTCTTTCGTGTTTAACTCTTTATGAAAGTGAACAAACTCACTGGTATTTGACTTTAAAGCATGGCTGTCCTCCTGGGAAATACTAGAAAGGAGAAGCAGGTGCGAGGTCTGTTTGAGCAGGGAGACACCTTGACCTGTCCCCTGCAGCAGACACAATGTTGATGTGTGCACTTTGTGTGAAAAGACATCTTTAATTGCTTCACCCCCCCTTCCCCTCTCCTTCCCTTCCCTTCCCTCTCCCTTCCCCCAGCCCACCTTCACCAGTCCTGACCAGTGCTGGATACACTAAAGCTTCAGGGCCTTGAGTAGGAAAATGAGCTTTGAGGACATTGAATGAAATGAATGGAGCGCGCTGGCCATGCGCTTTCTGACTGGTCTCCCGTTTCAGGTGGCGAGGAAACCGAGGTGCAGATCTCAAAGGGAGAGAACAGAGCGGTAATAAGCGACTTCGATGCCAGTCAGGAGTATGCGTTCAAGGTGTTTGCCGTGAGGGGAAACGAGGAGAGCAAGCCTCTACAAGGGAGGTACGCAGGTAAGAGAAGCAGGTGCCATGTTGTGGTCTCCTCACTGTGCATGTGGAGGCCCAGCCCCACCTGCACGAGCTGCTCTGCTGCTTTAGCTTTTATGTGGCACAAACTTTTTTTCTTTGCTTAAGTTCAGGCTTAGCATTTGAACCATGCTGCTTTGCCACATAAATGTATAGCCAACATATACAAAAACTTGCACATTCACAGAAATAAACACTATGGGGATACGAATACACAGAACAGTAATATATCACATATATATGATATATATATGTCACTGGATGTGTGCCGGACGGTGCAGTTGTGACCCTCAAATTTCCTTCGGGATTAATAAAGTATTTCTTATTCTTATTCTTATTCTTATTCTCATATTGAAAGAGGAAATTCCACAAAATAAAGGAAATTTGTTAAATTAGGTTATACTAGTAATTTTTGATAATGGCCAATGAATGCCCCATGAATGTACTGAGACTGGCCAATGTGCTGTACTATTAGGCCAATCTACTGTTAAGTCAGGCTAGTTTGCCTTAAGATTTTTATCAATGATGCTTGACTACTAAAAAATAAAAAATAGTCCTAACCACTGAAGGCTAGCATGAAAAGGCTGGATTTTTCTCATCAGCAGTCTGGCCACAGGCCACTGGCCTATGAGGATGGAAGGTGTGGATAGGTGACAATGTCCCAGCACACAGTGATGTCACTGAGTTGGGGGTGTAGTGATGCAGTCGAACTGGGGCCTCAATCTCGTCACATTGCTAGGGGCGCAGTGATGTCACTGAGCTATGGGCTGTGATGTGAGTTGGAGATTGGTTATGTTCAGTGGTGTCATAGGTGGGGTGTTAGACCTCATGTACATATGTTCAATGTTTCAGTGCCAGACCTGGAGCCTGATGAGGGTGTGCAGCCGCAGAAGCTGGACACCACTGCGACTGAGGATGTGAATGAAATAACGGGAGGTAGGACGTTACTAGCACTGCTGCTACTGCTGAGGAGGAACACAGTCACTGCCTTTATGATATTTAAATAGAGCAGCTTTCAACAACCAGCCTGACTTTGGCAAAAAGGTCTATATTTTACTTTTAATACTTTCTATGTTATGAGATGAAACATTAGAAGAGGAAAAATTGCATTTATAGGAGTCCGTTTAAGGCTTCTTTCAGCTCAGTGCTGTTATATGCTTCAGGTATTTCACATAATAAGCACGTTGGTAAAAAGTCAGGGATGAGGTCGTAATCTGAATATTTCGATATGAATCTTTACAAAGTCAGACATACTGAATTATATGTGAAGGTAATTGTTTTTCTTGTATCGAAAATCATTCATAGGAACGTTTTTACCATTTGCTCTGACCATGATGTATACAAAAAAAATTTATTCCTGGCAGCTTGTGATATACTTTTACAGGGCACTGTAAAATGGAACACTTTATTACTGGCTTCTGGTAAGCAGTGTGCGCATTCAAGTGTGGTCTGGCCCTCTCTGAGGTTTTAATACGACACACAGCTGAGGGGCCAGACTAGATAGTTTGTTATGTCTTAGTCTGAAATGAAAAAAGGCCACATTTCATCACTGCCGCTCTTGTATCTCCTGTTCTATCCCTGTGATTAATTATGCAGTTTTACGATTAAATACAGTAACAAAGGGCGTATGATAACCGCTTATTTAGCCACGCTAAGTAATGCAGTATTATGGCTCCTAAACAGCTGCAGGAAGCATCCCTACCGGATAGGCCCTCAGTCTTAAGGCAGGGTCTGGTTTTCAGTCGTTCAGTCTGGTTTTATCTTGGGGTTGGGGGTGGAGGGGGGTGGCACACGCGCCTGTGAGTCAGAAGGGAGAGATTCCCTAAAACAGCGGCTGGTCTCAGATGTGCTCGCCCTCTTTAATTTGCGTCCCCGCTGTGTCATTGTGCCAGCTCATGGTGCTCTGGGGGGGTCTTCCTTCCAGGAAGCCAAAGTAGCTTACTCTGTATTTTCCTCTTCTTATTTTTGCTTTTGAACAAAATAACGAAGCAGAGCTCACGCACCCCGGCCCTCACCACTGCTCTGAGAGGGGCGGAACATGGAGAGGCAGGCTTCCTCAGAAGGGACGGTTCAACAGGCTGCAGTGCCAATCAGTTGTTGATGTGATCCAAGAGGGTCTCCTTTCAACTGTGGTTTTTTTTTTAGGTTTTTTTGAAACTCAAACAGGAACCATCCCTGTCGTTTCTGAGTTGCAGGTGATTTACAAAGCCTAGAAGCACAATTTACTTCAGTGTCCATTCAGCACGCTGAGCCTTAAACATCAGGTAAAAAGTGGCCCTCCCTTTGATCTGCTTTGATGTTTGGGAGTGAGACTTCTTCCCAGGGTCGTCTGCATAGTGTGTTGCAGTGGGAGGGACCGCATGGCCAGATTTGTCCTTGAGGCAAAATGGCTGTAGTGCAAATGCCACTTAGATTCTCACAGTTCCTCATACATGTGTAAATACAGGGCTTCTCGCCTCCTTACTGGAGCTGGACTTGTCTTGGCTCTCCCATCCTGGAGGGAGACTCTGAAGCAAGCTTGTCCTCTAGCTATGTCCAAACAGGCCACGTGAGCCCAGCAGCCCTCTGGCTGATGATTGGATATGTCTGTGTACAGTGTGTGACAATGGGTGGAGCACCACCAAGGTAAGCAGTCATTCCTTTTGTTCTGTCTTCACTGCATGAAAGAGGGCGCTGAGATTGAGAGCAAGGGATTCACTTGGTGATCCGGGAGGCCTTATCGCAAATACCAAAGTTCACGTGGCCCTTTAGTCTTAAATGTTGAGTTTTATTGGATTAAAACCTTTGCGGACACCCCTGAAGGCCATCAGACAGGGGTCGCCAGATGTGGCTGTGTAGAACGGAGGGGTGGCAGGGGGGAGTTTCCCCCCCATCCTAGTTCTCCCACTTCATGGGAAGGCAGGACTTGATCTGAAAGAGAGAGGGACTGAGAAGGGGGGGACACCATGCCAGAAAGCAATTTGTTTGAAACCTGAAGCTAGTTAAAGCTGCTCCCCCGAGCCGGCTTTGTCCAGACCTGCGGTAGAAGCTGCTGAAGGTCAGAGGTCATGTCCGTCATGCGCGTAACCTTCCATAATAGCAGAGGAAAAGGGGCAGATAATGGGCTTAGCCGACCTCTTTTGTTAAAGGTCAGGACACTTGAGGGGGAAGTGGGACGAAGTTATTACTGAGGAATTCCCGCACCTGCAGCCACTAATCTGGTAAACAGTGAGAAGAAGGGGCGAGATGCAATCCCTCAGCCCTGCCGGTAGAGAAACACCATTAACAAACCACATCTCCATGTTTGATGTGATTTATGCCTGCAGATTTTCCTATTCTGTTTGGTTTTGTTGCTCTGTGAAATATTAGGAGGAGGTTCAGCTGTTGCATCTTGCTGAGCTTTTAAGCTGGCAGAAATGTCTGTCTTTTGGCAGCTGAAAACTGGCAAAAAAAATGTCTGCTCTAGCAGTTGAGAGCTGGCAGAAGAGGCTGTCCTCTGGCGGTTGGAGGCGGGTGAAAGTGATCTCGGCGTTCCGTGCCGGAAAAGCTCGCTCATGCATGGGGGACGCCACAAGGCGGGGAGAACCCGATGGAACCGAATCGGACGGGCGGACCTCTCCATCAGGTCCCGACAGGCGTGGCAAGGGCCGACGCAGCTATAAGAAACATCGAGGTCTCTCTCCGAATTCAAAGTCTCTCCCTCTGAGGTGTCGCTAGCCAGCCATGCGAGGCTGGATTGGATCTTATCACACATTATGTACAGGGCATGCTCGGCTGATGAGAGCAGATAGAAAGGATAGCAACCAGGGTGAAGGCTCGCATCTCTGCTGTCAAACATGAGATGGAGCACAAATGAGCACAATGCGTCTTCTCGAAGCTGAACCATTGTAAACATATCTTCCGGCTATACCCTATTTGACAGCTAATATGAATTAATCCAGAGCCAGTACTGATTCCAGTGGTAGGAGCCATTGTCACTAAGCTGTGGATGCAAAGGGATTAGTTTGTTTCCTATTTTAAACCTGGCTAGATATCCAAATCAAAGTAAAACACAAGATAATGCTGCTCTTACAGATGCTTATTAAGCTCTGTCTGCTTGTTAGTATGATGTGGGTATAGTGCTATTAAGGATAGCTGTTAGGCACGTTGTGTGCTGAAACCAGTTACTGCTGAATTATTATATTTTAATAGCTTTTCAGCTCAGTTCTCACTCACTCTTAACAGGTATTCACTGCCAATGTTCTTTCTCTTGCTGTAGCATCCAACAGCACATGTTTAATGTATCTTGCATTGGTGGCCTTATAAATCACTTTGGACAAAAGCCTCTGCCAAATAACTAAAGGGTAAACATTTCATGAAATATTTACACCTCTGCAAATGTCTGTGTTTCACCAGGGCGTGCAGTTGTGCAGTTGTGTTTATCGTGACTCTCTTCCCCATTATATTTTTAGTGCTTCACAGATTCCACTGTCGAAGCACTGTGTGCATAATTCCTTAATTTCGTTTTTCAGTTTGAGCTGATTCTTTGACGCTCTGGTTCTTGTGGCCAGAGCAAAAAGAGGACAAGTGTCCAGACGGTCCCCCTTAATCTCGCACAGATTGAATCTGTTGTGACCTGACTGCGTCCGGAATGTTCCCTCTGATTCATTTTGTGGCCCTGGCAAGCTCCAGACTAATCCCTCTAATCGTATGGCACACAGAGGCCTGTTCTCAGACCTGCTGGGTCTACTGCAAAGTGTGGCCCACACACAAACTGGACCGCCACTGCTGCAGGCTTCACAGACCCAGCGTGAAGTTGTCTCCAGGTGAATCTTACACATTCTTCCCCTACTCAGACACATAAAGTAATCACTGTTACAGGCACACCATTTCACCACTTGTGGTGCTGAGATCTCCAGCAGCATTTTTGATCCCCTCTACCCATCCCACGCCTGGGTGTGTTGAGCTGATGACGCTCAAAGAAAAATAAAAGGAACTTGATGACAAGAAACAGTTTGCAGGACAAATTGCAGCAGAACCACCTGAAGACACTTGCCCATTCGATGAGTGGAGTCTGTGTTGACTCGCTATGCTGGACTTTAATTCGCTTTGATGGCAGCTGTGCATCTGAAAGGCCTGCCTCCCAGATCAGCCACCGGGAGGCGAGAGCCGCTTGTCTGCCTACATCAATGAAAGCGTCCAGGTGGGCATCCCTTTTTAGACACTGCGGTCTCAGCATTCAGCCGCGGCTGCGGCTTCCGAAACGTGTCATTTAGCGCCTGCTCCGCCTATTAATTGGGGCGGGTGCAACCGCCCAGGAAGATGTGTTATGGTTGTGGTGGCTTTGTTGCTTGAGCCACGTGATGTGTTTGTAAACATGTGCATGAATCATGATCAAAAATCTTTTTGCCCACCTGTTCCCTGAGACCAACCAGTGTGGTCTTGTGATGTGTGTTTAAGGGAAGAAACGCTTATGTCACGGCGTTGTTCTGAGTTTGTTGATTTGAATGATCTCACCTGGCAACTGTATATTTATCGGGACAACTTGTGTGAGAAATAAAAATGTCACCATTTCATACATCCTGTTCATTCAGAGGCAGTTCTTTCTGGGATTTTACACTGCTTAAATGAATAAAGCACTGTTGGCTTTGCTTTATCTGATTTGATGTTAGAAAAGGCCACATTTTCCTCCACAAAAGGTAAAGCACTCAGCCTTCAGCCAGTGGGACCTGCTGGCAGCAATGTGTGGGTACATAATAGATTGGTTTCTCTTAATTGGATATGACCCCATGACCATAAGACAGTCAGTGATTTTATTGTTTTCCTGGTTGCAAAGCAGAAGTCTAGAGAGGAGACAAATGTTTTTTGTTACTTTACTTTACTTGGCCTTTTCAGTGTTTCATTATCTTCTCTTTTAAATACTAAGATCTGCTGCTCTGCAATGATAATGCTGTGGCTGATTTGGAGTGCTACAGCATGTGTGTAATTGTCCTTGATCGTGTTTGTGATGGGGAGAACAAGGTTAGTGCACAGTTAAAGTCATTTGGCTTACTGACTTGGCTGCCTCTCAGTACTTGTACCATGGCCCTGTGCTTTCTCTCTTTGTCTTTCACCCTTTCGCCCTCTTCTCCTCCTCTCTTTCTCTCACAGCTCTCCCTCTTTCTTTCTCCATCGTGCTTGTTTTCTTTATCCTTGTGTCTCTCTCTCACCCATCACTCTCCCTCTCCCTCTCCCTCACCCATCACTCTCCCTCTCCCTCTCCCTCACCCATCACTCTCCTTCTCCCTCTCCCACAGTCTCTCTCTCTCTCTCTCTCTCTCTCTCTCTCTCTCTCTCACCCATTACTCTCCCTCTCCCTCTCCTACAGTCTCTCTCTCTCTCTCTCACCCATCACTCTCCCTCTCCCTCTCCCACGCTCTCTCTCTCACCCATCGCTCTCCCTCTCTCTCTCACCCATTGCTCTCCCTCCCTCCCTCTCAAAGTCTCTATACCTTCCACCCTCTCTCTTTCACTCCTTCTGTATGTGTCTTTCAAATTCAAATTTCTGTTTCAATGGGAACAATATTGCCAAAGCAGTCATTCTTATAATCATGTTATAACATGTAAGCAGGTCAGTTTCTGTTTCTGTGTGTCTTTCACTCCCCCATCACTCTCCCTCCTCTATCTCTCTCTCTCCCAGTCTTCCCCTACTCTCTTCCCCTCTCTCACCCTTTTCTCTCTCTGTCTCTCCTCTTTTTCTCTGTGTTGCTGTAGTGCACTCCAGACTGTCTGACAGAGCTCCTTGCCTTCATTTACAGGGTGCTTGTTAAATCTCCTCAGCCTCTGCAGCAGTCCGCTCTCTGTCTGCCTCTGCTCTGAAGCAGGAAGGGGTGGATGCCAGGTCTGCTCCTTCTAAACCGGGATCAGGAGGATATCCGACTGTAGCATTAGGGCTTAAGTCAAGCAAATGCTATACCTGGCTCTCTACTTTGTGCCTCTCCATGGCATGCTCCCATGGCGATGGTGATTATGCCGTGCGGGGGAACGGGAAACCGCAGGCTCACTGAAGGGCGCATTGCATCACGCTCTCTTGCTCAGCTAAGCGACGGCGTCTGGGGCGTGAAAGTTTGGCATGTGGTGACAGGGCGGTTAAACAGTGCGCTTAGTGCTGACAGCCAGGCCTGGCCGGGAGCCGCCTGGGCGCTGGAATTCCTGGCTCGCACAGGAAACAGCGTACCTTTGTCAGGTGAGCCTGCCGCAGCGGGATTGCGTTCGTGTAGTGTATGCAAGGAGACAGGACAAACACCAACCGCAGCATTCCAGCTGGTCACGTAACTGAGGCAAAATCCACATGGGTGCTTAACTCCATGTGGTGAGAGAGGCCATTTGTCATTATGTTTGACGTTAGCTTAGTGAAGTTAGCGAATCTGGCTGCAGTTCAAAACTGTGACAGAACAATAAAGTGATTGCACAAACTTTGCACCAGTAGATGTGTCTTGACTTGTCAATGGGCTTTTGGCTTTTTGAAGGAACTGGGTCCGTGATTATAGTTGATTTCCAGCTTGTGATAGCTTAATCAGTTTGACCCTTTAACCTTTAAAACAGGAGCCAACATATCAATGCTGAAAAATCTCAGTTAAACTGTCAGTGTTAACAATTTCCAAAATGAATGAACCATGCAGCCTCATACAACCTTATTTATTTTATTTTTGCAGCTGTAGAGCTGACAGTGTGCGCGCCTCAATACAAATCGTTCTCATCTGGTAATCTGGCCATCAAGGTCTAATGAATGACTCAATAATTGCTCTTTTCCTCATGCTCCACACATTAAACCTGCCCCATGGGATTGTGGGTATTTGAGATAGAGGGTAGCTCTGTTTTCCTTACCTCCATCTGTACTCCTAGAAAATACTGAGGGAGGCAGTTATATTTGTTGGCACGTTTGTGTTCTCATTCTCATTAATTCATTCTTTGCCTCCCTGACCCCGAATAGCCAGAGTTGGTTTAAAGTGGCCCTCGGTGGGTTTGAGCAATATCAAAATGAAATGGCAAGGAGCCTCTTGAGACAGGAAGTGTGAAAAGTGGAGTAGAGAATGAAACTGAGGAAAGATGTGGCATTTGCATAGGCGTCGTTAGCTATGGCCTTGTAAGGTTGGAGCTGGTAACCGGAGACTCCTGAAGAGCAAAAGGCCTCTACTTGACCCTGGCTGTTGAGGCTGACGCCTTATGACTCTGGAACACAGGAGCACAGGGCTCACTCGCTGACCTGGGTCAGTAAATTAACACGCCCACTGTCACCTGTTTGTGATGTGGCTGCATGGTGGTTGTCTTCTCTGTCCTCCCTGTTTGGACAACAGCAGACAAATGCTAATAAGCCCAGTGAACGGAGCTCAGACAATATGGTGGCCCATTATGATGTCAGCGTTCACCATGGTAACTCAGCCCTGGACTGACCGGAATGGATGAGGGGGGAGCAGGGAGGGGAGAATGGAGAAGGCAAAAGGAGCGCCAGTAGCTACTAATGTGAGTCTGCTTCAGAGGTCTTTTTCCATGTGCCACTCTGGTACTTTATGGGAAATGGAGGGCACAGACGGTGTGTTATTTCACTGGATAAAACTTCATTATGTGGTGACCACTGCACATGAAAATCATTACCAGGGGAACCAGCAAGTCCTTACTGGAAAGCACTCTCCTAAATGTTGCCGTGTCGTAAGGTGACATCCAGCTAAAACCAGAGGTGGGAGGAGTTCATACACCACACTACATTCCACTCTTGAAGCATGTGTATTATCCCAGATATTGCAGAGGAGTTGTTTTTCTCTGCAAATGTATTTATGGATAATGGATGGTGGCATTCCAAGAAAAAATACTGAAAAACCTGTCATCAAACATGATGTAATTGCCTTAATTTCTGAATCTGAGATTGTAATTTATACAAAGTCATGCATGTAATATTAAACAAAGATAACTTTTTGGTAAACTACAGGTATGAACATCAAATGAACCTCGCCTTTGAATGGTTAAAAAAATCTGTAAAGGCGCCAATCATTGACCAGCACAAGTAGAATGTCAAATAGATGCCATCAACCTGTTTTAATGGAGAAACACTTGATGAAACCCCTTCTCTGCCCTGGAGAAAAACTTGCATTTTCTTTCCCAGTTCTAGCAGTTATGTCTTACATTTTGAAATATAGGCCTACTGTGCAACAAAAAAACACATTTTATACTTTGAGCAAATGTGGAAGCTACTTTTGCAGTGCAGACTGGGATTGAACAAATGCTGGTGACTTCTTTTTGCTGAGTAAATTGGTCATCTGCAGGGTAGATTAGCATGGGGGTCGACAGTGACAGTCACAGGCTAGCAGCACGTGTGGCCGCCATTGGAGCTCATACAGGCCATGCATCTGTGGCAAGCTTCGTGCCAGGCTACAGATGCCAGCTTATGGGATTCTGGCCCATGCCTCTCACAGGGCCTGGTCACACATGTCCATTCACTGGTCTCTGAACCTTGCCATGCTGTTCTTCCCATAGATGTCTGGCGAGGGTCGAATGTCACATTGCAGTAAAGTCATGGTTATGTTAGCAGAGAGGTGCTGTCACCTCTGGAAGCACTGATGGGATGCAGTAAATGACGTCCTTAGCGCTGAGTGGTTTGCCTCTTGCCAGCCATGGCAAGCGGAGTCCAGCAAGACATTCCTGTCCAGATCACCACACATGGAACTCAGCTGGCCTGTTTCACACAGCATTTAGCATATCACTCTGCACTTACGTATCAAACTGGCCCACATCCATCTGGGTGGCCCTCATAAGATCTTTATTCATCGCTAGTGAGGACTTGGCTCCGCCGGAGTCCGCTGGAGGTGTTGCCGACAGCATCTCTCTCTCTCTTTTGCTCGTTGGAGAGCACCAGGCCTCCATGTGGCTGTCTGGGAAATGATGGCTATGTAGCCGTCTCTCTGCTATTAAAGGGAACTGGCAGCATTGAGGCGATGGTGAAGATAGGGAATTATGATGTCTTGATCTTGGCGAGGCGGTGAGGCTCGTGGTCTCCCTAAACGCAGCCCGTCACTGGCTGGAACAGCTTGGCAGGTTAGCTGCTGCTGGCTGTGGGCACTCCAGAGTCCAGCCAAAGGTGTCATTCTCTTCATAAGAGCAGCGTGTTGGTTATGTTTTCCTTTTCTTTCTTTTCTTTCTTGGTTTTCACCAAGTCTGACAGACAGCAGGAAGAAACATTGCGTCACCTGTGCCCTGTCACCTCTCTGGCTAATGTAGCGATGTCTCTTTTGCTGCTCAGTATGTCAGAGAAGTTATTTCTCTCTTGATGTAAATGGTGTTAAACATGTAAGATGTCACCCAGCTGGAATCGTGTTTTGATTCGCTTGAGGGGCTCTCCTGGTTTCACTCAGCGTTTGTCATTAACATTGACTCAAAGCTACATGCAAGTATTACTTTTAGGTGACAAGAATACAGTGCAGGTGTAAATACTCAATGAAACATTTAAAAATAATTATGCATCATCAAAATATATTGTTACTATGTATGTGTGCCTGTCTCAATGGTGCACATCATAACCCTGTGTGGAGTTCTCTCAGTCTGGCAGATTTGAAGAGCTCAGTAGCACTTAACAGTAATTATTGTCAGACAAAACATCAACAGATTTTTTTTTTACATAGCAGCTGTTATTACTTTATTAAGCATCTGTAATTTCATCATATCCTGAATTGTTACACATTTTCAAATTTTCTGAATTCCACCAACCCACTCAGCCATCTCCAAAATGAAATAAAAAGTTTGTTTTTTCCATTGACAAAGAGCAATACTTGGATATATTTAGCGATTCAAAGCCAAGGATGATTGTTGTTTGGATTTATGCGGGGTATCAAAGAGGAGCTCTCTTGAATTAAATGTGGCTCAGGTGCTTGTTGATGACCTCACATTTATTTCAGGTTTGGTTCTCATAGGTGTTTCATTCTCATGAATCCCATTCTCATTTGCTTAAAACAGAATGTTCAGAGAGCAGAGCTTCTCTTTTAGTGCTTCCATTGACTGTGCATGAAAAACGTTTGCAGTCGAATGTACAAGATGAAGCATTTATTTGTCACTGTGAAAATACAAGGGGTGGATCTGAGTCTATGTGTGTTTGCGTATGTGTGTGTGTGCATGTGTGTGTGTATGTGTATTTACGTATGTGTGCATGTATGTGTGTGTGTGTGCGCGCACGCGCGCAGTGTAAGTATATTTCTAAATCTGTATCTCCATGCATACAATCACTCATGTGTCCTCAGTCATATCTGTGTACATGTTAAAAAAAACAAATTATACAGTCAGTGAAGCATGAACACTTGGGAAAAGGTGGGTGATCAGTCAGTCCAGATCAATAGAAAAGCATTTGGTATAGCATGCTGGGGCTTCTTCATCATCACAAAGTGCCTGGATTGAGTATGTTGTTCAGGGAGAATTAAAAAAGCCAGAAAACTCAGTCCCATTTAGGGAAAAACTGGACAAAGATTCCTCGACCCCTGGAGACAGCGGTCAAATGAAACTCGTGGAATATAAAACAAATAGAAGAAGAGAGACAAATGAATGCAGCTGTAGGTTAGACAGAATCCAGAGGCTGCATGCTGGCTGTGTTGGGTGTTGTCACTGAAGACTGGTTTGACCTGGTCAACTGCTTGTCTGACCTACCTGTTCAACTGGTGACCTGAGAGTGATTGCTCATGCCTTTGGTCTGCCATAGATCTCAGATACTCAGCCAAATAGGCATAAATGAATAAAAGTGCACATTACAATGTACTCCAAGATAGATGTTCCTCCACAAATCAAACTTTCCTGTGTGAGATGCTTAAAAAATTGTGAAAGAAAGAAAAAAAAGAAAATGCAGTGCAACGGCCTGGAATGTATTATCCATTAGCGGCTCCTTGCTTTGAATGATTATGTAGTGCAAATGCACCATCGATGAATTTCAAAATGTGACAGCGTCGTTTAGAAGCAAAGGGGGGGAATTCAAGGGGCAGGAAGAGAACGGCTGATGGATTTTCCTTAAGGGCAGATGGATCTGGAAGCCAGGGATTCATCAGTGGCTGTTTAGCCCCGGAGAGAAGGATTAGACTGTAATCAGCGCTGCGTTCAATTACCCTCAGCTAGAGGGAGGAATCCGACGACAGGAGCCCCAGTTCCTCTGGATGCTCGACTCTCAGTAAAATTCGAGCTGCCTGTCATTCTCTGTCAGTGCGTAAAAATCCACATGGCAGCTTAGAAGTCTAGCCTTGTGCCGCAGTAGGGAGAGGAATCCGGGTCGAGAGAAAGGCACCGATTGGACGGGGAGACAGACCGCTGACACATTCCTGGTCTCTTTTTTTGCCGGCTGGTGTGATTCTTAGCTGCTTTCCAAATCTGACTCTCAGTTGTTTTCGAGGCAGAAGGATACCAAACACAGTGCTCTGGGGATACAAAAGTGAACCTTGACGTGTCCTGATACTGATGTGCCAACAGCTGGTCAAATGAACCATTAGGGTAATTTTGCCCTGTTCCTTACCACTACACCGCATTGCTGCCTACAACACCACACTGCTGCCCACACTGCTTTGGATGCAGTGGACCAGTTTACATGAAGTGGTCATGTGCTCCCTACAAAGGTGGGGCGCCACGCTGCATGGAAGATGATAATGTCATTCACAGAGTCATAAGGTGGTGGTATCGTGTGTGGCCCCCAGAGGCCCCGAGGCCAGCCAGCGCCCGTTGAGCCTCTGGTATTCTGGTATGAAGAGACATGCCGGGCTAGTAAAACGCTTTCAAGAGTGAAGATGTATGTTCCCTCTCTTATTTCAATAACCCAATCCCCACATTCTTTTGGAAAAATAAAAAGAAAGAAATAAAAGAAATATCTTCAACTGGCACTATTTTCTCAAACAGCATGGACATGGAACCGTATTTTTTGGCAGCACTGGGGCATGTATCTCAGAATCAAATAAAAACCATAATACACACTCTCTGGGGCCTCTCTCATTATACTACACATTAATATTCCAGAACTGACATAATCGCCGGATTGTTCTGTCACAAAAAGCCTACATGTCTCTTGCATAATCTCGGATTCCATTCCAACGTGACTGCAAAAATATTTGATCCGTCTCCAGATTTACATATTTGTATCATAGCTGTTATCCCTCAACCTCCATGTTGTTTTTTTCTCCATTACTTTATAGCTCATTTCATTTGGCTGTTGCTTAAACATATTGCTGCATGGAATTGTATTATGTATTTACGCAGTTGCCCCTGCAGATTGCTGCAGTGATGTCCTCTTTGATTTTGAGCTGCAGTACGCCGTTCATTTCCGTGTCCTAGGAGGCCGATGGATCAGATTCTGCTCAAGAATATTAATCCTTGAGGTGCTGTGCCCTGATTACATTTCATGGGCTGGACTTGTCGGCATCGTTTCTAAGCACGCATTATCACTAAGTGAATGGCTGTCGGCTTGTGGAAGTGCATAAGATGCCCTCACTCTGGTTTGGTCAGTCGAGTCTCCCCGGACAAGAGGCACAATTCTTCAGCTTTGCAGAGGGAAATATCTTAGTCATCCTCTTCACTTCATTTTATATTCCTTGCACTCTCCCTGTCTCCTCCACTTGAATTCTCATCTTGAGGCAAAAGCAGTAAAAAGAGCAATTTATGAATGCGCTGTCACACGTCCTAAAAAAAACATTCTGAGCTGCCACGTTAAACAGTTATGTTTTTGGATCGGTAGATGAATAAACAAAAAGGGGCCAGCTTTATCTGAGGTCTCACGCCAAACAGGCAACAGTCGCGATGAAGACTCCACGACCCCACTGTCAGTTGACAGGGCTGATGGGAAATTTGCAGTGAATGTGAAGAAACCCAAACTGCTAGATACCTCCGTCCCTCCGTTCAAGGCCATGGACAGAGGGGCGAATGGCAAATCCTCGGAAAGGGAGGTGCTACATGTATAGGTGGAGGGAGCCTGCTGTGCAAATAGGAAACGTAATCAGAGTGCTTGGATCCACCATAGCAGGGCTGGGTGAACACAGCTTACCCAGACACATAGCTTAGGGTGCTTACTTGACACGTGACGTCAGTGAGGCCAGGCTGAGAGAACAGAGATCTGCAGACCAGGTGGGAGGCCTTTCTGAATTAAAGGAGCCAGGGATGCTGTGTTTTGACTACCCCCAGATTCGACTGTGGTGACCTCCATCCCGAATAGGCCAATGCCCCAAGCAGCCCCACGCTGCAGTATTCTAAGTACCAGGGTTGCCCACTAATCTCTGCTCTCCTGACTTGCTGGAATTTCTCCCACTGAAGGCTCTTGTCCACCCAGTTGCGTTTGATGTGTTGACTGGCCCTGCTATTAGGAGCACTAAAGCCATAAGCTGTTCTTTCATTCGAGACTCAAATGGCATGCTGGCTTTCAATTGAGAGCTGAGCAAAAAGCCAAGAGTAAACTTGGGGGGCTTTCATCTGGCGCTCCTGAAATGAGGCATTTCGGACTTCTTTAGGTTTTATGTCCATAATAGCACTAAGTGCTTTATTTGGCTGCTGCTTTTCCCCTTCTTTTGTTGATCATGCTTCCGAGTACTTTTTTGGGGGGGTGAGGTGGGGTGGGGGTGGGGGGGGGGGTTCTCTTTTTACTGGAGTCTGAAAGGAGGGACCCTTGCCCTGCTGAGGCTTGTCAGAATCGGTGGACTCCTGCTGCACTGTGGGTAGCACCTTCAACATGTTTTTGAGTAGCTGAAATTAGAGAGAGGAAGCTCTGTAGGTTCTACCTCCAAGTTCCCAGATTCATAGCCGACATCAAAAGACAAATACAAACTGGAAGTGTCTACAGGGAAGGGTACACTGGCATGCCAGTCAACAAAAGAGCATTGATGTATTCATCTTAGGTAATTACTTTTCCCCTCACAGCAAATCACAGCGCATGTGTGACGATGTGAATGTAATGCATGATTTAGAGGCAAATGTGATCTGTTTTTTTTAGCAGTTGATTGTTTCGATGCCTCAGGGGAAAAAGCATTTGCACGTGAGAAATGCCCTCACTGGATGAACAGGTATAATAATTGTAATATACCATGCGGGTGTAATTATTCAATGTGTTCCACTCACTTCCTCTGCAAGAATGTGGTGGATTAATTATATTGTCACTCCCTTGTCATGTGAAGCTTGCCACCATCTCATTTACTCCTCTCTTGTTTTTTTTTTTTGTTTTCCAGCGATGCGTTAGAGGGTAACTCCCTGAAGATTTATAACCTGGACGCACAGTGGTGGAGCGTGCTGAAACCCCCCACAGCCTCTGCAATGCAGCAGATGTGTGGTGTCCGACGGCGCCTGCCCTCTGTTGCTCAAGCCCGGCCGTAGCGCCGTGCTGTCAAACGAAGAGCACTGTAGGAAAACGCAGTTCTCCGCAACCGTCTATCGAAGCCCTTAGGCACCATAAATAAGGGGATTACTGGAGAGCCGGACCCTGACGAGCCCTGATCCTCACTGGCATTATGTCTGAATTGGTCCCTTTATTGCGATACCCCTGTGTACATCAGCATAAAACTAATATGCTTTCAGATTAACTATCAAAGAGCCGTTTCTGCAAGGTGGCCATTACCCAAGCTCCTCTGAGAAAGTATTGCTTTTTTTTGCCCACAGATTAAACATAATGTGATAGCCTTCGTTCTGGACATGTGGGTTTTATATTGCAGCCAATTTGTGCCATCCAGAGGTGTGCAATTCGAGCTGTGTTTGCAGATTTAAATGGAAAGCAGAGAGTTGGAAATTGCCTCTAATAATTAAGCAAACTTTCCTAGCACTGAAACGTGCCGCTGTTGAACAGTCTTTTAAAAGGATCCAATTAAAGTTGTTCTTCTCCGATGCTGGTCTAACGTGAGACTGCATTCATTGCAATCCGGCCGCGCCAGATAGGACATGGCTCTTGCGAACTGCATATCGTGTGGTGCTATGTAAAGCGTGAAGCACATTTCCCTCATTTCCAGCTAAATGGTCCATTTTCCCACAGAAGAAGCACGGCCCACTTACTTTCCCCCCCAAATGCAATCAGTTTCTCTGCAGCACTTTACTATCTCATCATCAACTTTCAAAATGTACCTGCTCTGTTTGAGATACAAGAGTAAAAATGTATGACCAGATAAGAGTTGGTGAGCATGCAACGTGTCCACTCCAGCTGGAGCTGCTCGGTCGATTGCAGGCGGATATAGTTTAGCTTGAATTAAACAAACGACAGGAGCTGAGATGAAATAGACCTCTCTGTATTACGGAGGTTTTTGTTCCAAGCCAGTGCCTTAGCGTGTGCTCTGAAATCCATCAATCACTCTCTGAGCTCCACCGTGTGTTTACCCAAACTCCCGGTTCTTATCAGCACCAGTGCTGGCCTTAAAGAAGGTCGCTTTCCCACACACTTTCAGTGGATCTGTTGGATCTGGATAGTGTCCAGAGCATTAGAGTCACTGTCTGATGTTTTATGGTGCGCAAGGAGAATAGATCTCCCTCCTGCTCCCAGTGACAAATTAGCACAAACACTGGACAAGTGACATTGTAATGAGGCTTTGTTTGAAGCCAGTGATGTTGTCTGTCAATTGCTCTTGGATTTTTTTTGCTTTTTGTTTTGCTGTTGTTGCTGTAAAAATTGATGCGGCAGATAATCCAATAAAGAAATGTGTCAAATGTGGTCTGAAAGATGTCTGATTTTTGCCTTTGAAGAACACCGCAATGCCTATACGGATATATGGATATACGCCTTGCACTGAATCTGCACATCCAAGTTTTAAGACGTTTGGCCTGTGTTTCGGTAGCTCTGTTTGTGAGTGTGGATGTCCTTATGAATATCTGTCTCTGGCTTTCCGCAGGGGACCAGTTCGTCTGCACCACTCCAGCCATCGCGGACATAGTTATCCTGGTGGACGGCTCCTGGAGTATTGGCCGGCTAAACTTCCGGTTGGTGCGCATGTTCCTGGAGAACCTAGTGAACGCATTCACTGTGGGCATCGACAAGACCCGGATAGGTGAGTGCCTCTGCATCCTGTCCCCACCGCTTGTCTGTAACAGCTCCCAGTTATAAGTTCATGGGGATCAGTACCTCTGGTTTATCTTCAAATTCAAAACATTCACTTCTCCATATTTTAAGAAGGACCTTAAAACTCTCGAGAAAGTACAGAGAAGAACAAAAAAACTGGTCCCAGGTATCAAACATATAAACTGAGAGATTTAAGTATCTCACTATTCTTTGCAAAAGAAGACTTGGGGGATTTGACTGGAAACAGCAGAACAAGAGGACCAAAACTGAGATTAGCTGAAAGTAAATTTCTCTGGGGGAAACACTGGGAGGCATTTCTTTTTTTTCCTTTTTATTCTTTTTCATTTCTTAGTATTTTGTACATGTGTAATATGTATATATTAACATATGTATATATATATATTATGTATATTTTATGGCTTGAAGGTATCAGTGATACCTTATGTTAAGGTAGTAGTGTAAAAAAAGGTATGGCTTTTTGAGTGTGTTCCTTTGATTGTCTCCTGACTGCAGGTTTGGCACAGTATAGTGGGGACCCCCGGATAGAGTGGCACCTCAACGCCTTCAACACTAAGGATTCTGTGATTGATGCAGTGAAGAACCTGCCCTATAAAGGAGGAAACACGCTGACGGGTAAAGTGATGGTGATCGTAAGCCTAGAGCAGGGCAATTTATACAATTTTACAACCGATTTGACTCTTTCAGGTAGCCCCTGTACAGTCTTAAAAGACACACAGCTAAAGCACAATATGTGGAGAGATCTAGCGAAACAGCTTGGTATACATAGTTTGTGACTTTATGTGTCCTTAAGTCATGGTAAATGATTTATAACCCTATAAGACAGCATTACCATATTGGCTACTGTTTAGCGTTAGCACCATTAGCACTGTTTGGCTGTGAAATCATTTCTGAGTCCTCAGGTGGTAACACACAGTAGGATTTCAAAGCTCATGTGATGTGCCAGCCCAGACTCCTGATTGGTTCTTATTGCCCGCTCTCACTGTGTGTCAGGTTCATTTGCAGTATGCAGAGCACCCGCTTGTGGATTTCAAAAATCATAATCTGCGAACAAGGCTATTATCATCCACAAAGCTCAAGTCAGAAGAGTGGTGACGGAATCGTCCCATGTTCATATGGAGGCAGTGGAAAAGGTCCTCACTGTAGCCCAGGGAGGGCACCGGCACTGGCATCAGTCATCATTAAATGTACCCCCTGCTCTCCCTTCAGTTTCGGTGAAGAAGTACCTGTCATTTTCCTTTCTTTCCCTGTGCGTGTCCTTGAAGGCCTGGCGCTGACCTACATCCTGAAGAACAGCTTCAAGCCTGAGTCTGGTGCCAGATCCGGCGTTCCTAAAATTGGGATCCTGATCACAGATGGCAAGTCCCAAGATGATGTCCTCCCCCCAGCACAAAGCCTTCGTGACGCCGGCGTCGAGCTGTTCGCCATTGGTATGTGAAAGCGGCCTGTTCTACTTTGGAAATATATGAGTCTGTGTGTTCTCAGCCTCCTGTGCAAGACCTCATGTTCAACATCCTTAGGAGGTTGTGAAACCGTACTTTCTAGTAAACCCATGTCAGAGGCAAACTACCCAGCTCCTCAGATTTCCACTGTGTGCATGGTCCAGTCAGTAGATACATTCCAGAAACTTATTGGATTGAAACACATCCGTGACACATTTGTCATTGATATCAATGACCAGTATCATGACTGTTCTTGACACATGAAGAGAGATTTTGAGGCTGAGGAGTGTCATGCCAAAAAGCATGAGAAGTACAGTAGTGCAGAGGGATAGTCTTTAAATGCATTAAAAATGCATTAAAATGCCTTACATAATATACATTTCAGTCATGTATGTGATGTTTTTCTACTCATAATTATGTACTTGTGCAGTGATGTACTGTTTAATATAGTGTTGTACTATACAATAGCATTGTTATGTTTAAAATCAATCAGTCGGCTAGTGCTGCTGTCATGGCCTGGCTCTCCCTCCCTAAAGGTGTGAAGAACGCGGATGAGAACGAGCTGAAGGCCATCGCCTCAGATCCCGATGACACACACGTCTACAATGTGGCCGACTTCAGCATCATGAGCACCATTGTGGAGGGCCTGACCAGGACTGTGTGTGACCGCGTCGAGCAGCAGGACAAGGAGATCAAAGGTGGGCCCCTCTGAGTCACTCTGCACGAGGCCGAACCGCCACTGGCTCCAGTAACTGAGAAGCATTTAGGGGAACATTGAATTTTTAATGCTAGGTCTACTTACTGTGCCTTCATTTCAGCCTATACTAGCATATCAGATCACTTTGAGTTGTGACCACATTTGGTGGTTATATGTAGGGGAAAATGAAGTTTGAGAAGATGTGTGAGAAGACACGTAAAAATGAGACTTTTGTGAAATGTTCACTAAATTGAGTGCTGTCTCTGTCCTGAGTAGGTGTGGATTGTGTACGTATTGTGTACTAGACCTATATTTACTAACTTCCTTTTAATTGTGCCATCTAAAAAACGAATATGTGTCTTCTCAGGAGAGGCTGGCCCCGAGCCAACTCAGGGCCCTCCTCAGGACCTGGTGACGTCAGAGGTGACAGCAAGGAGCTTCCGTGTCACGTGGAGCAAAGCCCCGGGGGCTGTGGAGAAGTACCGCGTGGTCTACTATCCCACCCAGGGGGGGCTGCCCGACGAGGTAGTCCAACTCAAAAGAGGAGCCCCCGCCTCCTCCCCCTGTCTCTTGTTCCTCAAGTGTGTCACCATGGTGATTACAGAGTTTGGAAAGATGGACAACAGCGTTGCCAGGACAGTGTTGTCCCCCCACCCCCAGTAGCACGGTTATAGACTATATTACTCAAGATGTGTACAGAGAAAGGGGAGGGGACAGTGTTTCAGGGGGTTTGTCTGTATCAGTCAGTTCTGTAGTGGAGCTGATCTCAGTCCAGTTAGTTCCACTGACAATCTGCTTTTTGTTCTGAGACCTGTAGTTCAGTACTAATGAACTGCGTGCAATGTGAAATGCCAGTATGGAGCCAACACAAAGGAAAGTAAAGCATGTGTTGGCAGCTGGGGTTTGGATTCTGGGTTTTAGTCTCACGCTCCGGTTGTGGCTGTTTTGTCCCCCCCCCCCAACCTCCCTAGGCGGTGGTAGACGGCACGGAGAACTCAGTGGTGTTGCGAAACCTCAACTCTCTGACGGAGTACCAGATTGCCGTGTTTGCTGTGTACACCAGCGCTGCCAGCGAAGCTCTCCGAGGCACTGAGACCACTCGTGAGTGCTTTGGACTTCCCCTTCCTCCCTTTCACTTCTTGTTCCGGTTGCCACATTCCAGTATTACCCTGTGCTAATCACCTCTTTTCAGTCACAGCATTTTTACTGTTCTCACCCTCGTTCATGTTTACTGGTAAACAGCGTTACAGTAATAGTAAAACAAATCAGTAGAACATGTGACCCGATGGAACAATAGTATTTGAATGGAGCTGTAACTCAGTGGAGTGTATGAGCTATGTGATAAGTGCAGATGATGATCTGACCCAGTTTATATTTGAGGGTGATAAAGTGACATATGAGAAAGACCATCCCCTCTCAAAAGAACACACTCGCTATTGTTCTGCTTGGCGTGCGATTTTCCTACGATCTGTCTCGTTCACCTCTGACCCGTCAGCCATTTCCCGGGACGGGAGCCGGTGCCGCACCTCATCAGTCAAACATCCCCCCCCCCCCCCAGTCCTCACTTAAAAAAGAAACAGCTGGCCCTCTGCCACACACACGCCCCCACGTCTAGAACCGCAGTGCTTCAAGCCACCGGGCAGGCAGCAGCCGCAGCAGCAGGGTGCTGGGGCCAGACAGGAACGTGACCCTCTCCCCCTCTGTTGCAGTGGCGCTGCCCATGGTGAACGACCTGGAGCTGTCCGACGTCACCCACAGCACCATGCACGCCCGCTGGAGGCCCGTCGAAGGGGCTTCTGGGTACATGATCCTGTACGCGCCGCTGAGCGACGGCGAGGCCACGGATGAGAAGGAGGTAAGAAGGGGATGGAGTGGCGGCAGGGGCGGGACTGACATAATCTTCCTCGGACCTGCCAGAGTCACGGCATCTGGCTTTGGCCCAGAGCAGGGAGCCTCACTGAAGGGAATCAATCCTTCCGCAGGAGCCAGCTGTGTAACACTAACCACTCTGAGCCAGCCCCACAGGCAGTCTGTTCTTCCAATCACGCATGCTGTGATTTGTGCCTCTCCACCTCCAGTACTATGATACTTTAACGAGCATTTATAGGTAGAGTTTCCTTGTGAAGCAAATGAGAGTTGGGAAGGGGTGTAGCATCACTGCCAGGGCACCTGCTCTGGAAATCCCATTCCATTTGAATTTTGGGTAGTTTCATCACCCACTGCATGATCCAACCGTGGTCACGTGTTCCTGAGCAGATCAAAGTGGCGGCGACGGAAACGGACGTGGAGCTGGAGGGGCTGTCACCCAAAACGGAGTACACGGTGACGGTGTACGCCATGTATGGCGAAGAGGCCAGCGATCCGCTGACAAGCCAGGAGACCACGCGTGAGTACCCCACCCCCCCCCCCCCCCGAGCCCCCCGTGTACCCCATGCTCCAATGGCGACCAATTCGCCTCTGATCTCGTTCCAACTTGATGGAGGAAGAAGGTGACATTCTGCATGTTAAGCCCAGTTCCACGGCTGTGTTTAAATGCTGCCTTCACAACTTCGCTGCATGCATCTCACTCAGCCTTGTCAATCTTTTCTCCATCTTTGGATGAGGCTACAAGCTTGACCTCTGTTAAATTGGGATGAACCTGCTTTTTGACTAGAACAGAAGAAAATCTCAATCATGGCCTTTATCGCAAAAGGTGACTCACCATTTTTAACAGACTTTCCCTATTAAAACCCAAGGTGATAATGAAAGTTTTTTGTCCTCTACAGAAGATGTCAAAGAGGAAAAGATTAGTTGAGACATATGTTAAATGAAGTAAATGAAAGTTTTCAAGGACACAGAGACATGTTTTTTTCAGCGACCTTGCAGAATGAATGAATTAAAGTGTACTGCTGCTATCAGAGTTCTGCAGAGCGCAGCGGATTCACAATGACCTGAACCTTTGACCGTTATGTTGTCATGTGCGCAGTTGCTATGGAACCGCCTGGAAACCTGCAGGTTTCGGACATTGACCACAGCTCTGCCAGGGTGACCTGGGATCCCGCGCCTGGGAAGGTCAAGGGGTATCGCATCTTGTACGCCCCATTTGGGGACGAGCAACCCAGCGAGGTGAGCCACTCTGCAGTAACCCAACAAGGTTAGCTGGCACAGAGAGACAGTGCATAGTAAACCCAGAAGGTGAGTGTCCAGGACACTCACACTCAGCAACACAGAAAAATCTCTTTGTAAGCACAACAAATTGCTGGATCTTCATTTCTTTACATTTTTGCTGCACAAAAAAGTTTGATATTCACTAACAGAATATATATATCCCTTTATAGGACATTACTTTAATATGTGCTTACAGAGAATCTGCAGAAAAGCTTTCTGCCTTGGTATGCAGTGCTGATAGTCACAGAGGGTTGATGAACACCGCGGTGTTTGCTTGTGAGAGAGTTTATAACAATACTGTGTCCCTGTTGTGTGGTCCAGGTGGAGATGGGTCCTGCCACGTCCCTGATCCTTAGGAACTTGACATCCTTGACCGAGTACAATGTGGCTGTCCTAGCGCTATACGATGAGGGCCAATCCGATCCCATCACCGACGGATTCACCACCAGTAAGAGCTGCTTCTCATGCTGCAGTAACTGTGATGCTCACCATCTAATCTAGTAAACATGTGACTCTGACAAGGTGTGGCTCATACGTAGCGTCAACATCACCTTGCAAGTTTCTAGGGCTGGACACCAATATTCGACTATTCGGATATTCGTTCGTTGCATAGGTATTTGGTTTTCAATTTTGGGATTCAGATATTCCTTTTTTTGTTTGCTAAATGTAGGCAATTAATAAAGGCGAACTGCAAAATACATTTTGTCAGCACATTATTGTACTATATTTATACTTCTAATTGCGCTGTTAAAATGTGGAAATATATACCACTTCAGCTTGGGTGCCTGACATCCCTCTCACTCACAGCAGTGAACGTCACGGTGATGGGAAAGTAGCTGGCGATCATCGAGCTTGTGCTTTGGGACTCGAACGGAGGGTCTAATTGTTTCGACCGACCCCTAGCTAAGTTTGTCACCCTGGAGGGATGCTAGCTGCAGTGATACCATGCTTATCTCTGCTTCCAGTGGGGTGTGAGACCATTTTTAAATACCGCAGCTCCGTAAGCAGTGACGGCGATGAGTGTATAGGATGGGTTAAATGCAGAGGACAAATTTCGTTTCAGTGTATGCGAGTACTGAGAAATGACAATAAAGAAATTATAAATAAATATAAATCTTATAAATATAAATCTCAAATCTTAAATTTGTTGGAGCTAGTATGCTGTTTCTGCGCTTCTGTTTCACAACGCTTTGTCAGGCGCTGTCTCGGATTCAGAGCCTATTATTATGAGCATTTATGCAGGTCTATAATTTATCCATGATAAGAAAAATTGTCACAAGCTGTTATTATGTCACTAAAAGTGCATAGATAGGACCTTGTTCCACCAAACCCCTCGGGATTACAAACATGCAAAAAACACTACCAAACCTTTTGGAAAATGTTTTTTTTTAAATAACAATTAACACAACACTACTGTAGAATAACAGAATCCTTAAAAATGAATTCCTTTAATGAAACAGAAACACACGTGTTGCAGCGCTATGCTGTCCATCTCAGCTGAGAATGGAGAAATGTCTGGCTGAGTCCTTCCCGAGTCATGCTCAGCGCACACAGCTGCTTCAAATGATCAACTCATTATGAACTCCTGAAGCTGCTGAGTAACAAACTGATCATTTGAATCAGCTGTGTTGGAGCAGGGAGAGATCTAAAACATGCAGGACATGTGGCTCTCCAGGAGAGGGTTGGCCACCCCTGCCCCAGAGCCCTAAAAATTGTATTCGGTACAGCCCTAAAAGTTTCCAAAAAAAACCAAATTAAAACTACACAAAAAAGGTTTGCTTGAGAGCCAGACAGAGGAGCACGTCTAGCCATCTTTACTGTGTTCTTGGACTGTATTCAAACCTGGGCATCTTGGGATTGATGTCTTTCCTCTTGGGTATTGTGTATTTTTAGCCATGAGTCACACAGCACATGAAGGTTTTTGGTGTCTAATGAACATCCTTACAGAAGCCACTGCAGTTCTGTAAAGCTGTTCAGGGGCAGGGCTGAGGGATGGCTGTGCTAATTCATGCCCCCAGATCCATTGCCTCACTTCCATTGAGGTGATGTGGCATGGCAACACTGTTAAATTAGCAAAGCATTCTGGAGAGCCAAAGGACGCTCTTTTAACACCTCCCCTTGATGAATGTGCTTCCCTGTCACCCCTGTTCACGGCTTGGAGCTGAGGTCATGTGTGTCTCACTTAGGACTGGTGCCCGAGCCTCTGGACCTCAGAACCAGTGAGGTCACGCCCAGCAGCTTCCAGGTCAGCTGGCAGCACCCTGCTGATGACATTGCCCTTTACAGACTGTCCTGGACCCCCGTCAGCGGCGGTGACACTAAAGAGGTCAGTGGATGTATGCTTCATCTGGGGGGGACGGGTACACCAATAGCCATGGCAGTGACCCCTCAGAGTAGTTTCAGGGTCTATTACTGAGCCACAGTTAGGCAATGCTCAAGCATTCTGGTGTTTAAGCTCTGCTGAGTCTGTGGTAAGAGGAAGCCTTGCTTTACTCTTGTTTTAATGCTGGACTGGAACCTATAATTTAGTTTCCTCTGGCCCCCTCTGTGTAATTGATGAGGTCTTGAGGATTTGTGACTCAGGGGAAACTTTCCCTGGGACTATGGGGAAAAAAAACTTTTGTGCATTCATCTTTGCTCATAAATAAATAAATGAATAAACAGGAGCAGCTTTGTGGTTTGTTATTGACAGTGGGGTCGAGCCAGGTGGTGATATATGCGCAGAGAATTCCGAGCAGCATATCAGCCGGCACTCCATTCTGTGTGGAATGTGTAGGTGGTAAAATGCATCATGGGAGTTTATGACAGTATAGGTTTTGGTGCAGCTGTGCTTTATAGATAGCGCTCCAGGTCGATATGTTTACTGAGAGCAAGCGGTGCAGAAAATAAGCAGGGGTGGACTATCTGGCCACCGTGACCTGGACCGCTTAGACGAGCTCAGGCAAAGGTTCTCCCATCAAATAAAGATTAGCTCACCTGGCCTGTGATTGTAGCGCCCTGCTCAGTCACCAGATTATGGTGGAAGCACCCCTAATTTAATTACTGTGGGTGTAACCATGGCCTGAGGAGCCAACCAATCCCTGCCACTTTCCCACCTCCCGTTGCAGACTGTTCTGAATGGCAACGCGGATGCTTTCCTGCTGACCGACTTGCAGCCATTCACCGAGTATGAGGTGACGCTGTCCGCCATCTACAATGACGAAGCGGAGAGCGACGCTGCAACCATTTCAGAGACAACATGTAAGAGAGTCATGCCCTTGTTTGTTAAGTAGCACTCAGCTTCCAGGCTGACTTCACCTGATCAGAGCTAGGAAATGCAGTGCTGGAACCAAGATTCTAACATTCTAACATTGCAACATTTAAATGTAACATCCTAGTGTTCTAACAGCATTTAAATATAACATTCTAACATTCTAACAGCATTTCAATGTAACATTCTAACAGCATTTCAATATAACATTCTAACAACAATTCAGTGTAACATTCTAACAACATTTCTATACTTCAAATGTTTCGACATTTCTAATATTTCTGTCTACACTAGAATTTTCTGTTTCCTGTTTGCTCTTGTGACTCCAGTTGGCCCTCCCACTTTGACCTCTTACTGAGGAATGGAAGCATTTGATAATGGATTCAATGTAGGTTGAAAGGTTGTGTGAGAATTAAAACAAAAACAACTGCTTGTTTAAACTGCCAAGTTTGGGGATTGAATTCCAGCCTTAGTTCCAGTTCCATGTTTTCAGATTTTCTCACAGTGTTTTTGTTGTTTCGTCTGTTTTCTTTTAGAGTTTTTCTTTAAATTACCATCAACACAGCTGGTTGTTGGTGGTTAGTGCCTACCTGCACCATCAGTGTGCAATAGCCATTATACCCTTGGAACTATGTCTTTTACTTCACGTGTTTTGCTTATTTATATGTGTTTGGGAACCGTTGGCCTAAGAACAAATGCCAGAATTATCATGATCATTATGTCATCCTCTGATTGCAGTGGAAAGGACCACAACTGTTGCCACGACAACAGCAGGTGAGGGACATTCTCCCCATTCTCATACAAGCTTCTCATCCATTCATAAATTCATACGTTTCCAGGTTTACTCATAAATTTTAGAGAAAACCCTTTTGTGTGGGAGGCCTGCTTTGGTTTCTTCTTTTTTCCTGGTGCACCTGATTTTGGCAGCGGTTTACAAGCTCTCACCTTGTGGTGCCAGATGGTGTCCGGTATTCAGGCTACCTCCGGCCGTGCTGAAATTACCTAAATAAACTGTGTTTAATTGGGCAGATTTAATGGCAGCCATTCAACCTGACTTCCTGTATTTTATTGGCCTGTGGACTCTTGGAATCCAGACATGTTTTGCGTTGCATGTGTTGCCTGTGCGTGGTGAGACATAATGCTGTCGCCTTTGTGAGACTGTGGGTTATATGATTTCATGCGTGGCAGCATATGATTTTCAGATACATGTGTGTGTGCACATACACATAAGCTGTTACCTGTGATACCTGTGTGTGAATGCATGTGAATTTGTGATACTACAATTTGAAAATGGAGAGGGTGCACAAAGATGTGTTGAGGCTTGATTAATGCTGTATTACCTGTTTGTGTTGGTATTTGGTGATGTATTAGCTGTTGGTCATGGTACATAATGTTGTATTCATTGCTTGTGATAGTATAGGTTAGCTGTCTGGGATGGTACATGATGTATTTCTTGCTCATGATGATGTACTTTAAGTTTCAAGGGAGGTATATAATGTATTCGTTGGTTATAATGGTGTAGGATACCTGCTTGTGATGGTACTGTCATGGTAATGGTGTATCCTTTGTGGATAATGGTATAGATTAGCTGTTCGGTATATAATGTTGTGTTACCTGTTTGTAATAGTATAGGTCAGCTGATTTGGTTGGTGAGTAACATTGAGTTACCTTTGTGTGACAGTATATGATCTTGCCTCATCTCCCTTAGTGGTACGCCAGGGAGTCAATAACCTACTCATCGATGATGAGACCACCTACAGCATGCAGGTGTCCTGGGAACTCCAGGACCCCAACGTGCTGCAGTATCGGGTGTCCTATGTCAGCCTGAGGGGGGACCGTGCAGAGGAAGCGGTAAGCATGGCTACAGACATCCCCCATCTGATCTCCCAGCCAGGGGACGGGGCTTCATATGCGCTGATCAGGGGGCGGGGCTTCACATGCTCAGACCAGAGGGTGGGGTCTCACATGCCCACAGCAGGTGGCTGGGCTTCATATGCCCAGACTGGGGGGTAGGGCTTAACACTCCCAGATCAGGGGCAGGGCTAAACATGCTCAGAGCCTGAGGACTGGGCTTCACCTCAAGGTAATGGACCAGAGGAAATGGTGATTATTGTAGACCGTCCTGTAGCTGATTCCCTACAGGCCAATGCAGCTAATGGAAACAAACCTATATTCTGTTTGTAGTAATCTGTCTACTCTGCTTATTAAAGCTTCAGCTGACAAAAAGATTGAGCAAAATACAATTCTTAATTTAGAAACAATGAGGCAAATTTAACCATAGAAATGTTTAGATATAAAGTCTGTGCTAGTTTTGAAAAAAAAATCTGAGGAAACCTAACATGGATAAAATGTAGAAATAAAGTCACTGAGCTTTGCTACTTCTTTGACCTCCCAGGGATCACTTCAGTGAAAAAGAACGTCATCTGAACAGGGGGCTTGGTCTCTACACTAATCCTGGGAAATGATTTCAGGGGTGCCATGGAAACTTTGTCATGGTAACGTGCCGATTCCCTGCCAGGCGTGATTGCGCTCTGCATGTTTCAAGGACAGCCCCGGCAGCACAGCAGTGGAGCTGCATTCGAATGCGTTTCCCCTAGCGCAAAGACGTTCGTGTACCCCAGTGTCACATTCACCAGCTTTGCATTCGCCGCAGACCGCAACGAAGAGGAGCAGCACGCCTGTCAACCACAGTGACGTGCTTGAAGTGTAAATACAACGTTTAGATACTGCCTTAACTCTCTCCCCATTAAGCCTCTGCTGAGATAAACACTAGACGGTGCTGCTGATAAGCCCTTCATCAGCAACAGCTGTGGAGAGTGAAGCTTTGCCAAGTCTAATATACATCTGAGACTTATTCTCAGTTCTCTTCATTACCGTCACAGCTGCCGCATGGCTGGGGTCAGTTTCATGATGGGAGAAAAAAGTAAAACCTCACAGTTGGTTTTCCCTCTCTGAGGCAGTTGTGCTACAGTGTAGTGGAGTGCCGGTGACTGGTTCTGGTGGTTGGGCCTGCCCATCTCACCGGTGTTTTAAATTCTCTCCGAGCTCCCGCAGTACGTCCCACATCAAAGATGGAGGAGATGGTGGCAGGCAGAAGACATTTCATTATCTTTATCAACAGCATTTAGGTCACTGAGGCTGATCTCGAAAAGCCCCTGTTGCCTTTGGTGAAGAGTCGTACGAGGACACGTTTGGGATGGGGGAGGGGGTAGGAAAGTTTGTTCTGCAGCACGCTAGCAGATTTCAGCACTGTGTGTTTGGCGGACAGCTCCGCCAACAGGAGCTCTTTGTAGGACGGTCCACCTCCAGGCAGGAGCTGCCAGTTCAGGAGATTGGGGGGGAGTTTAATTTGGTGGTTTTTAATACTCAGGCATCTGGCATAGATTGATTGCAGACATTATAAATAGATCATGAGGGCCACATACATTATAAAAATCTCATTTGGAGTCATTACTTTGGACTGGGACAAATTCGGTTCAGTGTACCCTCTAAACGACACCTCTTGCTTTGACCTGTAGTGCCACACAGTTGTCCCCAAAGCAACTTTGTCAGGCTTGATTCCAGCTGCTGGTTTTGATTCTGGAGAGAAAATGCTAGACAGTACATGACTGAAATTTAAACAAGCACAAAGTCCAGCAATGCAGACAAAGCAGCAAGTCTGCTTTATTCCACAAACAATACTGCGACGGCGTGGAGTGAAACGCTTCTGTGATGTGATTTAGGATATACACATAAAGCGATTGTTAAAAATGCCTGTAGATCACTTCCTCAGCTCACTTCCTCCATAAACGCTGGAGCTGAGAGAACTGTGGACTGTGAGCAGTCAATTCTGTACTGCTGTGCTCCTCATCTTAATGTTCCCGCCTTTGACTTGACTCGCTAGACTCCAAGAAGTGTGTGCGCCGAGTTGGCAGTGACAGAGGCCGCTCCTCTGATGGAGCTATCCCCCTGTTATCTTTTTGTCTGTGGCCTCGGGTTTTTCTTTTGTAATTGGACGCTGCTTCAGGGTAACAAAACATTTGCTTAAAAAAAACAGTCGTTAAGAGTACATAAAATGAAAAGAATTGCATGCTCTTTCAACACTTTTTTAACATCATTTTTTTTCCTGCACAGACATCAAATGCCCCTGATATATTTAGGGAGACATAATAAATAAACTGTCATCTGGGAGCAATAATTGCTCATATTGCACACAGAAGTGATATACATGTTCCCCCTACATAGGCCATTTATTTACTGCATGAGGGTACAGGTCTCTGCCATAATCATTTCATTATGGATGTTCCTCTACAATCAGTCAAGTCATGAAAGGAAATGCTTCTGCTGCATTACATTCTGCAATTGATCCTTCCACAGTAGAACAATGGAAATGTCCTGCGCACTATAGCTAATTATTTATCTTTTGTTAGATGTAGTTCCTTGTCAGCAAATGCAGCTCATTAACTGCTCTTTTAATTGGGTAATAAACCATGGTGTGGCCCAGCCGATGTCATACATGATATGTTGTTTAATTGGTTGGCCTGACTGGTTGAATTTTTGGCCTCTTTCTCCATGGTGAGGAGCAGTAGGGCTACTCTCAGAATGGAGGAAAGAAAAACCCTGTTGCTTGGGAAAACTTTATCATTGGCAGTTCAAAAGCTGTGCAATAGGGGGTGTGCAGGAGCTCAGCCATTGACTGCCTGGGGGCTGCTCGATTGACACTTCAGACGGGATTGCGGTTCTGTTCGATTGACAACACCCCAGCAGGGAGAACATGAACAGAACAAAGGCGGCCTCCTGTTTCCAGTTACCCCCCTCCCCCCACCTGCAGCGAAGCAAGCTCCAGGAGATCAACTCTCTCCATTAGTGAAACCCGTGCTGAATCCAAACCAGGAGGTTTGAAGTTTGAATGTTTGCAAACAGTGCCAGTTTACCCTTGAGGGAAACACTCAGCCTGAATTGATAGTATGTGGCTATATAAGTGGTTGACATCTATAATGGAGCTCATGCAAACTGCTCTGCAGAGGGAAACTTCTCATTGCTGCAGTGCAATGTGTCTCACTGTCAGTTGTTCCCATTCAGGTGCTGGTGCCCAGCAGCCAGAACAGCCTCCTCCTGCAGCCTCTGCTGTCAGACACCGAGTACAAGGTGACAGTCACCCCAGTCTACGATGAAGGCCATGGCGTCAGCATGTCCTCTGTGGGCCACACCTGTAAGTGTGTCCCCCTTTCCGCCTGCGTGGTACCACCGCACTCCTGAAAAGCGTCCCCTGCAGAGTTCCCCTGATATGTGCAGTATGTTCACTCGAAACAGCTCATTTATAGTTATAGGACCTTAATGTCTCCTTGCAATGACACTAGTTTCCCCTCATGACCTGTATGGTTAACCCTCAAGGTCCCCTCTCCCCTGTCCATGACCTTAAAGCATGGGTGTGATTTTGTGGTTGCAGCATGCAGCATTGAATCTCCCCTGCACGTCATCTGTACCAGACGACCGCTGAATCTGGTGTAAATGGGCAGGACAAATATTGATTTTCTCCATTAATAAGCTTAATGAAAGCTATTCATAATACCAGCCTCTCTCCTCCCAGTAATGAGCCTCTAAAACGGCTTTTATTTCCGCTGCTGCAATTGATTATGTACACCATTCTCTAAATTATTACCCCTGAAGGCCAATTTGGGATAGTTTCCTCTTTAGATTAAAAATTGAAATGTCACTGTGGATATATTTCAGATTGGAGGGGAAAGCAGCAGGCCAAAGGCAGGCCTGCTGTTCAGGCAAAACTCAATAAGAAGTGAATCATCTCCGTAAGGATCACACTCAGGAATTAACTCCAGAAATTAATATCGAGCCTGCTTAACGAATGAAGTGTGCCTGCATGTATTGGGAAAGGGCTTGGATATATTTCTCCTCAGGGCGCTGTGCCCGGCAACACGCATTAAATCTGGGGGGCATGGTTTCTTCAAATGTGACTTGACTGCTATTTTCTATTTTTTTGGCAGTGCCGCTCACCGCCCCCCGGAACCTGAGGGTGTCAGAGGAGTGGTACAACCGTTTCAGGATAACCTGGGACACCCCTCCATCACCCACCATGGGCTACAGGATTGTTTACCAGCCCATCTCAGGTACATACCAGCCAGCTAAGGTTCCACACTGACGCTCTCTATTGAGAGACTACCGTCCAAGAAACATCATTTATGAGGAAATGAAAGCTTTTATAAGGGACAAAAATTTCCGAGACTGTTGGAGAGGCGTTCAAGAGGGCTAGTATTCCATCTGCAATTGTAGTCAGGCAGCGAACAGACCCCTTTATTTGGATGGGACAGCATTTGGGAAAAATATCACTCCATCCTGTTTTCTGTAGAAAATCCCCACAAACTTGGAAACAAAAAAACCCCACAAGTCTCTGTTTTCCATTATGGGCTCATAAAAAAAAAGTTGGCGGGCATAAAAGAGAAATTGGTCCTCCACCTAGATTTAAAACTCTCTAAATCAAGTTAAGTGAGGACTGGAGACTGGAGGCTGGAGAAACTGAAACCAGAGATGGGACGGGTCTGGCAGTGAAGTCACCGTGATTTCTGGGCTTCTTTTTAGCCCCACCCCTGTCCGTGCTGTCTGAGGTGTTTCCCCCCCCAAAACTGGTGGGCCTTAAGGTTGGACCCTTGGAGGCGGTAGCTGGGGTTGGTGCGCTAACGGCCGTAGGAGGTTCTAAGATCTGCCCGTCTCCTCTCCCCGCAGCTCCGGGACCTGCCCTGGAGACCTTTGTGGGAGACGATGTCAACACCTTGCTGATCGTGAACCTGATGAGCGGCACAGAGTACAGTGTCAAAGTCATCGCCTCCTACACCACTGGCTCCAGTGAGGCCCTCGCCGGCAAGGCCAAGACATGTAAGGCAGCCGCTAGCCCTAACGGGGCCTCCGCACGGTGTCCACAAACATTACTATCATATTAACAAACATTACATTCTAGCAACGTTACCATGTTGGGACGGCTGCACGCCCCTACAGTAGTGTGCCACAGCATGCCGACTGTGTCAGCTGAGGATATTTGATTTTTCTGTAAAGTTTCTTGTTGCGTTAGCCTTACATCTCGGTGATCTACTGTGTGATACTGGTCTGGGCCCATGTTTCAGTAGCCTAACCCAAAAACCTGGTCTTGACTAATAAAAAACCCCTGAACACTCCTGTGACCGTATTCCAACAGCGACCCATTTGTCCATCCGTCATCCTGACTGTAGGTCAAGTTGTGGCAAGACTACCGGGGGAAAAAAAAACAGGCTGTTGGAGCTTTGCACCAGTCAGACGTTTTTGGCATATAAATGAGGACCACAGTTGCATAGTGGTGCAATTCATCATCGCAGGGCAGATGTTTTTAAACAATTATTGATCAGAAGTATGACACATTTATCCTTAAGCTAAAGCAGATGTATAAATAATATAAAATATATATCTAAATATTATGTAATTATTTTATATAATATAAAAATGTAATTGATAAAAATGTAAAATAGTCATAAAAATAAAGACACTGGAAACAAGTGAGAAGTAGCCTCAGCCCTGGAAGTTGGCACTGAAATGTTAGGCCATCCCTTCAGATCAGGCATGTTTCATTCATGCTCAAAGCTACAGCATCTCAAACAGTGGGATAACCCACATTCTTTCAAATGAACTTTTTTACTGACTTATCTATTCTTATTTCCATCACATATTTCCATTCTGCCACAGTTTTTTCTTAGGATTAAGACACTGCGATGTCACCATGAGCTTTAAATATTGCCTCTGTCACTCGGATATTTGAGGTGCTGTTCTAAGGGACGTCACTTATTTAATATTCCGACAGAATGTTTGAGCAATAACATTCCTTTGCATATAAATATGATATCGCTGGGCGCGTTGTAAAGTAATATGTGCTTGAGGTAAGCTTGCTGAAAGCGAATAGATTAGCCTTTCTTACAAATTCCCTTGGCCGTAGATCAGAAAAGCGCTGTCACCTCCGAAAACAAGTGTAGCATTTTCACTTGAACCGAGGCGCGAGCCCGGTGACTTGTAAGTGGTTTTGTTGAAGATACGGGTCTAAGTTTATCAGATCTCAGTTGTGCGACATTTCCTCAGTTAAACAGACCGCTCTCCCTCACATTCCTTACAGCCCCGTGCTTAATTCATTATTGCATTAATAGACATTATATATTAACATTTCTGTGCAGGTCTGAGGAGTAGTGTAAATATTGGATGTACTTTTCAAACTGAAATTTGAATAATTCAAGGAAATGCATTCGTTTTTCAACTTTGTTCAACAGCACCTGCGATATTAATTTAGAATCTGTCTATCCGTGTGCAGTGTCTTACAATTGGTTGTATTAGGAAGCAAGAAGCACCTGTATGCATTATTCAAATGTGTCACCTCTGTAAAGACGATCTACTGCATTCTGCTATAAGCCTTTTTTCCAATCTCAAGGAACTTGTTGACTTATTTTGCAAATTTTTAACGAAAAATAAATGTGGATTTGCCTCCTTGCTAAATAGACATTTTTGGCCCTAAGTGTATAGCTGTTGTTCTTTCTGAAGCTGAGACCAAAATGAAGATTATTCACGTCACAAACTTTCTTTGCATGGAATCTTGTGAGCCCTACTGGCTCCAAGAGAATCAGTGTCAGACTACTGAAAACGTCTGTCCAAATTCATCAAAGAGCTTTATGTCCCGGCCCGAGCCAAGAAAACTGACTGGCTCTCATTTGTTTATGATTTCTTGAAGTGATCCGACATTGAGCGGATTGTGAAAAATTATAATGTTGATTCCATTGTGCGTGCCATACCAGAAAACAGAACAGGGAAAGCAGATCCCACAGTTGCCTTTGTTTGTGATGGAGTTGAGAAGTACTTTGGCAATGCTGAGGCCAGTGAACCCTGTGAGTTTTGCTACCGATAGGAAACATGTGCTGTGGTTTAGTGCTGCTGCTAGATATGTGCTCACCAAGAGAATGCTAATTCGGAAAAATTGTTTATTTTGCTTTATGTGTATTTGCTGACTTCTGCTTTTCAAGCTGAACCACTGCATTCCTGTTACTCAAGACAACACAGCTTGCTTAGCTTTTAGAAGAATGGTTCAAGTCTAGTGTTGCTTGATCTTAGTGCAGCTTTTGACACTATCGACCATACAATACTGTTAGACAGACTGGAGAACTGGGTTGGACTTTCCGGCTCAGCCCTTAATTGGGTTAAGTCCTATCTGCAGAACAGGGACTACATTGTCTCCATCGACAACTATGCATCAGAGCGAATCAACATGATGCGTGGAGTCCCCCAAGGTTCAATCCTTGGGCCTCTGTTATTTACCCTTTACATGCTGCCATTAAGCAAAATTATGATGTTTTATATGCCTTGTGTGAAGCACGTTGAATGGCCTTGTGTACAAAATGTGCTATATAAATAAACTTGCCTTGCCTTGCCTTCAAAGAAGTAGCTCCTATGTGATGCATATGACCAGTTTTTCAAAAGTATTTTGTTTTATTTCAGTGTAAATAAACTTCTTCAGTTTAAAGATGAACTCCACATAGGTTTTTCTGCTGTGAACCAGGTTTGAACTCTGCTGTGTGCCAAATGCTAGTCTTCTAAAAACTGTTGTTTGCTCGTGTTGCACTGGCTGTCTCTTCATGTCGAATATATATATATTTGTTTGCCAACTGACAGCAGGAATGAGCACTGCTAATGCAGAAACACAGTCTTGTCTTAATGTGTTTTTTCCATTTGCTGTTAGCGCTGTCTTCTCTGCTCTGCCTCTCTGAATGGAATGTTTAGGTTGACAGGTGGTCGTGTTCGGTCTTGGCTCCTGCACCGTATTGAGATTAACGCTCCTTTCTCTCTCTCTTTCTCTCCCCCCTCCCTTCTCCTCAGTGAAGCTGGGTGTGACCAACCTGAACACGTACCAGGTGCGCATGACCACCATGTGCGCCCAGTGGCAGCCGACTACTGCATCCATCTACAGGGTAGTCATCGAGTCGCTGCTCAGTGAGTACCCCACATGCAACATCCTCACAACGTTTGTGACATGTTACCATGACCATCCCGGTGCACAGGGCCAGCGTTTGTGTCCTCAGAGAGAAAACAGAACTCATGATTCAGAGCACTCATGACTGGGTTCCCGCTCACCATCTGGCTGTCTGAATGTTGGGAAAAACAATAAGCACACATTTCTGCTGAATTCTGGGAGAAACAGACTAATTGGATTGCTTGATTATCACTTTCTCTGTTTTTTTTTTTTTTATCCAGGATTCAGAAATAGAATTCAGTCTTAGTGTGTTTTCGTACAGTGCAAGTACAGACTTACTGCGGTTTGCCCTAGATATCCCTCACTCTGTTGGACATTTTGTTTTTAGGTATAGGTATATCCATTATATTCTAATGTTTACTGTTTTAATGTAATGAAGATGAGTGATACTGTTAGTGGTTGTATACAGCACTTGTATGGTATATATCACAGGCATGAGGGGTAGGCATTGTGATTTTTTAAATCTGTCTCTGCAATGCAGAGAAAAAAGATTTTCATTTTTTTTCTTCCCTTGTGTAACAGTGACTTACCTATACCTTGCAGCTTGATGTGCCAATGTATATCGCTGGCATACGCTGACAGTGTTACTGTTCAGCTTTGGAGATGGAGATGAGATTTCATTGCTTTTCTCACTGGTGCCTTCAGAAGAGCACGCTGTTTATCTCCAAATCCTCCAAGCCCCCTGCTTCCTCTCTTTGTATGTGTATGTAAAGACAGCTCTGAGCATGGGAGACGGGACATATTAAATGTAGATCCTGTCCTCCAGGCTTTCCGGGTGGCCATATCCTGCTGGTGTGGTATGCGCCTGGCTAGCATTACTGAAGCTAAAGCTCATATACACAGGCTTGGGGGGGTGCTATAGAGGGATATGGGAATGTGCACTGTTGGGGTGCGTGGTTGTTTAGAAGCTTCTGTGTGTGTGTGTGTGTGTGTGTGGATGTGTGTGTGTGAATGTGGGTGCATGCATGCCTGTCTTGCATACTTGTCTCTCCCAGGACAAGACCCACACCAATGATTTACATGCTTCGTCAGTGCTAGCAAGCAAAAATATAAAAGGATCTGTGAGTCCAGAAGGGATGTGCATGGAAATTACAGTAATAAGACTGGATTCAGTTTAAAAATGTGAAATCTGAAAGCAGAGGCAACTTCTGAAACTCCTTTGTTTTAGGTGTGTGTTCCTTTGAGCTTTTCCATCCAATCTTCTGATCGAGCCACAGCCAGCATACCATGGCACAGAGCATCCCACAGAATGTTAGAGGAAAAGGATTTATAAGGGAAAGAATTCTCACAGCTGTCTTTATGTAGCAGTGTTACCAGCTCTTTGAAATGCCATTATCATTATTAGACAGATTACCGCTAATGGCTTCAAGTTAATAGTTCAATGTAAAATTTCATAGGAAAGATCTGTAGGGCTCCACTTATCCTAGCAAACTGCTTTATTCAGCATGGGAGATGTTTATGGTTTCCAAATGTTTGATGGGACCACACTGTGCCATTTGTGTAAACAAATACTTTTCTTTGTGAATTTCTTAAATAACCTCTTGCTGAGCTGGTCTGAAAATCTGGTCTGTAACGGTGTTGCTCAATAGTAGTGGGCCATTTATACAAAAATCCTAACACAATTGGTTTAAAAATGATCAGACATATAACTCTGGGTAATTTTGGATGCTTCCCGCTCTTGGATCAGGAGCTTTGCGGCTTGTGTTATGATGTAAATTGGATTGAAAGTGTGTGAGCGTCCTTGCCGAATCTTTTTAAATGACTTCCAGACTCGGGATAAGTCTGTAGCGGGTCTAGGAAGAAAACTGTTGTCATGCTTCTGGAAATTTCTGACTTGAGACAAAAAAAAGACCCACTTCATTTTATATTGTCTCAGCTTTGCTTTGTCCTGGCCCTCCATGTCTCCGAAACAGGAGTTGCTCATACTCTCTCTGCTCACCGTTGTTAAATTACAGGGAAATGAAGATGTATGAAAGAAATCCTGCTTTTGAAAGTGAACACACACTGTGGATAGGAAATATAATTCCTTCATGGCAGATGAATAAAATCCCTTGAAGGAGATTTTAAAAATTACAGTTCCAGGATAAAGGAAATGAGGGAGCTGGCCTTGTAGGAGGCCTCATAATCCGATTGGTCAAGGCCGTCTCTGCAAATTTGAATAATCACACGGGTCTTGTAGGATCCACAGAGCATAGTGCATGTCTAAGATACTCCTGCTAAGCCTTCTCCAGTAGGTGGTTATATTTAACATGCTATGGCTTTTGTCCTTTATTGTGGCTGAGGGATACCTATTTAAAATAATTGTGGTTGAGAAGTTGATGAATTACTGCCATTAGTCTTTGTGTCGCCATGCGTTGTTTCACCGGCCTCCGCTGGTCTGGAACTTTCCTCAGGCATTCCAGCTCTTCACCTTCCGTTGTTCCAACATGCTGATGTTGTGGTTCATCTAGGTACCCGGAATGGATCTCTACAACGTACAGCACCTAGTATGTAAAGAAACAAAGCAGTGATCAAGCACTCTTTTAAGAGCTGTTGACTTGGTGCATCAACCAACCTCCTTATATTTATTTCAGTTTATTTACTATTAATGTGAAGCTCCAGTTAGATCTATATAAACTAAGGTAGTCATGTATCAATATTGACTGCTTTTCAAAGACAAACTGAGGTGGCCTGCAATGATTGATATTGTTTACGTTATAAGAACGTAAGAACATAAGAACATATTATGACAAGAACAGGCCATTCTGCCCAACTAAGCTCGCCATTTCAATTAAAGAGAATCCAAAACTGCATCAAGTCTGGACTTGAATACAGCAATGGTCTTTCTTATGTTGCATTATTGTCATTTAGTTACCCTTACTGAGGCAAAGCAGCAGTGCCCCAGAGGGGAATCGAACCAGCAACCTTTTGGTTACAAGCCTTGCTCCTTACTACTACACCACTGGACTCTACTGTCTGTTTATGGTCAGGAGTCACCTAAGAACTTTGGCATGGACTGAAATGGGGCCTTTACAGAGATCTCATTTTGCATAGCGTTCTGTGCCAGTCAGCAGCTAGTAGTGAATCTCTTTGACACTGCAAAAGAGAGTAAACCACTGGGTGTTACATTCATGTGTACACCGTGATTAACAGCCAGCACGACTCAGTTGGCATCACCTGACCACTTGAAAATGCTCAACAGAGTTGTCCTTCCTTCCAGATGGACAGAGGCAGGAGGTGAACTTAGGGGGCGGGGCCTCCCGGCACTGCTTCTATGACCTCACTCCCAACACCCAATACAAGATCAGCGTCTACACCCAGTACCAGGACATGGAGGGCCCTGCAGTCACCACCATGGACAAAACACGTATGTATCTTTGGGGTGGGGTGGGGGGTTGGAGCTCCGTGCATCTGTTTAGCTTAATACATTACCTCCTGGAGATGTCCTCACTCTGTGATATGTGCTTGTCTTGAGATGCTGAGTGCCTTTGTAGACCCCAAGTGCATTGCATTGTTATGACACAAATTAAAAACCGCAGCCTTTCAAAATTGTTATGCCTCCCCTGTGGGAGAACTGAGCCTTTGCTACGGAAAGTAATTATTTTAGCGGCTGTACAGTAGGTGTGCACTGCAGCAGCGGAGCTGAATGTGTGTTTGGGGAAGCAGGGAAAAGGCACAGCAGTACCCTGCACTTAAAACAAACTGGCAGATTCGCTCAGGTAATTATGATACAGCACCGCAGGTGGAATAAAGTTCTGTTCTTTCGTGTTTACCGCTTACAAGTCCTGCTGTGCGCTAACTACCTTTAATGTGAGAAGCAGTTGCTTTGTGTTTTTGTGTGTATCTTGGATAATGAATGCCTCTGATGTCTTAATGTTGCAATGTGTTTGGAAACAGTACCTTCTGTGTACAAGCCTATTTGTAGAAGAGCGTGGCTTAGAAACTTTAAGATAAAAAAATTACGAACATCTCCGTCTCTTGGCCTGGTGTCGTCGCTCCAGAGACAAGCATATTGAATGCATGCATTTACTTTGTGTCTGCTGCTAAGCTTCCTCTTGATGGCCTGTTTCTACCCATGGTTCATTTCCCCCCTAAAGTATAAAAGTCACTTAGTTACAACAATAACCAGGCAATGATGCAGCCCATTGGCAAGGCAATGAGCTGGGGAGAGCAGCATGTTCTCCTGTATGGGGTCACATTAATTTTCCGGGATATAGGCTGTGTTCTCCCAAGGGTCCATGGTGCTCTCTCGCTGAGGATAGCAACCGGGAGCTAGCCCAGTCCTGACCACAATTTGTTGGTCTGGTTTCTTTTGCTTTCCTACCGATTTGTCACATCAGTGGGGGGTGGACTCTAGTCCAGCGCAGATGGGAAGAAAAGCATTAAACATTAAGAGTGGTTGTTAGTACGCTTAGCATGTGTGCGTGTTCACGCTTTTCTGCTGGGCCAGACTGGCTTGCTTGCTCGCTCCCAGCTCGTTGGGCCACATCAGTGCGGTTCGACACCTGGAGCAGTGTGCTTTTAGGGCGAACAGGAGTGGGGTGGATGAGACCTGTGTCTGCTTGCAAGCGTAAAGAGCTCCTTACTCCAGCACTGTTAAATGATGTTTTGTGCAGATGAAAAAGGGAATGTGTCATGCTGTGGTCTTGATTTATGTGCATGTTGTGTCTTGTTCAGTTCCCGCTCCTACCGAGCCGCCAACCATGCCCCCCACGACGACCCCCGCCCCCACCATCCCACCCGCCAAGGAAGGTGAGAAAGTGTCCGAGTGTCTGCGCCCTGCGCCCACTGTGACCGACACAGGACAGCGGGCGCCATGACCTTTATCATGAGCACATTGCTTGTGACAGGTGGCCTTTGCCTGCCTGAGTGAAACAGATTCACATCCTCAGTTGTTCAGATGCCCGGCTCCTCTGGAATGTATATTCCAGAGCTCATATTTTTCACTGGATTTCATTATGCAGATCAAAGCTCCCTTTGTAACTCATGAGGTCTGAACCATGTTGCAGAAGATATTTTCCCTGGGACATATCTAACATGAGGAACAATATGAGTTTAATTTAGCCAATAAACATCTTAGGCAATGAGTCAGCAAATGGTTTCAGAAGTTTGCATCTTTTTTGTGAACATTGTACATCCAGCTGCTACACCAGGATGTCTACTATGAAAACAAATGGTAATCATGACATAGAATAATACAGTTCATATGCCACTCTCGAGGAGTGGGTATTCAAGTGCAAGCATAATGCTTTGGCTTGTATTGGCGATCAGGTTCAAAGCATGTTTTAAGTGATGGGCATCACATGCAATGTTGCAAAGCCAAACCTATTAATGCTGGCTGTCTGTCAGTCTCTCAGAAGTAATAAGCAGATGGGCTTAGTGTCCACCAAATTTGCCTGTCATTAGCACAGGCATGCAGTGGTCTTGCTAATTAGCATTTGCTGTTAGGAAGGAGCCTTCGGCTTCCACAAACATGGGTCCTTTGATTACCTTTCCTGTGGAGTTCTACTATGATTCTTAGTACTTAAAGCTAATTGAAAAGTACTCCCCACTTGGAATCCATACAAGCCAATGTAAGAGCCCATAAATCTAATGTTATGGAATATTTACCCAAGAAACATCAAGCTATACTTTTATTTCCCTCCATGGAAGTCCAGCAATGGCCAAATGCAGATTCCCCCAAAGAGCAGCAGTCTGTCTCTTCATAAAGAGCCACTGCAGATGGATTGGTGTTGAGGTTCTAAATCACATTCTGAGACGCAGGGAAAAGCAGGGATCATTCCCAGCCAATGGACAATGGATTACTAATCAGGCTGTGATGGCGATGTGGTTTCTCTCCTCCAGTCTGCAAGGCCGTGAAGGCTGATCTGGCCTTCTTAGTGGATGGGTCCTGGAGCATCGGTTCCGAAAACTTCCAGAAGATCATCGGCTTCCTGTACAGCACCACTGGGGCCCTGGACAAGATCGGGCCTGACGGCACACAGGTCAGTCACCCAGTTTAATCACCCTGTATGTTATTATTTTTATAATGTCTATATGTTTCTGTTTCATACTGTAACGTGTTTCAACAGTTGTAAAACACATGCTTTCTAAGTGCAGGGGTGTGGACAAGTCATTGGGGTTGTGTGGGCGCTGAGACTTTGCCACTGTACTCTTGAGCAAAGTATTTTATCCAAATACAGTTGTGAAAAGCTCAATTGTACATTCCATGGCGTATAGATTTTAAAACTGAACGTGCTTTTCATCTTTTTCCTATGGCTCTTCGTCTGGGATCTGCTGTGGTGGAAGGTCCAACATAATTATTGATTTCCTGCTTTTTTAGTCTTTCAAGAATTTTCCACTAAGGAGAGAGATTTCACAGAGGAGTCTTACTGAGACGGTCCGCAGGTGTCCTGGTTTATGTTGCTACTCTCTGAGAGATCATTAAGACACACAAAAGGTGGAGAGAGACTGGCCAGTGGAAGTAAAAAAAGATGGTAGCAAGCCCAGAGGGACGTGAAGAAAACAAGGAGATGGGGTTTGAATTTGAGAATTTGAGAAGAAGCGCAGGGAGCACTCTGAATGGACGCAACTCAAGTCAGTGACGCTCCTGATGATTCACTTAAAACACAGAGGTGCAATCAGTGTGTACAGCTGTGTCAGACCCATACCACCAGCTGATAAAGGTATAGGTGGAGGAGGAGGATGAGGGAGGGGAGTGTCCCTGTTGTGCTTGTCACAACTGCAAAAAACAGTGACATACATCCATGCTTCCTATGTAACCCATCTCTCTGAATGAGCTGTCATTTGTTGTGATGAGTCTAGCCAAATTTTAAGATTGAGTGTTATTTGATATGGAAGATGGGCATGCATTGTTATTATGTGAGTTGTTTTTTTCTCTCAGATGTTTGAAATGGCTTGACCTCTTTGTGATTCAAGCCCTCTCCCCTCACCACCTCCTGATGCCATGAAGAACAGAGAGGGGGTTCTGGAAGGGTGATTGGGCCTAATTCATTCCCCTCCAACCACAGTGCTATAGCGTTATCAGAGGGGGGGCCCAGACTGGGGCTAATGCACTCACACACACACAGGTGATTGAGGTGTGGTCATCACAAATGCACCCTTCAACTTCAGTGTTTCTGTTTTTTTTTATACCTCTGTTTGATATTCTGGTAAGCAACATTGCTAAATCCAAGTCGTTCCATTTAGAATGTCCACCTGATCAGACATGTTTCTGCTCATAGGTTTTTGTTATTTTTGGATGTCCCTGGCTCATAATTTTCTTAATGTTTCCATGCACTCTGTCCAGTCTTTTTTTTTAAACTTCCACTTGGATCCAGCCACTGCCTTTGCCATTCTGTGACATTTTTATGATCTTTCAGAGAGGGATTAAACAGACAAGGACGTCTTTGTACCCCATCAATCAAAAGCCTTTGCAACATCTTCTTCCTCTGTAGAAAAACCTGGTGAACCTTTAAAAATTTGCATCTGATCTGATTAAACTGTGTTAGATCGCAGATGGACCAATCGGAGCCATTAGAAAAGCCACAAGCCTGGCCTGTGACCTCATGGGCCCCATTTGGCCATTGGCCAAAGTGCAAGCAGCCAAATATGGCAGAAAATGGGCAGCAGGTGGGACTGGTTGTTTTTTGATCCCTCTGCCAGGGATAGAGAACATTAGTGTCAGCAAGGGAGCCTCGGCTAGTGTTGTGGAGCACCACCAGATCAAACCCCCCCACCCCCACCCCCGTCCCGTGAGAGCCCATTAGGTGAAAGCGGCCCGTGTCTAGACACAGTGAGGAGAGCCCATTGATCATCATCAACCCCCCCCCCCCAAACACCCCCTGCCCCCCTTCTGCTGTGCGCGATGCAGTGACGTGGAGGGGTGGGGGGGTGGGGACCCTCGCACCGCGGCTGAGTGTGGAGGAAAACAAACCTCTTCACTTGTTCCTCTGCGTCGGGGCGTCAGAGCTGCAGAGCCACAGAGCTGCGGGACTGGAGTAGAGGAGAGATTAAGCCTAATGGGTTCAGGCTGAAATAGCCTGTGTTTCAGACAATCAAGCCTTCAAAGGCAAATGCCGCATTCCGCCACGGTCTGGCGAAAGAGGGCGTTCAAGAGAGTGCTTGGGAGTGGGAAGGACCCTGCAGGGGAGGGCAGCAGGCCTTCATTTCCGCTGGCACAGGACTAGAAAAACAGAGAGCGCTCCAGGTATTACAAAACCTCAATCTGCAGGGCAGCAGAATGGTGTAGTGGTAAGGGCCGGTGCTTGTAACCCAAAGGTTGCTGGTGACACACTGTTGCTATACCCTTTGGCAAGGAGGCCTGAACTGCCTCAGTAAATATCCAGCTTGCAAAGTGTCTATGCAAGTTGCTGTGGATAAGAGTGTCTGCGAAGCAAGTGAAATAATAATAAGAGCACTTCTTATAATAAGAAGGGTTCTTGTGATGTGTCGTACTAATATTAATAATAACAGTGCTTCTTATAATAAGAGCATTTTTTATAATAAGAGCAGTTCTTGTGATGAGTGTAATAATAATATTAATAATAGTAACAGTGGGTTCTTATAATAAGAGCAGTTCTTATAATAAGTGGGGTGTTGTAATAAGCACAAGAGTTATATTAATAATAAAACTGGTTCTTCTGCTCTGGCAGGTTGCGATTGTGCAGTTCAGCGACGACGCCCGCACAGAGTTCAAGCTCAGCGCCTACGATGACAAGGAGGCGCTGCTGGACGCCGTGCAACGCATCTCATACAAGGGGGGAAACACCATGACAGGCATGTATCGCGCTCCCCTTCGTGGGGGCTATGAGGGACAGAGAAGGGGCAGGGCCCTCTGTCGAAGGGTCTGCTCTCTGTCTCTGTCTGTCTGTCTGTTTCTCTCACTCTCTTTTGTCTATCTCTTTCTTTCTGTCTCTCTCTTTCTCCCTTTCTCTCTCGTCTGTCTCTCTGTCTTTCTCTTTCTCTCTGTGCTAACTATGATTTAGGAGGAGGAAACAGGCGCCTTAGCGCAAACAAGACAGAAGGCTTGCTGGCAGGCCGTTCTACTCGGCGAGGAAAGGTTTTATTTCACGTCTGAGCATTTTTACAGCTAAAGCTGTCTTTTCGAGGATTCTCCTGTCAGGATGCGTTTCGCATACTCCGTCATTAGTCATTACCACAAGTGAAAATGTACCAAATCAATCCTGACAACTTGAGTCGAGCGATAGAAATAGCACGTGTTTATATATAAATACATAGAGATATTTTTCCCATTTAAAAACCTTGCTGTCTGATATTACAGATATTTTTGTTCTTATTTCCTTGCCTGTGCCTCCATCCCTGTGGTGAATTGGAGCCTCGGCTGAGGGGCTGCCAAAAATGTGCGAATATTTACAGTCGTTAAATGAAACACCTTGCATGCTCATAGCGGTTTTGAGATTAGTGTGCACGATCGTGGTGGGTGGGGGAGAAAGAGAGATCTCTATCCTCGCTAACCAGGGATAGCCTCTACCCTTAGCGCCAGCCAGCTGTGGAGATGTTTTTCCAGGCTGTTTTCACTGGCAGTGGCTGCAGTCTCTGCGGATGGAACGCAGTGGCTTTCTAGAGGCTTCCGCGTGAGCCCCGGTGTAACAGCACTCTGGGCCCTCTGTGCGGAGCCGCTGCTGTCCACCGCGTGTAACCAAACATGATTTGGCCATTATTCCTGGCAGGCATTTGTTCATTAAGGCTTTTGTGGCTTCTCACTCGAAGCTGAAAATGATTGATTCACAGGAGCCAGGGCATTAGGGCTTAATCCCTTTATTTTCACAAATTCATATTTAAAGGATAAAACCCAGGGATTGAAATGATTGGCTCCAGCCTTCGGTTGCCACCTTGTATTTATCTGGGTGGGAGACCGACACCTGATTAACTGCCAGCCTCTCCCGGGCAGCACACTTCGGGCGGCAACCTGAGCCCTCACAGGGACCAGCCAAAATGAGCCCTGTGTTCTGTGTGTGATATGGGGATGGCACGAGTGTTATAAACTGGTCTGTTCAGAAAGGATTGCGATTTGTCCAGTGAACCCACTGACATTAGCAAAGCAAAGTGTGGTGTCAGAAAAAACATGCCCCTGGATGATTTATGTAAGAAATAACTCCCTGTCCATTCTTCGAGGTTCTGCGTGCGCCCCTGAATGCTTTTGATTGATGACTCGGCAGCCGGCCCTCGTTCTGTGCGTCCCTGGGATCGCCCCCCTGCACACAGACACAGGCCTCCTCTTCTTGCTCCAGTGCCGTTGCATTTTCAATCCGGCCCATTTGTTTTAATGAGATTTTAAAACAGATATAGCTTATGAATTCAAAGAGCGGTGTTTACTCCGTCGCTCCGTCGTTTGTCTTTTTCGACAGGCGGCCTAATAAAAGCGTGAAGGGACAGTAGGGGGATCAGGCGAGGCCCGGCCGTGGCTCAGATTCAATTTGCAGCAATCCACTCCCGTGATTTTCTCGTCCCGCACCTCCATGCGGCCACATATTTTATTCAGAGGCCCGGGGAAGATGTTCCCTGCGTGCTAACCTTAGACGTTATGGGAAGATTAGAAATGGAAATTGGAACGGGGGAAACTTGGAGTGATTTCTGTCTGTTTGACTTCTTCGTGCTGGTGCCACTGCTCATTAGAATCTCTGTGTGACATTGTATTTCATTTAACCGAAGCAGCCGAGTAAAGGGGGGGCCTGCGCAGCGAGGAGCCAGTCACTCTTTCTTGCGCCTCGATCGACTGCATTCTCGCCCAAGTCCAACAGCCGCATTTGGTTGGGCTCTGGACTCCAGGGCCACATACCAACTTGTGAACTGGAGTACTCAAAACTTTTCAAAACAGAAAACATTCAGAAAATGTCCCAAGTGGCCATGCTAAAGTGTTCATCGTCGAGTTTTGCTGCTTTGATCTGCGTGTCTGGTGCTTGTGAGGGTGTGTGAGTGATCTGCAGTGGATGGTCCCTGTGATCAAAACAGTGATCCTATCTCCCACCCCCCCCAGGGCGGGCCATCAAGCATGTGAGGGACGGCATCTTTACCGTGGCGGGAGGTGCGAGGAGGGGCATACCTAAAGTCCTGGTGGTGCTGACCGATGGCCGGTCCCAGGACGATGTCAACAAGGTCTCCAAGGAGATGCAGATGGATGGTGAGTGGTGCGGCGGATCCACACTTACATGAATCAGGACCCTTCAGTGTTAGTCCTGGAGCACTGTGGCCCACCGAGAGCTGGGAACCCCACAGGAGTGCCTGGCTCCAGGAACAGGGCTGATTGGCTGCTAATGTAAAGCAGCAGCATAGACCAGGTGGGGAGGGAAGCTGCATGTCCAGGTCCTAACCAAAGATATATCTCAGGAATCAGGAGTGATATTTTTTGGGTTGTTAATAATATATGGACATTAAATAAATGAACGATATATTTATTTTACTTTAAATATGTATTCATAGTAATGAATGATATATTGAATGTAACTTTATGTTTATATAGTTTATATAGATTCAGTATATTAATGTATTATTATCACTATGTTCATTTCTGTATATTTAAATTTGAAGTACTTTAAGTATATGTTTAATGTACTGGAGCCTTAGAGCTCCAGAGGTTTTAGTGGGTAGAAGTCTCATCTACTCATCTACTCTTGCAAATCTTATTAGTTACAGCCTAGAACGCCAATGGTATGGTTCTGCTCCAGACACATCCCCTCACTTATCAACCATGGCTGACAGAAGTAAGAGCCTTGTATATGATGGAAAGAATAACTTATTAATTCTGGAAACTTTGTGAAAGAGTGGGCTCTGGTTATGAGTGTATGTCATACATAATACATATGAAAAAATGTATCCCCCATTTTTCTTTTCCCTGCTTTCTTCAGCCCTTGACACCATATTTTAATTTCTATTTGGACTGCCTCTGGAGTGTGGGTGTACAAACATTGGTTTGCAGTGCACTGTTCTAGTTATATAAGCTAACTGGCATTAAGCCATACTGGTCTGAGAAGGCTTTGATTTCTTTACACAAGCGTGCATCTCATAATAGAAAAAAGAGAGAGGACATGTTGGCTGTTCAGATCTTGGGACACTACTGGGGTTCCCACTATTGGGGAGTTGAGGGAGGGGCTAAACATGAATAAAGGTGTAATAAAGCATCTAGGGGTAATATGTAATGTACAGGCTTGGTGGGAAGCCTGGCACGAGGCTGTCAGCTGTGCAAACACAGAGCTGATATGATGCAGTGGGTTATTCTACATACCCGGCCAGGCCTCATTCTCCTCCTCTCCTTCTCCCCCATCTCCACAGGTTACATTATCTTTGCCATTGGTTTCGCCGATGCCGACTATGGGGAGCTGGTGAACATCGCTAGCAAGCCCAGTGAGAGGCATGTCTTCTTTGTGGATGATTTGGACGCCTTCAAGAAGATCGAGGAGCAGCTGATAACGTTTGTGTGCGAGGCAGCCTCGGCCAGTGAGTGCCGCGTGGTTAGCAGGAACCGACTCCAAATCTGTCAGCGTGATCCCAGGCCTGGGAGACATGCACCATTATGTAGATATGCTCTTATTATCTAGTGCATTATGTAGTGCAGAGGAAGATTATGGATTCTCTGACAGAGGGGATACAGCAGCTAAACAGCCCATAAATATGTATTACAATCTTTGTTTTTGTAACTGCTATTGTTATTATTGTTATTATAATTTTGTGATGACATCCATAAATAATAACAATGCTTTCAGTCAATACATATGAAAGCACAAGGCTAAATGAGAGTCCATAGGTAGAAGACTGGGGCATCAGAGGGGTAGAAGGATTTGGGAGGTGGAGGCATTGCTGCTGCTCTGGGACCAATAAGCCAGGATTGGGGTAATTAGGAACATATTAATAGGTTGAGGATTCTGAATGGCAAGTTGTGAAAGATTGAAGTTGATTGATATTGACATTGACATTGATCCATGTTTGTACTGTGTTGTTCTTGTTTAAATTTGTGTCCGTTCAGCCTGTCCAGCTGTTATGATGAGCGGGAAGACCCTGGCAGGTAAGAGGTGGGGTCATGGTGGGGTCATTGACGTCCAATGGGACACAGTGCACAGTGGCTGCTCTATAGCGATGTACAGCATAATCTGAGCCAGCTACATAGCTGGGTGTACAGTGATGCTCACATTGGCAGAACACCACAGCATCCAGTCACCTACTTACAAAGCTGCCATGTGATAGTCAGTATGAAAAGGTCTTTTGCATTTGTTTCGCGCCTTCCTCCTGTTACACCCTCTCTTTTCTAGTTCTATATTAACTTCATTATGTCCCTCCCTATCCTAGGGTTCAGGATGATGGAGATGTTTGGGCTGGTGGAGAACCAGTATGGCAGCGTGGAGGGTGTCTCCTTGGAGCCCGGCACGTTCAACAGCTTCCCCTGCTACAGGCTGCACAAGGACGCGCTGCTCTCCCAGCCCACCAAGTGCGTGTCCCGCAGTGCCTCTTCAAACAAGTCTCCCCATTACAGAGCCGAGGGCTGAAAGCAAGGGGGCAAGGGTGTCCCGGCCAGCTGAGCAGGAGACGAAGACCAGACCGCTTTAACTCTGCAGTTAACATTGCGCTGAAGGCTCCTCAAAGAGTGCAGATTTACTGGCAGACAGAGAAGCCACGAATGGGACTCTGAATACACATGAAGCAGAGTCTGGCTCGTGTGTGTTTGGGGTGTCCCTCGCCTGTGTCGGATACTCTGCTGCCTGTGCTCAGGATAATATTTAGATTAGGCTTGCTTTCACGTCTTCCAGGGGAGAGATATTATTGCAGGGAAGAATTTTAGCACCTTGAAATTGTATAATTTCTTCTCTTTGACCTGCAAAGGCCTCGCTTCCCCCTCCCAAACCCACGTCAGTTAGATGTATTGTATTTTTGTTGGGTCCTTATCACGTTTCCCCCCTGTGTGAAACCAGCCAAGCATAATTAAGTTTTTTGAAAATTTGTATACTAAATCTTCAGGTACCCTTTAAAATTAGGTTGCAAATGTCAACCTGAACTAAGCTGTTTATAAGTAGGAGTCACAGGGAAAGGAAAAGACACACACTGCATGGCTGTTTGCAGTGATTGACACATTGCTTGTTTATTTAGCAGACCTCCTTGCCCCGGATGGGTTACATGGTATATACCTTCACCCATTTCCCATTTATACAGCTGGAAGAGGTTGAGTGCCTCATCAGGGGTTTGAATCTGCAACCTACCGGTTACATATGTGCTTCCCTAATCAGTTCCCTAATCAATGTTCCCTTCACTGTATACCAGGTATCTCCACCCCGAAGGCCTTCCCTCAGACTACACCATCACGGTGCTGTTCCGCCTGCTGCCAGACACTCCCCAGGAGCCCTTCGCATTGTGGGAGATTCTGAACAAGGAAAACGATCCCCTGGTGGGCGTAATTCTGGACAGTAAGTATGGCGTCTGTTTTTGCACCCCTGCTGGTTTCAGGAAAGCTCAGGAGCTGGCAGAGGAAGGTTGATTGCACAGTGAAATCCTCAGATTTAACAATCTGTGGATGGAATGTTTTCTTCTTCACATTATTTCTGTGCAGTGGCACAGTTGAGCAGCGTGTCTATGTTGAAGATTAAGGAGGACAGATGCTGAATTATCATGGTAATATAATCTGGGACATGCCCCCTCTATTCTTGTAATGTAACCTGAAGCTTCAAAACCTTGGGTAAAATAAGTGTCTGGGCATGTTGCAGAATCCATTCATGTTAGACTTATACCAGCACTCACTCGTCTCACACTGCAATCATGTATACAGAAAATACTGTTTGAGTGACCTGTAGTCAACGACTGACGAGCAACCTGTGTCCAACATTAGATGGCGGGAAAACCCTAACCTTCTTCAACTACGACTACAAGGGTGAATTCCAGACTGTGACATTTGAGGGGCCTGAGATAAAGAAGATCTTTCATGGCAGCTTTCATAAGGTTAGTGCCTCTCCTCTGAGCAGCAGTGAGTCCACAGCCCCCAGCCCATCGAGGCATCACCTCACACTTCATCAAACAACAGTTCTGTCACACGGTTTACCAAAAAGCTGTTTGGCCTCTGAAACAGAAAGGGTCTGAGCATCTACGGAAATGTCCAGAGAAAACCATTCCAGCTAATGGATGTGTAAGCCCATCCCTCTCCTCACAGCAGTCCATACGAGCTTCTTAGGTAGCTCTCCATCATGCCTCTCTCTCACTGCTGCTAACAGAGGAGTTAGAGGAGGCTGAGCGCATGCTGATGTATTCATGCCGTGCTGTGTTTGGTGGTGTGAGACTGGGCGTTGGAGGAGGCCAGCCCCATCGAAGAGGGGAGGCATTGTGCACTCCAACACTCCAACGCCCTGCCATCCGCAGTCACATTGCACAACTGTGCCTCCGCATTTTAACCCGTCTTCAGCAGGCCGCTCGACGAACAACAGCCTTTTCTGGCTCCCATGCTTCAAAGCTGTGTGCTGTAATCATGAAAGCTGTAATGGTTAGTGGCTGGGAACATAACATTCTGATGATATTTCACCTCCAGCTGTTTTATTGAGGAAAGGGAAAGTTAATGTATATACCACATATAAACTGAATATTCCAGTTTATTCATATTGCAGACTATTCATTGATTGGTTAGATGTTTTGTAAGCAGGTATCATAGACTGCAGGAAACACGGCTCCCGTGTAGCCCAAGAAAAGACTCACACCTAGCCCAAGAAAAGGTGAATGTCATTACTAATAGTAGTATTAGTGTTGCTCGGGACACTCACTGACTCAGAGTGGCTTATGTTGCATCAGATAACAGCACAATAGAAAACTTACTCCAGAATAAAAGATGATATTTCAGTACACCTATAGCATATTACACATACTCAAATGAGCAAAAAGCAACGTATATGTTAGGAATTTAACACTGTTCAGGTTTAAATAGGCTGATCAGTCCATGCAAATGGGAAACTGTCGTGTTGAAAAAACATGTTAAATTTTAGTTTCACAGAAGTGTTTATGAAACAAATTATATGGGCCTTTTAATTTGCTGTGCGAAAAATTAGATGAGTTACAGCACATGAAAAGTTCTTCTCATCTCCACCGCAATAACTGAAGCCGAGACGCACAAGCACGTTTGATTCTGCGAACCCAGTAATAAGAAACACATTTCAATCACTCCTACTGTGGCAAGAAGGGCTTTAGAGTTTATCTGCGCCCAGCTGAAACTTATTTTCAAAATGTAAACCCCGTGTAGTGAAATTGGCATCCCGAATATCGCTGACCCAGGAATAAAGCTCTGGCGTTTGAATTGTTATGACAGCTTTTAAACAAACCCTGGCTGGAAGGCATCCCGATAACGTGCGCCTGAGAGGAGTAGGTCGCCCGTACTTCTGTGTGGAGCCTTTCGCCACCGTTTCTTATTGAAGAATTGTTGAACCCATTGAAACCTGTTCCATTTGCAGCGCGCGATGGTATCTGGATGTGTGTAATGGGATAGCGCCGGGGCCGAAATGAAGTGAAAACGCTGACGTTGTGCCGTTGTGCTCGTACATACGCGCCCCGTGCTGCTCGCCCTGCACACCACTCTTCCAGCAAATTCTGTCTCAGTGTTTATAATTCAGCAGATAATACGCTGATTTCATCTTTTTTATATCAACAATCTAATATGTTGAAGTTTGGATGAGAGTAGCCTTGTCTTTGAGCCTAGTGTAGGTACTTTAAAATTAAAATACCATTCAGTTGCATTTTCCACAGAAGAATGACTGAAGCGTGTAAGATGATTGTGCCTGACTGTATCTGTGTTTTTAAATAAATTAGGATAAAAGGCAGTATTTCTTATTCTTATTTTTATCACCACATTTTTGTTCCCAGAGGCAAGGAATGCTTTTCTTGTACATGTTCCCAGAAAAAAACTATCAAAAGGCAAATCTGTTTAATGGTAATTTGCTGAAAAGATGTTTTCTCGAAGTCCTCAATAAATCCTCAGTTTCAGGGCTGACTCTCAGGTACTAGTTGATGGCAGCAGCTTCTGTCCATACCGGTGAGAATGTGGCCTAGGAAATGAAGTCTGTCAGACTGCCATACCCTGAAACTGAGTCAACGGTGGGCACATCATTCACCGAAAAACAACATTTACAATCAGAGGCCTTAAATCGAAAAAGTAAACAAACAAACTTGCTGCTTTCCACAGTGGCCAGTGCATTAAGCATACAACGCACGTGGTGAAATCATGCCAGCTATGGAGTTATACCAGGATTGATCAGGGGAGCGATCTGACCCATGGGGCTCGGTGGGAAAAGGCCGCTTTGACTTTTCATTCTTCTCTGCCCAGCCTCTCTGAACCTCCTCATCAGAACCGCTAATTCTTTATGCCATCGTCTGTATTCACAGTGATGGGCAAAAACCCGCAGCAAAAAGCCCTACTAAATGGATCTGCTGTTCTTACTATTACAGCAGCTCAGCTTTTCATCAGATGCAAACCGTTTAATTAACCCGGCCATGTAGGCATTTATTTCTGAGGAGTGCATTTGTTTATTTCTCCTGAGGGCAAGAGAGCGTTTGAAAAACAGCTCGGCGCTGTGTTTCTCAGTAACTGAGTGGAGCTGAACAGGCTACAGCGTGATTACTGTAAAGTCTGGCTGTCTCGTCTACATGCTTGGATCCGGAACAGACTCTCTGCGGTGAATGTCTGACACCTCTGATATGAACACGGAAAGAAGGGGCCCACTCAGCTATTGAAAATTGAGTTCCCGTCCAAAACTCCATTAAGGAACTCAGCAGAAGACATGGTTCAAATTGATTTTGACGTTCAAATATGGACTTTACCTACCATGAGTTTAGGTTCATCATTTTCTGTACTGTACGGGAAATGATGTCTTCAAATCTTTCACCTGACAGCACTATAGTGTTACAAAGCTGTCCCCTGAGCTCCAGATGACCCTGTCTGTGATACTATCAATGTACTGTGAGTTTTGCAAGCAGTTATGTCATCCAGATAAAAAAGAAGACAGAGATACTATTGTTGGGAAACAGATATCATCTGCAAGGTGGGCTTGTTTGAACAGGCTGTCATCAGTTCAAATTGGTGCTATCAGTTATCTGGTGGTAATGCTAAACTACCAAATGGAGATGAAATAGGTTACAATAAAGACAATTTAAAACAGGAAATCTGAGTGATTCACTACAGCATGGGGTTTTAACATTGCTGTAGATTACATATGTAATTAAAGGTAGATACAGTGTCTGTGGTATATAATGCATTAATATATGTCTTTGTTTTGTATTGGATTTTCTCCTGTTTTTACTGACTTTGGATGTGTAAATTGACCAGGCCCTGCTTGATTCAACACCACAGGAGGGAATTGCTGTAGTGAGACATGTGCAATACCCACTGCTATTTTTAACTCTAAGCTGTACAGTGCAGTGCAGGATAGTTTGCATGGTTCTCGCTGGCGACAGCTTAGTAACTTAGAGAGGCCTGGTGAGTCACTAGGGGGTGCTGATAAAACAGTACCCCAAGGAATCCAGGCCAATGTAAGTCACTCAACCCCAGCAGGATGAAACCAATTATATCACACCACTGCAGACATGCTCAGCTGGTGACTCAACCCAGACATCTAGGTTAAATGACTCATTGTGGGCAATCAGACTCATGATGCAGGATATTGTCTATGGCTGTGTCTCAAATCACGCACTAGCATACTGCTTACTAATTGCCTGCATAATACATATCAATAAGTATGGTAAAACACAGAATACATCAATTTTGAACATATTTCTGTCAGAATTCTAAATGAATGAATTTTGACATTAGCTACAGTGAAGGCTAGTAAGCTAGGTACATTGTTTTGCTAGCATAATAAATACTACAACTGGTATGTATTACAAGACAGTATATCAAATGATTGATGTTAGCATAATACCGATAATAAATGTGATGTTTTTAATTAGATTTAGTTGTTTGCTATCTAGCTGCTTGTATACTGACTATGCACACCTGTTCGAATCGTTTACCATTACTTACATTTTTAAACTCCTCCATAAGCTCTACCCCTTTAGTTTTGTAATGAATTTTGGGATATTTCAAGCATAGTACACTATCCATAGTATCAGGTGAGAACATACTAGATGGCCAAGCATACTTGGTGAGGGTGCTACATAGTATGCTAGTGTGCGATTTGGGACACAGCCCATGTGACCATGTGGATAAAATTGCAAGCTGCACACTGTGTCATAAAATACATATTCAACAAGTTGACCATAACATCTAGTTTTACTTTTATTACTTTTTTCTGATAGCTCTGACAGCCCCCTGGTGTTGTTGAAGGACTTAAATGTCTCTCTTTGGCCCACAGGGACTCACTTTGTACATATTTGGGGTAACTGGATAAACACCCCAACATCCCAACCCTCTCAAAACTATTAGTGCACTTTTGGAAGAGTGTGCTGTAAAGACCATCACTGATGGTGGTAGTGTGGTGCAGTTTTCATGCTAGTCAATGGTCAGTCAATTTTTACTTAACAAATAGCTATGAGGCAACTTCCACATTGTATTACAGAAAAGGAAAGCAAAATTCTAAGATTACACCATATGAAATGGAATAAAAAAAGATGGAGAGAATCATATGTAAAACCAACTGATTTAATGCTGCCACTGGTAAACCCAGGGTAAACAGTTATACACATAGACACGTGCACCTGTGTAGAGTACCTTCAAAGCCTTGTAAAACCCTTCCCCACAGCTCCACATAGCAATCAGCAAGACCACTGCCAAGGCTGTGATCGACTGCAAGGTGGTCGGGGAGAAGCCCATCAGTGCCGCAGGCAACATCACCATGGATGGGGTGGAGGTGCTGGGGAGGATGGTGCGCTCCCGTGGAAAGAGGGATAACTCTGCCCCGGTGAGTGACACAGGCAGACCCCCCCACGTCCAGTGAACCTCAGACCAGTGGCCTTTGGGCCTGAGGCCTTTGCTCCCATAAGGTCCTGAATAAAGTGGCTTTTGTTCCTTCTCGAGTGGCAGCATTGTTCTTATTCTGAATGGAAATTGTACAAAAGGCAACCATTGCTCAGGGTCCAATGACAGCCCAGGAGGAGTTCACATTCACTAAAAGTACTTAGCACTGCTAGCAAATTCTTGTTTTCTTTAGGTATGAATCTGGAAGTCAAGTTTTTTTTTTTACATTTGTATAAAGAATGCTCTGTAGATGAATCCTGCAAGAAAATTCATTCTATGAGTCATGCTGTAAGTTTACATACACTTTTTCCATGAATTAATCTCATCTTTATGAAATTTGAATTTTAACAAGTCCCAGTCTGGTGAAACTCATACAGCCACTCTTAAACTGTGCTGGATCATGGGAGCAAAATGAGTTGATCGTATTTCGCTTGATATTTCTAATTATGTAAAGTGAATGATATGCAATTGTGTTCTGTGTGGACCAGAATTTTTGTGGGTTTGATCCAGTAATTGGATCCAAAGTATGACCCCATGTAAAACTAAGCTGTATAAATGAGCCTGACAACATACACAATTAGCTCAATGTTATTAAATCACAACAGCATTGTGTGCTGCCAGAGCACTTTCAGCATGAAACAGATGCTTCATAATGATTTTTTGCATTCTCGAGGGCATGCAGTGAAGGTGTGCGATGGGGGTTATATTGCAGTCATAATGTTTATTGTGTGTGTGTGTGTGTGTGTGTGTGTGTTTGTGTCCTCAGTTCCAGCTCCAGATGTTTGACATCATCTGCAGCACCTCATGGGCGAGCCGGGACAAGTGCTGTGAGCTCCCGGGCCTGGTAAGAACCAACACTGAGTCTGTTCAAACCTTTGCTGCCGCATCAGATTTTGCTACTGCATCAGAATATTCTACCATACCAAAATATAACAAAATTTTATGTAATCTAATGTAATATTAGTATTGATTTTGAAGAAAAAATATTTAATTCATTTCTGAATATAATGTAAAATCTCAATATTTTGACAGTTTATAAGCCATAGTGACTCACTCTCAGTAAGGGTATGTGTGCAAGTACCCACAGTTTGCTCGGTAGCATGAGTTAAGTAGATCAAAACGTCACGTCACCGGAAGTACACATCACTGTGCACCCTGCTCTGTCAGACAGCTGGGCAGACATAACTCAGAGCACACAGTGGGCCTCAGAGATGCAGAGCTAATGCGTGTGGTGGATCTGTGTGAACACATGCGTCGGGCAAACACACACCCTCCTGCTCACCGCCACCCACTCCATCAGTCAGACCCCCACTGCCGACGAGGGTGTTGCTGTACAGAATGAAATCACATCCTGTCAGTCACACGGCTTCCTGACCTTGGGAACCACGGCCGAACGGTTTGGACAGACATCTGTTTGGACTTTCTGGATACATACTTGGCACCCCGAGAGGTGTTATTAATTGGAAGAGAACACAGCCATTATTTTAATGATTTCTGTGCAACTGCTTTGCCAGAGAGGTGTGATGTGTTTTGCTGCTTGGGGCTAGAGAGAGGATTCTTTTCTCCGCTGTTGAAAGAGTGCTGAAAGAGTGCTGATAGTGTCCTAAAGCAGATAATGCTTCAGAGCAGACGCAGATGCAGAGGTATGAGAGAGAGCTCCAGTAGAGAGAGATTTGCGCTCCTCCTGACGTGATCTTTTCGCCTCTTTTAATCTTTGATGAATTTTATATAGAACATGCTGCAGGAGAACCTTTATCAAGATACCAAAGAGCTTTTCTCTGTGATTTTTTTTCATTTTATTTTTAACACAAAATCTTCAGTGCACATTTCAAGAAATATAATGCATAGCAGTAGCCACAGTACACCCCCCCTGCCCTCCCCTCCAGCCCCCCTCCCCCCACAGCCCAACCCCCAGCCAGATTTCCCCAAACCATTTTGTATCTAATAACCCCTTAAGAAAAATTCTCATGTTCATTTCATTGCAAGATTTTTCTGAGGCTTTATTTGTAGACACATAAATACGCGAAGCGACACCTTTCGCTTTGCCTCTTGCACTCGAGATATTTTGCTGAGGGTGTGTCACCAAGCGGGAGCCCCACCGACACGCTGTACAGTACAGAGGGAGCACGACCTGGTGATTCATAATGAGCTTTCAAGTCCTGGAAACTATGAAGACTGCGCCGACTGAAAATGTGTTCAAAATTATGGGTTCCTTTATTTTTCCATTGAGGAAACGAAGATAGAAAACTGCAGAATTCCAGAGCATGGTTGTGAAAGGCAGGCGAACGAGAATACCGTTTCTCTGTGGGAATGCGCGTTACTCCCATCCAGTCACCACCTTGAAATCGATCAACAGCGAATGGTTCAAAGAGAAGTGTTAAGTTGCACTCAGTTCTGAAAGACTTGAAGAATGTATTATTTGCTCCTGAAGTTGTCATCGTTACATAGTTTTAGGGTCAAGCCATGCTCCTGCTGGATGCAAAGGGAATGAGTGAAAGCAAAATTTTAAGTTGGGCATAGATGAGCCACTAGCATGCTTTGCAGATTGCAGATTTACCCATATTAGATGTGGTTGCTTCCCCCTCCAAATACATTCTGAGGATTCTGAGTGTAGTTTATCTCAATAGCCTAATGGAGCGTGAGGCTAAAGACTTTGATCCGACGAAGCACATTCATTTTCACTATCCTAACGCCTCCTAACTCCTGAGGAGAGCAGGGCAGGTCCGTCCATCTGTCTAAATCTGTCTCCACGAATCTCATCGAAATTACTCAGTGTGATGGAATGCACTGACATATACACTTCCGTACTGAGGTTTTGAAACTCTCAACTTGCATTGCGTTGTACGGAGGCTATAGTTCTCTCCATCGCACATCAAAAGGACATTGAAACAGCTTTGCTGCAGTATTCCTTATGGTGTTACAGAGAGGCAAATTAACTGAAACATTTCAAAAGTGGGGAAATGATTGAGGCATATTATCTACATATGACTATATATCATCAACACATAGTGGTGTTCAGTATTGTGAATACAAATTGGCTTCGATGTGTTTAACCACTGCTTTGCTTAATGACTCAAGTGAGAGTGCAGATGCAAATTCCAAGTGCTTTTAATTACAAGAAAGGAGGAGGAGTAATTACTGCCCGCTATCACCATTACTGATTGATTACAACATAAAACTTTAACCATGAACGCATTCATTGTGAAGACCAGTTAAATACTATATTGCTCATAGATGCTCCTATACTAAATGCTCTCTGTGCATCTAGAGAAATGACACCATGCAGGAATGTGTTCAGCTTTAAGCTGTAAGTAGTGGATGTTATCTGAAACCAGCGATTTAATGAGACCCATGTGGTCTTGGTATATTAATTCATTCCCAAGGTTTTCCAAGTAATTTGGCAAAACCTTTGCATATAATTTCAAAATGGAAGTAATTAAAGACAAGGGTATGCAGATATTGCACAGTGCTAGGTCTTCATCATACTTGATTAGAAGAAATATAATAGCAGAAGCTATGTCTCTCTATTGCCAATTATAGCAGGTATATCGAATTGAAGAGAGCCATTCAGTGTTAATTTTACCAGTTGTATTACCAGGAGGAACACAGACTATCATAGCAAAGTTTTACTAACAGATGTCTAGATGTGCTTATGCTGAAAGTGACCAATTATCTGGATCTGTTTTTTCAGCAGTTTGTTAGATGGGACTTATGTAACTGCATAGCAAGTACAGTTGAGCTACCACTGTTAAATCCTTTAACAGCATCCCATAAAGTCCTAGAATCACCCATTGAACTAAAAATTTCATCTCTTAAGGTTTCTTACCTTTGTTCTAAAACCCCTGTTATATAAATGTTCTTCACTGATACAGGAATTAGTTTACTCCAGAATCACAGCATGTTGACCCTTGAATTAACGAGAATGGACAATACAGGGATGCTATGTGACCATACGAGTTTGGCCCGTCACAGGGTCACCCAGCCCTTGGCCTGGAGGACTGCAGTGTTTGCACTTTCTAGCAACCATCTGATTCAGTCCTGATTGAACCAATTTAGCTTTCCCTTACCCCATTTCAAGAGTGCCAGTGGTTTAAAGAGAGCAGGGAAACATCATTCAGGACAGCTGAGTCACCGTCCCTCTTCCACTGCAGACTGCAAATGCATCTCCTCAAACTGCATCTTGGTTCAACTAAACTCATACTCTGATCATTCATACTATATCTTCAAATATATTTGCTGAGCTAAAGCACTATGTCTTTGAACTCGCTCTTTCAAACTCCTGTCCAAACTCCAAACTACTATCAGTTGCAACAGTCATGATTTGCTCTTAGACTACCCCTTTTGAACTTTAAGTTGCTCTGGTTAAGAGCATCTGCTGAATGGCTAAATGTACAGTAAATATAGATTTAAGGAAACCTGGTGAGTTTTTTTGGGTGGCCTCAGTCCACCCCTGCCCATGATCATGCTGTGTGTTTCAGAGGGTGGAGAAGGACTGTCCCGCCATGCCCCATGCCTGCACCTGCTCCCAGGACAGCAAAGGCCCCCCCGGACCCATAGGACCCCCGGTAAGCACCCTCTGTCTCAGCTGTCTAGGGTCCGCTTATGGTGGGATGCACCCAGAAACAGCCACTTTCTGCCCTCTCACAGCTGCTTTACATTTAGCCAGCTGTTGCCCTAAGCCTGGGATTCTGCTCACAGAAAGACATTTCAGTCACATTTGCAAAAACTGTACTGCTTATTTATGTATTTCGTGGTATTTGGTGCAGAAAGACTTGTATAGCACATTAGAACAGTGTAGAATAAAACACAATGCAATTAACAGTTCACCCTGTGCAGGTATAAGCAGTAGACCTCCAATTCACAGCAATGTATGCCATCACCCATAAGACCCTGTGCTGACCCAGAGCATGAGTCCACAGGGGTGTGGAATGTTAGAGAAGGATTGCAGTGACATGTTATTTATGATATGACTGAAAGTAACCTCCTTTCAGGCCCTCGCTGAAGGGACCCAAACGGAGTAGGAAATTTCAAACATGCCTCACGTAGAGCCTGACATGTCAGTCCAAACGAATGAGCTCACTCAGAGAGCACTGCAGCGCACACGGCTCAGGGAGTGGGGGGGACGCCTTCCCGCAGCAGTGAAGGCCATGCTGTCCAAACACGGTGGTGTTTGAAAAAGTAATTCTATGGATATCGATTTATCAAAGCAAATTAGCCCCCTCCTGTCTGTCCGTGGGTATACGTTTCCACGTCCATATGGCTCCCGTTTCCGGCGTCCTAGGTTTGTTTGTTCAGTCACGCTGAATTTCCGATTCCCTTCATCGCTGAATCCGAGCGCTTGCCAGTCAGTGCCGCTGGAGCCCCGTGCCTTGCAACTCTTAACCCCGTGATCACTCAGCTTTACTCGGAGACACCGTTAAATGCATGCATCGGGGGTGGTCGCGGCGTGATGCTGGGGTCGACTGCTTTAGGACTGTGATTGCATTCGTCCATTTGTGCCCCATCCAACAGTAAGCGCTTCTTTCAAGAACGGCTTTATTCCTCATGACGCCCCTGCTCCTCCCCTCAGTGTATGGGTTGCAACTGCCCAGCTCCTGCCACTCACTTCCCCGTTGTCTTGGGAACTGACCCGGCTGACTCCATGGCCCCTGTGGGGGAGTAATTAAAGTGAGCGTTGAAACAGGAAGCAAGCCAAAATGGGGCAATTACAAGCGGCCCCCCGTGGCACCCCATGCAGGAACTCACAGAGGCTGTCACCCTCAGCCAGCAACAGAGGGGTGGGTGTGAGTCAGTACACACCCCCGCCTCCCCCCCCACCCCCCAGCCCCACCTCCACGAACATTGCTTGCTGAAGTACAATATTCTGTCACAGCTCCTTACGAAGTGCCGACAGCATACTCAGATTAGACACGCTGAGCCACGATAAAAGAAATGAAATAAATAAATGAAACACTAGCTGTATAGTATCTGATAAAACCAGGGACCTGGGGCCTTCTCTGAGCTGCAGCTGGTAATGATAGGTCTCATTTTTACAGCAGACCTCCCGGGATTCTAGCTCAGAATTCAGCATGTGAGAGAATGTGATTACCTTTTTACACCTGTAGTTAATGGCGATGGCAGCTTTTGTGATCATGCTGTGTGTGTGTGTGTGTATGTGTGTGTGTTTGTCTGAATTGCAGGGAGGTCCTGGTATCCGAGGCGCGAGAGGGGATCGAGGAGAACAGGGCCTGGTGGTACAGTATATTCTGCCTCATTTTCTCTCTGCTCACACAGTATCGGGTACGTCGGGCCACCCACTGTCCGGCAAACGTTCTGGAATTTCCACAACAGCGCGAAACAACTGCATGAGGAAAAATACGTGAAAGGCCATTGTGTGTACAGCCTATAAGTAATTGTGTTGCTCTTGGAGGACGCTTCTGTTTTCACACACTGTGTAAATCTGGCCATCTAATCCCCGCATAATGCTCTCTGGCTTGTTTGCCGAAGCTCCTGAAGGCAATAGCTGTCCGGTTCCTGTTACAGCTTATTTGAATTTGAGTGTTTGTAGACGTTGCTCTGAGTTCAGTCTGACTGCTCTCCCAGCCCCCCTCCAGAGCAGCCTTCTTCTGCCCAATCAGCTCCTCCGCTCCAGCCTCTCTTCTGGTGCAGAATAGCAACAGATGTATAATGGTGTTCGCAGGATAGATTGCCTGCCCCCGTGTTCCAAATGAACACGTTGGAGTCAGATACCGTCTGATTTCAGTCACACGCATAATGGCCTAAACAGTTTTCTGAAGCATATATTCTTATGTAATCTCCATGGTAATGACTGCTTCTCAGGCAGTGCGCATAGTCTGCCTGCAGTCCATTCTTCCTATCCTCATGAATTTTGTATTTATCGGAGGACCGCAGAATTGGAAGAGTGGTGAACGTTGCCTTTCAGCACTCGCAGAGGCACTGACAGTAACCGTAAACCCCCGGCCAAACACGTTCGCCATTAAAGGTCCTTAAAATATTTATATCGCCAGACACAAAACTCATCCAAGCTGGCCAAAGGAGCATGTTTACTGTAGGCGAAAGGCCCTTTGAACAGAGCATCTCATCTTTTTTTCCCTGTCCATGTAATTATCTAGTGTTGATTGTCCTGCCAGCATACATGTGATGTCGACTTTAATGAGTTTCTAAATTGCATACAGCTGCTCGTAGTTGGATTTAGCCACATTGGACTCTCTATATACAAGCTGCTTGTGAAGACAGTACTAATAAAGGCTGTGTCTATCTGTAAGGCATACAAAAGCTGCGTGGCACGTGCTGTAATTCTCATCAGCTGAGAGCCGAGTAAAGATTTTAACCTTTTCCTAAATGAGTGCCTTGTGCAGGACTGTTTAGTTATTTTAAAGTAATATGTCACATTTTTCATTTGAGACACCCCAGAGAGCATCATTATGGGAGACACTTTAAACAGGGTTGAAACACACGTCTCAAACGTAGCCTGTTCTTATTACATACTGTTTCTCTGGCTGTGAGAAAATTAAATGTTCTGCTTCCTCTGTTCCTGTCACTCTCACAGGGACCTCCAGGGCCCATGGGTGACATGGGTGCTCCAGGGCCCCAGGGACCCCCCGGCCCCCAGGGCCCCAGCGGAATGTCCATCCAGGGACCACCGGTGAGATTCCCATTCTGCTATGTGTTCACTGCTGTGACACACATTGTCACAGGTCACATTTCTCTCATTGTGGCTTGCCAGTTAATCAGCAATCCACCGACACACATTTCAGTCCAGTTGAGGTTTAATTCAGTGCCTTTTGCTGGAGGAGGGAGATTGCATGACCAGCTATGTGTGCAAAGATAATGTTAACATGAGCATTTGCTTAAATGAAACACCTCTTCATTGTTTAATTTTCACCATTTGTATGTCCTGCTGTATCACAACATTAAAGATCTGTACAACTTCCTACATAAAACATGTAATAGAAATTAATTACAATAGAAAGCCAAGCAAGGTAAGGAAGTCAGTAAATGAACAGTGTTGATCCTGCAGACTCTTTGCAGAATATTTGTCACAAATGGTGATAAATATAGACATCACAGCTTGTTCAGGTGTGACCTGCCATGACCACTACAACTTAGCAATAAGGCCTGTTTGCCCTCATTGTGAAAGAGGAGCTCTAATGCTCTTAAATGTAAACATCTGGTCAGATATTTGTCTTCCAAGGACAGCTGCAGGGGCTCAGTCTTGTTGGAGTGAGACCATGTAGTTATTAACTTCTGTCACATATGTATGCATGTGTAGGTTTGTGTGCTATAATCATATGTAGCGATAGCAAATAGCTTCTGGTTCATGGAAAGAAGCAATACAGTGCTGAAACATTTTGCTTGATTGAATAGTAGGTTAAATGAATTAATTGTTATACAGTCTGCTTAACAAATACACGCCATGTTAAAGACAATATCAGTTGGATAGTTATGCGTCAAAATGCTGAAATGATATGTTCATTATATCACAGCCTTTTCCTGAAGCTGATGGGATTGATCAGTGTTCAGAAGGTGTGGACACTGTTGTTCAGTTGTTCATTGCTAGCCAATTGGTGTTCACTGTAATAAGTTCTGCTGAACACTGAGCAAAGCCACTGAGCAAACATATTCTGATTGTTAATGTACTACATATAAGGCACCTTGGGTGATTCTATGAAAACAAGTATAACTCAGAGGAAGTGATTGTTTGGACGTGTGCTTAATAAATGTATGGTATGTCTACCCCTTTCCTCCAGGTTCATTTTCACACAGGCAATATTTGCTCAGATTGAATGGTGATTGTTTGGCAAACTGCAGGTCATATATCAGCGGAGAGCCTCAGGTGTTCTCTCTGTGGTGCTGGAGTTCTCAGCTCTGTTTACCTGAGAAGAGGTGACACGTCCGTGAGTCTGTTGAGAGGAGGAAGTGAGGCGTAGCAACGGAATGGTGCTGATAAGGGCTTTTTCTGCTCCAGGGGCCCGCCGGGGAGAGAGGAGAGAAAGGCGAGGCAGGACCGCAGGGGCTCCAGGTAATGCCACGCTCAGGGTATTTTTGGCACTACCCCCCCCCCCCCCCCCCCCCCCAACACACACACACACACACACACACTCCCTGCAGACTGCTCCTCTGAACTCCGGTGCCACCCCAGGAATGCCTGTCTGACTGCAGCGGCCATGAACAAGGGCCCCCCTTTAATTAACCTCACCACGGCTCGTGCAAATGCCGGACCCTCCGCCACACAAGCGCCCGGCGTCACGGAATCTTAATTACCGACATGTCATGTTCAGCGGTGATTAGAGCGCTTGACTCGCCCCAGTCGGAGCGGGAGATAAGGAGCAGGCGTTGCCATTGTGTGCAGACACACTGCCGCCTAGCACTTTTAATCTGAGCGGAGTCCACCACGTGCAGAAATCACAATGAGCTCCCCTACTCTTATTAATTACCAAGCCTGACCATAGCAGGAGGCGCATAATTAATGAACCCCCCGCCCCTCCCCTCCTGGCAGACACAGGAGCACTTGCACTGATATTTCCTCTGTCCCCTGGTGGTAATGAGTTTGAATCAAGAATTTGAATCTGTCCCTTTGTTCCATTGTACAAGGGAGGGAAGGTGTCAGAGGAGGGAAAGGTCAGGCCCGGGGTTCGTCTGAAGCCTTTCCTGTCAGCCTTTCATCAGTACAACAGAGTCCGGCCCTGCTAAAAAGCACATTTCATGAACACTGAATGCATTTGCCTCTGCCACACAGCACAAGGTGACCTTTGGGCAGCGTGTGCTTTGTGACATGAGGCGGATTAGTGTGCTCTCTGACATAGCTCTGCTTTCATTCATCAAATGCTTGATAACGGGGGCATTACCAACAGCAGCAGGCTATCAAAGCACCCATGGTAACATGACATATTTGATTTGAAAATGTGCCGTCTCCATTCACAACTGAGCAAATGCAAAGAAATGGTTGCCTGTGAATCGGGCAAGGATTAACATGTCTTTCATTTAGCAACCAAAAAAACATGGAATTCTAATTACCCTTCAGCTTTAAAGCACGTTGTGAGGTTCTTGCTGTAAATGTTTTTCTTGTGGAAATAAAATAAATAATTTCCTATGTAATATTTTTAGCTAAATTTTTTCTAATTAAAACAAAAGCTCAGCGTGACATTTTCCGAATAATGTAACCCGCTGATCTGGGTCTAGACAGAGTGCACATTTTGTTTTCCATTAACAATTGGTTAAACTGCCTCCTGGTTTCCCCCACTGGAACGGCATGCCCTGCTAGAGGAGCGCCAACATATACAAGCCCTCGCCAGCGCCGAAATGAGAAAGATCACATCCACATCCCACAGCTGAAATATGTGTTCGGGATGGACCAAAGAAAACTGCACATTAAAGCTGAGTCAGACACACTGGCACGGGCTTGCTCCAGCGCGGGGATCAGGTAGTGCACCCTTAGCCTCTGTCACCAAGGTCCTGACCTGCCTTTCCGTGTCTCTGAGGAGTGAGGGGTGAGATTGCTTCCAGAATGAGCTGGAGGTCACTTTGATGCCATGATTGGCGTAATGTCCCGTATAGAGATGTAGAAAGTGGGTCTGTCAGAGCACCAAAAAGCCTCGTGATAACACAATCCTGGGCACTAGGGATTCACACCTGTGGAGATTCCCCATGTCTCGGAAGCATCGACCGCCAAGAGAACTTTATTCAGTCGGCTTTCTTTGGATTAAATACAGCATAACCCCAGCAAGTGTAACAAGTGTTTTAACACACTGTAGAGGAGATTCAGCTATCCAGGGAAACATCTAGATGCACTCTGCATGGGTCCTGTTTGGGTTTAATTTTAGCTTCGGGGCCTCACAGACCTCTCTCACAGATGCTCCGAGCACAGCTTCCTCAGTGACGGTTTTCAGTCTAAGGCCTGATTTATCTGCGTCAGCCACAGAGGTTTGGCTGCTGGCTGAACATGCAAAACACTCAGCCAGGAGGCCCCTCTGTCTGTCCACATCACCGTATTTCACTGCCCGTGTGGCGAGAACCTCAACCAGAGAGCACAGAACGCACAAAGATTTCCGTAGATCTGAAGTTCACCACATTGTCCCTCTCCAGTGTGTAACAGACTCCCAATGTTGCTTTAATGATATGGCGCAGCAGTAGTGTTGAGTGCCTGACCTACCTAAGACCGAATGATCAAAATGTTGCCATCCCTCACAGGGTAAATCGTGTAAATCAAGGGAGCATAAGAGCAGCGTGTTGGTATCCTTTTCTGAGTTTGCATTATTATTAAGTGCCTGCATGAGTTTGGATGTGCATGTGCCTCTGTGAAACTACAATGGTACTGTTACAGTATTGCAGTAATGTTATGAATGTAGAGAGGGCATAGAACTGTTAAAGAGGAGCTTGCAGAGTAATTGGAATTTGATGCCTAATGGTTCATCTGCCAGACTTACCCTTTTCTACCTTTAATGTTTTTTCAAGGGAGTGCCTGGGTCTCCTGGATCCCCAGGACGTGATGGTCCCGCAGGACAGAGGGTAAGATTTTCAGCCCCCCTCTCCTTTCGTGACCCCCCCCCTACAGGGATCAGGTCCAGACCGTGCTGGCAGCAGAGCACTCTGAAGAGAGTTACAGTCAAGTTCATGTTTACGTTCGGGTCCAAGCGTTAGCTCATCGTGTCCTGTTGTTCCACTTGACATCCCCACAACGTGCTGCCAAAGGCCTCGCTGTCTGTTGGAGCCAGTCGCAGTGTTAGCTGCATGTCACGTGACACATTACATATGGCTGCTCAGTGCACTGCAGTTTCTCTGGTTCTGATTGTTCGATTAGAGGTGGCCTCTCCCGCCAGATAGCATTACACTCAGGAAAAAAGTTCATTAAATGCTACGGCTACAAGTGCTGTTTTTGTACCAAACACAGCTCAACCGTTTATTCTGTTTGACTCTTAGTTATATTATGGTAATTGTTCACAAATGTATTTCTGTTTTCTTGCATTCAAAATTTTACAAATGAAAAATAAATCCATTACTGTTTATCTGGCTAAATCAATACCGTGAAAGAAACGGTCAACAACTTAGTCATGGTCACGGAGAGGCCCCCAGTGCCTGTATTTAGTGGCCTTCTTGTGTAAAATTTACATTCTCCTGCAGAGATGTAGAGATGTCTGAGATGGGAAACGAGCTCTTGTCCTTGATGCACATGGCACGCTCCTCAGCAAGAGATTGCCATGCATCCCCTGGGTTCAGAGCAGACTTTATTACCCTTAGAGAAGCTCTAAACCAACCTGCCCAATCTACTCACTCTCTCCACTCCCCACACAGCCAACCAGATATCACTTTGATTACTGGTGGGACCGAAAGCAAGGAGGGCTCCAGCCCCCTGAGCAATTTAACCAAATCACAGCAAGGGGAGGTTCCCCCGGCAACGTGTTTTCTTATTTATATATATTTTAAAGCGGTTTTCAGTAGCATGCCATCAGTAATGAAGACATATTCTCTTAAATTACAGGTAAAACAAAGCTATGCCTTGAGATGTGCTTCAGGAGTGATCCGTCACTCCTTAACCAGACTGGAGAGTGAACAAAAAAAACACACACTCTCCTCCTAAGCGCTACCAGACCCCAGCCAAAAGTCTCAGTTTCCTCAGTTGATTTATTTTTGGCATTGTAATGTTTTTGAATCAGAACATTTTACAATTACAAGATTTTTTTTTATATTTGGAAGCGTGTGTAATTAATTCTTTTGGGGACTTACCCTGTCAGTCATTCAAAATGGGCAGAACAGGACTGTCTTTAGAATTTGGAGGTTTGTGTCTCACTGGCCAAATGCTTGGTGAACTGTTCCTAGGAGAGGCTGGAGAATTGTCCAGAAGCCAGTATAACTGATAGAATGTATGGTACACATCTGAGCAATAAACTGCGTTGCAGGGAAACCAATGTCCTGTGTAGCCTTTTAATAGGATGCCAAGTAAAGTCAGAACAGAAGAGCTACAGAAGTCTCCTGGAGCCAGTATACTTTGGAATTAATTCATCTGTAACAGGGGAACATGTAAAACAGGGCCTCCTCCCGTGCATCAGCTGTGTCACCGAGTGGGACAGGGACGTAACCTTGTGTTTTGGCTTTGAACCCTACGGTTCCAGAGTCAGTTTCCTGTTTTCCCGGAAATCCATAAAAACAGGTTTCGAACTGTCTGCACCAACAGTGAATCCCATCACTGACAAAGACCTGCAACAACTGCAACTTGAAAAAACATCTTTGAGAACGTGGCATAGGCTAAAAACGGGCAGAATGGCTGAGCTAGAGCCGTGTGTCCACAGTTTACAGCATGTCACTGAATAACTACAGCACTGGGGCTGCCCCTCTGTCAGTGGGGCCTAGTTCCGTGACAGGCCCATTAAGGGGTTTAATGGGGGGACTGCTCACCATGCAACACCAAGCCAACTCCCATGCTCACGAGTGTGTCATCTGCGAGACTTTGATGCCACTAAACAATGGAAAAGATTAATCATTCTGATCTGTGCTCTGTGCTGGGCGCCAGTGCTGAGAAAGAGCTGATTTTTTTATTGCTGTGTCTCGTAGTTGGTATAGGTGTCCAAGCTTTCACAAGTGCTTTCTGAAGAGCCCATTTACAATTCAGTTCGGAGGGGAAATGCTCCGAAATCAAATCCAGCTTTTATTACACAGCTCCGAAGAACAGAATATACCAGAATTCCCAGACCACTCACAAAGAATTAGAGGACTGGTCCGTGACAACTGTTAGTATTGCTTTGTACATAATTGCACCATGCTCTTTCTCTGTGTGCTGACCTGGCTTTCCTGCAGCGAGCTGAAGGTCCTAGTGAGAAACCACTGAGTGAGCCCAGTGGGATGGTGGTTCACCAGGGCATTGTGCTTTCTCACGGTTTGCAGAGCTGTGCTCATAAATGTGATGCCCAAATTTAACACAAGGTTTTTTCTCCCTGCTTCATTTAGTTTGCATGGGAGGCCGACCAGGTCTGGTATCGTCTCCCCAGCTTGCTTCATTCCCCACACTCCTGTGTCTACAATTCCCCCAAATTTGCTTTTTCATTAATTGCTGCGCTTCCTGGACAGAGCAGCAGGCAGCATTTGTTCATTTCAGAGAGACAATGGACAAACAGCAGCGCACCCAGGGTTTGAGCCTGGGTTCATTGCTCCAAGTTCAATAACCCCTAGTAGAAAAGCAGCTTATGAGTATGGCTGGGCACACAGTGATCATACATGCAGACTTGCATTGCATTTCTTGCATTATTCCCTTAGAACACTGGGTTGGTGTTGTACTGTCAACCACAGACATTAGGATTACAGCTTGTTATTTAACACCATTCTGGTTTCATGCCATCACCTTGTTTTGCAGGAATGGTAATCCTTGGGTAACATTCAACCTGAACATGAGCAGAACCTTGCCCAAGACTGACAATATAGCTAGGAAGAACTCCATACAAAACAGGTATCTGGGAATGCAGGTCCATTAAATTTAGCTATGTTTCCAGAGAGATAAGTACATAAACAACAGGCTGTAGCTCAATTACCACCCATAAAACATGACATTAATACCAAGCATAAGAGTAAGTCCTCATGTGATGTATCAGTTAATAAGACGATTGGGCCAGAATGAGCAGCAGGTCCTGTCAGCAAATGCAAAATATATTTGAATGCATTGACGAGCCTCTCGGATTGATCATATTCTGGCATGATACACAGGCTGCAGCAAGTCCAGGAAGCATCTCACAGGACTCCGCTCCCAGAGGTCAGCCAGAGTAGCAGTCTGGTGTGCCAGCTCCAGAGCTCGCAGGCCTCATGCTCCTGCTCTGTCCGTATGACATCACGCTGCTCCCTGCACGTTATCCCCTTTCTCATGTCCACCTGAAAGTCCCTCCATGATTTATCACCATATCCTTACCACCGGAGAGTGTTAGATGACACTCATTGGCTTATTTGCAGAATGGGCTTTTGACTGTGCGTGTGGTGCTGTTCAGCAGTCAGCCTGCTGCAGTCCTCTCCACCCATCTTACCGAATTGAATAGATTGAAGTGGGTCATGTGACAGCTTTGTTCCTGTCACGCAGGGGCTTCCTGGAAAGGATGGACCTCAGGGACTGCAAGGCCCTCCAGGACCGATTGTAAGTGTCACTTACACGCTGTGTTTGCACCCACACTGAGCTGTGGTGGAGCAGCTGAGCTCCACCACAGCAAGTTAGTTATCACTGTCCACCATAAGCATGTCTGTCAGCACAGGTTTAGCTTTAGTTTTAGCTAACTGTTCCCATTTGCAGGAATTCTGAGAATAAGAGTCTGTTTTGTGTGTGACAGTTAAAGCCCCTCCGTAAAACACTGTGATTAGTAAATTGTTGTAGCCCCTGCTGTAGTTTTGGGGGACCTTGCACCAATGTTATGAGTGAGTGGTGACACGCCCTGCTGTCTTCTGTCTGTAGGGTACCCCTGGAGCCCCTGGGGCCCCTGGATCGAATGGACCCCCAGGGCAAGTGGGCGACCCCGGAACACCTGTAAGTCAAGTGTCTTTCCACATTCCAGCAGAACCCATACATGCCATTACAAGAGGGGTTTAACTGTGTGACAAGAGTAGGGTTAATTAGGTTGTAAAGGCAGAAAGCACAGCGGCAGAGGAAGACAGAAAGAAAAGGAGGTAGGGAAGATACAGGGGGTAGAGAAAGAGAGAGAAAGGGCCGTAAGAGAGACGGGGTAGAAAGAGAGAGAGAGATATATTACTTCATTCAGCTACACAGAAGTTTATCCAAAGTGAAGACAATTAAACACTGATTTTTGAGCTTTGCCTAACTGAAAATGTATTAAATCCTCATTGGCTTCTCTGGCTGTACATTTCTCACCTTTGAAGCTATATACTTACACAGCTAAACATTAGAGGGCAAGGGAAATGGTAATGGTAATGGTAATCAGTTTAATGATGTGTAAAGCTGAACCATCTGATGAGTGTTTCAAACGTGTATGAGGCCAATTTCTTCTAATGCAGAGTCTAATATGTGTAGAAGAGGTCAAAAGAGTTGGCAAAATGACCCATTTAAGCTGATAATTTTCTTATTAACTTGAATGTGCTCAGAGTGTTATTTGTGCTTCACTTCATTTGCCTTATCCACTGATAACCACAGGTCTCTTTAAACACAAACACATTGGACCACCCTGGCTGTCAGGGTGGGGGGGGGGGTCAGAGGGGCTTGCAAACAGGCAGGGTCACGACCTCCTACTAATAGGGCGAGTGCAAGAGAATTCCCTCTCCCTGTGGCCAGTCTTTTTCACACCTCTCACCCAGGAGGAAACACATAGTGTGTGTTTTGGGGGGGGGCAACTGAACATCTTCCAAAAGACCCACCCCTCCAATTCAGGAGAGGCTAGCGACGGCCTCTTCAGATGAATCTTGCTCTCTTATGGAGGGTAGGCACTGCTCAGGGCTGGGAACATGCCATAAATCGCATCCTCTGTGGACGGCTCACTCCACATTTCTATGGAGCGGAGACAGAGAGAGAGAGAGAGAGAGAGAGAGAGAGACAGAGAGAGAAAGAGACAGAGAGAGAGAGAGAGACAGAGAGAGAAAGAAACAGAGAAAGAGAGAGACAGACAGAGAGAGAAAGAGAGAGAGAGAGACAGACAGACAGAGAGAGAAAGAGAGACAGAGAGAGAGAGACAGAGACAGAGAGAGAGAGAGAAAGAGAGACAGACAGAGAGAGAGAGAGAGAGAGAAAGAGAGAGAGCCACGCTCCTCCGAACGAGATTCCACATTCTGTGCTTTGTTTGGATCATGCTGCGACGGGGTCCGTTAAAGGAGAAGTAAACTAATATATCACCAGCGGTCAGCATCAGGATTAGCCTGTCAGTCGCTGTGGCACCTGCTCCTGTTTGAACACGTGTGTGTCTCGGCCATTTCCCCCACCCCCCTTCGGCTGTCGCCCCTCCCGAAGGTTTGTACGCACACGTGCAGAACTCATCGAAAGCGTTCGCAGGGGGATCCTGGCTGTTTAAAAGCAGCGATGCTCGTGATGACAGTTAAAGGTGCAGGTTTACGAGCAGCTTGGCTGACACCCTCTGTCCAGGCAGTAGGAGTGGGAGTCTTCCAGACGCAGCAGGGTGGGAGAGCGCAGTTCACTCAGGGGGTAGAGGTGCATTAAATTAAAGGGAAGTGTATCTGCACCAGGATGGTCTGACAGCCCCCCTCTACCCTTCCTCTGCCGGGCCCATTCTCTACCCGAAAGACTTTACACACGTGCATGAGTCAGCCTCCACGCTTGTCTGTGTCCTCCTGATGACTTTCTTTGGTCGCTGCAGTCTGACAGCTCCTATGATATCAGCTCTATGTAGCAGCCACATCGTTTATTTATAATTCGCCATTCCGTGTTCCAGGACATTAGCTCAGTGACAAATTCATTAGCTTCATGTGACTTGCAAGGAGCACCAGCTCCTAATTGGAGATGACTGGGTCGTAAGCACCAATGGTCACGTTAGTGCACAAGACACACTAAAATGGGTACTAGTGTCAATATTCTGTTTCTAAATAACCAGACAACTTTTTTTCCCATAATGTCTGAATAGACCTTTAAGTAACCATGCAGCTTTCTTTTCCCTGGTAAGATCCGAACAGGTGTGAGTCAGATGAACACTGTTTGGAATTCTCCTCAACTAAACAGAAGTCCCTTTTCCACCATGTGAGCTGCTCACTTTCTTTTCCTGTTGTTTCCTCCTTCTCTGTTTATAATAACCTCCTTTTATTCCATTTCAGGGTCCTTCTGGTACCAAAGGCGAAAAGGGCGAACGAGTGAGTCCGACTTTTCAACAGCTGCCTCAAGCAGAGTTTAGAGGGAGCGCTGCACTTCGAAACCTCAGCCCACATATAATTGCAGTTCATCAGCTCGGGGAGCTAGGGGCTCCCTGACAGCCTTCCAAGATAAAATTGCCGGCGGTTTCACAGCGATGTTGCAGTTTATTGCTCCACTGTGTGTGTTTCATAGCTATTAATGCGGGTGCTGCTAGAACTGTTTAATCAGCATATGTGGTTGGGTGTGAGCACGGTATTCAGTGCAGGTAGAGTGGTATTTCACACCTGTCAACATGGGGCAAATTTGAGGTCTCTTGATGTAACAGCCTGTTTTTCCCCATGTTTGCAGTCTTTTTTAGCTCCCCCTCCTCTAATTGCTGGATGCTTGAAAAAGACCTGACAGTTTGTATGAAAACGGGAATATAGTTATTAACTGACAGAATCTTAGCCCCTGCCCAGAGGGACAGGAGTACCCCACGGCACTGTCTGTGGCCCAGCGTCACAGAATATGACCACAAGTCCCACTGCTGTCTGTCTGTGAATGGTGGCATGCAGTCCCAAGTTTCAAGTCCCAGTGGGTAAGAGCATCTGCTAAATTCTAACAGTGTAATTTGATGTTGTGTGCCCCTGAAGGGTGACATGCAGTCTCAAGCTGTCGTCCGGTCCATCGCCCGTCAGGTCTGCGAGCAGCTGATCCAGAGTAAGTCACATTGGTAAAAGTACAGTACAACACTATGCACAAAATGTTTGCTCAGGGATTTACACTTAATAAGTGAAACCAGCAGAAACAATAGTGGGATATGAATTCTCATAGCACAGTTAGCGCAAATGAAGATGAGTATACAGCCATTGGGTTGGCTCTTCATCAGACACTTTATGTGATGTTGCCCAGCAAGGTACCCAACTGGCTAGCTAATGCTGGCAAGCTACTATCAAATAGCAAGCTAGCTATACGCTGCCGGAAAGAGTAAGCCAGCATTATGGACACACTAGTTTAAAATAGGAGAATAGCCACAGTAATCAGCCTGACTATATCGGCAAGCAAGGTAGGTAATATTTCCAAATCCTTTTTTGGTAGCTAACTAGCAGTCCATTTCCTTGTAGTCACCCAATTATACAGGGTAATGTGGCTATATGACATGCTGTTGGGAGAGAGCCATCATGGCTTCTGTACACAGCTGGTTGTGATGAATCACTGTGTTAGAAAGTTAACTGCTTTGGTCCTTACTTTTCACGTCTCTCCTGTAGGTCACCTCTCCCGCTACAGCTCTGTGCTGAACCAGATCCCCAGCCAGGCTGTCTCAGTCCGCACTGTGCCTGGACCCCCTGGAGAGCCAGGACGCCAGGGCCCCCCAGGGCCACCGGGAGAGCAAGGGGCACCCGGAAGACCAGGGTTCCCTGGAGGCAGCGGGCAGAACGGCCGACCAGGGGAGAGAGGTACCTAAAAATCTACAGCTCTAGTACAGCTCCTAGATCTGCCCTGTTGCATGCAGCCTTCAGGTTGATTACTTGATCTGCTGCTTGTAATTTCTATGATTCACTTCTTTTAATGTAAAGTGCTCTGTAAATGGGAGAAACAAGCTATTCCTTGTGAATATGCATTACTGTATTTAAGTAAACATTTGCCATATTGAACAGGAAAGAGAGAGACATAGGAAGAAAGAAATACAGAGGGAGAGAGAGATAGAGGGAAAGAGAGAAAGAGACAGAGAAAGGGGGGCAGAGGGACACACAGTAAGGTAACAGCATCGACAATTGGGAACAGTAATGTCTCCTCTTACTGTGACTGTTGTAGATGCAGCCTGAATGGTTGTGGGCAGATGTAGTCGAAGTGTTAGTGACTTGACCTTTGTTTAACAGTGAAGCAGGCCGTTTAGTGAAACCCAGATGCACTGGATTGTTTGTGCCCAGAGAGCTGGAACTACCACCCCCTGTCTTAGGGATACGCAACACATTTCATTTGGTTATCGTGTTCGTGGCAGTGGTCTGATAATGATGTTGAATGCAACTGCTGGATGTGTGAAAGAACTTGCTGACCCTATTAAAGACCAACAACACTGAAGGGAGTGTGAGGAGGCTTAACGTTAGCTCGGGTCTGTGAGCATCCGTCCTGTCCTGTCATGCTGCATACAGGACTTCAGGACGTAATCTGCTGGCTTGCCCTCCTTCCCACGCTCCTCAATGACTCCTGAGCCATTTCCCGCCGAGTCACCGACCCAGGCAGCCAACTGGCGGCGGCCACCGCGCTGAGGTGGCACAGCTAATAGGACATTGGCCCCGGGAGGTCACCGCGGAGGAGGGCTGCACTGTGTCCCGGAGCGGTCCTTATTAAGGCGGGCCCGATAACAGTGCGGCAGTCTGCAAGGGGATTACCATGGCCTCACTGCTCTATTCCTCCTGTTAAACAGACTGTACGTCAGCTGTGTGCCAGACAAAATGAAGCTTGGTTACTGGTTTCTGGTTTGATTCTCCACTGCAGCACTGCTGCTGTACCCTTGGGCAAGGTACCTAACCCAGAATAGCCTCAGTAAATATACAGTTGTATAAATGGATAAAACTGTAACTTGTTTAAGTCGCTCTGGATAAAAGGGTCTGCGAAATAACAGTAATGTAATGTAAAGAATGAGGGTGGGGAAAGGCATGCCAACCAAGCTTCACCATGTCACCAAAGAGCCAGTGATGACTGCTAGATGCATGTGTCATGTTAGCTTCTGCTAGTCAGGGGATTGTGATACATGGAGTATGTGCCGTTTCCAGCTGGGAGAAGAGACCACTGCTGCAGGTGAAATGTCAGCACTGGAGATTTGGCTCTCCTTTTAGCATCAGGTTTAGCTCTCAGGGGAGATTCATCCCACACTGTGCTGCGCAGCAATGGAACATGGCTTGGCATCCTGCGTAGCCAGGCCTGAACCCTTGCCGTGCAGCGCCATGGAAACGGACCCTCGCCTTGTCGTGTGAGGCTGTGATCTGCAGTGGCCGAAACTTTTAAATGCCACGATCGCTACGGGTGGACCCTGCTGGCCGAAGCCGGTCCTCCATCCCAGGTGACGGCTCATTTTGCCCGATGAGAGGCATGGACCAATGGAATTCAAGTCTGCTCAGGAAGTTGCCTCAAATGTTTCGAGTTTTTTGTGGGTTGGAAAAGGAGGCCACAAAAGCCTCTCTCCCTTTCAAGTACACATTACGGCAGAAGAATCTACAGGTCTGTTATTTCAGTTCCCCTGCGCATTTGGGATCATGCTTATGAGAAAGAAAAAAAACAGTCAGGTTATATAGATGAGAAGGGGGCTCCATGTCCAGATGGTATTTGAGTGTTGAGGTGAGTCATGTGTCTGAAGTGTGTGTGTGTCTTTTGGGGCAGGTTTTCCTGGAGAGAAGGGGGAGAAGGGAAGTCCTGGTGTGGGAATTCAGGGACCGAGAGGGCCACAAGGTCCCCCAGGTAAAGACCATGCCATGGTGCACCCTACGTCTGCCAGCTGCCTCATCCAATCAGAGTGGCTCATACCCTTCAGCATTGGTCAGATTCCTTTTTTGTGCAATTCACAGGTTTCAAGTGGTAATTTGTTGAGCTAATGCAGTTCATAAGGAGCACAGCGCATTCAGACTTTAAGACCAGAGTCTAGCTTGTCAAGCATTCTCCGAGCAGGAAATATCTGGAAAACATTAATCAGATTAGACATAAGCAGAAATGAGACATGATCTGTATTTGATTTAGTAGTTTTGGACAAACCAGCTCCTGTCTAGAATATTAAACAGATACAGAGTCTAACTTTTTGGTGAAAAAAAAAGTTAAAAATTGTATTGATTTTTGCTCTAATACTGTGGTATGGATCTCACAAAACGCCAGTGCAGGGCATGAGTGCTGATTGCGGTTTAATCGATACCTCTAGCTGTTGAAATTGTTTTGAACGGAGAGAAACAATATTGCCTGGGTGATGCAATGCACCCTGGGAAGAATGTGGAATCTGGCAGGAGATGAATGCCAGGGTGGAAATTGAGGATGAAGGTTTGAGCCACTGGATATCCTGATGAGGACAAACTGGAGCATCCCGCAACTGTATATTTGAAAATATCATTGTCATATACGTGGTGATCGCAGACAGCAAAGCTCTCTCTCAGACACACACACATACACAGCACAGCTGCAGCCAAGAGAACTCTGTCAGCAGTGACTGCTGTGTAAGCCTGTGGCCGTGAAAAACAAAGTTAGAGAGAACAAGACTCCTAGAGGGAGGGGTTCTGCTCTCATTTCCGCCTGGATCGAGGCCAGTGCAGGAGAGAGGGGCATCAGTGGATTGGCGGAGCGTGATTCAGCGGCCTTCAGCTCCCACTATGCAGCTCACACACACTGATACTCACACATACACACATGCACTCACACATACATGCACACGCACACACACATACACAGACACACATGTGTGCTCTTCCCCACAGGGGTCCCTGGTGAGGGACGGACAGGCAGTCAGGGACCCCCTGGCAGACCGGGTAATCAGGGCACACCAGGGCGGCCAGGCGTCCCGGGACCCACAGGCCCTGCCGGGCCACCAGGCTACTGCGACCAGAACTCCTGCCTGGGATATAACGTTGGAGGTGATTATCTCCCCCCGCCCCAAACACATCCCCCTGATCCAGTGGGGTTACCTTTCTAGAAGGAGATGTCTCTTTATCTCTGGGTGTGGTGGTACAGAACACCAGATTCAATAGGCAATTCAATCAAAAGGGTTACCTGCCCCCATAATCCATTTTCAGTTCCATGTTGCATTTTAAGGGGTAAAATTGTAAAGGCAAAACACAGACTGAACCCCAAAACTGTAGGTTTGTGTTCATGGATTAATGGATAGGGCAACTTTTTTGTTTGAATCCAGCCCTGAACATCTTTGAATCCTATTCTTTATATCAATTCAGAGTGTGCAGTTTTTAACAATTCTCACTGTATTTTAAGGTGCAGAAGCTGACATGGTGTAGTGATTGTAATGGTTTGTAAAGGAATCATTGATAGTATGGGTGTAATGCTCTTATTCTTTATGAGCCGAACCGTGAAAAACGGTTTATGTTATTTTCAGATCTGTTTTGTAGATACAAACAAATTCTCCGTCTGGCTCGGCCGGACTTTCCGTCTTGTAAAGCCGTTCTTTCTCAGGCACTGTCTAGTTGTAAAAAATAATTGTAATTGTTCACATAAAATCCTTAAGCTCTTTCACTGCAGTCCAATTTTTACAATAAAATGTGCTCTCCTCTGAGAGTTGTGCATGTAGTGCTGCACTGTAGAGTCCAAGTATGAGAAATGCAGTACTTCCGTTCCACTCCTCCCTGCCAGAACCTTAAAATGCAGGTCACTGTCGATAGGGCCCCTTCCCTGAGGAATCTGGAGCAGCTAAGAGCAGCTGACCTGGCTAAATCGATATGAAGGAGCTCACCCCCACATTCTCCAGCATACTTCCCTCTCTGTCATCATCAGCACCTTAAAATACAGTGATTAAAGGGATACAGAGAGCATTGTTCTCATCTGTTCTTATGGACAGCTCTCCAGCTGTGCCACTGGCCATTAACACAAGGGGATCTCTACTTCTCAAAACTGCTTTAATTGTGAGTAACCACATGTATGGCAATCCAAGAATTGTCGGAGACATTACAAAAAGTATTTAAAAAGGCAACAAAACCGACAATGGAAATATTCATATAGAGATGTTTTATTCCTAAATTGTAATTGATAAGTTGTAATTGTCTAGAAATGTCCATGAAAGTTTTAAGTTTTTCAAAAAGTATAATTTGACTACATGTGAGACTAGTTATCAGCAGAGCCTCAGTCAGAAGCTGTCCTTTGGAGGCCGAAACACCATCAGCAATGACACTGCGTTCTGTATCCCCAGGGTGATAGATTCCCTCTCTCCAATGTGAGCGTGGGTCAGTGTGTCTGTGTGCATGGGTTGGTGTCAGGAAACGTTTGCGTCCAAACACTTTGGTAACATTTACAAACACCTTGTAAAACTGCTACCAGGGTGCCCAGTTCCTAGCATTGTCTGTCTCTATTAGCTACACGGAGCTGTGAGAAGGGCAATGAAGACTAAATGGTTGGAAAGGTTAGCGGAGAGGGATAGTTTGCATAGACCCGTAATTGCACACTGGCACCTTGGTATCACTTTGTCTGCCTACTGACATGTGGTATGTGTTTCTCTCTGTCTCTCCGTCTGGGGTCCCCCTCCTTCTCACTGCTGCTGTTGGAAGGCCAACAAGAGTATGAGAATGATTACTGAGCAGCTCTCACTGAGCGCTGTCCACCCCATTCTTTTCTCCACAAACACAAAAAAAGAAAAACAAAAAAAACACAGACTATGGCTGGGGATTTGGGCTCGGCACGTTTATTAGCCCTAACTGCCATCCTGCCTCCAGGTGTCAATCACCACCACTGCCAAACAAGCTCTTCCTTGTCCGTCGTGAATGCCCCTGTTCTCTCTCACGCATCACTCTGTGAAAGACTGGCTAACCTTGGGTCAGCTCTAACACTGTCACCCTTGACATCTTAAAACGCCATCCAATCCCAGATCACCTAACCTCAGGCCACACGCTTGTTATTGTCTGGCCGTATTCGGTGGTGGGCTTTGACCACAGCGCCCTCCAACCCATAGTCCTCACTAGTTTGCTGGTGTCCTACTCGAAAGCCACTCTTAATCCTGAATGTGCTTCATCTCACCCCCATGAGAGAAGCCCTGCAGAGTAATCTCTCACTCCTCTAATTCACGGCTGCTCTGATGTTGTCAGTAACATTGTGCCTTCTCTGCTCCTTTCTGTTTGCCATGCTAACCCAATGAATATACTGGGCGGTGGTGGTTATGAGGTGGATATGGTGGTGACCCAACTGACCGAGATGTTCCCATAGTACAAATGCCTCCCAACTCCTACCAAACCTATGACCCCGCCGAGAATTACGATGAGGAAGAGGACGACCCGTATGGCGGCTACGTGGGCTACCCCTCTCAGTACTACCGGCCCTCCTACCCACGGGCCCCTCACCCTGTCCAGCCCGGCCCTGACCACTCAGAGGATGCCATCGAGGTGAGGTCACCGGGAGTCCGCCGCTTCGCCAGGAGCCCGCCCCAGAAGGAAGGCGCCGCCCCTGACCGGGGAGACGCCATGAGGAAAGGGGCTGGGAAGTCGAAGACACGCAGCTGAAGTGCAGGACAGCAGTTGTGATTTTAGGGGGAGGAGCCGCAAGCCGTTCACAAGCCGTGCTCCCTGGTGAGCGCGCCGACAGAGGGAAATCCGAAAGTGCCTGATATATATATGATTTTTTTGGAGGGTGGGGGCGGGGATTGGGTGGGGGAGGACATGCTAGCATACAGTCGATGACTTTTCCTTGGTGAGGTTGCATGTCACCTGTGCGGAGAGCCTGAAAGCTCCGTGTGTGTTTAAAATGGGTTGCCTAATGCGCTTCTGTGTGGCGGCCATCTTTTGCAAACCACTAGTGCCACAGCGAACAACGTCCGCACAGCTCGTGTAATCAATGTTACATCTCTGCGCCTCGTTCCCTGTAACAACCTAATGTGTCGCTGCAGTCTGCTTCACAGTATGTCCACGCTGCTCCCTCCGGTTTATTTATTTAAACCAAATTTCTTCCATCTTGACATTTTAGGTTTTTTCCAGCACTCAGTTAATGTACCACTTTTATCAAGTTCTGTCACGCTTAAATCTCAACCTGCATCTTCAGGAACCAAACTTAAGTAGTTCTTTATCTACAGGTTATAATGCTTTCATAATAATGCAAGATTTTATGTCTGTGTCTTATAGCGTCACATTAGTCAGTGTTGTTGTGGAAAATATACTTTTTACTGGGATAAAGGAAAAACGGATACTTCTTGACCTGTTGGATTTTGTTGCATAAGATTAGGTGTCGTGCTGTCTGTTGTCTCAAGGAGGCAGAGAAGGTGCTCGAATATGTAATGTACAAACTAGCTGAATATGTGAAATGACCATTGTTCCGTCTTCACATTTTCTGGTATTCAGTGTGGGGCCTGTTCACTATGGAGGTGTGCTGAATAGTTAGGCCTGTGGTCTAATTTCCTTTCCGAGCGAAATGATCCGAATGTAGAACAGGTTTGCGAACGGAAAGCCTCATTACAAAACCTTTGAATCTAGGAAGTAATTTATTTTTACTTTGTTATTTGTTTTGTAACCAATAAAACTGAAGTACAACCATGGATGTTGTCGCCGTGTTGTTCCTGTGTTGTTCCTTGCTGTAGCTTTTCATTGGGTTGTCCAGCACATTTACATGGTTAGCAGCTCTTGGAGTGCGAGTCATCTGAAATTCTTTGGAGGCCAGCGGACCCTAATGGGGTGAGGTCAGGGGACAGAAGGATGTTTTCAAAGCCTGTCCACAGCAGGAAGTTGTATAAACTATGCTGACGAACTCCAGACAGTGACAAAAAAAGTAACAGGATCTCTAAATCTGGAGCCAAAGTGACAGGATCTTTAAATCAGGAGCCCAAGTGACAGTATTTTTAAGTCAGGAGCAAAAGTGGCAGGATGTCTAAAACATTTAATGTGAGATGATCTCTAAATAATTTGCCGAAGTAGCATGATCTCTAAATCAAGAGCCGAAGTGACAGGACCTTTAAATCAGGAGCCTAAATGCCTGAATCAGGAGTGAAGGTAAGTGAAGCGATCTCTAAATCAGGAGCCACAGGGACTGGATCTCTTGATCACGCTCCCTTAGAGGCTGTGCTGTCAGCATGGCCTGGTTTGTGGCTGTGGAATGCATCCATGCGACTCCCCTCCCGGCAGCATCATTGGGAACTCTGAGTAACGTTTGGCCCCCTGAACTCAATCCTGATGGGAGCACGGCAGGATCACCTGAAGGAAAAAATTAGGCCTCGACCTCGACTGCAGCAACATTCCACCCGCATCACATCTGTCCCACACACTAGCAAGACAGCAGGTACTGGCACCGGCACCTAAGACAAGCTGCCCTTCACCTTACCAGAATGCACCAGTTACTAGAGCACCGGTGGGACATTTCTGTCTTTCAGATAGTGATATTTTTATTAAGAAAACACATGCTTCAGAAGGCGCGGATGCCACACAGAGGTTTCCTCATAAGCCATCTGCAGGCAATTAAGGCCTCAAACTTCTGAAGACGTTGCAAAAAACGGTCTGTGGCCAGTGGGGGAGGCCAAAAAAACAGAAACCCCAAAAAGCCATCTATTTTAATATGCTCTGAATATTAGACCAGCAGAATATGTGACTGTGCCACAGCTACATTCACTGACAGACACCAGACCCTGGCGTCACCGCACACTAAACTGCAACTGCTGACGGCTAGCCCTGCGTCACCCATGTAGGTCACGGCCAATGTTTTTCATGTCGGCTTTGTCCAATTAAGACAAAGGAGGAGCAGTGGTTGAAAAAGAAAGCCAGTGGTTTATTTAATGTTATTAGGACAGCGTGGAAACGTGGTCAAAACATCATATCTTGAATGGTAAAAGAAACAATTCGAGGACTGGTGCAAAGCAGGAAAGAGGGGAATGGGAGGCGGAGCTTGGAGGTGGGTGAGGCCGGTCATTTCATCCTGTAGTCCTCTGGCCTGCAAAAGAAACACAGATCAGCCAGCTTAGTTTGAGCTTTTCAGCAGGCATACATGCTAGAACCCAAAACCTCATCCAACCCCAGGTCAACCAGGATTATAAACACTTCTAAGGTATACAGCAGTTCATTGGGGAAAGCTATGCTTTTCATGGGAAACTTCACAGACACACACGGTCTTCAACACGCACTGTCTGCAAAACACACATGCCCCATACCTTACGCCCATCCTCGTATGGCCTCAGTGAAATCAAACAGCTAATCTGGTGTTTACACATCCTTTAAGATTTGTACCATAAAGATGGCTTTCAAAAGCACCAGTTTGGATAAGCCCTCTAAAGCCATGCAACGTACAATTTGTTCAAACTAAACTGTGCTGCCTTCTGAATCACTGCCAAGGATTAAATCCTTCAAAAAGGGAAGAAAAACTCATTTATCATAGCAGAGCCCTTCTGACGCCCCCCCCCCCCCCCCCCACACCCCCCGCTGAACTTTACGTGGCTGGACATTGTGTGAAGCGCGTCTGGATCGGGGATTCTGGAGTGGATGCCCGTGGCGTGGCGTTATGAATGGCAAGCGTGAGGAGAGGCAGGTGTATGCGGTGGACCTTGCCGGTGCATGGAATGCTGTCACTGAAAAACAACAACCCCCCCCCGCCCAACACGCGTCTCTTCATCTGCAAGGTGCCAGCGTGGCTTATCGAATTACAAGACGAGACGGCAGCGCCAGTTCCAGTGTGGGCCATCGGGACGCTCGCGCGACCGCAATAATCTCCCCTCGCAGGTGCTCCTGGGCAGGGGAAATCTTAGCCGCGCCGCCAAACACGCGCAGACAATAAAGGCAGCAAGCTCGTTCCAGCTCCGCCGGATTCAAGGCATCGACGGGGCGCTTGTTATGCTAATTACTTTACCCCTTACAGTCGCCTGGGAGGGGAATTGGCTGTGCGAACCACTGCCCAAGTCATCAAATTGTTTACCCTTTATCCTGAATGGGGTTACAACGATGAAAACATGAGTCCATCTTTTAATCATCTCATTTTTTTCTGGATACTCCCCCAGATGCAAGTTATTTTAAGTTCTGACTTGTCCTGAACTGAGGTCCATAAAATACACCTGTCATCTTTTGTTACCGAATGATTCCAAACTGATATCAAAAGCCATTAAAAACATATCAAGCCTTTGATGAAATAAAGCAGACTGTGTGCGAGGTTCGACTGCAAGCCTGCGCACACGAACCAGCCCAAGCACACTGTGATTGCACTCCAGACAAGACAAAGAACAGAGAAGAAAGGCCCCTTGCGGGAGCCTCTGGCATGAAAACAAAGCGGTTAATTACAAACCATTATTCAAGCCTGTAGAACAGCGCACCTTTCATGGATGGGCTTTACCTTTGCAGGTTCAGCTCCCATGAAAGGGGCCTGAAACAGCTTTCTGCTTCTCACCAAAGCTTCGCGGCAGGATGAAAATGACACGAGTGGAGGGGGGTGGAGGAAGGGTGTTCTAAACCCATTTAGAACGGCATGCGACAGCATCTGCATCTGTGCAGTGTCTGCTCAGCCAGAAAAGGGGGAGCCGGGGGTGACGTCCCTCAGTGTGGAACGCAGGGATCGAAATGAGGTCACGTCACCGTCTTTTAAAGCTGCTGTCATAAGAGACTGCGCAGCCAAGGAGCACTCCCCCCAACTTTTAAAAAAGCTGAACTACAGAAAAATAAATAAATAAAATAAAATTCAATGAGGCAGAAGGATCTATTACTCCCCTGAACTCCGCAAGGCCATAAAAGAACTCGGTTATTTGTGACAAATTGGGTTTAGTGGCGATGCCCACACAGGTGCAGGTGTCAGGAGGAGCTGCTGATGGACGAGTGTGGACCCATCCGAGCCCCGTCGTCACAGACATCAGTCACCCTGACTCCCGAGTCACCTCATCACCGTGCCAACGGCGATCTGGCCTCTGGTGATGCAAGGGGGCTGGGAGCATGCAAATTATTAATAACATCATTATTTTGCTTGTTAGCTCTTATCTGGGGTAGAGGCCATTATTTGTTCTGACCTTGATGCACTTTGCCATTAATGATTTTGTTTTTTGCTTCATATGTATTTTTTACTGCTTGAAGAGACCACAAAACAATGTTCTGCACAAAACGGAAAACAACAGTGTCTGCTAAAATCACATCATGAATTTCGGCAAGGGGTGTTAAAGTCATTCATTAACGCCCTCTTATCGGTTTACATCGCCCCGCCGCCCCTCGTGAGGAATCGAATTGCCAATGTGTCGGGGGTGTGGAGTTTGTTTACAGAAGGAATGCCTTTCCAGACCAACCTTTCGTCTTGGGCAGTTTCTTTTAAGTGGAGATTTAAGATAAGGGTGGGGTGAAACTCGAGGTCAACCAATGAAAAGAGAACAAAAGTTTACTTTGTGCTCTGAGGCAAAAGTAACATATTCTGTATATTCTGGACTGAGAGACGTGATAACATTTGTTTTATGGCCTAGATATCAGTTGTATGGTGCACTCTGGATGTCCACAGCACTTCTTTTGAAAGAGCTTTTGTTTCCTCGTTTTCGGCCCAACCCTGCTCCTTCTGAACATTCTTTTAAAACATAACAGTTCCTCCATCTCAGTCCCCTGCCAATGTCGGCCATTCACGTTGTTTATAATAAAGACCCTTGTTTGCCCGATTACGTGGGAGAGGAGTGGAGTTAATGTGCATATTCAGCATGTCTGGGAAAACTGACCAAAACAGTCCACAGAATCCAATTATGTGCTCCGCTCCGCTCCAAGGAGGCCTTTTTAATGTGGGTCTGCTCTGCAGCAGAGCATTCTCTCTCTACAAATGATTTACAATTAATGATTTTTTAGCAAAATGAGAGACAAAAAATATTGTTAGGCTGCAGACCAACCAGGTTTTCCTAGCTGTGTACTTGTCACTGTACAGAAGACAAGGTGTTCGGGTTACAGTGAACACAGCAGGAATGGAAAAAGATACTGGATGCAAAACCACGCTCACACATCCATCCTGTCAAATCTGCACACCCTGGTTGTTATGCCCAAAACTCTGGCAGATACCGGGGACCTCCTACGTTGGCTTGCTGAGCCCTGCAGCCAGCAAAGGGCTGCACCATGATTGTACGGGCCCAGGCAGACGGCCTGCCCACTCGCTTTAACGCTGATCCTGGACCTGCGGGGCTCTCTTTGTTTGTGCTTGGACGTTGGGAATGTGTGGGAATGCGAGACGATGCTATGAGCCCTGCCGTTTCTCGCCGCTCCTAGCGTTTGCCACGGCCTGTCGTTGTCGAGGAGTAGTCCTGCAGCAAGCCGTGTCAAAACACCATTTGTCTATTTTTCTTATGTGCTGCCCATATCGGGAACAGATGTCCTGTGCTGCTGCTGAAGGCTGTCTGGACGCTCAGAGCACAGCTTCATAAATCAATGGCAAAGCCGCAGAACACTGTTGGGCACTTTGTCTTTATGGTGGCGGAATGAATATGCAGCTATCAAACGTATAACACATTAATGAACTGCTGCTCTTAGAGAGAGTTCAGTAGGTGTACTGACTGGACACTGGCATTCCTGTAATCACGTTTATGTGTGTTCTGTGATTATGACTCCAACAAATATTCTAAATGATTTCCTTGAGGTGTAGGACTATTAATTGGAAGATTTCACAAAAGATGTCCTTTTTTAACTTGATGACAGAGAAAATTCGCAAGAACTCGCAAGACTGTCCAACGCCAAGCGCAAGGCAGACCACGCATCCAGGCATCGGTCTGAAGATTCAGAAACAGGGAGATGCTTTGGCTGTGGCAGACTTGCAGGAGGATTTTGGAGACCACCCCCTTGGGGCGGAGACAAACTCTCCTACAGTGTCGAGTGGCATGGCATTAGGGACTATCAATTGCAGGCTCCCATGAGGCACAGGTTGGGGTGGGCCTGTCTCTCTGACTGATGGAGTCTGGCAAAACAGCCATGCCTGGGAAAGGTGCCCCATCACATTAAGAGAAGTGGAAAAGTGCCACTCAGTCTCATAGGCTGCTGAGGACTGTGTGCATTAATGGCCAGGAAAAATACAGTGTCCTTTCCACCCTCCAGCCTACATGCTGTAAATACATATTTATGAAGATGCCAATCCCATTTACATTATGTTCACTAGGGCTGCAAATCTTATCAGTATATGCATTTATTCCCCCTCCCGTTTTATGCCCTCACGCTGAGAGGGAATCTTAATGTATGACCTAAACCTGGACTCATGAATTAATTTTACTCTGAGCCACACTTATGCACCCACTCTGCTGCGGGACACTGAGCATGTGTACAAAAGTTGAAAGACCGACAAAAATGGAGGTAATAAAACATGAGCGAGCGGTGCTGTCATTTTCCCAGTTTACTCTCGTGCGGTAACTGAATGTGTTCGGGGCGCCTCTCGCCCACCGCCAGGAGAGGGAGATACAGAGAGAGAGAACGCGCATCTCGGCTCTTTTCACACGCCGTTAATGGCCCCATTCTCTGCCTCTAGTTAACGCCCTATAAACACCGTGCCGGGTCACTTTTATAGCAAAGGTTTATTTCACACCCATATATTATTTCTAGTACATAACAGCGGCAGTCACTTTTGGGCGAGCAAAAAGTACTGGGAGATTTTCCATATGTGCTGTGCTTTCCCTGCTGGGGCAAACGTTACAAGAATAATACTCGATTTTCTGAGCTTTCTGTCAGAGATGTATAATTTAATTACAGAAACAGATCTGCCTGTCTCATTATCATGTTAAGTCTTGCTTCCTGCTGATGCATTTAATTACACGCTCCGCGTGGCTTTTCCAGAACGTCCCGGGTCCAGTGTAATTACACGGGAGCGAAACCACAAACAGTCCCAACAGGGGCTTTAGACGTGTGTCCGCTTCGTTCTGAACCCACCCCCCCGTCTTCAAAGATGGATTATAACAATGCGTTGCGAGTGCAAGCGCCACTATCGTGTTTCAAAGAGACCGTCAACAAAGCTAACCTTGAAATGCTTGTTGACACAAGTGTCGTAAACACCCAGGGACTCATTCTAGAACAGCAAAGAATAAAAACCCTACATTACGTGCAGGATTAAGATGAGTTTATGGAAATAATTCTCTAAGGAAAGTTGTGGTTTCTCTGGGAGGAACATTAAACATTCAAATGCACAACAATTACAGAAGCGGGACTTGCAACAATTTCAAATACAAGTAGTCTGGAGGCTCTAAACCAGGAATATTTGCTCGTATAAACTGTTGTGCATTAAAAGCAGAAATTGAAATTGATGAAAAAAAAAGCTGTCAGTACTTGGGAAATACAGTTGATCTAAAAACTATACAGCAATGTCTTGCATTAGGATTTCTCAGAAATGATTAAGAGCATTTGTTTTCCCCTCCGGACGAATAGCAAGCCGAGTTTGACTGATGCATTGTTGGCGATGGAAACATGCTGCAGAAGACTGAAGTACAGGAATGGAGAAGACTGAAGTTGTACGCTGTCAAAAGGCAACGATGTCACGCTAGAATCTACTCTCAGGGAGCTCGTAGGGGAACCACTCGGGGGTCGTGATTACAAAAAGACCATCACGGATCCACTGTTTCAGCATGACGACAATTTTATAATCCAGAAAGTTTTGGACTGACCACAGCGTGAATTCCTTTGTCTTGAAATCTGAATTCCCTTGTCTTTATTTGAATGCCAATCCATATAAAAGCAGTCACGAAGGCTGCACTTGTCAGTTAGACAGAGTATGATTGTACTCTTGATGGAGCGCACCACCTTTTGAGCCAATGTTCTAGGCCGTACAGGAAAGCTTCTTCGCCAGGGTAGTTTTCTCCCCTGACATTTTAATACGAATGAAAGACACTCACACACTTAGAAGGAATTGCACTTTGAAATGTTTCAGTGCAGAGTAATTTAAAAATGAAGTATGAGTCTGCTTACTGCACACCAGCGAGGTCTTTGTGCGCAGTGCAAAGGAAAACGCTTCCATCCAAACATGACGTTCGTGCTTGGACGGAAACATCGTCTTTTGCAATATGCTAGAGTAAAAAAAAAACTTGGGACCAAAACGCAATGCGGATTTCCACTTAATTTTTAATGACTCCATTTCAACACCTAAAAGAGACTTTTCTGACTCTTGGTATATAATCAAGTTTTTGGTTTTACTGTGCTTGTGCAGAGATTGTTCATACAGATCGACACTGCTCAGGGAACATTTGGCGAATAAGACAGAATAAACGATTGGAGACTTCATAGTGTGTGTGTGTGTGTGTGTGTGTGTGCATGCGCGGCAGGGATAAAAGTTTGGAGAAGTCAAAATGTGTGAGGAGGGTGAAATTTTGGAGAAGTAAAAGGGGGTAACAATTTGAGAAGACAATGTGAGAGGGGGGTAAAAGTTTGAAGGGCACAGAATATAAGAGGTGAAAGTTTAAAGAAATCAAAATGTGAGAGGGGGGTTCAGATGGAGTGTGTGTGTGTGTATGGTTTCTGTAAACTTGCTGCCTGGAGACAACGTATCATCAAACTACACTCCTGGCTTTTGGTTATGAGACGTGTTAATATTGCCTTTTACACTAGAATAATGCATATCTATTAAATGATCGATGACAACAGAGATTAATAGAGCCCTCAGTCAGAGGACAACTTCCAGAGCTATTATTTAACTGCAACAGCCCTGAAGTAAAAACACCTTGAAAAATGAACCCTTCTACTTCAAAATACAACATTATTAAAAAGCGTGAAAAACCATAATTAGACACATATGATAAAACCGTGCCATTTAATATAATATTTGTATATGAGGACAACAGAGGAGAAAATGTAGAGTATAGAGTATAATAAAAAGTTTGTCTATATTTTACTGTGAGTTAAAAATGAATGTAATTCCCAGCATATCTTTCAGTTAGAAATATCCCTCCAGGCCTTGGCTGGTTATATTATATTATTATTTTATTTATTATTTATTATTATATTTACTCACACGTCTGAAGAGGCACTGCTCTGAAACACAGTCATTATAATTGCATTTGGAGATAGTTTCTCCTGACCGAAGCATCTGAACAGAAACAAGCCAAGTGCCTGAAGTTACATTACAGGCTTCAAAGAATCATTTAAAAACTGCCATTCAAAAGCATTCTCACTAGGAAAGTTGCGTGGGTGCTGCGATCAAAACTCATGTGTTTGTCCAAACTTGTTCTTCCATCCAACAAAACTGAAGATGCTAAAAAATAATTCACTTTGTCACGTATGGGTCATGGACTTTGATTAGTTACGTCTTGTAATGCTTTTTTGTTTTTTCTTTTCAGTTACAACCAACTGACATCATACAAATGAGTTTAGCGTCAGTCAACATATAAAGTACACATTTTCTTCAAAGCACATCATGAAAGTGATGAACAAGAGTCTAGCTTTTGCCAATTCTGCTTTGAAATGTTTTCATACTAATGCTTCAGCCCTATCAAATGCCATGTCTGATCGTTTCTGAAGGAAGAAAGGAAGGTGGATCTTTTCATTCTTCCAGGGTTAAAGATAAAAGTCGACGGTGCTTATTCTTCTGTAACAATGCGTAGTATAACATAACATAACCCCCAGAAGAAGGGACCCACAGTAAAGCCTGGATTCCATTCCGCTGCCCTGTGGTTTGTCCTCGCATGAACCAATAACAAAGTCAAAGCTCGAATGCTTCCCATCAGCGCTCCGGCTCAGATTGAATTCAGCTGCAATGAAGTTTGTCCTTTGTTAAGAACCAACTGTTTATTTATTTCTTTGCTACTTATATACCCACTAAGCTCAAAAGTGGCCGGAATTAAATAAAAAACAGCATGCTTTTGGCGGGAAGACGGTGACAATTGGCTAAAGTCGTTATTCAATGTTAACAACGAGCTCGTGACCACCCCCAATCGCCTTTGGCTGTGAAATCGGCTGCGCTCTTCCTACTCGGCATCCATCCTCATTAACGCCTCACCGTTCTCGCGTGCATATGTTTTTCTGTTCGACGACTGACCGCAGTCATCAGTTTACCTCTGGGGGCCCGCCTCGGCCCTTCCCGCGAGGTGAGCTCTTCAACCAGGGCCGCAATTATCTTTCATCTAGGCTACCATTCACTTAATAACAGGGGCCCGTGACGGATCGCTGAGCTGGGACCCAGCACCGCACGCCCTGAGGTTTATGGTAATGGTCATTTGTCAGCTGGTCTGCACCCTTTACCGGGGGAAACGGATAGCCATTTAATCAAGCTGCATCGCTTGAGAAAATTAAAGCCTGGAAAGCATTAGCATTCCGCCAATAAAGGTGGGCCAGATTATCTAGGGGGTGAGTGGCATTTTAGCAGGGGCGCTCTGGTGCTGTTCCTCCATGCCTGCTCACATGTTTGCAGGCAGGTTATTGAGATTTACGGTTAAAGATGAGCCAGCTGTCTGGTCGTTTGATGGCCAGGGGCTTTTGGAGGAAGCTGGGATAGACTAGATGAGTCGTGGCTGAGGGACAGGAAGGCCTGTGGCATGTGCTTCCTATGACTCTTTTAAAGAGAACAGAGGACTCAATGCAGCTCATACCAGAGGGAGCGTGGGGACGGTCAGAGCGCTGGGGGGAGCATCAGAACAAGTGTGCGCATCTGTGTGTGTGTGTGTGTGTGTGTGTTTATGTGACCGTTCACCCCTGCTCACCCCAGTACCACTTCCCGCCCCCAAACGCAGTAAATCAGCTTCACTGGGTGACTGCACTGTTTCAGACCGCGCTCACACTGCCATGGCGCTTACAGCCCCAATAGCAGCCCTGCCCAGCATGGCGGGAGATCAATCGGTGAGGGGACACTTACGGCGTCCACAGGATGGGGAAGGCATCACGCTCCTCCTGGGTGTACTCGTTCAGCTTTCTGGGGATCTCTCGGGGCTGGGGGAGCTCCTCAGTCAGGTTGCGTAGGATGTCCTCGGGAATCTCCTAAAATGAGAGAAAGCGTCTTTCTCCCCTGTATGCATCTGTCCTGCCTGTACTCAGAGCCCTCTCAGCCCCAGGGCAAGACCGAGGGGCGACAGCCACAACAGCCACAACTCTCCGCCTTAACATATAATGGCACAAGTGTGTGAGCTCACTCAGCTGGGAAATGCAAGGAGATGTGAGGTAGATTACAGCTGATATGTGGGAGCCTCCAGTCAGCTGGGCTGCAGCACCTCCTTATCTTTACATGCAGAATGGGGGCGGGTGCTGCTGCACGGGTGGAGGGGGGCTTACATCATCCGGGAAGAGGTGCAGCCGCTGCATCATGGTCCTCCTGGTCAGGTTTTTGGGGAGCATCCCATACACAGCCAGCTTGATGATCTGCAGGTCAGAAGACACACAGACACACACACATGCACAAAATTTGAGTCTCGGAACCTGTGAAAACAGTTCACTCACTGGCCCGTGTGTCAGGCCCTCAGGCCAGAAGCTCTGGGAAACGCAGATTCTTCAGACCATCGGAGCCCTAATTCATGCTGACGAGACGCAGCTGTGCTCACGCTGTCCCGTCCTTGCGTGGCCGCTGAGATGGTGCGAGATTGAGCCGTCATCGGCCCGCTTTCTGGACGACCGGCGGGGATGTAAATCCCGCTCGTAAAGCGCATCCCGGCTCTGCCGGCCGCCGTTCCGCCACGCTGCGAGGAAGCAGGTGGGAGGGCCCGCACTTCACTTTTTCCACCTCAGCTCCGCCCAGGCAGGCCGTGTCCTGATCGCAACCGGCTGACCAAGTATTTAGGTCAGGCGGAGAGGGGGTAAAAAAAAACCCCATGAGCCTCCTCAGACTGACACTGCCCGGCAGATGTGTTTTTTCCTGTGTGAACTGTCAGAGCTAATAGCCTCGCAATTTACAAGAGCGGTCCCTGACCGTAATTTTAGTGCTGTGTTACGCAAGAATACCGTGAGTGGGATGAATATCAGGGTCTGGCTGCCTTTTTTCCACCTTTGCTCTTAAGAATTTGTGTAGACCTCCTTCTCTCAATCTCTCAAATGAACAGACCTCTCCCTTGTAAAGTGGTGCTGGCAAAACCCTTTATATGCATGCAATGTGCACAAAGTCCGTCATGCTTTAGCTGAATATTTTTTGTCAGTGTGTGGGTGACAGATGTGCACTATCAGGGGCAGTGGCAGGAGGGGGGTCACACAGGTGCGAACGTTACGTGGGACTCTCCGCATGACAGACCCCCCCCCCCACCATCAGAAATAGCAGCATTTGACAGGCGTTCATCTCATTAGCAGGAGTTGATACGCCAGCGGGATGAGACGAGGCAGGGATCCAGAGCTCTCTGTGAAAACATCTGAGCCTCTGAGCTGGCTGCGGTCCTTCACGGTCATTCCTGGTCATGGTCAGCGTCACATCACAGAACCCTGGTCCTGAAATGGTCAGCTAATGTCCCAGAGGCATGAGGAAACTTCAATCTGATGACGTAAGTGCATGTTCCTCGTTGATGGTGCAGAAGTATTATGTCGAAGTATCTGCCCCGCATTTGAGGAGACATTGTGTGATCATGTTAATAGATTTGTGGTGATGCGCTGGCATTGTGGCTGAAACATGACTCTGCCAATGCAGAAAATTAGTTTGATTTTCCATGACTCAGTGGCCACACATTCTGTTTGTACTTCAAAAAAAAAAAACTAGAAAAAAAACAACTAGAAAAACAACGGATGGTTCCTGAGTGACTCAGTAAGCAGGACTCAATTTGATCGCAGGCTGAGCCCTACGGCCTGGGTTTGCAATCGTCTGTGTCACCTACAATGACCAGGAATAAACTGGCTTTGATCTGCTGGGGATACGGTTTGGTAGCCTGGCAAGGGCTTCCTAATCTCACCACTCTCAGGCACCTTGCGATTCATCAAATGCCTGTGTGTTACCTAGATGACTTCAGTACATTAGCAACTGTGCTCCAACTGGCACTCTACTCCACTGTGGTGTACTCTGGGACTTGAAGTTCAAGAGTGCACGACACTACGGAACTTCAAATAGCTGTTGGCTGCCTGCAAGTGTATCTGAGGATTGCCTGGGCCTTGCTTCAGTCCTCCTGCATGACTGCAGACACTGCCTTGGTGAGACGTGTCCATTGTACATCTGCCAATTCCAAACAGAATTCCATTAAGAATACCTGTGATGGAGTGAGCACAGAGGCTGTCAGGGAAGGTTGCTAAACATTACTTTTACCAGCCACGCTTTAGCAAATGACACCTTACAGCCAAGTTTCAATGTTTGTTGGAATCTTCCCTTTTTTCTTCTAATGTCCTACTGTCTTTGATACTTGTGTTTTTCACAAACTAACGAACCCGTGTCAGCTACCTATGAATCTATGAATATTATTGCTGCGTTTACGGCTCAGAACTAGACCTTCTCTCATATGCTGGACCTTTGCCGGGAAACTCCTGGCTGGAAGAGGAGAGTGGCGATTTGTAACCCGAGCTGGCGTGGCTTACTCATCCACGCGCTCTCGGACACCTGCCACCTGCACTCCGAGGGCCTCGACGCGGGGCCCGTCCGCATCGGCGGCGGTGCGGCAGAGCCTCTGATTACGGCCAGGTGTTTGTGCCGGGAAACAGTGCTTCCAAATCCCCCTGGTCTAAGCAGGCGAAAACAATTTCCGAAGAGTGGAGTCGGTGGGTAGGGTGGGAGGGAGGAGGGGTTGGAGGGAGGGGTTAGAAGTACCAGCGAGCCAGGAGAAGAAGTGACAGGAACATCGCAGTGTAATACCACTGGAGCGATGAATCATTCTCTTGCAATATCAACCGCGGCTGGCTTTCGCTTTGGGCAAAAAAACACAAACATATCCCCATTCTTCCTGCCGACGTGGACTGTGTTGCAGTGCGGCGGCAGCCTCGCGGCTCGCCGGGAAACACAGAGACGTTTAATTGAATGTACACTCAGGGGTTTCGGCTCGCGCCTTCTCTCCACTTATCAACCTTATCCGCTCCCCGGCTGCTTCTCCAGTGCACCTCTGCAGCCCTTTAGGAACATACCATGAGTGTCTTGTAAAAGCTTCTGAATTTTCCTAGTCTGGAAAATTAGGTCACAGCGCCCCCAATGGGTGTGTTGCAAAACCTGCAGCAGCTCGAGTCTGCAGACTGTAAGTTATTTGGAAGCTCTCTGCCTTATAGACACATCTGTACCTTTATAGTCACATCTGTACTTTTGTTTTGTGTTGGAAGAAAAATCTAGGGCTGGCAAAAATGTTGTTTATTCAGGTACCCTTTTAACAGAATTGTCAGTGGTCCTAACATCAGCATACAGGGCCAGAGACCGCCCCGACCCTGATGCCCCCCTCCCAAAGGCATTCGCCCCCCTCACCCTCTGAACTCACCGCTTTGGGGTCTTTCATATGAAGCTGGGCTGCTGTGACCTGCTTGAATCCACCTGGGTACCTTCAAACGGAACAAAACAAGCAGTCCGTCATTTCAGCAAGGACTAACTGCTGTGGGAAACCACATTCTTCATCAGCTACACATCAACTCATTTGGAACACATCCTTTAATGGGGGTAGGTGGCTCTGGTCCTTTAGACTGCCATGGTCACTGATCTTCGTTCCAGTTCCAAACAGAATGGTTTAACTCAGCCCTGTCACCTGTGCCCCCAGGTCAAGAGGAGCTGCTAATCACAAGGTGCCATTGCGAGCAACAAGTACTCAAGCCTTAATTATGAGGACAACCCAGTTCCATGACACACACGGTGACATTAGTGACAGGACAGGTGCTCTTACCCCGTGTGAGAAGAGTAGACCTTCTGTTCCCACTTGTTCCCGGAGAACGCAATATGTCTTGTGTTCTTGACGATCACATGATCACCGCAGTCACCTGCAGAAGCAGAGAATCATGCAGCGTTACTCTGTATGCCACTGTATCGGCTGCAAGCAGTCACATTACCATTTATAACTTGAACTTTGTAATGCTGAAATATGCATCCTCAAGTAAGGATGATTACTTTCTGGCTTCTTTCCAAAGAACAGATGGTTTACCACTTGCTTAGACATCTGTGCAAACATGACATTTCTTTATATAATTATTCATGTGGTGAATTTATGGATACATTTATTTCCATCCATTTCGCATCTTTCATGCGTTTTGATGCGTTTCGTTTCCACTGTTTGTATTCTTCTCCTGTTTTCCAGGACTCCCTCTTTTCCAGGGGTCAGGGAATCATTTTCCACTTTTTCTTCCAGCAGCCTCTGGGTTTCCCGGTTTCTCAGTTTCCCCCAGGGAGACGCACTCTGCCCAGCACTTTGCCACCATGCAGACGCAGAGTGTGCTGCAGCAAACACATCCTGACACAGTCACTCACCAGACCTGAGGGTGTATTGGCAATGAGGAGTGACTCAGCAGGCCTTTCCTGAAAGTGCATTTTTTGACGAAATGTCACTCTCTTTCCCGGACAGCTTGAGGCCGACACATGTTAAGCCGCTGTATCTCAGCACTGGCGTAAGAATGTATCTGTGAGTGACAGGCAGGAACAGGGCGTACCCCCTGCTGCCTCCATTCAATAATGCCAGCTAAGAGAGAGGGGAGGTTTGGAGCACAGGGATGGACCATCCATTAAAGTGCATAAACACGTGGAAAAATGTGCTGCGTCAATGCTTTACACTCAAACAAAACCGCACATAACAATCGCCTAGTGTGCTCAGCTCCGCCCACAGAGCATCTTGACCAACAGGAAGGCTGCGCTGCCGTAGAGGCGGTTTTTATGTGCTCGACTCCCTCTCAGCAGCGGAGATGGGAGGTCAGGCGTGCATGAAAGGCCGGAATGCATTTCCTCCAGGTCCGCGGGGTTGTTCGTCTGCCAGCGGGAGGCTTTCATTAAAAGCGACGGCAAGCAGAGCAGAGGTGGGAGGTGAGGTTACACTTGGTCACAGCGCTCCGGCGGGTGCACCCCCACGGGGACTGCAGGGACATATGAGCGACAGCCAAGATGCAGGAACAGCGGGCGGGATGTGTGGCCTTGCTTGCCCATCCGCAGCTCTGTCAGTCACGGCTATTGTGGCTCATAGCAAGCACTACCACCAGAAACACACATTCACCCAAACGTACACCAGTGCTGAAAACTTTACTTAAGACAAGTGCAATTCAAAAGGACGCTGTGTCATCATGGATGAAGCTACCCATCGCTGAGCTGGTGCTCTGTGCCAGTTGCCACAAAGTATGTTTTTTGGTTAACTCGTCTGCAAAAGGAACAGAGCACTCTGCCAGCTGATCAAACTTCAGCACTCTCTTAGGAGGGGAAATGTTATGTTTGCATTTGACACTGTCATTTTGCAGATGCTTACAAATGCCTAAGTGCATCTATAAAACCACAGGGACAGCAGAAAGTACAGAACACAACAAGTGTCCATCCATTACTCAGTGCTGTCACAGCTAGAGGTGCCGTAAGAACACAAGTGCTACAATAAATCCACAAGAGCAATACGTAACACATAAAGTTATATGCGCACAGCTACTCAACATACACCACAGTAATATAATACAGAAATAACACAAAGATGAGTTATGACTGAGCAGTGGAGCCAAGATGCAGTATTAAGAGCTGGGTCCCCCACTGAGTCCCTGCGGAGGTAGCTGGTTGCTACGCAGAAGGTAGCTATTTCAGAGGGCCAGACCGGTCGCCATCCTGAAATTAATCCCACACCTACAAAGACCGTGGGCCTGAACTGTGCTGGATGATTCCTTTTTGAAAAGCACAGCACCGGGCAAGCTGAGATAGTGTTATTTCCACATGCCCCTCCCTCTGGGCTGCTGTGAGTCAGACTTGAGGGATAGTTTTTCATATTGTCCGCTGCAAACTCCCTCCGCCTTACAGCAGCAGTTTGCGTCTGCCTTTGTGCCATGAAAATGAAAAATGGAGAAACAGTATCTACATCCCATAGATTACCCTGGTGCAATAAGCCTTACCGTCAACATTTAATATCTCCAAAACCGAGGATATACATCACCCCTAATGAGTTAGATTACAGCAATTCTTTTTATGGATGATACGGCATTAAAAGAGGGTGTCCAGCATCCTTCACTAGTAACCACATTCTTACCATAGCTATGACCTCTTACACTGACAAGCTGACCATCATCTTTCACTCAATGAATTGATGACCTGTTCCGCACTCTCACAGGATGGCTGTGCAACACCAAATTTAAGGTCCATGGACAGGATGAGGGCCACATTCACTGCACTGCGCTTCATGCTTATCTTTCAATAATAAATATTAAAAAATGAAAAACAAAAACCCTGTTTCTTTGCTTTTTCTTTGAGTGGCCGAAATTAACAAAAAAAAAAAATCTTGCACAGGGAATTTAAACAATGAAACACCTTTTTCATTTTTCACTCCACTACATTTATCACACCAGGGTCATCAGAAGGGCATGCAGCATCATCAAGGACAGCACGCACCCCCGACACAGTCTCTTCACACTCCTGCCATCAGGCAGACGCTACAAAAGTGTGAAGGCTAGGACTACAAGACTAACAAACAGCTTCTTTCCACAGGCCATCAGGCTTGTGAATGTACACTGCACTTTCCAATCAACCTAACTCTGAACACCGGTGAACTCCCTTACAGCGATAAGCGCAATATCATATAAAACACATCTCAGGAGCATATGCACAATGCACTCTATGTCCGCTTCGCACAATAGTGCACAACTATATGTTTACATATTTATAACACACTGGTGTACATATATTTTATATTCTAGTGTTCTTTGTGTGTCCAGATCTTTTTATATTTTATTTTGTACTTAAAATAAAAAAAAATTCTTTATGGTAGTGTGCCAAAGGAGGACCAGCAAAGTAAGAATTTCATTGTATGGTGTAACAACACATTTCGCTGTGCATATGACAATAAAAGACTCTTGACTCGACCTTTTTAAAGTGATCAGATCATGTCATAAAGTGGCCATTGTTTACTTTGTCAGTTCATTTAAACAAATGTGATAAGGACCAGTATTATGATGTGTTGAATCCTTGACAGAAATCTACATTAATCTCAGTATTACTGCTGTCTCTGGCCCCTCAACAAAATTAGATTTAGGACAGGTATGATTGGCTGGTGTGACTTTCCAGTGGTGTCAGAAACATGCTGCAAGGGCACAGAAGAAACCTGATGCCGTTCTCAATGCATCAAAGCAAAGAAATTGCTGGGTTCAACTTGGCAAATGCTCTGTGTTTCAATGCAGAGCTCTCATTGGATATCATCTCTTTCTGGTGCAACTTAAGTTTTGACAAACAGGATTGAGTCATTGTGCTGAAAAAGTGTTCTTATTTGTCCCTCCATGTTATCATAGCCCCACCATGTGGTCATTATTAAAATAGCAGTAAGTCAGCAGCGCTGTACACCAGTGCGATTTTACAACTAACAGCCCTGCCACCGACCTCCTCTTGGCTCTTGTGGCCCTATGATCATGGCATACGAGACAAATTTTAATATGTAGCAAAATTTGCAACGGATGGATGACATAATTACATCATCAGCCAAAACCTGCGACGCTGCACTGTGAAAAGTAGAAAGAGGTTGAAAGGGTAGGCGCTTACTCAGTGCATGGTATATGGGTTTATGTTTCCCCTGCAGTCTGACTGAACACATGGTCGCGATCTTCCCCGGGGGCTGCATTTTGGCGTCTATCAGGTACCACGACCTGGCGAACGTAGCCCATTGCTAGAGAGACAATGACAGGGACAGAGACAAAAACCATAATGAATATGAATGCAACGATTAACAGTTAGCAAGACAGCTGAAGTCACACCTCACCACACCGAATTACACAAGAGTCTTTAATTTATCTCCTGATGTGCGCGTATGTGACTTGTAATTTCATAGTGAACGATCTTCTTTATCAAGATAGACGTTGTTTTGGCTAGTTAGTTTTATTAATTCATTCCCTCATGTGGACCGGCTCACATGTCAAGCATTTTGAGTTAAATATATGAAATTTGGGATTTGCATTTGTGGCTGACAAGACAGTATACATAAACACCTATCTGACCACTTAGCTTCCTAAATTAGGTAGGCAGCTAGCTAATCGAGCTAGCAGGACTGGACACGGGGGGGTGTTGAAAGACCATTGGATGTAGTGTGACAGGAAACACTAGTGGCTGGATAGTTAGCCAACTAATTGGTAGGTAACGTCGCCTACAGAGGTTTACATCACTAGATAACTAGGTTATTGTTAACAAAACCGCTCATTAACAAACGTTAGCTAACGAAAGACAGTCCGACTGTTGATTACCTAGCTAGGTTTACTTCTCAGAATGAGCATGGCGGCTTTTCGTTGAATTCACTACGCACAGATTTTTACAGAACAACGAAATTAAACCGTAACACGAGAAACACATTTGTTAAATAGTCTTACCTGGGCAGATTTTGTAAAACTGGACATACCCGTAATGATTAGCTTGACCCCCAATGTGACATCTTTTGCAACGCTGTGAAGTAGCCGATATGCACACTGTGTGTATAGAGGAGTAGTTCCAAAAGTCACTCAATATTAAAAAAAAAATGTTGTCACTGTGTTTAAAATACTTTATAACCCTAGTATAACTGTATAGCTTTTATAACTGTAAAATTTCGGTGATTATGACACACAGAGACAGCTCAGTTAAAGGAGAAGTATATAACTAATCTTCATTGTTACGTTTTATTTTGTGTTTTCAAGCCGAGAGTATTTTGAGGTGGCTCCTGACGTCAGTGAATGAGAACTTCCTATTACTGGAGAGCGGGGAATTTTATTTTTTGATGGACGTTCACGTCAGACTTACTAGCCAGGTCTAGCCAAATTTCTGTGGATTGAACAATTGAACTAAGGAAATGGATCGATACGTGCTTGTTGTTTGTTTTAACCTGAAGGGACAGTATAATAATGACGTGAGCGGCTTCTTAGGTAACTTATGATGATTGAACTTATGAACCTAAATTAGCCATAGTTAGGCAAGCTAGTTGGCTAGCCTAGCAGGTCACATAACATTAGGTAGCCTGCAACTTATCACTAGCGGCAAGTATCAATATTAGTAGTCAGGTCATTTAAACGGCTAGCTATACCTGGCTGGGTTTGGTAACGTAAGTGTATTATGCCTATTTATGGTATCGCGCTAATGTTAGGTTGCTAGTGTGATTGGCTATCCACATTTGCTAGCTAGACATTTCTGACGTTTTTATTGTTTTGAACTGATAGTACTGCTGCTAGTCTGCTACTGAAAATCTTAATTGCAGATAATAGCAATAGTTGCAAAATCATATTGCTCGCTTTCTTTGTTTCTCGGATAGCTATAAGACTAACTCCAGTTTTTCATTTTGGTAGTTTGTGATCAATTAGATAAATGCTTGAGATATTTTACCTTTATCTAGTTAGTTAACTTTACACGGCTACTGCTTACGTTGGATTTACTATGCACTATGTTACTACGGACACATTAGCTGTCTATCTTGCGGCAATCAGCTGACAAGGTGTTTTATTTTGGCTTTTTTTCTTTTAATGTAGGACTGGATGCCGCCAAGAAGATTTATGAGTCTCTCAAAGATATCTCCATTAATAACCCTACAACCAAGATTTCCCAGTTTCCAGGTAATATTCTCACTAAGCTGCCCAGGTTAAGGTATATCAAGACACTGTATATCTAACTAGCAATGAATTGAGTAAATACAAGCATCCACACTAGACCTCATCACAATGTCGGAACGGGTTAATAGACAGCAGTGCAGTGCTGTAGAATAGTTGCTACCCATAGCGTCATCGGTTTGTGATCCGTATCTTCTCTAACTTCATTTCTCGTTTGAATGAAAAGAGGTGAAGAATGGTACTGGATCAACCGGATAGTGTGTCCGTGTACAGTAACTTATGTCTCTCCTGTACCTTCAGCTTGTTCTCTCAGTGGAACCCCTGCTTCGCAGAGATGGCACTTCGCGATCCAGGCTTGTTGGGGATCGTCGCAGGTAACCCGACCGAGCGCAGCGAGAATAACATTAATGACTGGAAACTATTTCATGCATGCGCTCTAGCATCCGTTATGTTTGTTTTCAAACACAACAGACTTAACTTTTTTTGAAAGATATTTTAAAGGAGTCGTTATCTACTGTATTTATACAGGGCTCTTCTCTTAAATCACACATACCGTTGAAAGTGAAAGTGTTGCACTGCTGTTGTATCCTTGGACAATGTATTTCACCTGAATAGCATCATTAAAATATGTTGTGTAAATAAAAATGCATACATTTTAAATCATTAGTCACCTCAATTAAGAGAATCTGCTAAATACATGAAATGACTAAATTCATACTTAGATGTGTTAGGTTTGTGTGGAAACCTGTGTGGAAACCAATGCAAGCCTGGATAGGTTGATAAGGTAGGGAAACACTTAAATGTTGCTTTGGGAGCTACCAATTGAGCCTACTGAGTTATAAATTTAGCTGATCTTGATATCTGTGGGATAAAGGTACATTCTATTTTGCAGGGCACCACTTGTGTAACAGAGAGTTAACTACTGCATGAGTACTGCATAGTCATTAGGAGCAGGGCTCATAACCCAAAGGTTGTTGGTCCAATTCCTAGGGCACTTCTGTTAATAAAGCACACACACTTTTGTGTGTTATCAATGCAAGGTGGGAGTATGGGTTAGATTTAAGACAACCAGAAGGTTTCAGCTTCAGATCCTGGGTGTGAAGGGCAAAATCTTTAACCCAAATTGCCTCAGTAAATAATCAGCTGTATAAATGCATAACGTAAAATTGTGAGCTCAGGATGAGATTATCTGATAAGTAACTGCAGCATAATGTAGCTGTCCATCTCTGAGACTGAATGTGAAGCAGGGAAGCCATGGAAGCCAGTAGCATTTGGTGCCCTTCCTCCGGCAGTCAGCTTCCCCCAGGGTGTTCTGTCAGGGCTAAAACTTACGAGGAAACTGGATGGAGTGATACGCTTATAAAGGAGAGGTCAATTGAGACAGTGGCACCCTCAGGACCTTGGGAATCTCTGCTGTGCAGCTGATTAGCTGAGGGCACATTCATCCCAGTCAGTGACCACCTTCAGCTTTGCCATGTGGGTGTTCCTGCATGAGTTTTATAGCTTTTGTGGAAGTATGAGTCATTTAAGTCCCCAAGAATGACAACATTGGAGATCTCTATCTGTATGGAAAAAAATCCCTATTTCTGTAGTTGATAAAAATGCACAAAGTGCCATCAAAACAGAAATTATCCAAAGTGCACTTTTTCCCCAAATATGTGGAGAGGTGAATTCCATATTAACTGTGTTCATTCTATTTGTGTGCATTGTAGTTCTGCAGCTCAGAGTGGGAGGAGCTGGGGGTGGGTGTGCTTAGGAGTGACAGTGAAGAGATGGGGCCATCGGCCATGGACGCATGTCACAGCGCCCTGCTTGGTTCTGAGAATGGGGAGGATCCAGAAAGCGCACTTTCACAGGCCGAGTGAGGAGCATTCCTTATCACGTTCTGGCACAAAGCCAAAGTCTACTGCTCTTTCAATCACTTAAACCACAGGGGATTTAAATCATGCAAAAATTCCACAGTTAGTGATTTAATCACTTTGATGTAAACTCTTAGCTGTTTCATAAAAGCTCAAATATAGTTTAGCTGTGTAGCTGTTTTTAAAGTCTGACTATAGTCTTAACTCTGTGGTATATGTGTGTCTTTATCTTATTTAATTCTTACTGATGAGGTCTCATTATCAGCTGTTGTAGGGTCTGTGAGTGATGACAGACTTTGTGTGTACGATTTCCTTCCCTACAGACTGTATGAAGAGGCTGCTGAGGGGCTGCACGCCTTGTCCGATAAGCTTCCTGCTCCAGGTGCCTTACATTTGCAGTGACCACAGGCAGTACATTAGCCAGTACCAGACCACTGGCTCATCGACCCATAGCTTAGAACAGGGTTTCTGCAGGCCTTGAAAATGCTGGGAAGTCATGGAAAAGAGATACGTTAGTGAAACGTCACACTGTCATTGAAAAGTTATCGTAAAACAGTTCAGCAGCATTGGGGGGTGGAGTAAATGTGGACGAGTGAAATAATCAGCTTAACTTATAAACAAATCGACATGGTTTTGCTGAAAGACATCAGGACATTGTATCGGAGAACAAAGCAGTCAGAGGGCATGAACAGAATCTCTTGGCACATCTGAACAACCAAACACGGTGCACAATTCTAAAAATATATAGTTTATTTACAGCTAGCAACCTGTGTCCTTCTTTCTTGCTGACTCCCAAATTTGGTATCATGCCCTTTCAAGTCCAGCAAAGCCAGTGTGCCAGTATTGCTGACAAATTGCCTAGCTCACTGGCTTCAACAGTATGTCTAGTCCCAAATGTCATTGATGGCTGGTATTCCTTACCAAGAGTTCTAACAAAGGTGTGGCCAAAAGTGACATATCTCAGAACATATCTCTCACTGCAAATCCATCCTCAAAGTAACCAAATTTAGTTGAACTTTGACTACTGCAACAGGTACACAGACAAAAACCTGTTGTACATGCTATTTCGTTACATTATGAAAATCAATAAATACACATTTTTTATTGTCCATCCATTGCTGTGTGTGGTGAGGTAACTTAGTTCAGCATGTTGACTGAGTACAGAATTTCTCCTAATTAACATTAACATTGCACCAATGAGAATAATCTCGGAAACAATTATCCTTAAAATGCCTCTGGGAAAAAAATTCTAATTTTGGTGGCAACACTATTGTAATCATTTCATGAATTCGCATAGCATTTAGCATGAATAGCCTAAATGTTCTTTTTTCTCTCTTTATTTTTTGATGTTCATCTGTCAATTGGCGTAGCTGCTGTTCATTCAGGATTTTTCAAATTTGAATTGTGTGCTGCTTTCTCTCAGGGAGGGCAATGCTGGATGTCATTTTACTGGGCCTGGATGATGAAGGGCCTGGTCTGAAGGAATTCCTGCCTGTTCTCGGCTCACTGAAGCACATGCAAGCCTGGCATTCCGCTAAGATGACCCTGGTGACAGAGAACAATGCTGGGTATTGACTTAAACCTTGACTGCACTGAATAGACAAAATACTCTGCTATGTGGTCCTGGATACTACACTGTATGTGGTCCTGGAAAAATGCCAGTATCTTTCCATCTCCAGAGAGGTGAGAATTGGGTTAAAGGTGTGAATGCTGCTGTTTTACCCAGAGGAATCAATCTGTTTTCAGACCCATTTATGAAAGTGGTAAAGTTCAGTTTTCAGTGAGGTGAGAATGGAGCAGGAGGCTTTGAAACAGCCTGCAAGCCTCAGGTACTTCCACGCTCTAACACTAGGGGGAAGACTGGACCTGCTTTTGAAGGTGTTAGGTAGTCCTAACAGAGGCCAGTAAAATGCTGATTAGTACTGTGACTGAGCACAGTTTTAGCAATCGTTGCATGAGCACAATGTGTCTAGAGTGAGATTATTTTAATAAGCTGCCATTTTAAGTATCACTTTCAGAGGATGTGCAAGTGATGTTTGAACCTGAATGTGTTCCTTGCCAGTAATTCTCAGTTTTTCCTCTAGGTGGCAGACACCTGCATCATACCTGTCAGCCAGCGTATGCGGTCCTGGTGCCCTTCTGACTTGCATTGATGAGAAGGACCTGTGGAGAGGAAGTGTTCTTATTAAGGAGAAAAAGGTAAACTGTTCAGGGGACTGCTGTTATTGCCTTGTTGATTTCTTTATATTTTTGAGCCAGGATTTGAGGTGCTGACTATATGAGGATTCGCAGCGTGGTTTGGCTGAAAGACTTCATCAGGACAGTGTATCAGACAGCAAAGAACTTAAAATGCAGAAATAGAATCTCTTGACATATTAGAACAATCGATAAGAGTGCACAAGTCTGAAAGTCTATAGATAATTCTTATAGTTCTCATTTATAACAATCTGGGTCTGTCTTTCTTGCTTTCTTGCTATTCTTTGGAAGTGACATAAGTTTCCTGTATGAAACTGCATGTCAAAACAGGAAGATGTTCCTCAAAACTAAATGTTCCATTCAAGTAGCACAAAGTTGACCTTAGTCGAATGATCTTGGTGTAAATTCATTGGGTAGAATTTAAAAAACGATCAGTAAAATATGAAATGCCTAAACTAACTAAAGGCATATTCTCAATACAGCTGATTTACATGTAGGAGTAATTATTGGAGCACTTTGGGTGTGTGTACATGGTAAACCCTTAAACATGAAAGCCGGCATACTTTATAATATTGGCTTTAAAAACTACAGCTTCCCACTGCTAAAGGTGTCAAGTCCTTCAGCAGTGATGTAACCTCAGCAGTATCTTATCTCAGCAGGGTGTTGAAAGTGATGCTTGTTGTTCTATTATCAGTGCACAGATGATAAGGTATGCACTAACTTAAGCAATGCATAGGTGAGGTTTGTACTTGTTTGATCAGCCTGTAGATGTAGTTTGTAGTTAGGAGACCTATCTGTAGATGGTGAGGTTTGTAGCTGCAGATGGGATGGAGAGGTTTGTGGTTAATTATTCTGGATGATGGTGAGGCTTTTAGTTAACATATATTGTCAGCTCATAGGTGGTGAGGCTTCTAGTTATGTTAACAGCCTGTGTACGTTTAGGGTTGTAGCTGCAGCTGGAGAGGTTTTTTGGCTGCAGACAGATAGGTTTGTAGTTAGGTTGTCATTCTGCACAGTGGTTCGGTTTGTAGTTATTTAATCAGTCAGTAGGTAGTGAGGTGTGTCGTTAAGTTATTAGCCTCTAGACGCGGACGTTTTTAGTTATTTAATCAGCCTCTAGATGGTGAGATTTGCATTTACAGACAGGCTGCAGCGTGTTCTGGAGAGGAGGTGTTAATTACTGTGGAGGGCGGGTGGAGCCTCAGAGGGTAAACGCGCAGACTCGCGTGGCGCTCTGGCGAGAACGCAGGCTCCACATACCTCCATCCGTCTGTCTGTCCGTCCGCACCCGGGGGCATAATTAAGAGCCGCCTTCCAGGGTCAAGGCCGTTGATTTCTCCCAGCAAATGCCCCCGGTCTCTCTCTCTGCTCTGACACACAGACAGAGACAGAGAGATGAGAGAACCACCGCAGGATGAGATTTTTAATTCATCACCCTGCTCCTTCGATGGCCTCTTCACACTTTCAAAAGCCGATTTCGTCATTTCTTACAGAAGCGTAGGGAGATGTCAAAATGCAAATGTAGGTTTGACAGCCATGGGCTTAGTTCTTCTCTTATCCTTTTCCCTCTCACTCACTGTCTCTTTGTCTTCAGCTGGTCAGCATTATTGTGCATTCTTGGTTTTGACTCCTCTCTTGTACTGTGTTATAGATGCAAGATTCTTTTTGCTTGTTTTAGGGGTGATTTTGTTGTTAATCCCATTGACATCATTATTGTGTGTGTCACCTGAAGATAATTTTTTTGTTAGTCACATTATGACATCATAAGCATGTGACTGGCAGTCCATTTATTTTATTACCAGTAGAAAATACTATAGAACTTGACATATGCAAAAAGGGAAAGTCCAGGCAGAAATGTAATTTGGATGTGTGTTATGATTAGTGTCCAGTGACTTTGCTCTGCCTGTTTTATTGCATGTATTTGCTTTTCCAACACAGATAATGTGATGCATAAGGAAAAACTGTTCTGTATCCACATTCACCAGGAAAATTTGGGAAAATATTGACTGCAGAAAAATGAGTTCAGTAACATGTTAATCCATTAGCATATACAAAAGTAGCATAAAGCATAAATGGACTTGTTTGCAGCAGAAGAAGTAAACAATTAATACACACAAAAGGACATATCAATATAAATATCAAATTTAAATATCAATTTTAGTGAAAGAAAGTTCTTTGGACTAAATTTTGTTGTTACATTAACTCATTGTCAGTTGATTTATGGCTTATCATGATTTGCTGGTATTATTTGAAAACTTGACTTTATGAAGACTCATTACTCTGTGCATGTACAGAACTGGCAATAACTGACAAGTATTGTATAGCTGTCCCTGTCAGACTGGGGAATACTTAGATTTAGATTCATCCCATCCCATCTCAATTGGTAAAAATCCTGACAGGCTTAAATTAGTGTGCTGGTTGACTGAGACACATTTTCATCCATTGATCAGTTGTTATGTGCAATTAGCCTTTCAGCAACCTTTCTGAATGTTTTAACATATGGTGCTGTGCTATTCTGTCTGTGTGGCGCATCTGTTGTCTCTGTGTTCAGCATTCATTTGTCAGCTCAACAAGTTTATTGTAGCCTTTGTGGTTTCTTGCAACAAGCCTAGAAGGATATCATTGTAAGTCTTGAAGATGTAGTTTGCATTTTCTGACAAACGTATTCATTTTTTTACAATTCAATTGAATGCATTTCAGCATTTCACTGTTCCTTCCCCTAAGGAGGGATAATTCAGGAGTAATTTGTCCGTGTTTCATTTCCTCCTCCCTTACCCTTAACTGTTGATTTTTTTTGTTACATTTTTTTGATACACAATTTGCAATACTTGTACACTTTTGAATTATTCACATGCCTGTGCCGTTTGCTAAGATTGGGGTGCCTCTTGCGCCCTCTAGAGGATCATGATCGAAACACAGGTTGAAAGCCCAACAGGTTACACAGGAGCAAACTGGCAGTCTCTAGTTACGATAAGCATCATGCACGATTAAACATTATGGCCCACAGTCTTTGAACCTGCAGCCCGGCCTTCCTACTCCAGTCAGTGATGTGATCCAGCTTTAATTAGCCTGACCTCATATGTCAGTACACCTCTGTCTGTGAAGGCTCTGACTCGCTCATTCAGCCTCGCGCACTCCTGCGCTTGGACTTCATGCGAGCTGTCTGGCCAATGGCCAGCTGTTCGATGACCCTCTCAGTACTGCAGGCTACACAAGGTTAGGAGAGCAATCGTATTGCGCCATCTTTGCCATCCTGTTTAAAGCAGTGCTATGCTAATACCAGCAGTACTTCTAAGGTTGGTGTTGGAGTATGTGTATACCCCCCCACCCAACTGCCAATCCTTTTGAAGGTTCAAGAGGAAATTTTCGCTTTTGTTAAATGCATTTTGCGAAGCTTGGAAAGAAATACGCTTAATATTGATGTTGCTAAATACATGAAGCAGATGCTGGTTGACAGCGTGTGGAGTTGAGATATTCTTGTGTTGTTTAATGCGAAAGGCAGATGCTGGTTGACAGTGTGTGGAGTTGAGATTCACTGAATGCTGGAGTTGTGTCATGCATAAGGCAGGTTTGGTAAAGGGACGGCCACTGTCTCATCCGCATGGCTGACTCTCCTCTTGTTCTCTTTTGTGGGGCTGCAGTTTGTCTCAGAGCTGCGCTTCGGTGGATTCTGCCTGAAGGATCGGAGTGGGAGCACGGGGGCCTGCGTTCCGCTCCACGAAACGGACTCACAGAAGCACACAGACCATAACCTGCAGTCTGAGGTGAGCCCCGCCCCCCCGCCTCATCACGTGATGATCCACCCCGGGGTGCCCTCACCATCCCCAACGAGACCATCCAGGCAGGTCACAGGCCAACTGCTCTGCGGAACACAGTCTAATTTGCCAAACCAGCAGAGGCAATTCGACCGAGCTTGGGCCCCTGCCTCATCAAGCCCTTAGTCTAAGGTCATCAAAGATATCAATACTGTGGTACTACCAAGATATGAAGTTTCAAAAGTGATGTGAGCTTCATTAATTACACATACGGTTGTACAAAAATAGTGAAATTGTGGGAGCTGTCTACTTTGTCTGATGAAAATTCTGTCTTTGCCAAGCACAGAATCAATGACTGTTTTATGTCTGTGCAGGGATGCCATGCACTCCCTGTTAGAACTCACTTTTTAGTGCTGATCTAGGAAAATTCTCTTATTTGCAGTGTTGAGTTTTCAAAAAGGTATCAAAGATCATACTGATTTCACATTGAAGTTGAAAATTCTGATATCACTACAACCCTACCTCAGACCCAAAGACATTTTCTTAAAACACCCCAACCTAAAACACATGCAGCATTCAAAGGGATGAGAAAATTTCGGTGTGTCCCCTCTGAAGTTGGCCTTGCCGGTTAGTTTTCAGTTTTCTCCCCCCGATGCCTCGGCTCGCTCCCCCCATTAGCGGGCCGCCTCTCCGTCACAGGCGCAGCCGTAAAAGCGGGGATCTAGAATGTTCCCATAATGAGTTTTCCACTGAAGATTAATCAGCAGAAGCTGTTGCAGCGCACCCCTCCCCCTCCCCCGTCTCAGATACGCTGTATTAATCCTGCAGGCTGTTTACCCACGACGAGCCCTGCTGATTTACTGCATGCACGTTTATTACGGTCATTATCCCCTTTTTCTTTTGTTTTGTTTCAGCGAGCGCCTTTTTGCGTTATAAAGTGTGTAGTTGTAGTAAAATGTAATTGTGTCCTTATCTCGCTTGTTTATGGCGCTGAGGCTAAGCGTCCCCATCTGCTCCTCCGCCGGGGCTTGCGGTATTTTGAGGGGAGGGGCGGGGCGTACGAGGGCGCGTCTGGCCTTGCCGCTACCCCAGCAGGCGCTCCCTCTCTCGTATGTGTGTCATATTGGCAGCATTTGTGAGCTCACCCCATGCTCCCCCTGTTTGGAGGTGTGGTAATGAATGTAATCTGGCCTTGACTGGCCCAGTGCGCTAGGATAGCTGGTGGTGCTGAGAGAACCAGGGCAACCTCTGGCAGTGGGGTCAGGTGTGAGTCAGGCAGTGGAAATGAAGGGTTTCCTGCTCAAAGGTGCTTGGTGAAGCGAAGCTGGTGTGCTGTCAGGGCTGGGGGTCTCCTCTTTGAGCCAGTTTGTGGTTTTTCCCCTACAACCTACTCTACCTGGGGTGTGGGGGGTGTTCATTTGCCCCCCCCCCCCACACACACCCACATGCATACATACACAAGTCTCACTGCATACATTCTGTTAATACTTGGCACCAGCTCTGACCAAAGTTCAAGTTGTTAAAGGGTGTAAGGTCAAACGTGTACCCACAGGAACTGTAGGCCCTGCTTGTGTGTTGGTTCTGTTGTGTGATGAGTTTGCTGTATGTGTGTGCTGCTCGTGAGCCTCCCCTCTCTCCTGCCTCAGGTGTTCCACTACTACCGGCCTGCGCTGGAGCTGCTGCAGCTGGTCACCGTCTCTGACCTTCCCATCTTCCTCCAGTCCACCACAGAGTTCACACTGTATCCTTCAGACCGGCCTGCCTTTGAATCATGGGAAATCAAGGGAAAAAACACAGGAGGATTGTGTGTGTGTGTGTGTGTGTGAGAGAGAGTGTGTGTACTCACAAGTTTCCTTCTGAAGTGAGCCAGGGCTATTGCCCAACAGCTTAAATGAATATTGGCACCAACAAGATTTACAGTCACACGGCCTATCACATCCTCATCATTCCCATGACGATCTCTGTCTGCAGTATCTGTGGCACAGTCAGTCTGTAGCTATTTGGTCGTGCGGTGACATCGGGCGATCTGATTGGTGGGAGGACCATGTGAAATTCGAGTAGAGCTGAGGCTTTTGCCATGATTGTCCTAAAGGCAGGCGGGAGTCAGTCGTCTTTAACTCTCTGAGAAGCTCTAAAGTGTCTGCCTCATTCCCAGGACAGTTACGCTGCTGATCATCTAACTGGTAAACAGAGGGCTGAGTAATGCAAAAGGCCTGTCAGTGATACACAGGGGCATAATTAATAAGTTACTGCTGTCAGCCCATGGCCCTCAGAACTGCTCTGCTTTAACCTTGTCCATGGGCTGTGTACTTTACCCCCCTAAAATTAAGCACAGAGGTTATTTTCTGCCAGAATCTGGAAGTGTTTCCATTGTGTGCACTTTCACTTCTGCATTGCTGTAATCTCGGTGTGAGTGTGTTTCAGGATAAAGGCAGCCTGTGATGTCTTTGAAGTGCATACATTACCACTGCTGTTTATGTATTGTATGAATTGTTCATGAATTCTGTATAATACATTATTTCATTTGTCACTGCTTGTCAGAAAACCTCTGAACAATTTGCCTTCTCCTGTGGCAGTCATGCATACAAGTTTGTTAGAATTCAATCATTATGAATTACCATGTGTTGTATTCAGTTTGGAATGGATGTACCTTCACTGGGTCATGCAGTGAGCTGTCTACCAGATCGAGTAAATCAAAACTGCTCCTGGATCAGCTGAGAACGCTGCGTGGAAAGGTAGGCAGAGACTGTGGCCTGCATAAGGACGTCCTTCCCTGTATTCCCAGGATTCTCCTGTTCTGCTTGATCTTCTGAAGTTGTGGTTGGTTACCTGTGACACTTAGCATTGTCCTCCATGGCCTGGAAGCTCTAGACTTTGTGGGACAAACAGACTCCTACATGTTATTTTTACCTTTGCAGGAGTTAATATTTGATTTGTCTGTGTGCATGCTTAACTGTAATGAAACATTAACTTTTTTTAATCCAAACTCAAGGTTAGAAGGGTTTTATAACATTTCATACCATTATGAAGGCTGTGTTGTGTGGTGAACAGAGGTGGCCGGCCACTTATATTTTATGGCATTATGTTTACTGGTGTAGTTTGCTTGAATGTGTCTGATAAGGAGTCTGGAGCTGCATAAGGGACAGGTGACAATAACCATAATAACCGTAGTGACAATGATGGGTTAGCATTCACAGTTTTGCCATCACCTACCACATCCCACCCCTTGGGCGCCCCGCCTGATGACCCCTGATGCCCCCCCCCCCCCCCCCCCCTCCCCCGCAGGTGGGAGCCCTGTTCTCTCTGGCCTGCACGGTCAGCACGGTCACTGTCCCCACAGCCACACAGCTCAGCACGCAGAAGTGGAAGGAGTTCATGGCCCAGAGACCCAAGGCTTGGCCTGGTAGGTGGACCCCCTGCACTGATCTCAGACTCCCCAGAACAAGCTGTCTCTGTGCAGAACACTGGAGCAGGTGACGGTGTTCTCCTGCCCTCCATTTAGTGTCTGCATTGCCGCATATAACGCTGTGGGCAGGGCATGCAGGTTTGTGTTCTCCTGGTCATCTCCCACCAAGGGGAAAAACAATTTTGCACCGTAAAGCTGAGGAACCGCAGACCTTTAAGGAAACATAACGTAAGGTAACGTAATGTAACCATCCTAAGGTAAAAGCTGCCTCTGTGTACATGCAGTGGTGAATTGATCTTGCCAGTTTCCTCTCTTAAGGAGACAAGTTTATGTGTTGCACCTCTCCCTCATTGCTAATGGGTGGTTCTTAATCCCTGCATTTCCCTCAGTTCCAGATGTTGAGGTGAAGGGGGAGAGGGGTCACTACTTCCTGTTGGTTCAGGGGGCAGAGACCGGGGGTTGCACTGCCCGGATGATACACTCGGCCAATCAGATCAACGGAGCAGCTGCCCTGGCAACCGTCAATGGCCTGCTGAGAGAGAGGACCCTGGCTTTGTCAGGTAAAGCACTGATTCTCAGTCCTGCTCCTGGGGGCCCACTGTCCTGCATATGTTATCTATCCTTGCTCTGCCTACCTGACTGAACTCATCAGTGGCACTTTGGATTAGCTGAGCACACCTGATTTAATCAAGAGCATGTCAGTCACACTAATCAGGTGTGTTTGGAGCAAGGATAGATAGAAGACATGCAGGACAGTGGGCCTCCTGGAGTAGGATTGAGAAACACTGAGGTAAAGGACAGTGTGGCAGGCAGGTGGGGAGGGGGTGTCTAGGGTATCCAGCCATGCAGAATTCCCTCACTTCAGCAGCAAGACCCATCATCAGAGGGTTGTGGGGTTGTGTCCCTAGTGGGTCATCTTTGTTGTATCCCTGAGAAAGGTCCTCAACTTCATCACTGAATATCCCTATGTAGAAATACATAAGGTGAAAACATAAGCAAAAAATCATATGGGTATATGCTAAGCACATAGATAATACTGGGTGCTCTGGAATACAGTATTGGTAAAGTACTTGAACTTGCCAAACTGCATTTGTGAAGAGCAGAAGTAAGGCTTGTTCCATTGCGTCAGTTAAGGGTGCATGCTGATTCAGTCCCACCCTTGTTGACGTGACATAAGACATGTGCCTGTTTTCAGATCCCCCTTAAAATCGATCTCCAGACAGAAATAACAACCTTCCCCTTATTACTGTGGGAAGGTCCAGCACTAGCCAAGCTCGATTGCTCAGAGCAGCTGTGAACATCTGGGCTGCAGCAGCTGGATCGACCTAGCGGGTGAGCCAGGACAAATCAGAACCCTGATCCTGACAGAACGTCAGGCGCCATCACTCGAGAAACACTGATCTCTATCTCTGTCTGACAGATTGGACCTCAATTGCACTGTTCTGAAGACGTAACTTGAATCAAACACTGAAGGAAGAAATGTAACAAAATATACACAAACATAAGTCATTAAAAAGTTGTCTATTTAAACATTGAAGAGTTGACTTAAAAGATTTGTGGCTCTTAATTGATAAATTTTTCAAATCTCATCATAAGTAATGTAGTTAGAATGCAACTGAATGCAATTTATGCAATTAGCGAATGTTATATGAAGGAGATTGTTAGTATGTGGGTTAAATTTCATATTAGTTCTTGTGGGAAAAGACTGTCACAATAGATGTTCTAATATCAGACAAAATAGTTCTGAGGAAAAGAACTTTGCCACATTGCTGCCTTATTAGAGTACAAAGATTAGTTCCCCCTTTTAAATTGAATGCAGTCGTGGCTGCCTGGAAGTGAGGAAGTCTTTTTAGAAGTAAGATAATGTCATGAGTAAAAAGTATCAATTAGGGGGTTTATAAATTCCAATGGTGAGCATAAACACATTGCTTATAAGTGATTGCTTCTCATTATTGCTTCACCGGTAACACAATCTTGATTTGTGACTCCATTGGAGGATCATCCTGGAGGGCCCTCTTTGTTTAGGGGAATTATCATTCCTGAGATTTGAGGAGGGGGGTGGATTTATGGGGGGGTTTTTGGAGATTATTTGGGGACAAAATGGCATAGTTTTTTCAGGGGTGGGGGTTAGAGTAAGTACAGAATTGCCATAGCCAACAACTCTCTCACTTGCTCCAGCATTTCAGTCAAAACCCTCAAGTCATTTTTTTTAACCTCATCTGCAGCACTGACTGCCATTGCCCTAATACTGATCTCTCTGCAGTTCCACATTCGGTCATTAAGCTGCAGCCCAAGTGAACATTGGAAAGGCTGAACCCTAGTAACCTTCCCCCACGACAACCAGTCCAGCAGGCTCTGACCACAGCATTGCCTGCAGCGGCCTCCAAGACTTTTGCTTCCTCCAAGTCCCTCCAAGACTTCATTCCGTTTAGATGGAGAGTCACTCTTCTTCTTCTAGATTTTGCAAATATAGACATCCCTCCCGACAGCAGTAACGCCCTGAAACCCGGCCTCTGAATGGCAGCCAGTGACCCCCAAGGCACCTTTATGGGCTCATTAAGGCAAAAAGCGGGCTCTGTGAGTTCCCCTTGCCAAACCCGCATACTTCAACCCTCCTCAGCGTGTGGCAGCCAAGAGGAGACACCAAAACAAGTTAAAAATTAATGGTTAATTAAAAACCGTCTTATTAATTGGAATTATGTGCCTTTAATGAGTAATCAGCTATGAAAAATTAAGAACAAAAAAGTCAATTTAAGTGGAGCTTCAAAGCCATTTTGGGTTTAATTGCTAGTGATTGATGTTGCTGTGTCTCTCCATAGAATATTTTTGAACTAGGATTCAAAGTATTGGCTGTGGTTTCTCCATATATTTAGTTATGGATTACCCTGGAGCTAAAAGAGCATTTGCAGAGTTGAGGAAAGCTATTAACCCGAGCATCCAGTCATCCAAACCCTGTTCTCTCTAATCAGCCATCTCTTCATATGCTATAACTGGCTGTGTAAGCCATTGTAACCCAGTGTACACAATAGCATGAAATTCAATACCACACTTTGTCAATGCAAATAAATCATTTGTTTTCTTTTGTTCAAACAAGAATAGTAAGAATGCTAACCATGGCAATTCATTACATTACTGTTATTTAGTAGACACTCTTGTCCGGAGTGACTTGCATGGGTTATAATGTTACCCTTCATCCGTTTATAGAGCTGGATGTTTACTGAGGCAGTTGTGGGTTAAGTACCTTGCTCAAGAGTACAGCAACAGTATCCCAGAGGGGAATCGAACCAGCAACCTTTCGGTTACAAGCCCTGCTCCTTACCTCTGCGCCAGTTAGTCTGTCAGTTTCAGTGTTTTAATAAAATCTGAACAATACCACAGATTCTTCAACATTTGGATATTTGTATATTGCTTTCAGCTGTACATATAAACCACTGCAAATATATTCAGACATAGATAAAACATTTAAATGCTGCACTGAGAGTGCTTTCTGTGTTTCTCTGAGTGAAACCTTCTTCCAGGTGTATTTGACCTCTGCTTTAAAAACTCTAAAGTACCACAATAGGCAGTTCCATGCGGAAAGTTGTGTGACGCTTGGTCATGTCTGTAAAACACTTCTGACCTCTTAGGCTTCATTTAAGATGGCCAGCAGTTTAAACACATGTGTACACTCACGCGGTCAGACCACTTAAAAAGCCAGTGGTAAAGTATAGTCTGAGAATCATTTTGGCAACTTTATTAACACCTCAAACTCCCGTAGGCATGAGCGCTGTGGACTGGCTGCGGTCCCTTCCCTGTCTCCATGGAGACCAGCTGATGCATAGGGAGAGGAAGCTTTCGAGGGTACAGATACTGACCCTAAAGGAGTACCTCAGTAAGTGTTTCGGGGAGAGGGGGTCTGGAGATAGAATTAAAAGAGGAATTAGTAAATCTTGAGTGAGAAGATAACCAAGGATTAGGTCAGCTCTTTGTTACAAGCATGTCTTAGCATTAACACTGTAGTGTTATCTCTCATTTTAACCTTTATTGAACTAATTGACCTATGACTACAGCACAGTGGTTGCCAGTTTCCCTCAGATGCTCCCCAGTATCATCCCCTCTCCAGCGGAGTGTGGGTATGGGAGATTTGTGAAGGAGCTCAAAGTAATGGAGGCATGATTTTCGTTCTGCATCCATTGTGTGTACACAGACACTTTATGTGTGGGTATTAATAATACAATAGCAGTACATAGTAACAATATAGTAATATAGTTTATAATAATATAGTTTATTATATTACAAGGTTTGAGTCCAAAGTACATCTGATAAAGTGGCATAAAAAAGCTGTACAAACAGGACATCACTGACCACATCCATCCATCAGTGCTTAAAAGTGTAGTCAAAGTACACTATAGAGGATATCATGGTATATAGTAAAGTGATAGTATAGTGCAATAGTAGAGTATGGTTATAGAATCAAATAGTAATGGGCCTTGACAAGTCAGAACCTGGGTTTTTCATTATGGGATGCAGAGTGGTTTCCATGACTCCTGACCTGCTGTGCCCCACTCCATCTCCACAGGGAGGAAAGAGGATGCCCAGAAGCCGGCCTCTGTGCCTGTCAATGACCTGAAGGTTCTGCTGAGTTTGGCCCGCGAGCAGTACCTGAGGATGCACGATGCTGGCCTACCCAAAGCAGCGCAACTCTTGGCAGACAAGGAGAACTGCACCAGTAAAGCTCCAGGTAGTGCGTTCTCCTTTGGGCAAGCTCTTTCAGGTTATCTCTCTACTGAAGGAGACCTGAAGAGGGTTATGGGAAAATAAACAGCATCTTGCTTCACTACTTTTATTTCACTTACATATGTATCATTTGAACTAAAATTAAATTAAGAAAATTATTAAGAATAATTAAGAAAAAAGAATACCTCCTGTGGTCAGCCTGTGAGCTATGACCTTTTTAATAGCTTATTAGTGCTTAACAATTACCAGTGAGCAATATCCTACAATCTGAAATATATTTTCAAAAACATTTATCAGTAATTATGCACAGAGGAATGATCTGTCAAATTAATGACAGTGCCATTTTCAGTAGTTATGATATCACCTAGTAGATAATCCAGCATGTGGCTAACTGATAGTAAGTAACCATGGTTAACAGTAACCATTAATTTGTGTCAGTTTATTGGTCTCAGCTAGGTTGTCTTTTTTTTTTTCATCAAATATGAGTTTGTAGCTAAACTGCTCAGAAAGTTTTTGATGTGCTGAGCACGCACCACGTATAGCTGATTTATAATTATTCAGCCTGTCCGACAGAATACTTTCACTGGGTTTTCTATTTCTATTATCTCTGGGTATTCTATGGCTTTTGCCATGTAAGGCAGTATGTTGCCCTTTTAGTAGTTACAGCGATTCTCTTCAAAGGCGATGGTTACCTAACTTCCATTGATGAATCAGCAGTCAGTCTCACTCCTCCTATTTAGGAGATAGTGTGATTATGCACAGAAGATGTGAATGTTTCTGTCTGTGTTGTTGCTATTTATATTACTTGGAACGTGACCTGAAACACGATTGTTTGTGTTGCAGAATTAGAGGTGAGAAACACCCAGAGTTCTGCCTGGCCTGAGAGGAGTGTCCTTCAGAACTTTGAGAACCAGAGAAAGAACAGCCAGAGGACGAGGTAAACTGCGTTTCACCCATGTTCCACCTCACCATGGCCGTGACCCACCATTCATGATTGCTGTCAGTAGGAGGAATATGATGATTTATTTTCCTCAATTGCATAGACAATAGACAATTGCACACACATAAGATCCCTTTAATATCTGCCACCTTTCACCAGCTACCTGGCTGAAAATGTTCTTAGTTTAAAAGTATGCAGTATTACTAATGAGTTTAAAAATGATTATTAATTAGTTACTTTGTACAGCTCTTCAAAAGAAACTGGGACACGTGATTTTTCTTTCCCTGTTCCTACTAGTTACTTTGCCTAGAGGTGTATTGAATTCATGGTGTAGGGGGCGTCCTTCAACTGGAAGTGTTTTGTAGGCTTTAAGAAGGGCTTTCTGTGTATGGATGCCAGTTAGACATGGTCACTTAGCATACATGCTCATATTCTCTGAAATTCATCTCCCATAAACCCCTGTGTCCAATGTTTTGTGGGTGTCCTGTTTGTTGAAAGCAGTCAGGAACTGATGGGGCCAGTGTCTACATGGACATTTATCTCAAACATTGAGCTCCATTGCACCCACCAGCCTTTTTTAGAAGTTGATCAGGCTGGTTGCTGTGACCAGAACTGACTGGAATTTAAGGGTGGCTGTCATTGACGTCTCTTTGTTGTGTTCCCTCCATCCATGTTGCAGGTCCAGTCTCATCATGTCAGCTGGCTCCTCAGAGTGTCTCCTGGGTCCTAAAGACACCCATAGAGTGGTCCCTGCCCTGCTGGATGCCAAGGAGCTGCTGAAGCACTTCACCCCAGAGGGCCTGGCCAGCAGAGAGCTACAGCCCCTGCAGATCAACAGAGGGTGAGATGCCAGACCTCACGACCCGTGCGCGTACACACAGACACACACATGCAGGCACACACACACACGCTGACAGACATACGCTGACAGACACACACACACACACTTTATGCTGACTCATACACACACCTTGCGATCGCGCAAACACACCTCACACTCGTGACTCTCACACTGTCTCTCAGGCACACACACTGTATACACACACAGACCTTCACATCCATACCTCAGGCATATACTCCTATGCATGTGTGCTGAAGGAATTCTCCCACGGCCCTGATCCATAGAGACTTAGAGCTGTGGAGCAGGCACACATTTGTCCCATTCTGCAGGGGGTGTGAGCCCATGCTCAGGAGGGGTTTGCAGGGAGAGCGGGGTGTGGGGGAGTGAAGTCTGCCACTCTGCATGCCCAAACAGGACCAGCACTCTGGTCACACTGCCGCCTCTGCTCTCTGCTGGAAGCTTCGTCTGGAGATTGAAATAACATCAGTCCTCAATGGTAGCACAGTTTCTCAGAGCTACTGGAAGTACTAGAACTGTCAAGAATAATGTGAAAAATGTTTTAGCATCTTAGGTTTCAAAAATGCAACATAGCTAATTCAAAAGGCCTTCACTTTCAACAGGATTGGTTTCTATTTACTAGGTTTCTCAGAGAGCACTGTAGTCCCACCTGTTTTAGATGCACTGAGTTTGGATTCTAGTTAAAAAATCAGCACAGTTTCAGATACTGAAGCAAAACATAGGCAGTTTAGTTAAAAAAACACATCTGATTTGTCTTACCATGACTCTAGCATGCACCATCCTGGCTGCCTTTAGCATTAAAATCTTTACGAACCTTAGAAAACCTAAACTTCTGTAAAACTTGAGTGGTGTTTGCAGTTTTGTAATTGGCCTGCCTTTGGCAAGAACCCAATCAGAGGTAGCAAGTTTGTTTCACTGTCTACATGATAAGGATAGTTATTTGTGAAACCTTGGGCCAAGTAGCTGATGCCAGTGGTTATTAACTGTTTTAAGGTTGGAAGCAGTTAGAGGTTTACATGTTGAGCTGTTTATCTGTCAATGAGATCCCATAATGCAAATGAGTGGCGGCCGAAACGATTTGCTAAATATCCTAATTGTCTGTTACATTCAAAGTCAAAGTCAAAGTCAACTTTATTGTCAATTCTCCAATATGCACAGAACATACGGAGGATTGAAATTGCGTTTCTCTCAGGCCCACGGTGACAATACAACAGTTCGACATAACACAATGACAACACTGAGAGACAAGAACAAGAATTTTCACAGAAAACAAGCTACAAATTACACATATTTACAGCAAGGGCATCCAGGCACATTGCAGGTTTATAAATATGAAGAATAAATATAAAAAATATAAATATAACTACATATTCCACAGGAATACGATAGGAATACGACTGTTTTTATAAGTAAAGTGACTGTGCAGATCTGTGTGAGTTTGTGTGTGATGATTAATGTTGGGAGTAGGGATGGGTGGAGAATAGTCCAGGCTTCAGTATGGGGGGGGGGGGGGGGGGATGGGGTGGGGGGGGGTTCAAAGTTCAGTTCTGTGTTGGGGCAGATGGCTGAGGGAGGGAAGAGAGTTCAACTTCCTAACAGCCTGGTGGTATACAAAGACTGATACAAAGAACAAAAATAATATCCAAAACTCATATTTGCCTGTATATGCTTTTTTGAAGTAGCAGAGGAGAATTGCATTGTTGATGTACCATTTTTTATATTGGTGGCCTTCATATGACAAATAGTCAAGAGACTGCTGGAGAGGCAGAGTAACCATAGATTGAGCTAACATGTAAAAGGTTTTTCACTCAGCCCATCTCAGTTGTGTTGAAAAGTATCTCAGCGCTGGTTGCTAGTCTCTCGGCTGGATCGCTATATCGTTAATTCCCAATGATTTTAGAGTGTGCTGCTTCCTGAGTGCTCATCTGACATTAGTAGTGCAAATTAATTTATCCCAAATGTTTTTCGTGTTTGGAGATGTTGCTGTGTGTGTGATTGGTGGGTGTGCTTGTGTGAGTTGATTGAAACGGGCTCTGGGACGTGCCATGGTGTTTTTGAAGCTGGGAGACAGTTTAGCGTTCAACATTGCTGTTCAGGGACATTGTGTTCAGGGTGTTCTTCCGTCAGCTTGAGGAGCTGCAGGCTGATTGGCTGCAGGCTGGCTCCACAACTGCAGGGAGGAGTAACTATGCAGTCATTCGCATGCAAGGCCTTGGTGAGGTAGCGGGTTCATGTACAGGATCTACACTGTGTGTAGATCAGTGATCTGGGGGCACAGTCATAAGTGCAGTGAGGACATTGTAGGAAATCTCCAGGAAAAAATGCCTTTATTTTGAACAATCTGGTGTCATACAGTCGGAAAAAAACATGACAGAGGCTCCTAGCTCCAGCATTTTCAACCTGATGATGCATCTGATGTTCCTCAGCCAAGGACATTCAGTTATTCCACTCAGCTTGGGAGGGGAGTTTTTGAGGAGCTTTGCTTTTCGTGCTAGAACAGTCAGTGCTTTGTGTGTGTAGAGAAAGGGGGTGACTTTGAGGTCCTGTTATCTACCCACAGGGAGCACGCCTTCCAGCTGTCCCCTGACCTGACGCCCCGGAAGGTGACCCAACTGCCCTTCAGCAAAGCAGCCAGCAGCCATTACCATGGAATCGAGTAGGTGCACCTCCCCTGAACGCCGTGATGGAGGAGCCCCTTTTTTCCTGCGTAGGCGGCCTGCGTGCGTTCCTTTGTGGCAGACAGCCAAAATCATACCTCAGCGTCATTACTCTGGAATGACGCAAGCCTTGAAGTTGATTCCTTTATCAAACTCCTTAAAAAAAAACTTAAGTTTTTCCTTATGTGTGCTAAGCGCAGGTTGCATGCAGATTTGAGGCTGTTCTTAACCTTGTTAGTGTCCTAATCCTTTCCCGGCAGATTCTGAATGCGTTAACCTGTCCCAAATGTTAATACCCTTTTAACCT